>NW_024543060.1:45322500-47722500 GCF_018167655.1 Microtus oregoni
TTGCCTCTCAGGCATGTTCACAAGTCAATATGATGAAAGCAACTCCTAAATTGAGTGTCTCTCTTCCCAGGCAACTCTAGGTTTGTGTCGACCTGTGACACTAAATAAAGCATTAACATATGTATTAAATCATTGTCTTCTTAGAGTGCCTTTGTCTGTTTGTTTGTTTTGTTGGTTGTGTTCTGTCAGGTATTCATTTTGAAGTCCAGTCTGGCACAGAACTCTTTCTTTAGTCCAGGCTAGACTCAGACTCATCAAAAACTTTTGACTTCATCCTCTCAAGTGCTACTATTATAGGCATGAACCACTGTACCAGACATATCCTTGTGAAAACCAGATCAGTGAATGAAATTTTCTGTTTAATATGATATTAGCTATTTGCACTACATTGAATGGTGTGTTTCTTGAACTTGTTACTCTAACTGAAATTCGTATCATTTTACTTTTATCTCCAAATCCTGTTCTATCATTTTTAAAATCAAATAACCAAGTAGTTACTTAATTCTTACTATTTACCTGTCCACCTAGCTTCTGCCTTTTCACCTCTTTGATTTCTGTTAAAACTTTGTGTCACAATACAATATACATGCAATTTATAGCAGGAAGCCTTCTGATAGTATGCTCTTTATTTAATTTGAAAACGTAGACTTACTTGTCTTTCTTTCATTGAATATAAGATACATATTTCAAGAATTGCAACTGTATCATTGAAATTAGATTGCTAAAAATAATAAGAATGTGAATATTATCAAGTATAAGTTTGGTATATAGAGCTGAGAGTGATAAAAAGAAAGGGAGAGAGCCTGTCTCAGAAATTCCTGAAAATCAATACTTAACAGTCCTGACTTAATAATCAAAGCTTGACTCAGCGTTTTTGTGAACTCCTTTTATTTTACATCTTCTGCTAACTCCAGCTGCTTATTTGGCTTCCACAGTTACCTACAAAGTTAGCAGCTAATCAAGAGCTACTGTTAAGGTAGGGAAGGAAGTGGGAGCTTCTAGACTCCTCTCCTTTAACTCCCTAAGAACTTCTACTTTAGAGTTAAAGAAACTGCTTCCATTGTTACTAAAAATAGCCTAGAAATCTTTCCCAAACCTTTAATGACAAGAACTGGTCCATATCAGAATGTAATACACATTAAATATGCATACAGTATGGAATGATTGAGTTAAGCTAATTGATAATCTATCATTTTATAGTTTTGATAATAACATTTCAAATTCTACATCACTATTAATTATGGAGCTATAGGATACATCTCAGAAGTCATTCCTCCCTTCATATAGAGCATGTTATTCCTTGACCAATAATTTTCCAATGTGTGTTATGCTCACCAGTGCACACAGGTGTCTGGCGAATAATCAGAATCAAGGCACAACTGAAGAATCTATAAGTGCATATCATCAACAGGACATAAAAATATTGCTAGATTTTCACATGAAAATTATTATATGCATAAGAACCACCTTTTATAATGGTAAAACAATCAATTCAGTCAGAGAACACCATGCTGGGATGTTGGTGTATTATAATTCGGGGATGTTGATGTATTAAAATCCTGGTACACTGGTGTATTATAATTTTGGGTTGTTGATGTATTATAATCCTGGGACTTTGGTGTATTATAATCCTGGTAGCTGGTGTGTGATAAGCATCCTATCATAGTCCAATATGGCTCAAGAAGCCCCTTTATTATTTGTAAAAACTATGGTGTTATTCTATTTGGAGTCTTTTAAAGAACAACAGTACTTCATTTCTGATTTTGAAGTACTTTAAAATTTAATCAGTGGAGCATATTGTGCATAAATTGTACCACCTAATTCTGCAGCGTCTCTTAGAGAATCCCTGTTTTAATTCCTTTGTTCAGATTATTCAAGGTCTCTTATGTCACTTGGATATTGTGGCTTTCATACTGTCTTAGGTTTGTCATTCATCCTTCTACTCAGAAATAAGTTCTGCACTAGGGATACAGCTCAGTGGTCAAAACACCTAATGGAGATGCCATATTCCATCCTCAGCTCCATAAAAACAAAAAAAGAGATTCCACACACATGCACACTCACACCTACACTCATACACACACATACATACTCTCATACACACATGCGCACATATGCATACTCATATGCTCATACACACATACACACATATACATACTCATATGCTCATAAAGACATGTGCACATATACATACTCATATGCTCATACACACACTTGTACACTCACATACACGTATACCACACATACACATTCACATACTCACATATCCACACACATACACTCACACATATATTTACACACACATACACAAACATTCACACACACACTCCCATGTGTGCGCACACACATACACACACACACACTATGTGCAAATAGACGTAAGTTATCTGTCTTCTTGCCACGGACCGGCTCAGGGGAGCCAAACAGACTGTGGGAGAAGCAGGGTCTTGGTACACAGGAAGGCACAAGTTCAGCGAATGACAGACAGACACAACACACAAGAGAGTGGTTGGAATCTGCTGCGATTTTACTGAATTCATGTTTTCATTATATAGTATTCAAACGAAGAACAATTCAGAAAGTCATGTGTCATCAGTTGGCACGGTATGAAAGCCTTTTTTAGTCACATCAGCGATATTTAAGAAAAGTATATTATCAGGAACAGGTGTTAGACATAAAGCATCCTTAGAAGGGGGAATCTTTTCCTTGGGACTGTAAACTTCAGACAAGTGATTTCATCTTAAGAATAGAAAGTTTCTGTCTCATTATTGCTATTATGGCCTTTCCTCTTTCTAACCCTTTCTTTATCTCATCTAGTGACCAAATATGCCTAATCAGTTCTCTGCACCTGCTGCAATATACTTTTTTATACCTTCTTATGCAGTGGACACCATGGAGGTCAGGATCTAGCAAGCCTATCCATAAAGTTCAAAGTATAACACTCTTTGTCCATCAACATTAACTCATCTATTCCCTTGCTGTATATGATAAGGGTTCTGCTGTATTCTTATACATTCTCATACTGTGCTTCCCTATCCCAGAGCTGTTCCTGAAGAGATAATCCTTGTCTTGTAGATATATTGAATATTGTTAATAAAAGAGATTGTGCAAAGCCCATATCCCGGATAGCCAGCTAATTGAGAAACCTGTCTATGCCTCAGCAGTGGCTAATACAGGGCCATCTGCCATTGACCTCCAGGAAGCCTAGTCCCATAGGACACGTAGCTCCCGTCTGGCATAATGACATATGTCAGGTCACACAGACAACACTAGAGTTGGTGTGGCATCTTCTCTATTCAGTTTTCTAATATTACGAAACAGGACACTATCTGGTAAATGAAATCTGCTTAATTGAATAATTACTAATGAAGAAATTTATAAATAGTAAAATAGTACACGAAATTCTTATTAAGCCTCTTTATTGATCTTTCTAGTCTTTGCTATTATGTAAGAACTCTACTTAATATTGATCCTAAGTTCAGGGCTGTCCTGAGCTACACACTGGAACCTGGACTTAAGAAAAAGATCCAGACCTTGAAAACAAAAATAAAATGACTACAATGTACACATTACAGCTAATATTCAGATGAAAGTTTATAGAGTCACAAATATTGTACAGTTCATTCCAGAACAATTCACTAAGCAATAAATAAAACCAAATATTGTTACAATCTTTCCATTAATATGCATATGCCTTCTTAGAAAAATCTATAAACACTCTGGATATTTTTTCATTATCAGATGCTACAAAATAAGATTTATCCTTTGATGTGTGCAAAAATACAAAAGCCATAAAAATATAGTGACTGAAGGAACACACAAAGATAATTTGTGCTTCTTTAGCAAAGAACAAAGTGCAGGCTCAGGTACGATCTCAGGATGGAATCCTTACCCAGCAACCAACAGCAGAAAGAGCAGAAATTAGAGAGGAAATCAATATTTCACCGCAGAGTATTTTTAGAGTTTAAAATTACAGGACACAGAAGGCTCTGACAGAGAGCAAGTGAATGGAGCACAGTGTGTGTGTCTGAAATGTCTGAAAGTGCCCCTCTTGTCAACTCTCTGCAAAGGGTTATCCAGAGTCACCGGCACTGATGGCTGCTTCTAACTTGTATCTCCTCCAGATCTAAGCAGAGAACACATGCTGTCTAATCTTCCAACGTCTACTAGAGATTACATGCTAGCATTCATTAGGTCGTTTTCCAAAACATTTTAATGGCATGCAAGGTAGAGTCGCCCTGATATCATTTTCAAATCATGACCTGATTCCTAGAATAAGTCATCAAATACTTACATAGCTAGAATTCACCACAGCCAATGGCAGTGGCAGAGTCAGACACTTTATAGAGTGGTCAAGGGTCTCAGGTGATCTCACTGACATTTATATACAAATTCCAACCAGCTTTAATGGCATTCTAGTATTTTACGTATAATGCTTATTTCAGTAACAAAGTTTATTTCAATAATTCCATGGGTCATTAAATTAGGTGCCCAGTGTATGTTTAAAAATACAAAATGATAAATATATCTCATGAACTTCCAAAATGTATTTCCTTCACTTTGATTTCTGATAAAACAAACGAATATGGTAATGTTGGTGGTGGTAAAATCAAACCATCAGCAGAGAAGTTAAAACAATTTATTGTCTCCCTGTACCAGAATTATCATTATATTATTAATTTCATTTTTATTTCCTCATCTGGTGATACATAGATTACCAATTTATCCCTTATTTAATGCTTTTATTTGGGGTCTGCATATCAAGTAAAAATATTTTATTTGTCGCAAATATTTGTGCCTCCCTTTTGTCTGAATTTTACACAGCCCCACCTACCTAATCTCAGGAAGCTTTTGGAGCCTTGTGCAAGGTGTACTCATGCTTACCATGTAGATAATCAAGTTGGGTTTTTCCCTTCTCACATGAACATCTACAATATCCTTCACTGATGAACAGAACATTTCTAATAAAAAAAATGCATGCCATGCTTCTCCCTACACATTTTTAATTCTTTCTCTGACAAGCAATGCGCATCCCAAAGGACACCTGCTTCTGTCTTCTGAATCCTGAAGAAGAAACACCTGTCTACAATCCATAGGGACCCGTGGTTCAAGTGTAACATGTTGTGTTACACAGATTTGAACTTTCTTTCCTACTATAGCAAAAGATACTGTTCTTTGAAGTTTGAAGATAAATTCCCTTAGATAAATGTCTTTGTGCTGCACAAATTAAGAGTTTTTAATGAATATCAAAGCTAATACCTAACTGTTGATCATAAACATGTCTTAGAAAATTTTGATCCTTCAATTTTATTGTAACTTTCTGGTTAACTTTTCATACATGCATTTCTGTTTGTGTAAAAATATTTTAAACTCTTTCATAATTATTTTAATTAGATTCTTACAATATATTCCCAATATCTTACTGTTTATTTTAGGACTGAATTATTTTAATGAAAGAATCAAGAACTTAGTACAGTGCATTGTAAGAATCTTTCTCTTATTTCCATGTTATTACCTGAATTTTAGCTATTGTAAAAAACAACCCATCTCATGGAGATGCAATGTCTGAATTATGTTCTGAAATACTGCTGGAGAATCATTTATGCATATGTATGCCTCAGTATGTGTCCTTGTTCTCAGTATCATTTCTTGTCCCAGGTAAATTCATTTGACTACAAAGAAAAGGGATACAGAATTAAACACTGGGGATGGCAGGAACACCTCAGATATCTCGGCATTTCCACTTATGCAGACCTAAAACCTGGGCAGAAGTAGATAAGCTTGGGTGTATTGGTGGAGAAGTTGGGTAAGAAAAAAGGATGGGTTCTGGTGAACCAGTTAACTATTTGGTTACTCAGTCACCAGTGACATCACAATTAGAAAGACTTCTGAGGCTTCCCACCTGAGTGTAAGTGGCTTCTAAAGACTTTTCAACTCATATACACACTGTGTTTTGTATATTTGTACATATGCTTGCTTTAGTATATTTTACCAGACCCAACCTCTTCCTTTTTCTCCAGGTGTTAAGTTACTAAAGAGTTCACAGAAAAAAAATCTATAAGCAAATGTCTGTTCACTACTTTAAAACCAATAGTTCCTAAAAATATTATTTCTTTGCTAGGTCAGCAATAGTTTTAAAATATAGTGGTACCAATATATCATTGTTCTATATGCTTGCTAGAGTGAGCATAAAAGATTCAGTCATCCACACTTGGAAATGGAACAATGACTTCATTTCTTTTTAAACACAAAGAACCTTAAACTTCTCCAATATAAAACTTGAAAGGAAGGTAATTCTCCTCTTGTTCTTTCATAATAGTTCTTTGAACACAATACACATTAAGAATAACAAAAAGAAGTTTTTCATTTTACAAAGAGAATCATTTAAGAAACAAAAATGTCATAAGAAAAGAAAATGAAAATTGGAATCTAATTCTCTATCAATGTCTGCTCTGCTCAATTCATTGTCATTTATATAATAACATGAGTGGAGTGGAGTCATCAAAGCTGTCAGAAGTCTGCAAATATTCTCATGTCATTGGACAAAAAAATGAAATAACTTAGAAATATGAATTATATGCAAGATTCTTGGCATTTCTCTATTGTCATATTAGATATATGATTATGATCATTGAACTGTATATGTTTAAACAATTTACTCTTAATGTACAGCCATAAAATAAGAAGAGCTGCAATGAGTAATTGAAACTGGAGTGAATAATTGTGAAAAATTATGCAAAATATTTTCTTCCATCTGTCAATTATTTAAAATTATTGCATAACAGAAATAGAAATCTCTCCAAGTGATTTTCAAAAAATTCCCAAAGAATAATACATTCTTTAGCTATGAAGGATGCACCACAATTCAGAAAGCACCTATACTGTATAAATTAAATTTTACTTGGTCAGTTGTCCACTGCAGCATTCTTGACTGGTTTTAGAAATGAATTTGTGTCTTTTGGGGTCCATGCATAATCACCATAATACTGTGTTATCACTTGTAAGTGGAGATTGCTCATTCATTCCTGGTTGCCCAGACCCGAATAATCACACAGAGAATAATCACACAGAAACTATATTAATTACAACACTGTTTGACTAACATCTGAGGTGCCTTCCTAGCTTGCTCTTATATCTTAAATTAACCCATTTCTATTATTCTATATTTTACCATGAGACTTGTAGTTTGCTGCCTCTTGCTTCTTAGACAGCTCTATAACATCTGCCTCCTTCAGCACCTATATGGCATCTCCATGACTCTGCCGTCTCTCTCTCTTTCTCTACCTTCCCCCCTTCTCTCCGTGTGTGTGTGTGTGTGTGTGTGTGTGTGTGTGTGTTCAAATTTCAAGCCAGGATTTACTCTGCTAAGTCACTGGCCAAAACTGCTGTATTCATTATCCAATAAAAGCAACACATGTACAGAAGGACATCCCATATCAATCACTTTGGTTGGTTTCTCAGGACATTTCTCATCTATATATCAAGGAATTAGGGCCACTATATGGAGGGAAATTCAGTTGATTTCTTTCTTGTTCATTACTGTCTGTATTACCTTTCCATTGATGTGATCAAATGCCTGCAAAAAAAAAAAAAAGAAAGAAAGAACAACATTAGAGAAAGAAGACGCATTTGAGTACATGACTTTTATAAAACTGGAGCTTTCAGGATTCAGTCACCTCAGAATGCTGTTGCATGGGACATCAATGCTCAATACATGATCCAATGAGAGCAATTTTATATTAAGTCATAACAACTATACATACCTGATAAAAAGCCAAGGTTTACCAAGTGGTAAATCAAATCACAATATAGTGACATGGACAGATCTCAGACATAGGGAAGGGATTCAGGATTCAGGGGTTCTAACGGCGATAAAGGGGATAGCTGTTCTTCACTCTTTCCTTCATGCTTCCTATTTAGACATTTATCCTGCATTCTAGATTAAATGGAAATGGCATCAATTGGTTAATTGTTGTATTACTATATACTATCATATGTCTATGTGTCTTAGGAATTTCCAACATCTTCTGTTTTTCATGCCCCAGACACCAAACAATCAGCCTCAGCTTAGTGAAAGTCAATTTTTGTTGAAAGAAAATATCACATCATAGACTAGGAACCAAAAGAAGAAGAGGAAGAGAAAGAAGAAGAGAATGAATGACAATTTCCACTTTCTCCCCATAGCAACTGCTATGCTCGTCATGCTTTGCAAAATTCTGCAGAGGAAGGCAAGCCATAACATAGGCAAATATGGCTTCTACTTTTTTCAAAGAGAAAATAACAGTCCCATTGACCCCTACTCACCCGCCAGCAAATCTGAGACTTCCCAGGTCCTGAAGGTGTAAAGATCCAAAGCAACAAGAACTCATCGTCTCTCTGAATAGAAATAAAAACAGTCCAATTTCAGGAAATGAGGCCAGAAGACTATCACAGGAAGCAATCCTGTGTCGATTACACAGAACACACCCGGCTGCCTCAAAAATAAAGCTACTGAAGTACAGGGCGCTGCAACTGTGCTTTTGAAAAAAGAGAGATCAGTGTGGATTTCTCACCTTATCCTTTCATCTCTGTCTGCATATTCCAATACGAGACAAGCTCTTTTGACTCGTCATTAGTGAGCTGTCTCTTATTACCCTGTCTTAGTTGCTATGTTATTAGTATTCATACTCTTAAAATGAACTCAGTGAAAGATCTTATCTGTTATAAATAAAAGTGAGTCATGACCTCATATGTTAAAGTATAAAATATGCAAAGAAAATTGTGCAATGATAATAATTTGGCTGAATTGACTTTCTCATTCCTTTTATTCTGAGTTGATGACCACACAGAGCTTTCCTGCAATAGTAACTATTTCTCATAGATCTTATGTATAAGAGATGTTCCATAATGCTTTTAAATGAACTCACAGATATGTATGTAGTCAACTCCAAACATAATACTGTTTCCAATGAAGTATATTTCAGATGGTATTCTAACATGGAGGTAATATGTTATGTTATTTTTAGTTCAGAAAATCTTTAATGGATATTGAAGAAAGATGTTTTGAAGGTATTAAGATTATCTTCAAAGATGGAATTTGGAGCAATATGGCCCAAAATCTAGTTGTTAAAACTCGATGTGTCAGAAGCTCCATGTCAGATACAAAGCTTGTTCTTTCATTTTTAATGGGCAGAGCTAAAGAATCTTAAAGACGTGCTTGATAAATAATAAGACTCAAAATTTAGTGTGTGCATTCCCCACTGTCACCCGAATAACATAAATGCATGCAAATTAACATGGCTCAGCTAAAGAAGCAACTTAACTACTCTGAGATTTAAACTTTCATTCCAGAGAAAGCCAGGTTTTCTTGAGTTTATTGTCTCCTAATAGTAGAAAATGAACACCCTTCTATACACTGTAATAGAATTTAGGCTCAGGCTTTCTCTCTCTCTCTCTCTCCTCTACATATGTGTGTGTACAAGGATATAATGTAAAGAGAAAAATGTGATAATTTTTCTTTTATATGTGATAGTATGACAATAACCAAAACAATGAAAATAACTGAAAGTAACATTTAGGTCCGATCACAGAAGCAGGTGTTCCTATAAGCACTTCCACAATGAAACCGCTTTGCTACGGAATGTCTGATGCCGACAAACATGTCAGAAGGCTGGTTGGATAAAAGTCATGTGCTTTTATTAGCTTTCTAGCCAAGGCCATGTTTCAGCAAGTACATGAGAACAGAAACCCGCTGCTGCCATCCAGAGGGAAAAAAAAGGCTTCTGACTGTTTGCTACCTTCCGAGATGCAGAGACTCTGGTCCGGAAACACTGATCCCAGCTTATAACATGGCTCTAGTGGTCTGTTTCCACTGCTGTGAAAGGACATGTGTGTGCATTATTTCCACATTCAAATATTTCCCAGATAAATTTCAGTGACAAAACCTACTCACACCCAAACCTTAGAGCAGGGAATCAGAATGTCAAGGTTTCCAGACCCTGTATAATGAGAAATATCCAGAGAGGGTGAGGACGAATGGAGAATTTAGTCAGTATGCAGCAGTACTTTTGGCTAACTCGCATGAAAAATAAATGTAAGAAGTATTAAAGCATATGTCATGTATTCCAAATTGCAAGGCCTTTGTTTCTAGTAATATTCAGACTCCTAGAAATATTTGTTAATACTTAAGAATCTTGTTTTATCCGGTGAGTTCACGAAACGGTGTTTCTACTTAGCAGAACAGAAGTTATTCTGCCAAACCAAGAAGCACAAGGAAGTTGAGGGAGAAAGTCTCCTTGGAGTTCATCACTCAGACAGGATATAGATTGGAGTCCTACTGAAAGACACAGGGATCTGAAATGAAAAACAGAGCTTTGGGAAACATGAGACACTTTTGTATACCAAGACAATGGCCATCCCATATCTGAGGGAAAAAAAAAAGAAAAAAACATGTTTTCTGGTTTGCCACTGAAATTTATTCTAACACAGTAGGGTGTAAATGAAAGTAAACCCACTTGACAACTATGGTGTTTTTGTTTGGGTAGCTTCCAGATGCAGAAGCCTTCAAGGGAATTCAGCCATCAGCATTCAGACTATCTTAAGACAGAAGCCACTGAATGGGGCTTGTCACAAGTTCTACTTAGGCGTAACTAGAATGATGTTAATTAACAGCAAAAGAGTATGAGGTAATAGTCAGAAGTGTAGAAAAAGCTTCATAAAATATTTTCAAGTGACAAGACAGAAACAAAGGCCTTATTTTGCTTTTAGGAAAAATAAATGCAGCAGGAAACACTGCTTTGCTTTGACCCTGTGTTTCTCACATGAACAGTAAGGCTTTAGATGATTAAGTTAGACACACAGGGAAGCGTGTCAGTCTCTGTCTTTCCTATGACTGGGCGTTATGAACATATCCCATCTACACACCTGGTATCCAGTTCTGATGCCCTGAGCCTTTTTAGAATACAGTATTTCACCCTTGTTAAATTCTTGCTGAAAAACCTGGCAAATTCCTCTAGCTCTGAAGAGAAAAAAAAAAAAATCCTTTTCCACATAAGCCTGGGAAAAGAGCCTAACAAAGGCCGCTATAGAATCAGAATTTTTATTTGAATGTGACAAAGAAACCTACATGAAATTCTGGGGTGGAGGCCAAGGAAACACCAAAAGCCTTCATCTCAGCTTTGTCCCCTCTTCTGGAAGGACATTCTTATTCTGACATAAAAGCCAAGCCAGTAGGTTCTTTTGATGGGGCATTTAATGTAAGCAGTAATTCTCCCATCCAGTTTTACTGTCTTTGAGGCACTTACTCTTATTATCTTCATTTTAAAAGTAAAGAAACAGGCACAGAAAGGTTAAATACCTTGTTCAAGTACTCTGTGCATATGGGTTACATCTTACAACCTTCCAACAAGCAAGAACTGAATATATGTTTCCAGACCCACATATTGCAGAAAGATACTTAAATCCTTTATCATTTTTCTTAAAGTTTATCTATACATTCCAGAGGGCTTTCAAAGGGTTGTTCTTTTACATCTTTTTTTAATTGATTTTTATTGAGCTCTACATTTTTTCTGCACCCCTCCCTGCCTCTCCCCTCCCCTTTAGCCCTTTCCCAAGGTCCCCATGCTCCCAATTTACTCAGGAGATCTTGTCTTTTTCTACTTCCCATGTAGATTAGATCTATGTATGTCTCTCTTAGGGTCCTCATTGTTGTCTAGGTTCTCTGGGATTGTGATTTGTGGGCTGGTTTTCTTTGCTTTATGTTTAAATTTTTGAATAAGGAATTATTGTAGAATTCTAACTTAAAAATTACTCTTCATAATTTGAAACATACCTTTTTTTCTTTTTTTTCCATTTATTTATTTATTAAAGATTTCTGTCTCTTCTCCGCCACCACCTCCCCTTTCCCTCCCCCTCCCCCAATCAAGTTCCCCTCCCATACTTTTTTATAATTTAAATTTATTTATTATTTTACATCCAGGCCACAATTTCCCTCCCTCCTCTTTTCTCAGTCCCTCTCCTCATCACCTCTCTGTTTCCAGCCCCCAATGCCCTCCTCCTCCGTGAAACACACATTTTAATTTACAAACTATTGAATTCATATAGTTATTACACTTTCCTCATTTGGAAAAACAGATTCTTCAAAATTGAACAAATGTTGTAATTGAAGTATAAATTTCCTGTAAAAGAAATCAGTTATGTACAAGACATTTGATACATTTTATATTCAACCTTAAATTATTATATAAGCACAAAAGAGACTTACTTTTACAAACTCCAAAGATAAAGGTTAAATATTACTTGTTTAATAATTTACATGCTTTCTCCCATGTAGCCTATAAGGTTAATCTCACAATGCATCTTATCTTACTGCATGTCATAGGTAAAAATGCATATATGAGAAGAGAGAGAGAGAGAGGCTGAAACAAACTGGAGAATTTATGTTTCTAAAGAATAAAATGATTTAATTAAATCTGTTATGAAAGAGCTTTTAATCATTATATGAATAATTTAACCAATGGCTCTATTAAATTCATAACAATGTCATCATAATCAATTGCTCCTATGTGACAATTAAGTCACACACTTTTGTAAGTTAAACTTTGTATCTAAGGGTCAAGGTGGCTCAGTGGGTAAAGGTGTGTGCTGCCATGCATGATAACCTGAGTTTAATTCCTGGGACCCACAGGAAGAGGAAGAAAACAAATTGTCCTCTAACTGACTCACACATGCTATGAGCATACACACCTATAAACACACACACACATACACACACCACATAAAATTAGGAAGCACAAAAATAATACCAAGAAAAAGCATGGGATAAAACCGGACTTGCTGAACACAGTGGACAATGAGGACTACTGAGAACTCAAGAAAAATGGCAATGGGTTTTTGATCCTATTGCACGTATTGGCTTTGGGGAGCCTGGGCAGTTTGGATGCTCACCTTACTAGACCTAGATGAAGGTGGGTGGTCCTTGGACTTCCCACAGGTCAGGGAACACTGATTGCTCTTTTTGCTGATGAGGGAGGGGGACTTGATGGGGGGGACTTAATCGGGGGAGGGGGAGGGAAATGGGAGGCAGTGGCGGGGAGGAGGCAGAAATCTTTAATAAATAAATAAATTTAAAAAAAAAACAAAAAAAGAAAGAAAAAAATAATACCAAAAAACTTAATTCTGTTACAATTTTAGATATGGATGGAAACCTAGAGCTATAAGGTGGATCTAAGTGAAAGTGTGTTCTGCAACAGTTAATAAAATGTGGTTCAACGTATACTCCCAGAAAATTTTTTTTCTGTATCAGTTTTGCCATGACATCTAGGATCAAACTTCTACCTCTTTGGGAAAATCATTTCCAGATTCCAATCATAACCAGAAGACATACCTCTCAAAACACTGCAAATCACATTTTGGAGATCATACAATTCATCTGCATTTACAGAACTGACACAAACAGGAGAGAGATTGGTAGTAAGTATTTGCATAGCTATTCACCTATTTGCATAGCTGCAGAGATCAAGGGACAGCTGATTAATGACAAGAGATAAGTGGTGAAGGAAAGACAGACATGAAGGAAGGGAAGGAGGGAAGAAGGGAAGGGAAGGAGGGAAGAAGGAAAGGGAAGGAAGATTTTCAGTTATGTTTTTTTATTCCATGAAATACAATAAGGGATTGTTGTGAAGAAATTTGTACATGTACAGTAATCCCATGAAAGACATCTTAGATAAGATATGAAATCTGAGCCTTGGATTTAAAATTTTCTATCAATCCCACATCTCTCTGTCCCACTTACTTTATGGAAACTACCCATTTGTGTCTACTCTTCTTTATCCTTCAATGGTTTTGGATTCCACAGAAGAGGGTGAAAGTGTAGTATTAGACTTTATGTCTGACTTATTTCAAATGACAAAACGTTCTCTAGTTTTCGCCACATTACCAAAAATTCCATACTTCAGTCAGCTATCCAGCCATGTGTGTGTGTGCATATGCATGTATACACATATATTTATGCAATGTATACACAATGCGTATACATTGTATTGCTACTTATTGACAGACATTGACGTTGCTTCTATGTTTTGACTAATATGAACGACAGTACAACAAACATAGGAATTCAAGTATTGTTTTGAGATGTTGACTTCATTTCTTCCAGAAAAAATAGCCAGTAGTAGGCTTTCTTGTTCTTTCATATGTCTAAATTTCAGACTTTTTAATATAAACCCCCACCCAGTTTTTCACAATGACTGTACTAATCTATAATCCCATCTATGGTGCAGATATGATGTGTTATATGGGCAACCTAAAAATCAAGATTTTATATTGGTAACTCACAAACAAGACTGGTAAAATTGTTCTTTTATGAAAGTTTCAAGACACTTCAATTTAGACAGCAGTTACATCTGAGTGCTCTGATGAGAAAGGTTCCCACAGGATCGTGTATTTGAGTATATGCTCCCAACTGTTTCCTGCTCCTGTCATCAAGTCTTCCCCACTTGTTGGATGTCTTCACTGCCCTGATCAACTGTATCCTTCTGGAATAAGGTCTTTCTTTACTAAGTGATATTTTTCATGACAATAGAAAAAAATTGAGAAATTTTCATGTAATTTAAATTTTAAAAACAGTGAGAAACATTCATCTTGGTATATGGTAACAATAGAATTTTTATTTGGGGCTCAGAAAGTTTAGATTTAGAGTGTTTAAATGTAAAGCAGTATTAACAAATGTAATTTATTTGGAGGTCTGCCCTATGCATTAAATAGCAGTGAGCGCCATTGGCTATGCCCACTAATAGCTTAATGTTCTCCCCAGCTCTCTGATTAATTAACACATGGTTTTGGATTGATAAAAAAAGATGTTACCAACTTTAAAATTACTGGGTCAGAAGATAAGTAAAGCTCAAAGTTTGGGATGTGTTTCTGGAGGTAATAACCAAATTGAGAACTACATTGAGAACAAATTGAGAACTACAAATTGAGAAATACAGGACTAGATTTACGTGGTTTTCCACTTTGGAATATGAGTCAAAAAAGAAGACTCTGAATGTCTTCACCTGATTTAAAAAAATCGACATTGTTTCTCCTGCAGAGAAGAGCAAAGCTTTTAGTGTTGACCAAGACACTTCCTTGGTCATTGTAGTCAGCGCCTATAAGCACAGAGATCTTTCTAGAGACGGCAAATATCATGACTATACAGTTACCAATGTGAAAATTGTGACAGCAATATTCAGCTAGAGAAAGGACATTGAGGGAACAAGTATTTTAACAAGACAGATAAAAATTTCTAAATGAAATTTTTGTGATTAAGTATGAATGATAGATGATAATAGACACTCAAAATGTGAACAGAACATACAGGAAGGAGGAATGAGTGTAAGCCAGCCAGCATGGATTCATTTTGTTTCATTTTGTTTAAACTGGACATAGCCAGTAACATCACCATTCTAATCCAATACATGGAAGCTCAATTTTACTAAGCCAAAACTCATTCGAATTGTGAGAAAATTAAGTCAAATTCAAATTAAAGCAAATAAGAAAAGAGGTCTCCTTTTTCCCCTAAGAACTTAAAAACTTGAATGATTTCATAATCTGCCTCCTAAGAATGAACTGGCTGTGAGATTGTACCATCTCCCCCTTGAGTTTATAAGATGTACCATTTTATTTCTTCTATCTGCCTATATTCTCATCCCTAACTGAAAAAAAAAAGTCTATTGGGAAGGGAGCATAAAACTAACAAAATATTGCTTGGTTATATTATTCTCCATTCTTTGAAAACTTATTTTTCCAAGTAAATTTGGATAAGAAAAAAAAGATACAGGCTTATGTTTAAAGGCAAGATGTTGACCCAGTCTTTCAAAACACGAGGCACTATCTGATAGTCGATGAGATCTAATCTGGACACACTTGAAGACACCCTGCTTCACCTCGCCCACTTCACATAACAGTGTTTGCTGCAAGGGGGAACTCCTTCATGCTGAGGACTTCAGTTTGAGCTCCCTGCAGCTGCAAAGAAAAACAAGGAAATGTACCATATTACCCTCTGTCAAACAGAAAAATGTGTGATTGTGCAGCACTTTATATCCTGTGCTACTCTTTGACAAGCATGATGTTGAACAGCATTAAATATTAATTTGTATAATGTAGTAGTCGTATAAAGCTAGGCATAAAACACAGCAGGGGAAATTGCATTTCCTTACTGGTAAGACTATTGTTACAGTCTTCTGGCACCTCATGCTGTCAACCTACTTAGTAGATTGATGTTTGTTTTCCCAGAACACATTGACTGCCATCAATAGCATTACTAACTTGTCTACTGTTATGTTGCCCTCAGAGGTTGTAAATCTGGCCGCCTGAAAAGGGGTCTTTAGATTCAAGAGACTACCCATAATCTCCTGACATGAAGTTAATCAAAATTCAAAAGTGACACATGAATGCTTGCCTCGAGCATACAGTTTATGTTAAGCCTGGACCCAGCTCTGGATCCGATCTATCACTCATTGCATGATGTAAGGCCGGGGATAACTTCACTTCAGAGAGTTCTATGTTCTCTTGTTTTCACATGGGCTGTCTGTGTAAACGAATGTCTCGGTGTTCCCCTAATTCTTACCAAAGAAAAGTATTTGCCAAAAGTGCCAGCTTACCCTTTACACTGGTCATCCTCTGTTTATGCTTTAATCTTGTTCCTTTTATGAGTATTGAAACTATTGATTCTATTTCCCAGAATACCTACAACCCTAAGTTTGAATGCTCAAAACTAAGCATTCAAAAACATTGCTTAAGGACAGTCTCTCCATTGATGTCATCTTTGGACTCTCTCCCACCTTTTTTATTCCTGGTTCTCAATATCTATTCATGTACACAATGTAAGCTCAGGCCATCCATGACCAACTCAATCCCACCCACCCAAAATCTTGTCATGGGCTTTCTTCTCTGGTCGCTCTCCTTTTCATATTTACAGTTGATGGAGGGCAAGAAGATGCCACTTAGCACCATCGTATAACTGACCAGCCACAGTGTACAGTCATATTGCAGTACCTTATGCCTTCCACTGTGCCTAGTGTAGCCTTCCTTGATCTTTGTGCTTATTTTAGGAGGAATTTGATCTTCTCACAGTCCAAAGATGTAGCTTACTGAGAGAGCCTTAACTAGTAGGCACAAACCCTGCGTTCCATCCCAAGCTCAGCCCCTGTTTCTCTGGATAATTCTTAGGTCA
This sequence comes from Microtus oregoni, assembly GCF_018167655.1. Taxonomy (NCBI): domain Eukaryota; kingdom Metazoa; phylum Chordata; class Mammalia; order Rodentia; family Cricetidae; genus Microtus; species Microtus oregoni. The sequence continues at coordinate 45,339,692 of NW_024543060.1, forward strand.
ACCCTACCCAAGACTTGGAATAATTAACAGGAACAGATTTGAAATATTCAGAGAAAGCAGACTCTGTTGACTACTTGTTTTTTTAAAATAATAATAATAATAAAAAACATGCACGGAATGCTGTATGAGAAGGAAAGAAATCTCCAAAAAGCAACATCTGGAACCAAAGAAATGTGGTGTCAACCTAGTTAGTAATTCTGTATTCCAATTCTTCCTGGATCTTAAAGGGAAGGAGATAAAGTCCTCTCTCCCCTCTAATTGTCCAGGGTCCTACTCCTTTTTCCCTTTCCTCTCCCCTGTTAGGACCAATTAAGTCCTGGCCTTCAGCTGCTCTTCTCTGTCTAGAGCCTTCTAATTGAAGTTACTAGAAGCTGTGCCTAGCCTAAAGGATCAGAGGATGGGCTGTTTAGTTGCTGAGGAATCCCATCAGGACGGGTGAGTGTGTGCTATCCAGGGCGGACTGTCCCGGAAGAGAGCACAAACCCCCTCCCCCAGCTCCTTCTGCAGGGCTGTCTTTCTTTCGCAAGACCCAGCACCCCCAGCACCCCTCCCCAACCCTGCCCTGCTGTATGCTAGGACCAGTGCTCAACTACAGTCTTAAGCTCCTAAACTAAGGCGACCCACCCAGAGCGGTGAGTGCCTGCCTGCCTGGCAGGCCTCAGGGTCCCCTGTAAGGGAGCCCGGGCACCTTCAGCTCCGGAGCCAGGCTTCCTGCGCGCTCCTGGATACCCCCCCCCCACTTGCTCCATTCATCCTGTTGGCCCTGGATCATTGGGCTACCGGCGGCCCTGTTTAATTGCTGAGGAATCCCATCAGGACGGTTGCTGAGGAATCCCATCTGGACGGGAACGGTTCCTGCTTCTACACTGAAGAGATATACCCTGAGAGTCAATCATAGCAAAGACTGGACCAAGAGACCAGGCCTCTCCTGGCTCCATTTGAAGGAAGAGATGGGAAGGCGCCAATACAAGAATTCCTCCAACAATCTGAAAGGCAACATGACACCACCAGAAACCAGGGATCCCGAAATAAGAAGAATTGTACACCCTACTCCTGAAGAAATAGAAGAAATCGACTCAAAAGTGAACTATATGAAAATAATAGAGGACCTTAAACAGGAGGTGAAAAACTGCCATAAACAATTAGAGATTACAAACAAAAAGGTAGAGGAAATGAATAAATCGCTCAAAGACACGCAAGAAAACCAAGAGAAACAAGAAAAAGCAATCAAACAGGTTAGGGAAGCGGTTCAAGATATGAAGAATGAAATGGAAGCAATGAAGAAAGCAAAAACCGAGGGAAGAATGGAGATGGAAAATCTGGGTAAACGAACAGGAATGACAGAAACAAGTACTAACAACAGATTACAAGAGATAGAAGAGAGAATATCAGACACTGAAGATACCATAGAAAAAGGATCAGAGGATGGGATTTTCACCTGTTGGCCATTGACTGCAGGGTATTTGAGCCTCCATGGTGCTATTAAAGGGGGACTTTTTGGTACCAGTGTTGGAAGGTCTGTGTGTCCATCTGTCTCTGCGTGTGTATTCTCAACCTCCAGCCCCTTGCCCAAAGCTTGCAAACTGGGTTCTAGCACAAAGAGCGCAGACGGGGGTTCGCGGTGTGTGGCACTCCCCCAACTCCTTTTCACTACCCTCATTCCTCTTACCCCTATCCCATTCCCCCTCCTCCCTCTTTCCTTACCATCTCCCTGGCAAAGATAAGACTTTCTTTCCAAACATTTCCATTTTTCCTAGAGAAAAAAAATTACTTTATTCTGTCTCTCATAACACTCCCGGTTAGCGTGTTACATGATTATTTGGATTAATCCTTCCACCACTGAAAGTATTTCAGTGTCTCAAAAATACATCCTGAGAGCCGGGCGGTGGTGGCGCACGCCTTTAATCCCAGCACTTGGGAGGCAGAGGCAGGCGGATCTCTGTGAGTTCGAGACCAGCCTGGTCTACAAGAGCTAGTTCCAGGACAGGCTCCAAAACCACAGAGAAACCCTGTCTCGAAAAACCAAAAAATAAATAAATAAATAAAATAAAGTAAAAAAATACATCCTGAGATAAACCTGGTTCCCACAATTGGGATTCCAGGGCCGAGACTTTCACTAGGCTAGCTACTTCCCCATGGCTTTAATATGTTACATCAGCTAATATGTTACATCAGCATTTCAGATGTTTCCAATGGGCTATTAAAAATTGGGTCCTATTTGTAATTCATCCTCTCCTCTACAGGCTCAGGGACCACTGTGGAAGAAAGACTAGAAATAGTTGAACAATCAGAGGTTCAGTAGGTCCAGAGAGAAACAGCATCTTTGAATGTGACAGGGCAACTGGATTCGTAAACTCTCGGTAGCTATAATTGCATGAAGAAGATCAAGGCAGTCAATATTCAAGCATAAGAGGAGGCTCAGGCACCTCCACATAGACATGAGAAGGTATGGACAGTAGACAGCTTTGGGGATAGGAGCGGTTTTCTTTAAGGATAAGAGTAGATTGAACATACTCCAGTGGACAGCACCATACCCATGAGCATATTAACAGCACAAACTAGACTCGGTGGGCTATATAAGTTTTATTTATTTATTTACTTTTACAAACAAGAAATCAGGGAGGTAGGGAGCAGCGATAAATAAATGGTACCTTTTGAAATATAGAAGCTTCTGTAAAGCAAGGGAAACAGTCAATAAGCCAAAAAGGCAGCTTATAGAATGGGAAAAGATCTTCACCAACCCCACACCAAGCAGAGGATTGATCTCCAAAATACATAAAGAACTCTAGAAATTAGACAACAAAATTACAGATAATCCATTTAAAAAATGGGGTATAGAGCTAAACAGAGAATTCTCAACAGAAGAATCTCAAAAAGTCACCTAAGGAAATGTTCAACATACTTAGCCATTAGGAAAATGCAAAACAAAATGACTGCGATACCTTTTACAGTCAGAATGGCTAAGATCAAAAACTACAACAATTATCTATGCTGGAGAGGATTAAGAGTAAAAGGAACATCCCTCTATGGTTGGCAGATGATCGGGGATTCCCCTCTGTATGATGTAGGAGGAGGGGGGCCCACTTGTCCATCCCGGCCGCTTGGCTAGCTTAGCCCCAAAATAACCACACAGAAACTATATTATTTAAGACACTGTTTGGCCCATTAGTCCTAACTTCTTATTGGCTAATTCTTACATCCTAACTTAATCCATCTCCATTAATCTGTGTATTACTATGGGGTCTTGGCATACCAGCAAAGTTTCAGTGCATCTGTCTCCAGTGGCAGCAGCTTCATGGGGTCTTCTGACTCCTTCTTTCTCCCAGCATTCATTCTGTCTTCCCCACCTACCTAAGTTCTGCACTATCAGCAGGCCAAGGCAGTTTATTCATTAACCAATGAAAGCAGCACATAGACAGAAGGACCTCCCACACCAGTATGCTGTGAATACCACTGGTTAATAAAGAAACTGTCTTGAGCCTCTAACAGAGCAGGGCAGAACAGAGCTAGATAATGAAAACTAAACTGAATGCTGGGAGATAGAAGGCAGAGTTTAACGAAACCATATAGCCTAGTCAGAGACAGACACTGGTACAGCCTCATAGTGATACACAGATTAATTAAGATGGGTTAAATTAAGATATAAGATTATTTTAGCCAGAAATACACTTAAGCTATTGGCCAAACAGTATTGCAAATAAAAATAAAAAGAACAAGAAATTGGGGAGGTAGGGACTCGAGGGTGGAGCCTTAGTAGAGTTATGTGGAATAATGGGAAGTAAATATGATCAAAATGCATTGTAAACATCTATGAATTTCTCAAATAATTATGAAAAATATGATTTTTAAAATTAAAAAGTATCAGATAGAAAGATTTTAAAGAGAAGCAAGAAAAAAGATGTCTTTCAAATGATCTTTCATCCATATGGGCTTCTCTTTGAGAATGAGATTTAGACCTAATAAAGAGGCTATAAGCAAGGCTGAGGCATCCCTTGCACCGGGTCGCCTGCCTTGTGAGAACACTGGCCACTCCAAACAAATGAACCTGACAGCATTTGAATATTGGATTCCACAGCACCTACACTGTGAGATTACAAACTTATATCATTCCTACTTTTTGTTTTTGTTTTCAGTATTTTGTTTCAGATGCCCAAAATGGGATTAAGAATTCAGATTCATATACATCTATTGGGAATACTGATCATTGCAGAATTCTCTGCTTGAAATCTTGATATGGATGTTTTGGTGCTATTTCCAGCTGGTCAGATAGAGACCCATGTCAGGATCCTGATAAAATTTGTGATAAATTGTGAGAAAATTGCCCCATTGTCCAGAGACCTTAAGGTTCTGCAGATGGAAGAGGCAGACCTCAAGTTCTTTACTCATGAATCCATTGAGGTGAAACACTACAGAAAGAAAAGAAGCTGCTTCTGTTGGCAACTCATGCCACTGTTTGCACTGAAAACCCTGCTGGTGCCAGCGTCATTTCCTCCGGGAATTCTGGCTCCGGCTATGCTGAGACCTGCTACTGTACTGAACCACTTTTTCCCTTAGATTTGCATTAACTGGATCCGGGCAGGTTTCTAGCAGCCAAGTGTTAGGTAGAGATTGATTCCAGGCCTGACCAACAGCTTCTCGCAGAGGTGTCATAAGTTACCCTGCCTACAACTGCTTTGTGCAATAAAAATCGTACTCAGCAGCATCGAAAGTGTCACGTGACATAAGAAGCACATTTTCTCGGTGGCCTGACCTGGGGGATACTGGCCTGGGTAGTTCCACACATATGTAATACTTGGTTTTATGGGAAACATCCACGGGAGATGATTTTGAGGTCTGTGCTTGCAGAAATCTTTAAGAGAATATAAAGCGGGAGCAGGCCACTGCTGAGAAGAGCTATCGAGGCAGATGGACTGTGTCAGATCCCGAGGTCGCCACTGTCCAGGCTGGGGCTCCAGGCTGTCTGAAGGCAGCTGGTGTTCTAACTGCCCAGTACTACCCTACCGAAGGCTGGAGCTCCTGCACAGCAGCCCCTGAGACCAGTCTGCAGTTCCCGGTGCTCAGGTCATTGGATACATGGGGACAATCACTGAGTGGTTTAAGTTAGTTTGTAGCAAATACACAAGATAGAAGGAAGGCTGTGAGGGAATAAACACATTTGCAACATAAATAAATTCTTGTGCTGTTCAGGCTCAAAAAATCATATAAACCTGAAAAATATTTCTGTCTTTGTCATTTTGTAATGTTTAATGGTTTAAACACTCATTTTAGTATTTTTTAAATTGTATGCATTATATGTGTGTATATACAATTTCCATCACACCCTCCCCTCTCTACAAACCTCCTGTGTTTCCCCACTTCCTCTCAACTTTATGACCCCATGCTCTTAATTGTTATTGCTATACGTACCACATTCTCCGTTCATCTGAAAATCCCAGAAATGCCAAGACTACCATCATTTATTTTAAATTTTTTGTTAGTATTAAGATCAACCCACCAGCATAAGTTATTTCATTTGTTAATGAAAATCATCCTAGGTACAAACAAATTGAGTTATAAATCCAAAACCCATATTTGAAGTTTCAATAACCTATATAGAAGGAAGCAGGCTTGAGAGAAAATTATACCACGATAACTTGTGAAATATGCTGACCACACACTGCTGGCTAGAAGCATATGCAATAAATAACAACTGATGAAGTTGACAATACGTTGCTGTAAGCCAGCTCATAGTTTTAAAGAACACTTTCAAGACCACAGCCTAGCATGTCCTAACATAAAGAATATTTATGAGTGGCAGTTCTATTCAACCCTTTTTTGCCAGTGATTTAGCTCTGGCAGACAACGCTAAGATCTCTATTAGTCAGGTTTACATTCCTGAAGCCCAAAGCAGAAGCAGTCAAACACCCCAAAGATACTTGAATCCTGTCAATCCAAAGACTAAATAAAACTTTAAATAACAAAAGAACATTATATATACTGCTAAAGATTAAAGGAGGTAGAAAAAAAATCAGAAAACAAAATCTGGTGGAAACAATTTGAATTGAAAAATAATATTGGAAATGTAAAAAATCGCAGCATTGGGTGAGGGGCAACAGAGGATGGGGCAGTCAATACATATTTTCTTAGTCTCTCAATAAAGGACTATAACTCACAAAAAAGCAAGTCTGACCTTAGTACAGCAAATAGCATTATTCTGTAGACTTGATGAAGCAGAGGGACTGTCTCTAAGATCACTTTGAGTGATTTCCTCATTGAAAAGTCTTCAATGATCATTTCTTCAGCTATAGCCATACTGATGAATATTTTGCATATCACCATAGAACCTTCATCTGGTGATGGATGGAGATAGAGACAGAGACCCACACTGGAGAACTGGACTGAGCTCCCAAGGTCCCAATGAGGAACAGAAGGAGGGAGAAGATGAGCAAGGAAGTCAGGACCAAGAGGGGTGCACCCACCGACGGAGACAGTGGGGCTGATCTATTGGGAGCTCACCAAGGCCAGCTGGACTGTGACTGAAAAAGCATGGGATAAAACCGGACTCTCTGAATATGGCGGACAATGAGGGCTGCTGAGAAGTCAAGGACAATGGCACTGGGTTTTGATCCTACTACATGTTCTGGCTTTGTGGGAGCCTAGCCAGTTTGGATGTTCACCTTCCTAGACCAGGACGGAGGGGGGAGGACTTTGGACTTTCCACAGGGCAGGGAACCCTGACTGCTCTTCAGACTTGAGAGGGAGGGGGAGAGGAGTGGGGAGAGGGGGAGAGGAGTGGGGGGAGGGGGAGAGGAGTGGGGGGAGGGGGGAGGAGTGGGAGGCTGGGAGGAGGAGGAAATTTTTTTTTCTCAATAAAAAAAAAACTCCAAAAAAAAAAAAAAAGAAAGAAAGAAAAAAAGAAAAGTCTTCAAGGAGGCATTTGGAGATGATGACAGTGGCAGGCTGGCTGCCTTGATCCAGACCCAGAGTTCCCTCTCTGAACCTGAGTTTAGTTCCTGAGCTAAATTCTTCTGCAAAGCAGCTCTTCTGCAAGGATCCTCTAAAGCTTTCATCTCCACATTTGTAGACTACTATGAGACTAATATATAAAGATATTGAAATAATTTGGCTTTTCTGAAAGGCCTAAGAGAGTAAACAAATATTTTTTTATCAGACATGTTTTTTGAAAATTCTACAACTCAGTTCTATGCCTATCACACAGATTTCATCAGGAAATAACTGCCAGCTATTATACCAAAGAGGAGAAGGAAATTGATATCAAACAGCAGCCAATAATGGAATTTCTTTGTCATTCTAGCCCGCGATGATGTCCTAATTAAATGGCGTTCTTGGTGTTCTCTAGCATTTTGGATAATAATGTATTTTTAAAGCAATTTTTTTCTCTCCAAACACTTATGAAACCCAACTCCTAGACAAGGTCTATCCTTTCCTTTCTGGCATTACAATTTAGACAGGGAATAAATTGTTTTCCTCTCATTCAGACTGACTTCAGAATTAGCAGTGATTTCTACTTCATGAATAAAAAAGAGTTATGGAGTATCAAACATGCCACTGGCAAAGGTGCTTAGGAAACAAAAATTTGAGTGCCTGAAAAATTTTATTATTTACCCATTGTTGGCGATTGATGGGTGTTGGGGTGAGGGGAGTCAGTTTTCTTCAGGGATATAGCCAGCAAAACTGACCCATGTGCTGGCAGATGCCCCTAGACCTCTGCATATACTGTGCAGCAACAAAAAATAGACTCAGCAGTTCATGAAAAAAATAAAAGTCAATGTAGTTAGGAGGGAGCAGTAATGTAAGAGACAGAGGTGGAAATAGAAAGGGAGACAATGAAGGCAGATTCTTTCAAAACACATTATATACACACATGACATAAAATTACTAAACAAAAATATTTAAAATTAAAGTGGTCCTATTTAGGAAAAGTTGATATTGACATAAATCTATATCCATAGCATGGAGAACAAAAGGATCACGTAGAGAATAGATGGAAATATTATTTTTTTAAATATCAACAACAGTTTTCCCTAGAGTTAAGAAACTAGAAAAATCAAAAGCACAGGACCTTAACAACTTTCAGTGTTTGATGTTATCATGTCGGTTAAAATATCCATTTTAATCATCTTATAAGCTATGATTTGTCTATTTTCTCAGGTACATAATTTCTCTTAGATTTATTTTTGGTTTTGAGGTATAAATTTTGGTGAGGTATATGCATGAACACATGCTTTGATAAACTTAGGACAATGTATGTACTTAACACTTAAATGTTTGTTCTTCTACATTATAGACTTTCTTCCAAACATAATTCATATAAACTTGAAAAGATCAATAGGGCAAATATGAGTTGAAAGTTCAATGAAATAATTTTAACTAAAATTTTTAACTAGGGAATTATACAAATATAATATAGAATTTAAAAGAATTTCTAATTGTTGACAGAAGAAACCTTGGAAAGAATATAAAGGTTGTCTGGCAGGTTAGCTGTGCATTAAAAAGTATTTGATTCAGATCTCTGAATTAGGAAACAAGAGCTACTAACTGTCATGTTTTTGAAGCACTGAATAATCTGGATAAACATCCTTCAGCCTCAGAGGACACTCACCTTCCTTTTTAATGTGCACATGTCAATGCTTAAAATGTTTGAAAATTTCAAAGACTAATTATTTAAAGCCAACATCAAAATGTTTAAGTGTATCAGTTTGCTAAAATATATTAATTTAAAATCTTTCCAATTACCATTATTTGAATTGTAAATATACAATATCAATGGGAAGTCTAGATTTAAGAAAAAATAAAGGTATTTAAAAACTAGTGGTTCTTATAGCAAAATAACATTTTTTAAATGGAGTAATCATGAAATACTAAATTATTAATATTTGGAGTAAAATAGTGTCACTTTGCCTAATTAAACACATTTTAGTCAGTCATGATATCAAATATATTTTAGTACATACGGAAGTTGATATAGGTGCCAACATTCTCTTGAGTTCTTTGTTTCCTTTAAGATATGAGTGGCTTAAATAAAGAAAAGATTTCCTACCTAGCTTTAATGTGATAAGCATCCTATATATTTAGCTGTTTTAAACATGTGTGTCCATAAGAGGCAGTATTTGTACCCATGGAAACAAGGGAAATTGTCACCAAAGTGAATGCTATGAGCTTCCACATACCGCACCCAATAAATGGGAGCTGGAATCCAAGGAATCCAAAAGCCACTAACAGAAGAGGAATGTAGGTGACTGTTGACAATGACATCCAAATATTCTGATCTTCCAAATTAGATACAATTTTGTAAATTAAAAATACTAATCAAAATCAATAGCTTTTGTTCTTCTATTAAGGGTAGGACATGTAATAAGAAAAGCTATGTGTGATGATTTATCTTAAAAACAATTGTTCTCGGGGCTGGAGAGATGGCTCAGCGGTTAAGAGCATTGCCTGCTCTTCCAAAGGTCCTGAGTTCAATTCCCAGCAACCACATGGTGGCTCACAACCATCTGTAATGAGGTCTAGTGCCCTCTTCTGGCCTTCAGACATACAAGCAGAAAGAATATTGTATACATAATAAATAAATAAATAAATAAATAAATAAATATTTAAAAAAAATTGCTCTCCAGAACACATGAAGAATTCATGTATCTTAGTAGTCACATAACAATATACCTTAGGGAAAAAATCATAATGTCTGAATAGATATTTCACCAAAGAAGCCACATACATGAAAAGATATATGCGAATAATCTTAGGAAAATGAAAATATATGTATTTACATTGGAGTGTGAAAATATGGATGATTACTATCATAATAAAAATATAATTCAGAAATTTCAATGAAAATCCATCTACCATCTGAAAAAAATGGAAAGACTCATAATATCCAATGTCATCAAAGACATGTAACAGCAAACCTTCATGCAGGGCTGATAAGAACACAAGCTGGTAGAGCCAGCTTGAGAAAACTAGTAAACTAGCAACCATAACCATTAACACCAGATGGTCTGCAAAATATTAAAGTAAATGTATACTCAATGGCTTATACATGAATATGTACAACATCTATATTCATAAAAGCTAAGAAATAGAGGTAAAAAAGTATTCATCAAACTACTCAAGGAAAAGCACTTAGTGGAAGGCCACTAAAAGTTAAAAAGGAATAAATGACCAATACATGCAAGCAAATGGAGGAGTCTCAAAATCAAAAAAGAATTGAGATGTAAAAGACTATTGTTATGAGTTTTGTGTAAAATATCCCCCAGAACCTTACATGTTTGCACACTTGGTCCCCAGCCATGTTGCTCTTTCCAGCAAGTGGAGAAGTTAAAGTACATGAGGCCTTGCTGCCTGGCATGGGTCACTCAATTTCATAGCTCTGATGAGTCCTATTCCAAGCTTTCTATTTTGTGTTTGCTGCGAGATGTACCCCTACAACACAAGGTCCCACTGTGGAGCCTTTTCTGCTGATGAAATATGTCAAGGAAATCAGCCATAATAAATCCTTCCCTCCTTAAATCGCTCTGTCAGGTTGTTTTCATTGAAAGTAAATAAATAATTAATATCATCACATATGACATGTTTCACCTTGTATTTCACTTGTTTACAGAGAAAACAACAGCACAGAAACAAGCCAAATCAATGGGTACAGAGATGGGGGGCTGCAGTCTGGAGAAAACCAGGAAAATACATAGGAGAGGGGTCTTGTGAATGACCCAAACCCACACTGCAGTGATGGTTCTACAGCTCTTTATATTTGATCAGACTCATCATATTTTATACTTAAAGAAGCAAATTTAGAGCTATAAATTATCACTTATGAAAATGTTAACTATGAAAAAAGAGAAATATCTATTTTGGTGCTATAAATGAATCGCTGTCAGAAATTCAAAAAGCATAACTTTAGAAAAGGAAGAAATTTGGTTTAGAATAAGCAGAATATTACTGATAAGAAGTCAATAGCTGGACATTTCCCAATTATATGCTCTAAATCCCCTTTATTCTAAAAAGTAACTGATTACAGCCTCCATTGAATAGAATTCTTTATCAAGTAATTCCAAATAGAAAACCAAGAATGAAGCAGACTCTATAGTGACATCTGGAAACATATTTTTAGATGAAATGTCAAATATTAACAAAAATAGTCACCCCAAAAAATATATTTTAAGAATCCTTTATTACAATCACATTTTAAACTAGATCTCAATAACAGTATAATGCTGACAGAGATCATCTTAGTTTTAAAGGACTTAATCAACTGTGATCATTCTACATGTCATAGATAATGGAGTACAGGGACTATTTGCTAAACTACTGAATATATAAGTGAATGACAAAGGAAAATAAAAATAGCATAATAGCATAAAATCTTGTCAATTACACCCCTTTCTTTAGCTTCTCTTAAATTAACTAATGTAATTTGAACTAATTAAGGAATTGACATTTATTTCTGAACTTGATTGAGACCCAATTCCGTTTCACAGATACAGATCTGTGAACACAGCCAATCGATCTGAATTTAGAAACTCATGTCAAAGAGTTTGCTAGGGTAAAGTCCTCCAGATGATTCAAAGTTCCATATTTCTTACAGAAAAGCATTGGTGTCTGAAGGCGGAGACTGCTCTTTTATTTCCTGGCAGCCCAGAACTGAATAATCACACAGACACTATATTAATTAAAATATGTTTGGCCAATGATGCAGGCATATTTCTAGCTAGCTAGCTCTTACATCTTGGATTAACCCATTTCTATTAATCCATGTATTGCCACAAGGCAGGGGCTTACAGGAAAAGTTCTGCTGTCTGTCTCCTTTAGCAGCTACATGGCATCTCGTTGCCTCCTTCTTACATTCTCTCTGTATCTCTGTTCAGATTTCCCAACTGGCTTTGCTCTCCTAAGCCACTGGCCAAAACAACTTTATTAACCAATGATAATAAAAACATTCACAGCATACAGAGGGGAATCCCACATCAGATATCCTGGGATAGAAGCTTATTTTCTCAAAGGAGCTTGCATAAGGAGTCAAAACTGTTTAGTGCCCATAAGAAAGTAAGGTCTAGAGAGATGGCTCAGAGATTATGAGTACTGGTTTCTCTTCCAGAGGTCTTGAGTCCAATTCCTAACAACCACATGGTAGCTCACAACCACCTATGGTGGTATGTGATGCCTTCTTCTAGTTTATAGGCGCAAGTGCAGATAGAGTTCTTATATACATAAAACAATAGATAATTTAAAAAAAAAAACCTTGAGTTTCAAATGTCAATTTCTTCTCTAATGACTCTAACTAATGCTGAAACAGGAGACACCTGGCTCTCTTGTGTCACATATTAGGTTAGAATTTTAGAAAAAAATGGAAGAAATGGTGTTATTCTGTGTACTGTTTTCCCAGAAATAATCAAGCCTTTTTTTCCTTCCTATGCAAGAGTCTTGTATCTTCTGACAATTTCCATGAAACTTTAGCAAACTAATTTGACAAGTATGGTTAAGTCTCAGAATCTTCACAGTGTTGGCCCCAATTCTACATTTTGGGCTGGGCAGTGGGGCACAACTTTAAATCCTTAAACTCAAAAGGCAGAAATAGGCAGATCTCTGTGAGTTTGAGGCCAGTCTGGTGTACATAGGGAGTTCCAGAACAAGCTCCAAAGCTATAGAGAATCCCTGTCTTGTAAAACCAAGTGTGTGTGTGTGTGTGTGTGTGTGTGTGTGTGTGTGTATTATTCTTCCTGGGATTATCATACAGTTACATCTTTTTCCACGTGTCTTTTCTCCCTTCAAAATTTTCATATACCTTTTGGTGATATTTTTAAAATTCTGACGCATTTTTATTAATTGTTGTATATATATATATATATATATGATATTTATATGCTATATGTGTGATAGATATCATGATATGTATATATGTACAACCTGTTTGGTTTGCATAATGTTACTTGTATGTATAACTTCAGGATTACCCATTTGGTGTTGGATAGTCACATGGTCTGCTGTTCTCTGAAGAAGTGTATTTCTTGGGCTCTCAGCATTGCTTAGTTGTCTGTAGTTCTTTGTGTAGAATTTAGGCCTCTTGGGTTTTCTCTTCCCACATTAGTGTACTTGCTGTTGCATCTGTTCAGATCATGTTTGGGTGGTTTTGTGGGTTAGGCTTTGTGAGTGTATCTTCTACATTCCTAGGAGACAGGAATCTTACAGCAAATTCTGCATTCTTCCTTCTTGAGTTTTCAGCTCTAGACAACAAGCAGAAATGTCCAAATTTGCTTTATGAAATTGAATTACACTCAGTCAATTTATTGATAACAGAACCCAATAAATTTACAACCAACAATGTTCTATAATAGCATTACTTCTAAATAAGTGTTTCATAGGAAAATGGGTATCGGTATACAGTTAGCATAAACATTAAAGATGGAAGTATGTTATAAATGTGAACTTATTTTTGCTTTGAATATTCAATATTCCATTTGTTTTGTACTTCTAGATTAAAACAATTTCATACTTTGAAAATTGAACATTTTCCTAAAGATAAAGAGTAAATATTCTGTCTAAAACCTAAGAAAAAGGTAATGTTCATAGAGCTAATATTTTTCATAGTAATAGAACAAATTTTGAAGTATGTCAAAAATAGTGTCAGAAATAACACAATAATGCTTCCACAAATAGTCTTTCACCAATTTAAGTAAGCATCATTTTCGTAATCACATTTTAGATGTAGTCTTAAGAACAAGTGTTGATCGATGCGCAACCCACTCATTTGAAAATTGCTGGTTCAGAAACTTAACTATGACATGTACTTAGCAAAGCAGTCATTAGCAAACCCAGTTTTCTGGGTCAAATCAATACCATTGATAAAATGCCTTCAAAAGAACATGAACATTTTTGGCAATTTTGAAAGTGCCACTTTTCGTAAGATAATGTGCCCTGAACCTTATTGGAGGAAACGCTGAGTGCATCACTGTCCCAATAATGGCAGGGATGGCAATTATTAGATTGGACTCTTAAAGAACAAACCTGTTTTTATCATTGACATCTCAATATCAACACAATTACTTTCCTATAGAAAGAATAAAAGATGGCTCCACAATGCCAGAGCTTGAACATTATTTGTCCTTTTCAAGAAGGTTTTCTTTCATAACTTAAATTTTAGGACTCTATCTTGAAGCATTGTTAAAATGAAAGAAATCTCTGAACATACACACATACATAGATATGGACTCATTTAAACCTTTTGCATAATTAAAGGTGCAAATAATGGTCACAAAATTGAATAACGATAAGCTTCATATTAAAAGCTCTATGTATAGCAAATTAATACCTAGATCCTCCAAATAAATATGCAAATTTTTCATAAAAGAATAAACAGTAATCTAAAATTCTTAATTATGTGAAATTAAAATGCAAATATCAGAGTTAGTATCTCTCATCACATGCATGTGGTTTGGTCTATTGCTAGATATTCCATACTGCATAGTGTGAGTTATGGCTTTAGTTATCACTTGTGAACTTAAAGGACAATCTAGCAATGTAAAAGTGGAGTATAAAACCAGAAAAGTAGTTTTAAATTTTGTGATTTTTTTACCTTGAATGCTGTATTTATGATAGAAAATATATTCAATGATACTTCAGCCTAGCCCATTAGATCATTTTTTAAATAGAAATATATTGATAGTTATGTGGATATATTTAATTTTGAAGCTAAATACATAAAATCAACTGAGAAAAAGGGTCTAGAAAAATATTGGCCTGAATCTTATCAGTGAAAATTCAAGAGAAAATCTGCTAAATACTCATACATAAAGTTAATCTTTTTTTCCTGTTTTTTTATAGTGAGGATATTTGGACTAAGTGTACCAATGCATGATTTGATTCCTTTGTAGTTTAGAAATCTTATTAGTTTTTTTCCTTTAATACATTTTACCAAATTTATTTAAAAAAGCAAAATGCAGTTGACTTTAATATGAGGTGACATAAAAGCAATTGATAAATCAACTATAAAAAGAGAAGCTTGTTATGGTCTCAAAGCATTTAACTTCATGATTAGCATTTATTTAAATGATATAAGTTTGTTTGACTAAAATCTTTCCTACGAGTTCTAGCAACAATAGCAACTATAAAAAGCTAATAGGTATATTCACTCTAGTAAGACACTTCTTTTAAAGACGGTTGCATACACTGGTTATATATTTGATATGAGACTTTGCCACCAAAATAAGGAAGCAGCTCTGAGCTCTGACTCTGCTACTTATTACCTGTGCCGTCTGGAAGCTACTAACTTCTCTGAGATCTTTGGGCAGCCAGAATAAACCATGTAAAATCAATCCTGCCACTAGTTCCTTCTGCCATTAGCAGGCTGTCAGGCGGTGAGAAGCAAACATCACTCCTGCTAAAGGAGAGATAAATTTCTAAGCTGCTGAGAAAGAATGGGATAAGACTGACTTTTTACAAGCCTTTCTGGTTCTTACGTGCACCCCAGAGTGACTCTCAGTTCATGACTCTGCCTACAACAGGCACAGAAGCACAGCCCTGGATATGCAAGTATTAGCCCAGGCCCTCTTCAGAGAGAGATCGTTAAATGGTTTTGCCTGGTAATGCTCTGTCTGTTACTTTCCTGGGAAAGTTACTATACAGAGTTCTGAAAAGAGCTTGAAATGGGCATGAGTTAAGGGAGGCAGTAGCAGGTTCAGAGAAGAAATTTTGAAGTGTTTCAAGACTATGAAAAATGAGCTATAAGAAATTTGACATAATCAAAGTCTTTGAAAATAGATATGGCTAAATTGAAGGTGCAATTTTGTCTACAATATAGCTAGCCCCTAAAATTGAGGTAAGCCTATTGTGTAAATAAAGTCTTTTTATTCATCCCTGCTATTTTACTAGTCCTTTTTCTGCCCTCATTCAATTAATATCACATCTGTGGGAACAGAGAGAACAAAATGAAGACCTTCATTTGAATCCCCAGAACCCTTGTAAAAAGCTGAGTCTTACTACGTGTAACACTGGCATTGGTAGTAAGGTAGGTGGATCCTGAAGGTGCTTGTCAGTCAGTCTACCCAGAACAGCAAACCTCTGGGTCAGTTAGGGATTCTATGTTAAGCAATCAGTTGAGAGAAAAGGGCAAGAATATGATGCCTACATACAATAAATAAAGATCATTTATGGAAACAATTATAGAGTAGTAAGGAGAGGTCACATTTGCTATCCAAGCCACCATGAGGATGAGCAAGCAAGCAGGGAGAGAAAAAGCATATACAGTGATAACAGGGCCCCCAGGGGTAGTGACATCCTTACACAAAGGATGACAGGCAGTTTAAGCCAATCTTTTCTGGACTTCTATTTCCTTTCTTCTTTCTGAGTCAGTTTTACACTTCAAATGACAAGGTAATCTCTTTAGCATATGATTAAATGGCAGACACATAATAATGGGAAAGGAATTAATTTATTAAGGTTGATAAGGAGGGAGAGAATTTTATAATCTGACCCAGTTTATTACTGTGAAGATCTTCAATTTCAGATTGCTCTCTTCTGACTTTCTAAATTTCAGTTTTCATCAAAAGCTTTCAAACTATTATTGGGGTACCCAACGATCGGAAAAGGGCACACATTCAAATCTCAGAAGCATTCCAACACTTGGTGATGAAGTATCATATCTTAGAAAAATTATACTACAAACACCCCAAGTTTACCAATTCAATTTTTAAATTGCCCTCTATTTTTATGTATCCTCCCATTCCCACTTTTTTTTTTCCCAACCTGCCTGGAATAGGGCATTTTTCTTCCTGGACTGTTTATGGTCACTACTTGTCTATCTAATTATCCTGATTATTGTATTATTATTATTCTGTATTATTCACATACTCCCACATCACAGGATCATAAGTAGGCTTTACTCAGCATTGCTTATGTACTTTTGATAGAGTCAAAGGTTATACATGATCAACTCTCTAGTCACCTTTAAATTTTGGATATTATTTTTTGCTACAAGAGTTCTCCTTGATCTCCAGTTCTCTCTGCATTCCATTCTGCAGCATGATAAACACACATTAATTGTGTGTTAGTTCTGACTCTGTCTCTTAAGCAAACCCTGTCACCAACATTTCCTTTGCGTTTTCATAACTCACAATAGGCACAGGATAATTACGTGGATCAGCTTGCTCAGGACATCTCCAGTTTAAGCCTGCCAAACAAGAAGAAACAAACTACTCAATTCGCTCTAAAACATTTCTAGAATTGAACGACAAATTGCAAACTCATCTCACTTATACAGCTTACAATATTTTTGCTTTCCTTTCAACAATGTATAATCAATTTTCATACTGTATTGCATATTATACATGCACTATTTCATAATACATAATATTTATAAACTGAGGGGAATTGTCATGTAAAATGATGGAATGTAATCAGTTTGCTCTGGGCATAGAGAAAGAATTTCCTGTGACCAACATTATAAACGTCTAAGGATTAAGTGCAAAACCTGACTGGGTAGGGAGAGCAATTGCATTTGGCACAGCTTCAAAAACATCATTTTAGGAAGTAAAATCCAATTCAATTTTCAAAATGTCTGGTTAAACCAATCCATGACAGGTCTATATAATCGATATCTACTGCCACTTACCTTGGCAGAGCTCCTGGAATGATCATGGTCCAAAATTGTGCACTTCTAAGCCACTTTCCATTCTGTTTTATGTAAATTATTTTGGCTGGTTGACTGTATCCTTTTATCTTTGACTTGAACTACAATAAAGAGTTTGACCAAAGCATTGCATTATATATGAAGGAGCAGACAGTTCTTAAAGTCTATCCACATTTCATAACTTTGTAAAATCAGATTTAATACCATTCGATGCTATCACAGATGACTCTAAATATTTGCTGATTTTCCATATCTTTCCAATGCTTCAAAACAAGCGTGTCTATCTCTGTAACAGGATCACTTTTCCAAACTGGTATGCAGCCATGTAGGAGCAGTTCTAAATATTCTCTGAAGGGATGAAGGTTATTGTAGGAACATTCTGTCACCTTGTGAACCAAACCTGAATCTAAAACTATGGCTGACAAGTCTTTAGAAGTTCCAAATTTGCCCCTACTGGCCTCTCTAGACCAGTTTCACCCATTTTTTCCTGCCATTCACCATGTTCCCTTCACAATGGCCTCTGTCTTGTTCAAGGAGAAAACCAGACTTCTCTATGCCTGCAAGGTCCCACGCTTCATTCCTCAAACTTGTTTAGTCTCTTCATTCTCCAGCTCCCAGAAGAGTCATCTATAGGAGGGCACTTGTTCTTCCCAGCTTAGCCCTGAAATAACCACACAGAAACTATATTAATTAAATCACTGCTTGGTCCATTAACTCTAACTTCTTATTGACTAACTCTTACATCTTAATTTAGCCCATTGCCATTAATCTGTGATTCACCACGAGGTCGTAACCTACCAGCAAATTTCAGCATGTCTATCTCCAGTGGTGGTGGCTCCATGGCATCTCTCTGACTCTTTCCTTCTCCCAGCATTCAGTTCTGTCTTTCCCACCTACCTAAACTCTGTCCTATTAACAGGCCAAGGCAGTTTCTTTATTCATTAACCAATGAAAGCAACACATAGACAGAAGGACCTCCTACAGCAGGCACCCCCTGAGTTTACTACCTAAGAGTTCCTCCAAGTAGCTCCTGCCACTGTCTTCTCCACTCCTCCACGGCTTTCATCACAGCTCTCTCATGCTTTCTGTTTCTGGCATAATTGTTTGTCTACCAACTAAGATCCGTGTGTCTCCTTTTTAACCCAGCATTCCCAATACCATTCACAAAGGAGTTGTCGAAAGAATGGCCATTATATGACTGACAGCATTAAGTAAGAATGATGCAGGAAATATTTCTCATATTAATATCTGTCTGCCTCTGCTTGGTAAGACCCTAGTGTTCTCAAGCTAGCTCTCAGTTTTCCCTGTAATAAAGGATCATAACTTTGGATGCTAGAGGACAGAATTAAAACAGCTAAACCGCAATCTTTAAGGGATGGTAAAGGAAAAAAAGATTCTGGGGTCAGGGGAAAGAGACAGTGACATTGTTTATTCTTCATAACAATTGAACATCCATGTAAAGAGACTGATAATGTTAATGAGCAAAAGGCTCTGACTCTGAGATGCATTTGGTAAGCTATCCCTGACTAACAGTAAAAGAAAACAAAGATCTGCCGCATATGGAGATTTTGTATGCAGTATCACACTGAAGTGTGTGCCATGAAGTGCAGGCAATGATTTGAATGCTGAGTGTTCATAGACTAGATCCCTGTGGTGGACATAACACCTGAAAACCTCACAGTTGTTTCATCAAGAATCCTGGGTTAGAAGTTTCTTTCCAACAGGGAGGGGGAAGAGAATTTGGAAACCACCTTTTAAAAACTCGCTGCTCCACCTTTGCTTGGTGGTCTGTGTTGTGAAACTGCTTAGCAGTGTTTGACACTGAGTAGGATAAGTGGTTATGAAAGTCTGATTTGATCATCCAATCATGTGTGGAAAATCTGTAGTACATTCGATTTCTAAGGGAGTTTTAGCTGGTGTCTAAGATTTCGTGCTAGTGAAAAACAGAGAGTTTTCCTTTGTTTCATCCCTTCCTGAAAATGTGAAACTATAACCAAAAGACTTTAAATGGTGGAGCTATAGTATGCTGAACAGTGTCCACACACAGGATATTCTATGCCCCAGTTTGAGACTTGTCTCAGTCTTCTAGGGATACGTAGATTGCTAGTCTTGATTGTCAATGTTACAGTATTTGGATTTGCCCTAGAAACACACATCCAGTTCTCTCTCTGAGGGTTTTTTGAACTATGTCAATTATCATTGAAAGACATACTCTAAGTATGGGCAGCAGCATTCCAGCCTAGGTAATGGAAAAGAAAAAGGGGCCTGAGAAGCAACATCCATCTCGCTGAGCTTCCTGCCTGCAGATGTGACTTGAGATAGCTCAGGTTTTTGGCATCATGACTTCCCCACCATGACGAACTATTCCTGTGTGCCAATAAACCTTCCTCCTTTAAATCTGTTTGTAGCCTGTCTCTGTCACCACCACAAGGAGAGTCACTGATACAAACATATCAACAAGTTAACATCTTCTTGATATATCTTTCCATAGGGGAAAAGTATGTAAGAGAGAACAAATAAGACAGCTCTCTCTAGTATTGTATAAGCATCAATCTTATCAGAGAGGCTCTAATTCTCAATGCTGCATTTATGCACAAATCACTCCCAAATAACATCACATTGGGAAGTAGCATCAATGTGTGACATTGCGGCTGTGAGCACAACTCATTTAATAGTCTGAGTGAACATGGTCTATTTAAGAAAAGGGGATCCTTGCTTGGTCATCATCAGAGATACCTCCTGTTGCAGCAGATGTAAATAAATACAGAGACCCACAGCCAGATATTAGGTAGCCAATGAGAGACCATGGAACACTCAGTCCTAAATGGGATATCTCTATCACATCTCTCACCTCTGCTCTCGGGAAATCACACAAAAGAGAAGGTGGAAGGAATATAAGAGTCAGAAAGGATGGAGGACACCATGAGAACAAGGCCCTCCATATCAGTACGAGTAAAGCTCATATGAACTCAAGAGACTGAGGTAGCACACACAAGACATGCACAGGTTACCAGGTCCTCTGCGTATGATATGAGTTCCACTTTTAGTGCTTTTGTGGGAGTCCCGAGTGTTTGAATGCATGATTCTCATGCCTTTTCGTGGACTCTTTTCCTTCTGTGTGTTTGCCTCGTCCAACTTCAATGTGATTATTTTTGTTTTATTTTATCGTGTTTTATTTTGTAATATTTTATGGTATTATTATCTCTTAAATGACTGTTTTTTAATGAGAAACAGAAAAGGAGTGGATCCCAATGGGAGGGATGGTGGGAGGAACTGGGAGGAGCAGAGGCAGGGGAAACTGTTGGGAGCAGTGAGACCCCAGATCCTGAATTTCTTGTAATCCCTTGATCTGAGTGCCTACAGCTGCTCTGAGCAGGAGACCTTCAGGAGTTCCTGATGGCAGGAGAGTGGTTTCTGGTGGGTTTGGCTGGGGCGTGGCTATCTCTATATAATCTGCCCCTGAACACATTAAAGGGGGAATTCTTGGGGAATTCAAGGATGACCCCTGTCGTAGTCTCTCTGTCTGTGTGTATCTGTGTATTTTAACCACCAGCCCCCTTGCTCAAAACTCGCGAACTGGGTGCCAGCGCACAGAGCGCAGACACGGGGTTGCGGTGCGCGGCAGGAAACCATAACCAGGATGTATTATATAATGAAAATTCCATTTCAATATAAGAAACAATGTAAATGGATCTTTGCAGATATTTAAAATTCATGAGAAGAGTCTTTCCTGGACAACTGAGGTGGGCCTTCAATACAAATTTGTGTGTGTATGTATATGTGTATGTTGTTGTTATAAGAGAAAGCAGGAGAGTCAAACACTGAAGAGACTGAAGTTTTGTAATATCTAGTGAAATATTGCTAATGAAACTAGACGATCTTGGAGAATCAAGAAGTGGAAATCCCTTAAGCCTTCCTGGGCAGTGCAGCCTAGTCAATACCTGGAAATTTTACATTTGTTATTCATGACTAGGAGACAATATGTCTACATATTTTGTAAGCCAAAAGTCTCTTTGCATCCGAGTTCTACGCCAACCCAATTGAATCCAAAGTCCAAAGTGCCCAAGGTCCTGTCTTTGCCTGAGTAAGCCTGAAAACATATTCTTGCAGTTTCCTGTTCCAAAAGCATTCTTAAATTCAGGACAAAGTCTTCATTTATAAGAACCAAAATATTCCTGACCTTCCATGAGAGTAATGCACAATACCATATTCTATTGGAGACTGCTGAATTGTTTGAATTTGCTGTTATTTCTATCATAATTGGGAAAGAATTTTTACAGAACAAACTAGAGAAAAAGACTGAAGACACAAAGGAGCAATAAGCATCTTTATATCATTATTTTGTACTGATGATAATAATTCCAAATTATCCTGTAGAGTAACATCAAACATCTGGGTAGTTTTTTCTGCTTATTCGTAATTTCCTATAGTTTTTCGTTTCTGCTCTCATCCTGATCAATAGTGAATAAATCTAGCTATTCCAAGTGAAATAAATAAGTATTCATAACTTTATGAGGAAATAAAAAGACATCTAACCCCAATCTTTCCCTTTTTAACCTGCCCTCAGAGGAAATGCAAAAGGTCACCTCTTTGTCTGTATTTCTTAAGGAATTAGTCATATGTATTATTAAGTTGGCTCCATCCCCAAAGAATAAATGAGAGATGAACTATACTGAACAAAAGCACATCATTACATTCAGAAAGCCATTTACTTGCAACAAGAAATCAATGTAAAGCAGTCTTACAACATTGCATGACATTAAATGTCTATAATCACTTTATTCTGCTTAAGTTGTATAGATGTGTTCAGCCAACATTCTCCTTCTATAATCTCGCCTTAGAAAAACTCATCTCCTTGCAAAAGTGTAGGGATCACTTAGAAAGTAATAGCTTTCTAAAACCCATCTCTATCCCTACCGTCCCGCTGGGCTCCAGAAGCTCTATGGTTCAGTGGCTCAATATGAACAGAGGCTTGGGAGTCAGGCTATATGTGTGCAACTCCCAGCCACCACTCAGATGCCAAAGTATTTTTCCTAAATAAGCCTCACTTTACCATTGCCTAGTAG
This sequence comes from Microtus oregoni, assembly GCF_018167655.1. Classification (NCBI taxonomy): domain Eukaryota; kingdom Metazoa; phylum Chordata; class Mammalia; order Rodentia; family Cricetidae; genus Microtus; species Microtus oregoni. The sequence continues at coordinate 45,362,375 of NW_024543060.1, forward strand.
AAGAAATACACTCTGCCCTGGGCCTGGCAACAAGTACTGGATAAATGGGATAGTTATTCCATTATTATCATTAGGTCTTGACAAGCAGATGTCTCAGGAATGCCTTGAAGGCAAACTGTACAAAGCTGAATTCATTATTCATTCCAAGTAGTTGATTAATTTCTGTGATACTATCACACTCAATGCCAAGTTCAACACTATCATTCTACCAAAATTCTGATCCTTTGGGAGTTGCACCCATTTCCTGACTACTCAGTTTCAGAATTTGGAAGCATGGTTTATAAATAAAATTATATATATTTAAGAGTACACAATCATTATGTATACATAAAATAATTGTGTCAATCTAGCTAATTTACATACCTATCAGCACACATAGCTACCTACCTTTTTCACTGTGTTTGTTTTTAGCTTATTGTGGAGGAAACCTAATGCATACTGTCTTAGCAAATGTCAAGTATAAACAGTGGTATTAGCTATAGTCAGCTTGTCATGCTAGACCATTGAAACTTACTCAGTTAATACGTGAAAGTTTGTGCTGCTTACCCAAAATCTCTCCATCCCCCTGCACTGACTCCCTGGAAATCACCACTAGGTTTTTTGCCTAAGGAAGTTCAAACTTTTCTTCTCCCTTTGCTTTAGATTGCAATAATATGACGCAAAATGTAATGAAATATCATTCCACAATGAAAATGAATATTTCCATTTGCAACAATATGGAAGAACCAGGAGGATATTACACTACAAGAAATAAGCCAAAGACAAATTCTATGTGGTAACACCTACATCCTATTCCTTTATATTTATAATGACTCAGTATATCTTCATCCTTCACTACTTCCATGACTTAAATTCAGGTCATCTTTCTCTAATACTGCAACCTCCCTTAAATTGGTCCCTTGAGCTCTCATCTTTTGAACTTTCGTGGCTGTCTAATTTCTTCCAAATGGTGGCTATGAAAGTGATGTCCAGCACACTCAAGTATGTTCCCAAATAACTCATTGAAAGACAATTTTTATATAAACAAATCAGTTATTTTTTTGGTTCTGAAATTAAAATATAATGCAAAACTTTCTTTCTTACTTTTCCTCCAGCTCTTCTCATGTTGCTCTCTATAAATTCCATGGCCTCTATTTCCTTAATTTTTGTAGTACACTCACAAATATATATATATATATATATATATATATATATATATATATATATGTGTGTGTGTGTACACAAATATATGTATATATATTTAAATATACATATATATTTGTGTATATACATACAAATACCTAATGTATGAATACAAAATACTCCATCTGTATAAATGCCAGAAAAGCTAAACCCATAAAATCTCACCATCGTGGCCACTTAAATAAGACCTGAAGTATACCAACACATTTTCTAATACGGAAGAAGAAACTTCCATGTAGGGCAGGACCTCAGCTCTACTCAATGAACTACAGAAAACTAATGAGTGCTGAGAGCAGGAGCATATTCTCTTCCCATGAGAAGAGATTTACGATTGGTCATCCAATAGCATGTGGTCAGCTCTGAAATCAAAGACATAGAGAGAAGCTAGAGGACAGAGAGCTCAGCAGTCAAGGGCACACACTGCTCTTTTCATATGGAGCTCCAGCCAGCCAGCTTAAGCAGGTCTCCCGTATAATCTTCCCGGGAGGCTCTCATACCAATTCAACTTGTGAAAAATGTCATTAGTCGGAATCATTTGATCCTGTCAGCTTTCTTGAAGATAAATATAATAATGTGCACACAACCTACAAATTTACCTTGAAGTAAATGAGACAGAATACAAGTGAGAGCAATATTAATATGCGTATGTATGTTTAATCTCAATGCTATTCTCATTTATTTTTTTATACTAGTCATTCACTAATTCTAATGCTTTTAGTCGGTTTTGACAGCATTGTCTCACTTGTATTTTTGGATAATTGGCCATTATCCCAGCTTTATTTATGTTGCTATAAAAACAAATAAATAAAAAAAATCTGAAAAAGGTTTTACAGCTTACATGTCTAGGTTACAGCCCATCATAGCAGAGAAGTCATAGTGGTGAGAGTTTAAAGCCATTACTCACACCATGTCCACAATGAAATACATGCACTGTTCCTTCCTTGCTTAATAGGTTAGTACTCAGCCATTTTCTCTACTCTTACGTCATTCAAAGCTAAGACTGTAAAATATTGCCACCCACTCAGCCTTGGTCTTCCGACATAAATTAGCAATCATGACAATCTCCCACAGACATTCACAAGGACCAACTGTGTCAGTTAAGGTTTCTACTGCTGTGAAGAGACAACATGACTCCAGAAACTCTTATAAAGGGAGGAATTTAATTAGGACTTACTTATAGATTCAGAGATTTGATTCATTGTCATCATGGCAGGATCAATGCTGGCACATAGATAGGCATGGTGTTTGAGAAGAACCTGAGAGTTCAATATCCATATTGTCATGCAACAGGACAAGACTATAACACTGGGCCAGACTTGAGCATTTGAAATCTCAAAGCCCATACCCAGTGACACACTTCTTCCATAAAGGCTACACCTGCTCTAAAAAGGCCACATCTCCTAATAGGGCCACTCCCTATGAGTCCATGTGTAGATGATTACAATAAAGTAGTCCCACAGCACTTCCCCTTCTCTTTCTTTTCAAAACAAGAACTCTGAATCTAATCTTTTTTGTTTAGCTTTTTTTCCTGAACATTATCCATAACAACTTGTATCCAACACTCTAAATAAAGACAAACATTCGTAATTAATTTTTTGAGAATGTGGGCATAGTTTTCTAGGCTAATTTAGGATTATGGTCTAGTCCTAACTAATATTCTGTGAGGCTTGATCATCTCAGCCAGCAGTCTTGAGGTTGTTCTGTATGTAGGTCTCCATCAGCCCTGCTCTGAAATGTTGGATCATCTGGGCCATCTGCTCTTTTCAGAGATTTTTCAGGGGGTCTTCATTGATCAAACCTGATTTTTTTTTAACACAGAATGAATCCACAGGCTCTCCTTTACTGTAAAAGCAAAAACAAACCATTTTCTCCAAAGTAACATACCTTTTGACTGTGGTGGCGCACGCCTTTAATCCCAGCACTCGGGAGGCAGAGGCAGGCGGATCTCTGTGAGTTCGAGACCAGCCTGGTCTACAAGAGCTAGTTCCAGGACAGGCTCCAAAACCACAGAGAAACCCTGTCTCGAAAAACCAAAAAAAAAAAAAAAAAAAAAAAAAAAAAAAAAAAAAAAAAAATATTGAAGTCAAGGCATTTTCAAAATATGTATGTTCAACATACTTGCCTCTAGAAAACAGAGGCCACCTAAGAAAATGCTGCTGCTATCAAGAAGCCATACATAACTCTGTTCTTTTGTGCCTAGAATTGCTTCCTAAGCTCTCTCAGGTTTTACATGGATGTAGTTGCCCATGCTGGTGCCATTTGTACACTACTACAATGTCTCACAATATCCATGGGAGTCCATTTTGTTCAAACTACCACACTGACATTATTCAGATAATGGCTTACTACGACTCTCTCCCAGGTGATGCTAGGTAGTCACATTTACAGTTCAGACTAATTGATGCTGTTATTAAAAGAATATCAGTAGAACCTGCTGATTTCTAGAAATACTGACTCTCCCTCTTCAAAAACATATAAGTTCAGTGGAGGGGTAAGACGTCATAAACCCCTTTCCAATTCATAACTAGCTGTTGTAAAGCTCAGTTATATACAGGCCCAATGCAGACAACAGTAGCACCTATGAGTCCACAATTGCTGTGCCATGCCAAAGGATGGCATTTCACCACACTTTCCTCATCTTCTTGCTTTGCCCCTTTTGTGGCAATAGTCCCTGAGCCTTAGACTGGGTGCTATAATGTCCTGTTTAGGGCTGAGCACTGAATCATAACCTTTTCAAATCACCTTGCACAAACAACCATCTTGGATTCAGAGAAGTTAATTGAAAAGTCAGATTTCTCTGATTAAGAGTGAATGTGACATTTGTCTAAGATTATAAAAATCGAGTTTTAGAAGATTAACATCAAGCCAATTTATTTAACAATAGTAAGATTCCCCTATGGTGTGTTGCTACGGGAGCTATGAGTTTTTACTGGATTTACAGTCCCTTACTTGAAGTCCCTCCTGCAGAACAGGCCTCATATCCAAACAGATGATGGTTGGTTGCCCAATAATGGTTATGCCACTGCTATACATTGTGAGTATATTTTCCTGCCTATTTTTAGATGAGCTCCCAGCTATTTTTATTATCATGGATCTGCAAATATAACTTGAGATAAGGTATTATAATACCTCCAGATTTATTATTTTTATTTGGTATTGTTTTGGCCATCTGGGTTTGTGTGTGTGTTTCTATATGGACTTGAAAATGTTTTGTTTTGTTTTGTTTTGTTTTGTTTTGTCAAGAAGTCGCTGGGAATGCTGGTTAGATTTCTTTGTGGTCTTTCTTGGAACCAGTTACTACCTTAGGGTAAACTTCTGAGACTTAACCCTCTATTGAGCTTGTCATGGCTGGTCCTATAGAAGAATGAGTTAAAATTATCTAGAGGAGAGCTGGGTCCAGGTAGAGGGTGTAGCACGTGCATGAAACCTTGGAATAATTACATTTTTGCCTGAAGGACTGAGTTTTCTACTGAAAAATTATATATCACTGGTGGTAAGCAAGTGACTACCACAACAATTTTTCATGGAAAAGTCTACTTGGTTAAGATTGCATAGAACCCACAGATATGAGAACTTTTATTATACACATTTCACAACTGAAAAAGTGGTCCTTGTGGACTTGTTAATGACTATAGAACTCTTTACTGAAACAAACAAACCCTGTTAGGTGGGTTCTAGAGTTGATTAATATTCATAATTATATTGTAGAATATATATTTAATTACCAATGCACACAAAGTTTGACTTATCTATATTAACTATTTAGAGAGAAATAATTTTAGTAGCCTAGCATTGAGGATTAGTTGAATGACTCCTCCCAAAAATCCACAGCCAAATAGATACCTGTTCACTCATTCTTATAAGGCAAACTTGAAGCTTACACAATACCATGGTTTGGATATGGTTTGAATATCAGCCAATGTTTCGTAAGTTAAAATATCATCTTTACAAGAGACATTAAGAACTTGAAAACTTTATTTAGAGACAGGTTCTTTGGGAGGTGCTTAGAATTAGAATAGCTCCATTTGGGTTCTATTTCTACAATTGAAGCCCAAATTTTCCACTGAGAAGTATTTGGGATAAAGGTACTTGTTTCCTGGGAGATATGTAGATTTACGGAGTTGCATTAGCTAAGTTAAGGAAAGGAGGGGACTTGTAGCAGTGTCACTATTACTTTAGGAGTGTAGTATATCCATGGCATGAGTATGAGACTCTAGTGGCAGGCTATATGACATGCAACAGGGACTTCTAGCTTTGTATCCTACTTTCATTTTTGTTGCTATGATAAAATACTCCGAAGACTTAAGGGAGAAAAGGGCTCATTTCAGCCTACAATTCTGGGTTGCAGCCCATCTTTGCATGGGAGTCAAAGGGGACACTACAAACAGCTAGTCACATTCCATCCACAGTCTAGAACAAAAAGAAATGACTGCTTACATCCTTATGCATGTGGCTCAGTATCCCAACTCTTGTACATTTCAGGACTCCCTGCCTGGGAAGTAGGGCCACCCACAGTGTGATAAATCTTTCTGCATCAATTAGTTAATTAAGATAGTGTCCCACATGCATGTCCACAAGTAAACCTGATGTTGATAATAGCTCATTAAAATTTTCTTCCTGGGTAATAAAAGGTAGTGTCAAATTGACAATTAAAACAAATCATCACGTTTTATAATTTGAAAATGTCATTTAATCCTTCACTGTCCTTTTTCTCATCTATGATATAAGAATAATATAACTTCTAATTTTATGGTGCTCTTATTAATGTTAAATAAATGAACATATACAGAAAATGATTAGGCCATCACCCAATAAACATTGAACACTGTGGTTTTGGGCACCATTAAGCATTGCTGTAATGCATTATTTAGATTTATTTAAAGTTGTTTCTTTTACTTTTTGATTTAAAACACATGAACACTTATTGTTTTTTAGGCATCTTTTGCTGTTATCAACTATAAAAAAATATTTAGAGAATGATTCCCTGTGTTTCATTAGCATCTGACAAATTGAAAGCACACTCTTAAAAGTTTAGCATTGTGTTAAATTATTTAGTTACTTTTCTGAAAACCATGTTCACACAAAATTTTCTTCCTCTACTCATTGCTAACATGGAAATTCAATTGGATTTAATTTTACTTTTCCCTTCTCTAATTATCATAATCTTACCGCATGGGTGTTTTGAGTATTCGCTCATGTTTGACAGTAAAACCCTGGTAATGTATAAACATCTATGACACACATATTCTTCCTTATTACAGTATACTTTGGGGCTTTTGCTTAACTGCATACAAGGGAAAAGAAATTGAACTCACAGCTGTAGTTAGTCATGCTGAATACAATGAAAATTTGCAGTGAACATCTTTTCTACATCCTTGTGCCAACTCCACACCCAAAAGACCAAGAACCTAAGTAAATCACAAGCACAGTAGTTTAAATGGTTGTTTTGTTTTTTACAAAGAACATTATCTTTTCTCTAATGTGAATTAGAGAGTTTCAAGAAACCTAAATTGTTGTATAATAAGCTTGACTGACATACTTAACAGAGTTGGCAAGACAGAACAAATGTTGCCGTATCCACCCTGATCATGTTCGACAACAGAGAGCATGTGAGCTTTATGACATGTTCACTATGAGCTGAGAAAAGGGAAAAGTTCCTGAAAAATATGCCTAATAGGTACAAACTGCCTTGAAATGTCCTTGTAGGAGAATTATATTAAGAAGCTTTAATATTTTAAGAGTTTCAGTAACCACAATGATCTTGTTAAAAGGTAGTCCTACTATGTAAATTCACAGGTGATGTCATGATTTTACCTCACTATGAAAATATCAATAAGTATTACCATTGCCTATCTATAGAGATAAATTATTTCTCTCTTTTTTTAATTTCGTAGGTTAGATTATGGCTATAGTGTTGGGTTCTCTCTCTCTCTTTCTCACTCTCTTTTCTTTATTTTAAATATTTTATTCATTTTACATGCCAACCACAGTTTCCCCTCCCCTCTTCTTATGCTGTCCCCCACCTCACCTCTCAACCCATCTACTCTTCAGAAAGTTTAAGGCTTACAATGGGGAGTCACCAAAGCTTGTCACATTCAGTAGAGGCAGGATCAAGCCCCTCCCCACTGCATCAAGGCTGAGCAAGGCATCCTACCATAGAGAAAGGGGTTTAAAAAGTCAGTACATGTATCTGGGTTAGATCCTAATTCTCCTGCCAGAGACCCCTCAAACAGATCAAGCTACTGCACAACTGTCACCCACGTGAAGAAGATATAGTTTATCTCTTGTAGTCTCTCCAATAGTCGGCATAGAGTCCATGAGCTCCCAGAAGCTAGGACCAGCTGTCTCTGCGTATTTTCCCATCATGATCTTAACCCCCCTTGCTAGATAAAAGTATTTCTAACTAAAAATTCATCTCTTAAGTTAAAAACATGAGTCAGAAATCACCAATTGAAGTTATTATTGAAAAGAAACATCACTTCAAAAACACATTGTACTGTTCACATTTCTGTTGCTGTAGTGAAACACCATAACCAAAGCAATTTATAGAACAAATGCTCTAATTTTTGCTTAAGTTTTCAGAGAGATAAATGTCCATCTTGGTGGGGAGTCAGACAGCAGTAGCAAGCATGATGAAGGGCAAGAAGCTGAGAGCTCCCATCTCCACCCGAATGAAGCAAAGAAAGCAAACAAGGAGTAGGAAAAGGCTATTTAATCTCAAGGCCCAATCCCAATGACATACTTCTTACAACAAGACTGTACAAACTAAAGCTCCCAAAACAATGCCACACTCTAAAAACCAAGCCTGTGGACACAGTGTACCCAGGTATTTCATGCCCATACCACTAAGTGTTCCCTACTATGATCAACTATTATCCTAAGCCAAAAGGGATTTCCTTCCCTTTTTTCCTTAATTTGCTTTCTTTGGGTATTTTGTTAAATAAAAAAAAGAAACCAATACAGACACACAGTTTCAGGAACTGTAAGGAAGTGCTTCCTTTTACTAAATTCTTGAACCTTGTGGTGTTTTGTTCTATCAACCTAAGCTAACTAATATAATTTGATTCAGTTTCAAAAATCATTAACACAATCTAGTGAACACCGAACTTTTTGTAGCTTAAAGACTGATTTTCTTTTAGCTTGATCTGATCAAACAATATTATGAAGTCAGAAAGGAAATAGATGATCCAGTTATTTCAAACCAGACACTTCTGTAAGTTAGCCGACAGAAAAAACACAATATTAAAAACTATTGATTTTATTACTTTAGTTTATTACACAGTAAACTGCTTGTACCAACTCGACTCTAGTTATTTAACATGTGTACTGGTATACAAACATGAAAACAGACATAGGCCCTGCAACAAAAGTGTCTATAGCTTTGTGAGAGAGGAGACTCAACAATAACTGCATTGTCAAGTGCAAGTTGGCCTAGTAATGCATGTCATTGCCCATGCTTACCACACCAGGCTCACACATGAAGATAAAAAGGAGTATTGGATGACAGCTGCTCATCTCCGAAAATGCACAGACACATCTTCTTGCCAGGCTTATTCTTCAGGAGTGCATTGAGATTATGGTCTTCTTTTTTGGAATTAGCATCTTGTACGGGAATCAAAGAGTCAGTGACAAAAATACCAACAGAAGTAAATGATAGCTTTATGTGAAAAACTGCCAACAATAAGTGTCTACAGCTTCACAAAAGAAAAACAGAGTGGTAAATATAACAACAGACGTAAATTCAGAGACATGGTGCCTATAACCTCAGCACTAGATAGGCTGAGAAATATAAACTGCCAGGAGAACAAGTATAGCCTAGACTTCATAGACCTGAAGAACAAAAAAAAAAAAAAAAAAAAAAAATCAAGTCTGACTAATGAACTGTAGAAATGTTTCTTTTATGTGCAAGTTTATAAAGAGCACAGAAAATGAATTATAATAACACTCTGTATGTTAGCAAGTGTGGGTATGTTCTAGGCAATGGTCACTAGTTGATAACTGTTTGAAAGATGAACGTATTCTACAAGATTCTTACACAAGAACTTTAAAATGGTCTATGAGCTCAAAATTGAGGAAGAAAAAGTCTAAGTAAGCTCTACGTGAGGATGCTCCCTCACTAAGAGGAAGGTAAGCACAGGCTACTCGCCCATTCACAGTTCTCAGATGCAAAATGCACGTAAGTTGGAAGGAACAACCGTATGTTTATGAAATTCAGGAAAAAATTTTATGGAGAAAGTTGGCAGGGTACCTTGTCCTGAAAATTCTCATGACCACACCCTATGTATAGCTCGGCCTGGACCTGTCACCTCTTATTTGCAAATGGAAAAACATAAGAGAATATTCTCTCAGCTGTGAGGCATCTGAGACATTTCAAATGGTAGGATTACTAATGTCTCAGTAAATCCCTTCTCAGACCCATAAAGCAATCTCCTTGCTACATGATATAGCAAAAGGTGAAGGGAGATCTTTGTCCATTCCATTCCAAGAGCAACCTCATCAGAGTCCCAGCCCACTTACCACCCCTAACATTAATGTGGGCATATCTTAGAATTTTCTTAATTTAAATTTGTATTATATAAATTTAAAATAAATCCTTAGGAAAATTGAATTGTTCATAAAATCAAAAATATTTTAAATAAAATAATAAAGAAAAGTATAATAAAAATATTTGAGATTTTTAAATATTTTCTAACAAATTATTTCAGTAGCACTGAAACATAATAACAGTGAGGTGGGGCATTTATTTCTTCTTACAATGAGCTCATTTCCAAAGATGCTTCAAAGAGAAAAGATGATGGAAATAGCCAGAAAGCACATCTCTTTAGCCCCAAGCTATCCCAGGGCTTAGTGCATATACCACTCTACCAAAGCACAGACACAGACAGTCTACTTTGATGTTATATTTATAAACCTTAAACATATGAATTAACTCATGTAAGCCCAATGTTTACTATTGGTAGCAATTGTATATCCTGATCTCCAAATACAAGAAAAATATCATAGCATCCCAATGTTAGACAGCTTCTCCATATCCAGTATCTACATTGGTCTATGTAGGGCAATCCTTCTATTTTAAATTCCCCCATCATACAAGGTAAGTTTCCTGGATGACCACCAAAAAGAAAGCTTTGATCTAAAAGTAATACTGTAGCTTTAAAAATTGAAGAATGAGAAAAGAAGTGATCAATATGGAGCCTTTGATGCCTATGAGTGGTTTGGGATACTCCTAAAACAGGAATGTGGGGCCAAGTTTTCAGTTAAAAAAAAATGTATGCAAGAATTTAGATGCAGGGCCTTTCCAAAGTCTGCAGTCTCATGATACGCCCTTTCCCACTGCAAACTTAGGAACTCAGAATTATTTCAGGTTAGTAAGTATATCTGAATGTTAAATAGTAAATTTTTGAAATAAAAAAGATTATGTAAAGCATAATTTTTTGACTACTGATAATCATTTAATAATTTTGAATGAAAAAAAAGCACTCATCTCATTAAAGAATTACTATAAATGAGCAGGGCCTTAAAAACTCTGAACATTGAGCTATTGAGTTAGTTCAATGGTTAAATACACTTGCTGTTAGCCTAGAAAACTCAGTGCCATCCTTAGAATCCATAACCTGAGGAGAGAGAACCAAATTCCACAAAGTTATCCACTGACATCATCTTGTCTGCCATGGCATGTACTCACCACCACCATGCCTCTGCACATGTATATACACACACACACACACACACACACACACACACAGTACAAATATACACTAATAATAAATTTTTAATTCTTTATGAATTTCTATAATTATACATATCTCTAAATATCCAAAATAAAAATATGGGCAAAGGTTAATGTCTGATTTTTCTTTAAGTAATTCTATGAATGTATAGATTGATCTTTTTATTTTTAATTCATGGTAGAAATAGTGGTTAAAATTTTCTACAAAAGCCAAGTGTCCACACACTTTGGTTGCAGAATGCAGAGAAATTGGTCTCAGAGCAATCAGAAAAACTCTGCTCCGAGGACTTGCGTTAATTATGCGAAATTTTGTTTTGCAAACTGGTGGGAGAGAGAAGACACTCGTGGGCCCCCCAATAGTGGACTCAGCTCACTATAATGCCAACCTTCAGGCATGACGTAGACAGTAATGCAACTGTGGCATGGCTGTTATGTACCACTCTCTGATTGAAGCTGAGACCCAGTCCACAGGAGGGAATTTCATCCTTGCTTCCAGAATCCTGGCTTTAGCCTAGAACCTGCTACTGTAATTTTGCTAAATGGTGATGCTGTTACATTGCTGTCTAAATATTCTTGGTTATACCCATAGACCCAGGAATCTCTCCACCTTGATGAGAGAAGTTTCTTTCTGCAGTGGGAATTAGTCAACGGAGTGGTGTGTAACTGGTCAACGTGCTAAGAGTCTGGCATGTGAAATCTAAGCAGCTGTGGTCACCTACAAAAAGCCCTGCACAAGATGAAGCCAGCCAAAATCTTGGCATCTGTGGCATAGGTGGTCTCTAAATACTGCTGCTTACTGAGAAGCCATTGGCACTGAGCTGGGCAGAGAGAATTACTCTTTTCTGAGGGTGTGTCCACCAGTAGCTTTCCCACACAACAATGGATGGCTCCTTACCCATGTACCTATGGGCAGCTTGAACTTAAAGAGTCATTGAAAATAAATAAAGCAAAGCATGAAGTTGGCAGGGTCACAGGGTGGGGAGGCTTTGGAGGTAGTTGAAACAGATGAATGGGCTAGAGAATTATCATATTTAATTATATGCATATATAAAATTCTCAAACAAATAAAACATTAAAACCATATGTAGTGACATGTCACAATCCTGACACTCAGAAGGTAAACAGAAATTACATAAAACTGGAGTTCAAGATCATCCCTGTCCTTAGTGAGTTCTTGACAAACAAGACTAAATAAAAATGTCTTATTAAATCTAAATAATAAAAGAAAAACTCAAGTGATGTGGGATTCCCCTCTATATGCTGTGAATACCATTGGTTAATAAAGAAGCTGCCTTTGGCCAATGGCTTAACAGAATATAGCCAGGTTAAAAGAGATATATAGAGAGGGTAGGCAGAGTCAGAAAAGAGCCATGAAGCCATAAATAGTTTGGCTACTATCATCCAAATACCTAATGTATTTGTGTATCTTTCACAGATGTAGGATTCCAATTAGAATTTAAAATCTACATGAAGTTATTTTGAAACAAAGTTCTCACGCTGTTCTGTTGTGTTCTCTTTCTCTTCCTCCCTCTCTCTCTCTCTCTCTCTCTCTCTCTCTCCCTCTCTCCCTCTCTCCCTCTCTCCCTCTCTCTCCCTCTCCCTCTCCCTCTCCCTCTCCCTCTCCCTCTCCCTCTCTCCCTCCCTCCCTCCCTCCCTCCCTCCCTCCCTCTCTCTCTCTCTCTGGTATTAGGTAAGGATGAGAAGACATGCTTTTGAACTCTTATTTTACTATTTATTATCCTTTGGATAAGTTAGTCTTTCTCATTACTCTACCTGGAAGCAGAGCATGTGGTGGTCCACGTTTCAGAGCTGGTGACAGGATTCCGTTCGCCACTGCAGGAAGACAACACAGAACAGAACTTGAGAACTCAGGTCCTGAGGCAATGGACTTCCTACAAAAGCTGCATCTGAACTACAGGCAGTGTGGCAGTTGTTTGTGAGCCTGTTAGAAATGGGAAGTCTTAACCTCAGCTACAACCTCAAACAGAGATGCTGGACCTCAACTAGAGTTTACAATCATTGCTTTAGACACAGTCTTCTGGGGTTTGAATCCCAGTCTTGCTCGTGGTAGCTTTGTACCCATGAGAAAGTTTCCAAATTTCTGTAATCTGCATAAGAGTTTGGAAGTGATAAATGTTCTGTTATTAAGGTCCTTAGGACACTATTATTTTGTATTAATCATCTCAGTAAATGTCAGTCACTAGTGTCATAATTTTATTTTATTATTATAACAAGCCATTGTAAAAGGGAATTTGGTAATAACATTTGAGAAATTATACTCAAAGTAAGAAAAATAATTGAATGCCTGTAGCTACCAGTAGAAATTTGTGTATTTTATAAAGACCTAAAGAATTCTTTTTAATGCAAAAAATTAAGTGGCAATATTAATAGAGATGCTAATACAGGAGGGGAGAAACCCAAGAGCCCTCTATCACACAAAGAATGCCAGGCAACAAATGACTATTTTTTTATTTTTTATTAAAGTAAATTTTGTCATTTTCCCCTACTCTTTTCTCTCTCTAAATCCTCTCCTGTCCCACCTCCATTTCTATCTCACACTCAAGCAATCATTAGTTGTCTGTTCTTCTTAGTCTAGAGACTGGACTCTCTGAGTCCACCCCCTAGACAAACAGCATGTCTATTGATATTGTTATTATTTATGTCTTATTTAGACAGCCATTTCTTTTTTTTTTCTGGGTTTTGTCTTTTTTTAACTGAGCCTCACTCGGCAAGCAGTAGCTGAATGTATGTTTTGGGGCGTGGTGCACCCCAGTTACTCAAAAGACATAACCAACCACCCCCAGCACCATTCACGAAGTGTCCATGGTCTGGACAGTCTCTTCTAGCACCTCGATCTCCAGAGTGGTAACTTGCTCAGTGAGGACAGCTGTAGTGCCTTTCTCACACCTATACCGGCCAAACCTGGTCCCCTTCTTACTGGGCACCGAGCAGGAATGCAGAAAGTCCAGCTTGCTCTTACTGATGACACACAGATCAATGTTGCTTCCAGATCCCAAGTCATTAAAGATGCCAGCTGCGAAAGCCTCACTCACCAACTTCTTAGCTTCTTCCTCCTCCATATCTGGTCTAAACTTATCTTCAAAGACAGCCATTGCTGCCAAGGAGCCGGAACCCATGGTGACACAAGGCAATTTATCAGTTGATCCATGAGGATAGATGCTGTAGAGATGAGGTCCAGTAACATCTACTCCCTCCAAAACTAGGGCTGCACCTTGATACCTGTAACCTTGATACCTGAAAAGCATCTGCTTCAACATCCGATAGGCAGTCACAACTCTCGGGAGGCAGCTGGTGGTGAGAGAGTGGAGCTCCAAGTTGGAAGAAATAAGCTGGGTTGTCATGTCTGTGTCTGCAGCTGTCCCAGCACCACAACAATAAATATTAGGAGATATGAAGTGAATTTTTGAACAGTTTTTGTCAGCAACAACCATCCCTTCAGTTGCTCTTGTGTATGCTCCAAGAACTATGCCATCCTTATAGACCACCCCCGCGATGGTAGTGCCAGTTTTTCGGGCTTTCGGAAGCTTGAGCCCCTTCTTTGCAAAATCAGCTTCCAAGACTGCATTCCTGCGGCAATTATCAAAAGAAAACCCTCCGACTGGTGCCCGAAACACCGACACTGCCTCCATCTTCCCAAGAAAGTGTCTAGACAGTCATTTCTAAGAGACATAGACTTCCTGCTTCTCTGTTACTTTGAGTTTTTTTTTCTTTGTCTTCTTTAGTCATGTTCCACGAGCTCAAGAAATATGATTTATGCTGTGAATTTATCCACTGGACTGTGATCGCCATTGTTCACTGATTTCTGCATACTATCCAGTTGGGGTTTGCTATCCCAGTCTCCACTTGCAATAAAGAGAAACTTCTTTGACTAGGGGTACTAAAAACCTAGCCAATTAACCAGAGATAGCAATGTCATGCATTGTAGCCTTTCTCAGGGATGGGCTCTCTGGTTATCCAATACAAAGTGTTCAGCCCTGAAACACACACACATATATATCACAAAATGAGCTCAATATAATAATTTTAAAAAGAGGCCATCTATTTGAGAGGGAGACATGGACAAACGTGGGCGTGATTAACAGGAGGGGACGAGTAAAGAGCTGGAGGGAAGAAAGGGGAGGTCAAAAATAATGTAATTATATTATAATGTAAAATATATTAAATAATTTAAAAATATTGAATAAACAAAAATCTTTATTCCAAGATCTCATGTAAGTTTTCAGCCTTGCAATCAGACTTGATGGAGGTAGGCACAGTAAACATGAAATTGCCTCGTCATGATCCTTCATGTGGTTTTAATATTCAAGATTAGCAAATCCCATCTACCTTCTCTTTTTCCTTGTCCACTAAATGC
The DNA here is from genome assembly GCF_018167655.1 of Microtus oregoni. NCBI lineage: Eukaryota > Metazoa > Chordata > Mammalia > Rodentia > Cricetidae > Microtus > Microtus oregoni. The sequence goes on from NW_024543060.1 coordinate 45,377,662, forward strand.
TCACACATCTCACACTTAAGGGCTAAGTTCCAGTGTGCGTGCTCATCGTGTGGATCTTAAAACTTCAAAGGAAAATGTGCCAAAAATACATGTGATGAAATGTTGTTCTTTCAATAACCTTTTCTACTTTCATATTTTATGTGGCTCACTGAATTTAATTAAAATTGTTTATATACGCAAGGGTGGGGCAATGCATTAGAGACCATACCAATGAGGAATAATAGCCCACACTTCCCCACAGTCATGAGATGCCTACAGCTCCTTAGGGAAGTTGGACCTTATAAACCCTTCCCTGTCCTGATGGATTGCTAATGAGTCCAGTCATGAGCATGTGGCCACTTCTGTCATGAATTCACAGGTGCACCTGCAATGCCATGTCCAGAATATTCTTTTTCCCAACACTCATTCCCAACCTCTGGCCCTTACATTATTTCCACCCCTATCCTACGATGCTCCCTGAGCCTTGGGATAGAGGACAGAGTCATAAAGAGTAGCTCATTTATAAGAAAATAACAGTTTATATAGATATTAAATCTGAACACTCATCATTTTCCTTGGCATATGGCTTAGGTTTTGTTACTTGGAAACATAACATATAATTCACATCATTTCTACCAAATATTAACTTAACAGCCCAAAGCTACAGGACTTTTGTGATTAAGAGTATCACTCAGTAGCTTCTAAAGGCGTGGAGCAATTAAGTCAATTAAGCAAAACTGATATTTAAGTGTGGCTGCAGATATATAGAAATACAGATCAAAACTCAAGCACACACACAAGAAGTCTAGACCATGTCGTGCATTTTGTAGGAATCTACGTGAGTTTCTTCATTCTGGTATTGCAAACATACTTTGTTTTGAAAAGATAGCAGTCAAATCAAAGGTGAGTTCTAGTCAGAATATTTTAAAATGACTACCTATTAAGACAAATTTTCATCTTTGTCTTTAAATGTCATTTTTATGCATGATTGTTGACTGTTTTCAGTATTATCTTCTCACACAGAGATGCTGTTAAGAATCCTTTAAAAAGATTTCCTAAAACCTTAATTTTCAAGCATGCAGATCACTTTATGGAGTATAGATCTAGAAAACTCAAAGAACAACAAGTTATCTAAACATAAACTCTTCTGAAACCAGATACAGGACCTAATTTCAAAACATCCTATAACATAATTGAAGCCGTAATTACCTGACTCCGAGATGAACAGTTGGAGGCATTCGTTTTTCCAGCATATTGCCTAATTTTTACCTAGAAAATAATCCCTTTCCATTTCCCACCACAGTTTTGATGGATAGGAACAAGAAACATTTGCACTATAATTTTTCAGTGCTTTATAATAAAGTGAATGTTTTTCTAAATGTCATAGTTTAAATTTCATGGGGTGTGAAATCTCCTTTGAAATGAAGTTTAAAGCCTTTTTCAAATAAGGAGACTAATCTTGCAGTCAAAAACACTCCATATTCCCAGACATTATTAACCTTGGAGTACTGCTTGCAAAAATGATAATACTTTCTGACATATTAAGATTAAATCTGCCTTTATGTAATTATGTAAAGAAAGATTTAAAATGGCGAGCTTGCAAGAGAAGTGAGAACAATAGTAAAATTCCCATTTACTACTAATCAATGTAGCCTCCCGTCATTTCTATGATAATGTTAAGATATTTGTGGAGCTCTCACCTAAAGAAAACTACTTAGAGATTGATCATTCGACTTACTGTCAAAAAGGTAATATCAGAGAATACCCTAAAAAGAGATGACATTAAATCCATTCTACTCTCAAATGTAGAAAATCTCATAATTGTAATTGTTTTTTATTAGTGAAGTGCGAAATCCCCTTCATATAATCAGTTTGACTTTGGTCCATCTCGGGATTTCAAGAGATGCAGCAGTTATTTTCTGAATAGCTGATTTTATTACTTCCTGTTTCACTGCAAATGGATGAGCATGAAGTCTTTGCATGAAGATTACATGGTGATTGTCCATCTTTCTATATGCAAAACCCACCTCTAATATGAAATATAACAATGGAATAATACTTCTGTCTGACATAAGTATTGAAATCATCATGATAATACAAAGAATTTGAATCTTTTCCCTCTTTAATTCCCCACAATGGAACTAATAGTAATTTCCATTTCCATTACCCCAGTGTTTTAAAATATGAACAGAGTCCGGCCCACCATCTTTGTCCCTGGCAAATTGGGTTTTGCGCAATGGCTTAGATCTAGAAAGAATTGTGACGCGCAGGAAACCGTTAAACCACCACCCAGGCTGTGCTCTCCGGCTGCCGCCGCCACCCCGCCCTTGCCTCCGGTACACTCTAAAGATCCAGAATCATGACTGACTCCAAGTACTTCATAACCAATAAAAAGGGAGAAATCTTTGAATTAAAAGCTGAACTCAACAATGAAAAGAAAGAAAAGAGGAAGGAGGCTGTGAAGAAGGTGATTGCCACTATGACCATGGGGAAAGATGTTAGCTCTTTCTTCCCAGATGTAGTGAACTGTATGCAGACTGACAACCTGGAACTGAAGAAGCTGGTGTACCTCTATCCAATGAACTATGCCAAGAGTCAGCCAGACATGGCCATCATGGCTGTCAACAGCTTTGTGAAGGATTGTGAAGATCCTAATCCTTTGATTCGAGCATTGGCAGTTAGAACCATGGGGTGTATCCGGGTGGACAAGATTACAGAATATCTCTGTGAACCCCTCCGCAAGTGCTTGCAAGATGAAGACCCCTATGTTCGGAAAACAGTAGCAGTCTGTGTGGCAAAACCCCATGATATCAATGCCCAGATGGTGGAAGACCAGGGATTTCTGAATTCTCTGCGGGATCTCATAGCAGATTCAAATCCAATGGTGGTGGCTAACGCTGTGGCAGCATTGTCTGAGATCAGTGAATCTCACCCAAACAGCAACTTACTTGATCTGAACCCTCAGAATATCAATAAGCTGCTCACAGCCCTAAATGGGTGCACTGAATGGGGCCAGATTTTCATCTTGGACTGCCTGTCTAATTACAACCCTAAAGATGACCAGAAAGAAGCCGGGCGGTGGTGGCACACGCCTTTAATACCAGCGCTTGGGAGGCAGAGGCAGGCAGATCTCTGTGAGTTTGAGGCCAGCCTGGTCTACAAGAGTTAGTTCCAGGACAGGCTCCAAAAAAAAAAAAAACCACAGAGAAACCCTGTCTCGAACCCCCCCCCCCCCAAAAAAAAGAGAAAAGATGACCCGGAAGCCCAGAGCATCTGTGAGCGAGTGAGAGAGTGACTCCTCGGCTCTCCCATGCCAACTCTGCGGTGGTGCTTTCAGCGGTGAAAGTCCTGATGAAGTTCCTAGAGCTGTTACCCAAGGACTCTGACTACTATAATATGCTGCTCAAGAAGTTAGTACCTCCGCTTGTCACTCTGCTGTCGGGGGGGAGCCAGAAGTACAGTATGTTGCCCTGAGGAACATCAATCTAATTGTCCAGAAAAGGCCTGAAATCTTGAAACAGGAAATTAAAGTCTTCTTTGTGAAGTACAATGATCCCATCTATGTTAAACTAGAGAAGTTGGACATCATGATTCGTCTTGCATCCCAGGCTAACATTGCGCAGGTTCTGGCAGAGCTGAAGGAATATGCCACTGAGGTCGACGTGGACTTTGTTGGCAAAGCTGTGAGGGCCATTGGACGGTGTGCCGTCAAAGTGGAGCAATCAGCAGAACGCTGTGTAAGCACATTGCTTGACCTAATCCAGACCAAAGTAAATTATGTGGTCCAAGAGGCAATTGTTGTCATCAGGGACATCTTCCGCAAATACCCCAACAAGTATGAAAGTATCATTGCCACTCTCTGTGAGAACTTGGACTCCCTGGATGAGCCCGATGCTCGAGCAGCTATGATTTGGATTGTGGGCGAATATGCTGAAAGAATCGATAATGCTGATGAATTACTAGAGAGCTTCCTGGAGGGTTTTCATGATGAAAGTACCCAGGTGCAGCTCACACTGCTTACTGCCATAGTGAAGCTGTTTCTCAAGAAGCCATCAGAAGCACAGGAACTGGTCCAACAGGTCTTGAGCTTGGCCACACAGGATTCTGATAATCCTGACCTTCGAGATCGGGGTTATATTTATTGGCGCCTTCTTTCAACTGACCCTGTGACAGCCAAAGAAGTAGTGCTGTCTGAGAAGCCACTGAGCTCTGAGGAGACAGACCTCATAGAGCCTACCCTCCTGGATGAGCTCATCTGTCACATTGGTTCTTTGGCCTCTGTGTACCACAAGCCTCCAAATGCTTTTGTGGAAGGGAGTCATGGGATTCATCGCAAGCACTTGCCCATTCATCACGGGAGCACTGATGCAGGGGATAGCCCTGTTGGCACCACCACTGCAACCAACCTGGAACAGCCTCAGGTAATCCCCTCTCAAGGTGACCTTCTGGGGGATCTTTTAAATCTTGACTTGGGTCCCCCAGTGAATATGCCACAAGTGTCCTCCATGCAGATGGGAGCTGCGGACCTTTTAGGAGGAGGACTGGATAGCCTGGTAGGACAGTCCTTCATCCCATCATCGGTGCCTGCAACCTTCTCCCACTCCTGCTGTGGTCAGCAGCGGTATGAATGACCTGTTTGAACTTTCCACGGGGATAGGCATGGCGCCTGGTGGATACGTGGCTCCTAAAGAAGTCTGGCTACCTGCAGTAAAGGCTAAAGGCTTGGAGATCTCGGGCACGTTCACTCATCGCCAAGGCCACATCTATATGGAAATGAACTTCACCAACAAAGCTCTGCAGCACATGACAGACTCTGCCATACAGTTCAACAAGAATAGTTTTGGTGTCATCCCAAGCACACCCTTGGCCATCCATACTCCACTGATGCCAAACCAGAGCATTGATGTCTCTCTGCCTCTCAACACCTTGGGCCCAGTCATGAAGATGGAACCTCTAAATAACTTGCAGGTGGCTGTTAAAAACAATATTGATGTCTTCTACTTCAGCTGCCTCATCCCACTCAATGTGCTTTTTGTAGAAGATGGCAAAATGGAACGCCAGGTCTTCCTTGCAACATGGAAGGATATTCCCAATGAAAATGATCTTCAGTTTCAGATTAAGGAATGTCATTTAAATGCTGACACAGTTTCCAGCAAGCTGCAAAACAACAATGTTTACACTATTGCCAAGAGGAATGTGGAAGGGCAAGACATGCTGTACCAGTCCCTGAAGCTCACTAATGGCATTTGAATTTTGGCCGAGCTACGGATCCAGCCAGGAAACCCCAATTATACGCTGTCGCTGAAGTGCAGAGCCCCTGAAGTCTCTCAGTCCATCTACTAGGTCTATGACAGCATTTTGAAAAACTAATAAATGGGTCCTGTACCCTCCAGCCACCCTGTAAAAAAAAAAATATAATAAAATAAAATAAAATATGAACAGAAATGTTATACATTTAGAAAATCATGAAGTGATGGCTCATCAACTTTACACTCCTCCATAAGGCAAAAGACTCAGATTCTTGTAGGTTAATAAATATTTCACACTGAAGACTCTACCTCTCCCTCTGGATTTTTTTTTTTTTTCATCTCTAAATGCTTTTCAGTGTAACCTGGCAAAACTACCAACTCTTTCTGGGCTTTGTCCCCACCTGGTGGTTGACAATGAGAATGTCTGACAATTGTTCCTGTGTTACTGGATATATGTCTGTGGGTGTGGCCACCCAGTTTCTTTACATGCAGGGTTTCACTTATTTGATTTTATAGGCCATAACTTAGTTTATTCTATGAAAATAATTATTGCTTTACACAGAACAACATTCCCTAGAAACATTTGTATTTCCTTGCTCTCCATGCCCTAAACCATCTCATTCTCTGCCTCTCAAATTTTCCAATTTCCATTTGAGAGCCAAAATGGACATGTTGACAAAGTGGAAAGCATTCCATCAATGTTCCTAGCAAGAAGGATCTGAAAAATAAAAAAAAAAAAACATAGAATGCATTGTAAACTGCCTAAGAAAAACCCTTTTTTCTCCCAATTACTTCTTATTTTTCATTACATTTCAATTCCTTGTGTGTGTATCTAACTGTGTGTGTGTGTGAACATATGTACTTGTTGCTGAGTGCATATGGCAGTCAGAGGACAACTTGTAGCAATCAGTTCCCTCCTTGAAAGGAATTCCAAGGAATCGAACGTAGTTTGTTAGACTATGTGATGAGTTCCTTTACCCATTGAATTGTATCATGCTCCCAGCTCCAGGCTTCAGAAAAGTTCCCAGCTATCTCTTTACAAGATACAGTGTTCAGTGGTAGAACCTAAGATTCAAAGGTGCTTTTTCTTTATTTCTCTGCAATTCAAATTCCAGGTTCTTTAAATGGGATTTTATCTGGTGTGTGTATTTGTGCAAACTAACTTCATTTTCTCAATGTTCAATGCATAACTTTTATTAGAGAAATGGTCTCCAAATTCTGAAGAACCTACTTAAAAAGGCTGTGTTTAAGTTTGAAACTTCTTTTACTGAATTTTGGTCTTTACTCTTGGTTTGATTTGTCTCTCAGTAGATATTGTTTACTCCTCTAAGCAAGCTATGCAAAAACACCTATGCTGACTTGTTCCTCCAAAAGATACACTTGAAAATTCTTAATGTATCAATATGTGTGGAAAACATGGGTTATTTACAAAGAACTCAGTAATAGCATACCTTCATTCAGACCAGATTAGACCCATGACTCATGGGTATGTGTGTGCTTTGATTGAAGGGTATACAGCAGAAAACTCCATTGGAGGCTACTAGTTATTTTAATCATTTGAAATGTACGCAATATATATGGATAAATCTTTACACATATTTGAAAAAATTGCTTCAGTTTCATCATCTAAATTCAAGTGAGCATCTTGAGTTTTGCTTTTGAAAAGGTGTCGTACAGATTATTAATAGAACCCAGAAGGTGTATATGATTGTTCAAACAGCAAGAAAGAGCAGGTGAAAAAGAGTCCTATTAAAAATTGTGAGAATAGAAGAAAATGCTTTAATAGCAATATCCACAAAGCACTGTGTTACATGTTTTCTTATAAAATGGTTCCTGAGCTACCAAGGGAAGCTGGGATGCTCATGGTTTGGGCCTGTGTTCAGCACTGTGCAGTTCTTAAAGTGGTTTCATGTATGTTATTTCATTAAATTTGTTCCTAAGTTTAGCACTTCTAAAGGACTTGAACCCATCCATACACCTTTTCAAAAACATATCTTCTAACTCCATAAATCAATAAAATGAAATGGCTTTTCAAATTTTAATGAGAGCATGAATTTGCACTATGTTAAGAGTTACTTTCCATTTCTAGACTGAGGTTGATTCAACTCTCTCTCACACACACACATATAATATATAATCATGGAATATTGAGTGTAGAAAAACAATTATACAAAATTAAAATGTCCTAGTTCAAACACACGCACTATTGATATATTCCCGAACCTTACTATGTGTTAGGAAGGGTAACAAAGAAATCCAGTTTTGAAGGAAAAGACAACACTGTGCAACAGTCTCTGTCCAGATTATTTTAATTCTTTCCCCTTTAATGACATTGTTACTAGACAGAGATATCGACGGAGCAGTGAGAGTTGTGATTCATCAGCTGCTATTTGGAACCACTGAGATACACAACACAAAATTTATATTTGGCAGGCATTTGAGAGTATAGCACAGAAACACGGATGCTTGCCTTGAATAAAGACGAGCTGACTTTCAGATCTGTAATGTTTATGACTCAGAAGGAACCGCGCCAGCTGCTGTGTTCACTCGATTACTTCAGAAAATGTTCAGACAAGTCATATTGACAAACTATTGAAAGACGTCATTGAGATATGTCCCAAAGTGGCATTCTTCCACCTCGGCTCTGTCACATTTCTGCCTAGCAAATTTAGAAAGGAAACGTGTCCCTGTGGCATAAGGGCTGTGAGTCAGGCCTTACGACTATGAGGTATTCAAACTGGATTGACTTTCTGTTCCACACCGTAGTTCCTGAAAATCCAAAAGTGTACTGTTTGATGAGCGCTATCTACCAAGTACCTACTTAGTCTATTACTAAATGCCCCCCCTCTGTCATCACAAACCTGGGATTAATTGTGAACCATCAATCAGAGACTGGCTTGAATTCGTCAATGCCAGGCAGGCATCTCTGCAGTCTCATCACCTGCCCGTATTGGATCTTTATCACATATTTTTTTTTTGTTTGTTTGTAGTAAAACAGAAAGAAAATAGAAACTGTTAATAGGGCACTCTGGCGAACAGACTGAGATTCTGTAACACCTTTTTATCTTTGCAGAATAGAGAGAGCCGTTAAACTAATGCCTAAGTTTCTCTAGCCTGTGAATAGTGAAAAAACCAAACAGGGTGTCAAGAACGCATCTCAAAATCTTCTGTTTAATATTGTGCATATTTTAGGATCCTAAAAATATGCATACTAATTAATAGAACCAACTAACAAACCTGCAAAAGGCTGAAAAGCCATGACAGCCGAGTGTGATTGGGACCTCATTAGGACTATGATTATGCATTGATGAGAAATGCTCTCATTGGCGATGGCATGCAATTTCGTTTCTACAGGAAGCTACCTGCACTGCTAAGGAATTACTTGAGTAACATCTCTTTCCACGGAGTAATTACCTGTTATGTTTTGACATGGATGACACTTGTTAATGGTGAAGTTTTAAGGTGTTACAAATGCATAAATCACTGTCAAACGTTCTCCATTACATAATGTGTAGTATTTTTATACCGGCATCGTCATTATCAAAGAAATACCGAAGAAGTTACATGGCTGAAAGTATCACATAAATGCCTCCTAGTAGAGAGCATTTCCATGTTGAAAATAATAACACAATCGTCAGTCTACAAAAGACTAAGAACAAGGTAAAGCAAGGCACTAAGTGAGAAGGATATTAAAGAATGAGCAGCAGGTGGGGGCATTTACAGCTAAGTCGGCATGTATTCTTTGACAAGCTGCAATCGATTGTGGTAGAAGAAAACTATGTTTAGTCTCTCACACATCAGAATATGACATCTGAAGTGGATATATTAGGGTTGTTCCCATATATTGGCTTAGGGTGTAAATGTGTGTGACCGGAATAGCATACATAGTGCAAATTGAAAATGCTTTAAATGTTCTATCATTATGAAAAAAACATGATTCATTTCCTAATACATTTTAATATTATTTGGCATTTTCAAAGTGCATTCAGCTCATTGCAAAGGAAGATGCAGAAAAAAAATAGGTTAATGGCATCCAAATGTACAAGGCCCAACAGTATCTCTTCTGTCTCTAGCACACACACTTTCACACATTTTCTCGTGCACATGCATGGAGAATTGGGGTCTGAGATCCACTCAGCCCTTTTATTCTGAGAGGGCTCATAGAACAGAATGTGCACACTTTTCCTTTCTATTACTACCCTGCCAAAAGTGGTATGTTGATGCGATTTTCAGGAAGAAGCTCTCAAGTTTAGAACACCACTGTTTTCCTAATAACTAGTTTTCTCCATCCATTCAGAGTTGAGTGATTCTCGGAACTGGATCTTTAGTGTGTGCAATGAGATCCTGGCTTGACACACTTGGTGGTCCTCATATGGTCAGAGGAGCTGTGACCCCGGGCTGAAGAGATGCTGAGGTCTCTAACAAGCATTCAGAGACAGTAGATGGATGAGACAAGGCAAACCTAATGTGGAGATGAGAAAATGGGAAGTAAAGGAGGCAGACAGAAATTAGAAGGAAAAGAGAGAGGGGAAGCAAAAGAAGTGGGGAAAATACACATTGCACAGCATGGAACATGTCTTGTTGAGCCACAAGTTGGGAGGGAAAAAAGAACTTTTCAAGGCACCACAGTGTTCAGATGGGATATACATTGCTATGAGAAATCCTCCCCCCCCCCCAAAAAAAATGCCTCTACTGCAAAATTCTCCAGGAAAAACAAATAATAGCTACCACCATGTGAGCACACTGTGTATGAGGTCCCGGAGGCAGTATGCAAGCATGTTTTTCTGCTTTCCAGCCTCCAGAAAAAAACTATAATGTAGTAATTTACACTTGCTTCAGAGATAGAGACCCAGAGGACTCCATCCTTTAAGTGAGTTGCCAGAAGCAACCGTAGTCTTAAGTGTCTATGTCCAAGATGCCCACATTCCCCACTGCAGCCTCCTGGTGCATTTAGGAGCAGTATTCTGCAATGGAAGTATTTCCTCTACAGTAAGACAGCAGTTAGTATTTCCTTTAGACTCAATCCCTTCTGGAAATGTTCCTGACTGGTACCCACAGTCTAATCTGCGTAGTGCCTATCATAAACTGCACTTTGGGGGAAGTGCTTTTCTTCCCCTCACATCACAGCGTTCTGACAGGGCAGAGGCAGCGTGCACTTGCTGTAACCGACAATGTCCCAGCTTCCTGAGCCAGCGCTTTAATCTATTGCTTCTCTTGTCTCTCTTTCTCTAACTTGAGTTTTTTGGGAAATATGAGGGACAGAGACACTCTGGTCATAGAAAACCAAATTCCAAAAATCAAAGTCACATCAAACTAAATAGAGATCTACCACTAGCCTAACCAAAAAATAAATAAATAAAAATTTTATAAAAGACATTATAGTAGCAGTTGAGTAGCAGGATTTTCTGGGAGCTGCCTTGCCAGGGTGTGGGTATCTCAGCCATGACTGCCTGGACCCCCTCTTTAAGGTGCTGAGAATACAAACACTGTTTAGAGAATTGGCAGAAACAATTCTAAAGACAACCTTAAAGCAAAAGGACAGGCATAAGGAGGACCTTACAGAAGAGGCCCAGGCATTTGGTCTTTACATACTTCAACTTACTGGGACAAATCATTCCTCTTACTAAAACAGTGAGAACTTGATACTGTTTCCAAGAGTCCTCTTGGACTTCTTTCATGCCACATATTGGGCCAAACAACCTGGATCTCCATGACAGACTCAAAAGACCACACTTTGAGGGCTGGAGAGATGGCTCAGTGGTTAAGAGCATTGTCTGCTCTTCCAAAGGTCCTGAGTTCAATTCCCAGCAACCACATGGTGGCTCACAACCATCTGTAAAGAAGTCTGGCGCCCTCTTCTGGCCTGCAGGCATACAGACAGAATATTGTATACATAATAATAAATAAATAAATAATTTTAAAAAAAGACCACATTTTGAAAAACAAATGCAATAATAGCATCCATTGATCCTTAAGGAGAAAGCAAATCATGGCAGGCTTTAATTGCAGATCCCATCGAATAATAGCTGATGCTTCTCACCAGACTTGGCTATTCTGACCTCTATACAGGACAGCCTACTTCAGGCAAGTCAGGGCTGTATAGTGAGAACTATTCAAAGAGCAATCTGTTCAATTGGATGAGATATTGAGTGATGATTAATCATCTCAAAACACAAACAAAGATACTGGCATCATCGTTTGAATCGCTATTGGACTTTTCATTCCCAAATTAATAATTTATATCACCTATTACAATAGATATGAGAAAGGATAGTCAAATCATACTATGCAAGTAGAACATTTAACTGGGGTATGTTTGAAATTGCTATGAGAAAATATCTAATGTCATTTTTTAATATTTGACTCAGAGAGATAATTTCTCATGGTCCTGAACAATGAAGTTGAGAATTGGGAATGTCCTCTAATCTGCAATGCTGCTTTATTTCAGATTATGGATCATCATCTGGATGCATTTCCAGAAGCTGCCTGTTTAGACAAAGAGCCATGATCAGCCCGACTCTCATGCTTGCATTCCACTCACATCCTTCTTGGGCCCTTAAGTCCATGAGGTCATTTTTGGCTGGATCTGCACATTGACTTTGACAAGTTATATCACCATGAAAAGAGCAGAAATACACATTTCATTTAAGAGACACGGACTCCGGACTGTCTTTGTTTGACCTCTCCACCCACCCTGTTGTTTACACTCAAAGGCTACTTTGGAGGCAAATGCGAAGACGTAAAGGGTAAGAAAATCAATGACAGGGAGACTAAATGATCTTTCCAAAGGAGCATTTTGTAAGGAGGAGTAAATATGTTGTCTAAAATGTCAAAGAATAAATGAATTTGGGCTATGCAATTGTTTAGCAGGTTGCAATCATAAGTAGATTTCTTATTTTAACTTGTTTTAAAGTAAGTTTACTCCCGGGAGCACCGGACAGAAATCTCAAGGTCCAAATCAGGAGCCGAAGGAGACGGAGCACGAGCAAGGAACTCAGGACCACGAGGGGTGCACCCACACACTGAGACAATGGGGATGTTCTATCGGGAACTCACCAAGGTCAGCTGGCCTAGGTCTGAAAAAGCATGGGATAAATCCGGACTAGCTGAACATAGCAGACAATGAGGAATACTGAGAACTCAAGAACAATCGCAGTGGGTTTTTGATCCTACTGCACGTACTGGCTTTGGGGTAGCCGAGGCAGTTTGGATGCTCACCTTATGAAACCTGGATAGAGGTAGGCGGTCCTTGGGCTTCCCACAGGTCAGGGAACCCTGATTGCTCTTTGAGCAGATGAGGGAGGGGGACTTGATCGGGGGAGGGGGAGGGAAATGGGAAGCGGGTGCGGGGAGGAGGCAGAAATCCTTAATAAATAAATAAATTAAAAAAAATAAGTTTACTTTATCTTATTGTTTATTTCCGTGTGTGTGTGTGTGTATGTGCGTGTGCGTGTGTGTGCGTGTGTGTGTGTGTGTGTGTGCGCGTGTGTGTGCACAAGCAGAAAAGGTCACATCTCTTAGAGTTGAAGTTACATGTATTCATTTGTGAGTTGCCCAACATGGTGCTGGGAACCAAACCCCAGTCCTCAGGATAGTTCAACAAGTTCAGTTAACCTCTGAGAGATTTCTTGGGCACCATTTGTAATTTCCTTTAAAGATAAGCTACATACTAAAGAGAATGGGTTTGGAGTCTATAAGGAAGGTAAGTACTGTGCGATGTAATTCTGCCGCCTTTAGTAAGGTGAATTATCCATTGCTGAAATAAATTTGACAAACTAATTTGACAGAGTAGAACTTATATTAATGAGCATTTCCAAAAAGTTGTAAGGATACCATATTTTTACTATATTTTATTATATGTATTGTTTTCCTTTTTAAATTTACTTTTCCATTAAAAAAAATTTACATTTCCTCCCCTCCTCCCATTACCCTCCAGCTCCCTCACTCCCCCTCCTCCTCCTCCCTTCCTCCTTAAGAGAGGGCAGGGAACCCAGCCCTGTGGGAAGTCCAAACCCCTGCCCCCCACATCCAGTCCTAAAAAGCTTTGCATCCAAATAGACAAATAGACTAGGGTCCCAAAAAGCCAGTGCATGCAGTAGAAACAAGTTCCAGTGCCTTCATCAATGGCTTCTCAGTCAGCCCCCATTTACAGCCACATTCAGAGAGTCCGGTTTGATCACGTGCTAATTCAGTCGTGGTCCAGCTGGATTTGGTGAGTTCCCATTACCTCAGGCACACTGTCTCAGTGGGTGGACCAACCCCTTGCAATACAGACTTCCTTGCTCATCTTCTCCCTCCTTCTGCTCTTCAACTGGACCTTGGGGGCTCAGTCCATTGCTCTGATGAGGGACTTTGTCTCCATCTCCGTCCTTCGCAGGACGAAGACTCTATGGTGATATTCATGATAATCATCAGTGTGATAGTGGGGTAAGGGCAGTTCAGGCACTCTCTGCTCTGCTGCCCAAGGACCTAGCTTGGAACATTCCTGTGGACACCTGGGATCCCCTCTAGAGCCAAGTTTCTTGCCAACCCTAAAATGGCTTCCTTAATTTAGATATCTTCCCTGCTCCTATATGTTTGTTTTGATTATTTGGTGCAATAGTTCAATTTATAATAAATGCTTTATATAATCTGCTATGTTGCTATGTAAAAAGGGGTTACAACCACACACAATCCTAGCCTGAATTTGAGTAATAATTTGCTTGAGAAAATGCCAAGGTAGAAAAATTACTATTAAAAAGAACTTAAAATGAGTTTGTCATTCATACAACATTTTTCTTTGCTGGGAGCTTTCTTCATATAATTTATAAAGAAATTAAATTATTGTTGCGAATGAGGATTGGTGAGGAAGTAGCTGTGCCTGTTTTATTTCATTAACTACTTCTTTCTGTATTCTTATATGGTTCAGAGGACCATTCTTTTGGAAGATAAAACAAGATGAATTTGAACAGGTTCTTTCCAGGTAAATATAAATTATCAATCAAAAGATAAAATTAAGCTCAGCATCAAATATAAAGGATTCCAAGTCAAAATACTATGTTATTTTCAAAAAATCTTCAAGGAAAGTTTTAATGAATTTATATGCATCTAAATTGAATAAGCAATAAATTATTTTTGCAAAATGCTCAGATGTAGATGCATGTGAGAGTTAGAGTGCCAGGCATTCTCTAGTCTGCAAAAGTTGAGGAAGAAATCCAAAGTAGGGAACTGTTTCTGCAGACTGACTTCTCTTAGAAAAAAGTCAAGACTTTAGGAAAGAGTTTTTGAAGTTGGCTAATGTTTAGAGTTCCTGCACAGTCGGGATTTTCAGAGGGTTTCATGAACTCTGGGGTCCACATTGATCTGATCAACTATAGTTGGAGTGGGAGCTTTAATATTCTTCATGAAGACCTCATCACCATGACTTTCATGGCGTCCACAGAGTGACCGACCACTGAATGGTAAGTTCTTTGGAGTAAATATTATATAAGTGCACAGTCACTTGAGGTTTCTTTGAACAGTTCAACATGTCCTTCAAAGATAAGGTAAGAGAAAGTGTTCTTGTTTATTTCATAGGATGCCTTCCCAACCCATTTTTATATGCTCATATAAGGTGTCTGAAGGAATCTTTGAGACATCCTCCAGGAGTCAAATTCAAAGACTTTTAAACTGGTGCTTGGCTCCCAGATCACAATTCTTTTTAAATTCAGTCCACTGTCGCTCTCAGTCTCTTAGCACTTTGGAGAAATATGCAAGTAGACCAAAAGTAGGTGAAATAGTTCCTAACAATGAAATTGAGGAAGCAGCACACACACACACACACACACACACACACACACAAAATTGTACACAAATCTGCCCACAAATATGCAAGCTTGCACACACCTCTATATCTCTGCATTGGTCACAAATACTTCAAGACAATAAATTGTCAAAAATCTTTGTTTTTAAGTCACCAATACCACTAGAAAAAAGTATAATCAGGAGAAGTGATACAAACACAGGCAAAACCATATGATATAAACAAAATCCACTGATGGCCAGGATGAGAGTATGAGATCTTCTCAGTATATCACAGGCTTAATTCCAGTGTCAACCACTTCCGAGTTTTTGTGTCTGCACGTGATCTTGCTTTCCCATGAGTTTTCTCATCTAAACAGCAGGGAAGTCCTCTGAAGGGATTCAATTGTCAGACACGAAATCAAAGTGAGTCATTAATTAGCAACATCTGTTGTAGGGAGGCTGCTTGTTTTGTTCCCGGCTGCTCAACCCCAAAATAATCACACAGAAACTATATTATTTAAAACACTGCTTGGCCCATTAGTTCTATCTTCTTATTGGCTAACATTTACATCTTAATTTAACCCATTTCTAGTAATCTGTTTATCGCCACGTAGCTGTGGCTTACCTGGTAAAGTACCAGCATCTGTCTACGGTGGGGTGAAGGGGGCAAGGGCAGGGGGCTCTATGGCTTCTCTCTGGCTCTGCCTTTCTTTCTCCCAGCATTCAGTGTAGTTTTTCCCACCTACCTCTATTCCCTGTGCAGGCCCAAGACAGTTTCTTTATTAACCAGTGGTATTCACAGCATACAGAGGGAAATCCCACACCAAACAACAAAGGCCTGAGACAAGATATAGGAAAACTATGTCTCACAGGCTAAATTGGTTCCCACTGCCCACTACCATACATGAAATGCTCTCAGATCACAGCACTGCCTACTGATTTATATACTGTCTGTGCTGCTGTCTGGCTACTGCGTTTCAGCTGACTTGATATGATAGGTAACGTTGTGTCTCAGAACTTAAAATATCTCCTACCTTCCCTTTTATAGAAAAAGGGCTGCCATCCCCCTTTTGGGGACTGTATTATCTACAAGGTTTTAGTTTAGACACGACTCCAATAAGAAAAATGGGAGGCCTTATCCTCCCACACTGAGAAAATAAAAGCAAAGAGAACAAACATTTGTAAATGAAAGAATTAGCCTGCCTTCCCTTTCCTTCTTGACAGACACCAAGCATAATAATGGCCCTTGGGGAAGAGTGTAATTGACTCCTTAAGACAATAATTACTTCAAAAGTTCATTTTGGAAACTAAGGGTACAGCCATAAAGACATATAAGCTTCCTTACCAATTCTCAGAAGGCTCAAAAGTGTCCACTCAATTAGGAAAAGAGCTAAACACCACCCTGCATAATGAGATGACTGACTGACTCTTGAACATTGGAAGCAGTTTAGAAAGGATTTATTCCTCTCCTTTGATATATAGGCAGACCAAAATCTATGCTAATTAGTTTGATTTTATTTTAGGTTTTGTTGCACATTGTAAAGGTTATTTTGAAAAAGGCCATTACTCTGTTATCCATTCTGGCCTAGAACATACTATGTAGGCTAGGGTAGCCCAAAACTCACAGCAATCCTCCTGCCTCAACATCCAGAATGTTGAGATTGTAAATTTGAGGCAAGGGAATTGCTGCTAGCTGGATTTCTTCCTGGCAGATGGTTGTGTATTTGTCTAACAGTTCTGTTCTTTACAGAGAAGTGTAAAAGATGGAACAGACACATTGACAAGGCACAAAAGAGTGATCAAAACCAGACTGGCAGATGCAGAGTATATTTGGACCCCTTCATATCATTTAGAAGCTAGTTCTAGAATTTTGACATAGGAAGAATAGACTCAGTGTACAAAATGGAGATATGCTTACAGTTTTAGAGATCTTTTTAAATGAGATAAAGTCATATTTCATGCACAGCTCTGTCTTTTTGTTCTTTGGGAATAAACTGTGGAAGACATAAATAGAGCTAAGAGATTGCTAGGTTTCACAGTCTGTTTTCTGCAGCTATCACAGAATACCACACACTGGGCATATTATCCACAATAGAAATTTATTTGGCTCATGGTTCTGGAGGCTGGCAAGTTGAAGATCAAAGGGACACATCTGGTATGGGTTTTTGTGCTATGTAATAGCATGCAGAAGGGCCCACAAGCAAGTACGTGGAAGACAAGACAACCAGACTAGACTCATTCTTTGTCAGCAGAAGCCCACTCCTGAGATAAATAACTAACTCCAATAAAGGCGTCACTCAGTTCATGAAAGCCAACTGTTCAGAGTGCACTGCCCCTTATAGATCCACCTCTTAATATTGAGGCAGGAGATTAAAACTGAGACTGGAGATCAGGGTGTCTGAAGGTGACCCATGGCTTGTTATGATTGCAAAACATTAACCCCTGAGTGGGGATTTAAGATGACACCAAGGCATTCAATGAACTACATGTAACAGCCTGTTTGAGTCTACACTATGCAGTGATGGCTAGACACCTTCACTATGGGACCTACAAAGCCAGCTCCCACAAGATGCACAGCATTTGCCATTTAACTTCCTAAACTTTCTCCCTGCTCCATTTTATTCCCTCGGTTGGAAATGCATCCATTTTCTAACTCTCAGGTTCTGCTGCCACGCACCCCCCTCTATTGAGTATTTTCTTCCAGGATACAACAGCCTATTTCCATCAGGGACCGCCTATTGAAACCTATTATTCATCAATATCAGTACTACCGCAATGATGAGTAAACACAGACATGAGTTTTGCTGAACATATTCAAACCATTAAACTCAGGGTATCGTGTAGGGAAAGTATATGTTGTCTAACTCATCCTTAGTGACTATCTAAATAGATGATACTGTACTTTTCAGTGTGATGGTCTTACAGATCTGTGCATTCTAGATAGATCCTAGTAATCCAAATGAAAAGCCCACACACATGCAAATAACTTGTGTCCAGAAGAAATTTTCAATTTCTCTCTATCTCTTATTGAAACCTTCCAATTAAAAAATAAGTAAATAGGATGTGAGTAAACGTGATCAGGATGCAGTGTGTGTGTGTGTGTGTGTGTGTGTGTGTGTGTGTGTGTGATTGTCCAAGAGAAAATTTAAGAAATAAATATAACAAGTGAAAGCAAATCATACCGAGAAGTTTTGAATTTATTCAAGTTCATTTCTGCATTGGTGATTAGCTTTAGTGTATAGCACTTTAAATTTTCCTTAAACTCTCTTGATAAATTGCTCTTAAATCAATGAGTTTTAGAAAAGAATGCTTAGTATGCATTCATTTCACATTCTGATGTTGTCATGAAGTTAGAATATTAAAACTGATTTCAGGATTGTCATACCATCTTAATAATTCCAACTTGAAAGAAAAACAATTCTATTACCTGCCCAGCAGAAACAGTTTGTCTGGACCACATGTTGGAGCAGCCAGGGGAAGACTACAGACCACAAAAATGAGGAAGAGCACACTTTAGCTAAAGTCACCAGTCGGATGGACAGCTCTGGGATACTTGGGCAGCATCTTCAGAGTTCCCTTTTTGTCATGCAAATCAGGGACTGTATGTTTGTGCTTGAGTTATACCTGTATTGAGACTATATATGAGCAAAGCTATTTGTATA
Organism: Microtus oregoni; assembly: GCF_018167655.1. Classification (NCBI taxonomy): domain Eukaryota; kingdom Metazoa; phylum Chordata; class Mammalia; order Rodentia; family Cricetidae; genus Microtus; species Microtus oregoni. The sequence goes on from NW_024543060.1 coordinate 45,396,314, forward strand.
TATTAATTGAATCCTCATTACAAGATACTTTTGCTGATTGGTACCTCAGTGCTCAGAAACACTCAATGCAAATTAAAACTGGAAATAAAAAGCAAAGTCACATTGTGTGAATTAATAATACATCTCTCATGCTATAACCTGTGTACACTGTGAGTCTACTGACAGCTGACTCTGGGAGCTCAGCAGATCCATTGCACATATTCTCCCTGGCAGAGGGTATTTCTCTGCCATGCAGCGTCAACTAGCATGCTTATCCCTCCCTGTGGCTTCAATTCCTTCCGAAAATAATGCTAAGAGAGTCCACAAACAGAAAGCTTCCCATGCTGGCAGCTGCTGCTAATTACAGTGGCACAATTGCTTTCCCCTGCTTAAGCCTCACTGTGCATCTGCCTTGCTGCTCTGAGGTATTCCGCTGGGCTGATAAAAACTCCGCTGAAGGCAAAAGCAGATGCCTGCCCTAACACTGTCACAGTCTCAAGTGCTAGGGCCTCCAGATAAATCTCAACTGTGGCTGCTTCCAGCACTGTGCCAATCATCCAAAGGGTGCAGGAAGGAAATTTAAGCCATGCTGTCTGCTTCCTTCCACACCCGAATAACAACTCCAAGCTGCTTTATTGACCCCCCCCCACCTTAAGAGATTTCAATGACAGTTATGATCTCATAAATATAAAAACAATATATGTATCACACAAGGCAAATTTCCATGAATCTAGTTTAGAGATAATTCCACACAGAGTTGGATAAGTAAACAAAGAATGGAAGTGGCCCAAATCATGTTCTTTTTTAATTTAAAAATTAATTTATTCTGTTTTCTTATAAGATTTTTTATTGATTTTTATTGAGCTCTACATTTTTCTCTGCTCCCCTCTCTAACTATCCCCTCCCCTTCAACCTCCCCCAAGGTCCCCATGCTCCCAATGTATGTTCTTAAAAGGGGGCTCTAATCATTTAGGAATTTTTTAACCTTATCTTGCCTGAACATATTAATAGCATAACTGATGTGCGGTTCACTGCACTAATATATATTGATTTAATGAGCTCTAAATGATGAAAAAATGTATATTTCTGGAAATTTCCTTTCTAACTTTAATTCAAGATGATGCTAAACTATTAGAAAGTTTGTGGTTTGTAGCTCTCTTTTTACTAGAGATTCTGAGTAATGAGGCAACAGGAGAAAGCAGGGAAAGTGTCTTTTATTTCCTCACTCAGACCAGAGCACAATGCTCATCACAAAATAAGGATTTGATGCCAGTTTGACTCTTGAATTTAAAAGAGTGTCGTGAACTCAATCCAACTTCTAGAGGAGAAAACACATGAATATAATAAGTAAATGTATGCCATAGATCTTCAGCTGTGCTCAAGGCAAGGACTGCCTTACAGAAACCAGCCCGCTGGCTGGCCCCTACGTGTGGGAAAACTGAAAGACACTGGCACAGCACAGCAAACGTCACTTCCTAGTGGGGAAGACTGGATAAGTCTTGTGGATAAATCGATCAGCTCTGGGGTGAGCTCTGCTTCCTTCCTCAGCACCCCAAGATTGATGCAAGATGACCTGGAAAAGTTGACATAGAAACCAGAGGAGCTCCTTTGAACTTGTGTCTTAAGGAAGGTCAAACTATTGCCTCCCAGTCAAATCCTGACCCGCTATTGTTTTTCTTAAAGAATTTTGAATTGGTGTATTTGTTTACATATTGTCTATTGGTGCAAAGGAGGGCAGTGCTGATAATCACTTCAGAGACTGTCAGTCGGGGTCTCTCTCTGCATATTGATAGAAGTGTGATAGAAGTGTAAATGTGCATCATCCAAGAAATGCTCATCTGTGAGCTTCAAGCTAGCTAGAGTTACTGGGGTCAGATTAGAGCCTTACCTGAGAAGTTCATGCTATGTCTGGTTTCATACTGCCAGGTACCAAGACCTCTCCCTGGTTCCCGTCTACTGGACATCAAATGTTTCTGACTCCCCAGCTTCTATTCAGAATTAGCTAGGTTCTGTACCTCTCACCTGTTCAATGTACTGATAGAGATAACATTGGAAATTTCAGTATCAACGAGTCTGAAGCAAATCTCCCCTCACTGTTTTACTACATTTTTAATATATATATTAAAAAGTTACAAAGTGTAGATATGTAATTTTTAAGCACAGGATTAATACATAGGGGTCTATAGATATAAGCGGCAGAATCTGCTCATGGCTCTGATGTTGAAACAATAATACTGGCCAATCTCATTCCAATGGGAGCAAAGTTGTAGTACGACCTACGGATAGAGTTATGATACCTCGTAGGCTTACACTGAAAAGAGACACAGTTTGAGGAACAATCTCTAGGGTAGATGACAGCATCAGAAAAAAAAATTATCTAACTCCAAGAAAACATATAAAAAAGCAATCTGTTTTTAACATAAAACCAAAATTAAATAATATTGACCTTACATTTTACTCTGTATTTTATGAATACTAGTCATATAATTATGTCAAATAATTATTATGTCAAATTATTATGTCAAATAATTAGTTTTGGCATAAAGTTCAAAAACGTGTTTTAATAGAACAAGTATGTCTTGTAAGGAAGGGAGGCTTGGCAATAGATCTGGTACTGCTTTTCATCTTGTGTCTTGCATTTAGTTCTCCTTGCGGCTCCCTCGAATATAGGTAGAGCCTAACTTCTTTATTGACTTTTGTCTAATCAGGATGTTATCTTCCCGTGCCTGATTAAATTTTGCTTTAAGACCAGTTATAACCCTATCTCTCTTCCCTTCATTCTCCTTTCTCAACACTTTAGTGTGTCTGCTCGTCTCTGCTTCTGTTTTTATTTTCATTCTTCTGTTTTATTTCCCAAGGAATGGAAATATGTTGGCTCACATCTCTAGAGGCTAGGAGGAACTTTAAGATTCTAAAAGATTTGGGAATCACAGTTCCTAGCTGTTGTTTTGAATGCAAACTCCCCAGCTATATTTCCAAACCTAATTCTTCATATTTAGTTTAATAGCTTGGACCTTTCTTAGGTGATGGTTGGCACTCACTGCTGTCCATGGATGTGTGCCACAGTGCTTGGATCAGACAGGGTTCTCTTGGTTCAAGCTTCAAAAAATCCTCCTATAGCAACACTTCACTCTGATTCTTTGGGGAAACTTGGCGTGGCTTTCTTGGGCCTTGAAGAAATTATCAGAAGTTACTTTCTGTCAGTTTTCTTGAGGGCAAAAGAAAATACAGTGAGATAATTACCTCTGACTTGTTTCATACTCCTGGTCAACTCCTGTTTCTTGTAAGAAGCCATTTTTTTCTTTTATTAAATGTTTTTTCTCACATAGTATAGATCGATTATGAATTCCCCTTCCTTTACCACCCCTTCCCAGTCCCCCCCCCCCACACACACCCATCCTGAACCACTCCGGATTTCCAATAGAAACCAAGCAGGCTTCTAAAGGACAATAGCAAAATAGGATAAAAACTGAAACTGACACATGGGCATTAGACAAAACAAACAAACAAACAAAAGGGAAAGAGCCCAAGAGAAGGCACAAGACATGGAGACCTGCTCGTTCTCGCACTCTGGAATCACATAAAGACACTAAGCTAGAATTCTAGCTCACAGTTTTTGGTCTTATAAATACTGTTATTTTTGACAATTTAAGGGTATTTCCAAACTCTCCTAAAAGAATGGGGAAAGATTTAAATCCTTGATTTAAGAAAAAGTATTTAAACACACTCACTTCTAGCAAATAAATAGAAATTATTCTGTTACAGTTGGTTTGGAAGATGTTTATACATATAAATAACAGACTCCACTCCAGCACACTGGGTGATGAATGCAGCGTTCCAGGGGAATGATGCCTCTCGAGAGGATTGTGCTATAATTCCTCTTAGAGTCTTTCCCTGGAATCAACATCGAGAATATCTTCTATATGATTCATTTCCTTTATATCATAAAACAGTTAAGAAACTTTGATTTTTGTAATGCTCTGCAATATGTTCTAATACAAGCCCTGGCTCCCTTCTATCCTTCATTCTCCTCTGAGCTGTTGGTTAAGGCGGAAGTCAGATTCAGAAAGATCACGTTATTATGTAGAGGAGCTGGCACATGCAGATTGCTAAGAACTTTTCACAAATCACGTAAGTCTGTGGTCAAGTTTTTTTTTTTTGAAAAGCACCTGCTACTATGTTTATTTTTCCCCCTTCTCTGGTTGTTGATAGTCATTGATGATAATTTTGGTTGGCAGATATCTTGCACAAACTTAGGTCTCTGTCTTTATTCATTACCCTTCAGACTTGTTCTCAAACTGAGTACTTGGGAATGCTTCCGATTCGGAGAGCACCTGTGAAAGCATTTATACTTATGTACTGAGTGTGTATTTCTTACTTACTGTGTCAAAGATCTACTTCACTATTATTGTTTGGGTTCTGAGATAGAATATCAATATGTAATGTAAGCTGGCTTAAAATACACACAACTGTCTTGACTCTGCCTCGCAGCTTCTCAAGTGCTGGAATGGCAGGATTGTCTTGTTTCACCCAATAAAACCCTACTTTTTAAAATTTGTCATTTTGCTATTTAAATACATTTGAAGGGCAGGCACAGTTTGGGCAAGTTGACATTGAGACAGACACACAAAGACATATCCAGTATAAAGAATTGACCACAGCGCAAACAAAATTAAAATCACAAAAGTCTTCATGGTTTTAATATGTTACTACACAAACTATCAAAAAAGTAGTGAATCTGTAACATCCTAAGCATGTTTTATCCTTATTGATTAAACTGTCATCTTAATATATAAAGACAAGAACTGATCTGGGTTCTTTATGAAGAACAGAACTCAGGTTAGGATGCTCAGGTTCTTTCCATTGTAGCCCAAATAAACATCGAAAGTTAGAGGAAGAGTCCTTCAAAGATGAGACAGAACCCAGAATTACACAAAGAAGATGAATGAAGAGAATATAAGATCCAGATTCATAAATAGTCTTAAGGTATTAACTAGCAAGAAAGAACTTTTTTTACCCCTGTAAGAACCTACAAGCCTAAAGAGACAGAAGAATACACCAGGCAGGATTCCAGGAGAAAAAAGAATCATCTAAAGCAGTCAAGATGATGAAAGTGTGGGGCATAAGCATTCATTAGTTTCTAAAATATGTTTTGGGAGATAATTGTTCCCAGCTTGGAACAAATCAGAATACCTGACCTCAGAGGAAAACACCTACACTGTGTGAAATGGCTCTTCAGACTCTCTCTAAAGCAAAATTTGAAAGAAATAACTTTTCTACCCTCTGATGACTCAAGTAAAAATGATTACAGACTCTTCACATAGTTTCTTTGTACTAACAAAATCTGTCTTCAAAAGTTTAGAGGTTTTCTTCCCACTCTTTACAATGAATAAAATAATCTCGCAATTGATGTTGCTTAAATTGGGTCAGAAGATGAATCTTGCTAGGAAAAGAAAAGGAAAAGAAAGAAAAGAACTTTTATTTAGACCCTGATAAAATTCATTGTATTTGCGACTATACATAAAAGAAAAAGGGATGAAACCCAGACTTCAAAATGAAGTTTCATATAACAGTCAGGAAACACAAACACAGTCACCATTTACCTGATGGCATTGGATTAGAAGGAAGTTTCCAAATGTTATAAACTTAGTCTGCATGAGAAGCAAGTTGAATTGTGAAGGAAACCAGTAAGCAGACGACCACTGTCGAAACAGACAAGCAGGTACTGTGGCTTTGCAACCTGACTTTCTCAGTAGACGTTAGTCTTGCTTGCTTTTGTGCACAGGCGGTCTCCATTACCGCATCAAATGTTTGCTTCAGTTGGCCTGCTGCAAACCATTAACTCGCCAGTTAGCATGCAGGTGATTGTGTGTTGGTCTCAATAATCTCAACTCAGATCTTCCCTCTTCCCTTTGTACGTACTGCAGTGTGCTGTTGTAAGCTACCTGCTCTCTTGAGAGTGTCTGTAAACACACTGAGGACAAGGCCTCTGTGTAATGCAATAATCTGCCAAAGGCATCTCTAAGACTGGAAGACATATTGTTCCCAGATAAATAACTAGAAATGCAAATGTTTAGAGCTGTAGAATCAGGAATTCTGTAAAGCCTGTGGTGGAGCTTTCGCATGAAGTCCTTAACTGGCACTCCTGAGGCCTTTAGTTCAACCCAGTACTTCTGAAAAAGAAAAGAAAGTACTTCTGGGGAGGGGGCTCAGTACTCTGCTGGAAAGGGTCCAGACTCATATAGAACCCACTTACTATTTGACATCTCAACACAGCTCTTAAAGCTATTCAAATTCATGTTTCTAAATCTTACTTCATGATCTACAACCCCAAACTGTATTCTTTCCACTCAAGTCTTTCCAAATACATCTAGACTGACCTCAAATGCAGCCCATACTCTTAACCTTTACAACCAAGTCATAAAATTCTGTCCATTCCATTCTAAGATTCTTTAGATCTTAAACTCATCTAGTTGTCTGTATCTCCAGTACTACCACACTGTCTAAGCTGCTACAGGAGTGACCCAATTGTCTATACTCACTTGTTGCAATGCAATCTCTTGCCATACAAAAACAAAAATCCTATCATGTCACTCCTAAACTGATCCTACCTATCATGTCGTCTTGCTCTAAGAAAGAGGTGTGTGTATCTTCAGCATAACTTAGAGAGTTTGCTTGAGAACTGTCTTAACCAGAGCTTAGAATTTGCAGCTGCTTCTGCTTTATTTACCTCTCGCTTTTTTATTCTCTGTGGCTTTTGTTTTCCCAGTAAAGCATTTCTTCATCCCAGGATCCTTATTCTCAGTGCTTCCTCTAACTACATTGTGTTCTTACATCACATTTATTGGATGCCAACCAACTTCAATTTAATATTATTTTCTCAAAGATACTATGTCAAACTGGGATTTTCCTCAAAATGAGTGAAGTAGTGTATATGTATGTGTGTATGTGTATGATAACGATGATGATAGATAGATAGATAGATAGATGATAGATAGATATACAGACAGACGATAGATAGATAGATAGATAGATAGATAGATAGATAGATATTTCCATGTTTTACATAAAATTAGCCATTTAAGGACAATCTTATTTCACCTGTCTCTTAAGCTAGGATTTTTTTAATTGTACCAACCAGAATAAGTCATCAGTGATGCTTTGTGACTTTAGTTGCTGAGTCACCAAACATATGTAGCTTTTGTCTGCCAGACTTGATCTCTGTCTATCTGGATGTTCATGTTTGAAAGGCAACCATGCTTTATCCATAGTTCAAGCCAGATGCAGAAGTCTTATGTGGTTGTATCTAGTTAGCCAGGCTAAAAATCCTCACTGAGCTAGAATCATGCCCAGATATAGGAGTGAATGCATTCCTGAAGATTCTAACCTTATTCCTAAGACTCCTCCCAGACATCAGGGCCAAAGGCCTCTCATTTCATTGTTCCATGTTTGAATTTTTGGCTTGCTGAGTCTGTGAGCCCATTACGTCTTTCTGAAGCTACTACATTTAAAGTTAATTTATTATACTTTTCTGATAGATGGGAGAAATGTCTTTCCTTTTCCTTTTTAGACTAGCCATTGCTTTCCATATATGGACATTGCTCTTGGTTCTTTCAACTTTGCCTTTAATGCCTGCATTCCATTCCACCTTCGAGTGTGATGAGGACGTGGACTCGGACAGATGTATTCACTACCACATTCACAGTGGATTCAGTAAGTGTGCATTAAATTATTGAATGAAATTCTGTTAGAAAACTTTAAAGAAAGAGCAGTCTGATATTCAGAACTTGAAAGATGAAAGAGAAGCTTAAATGAGTAGGATGGACATTGTGAGTGACTTTGCAATAAATTCTTTCATAGTAAATTAATATGAGAAACTAGAGTTTTGTGAAGCAGACTGCTTTCTGGTGTTTTTTTGTTTTTGCTTTTGTGAGCTGCAGGTATCTCAGGCTGAAATAAGATAGATTAATGGCATAATTTATGCTGAGAGGATTGTTAAAGAAAAATTCAGGAAATTGAAGAGATTTTAAAAAATGGTACATTAAAAAATTCCCAATATCTTTAGGAAAGTTAGACATATAATGATAGTGATTATATCATTAAAGAAGTGAACCAAGTGGCACAGGGACAGGAAATATGGTCCTAATAGAGAACCCACATCACCTAATCCAGGAAACAAAGTCAAAATGTCTGAGATCCTAATAGAGAGCCCACATCACCTAATCCAGGAAACAAAGTCAAATGTCTGAGACGCTACACTGAGGCCCAAACAAGAAGCTATTGAAGAAATTCTGTGATACAACACTATCTTACATAGACTGTACCATTTGTTGAAATTGAAGTAGATAGGGAATCCTTTTCTTCCTAATTAAATATGATAAGTAAAACATTAATAAAGATTTATAATAATACTACATATAAAAGTTATTTGAGCAAATTCACTAATTCCAATTTCCTGAATGGTGTTGTCTTCACATTTGATCTTTTGATTGTCAATTTTTAGAAAATATTTTTAGATCTATTTATTTTTATGCCTTTGAGTGTCTTGGCTGCATGTGTATCTATACAGCATTTGCATGCCCAGTGTCCACATAGGCCAATGGAAGGTGTGGAGTTATCTGGAACTGGGGGCAATTGTGAGCCAGCTTGTGGGTGCTGGGAGTTAAAACTGGGTCCTCTGAAAGGGAAGCTAGTGCTCTTAATCACTGAACCGTCTCTCCACTCAATCTTTTTTGGCATTTTTTCTCAATATATCCATATCTGTAGTTCATTTGGGATTAAAAATATGCATTTTCAAAACTGATTCAATGCAGCATTTAAGATCAAGAAAAGCATGCACTATAAAAAATGGATATTTGAAGGCCTTATAAACAAAGTTATTTGTACAACTATTAAAATCCTATGGCATTGAAAGATAGATAAATAAACATAGGCACAGGGATACTCTGTAAAAGGACATAAACCTTTCTTTTCACAAAGACAGAGAAATAATAAGGTAGTCTAAGGATTAGGGTCCAAAGAGATTCAGGTTTTAATAATCGAGAAGGGAAGGCAGAATAAATTCCCTACAACTGCAGTTCAAAACCATGCACTTTGAGATAATAAAATGCCCAGTCAGAATGGGCTTGTCATGAAAGATTTCTGCAGTGGATAGGAGAAAGCCAACAGCGCATTACTGTAAGCATGTGTAAGATAATGTATTAGGCAAAAAGCTGTCCAAATCCCATTTACAATCTAATTGTGTCTGAGCTATCAGCTAAACTCAGGAAATAGTCAGAGAGGCCTTTATGGACTAGCAAGTCCCTGAAGGCATCCGTGTAATGTGTGCCTCAAGCACATGCCTTTAAATAGTAAGCCTTCCAAAAACCACACTGGAAAAGTACCCAGGCATGTAGACTCTGTTCAACAACTAATTCCTGAACTGCCCAAATCAATGTCACAGCTCATACAGTCTTAATCTTATTTTTCAGCTACAAGCCCTCAGCATTCATTCCATTGAGGATACTGCTCATCTCACAGATTTGGCCACCAAGGCTAAAGTCTGCCCACCTACCCACTGGAAATTGTTACCAGCACACTTCTCAGTGTTTCCGTGTGACCCTTCATCCTGGGTAAGTAGTCCCACAGGCAACTACCAGGGAAATCTAAACAATATGCTCTACTGCAGCTCAGCTCAACAAACCAACAAAACAAAGAACAGTAGCATTATGTGTTCTTTGTAAGCAAGAAGACAGCTCATTTTCTGTAATGAAGACATAAAGAAAATGTTTATCTTGATGAATTCTGACTGTATGCACTCTTACTACATGGCACCAGGGCAGGAAAAGTCATTTGAATTTTGCCTTATTTAGGTGATTTTGCAAGAAAATAAATCTTGCCTTCCTTGTTCCTCACTCTGTGTCATTTCATCAGTGCATAATGTTCTTAGTTTAAATTACAGTATTGTAAAAATTAACAGGAGCATAAACAGGCAAGAATAGCAACAGAATACTTAATGCCTGTGTTTTCTAACTTACAATCTATGCAATAATATGTACAGTCTTTGAAAGTACCAGTATTACACAACTGGACTATAGCAGTAAAATATTAATGCCTGCATCTCTTTATGCCTTTCAACTCTACAGTAGAGTACCACCTGAATAACTGATGTGCAGGTCTATAATTATCAGATCCCACACCTCTTTCTTTTAATTAAAATGATTTCCACATTATATCCAGTTTTCCTTATTAAAACAGAACACGATAACAGAAGTCTGATTGAGCTGGCCACCATTTTAGCATATAGGGATGGCTAATTCCACATGATGGCACTCTTTCCTGTGAACTCTTTTTTTTTTTTTTCCATTTCTTATTCTGCAGATGCTCAGCAAAACCGGCCAGAATTAGAAGTGTCTGTGATGGAATGCTACAATTCCCTTTATATCTAACGTGTCCCAAACACACACAAAAAAAGCAGGTTTTTAAAATGGGTTGAAACCATTTGTTCATGCCTTCAATAGGCAAGTTCCACAATGCAGCCCATTCTAGGTGAGAGTGCAGTGTGCTTCTGCCATCTACCGGAACAATGACTTATTGCTCTTTTCATCATTTTTGAAGTAGTAGAATCAAGACAACAGTGATTGAGTCAGACTTCAAAGATAATTTGCCATGGCTCTACAATATTCAGTATTCTAATATTCCCAGGAAAATATATTCCAAAATTAGAAGTAGTCAAGAATGTGTGATAATATTTTTTCTGGGATAAAATTAATATTTGCATTGAAAAATACTTTTAAGATGGCTTCTTGATATGCACCAGGTGTAGGGGGACATAAAGAAAAGTCTAGATTTCCAAAACCACAGGATCTAAATAAGAGGAATAAAATATTAAAGCCCAACATATGCATTATTAGTCCCTGGGAACATTAATTTTGGCTGAAAGGGGGTTCCCTTCCCATAACCACAGTCAATCTGATAATTTCTCGTTTATTCAAAATATAACAGTTTCCTGGTCTTTTTCCACTGGGTATTGCATTAAATATGCAACATAAATTTAAATTCACAGGAGCATGTGAATTTTACAATGCTTAGTCTGGAAAAAGCAATGCTACTTCTATAATTGGGGAGGTGAGGGAACTGAAGTACAGAGAATTTGTAGAAACTGTGAACACTTGCCCAGCCATGCTCTTTGCCACTCTAGCCACAGGAGCAAAGAAATGGAAAACATGAAATGTCCTCAAGCTAATGAATGGGTAACAAAAGTGTTACACACATTTGGCTGGTAAGAAAAATGAGATAATGAAATTGACAGGTAAATGGATAGAGATAGAAAATGAAAAATTAAGTGAAATAACCCAGACCTAGAAAGACAAATACCACGTGTTCTCTCTTATTTGTGGATCCGAGATACCAGTCTTTAGATGCAAGTTTATAATCTGGAGTAACCATAGAAACCAGGAAAGAGAAAAGAGACCACTGGGGAGGGAGGGAGCTCAAGAGAGGAAGACAGTAGGACACAGGTCTGTGGTGAGGAAACAGGAACGGAGGGGTAGAATTTAGCTAGGAGAGAAGGGAGAACTGAGAAATGACCTTTCTTATCCCTTCTGCACAGAGCTGTGGTGCTCCTTACCACTTCCACCCACTGAGCATCCCTTTTCTTCTAAGTCTTCTGCCAGCAGGCTCTCTGCTGCGTCTTACCTCTCCAAATGCTCTTTCTTTTTCTCCCTTTCAGTGAGCATGCCAGAGGTCATCTCAGATAGTTCCTCTTTGACTGAAACTAATTCCATCAGCTCAGCAAATAATTTATCTTTGTCCTATGGCAAGAAGGGTTTTACCCTTAAACTTAAGTCACTGATTTGAATGTTTATGGATAAAAATGATAAGGTATTAATCCTATAAGAAAAGGCATGATGTTGCCTGTTATGAAAGTCTAAATTAGTTAAGCCTATTGCTTATGGCTAATAGAAATTGAATTATTACAAATCAGATGAACTGATAAGACATCATGAAGACCAAACGTTTGTAAGTAAACCAGGTATGGGATGCAGAGGTTGAGTCGTAAGAACTGGTATAAAAGTCATTTCACGTGTTAGGTCTGGGTCATTCATGGTGAGGTTAAACCATAAGAATTCAGGTTGGGAACTTGTTTGAGACTTCAACTAGAAAACTTATGATGTAGAATCAATAAATATTGAGACTATTCATGGTAGTAGTTTAAGGAAAAGTTTGAGACTGTGAACTTAAATCTCATCCCCTCTGTTATTGTAAAAATACAAATGAGTCCTATAAAATGTAATTGCATTATTGTCCCACATGATTCTTGAAATGTGTCTCCTTTGTTTTGTTATTTTGCCTCCTGTACATAAATAAGTATAGATGCTACACCCCAATAAGGAAAGACACAAATCAAAACACATTATTGTAGAACCTTTAGAATTTTAATTATAAACTAGGTTTTCAATGAAAAGGACAGACACTCACATATCACAGAATAAACAGTATAAATACTTCTTACTCCTTTTCATTCCACCTAATTCTAGAGTGGTAATGTCGCATGGTCTCATAGGATTTTCTTATCATTTAATTCTTGGTTGAAAAAAGTAGCTTAATGTTCGCATACTTACTATGTTCTGGAATACAACTCTATAGCAGCGGGCTGCTTGTTTGTCCCAGCCGCTTAGACCCAAAATAACCATACAGAAACTATATTAATTAAATCACTGCTTGGACCATTAGCTCTAGCTTCTTATTGGATAACTCTTACATATTAATTTAACTCATTTCTAGTAATCTGTGTATCTCTACAAGGCTGTGGCTTATGGGGAAAAGTTCCGGCATCTATCTCTGGAGGGGCTACCTGGCTTCTTCCTGACTACGCCTTCTTCCTCCCAGCATTTAGTTTAGTTTTCCCTGCCTACATATATTCCCTGTGCAGGCCCAAGACAGTTTTTTTTTTATTAACCAATGGTATTTATAGCAGCAGAGGGAATCCCACATCACAGTTCTAGAATAGTATTTATTTATAAGACAGTATTCTACATGGGAAAATGTCACCAACTGTGATCCTTGGAGGTAATGTTTTATTACGTGATCCTTTGGGCAGCAATGTCTTCTAGTCCAGCCGTCAACCACTGAACACATTGGGCCATGGAAATGGATGAGTCCATATGGGCAAGATCAGTCAGTTTTTTCCATGCCAGGCTAAGTTTACATTAGTTTTTGTTGTTGCTGATAATGGATGAGGGTATTCTCTTTTTGTTTCTAACATAATTTTCTCAATCCTGGATCATCTTGCTTCTCATCTATGGCCAGAAATGGGAGGTATCCCTCTGTATTCTCTCATACAACTAAAGATAATTAAATTAATTTTAAATTTTAAACCCACTTAAAAGTCCATTTCTATATAGCTTATTGAACAAAGAAAAGTTAGTTCCATAGTCAAAACTTTTTTATTCTATTCTTTTTCATTATTATTTGAGACAAAGTAGAGCTTCACTTTTTTTTTTTAAGAGAGCAGTATTAGGGTCTTTTGTTTGCTGTTGTTATTGTTGTTTTTGGTTTTTTTTTTAAAAAAAAATTGGTTGTATTCTGACCCTTGGCAATCCTATAGAAATTAACACTCAGTCAAATAAATACTGTGTATACTACTTTGAGAACCTGCTGGAGGCAATATCTGTCATGCAGGCAGTCTCTCTTCACCTCAACAGAGACCAGGAGGGAATCTGACAGGGTAGAACCCAAAAAGCACATTGCCCTCAAACGAAAATATTGTTTAGGCCTCAGCCATTTCCTATTCCCTTTAAGAAACTACGACCCACACACTGCGTGACAGTTAATTTCTTTCAAATAAATTTGTTTTTGTGCAGATCCGGTGGTGAAGAAAAGATTAATCTCCAAGCAAAATACCAACAAAAGCATAAACATGGGTTTCTTTCTACCTGTAGCAATGAATTAAACATTTCTTTTGGCGCAGAACAAAAGCGTTCTCTGCGTTTGAATGGCCTGCAGCTAATATAGCAGCACTAAAAATTTTTTCATAGTGCTGATTTATTACAATTATTCTGCATAACCCAGAAGCCACTGCAAATGAAATCATCTCATCACTGTCAGAACGAGAATTTGCCAAGCAATAGTTAAAATGCAAGCAGTCATATTGAAAATGAATCTTTAATGAGGAATTATACTTCGAAAATTAAAAACTTTGTATGAAGAAGTAAAGTTCCATCACTTTCTTGGGCATGCTGTATGCAGTCAATTATACATTTTTTTTTCTGAGAAAATAAATCTTTTGTAGTTGTTGAAGAACTAAGGGGTTGTTTTGTCTTTAATGATGTGCCATGGTGATTTAATTTAAAATTTGCAAACAGAACATAAAAATCATATGAATACTAAATCTGAATGCTCATATCCCTTCCAAATTCTCATGCTATCAAGTCTTGACTAATCTGATGGGACTCTATTGCTGTGAAACAGTGGCTTTTGTACTCCCGGGTCAAATGCTATGGAGTGTTGGAGCACTGACGATCCTGAAGGAGGGATTCCAGATGCATTTCTCTAATAGCAATTTTAGATTATGCACAAGGGTTAATTATCTGTTATTATTTAATGCACCTTACATTTTCAACTTACGTAGATTTTTAAAAATTAGTTTATTTGGGACGATCATGCTTGACCACAATATATTGTGATCATACACACCTCCCTCTCCTCACATTCTCTTGCTTTCTTCCCCTCCTGCTGAACTTCCTCTCTATTAGTCCCCTATTTCTTCCCTGTTGACTGTGTGTATGTGTGAGCACATGTAGGTACCGTGCAAGTGATCATGGGTGCTATGTGTTCATGATTACAACACCCATATTAAATTCAGGAGGCAGCATTTGTTGTATTGGCCTGTCCCCTGGCTCTTATAGTCATCCCACATTCCTCTTCCCCTGTTCCCTGAGTGCCCAATGGGGTGACTCAGATGCCCACTTGGTACTGAGCACTGAACAGTCTCTTATCAGGATGTGACTGGTTATGATCACCTGGTTCTACATTTGTCTCCCTTCTTTGGATGATTCAGTCAAATACAAATGTTGACTAATTTATTTAAGCATCCATTTTCTGTTTAATATAAGATTTAGACAAATGTGTATCTTTCGAGGTGATTAAAAATGTAGGCATTTGACTTTGGAATTCAGGTTTATTAGGAGATTTTTCAAAAGTGGCATGTTGTTTGAGAACATTTTGTTGTAATGTGAGTCCCATATTACTGCCAACTGACTCTGCTGAGCCTCCATTCTCTTGTGTGTAAAATGGTGCAATAGTTTTGGCCTCGAAGCCCTGACAGGATTGAAAGAATTTGTCAAGCAAAGGGCAAAGTATGTGGAGCTAGTTGTTCAAGGCACAGTTATTCCTTTTTATTTTTTTTCCTTATATCAACACAATGGAAGTTTGACAAGTCCTGGGTTATCAGGCTTTTGCTTGAAGGACATTGTCTCCTGATCACTGATTTAAGATCATCCAATTTTTTTTTACGTACAGAAAAAAAATTTGCATAGAAACTTGTTTGTAGAGAGACAAAAATGGGGTAAATTGAGATGGGAGGGGAAATGTGGAAGAACTGGAAGGAGGAGACGGAGGGAAACTATAACCAGAGTATACTATGTGAGAAAAAAATGTATTTTTCAATAAAAGGAAAAATAAATATAGTTTTAGCTTCATTTGCTTTTATAATTTTGTCTAGAGAGGACCCTAGAATGATGATGCATTCAGATCCACTCACCTTACATTACCAATGATGGTCCCTTGGCCTAGGACAAAGACTCATTTGTAAAAGACTCCAAAATTACTTGCTTGGCTATGACTCAAGGTTTATCCATTAGAAGATAAGACACAAGGCAAAAACTCACTACAAGCAAACACTTACATAAAAATTAAACACTTATGTCTTGAGGTCAGAATTATAATAAATACCAGCAATGTTTCACACCCAAACAACCATCATATGTTTGGTTGAACTTAGAGAGGCATAATAGTTTAACAGAAAAATCACAGAGCCAAGTGGCCAAAGTTTGCTTTCTCAACCCAACCAATCTTAATAGATTCTGGACATAGCATTTAGAATCTTTGACCTGCAGTTTGATTTGCAGTTTCTTTATCCATATAATAGTAACAAATCACCTACCCTGTCTACTTTAGTTATTTAAAAGATAGAATAGAGACAAGCATAAATTTTCCAAGAGCTAAACATAAATGCAAAGCAGTTCTTGCCCTCAGTGAACTCAATATGAAGCTTCCATTAGATCAGGGTTTCTTCCATTCTAGAGGAGCCAGTACTATTGTATCAGCAAAACCATGGCCAAAATGTCAGCAAAAACTCCATTCTGCCAAAAATAAAAACTGTCATGGAAAGGAAATGAATATCTCCTTGAGTGCACTGCCTACTAGACTTACTCCTTAAACATGTTTAATTCACAAGTTAAGAAAGTACATTAAACTTTTAGCAAAGAAAGGGAAGATTTATGCAAAAGGAGCCATGAAGTAGCAAACTGAGGGAAATATCATGACTCTACGCTGGTTATTTTTAACAGCACATCAGGTTTTGAAATTCAGATTATTTAATCCTTAAAAGGCATTTATTCTTGTTAGCCTTTCCAGTGATTATCATTTGAGTACTGAGTATCCATGGTCATCTGAAAACAATGCTCCACAGATAGGTGCGTGCATGTGTGTGTGTCTGTGTGAGAGAGAGCAATCTATTGATAAGTTCTTAATGTCACAAGACTAACCCAAAACCAGCCCCACATTTACTTACTGATACTGTTAGCATTCTCATTTCCACTTCCTGTTCTCTGCAAACTACATATTTAGTAGGTAACTAGTAACAATAGTAATTATCCTTTCATCATGAAGAATGAGTTAGCCTGTTGCTAAAAGCACACAAATCATGAATACTTTATCTCCAAGTAGTGCTGAGACCAAGTCAAAGGAAGAATTCCCTAGCAAGTAATTTTATGTTCCTCCAAAATTTTAGATGAAGATGTCAGATACTTCCAATAGGAATGGCTTGACATTTTCAGCAATATTCAGACACATCAGTGACAGAACATTTCTTAGTAGATACTTTAGCATAAGGATTCACATCTCAACATCTTTTATATAATATTTGAGAGACATTAAATCTTTGAAAATAAACCTGCCCACATATACTCAAGACTATTCAACAAACAAGTGAACAATGGCATGTTTTTATTTAAAGCCAAATAGCTAAAGTACCACCATCTATTTCGTATTTAAAATTACTACTTAATAAATGTCTTCATCCCCTTTAAACATAATTTTCAATCATTCGCTTTGGTGTACTGCTAGGAACACTGCAAAATATAGCATTATTATAGATTAACACCGACGCTTCTTCCAAACGATGTGCACACGTGGCAAAGTTCTATATGTCAAAATTCACTGCAGATGCTGAGCTGTATGTAGATTCTCCGCTCTACCCAAACTCTATGGGAATATTCAGTGGTCAAGATAAAGCAAGCATTTCTAGCCAGTTGCTTTAAAGGAGATCATTACAGTGAAATGATGATTTAGGATGCTTCTGAGTTGAATTTAAGTAATTTTCCCTTTTCTACTTTGAGATTGTAAATCTAACAAATTGCTTCACACTCTCGAGAAATGCTTCTTCTTGCTAAGTATAATTGCTATGCCTGATTTTCCTACACCCAGAGTGATTTTTATGGAAGGCTTACTACTGATCTCATTATGCATCAGGCCCTACTACTGATCTCACGATGCATCAGGCCCCATGCTGTTATTTACCTACTTCAGTCTACTTGATAAATTAAATCGGGGACTCATTGAATTTACCCCTTCAAGTCACAAATATCACAGTTTAGTAGGGATTAAATTAAACTAATAGGCATTTTGGCTTCTTCCACACTGACATATACATTAGTTGACTTCAGTTTAGCCATGGAAATACCAATACTGAAAGCCAGGGTTATAAGGCTATTTGTGAAATAGGTAAGTTTAAGGGAAGATTATTCTAATATAATTATTAAAATTGAAAAGTGAATTTATTTTGTCATTGTTTAATCAGCTGTTATCTGTAAAGGTGGAATGCATAGATGAGAAAGAGGAAGACAGGGAGATAAAAGTAGCAACAAACAAGGATAATTGCCAACCTGGGCGAACACCTAACTGTAAAGTCACTCATTTTGATAACCACATAAGAATCCCCCTTTTCACTTCTACCTAACACAGTTTTTTTTTTATTTAGACCCAATTATTTTAGTCACATCAAGGAAAACAATTCACTGTGATAAACTCTTCTTGCCTCCTTGTTGCCATTGTCCCTGTGTTCACCGCTGGAGAGTGAGACGAGCCCTAGGCCCTGCCAAGAACATTTCAGTTCTGGGAAGCTTTCGAGTGCTGTGGTTCTCGCTGGACACTTTATCTCCGGAATGTTTTCTCTCCAGTGAAGCCTTCAAGCAAATCCATCTGCATTGGCACCAAAGTGTCACTCACCTGGAACCACCCGAGAATGAGCATCCTCATCTTCTTTGTTGGTGCTGTTGTTGTTGGGATGTCTCTTTGAAGACAATTAATTTTTAGAAATTGTCAACTTTTTAATACCACTGGTTCAATTCTCCTGGAGAGATTTTTCTACTTAATGTTATCATTTGTTGGAAAACAAAAAGTGGTTTTCTCTTTTTCTGACAAATTATTGTACAACTTTAAGGCTGTGACCATGAACTACAAAACTCAGTTGACAATTTCTAAAAATTAATTGTTTAATTATAATCACAGTTTATGATCAGCCATTATAGTTCCTACATTTTAAACTCTGAACTGCATGCTCATATTTGCATGCAATTAAATTCCCATACCACTCTTTTTACTCAATGAAGCAGGCCTATGAGTCATTCATAACCAGATATGTGAGTGGTCAAGCCAATTAATCAGTGAACATCTGCAAAGACAGTAGAAGATACTGACTGCCTCAGGGGATGATGGAGTCAATAGCCCTTTGTTACAGTTTGACTACATGAACAGAAAGAAGGAGAAGCATCATTCTTTTTTTTTTCTTTAAATTTGCAAGGTCAATATTCAAATAATTAAAGGAAGTACTAATGCATCAATTCAAAATTCTTCAGTTTATGACAATCGAACTGAATCCTCTACTGTTGTAAATGATTTTTTTTCAGGCAGATTTCTACCAGATTACAATGTGTGATCGATAAGAATATAGTTACACATAAGTCAGTGTGAGGACTGATAGAGCATCTTACAGAGATCGTTTCTAGGAGCTGGAGTGATAGCGTAGTGGTTAAGTGTAAGCACTCATCTTCCAAAGCACTGGGAGCCTTCTGGTGACTCCAGTTCCAGTGAATTTAACACCTTCTTTTGGACTGAGCATGTAATTGTAGTCATGTGTGTAAACATGGACATGCAGACACACACATGTACACAATTTAAAAATAAGATAAACCTGAAAACAGCATATTTTAAGAAAAAGTAAGTGGTGGTTTGAAAAAAAGTGGCCCACTGTTAGGATGTGTGGCTTTCTTAGAGTAGGTGTGGTCTTGTTGGAAGAAGTGTGTTACTGTGGGCATGGGCTTTGAAGTCTCTTTTCTCAAGCTTCACTCAGTGTGACAGTCGGCGAACTTCCTGTTCTCTGCAAGATGTACAACTCTCAGCTCCAGCACTATGTCTGTATACATGCCTCCATGCTCCCCACCATGATGACAATGGACTGCACCTCTGAAGCTGTAAGTAAGCCCCCCTCAATTAAATGGTTTCCTTATAAGAGTTGCCGTGGTCATGGTGACTCTTCACAGGAATAAAAACACTAAGACAGAGTGGATCTTGCAGACATTTCAAATGTACTATTATGATTCCTCTTCTAGAGTCAGAGCTATTTTTATTTTTTTTTTTGCTTTTTTTAATTTTATTTTTCCATTCAAATATTTACACTTCCTTCCCTCCTCCCAATCCCCTCCCACTCCCCCACACCCCTTCCTCCCTCTCCCTCCTTGCTTGAGAGAGGGCAGGGAACCCTGCCCTGTGGGAAGTCCAAGGCCCTCCCCCCTACATCCAGGACTAGGGAGCTGTGCATCCATAGAGACTAGGGTCCCAAAAAGCCAGAACAAGCCGTAAAAACAAGTCCCAGTGCCTTTATCAATGGCTTCTCAGTCAGCCCCCATTGTCAGCCACAATCAGAGAGTCTGGTTTGATCACATGCTCATTCAGACCCTGTCCAGCTGGATTTGGTGAGCTCCCATTAGAACAGGCACACTGCTTCAGTTGGTGGACCAACTCCTCACAGTCCTGACTTCCTTGCTCGTCTTCTCCCTCCTTCTGCCTTTCAACTGGACCTTGGGAACTCAGTCCCTTGCTCCAGTCAGAGCTATTTTTAAAGCATAACTGAAGAAATAAACAAATGTTGACCTTCTGGCCCAAAATAAACACACAAATGATGTTTGATGTGCGATGAATATCCCCTTAAAACCTTCACATAGTCTACCTTGCAGTATCTAATAGAATGACAGGAAGTGCCTCTAAACTGAAATATTTTGGATAGCTTGAATCAATATGATGCTTGTTAAAAGAAATGGTAGATTTGGCATAACCTATAAAAGTGTCTACTAGTGAAGAAACAACTCATGACATTTGCATGTAGCATTTAATTACAGACATCATTCAAACAGTCTTACTATGGTTAAATGTTCAGGCTGAGGTCTGAACTCATAACCCCAGGATTAACCCTCTTACTTGATCAATGATTAGATGTTTATGCTTAAAAGCTATTCATTCCAAATTCTTTATCTGAAAATTGCAGAAGCTGTTTCTAAAACCAGCCCTCAACAGCTAGAGATGTGGTCTAGTGGAAGAATGACTGAATTCCTTTTGGGAATCTTTGGAGTCTATCTCCAACTCCATTAAGGGAAAAGAAATAAAGGAAAGGCCAGCCCTCATCTATTTGAGAAAGAACTAAGTAAGATAATTCCCATAAAGAACTCAGTAGAAATCCTAGCACTTGGTTAAGTATTTTTCTTGTTATTCTATCTACAAGCTGACATAATGTCAGATTACCTAGAACACACTCTCTGCAATAGATAGAGCCAAAGATTCCTGGATGACTAGGACAACAAGAAAAATGGAGATTCACAGTACAGGAAATGTTGAAGCTGTGAAAAGCTATGTTATTTTCCCAGTACAGGGGCCTTAACAGACAGCTCTCAAGAGCCCACAGCAGCTACACAGGAAAGCAAAACACTGATCATCTTAATAAACAGACAAGTGGTTGTAGGAAGAGCAACCATGTAACAAGCACAAAGGGAAATTATAGAAAGAAAGCACATTTAAATCTGTCTTTTCAAAATAATATTTTCCAAAAAGAAATCTCTTTATTCTGCTTCTTTTTAAAATGGAATGTAACCAGTAAATTCAAAATAAGCCTCCTTCTTTCTTCTCTGGGTACCATGACGCTTGCTTACCAACACACTTCTTCAGTTAAAGAAATGAAAATGAATACGCAGGTTTGCAGAATCCAAAATAATCTCTCCAGCAGAGGGACCAAATAAGATTCTTCCTTATGAGTTCTGCAGAAAGGAATGTCTCCAGTTACAGTGTGCTTTTGGGTAAAATGGACAGAATAGGCTATGCTCAAATGCTTTCGTAATAAACTGAAATCCAAGTAAACTTGATGGCATATTTTGAGTGTTTGCAACACGCTCAGATGGAGGCCTTGTGCTTCTCCTGTTTCTAGAGGTATTTTGTAAATATTCATCTCTTAAAGCACTAAAATATACACAGTACACTTCTAATGATCATCTGTTCTAGAGTCGCTGTGGTTTCTTGGGTGTTTATTTTATTTTTGTTTGTTATCTATCTCTGAGGAAGTTAGTAACTTAGAAAGCCACCATTCCAATGAAGCTGTGGGGAAACATTGCTGTTCCGTTGAGACAGTCTGCATTTGAGAGGTAATCGTGTAGCATTAAAATCAAATCAGAGCCTAATGATTTAATTATTTAGGCTTTCAGATTGTAATTCTCAGCATTCATTGCTCTCATATTCAGTCTCAAACTATTTCAATAATTTCTAAACAGCTTTATAATTTGAAATTAATTAATTAAAGTTGTACTTAATCCTCAGTTTTCATTGAGCCTTAAGAATACTTAGTTGTCTTAAGAATTAATAATTATATGGGGGCATTCTAGAATGAAAAGTGATAGTAGGCTTTTTGCATTGGCTTCCATTTCTACAGGAAAGCAATGTTTAGGTTTGCTTAAAGAAGTTATCATTTAGAAGTGTTTAATATAATAGTCTGAAACTTGAAGGTGTTTGCTGCACACAGACTTATAGCTTGCAAAATGGCACAGATTTATTCTGCAAAAGGCACCAGCAAGTGGTTAGTTATTTTGTGAATATTACAGAGTATACTTACATTGATTAACAAGATCACCTGTGTGGGGGCAGTCAGTCTCTGATGGAAATGGTAGGTAATACTTGACTGCATTTACATAAAAGCATATTACTTCATAATAATATTTCAAGCATTTCCTTTATTTTGGATATTTTTGAGAGTATAATAATTATATCATTGCTTCCTTCTCTTTCCTCCCTTTAGACCCTCCTGTCTACTTCTCCTTGTTCTCTTTCAAAGTTGTGGCCTTTTTATTAATTGTTGCTACATGCATGTGTGTGTGTGTGTGTGTGTGTGTGTGGTGTGCATATATATTCCTAAATATAACCTGTTCAGTATGTATAATGTTACCTATATTCTTGTTTTCAGGGCTGTCCATTTGGTCTTGGATACCAAATTGATGTGTTTAGCCCCCTCTCAGTCCGATAATACCAGTTTTGAGTATGATTCTGAAGTATAGCTTAGATTCTGGTGCTCATATAAAGGCATTTGGAGACTTTAATAAAATTGCTTACTGTTACTAAGATAAACTTAACCATAGCAACTCTAAGACACCAGCAGCCTAGGATGCTGCAGAATTTATTGCTCGTTGACTACAGAGGGAGAAGGATAAAAAGGACAGATAGCTAGGTAAACACTCCATCTAAATTCATCCTTTAACATGATAGAATGCAGGTAAGTCGGTAGAAGTATTCATATATATGTATATGTATATTGTATATAATGATAGAAATATGTAGGATTGAGGTAAAACAAATAGTCGCGCTTCCAGAGTGTCATCTATATCTCTCTATTGCAAGAAAGCAATGCAGGAAACCCTGAGGCTTGTGCTTCTTTACCAATATATCAAAACTATCAAGTACTTTATTTCCACTTCCCAATGTCTCCTGAATGTTTCTGTGCATGTGTGTGTGTGTGTGTGTGTGTGTGTGTGTTTATGTGTGGGTGTATGTGTGTTTCACTATGATGTATATAAATATATACACATGAGTTCACAAATGTGGGCTGCTGTGTATGTTGGAAGACCAGAACAGGAGAGCAAGTATATTCCTTAGAACTCTCTGTCATATTTCATTGAAAATGACCCTTTCAGTGAACCCCAGGTAGGACTAGCAATCCCAAGAATCCTCTTGCCTTGGTTTTCCACAGAACTGGACTTATGGGTGCAGGGTACCACATCAGACTCTTTTTCCTACACCTGTCTTTTTACATGGATGCTGGGATCCAAGCATAAGTCCTCACGCATGAGTACACTGCACTATTCCCCTCTGAGCTCTCTTCTCAGTTCTGCTGTCTGCTTTTCTACTTCACTCTTTCTTTGTGAACTACGTCAGGAACATAGATGAACACACATGTGGATATCTACAATGTCAAATTCATCAAATCAAATAAATTCACAAGCTCCATCACTTCTAGTGTCTGTAACTCTCCAAGCTCTCCTCATTGCACCCAGTAGAGTTAGCAGTTGCCATTCACTGTTTCTTTGACTCAACCTTAATCACTAATATTAACTCTTGAATTACACATTACCTTTCGCAGTTTCGTATGTGAACTGCTTGTTGCTAGCAAATGAGTCATTAATTCAGTTTTTGCCAACTCTTCTTCATTTTATCAACACAGCTCAAGTCTATGTTTCTCTCATGGCATTATTAATTTGGGGAAAGATTTTTCTTTGTCTTGTGGAGTTGTCAAGCACTGGGTAGGATACTTAGCAGATTATATATCAACTTGAATACAGCTATAACTCACCGCCGATCGTGAGAAAAGGACTTCAGATCTTGCCCAGTGTTCCTGAGTGAAAAAAGAAGTCACTTCATCATCTCTTGAGAATCGCTCCCATAAGTAAACATTCTAGGGCTAGAGAGATGGCTCAGCCATTACGAGCAAACATTGTGTGGATCTTAGTTTCCAGCATCTATTGGGCAGCTCAGAATTACCTGTAACTCTGTTTCAAGAGGATCTAATACCTTCTGCAAACCTGCACTCACATGTACATATTCCCACATACATATACACATAGTTAAAAATAAAATAAATCTACAAAAACAACTAACCCAATCCACCCTTGATTACTTGAAAAGGTAAGACTCACTCCACTTTATCTCTAATATGTGTACAGTACATCAACTCCAAGATTAACAAACATCTCAGTTGGTTTCATTATACTAATAACTTTTGTCCTAGCTACACACTACAAAAAAATTAATAGCTAAAGATACTTTGTAAGTAAGAAGAAAAAGTCCCAAAACAAAACAAAACAAAAATGACTATGACCCATTTCTATTAAAAGAATGGCCCTAAAGAAACACACCAGGTAGAAAGGATGCTGAGAATGGGAAAATTAGATTTTCACTAAAAGCCTTATTTGAACTAAATGAATAAATAAACAAATAATCAGGCTTTGCAGAATATATATCATAGAATTATTACCACATATTGCCATAAACTGTCCCTTTGACCACCAAATTACTTGTCCACATTTCTTTAACAATCCTATCTTTCTCAAGAAAAACAAAAATAAATTCTCTACTAGTTATTCAATTATAACCAAAGCCATGATTTCTTCCTCTGTTCCTAAGATGACTCTCCTGATGAGGGAACACTCCAGTAAGAGAGGATGGCATGCCTCTCTCATTATTCCTGCACAATATCACAGAGCCAATGCAGACAGTGATGCAGGAAGAGGAGACTAGTCTCTAATCTCCAGTCTGTAGAAATGGTCAAACCTTGTATGCAGAACTTGGGAAGATGCCTGCCACGAACCTGGAGAAGTTTCTGAACTTGTAACTTGTCAGTCCCCAGATCCAAGAGCCTAATTTTACTACGCAGAAGTTCTTTTGGGTTCTTAGTCTCCATCCACATAAAGAGTGGAAAGAAAAGGAAGCTTGTTCCTCTGGAAGGCTGCGTATTTTCAGCCTCTTTTCTACTACAGAGATTTGGGTCTCTGAGTTGAAGCTAAGATATGACTGTGTAGACCAGAAGAGTGACTTCTTCATGGATGTCAAATGTCTTGGGTTAACAAATACATGATTTTGAGAAATGTTAAGCATAATTTTCTTTCGTTACTTATGAACCTATTTGCAGGTACAATCGCCCTCTCTGTATTTAATTATGATGTCTGTTCAAATCTGACAGAGTAGATTCAAAAGAAAGGGAATCACTCCAATCTTATCTTTTTTCTACCTCCTAAGGCTGCCTCCTCAAAGCTACCCTTTGAGACTGCTTTCATTAGAGGGAGGAGACAGCTGTTCATCATTTTGTTCTTTAAATATGTAAAACCGTCATTGACTCAGTGAGATTCCTGAAGCTTGGAAATATGTGAAGAAAATGGTTTATTGACTTCTGGTTCTCAAGATTTAAGCTTGTATTAGGGGAGAATTCAAGGAATATATTATCCAGTGGGCAAATATATGCAAGGGAAGAAACAACGTGGAATGATCAGAAGCACGGAATCACAGCACAGCCAATTAATGACAGTTAATTTGATCCCTATGTTTTAAAGGTCAATCATCTCCTAAGTCTCTATACTAAGAATGCCTCTCAACACAGTAACTTCTAGGGAACAAACCCAGCTCATATCCAAACCACATGAAACAGCATCTAACACTGAGGATGTCTCTTGTTGGGCATTCAATGACTGGTTATCAGTGTTAACACTAATTATACAAGGCATATGCAAAGATCCAAATGGGATCAAGTTTGTTGTACATTGTTCAAAGAAGAGCAAGTTGTGGATGTAATTGCTAGAAAAACATTTATAGACAAAGTAAGATTTATTGAAAACATTCAATATCTTAGAACTTAAAAAAAACAAAGAAATATTCTGATTGTATTGTTTAACCTTAAAATCAATCCCATGAAGTAAGGGATAAATCATCAATTTACAAATAATAAAATCAAACTTTGAGATGCTGCACAGCTAGGAAGAGGTAGGACTTGGATGAAGTTGGCATCTTCCAAATGTATGTGTCTCACTAAACAAGGATTCCGGAATGGAGGAAAAGACCATAGGCATGGAAAACCATGAACATGTGTTGCTGAGAAAGAAAGAGTGGTTAACAGAGAATTATGTATTGAGATGGGCTTCATGAGGAAGATGGGAGCTCTTACTCAATGCCCTTGCTGAAATGACCTGATAGTAAAAGACATTTGACTAGTTCTTGACCAATGCTTCTTAACTAAACTTCCATTTTATCCAAATTCAATACACAATAAGTTGTGATTAGAAAACCTTTGTTTTATAAACACTTTAATGTATCCCTTTGTTATCTTAGGAGATATCATTGTTTTATCATCAAACATAAAGATATGCTTTTTTCTTACAACATTAGAGAGCAAAGTTAAAATATCTTTCTTACAAATGTAAGTATGTGCTCGTTTTTTTTTTAAAATAATTTTTGCTTATACTACAGATAAAAATGGAGCAGTTTTCTTTATTCTCCTTGGTTTTTTTTGAGAAAGCATACTATGTATTAGGCATTTTTGTTTAGTTTTGATGTTTTGGAGCTTTTTTTGGTTTTTGGGTGGGGGTTATTTGGTTGTTGTTAAGTTCTGCTTATTTGTTTGTTTGTCTGCTTGTTTCTTCTTTGAATGCCTTTCCTTAAAACTGGCAACCCCAAGGACATAAAAATGAGTTGATATTTTTGATAACCATTTAACAAACTGGCTCCATCATTATTTTTCATTACAACATAGAGCATTTTCAAAAGAAAAAAATAGGATATGGGATATGTGAGGGTCACTTAATTAGAAAAATGGACGCTGATAATTAGACAATTTGAGGAAAGATAATGTATTTGTCAGATATATTTAGGGCAGTTTATTTAATAAGTACCTTCTGGAGATGTTAATTCCTCTTGTGCTTAGTTGTGGTTTCTATATATATCCTGATGACATACAGAGTTTCCTGGTCTGTTAATTGGCTTCTCCAAATGACAGAGATCTCATCCCAGCCTTAATGACTAGTTAAAAAATTCTGACTAGAATAGGTTATTAACAACAGGAAATAGAGCCTATATAATTGAAATTTATCTTAGACAAAAAGAGGCAGAAAGTGAAGACAAGAAAGACCCAACAGTTGCATTCCTGGATATTGAAGAGTAAAGGCTGAAAAGGAATGTATCTGTCCTAAAATGGTTAATATCATTTTACTTCATTTGAATCTTCTTGGAAAGCTTTATTTTTATACTAGTTCATATTAGTAAGACAATTTTATGGTATGTTCAATAAGAATTAATCCTCATGACCTAATAAAGGTTCTGAATTAAGTTTAAATCCGATGTGAAAATGAAAATATAAACTTACTTCTAACCCAGTACCTAAAATGCATTGGAAGGAGGCACTGGTGTTCTCCATCAGTCAAGTAATCAAATAGTAACTTAAAGCCACAGGCAGTTTATTGAGGAAGAATGTCAATTGTTTAAAAACAAGTATTTTATATGCACATAGTTATCATTCAAATTGAACAGGTAAACTTCAAGCTGTGTAGTGACAATAGGGAGTTTCTATACTCTAAAAGTGGGAAATAAAACACAAAGAAAAAAGCAAAGTTTTTTATAATTTCAGATAGAAACGAGTTTAATCCGAATTAGAATCAATCCAGTCAAATTCAGAAAAACATAATACATGTAAAATTACTTGATGCACTTTATAGCCTTGGAAAACATGAATCAAATGTTGAAACTTGGTGAGTTTCAAGAGTGCACATATTAAAAAATTGATGATTATTTTTAATTCTCAAATACAGTCATACGGATCTTTTGAGATCATTCTGGTAAGATGACACAGACTTTCCATAACAAGCCAATGAATAAGAAATAACAACTTGTAGGTCTTCTTATGCACTGTGACTGAGAGAGTGTGAAAGAAAACAGAAGCTAAAATCACTATGGGTATGTTCCCAAGACAACACAGAGTGGCCATGAGAGGGGGTTGCTAGCCTGGAGTAATGGAAAGGGACACAGTCCAACACATGTCAAAACTTCAAAGGCTTTTATTACATATATTTCCTTATTTTATGCATGTAGTTGTGAGACCACACACATGCTGGTGTGTGTATGTGTAGGTCAAAGGATAACTTCAGAGAACCAGTTCTCTTCTTTTACCACACAGGTCCTGGCTGGGTATTGAACTCCGGTCTCCAGCCAGCTTGGCAGCAAGCATCATTACCAACTGAGCCATCCTCCATCCTCAGACTCTACACGTGGGTATTACATAGGTTGTATTACATACATAGGTTGTACTGTAATACTTGAACAGTGTTACTATTTGGTACATCACTATTAGATTCAGTACAAATTTTATTCTTTATTTCTACAATTTTTTATATCATTTTATTTTTTAAGTTGTCTGACTACTTTGTTTTGCTCTTGTGTTTATTGAATTTGTGTGTTTCATTTGATTTTATCGTTTTGAGACATGGTCCCACCATGTAGCCCAAATTGTTCTTAAGCTCCCCATCATTCTGCCCCCACCTCTTGAATTCCAGCTGTGTACCCATTCTTGTACTTACCTGTTCTGCTGGGTTTTTTTCTCTTCTTTTTCTTTCCTTGCTGTTTTCCCTGAGGGAAAACTCTAACTCTGTGATACTACAGAGAGAATATAACCTAAAAAGAATCAGTCAAACTGTCAAAAAGGATAGAGGAAGAGGATTTGACCCAGAACCAGACAATGACAAGGAGCACAGGATTCTGCCTAATGGGAAAATCTTCTCCATACGGTTCATTGCTAAGCCAGCAAACCGCAACCCTGAAGAAGGCATGGACTTCTCTGACACCAACCAGAGACTCTGCTTCAAAATGATACCAAATTTAAGTTTTATTAATATGTGGAGATTCCTGATAATGCCTTTGAACAACTGCGGCAAGTCCCATCAGCGACCTATTTGACAGTTGTATGTTGCAGTCTTTTTCCCTCCCTTTCTTCTCATACTAAAATCAACTAGAGTAGAACCTGTCAGTCTCCCCTCACCTAGGAAATGCCTAATTTATGAGAATACTTCTTCAGCTATTCATTTTTCTTGCAC
Source organism: Microtus oregoni (assembly GCF_018167655.1). Lineage (NCBI taxonomy): Eukaryota > Metazoa > Chordata > Mammalia > Rodentia > Cricetidae > Microtus > Microtus oregoni. Next base: position 45,425,707 of record NW_024543060.1, read on the forward strand.
CTTTAAAGTCAACTTAAAATATGAGTCTTAAAACTATACACCACACATACTTATGAAGGACTAACTTCTTAGTGAATGAAAAAGATGATCAAGAAAGTGTCGAGCAGATGTCAGTTCCTAGGATTACAGTCAGAAAAACAAGAACAGCTGGCATTTTATTTGAATGTTAGATGTAAAGCATAGTTAGTGCTCCTTACAGGAGGTATTTGGGGTTTCTAGCCAGTCAATCTTCTCTTCTCTAGTGATGCTTTGTAGGTGGAGGCTGCTCAATTGTTTCCCAGTCTCTCAGACCCCAAATAATCACAAAGAAGCTATATTAATTACAATACTGCTTGGCCAATACATTAAGCATATTTCTAGCTAGCTCTTACATCCTAAATTAACCCGTTTCTATTATTTTATATTTTACCACAATGTTCGTGGTTTACCAGTACCAGCGTGAGGGCGTGTTTCTCCTCAGAAGGCTACATGGCATCTCACTGACTCCTCTGTGTCTGCCTGGAATTCCTGTCTTGCCCTTGCACTGCCATAGGCCCAAATCAACTTCTTTATTAACCAATGGTAAAAAATATATTCACAGCATGCAGAGGGGAGACCCACATCAATGCTTAGCTTAGTCGCTCTGTTACTGAAAGCTGGTGACTGAAGTCTGCAGCGTTGTTGTTGACTTTGGGTCTGACTTACCCACCACCTATTTACATAGAACCATCTCACCCTATCAGGAGCCACATGGTTATTGAATGAGGTTTCTTGTGAACATGAATTTATAATTTCATTTTTCATACAATGTATTTTTATTGAGTTCTACATTTTTCTCTGCTCCCCTCCCTCCCTGCTTCTACCCTCCCTTGCAACCCTCTCCCAAGGTCCCCATGTTCCCAATTCATTCAGGAGATCTTGTCTTTTTCTGCTACCCACGTAGATTAGATCCATGTATGTCTCTCTTAGGGTCCTCATTGCTGTCTAGGTTCTCAGGGATTGTGATTTGTGGGCTGGTTTTCTTTGCTTTATGTTTAAAAACCACTTATGAGTGAGTACGTGTGATAATTAATTTTGATCAAGATTTTTCCCTCCCCCAGCTCTTGCCAGATCCTGCCTTCTCCATACATACCCAACTCTATATCGTTATTCTCTCTTAAAAAACAAAACAAAAAACAAAAAAACAAAAACAAAAACCAGAACAACAGGTAAGTTTTGTGATAGCCAATTACTTCTGAGCCTGAAGCCTGCATTGGAGTGTGACTGATACTCCCAGTATCCTGTGGCCATGTTTATAAAGTATTATTGAGTTACATTCCATGTTAAAGAATGAGGTGATAACACAAGTGAACCTCTGAATCTTTGGTCATCCTCTCAGGCATTTCCTAAGGAGCACTGGAACTGGGTCAGGTTCCTATCAGAATTATTTTTCTATGGACCAAATAGAGAAAAGAAGTAGCTTCAGTAGTACTTATATGGAAAGGAGAAAACAAAACGGATACAAGGGGTTTTGCTGGCTACTGTTTACCTGCTCTGCTCCTGGCCAGGCGGTTCTTGGGACTTCATTGTCAACCTGACTTTATGTTATAAAAATTGAAGTATTAGAAAGCCTATCCCATTCTTACTTAATAGCCTTAGTCACTTTCTATTCATTTCAGCCATGAGAAACAAATATTGATGGGAATGTTTCTTTAGAGTATTTAACATTCTAGTACATAAAATAAAATTCAGAGTCTGGTATGGGAAGTCCTTCTCTATACGTATTACTTTGGTTAATGAATAAAGAAGCTGCTTGGGACTAGGAAAGGGGAGAATAGAGCTAGGTGAAGAAATTAAACTGAGGGCTGGTGAGATGGCTCAGTGGTTAAAAGCACTGACTGCTCCTCCACAGGACCCAGGTTCAATTCCCAGCACCCACGTGGCAGCTCGCAGCTGTCTGTAACTCCAGTTCCAGAGAATCTGACATGGTTCTACCAATGCACATGAAATAAAGTTAAATAAAGTTTAAAAAAAATGACATATTGAATTAAAAAAAAAAAGGTGACAGTCCCCAAGCAGAAGTCTTAAAAAAAAAATTAAACTGAATACTAGGAGAAAGACAGAGGAATCACAGAGTCGGAGAGGTGCCATGTAGCTGCCAAAGGAGAAAGATGCCAGCCGGCAGTCAGATCCTTACCAGAAAGTCACAACCTTGTACTGATACACAGAATAATAGAAATGGGTTATTTTATGATATAAGAGCTAGTTAATAAGAAGTCTGAGCTAATAGGCCCAAACAGAATTGTAATTAATATAGTTTCTGTGTGATTATTCAGGTCTCATCAGTCAGGAAAAGAATGAGCAGTCTTGGCCTACAAAATTAAAATGTTATTAAAATGAATATTTAGAAATTGCATTCAGCAAACTCATTCAGCATTGTAAAAAAGAAACAAAATTCCATGAAAGAGAACTTTCCATCAGTATGAAAAATTAACCTAAGAAAATCAGGAATAAAATTTGAAAACATGGACAAGTAGACCATAGCCACATTGTCCACAATAGCAAAGACTGCCAGGAAGCTACACATCAACACTGTGGAATCCATCAAACTTTCCTAACTACATATCATTCTCACGCCATAAAGCTTACAGTGCTGGGCTGGGAGACACCTCAGTCTGCAATGTGCTTGTTCTTCAAGCACAGAGACCAGAGTTTGATTCCCCAGAACCTACATAAAAGTCCAGGCATAGTGATGCACAATTGCCACCTCAGCACTGCATAGAAGGAGCCATGGATCTCCAGGGTTCACAGCCGTTTAGCAGTCCCGACTAATTGCTGTTGTCTGACAGTTTTCCTCAGGAGACAAGAACAAGCAAGCATCATGCCACCACAGATAGGGAATAATGACAAACCAAGGTACAGATAACACTGAAGCCCGGTTGATGAACTACTGGGTTTATTTTGGCGGTAATTACAGCAATGTGGGTTAAGGGTTACCTACATGAGAAAAATTACTCGAAGATAGCTGTATCACTAAAACCCACCCCTGCATCTGTGATACTCGTGAAAGCTAGAACTCTGGAGCACAACAAGCAAACCCTAGGTAGCCGAACTGGTTGGACAGCGTCATTCCCTAAAAGCTCAGCTAGTCTGAAAGTTGTCAGGACAGCTCACCTGGTCTCCATCTCTTTGGGTGGGTTGGTTGGCCTGAGAGTGTCTCTGAGCTGTCCTTACATACCTGTATATGCTTGAGGAACAAAGGACCTAAGTTATGTGATCAGTTTTAGGGAATTAGTAGAGTTTTTGAATTGTTTACTTTCTGAGCTTAATATGTTTCCCTTACATCCTACATCTTAAAGAACTTCCTACAAAGTCGAAAATTTATCTTAAAGAAAATCACTACACACTTGCTAAGCTCAGTGAGAAACCCTTTCTACAAACACAGATGGGCAGCTCCTGAGGCATGACATCCAAAGGTAATCCTGACTCCACGCGCATTAATATATTTGCACATACAAGCAAACAGAGCAAGATTCACAGTGATAATCATGTTATCTAGATATACTACCCAAATAAAAGCACTCACACACAGCAAGGAATTCATAATAATCATGTTGTTTACACAGACTACCCAAATCTCAAAGAACTGCAAAAATTCAAAGGGAATATAAATTATTTTATGAATTATTTCATTTTTACAAGTAAATCTATGTGTGTGAATTAAAAAAACCGGATGGACATAAAACAATATGGCAATTATTGTTTCTGTGTGATAGACTAAACACTATCTTTTTATTTATAGCAAGTATGTGTTTTATATATATAACTTAGATAAACTGAAGCTAAATTTTGAAGAAAAATGAAAAAATACGTTTTTTTCTGGTCATATAAATGCATAATATTAATATATGACCAGAAGGAAGAAATCTGCATCATGAGGAAAGGGCCATAGAGCTCAAACACTGGTTGATCAACAGGCGACAGAGTCAACATTGGACCTGAGACCCTGGGCCTTGTTTCTGGGTGACAGGAAATAGCAGTTAAGGACTTGCTTTCTCTTAGTAACTTTGAAAGTAAGTGTGACGACAGTGTCTCAGCAGAAGAGATCCAGGCCTGGTGGCTCCATTTCCACTACTGAAGATACTACAGAAATGCCTTTGTGTTATCTTCTTGGGGTGGGGTGGGGATGATGGAAATGCCTTGCAGGGTATTCTAAGGCAGTTCCACCTGCTCTCTGATCATTTAACAATTCATCATTCATCCTGTGCGGAACTTCCATTCGCCCCTCTGTCCCCCTGTCCTTTCCCTGACCCTGCTGTGTGCTGCAGTCTCCAATAGGAATCTAAGCAAGGGCCTCCCCATCGCTCCTGTGCTCTGTCTGCCTGACAGAGGACTGGCGGGCACAGGAGGAAGGCGGAGGGAGAGAGGGAGCATTAATTCCTCAGACATCCTTTTCCACCCGAGAAACAACTCATGGTCCCAGGCGTTTTCACACCTCTTCTTCAAACCTAGGGGTGGAGACACATCCTACCTCTGTACCACACTGCCTGCTTGGGAGCCCTGACTCTCTCTCTCTCTGCCCGCACCTTAGAAAATGGCCCTTTTATTCATCTCTCCTCAGATTACGCAGTGGAGCACGCCATCTGTTTCCTGCTAATACAAAAGCTTATCTGTAGAACCGGTTAAGAGGTCTACACCCTGTATTTTTTGGTGTTGTTATTTGTTTGTTTGTTTGAAAAAAATAAGAAAGAAGAGAAGAAAAAAGACACTCATTAAATATTGTTTCATCAGCTCCATGATGGCTCAGGAGACTCAGGGGATGTGGTTCGGAATGGTCTGCACCGACCAGACTCTGCCCTGACTACACCTCTTTGCTCATTTCTTTCCTCTTCATTTCCAAAGCCACTATTTTTTATTTTTATTTTTTTTAGATTTGCTTCCATTCGCTAGAGCCCCTTTGCCTAAGCACTGAAAAAGCAAAACCAGTGCCTAAAATATGCATCTCCCATTACTAGCAGCAACTAATTAATGGCAGAGAGTGTCAGTCGATAAATATTTCAGGTCCCTAGTCTTTGGTAGGGACAAATATGAGGTGTGCCATACAACACTCCTACATCGCCCCCTGCTGGGCGGGATGTTTCCCGCTACTGAACCGGCACACTCAGTTTCTCCCGTCTTCTCTTTCACGTCTCCAGTGACCTCTGTGTTTTTCCTTGTTATGTTCTCACACAGCTCTTCTAATCAATTTCCCATCTCAGGGCACCCAGAATTTAAATCAGCAACCACATGACACGCATTAGAAAATAAAACTTAACATGCAATGGTGTAAAAATATTTGTATTTGTTATAAGCAAATACCCATGTTTGAAATCAAGTGTTCTGTGATCAACTGGGAGTTCATGCCATTTGTTTTTAGCCCATAAGAATTTTCTGAAGAACAATGCCCTAGGAAGAATTCATTTCTTTTCATGGGCACCTTTTAAATTCTGCGGTAAGAGGTTATGAATGTGCGGCTAGGATGAAGTCTCTTTACCTATTAGGTGTGACTTGACGCTGTTAAAGACAATCAGTGGGGCATTCCTTGCCAGGTCTCTCAGAAATACAGGGCTGTAAGGAAGGACCAGTGCTCGACAAGCGAGGGTCCTTGCTTGTAGCTGTTTTCCCAAGAGGCGTGAGGGAAGGGGAGACTCAGACCTGATTCATCTCTCACGTCTCCTCTAGAGAACAGGGATCTCTGTAAAGCCAGAGCAGTGGATGGGAACGAGACCAGAAGACACGGTTCATTACCTCCCTATTTCACCTTTTACTTTGATGAGTGAGGTGACCAAGGTGGAAGAGTTTGGATGGCTCTCCCAGACCATTCTGCTGACGCCTGGAAGGTCAGGGCTCAGCCCCAGGTGTCGAAGTTCTAAAAAAGTGAATTCCCTTTGAAAATGCTACTTATTCTCCTTCCGAATTATTTAAAATCCCTTCATAATTCTATGATATACATGTTTACTCTTTTGATTTTTCTCAGATAATTGTTGCAATTGTATCAGAAAGCAAAAAGGTTTTAACATAACTACCAACATGGGTTGATGTTAATTATTTACAAAAATCATTAGAAAGTTTATATCCATTGCAAGCCTGACTTTAAAGATAGGAGAAGTGGAATATAGATCATTTTCTTTTTCCTCCAAACCTCCAGCAAGGGACCTAGTGTCATATAAACCATCAGTTTTGAGGATACTTACTATTTAAAAAAAAATCATGTTTTAAAACAAAAATGTAAGGCATTTATTCAGATCAACAAAGCAGTATGAAATAGTGAAACAGTAAATGCTTTCCATGGTCTATTTTGTTTATTTATTGAGAGGAAAGATATCTTTTGCTGGTTTAAATTCTAAGTTATATCTCAGTTTAAAATAAATTAAGTGAAAGAGTAATCGCATTCTTTTGACATCCTCAGAATATAGTACAGATGTAAACAATGATTTCAGGAGGGTAGTTGAATAAATATCGAAGTTATTTCCTGGTGTGTGTGGTGGTGTGGTGGTTATATTCTTCAAAGCCTTATTAATAAGCAAGCAGCAGGTCTATAGATGAATTCTCCCTCTGAGTTGACATCTATCATAAAGAATAATGCGTGAGGCTTGTTTGTGACCTAGCTAATTGTGACATATTGGTAAATACTAGTTTAAAATGTTTAGACATGTCTAAGTGCTTAAAAGTTAGAATATAATGCATATGAAAACAGTTTTAATAATAAAATTCAAATGGATTTTATGAATGTGTTTAAAAGATATTACATCATTGCATGTCTTGATTGGTTTGAATAGCAATTAATTTGTAAAGCTTCTTTTCCAACAGAACTAGGCCACTATTAATAGATTTTTAATCACTTATAAATTAAAATGCAGAAATGTTATACTGTCCTCTGATAAGCCTACACATTCTATTTCTGTAATATTTGTTTCTACCTACATAAGAAGTAACATTATTTGTTAGAGAGTGGGGGAAATTAAAATATGGGTAAAATGTTAGCACATAGAAAGCAATCACTCATAATTAGAGGCAGTGTTTAGAAATTTCATATGTTTTTTTACCTTTGCTATACAGATAAAACCGATTTGAAATGAATCCTGAGTGTCTCCGTATTTTTTTCTTTAGGCATTAGAAATTGTATTTAGCTCACCTTCCTTTGTTAACATTATAAAAACATTATAAACCAAATTAATCTCTTTGTGATCCAGGCTTGTGATAGTAACCATAAATTACAAAATAACAGCAGACGTTTGCCTATTTGTTTTTCTGGCCCCTTTCAATCTCTAGCTGTCACTTGTCCTTTCTTGATTATCTCTTAATCTAATCTAACATCTGTGAAAGAGGGACCAAAACTACCAATCTCAGTATTCTGAGACTAAAGAGATGGCCCAACAGTAAATAATCAAGGCTCTGAAGACTCTCAAACTCCAGTGGTTCCTGGCCTTTGGTACAGCTCCTTCTGAGTTTCGGGCTGAGAAACCAGCAGATCTGTAAACCAAGTGAGGGTCTGGATTGTAAACGTGGACTTGTGACCACCACTAGCAACATCCAGCCTCAGGACTTCCACTACTCCTGAGCTCATGTCGCCTGTGGATGACTCCCATGTACCTCTTTACTTGGGACTCTCAGTTCCCCTAGCCATACCTGAACAGTATGGGATATACAACAGAGGCCAAAGACAGAGTGACTAGCCCCACTGGAGCAAACACTGGCAAAGCAGCTACAAAGCAGGTGACATTTGCTCTTGGGAAAGAGAGGTAGGACCTGGAATAAGGATGGCGGTTGGAAGATAAAAGGCAGTCCTGGCTCTCAACAGCAGTGATGATCAGGCTTGTAAGGACCATCACTGGACATGACCAGGCACTGGGCCTCTTCCATAGTTAAACTGACAGCTTCATATTCAACTTGCCAGGTGGACTTTGGCCCCTGCCTTATCCAGCTTTTGAGGCAGGAAGAGAACTCCAACAAGTATTTATCTTCATGGATCCGCAACTTTATCTGTGCCATCACTTGATTTGTGAAGGAGTTGTTCATCACGAGGCCAGGTGGCCCAGGGCTCTACCCAGGTTGACCAGTTGGCCTCAGCCCACAGGGTGATGCTGTGCCTATTCTTTGGTCAATAGCAGTTTCCCTTGGGCTTGATGTTCACCTTCTCCACAACGTTCTCATTGAGCTACTTCACATCTATCTCCACTTTGAAGTGTCCAATGTTGCACACAATGGTATCATTCTTCATCGGTTTCAAGTGCCAGTTAAGGATGATATCAACACAGCCTGTGGTGGTGACAAAGTTGCTGCCATCCTTACTGGTCCTGTCACCTAATAGCCCTTCATGGAAGCTTTCAGTGGAGCTAATCTTGGTGATAATGACTTGGACCCTGAAACCCTTCATTGCCTGGGCATAACCCTTGCCCATATCACCAAAAACCTACTACCACTGCCATTTTGCCCAAAACCATCATATCTGAGGCCAGTTTGATACCATCTATTAGGAACTCTCAGCAGCCATAGAGGTTGTCAAACTTGCTGTTGGTGACAGAATAGTTGATGGTGATAGCAGGCTTCTTCTGTATCCCCTTGGTCGTCATGTTGAGATATTGTGGACCACAGTTATAGATGCCTCAGAGGCCTGACAGAAGCTATGAGTGAGTATTTGTTGTGAATGAGGTCATTAGGGTCACCAGAATCATGTTGAGTCCATCTTTGAAGTGAAATGCCTGCTCAGTGCACCACAGATACATTGGTATACAGAAACAATTAGTCAAATTCTAACACAGTTCGCTCTGTGCATATTTACCATTATCATTCACCATTCACAATTGATGCTTAGAAAGGTCTGCTGAACTAAGTTTCCATCCGAACTAAAACTGTACAGCAACTCTAATCAAATAGTCAAAATCTTCTCATAGTTAATGAGCATGTAGGACCTAAGACAGTAACTAAGTCAGCAGTTCAGTTGCAAAGCCTGTAGTTAAAAAATAAGAAATGTAGTGTTATCAGAGGTGTTCTGTGACCCCCATGTCCCTCCCACCATCAGCATCCCACTGCCTAATGCCCAGTTGATAATACTCGGACAAACTTACTTTCTGTAAGCAGCAGGACAACTAGACATGTACTAAATTGGAGTCAACCACTTAGAACTGATGGGGAATTACCATAACACATACCTACTGACCCTTTAATGATATCATTTTTATATTTTTTAGATTACATGCCTAGTTGCAGAAATAGTGGGAATGTGTCACATAAAGAAGAAACCTGCCACCAGAATAGAGCTGGAGGGCTCTAAGAAAAGGGGGAGGGGAACAAACTGCCTACTTAATTCATTTCAGAGGCTAGTATACCTCTGTCATGTCATACTGCCATCAATAGCATTTTAAAACAAGAATTTTCAACTTCAAGGTGTATGTGGTAATGTGTTTAGCTTTTGAAGTCACTGACAAAAAAGATCTGATAATGTTCCGTGTTATGACACTTCCATTATCCCACAAAATGAGGACTCTCTTCCTTTAAAGAAATGTGGTTTGGGGCTTCAAAGAGAACAGTTCTCGCCAACTACCACTGAAGGGTTCGTTTTCACTGTGTGCAGAGTACAAACTGCAGTTCGGAAGTGAGACTGACTCAGTCGGTGACACAATTAGAGAGTTTGACATGGGGTTAGCAGGGCGGACACTACTGCTATGCAACCTTGACCTGTTACATTCAAAGGTACAAGAAAAATACAAAATCCTCTGTTGTACAGTGAGATGGAAGTGGTGCTGGCTTCAGCACATGCCTTCTGGACTGACTTTAGAAAGTTCCTAGAACAGCCGTGTTACTTGGAATTCCGGGGTCTGGATCAATACACTCAGGAAATGTGCAAGGTGTAAAGTGAATCCTGGAGGACACACAGTAATTGACGTTCTATGAATAGCTGGCGGCGGACCTAGGAACAGCATCCTTTCTTCCTCTCGGAGATCAGATTAGACAAAGTCAAGCGTTAGAATGATTGACACGCTGACAATCTGACTGATAAAGGCTAGCGTGGAGGATCCATGGCGCATGTGCTTCCAGAAGGCTGGTGACTGATGTTGACTTTCACACTCCTGAGATGTGGGCAGGAGGCAAGTCAACTCCCACCATTCATCATGAGAGCAGACCAGACGGCATCTTCTTTAGTCACACACAACACCAAAATAAGAAAAAGCAGGCACTTCAATTTGTTTTCTCTTCAGTGATGAATTAAACACCCAGTGTTCTTTACAGAGAAAGCACAGAGGGGTGTCCTTCTAGCAGCCCCTTTTGGGGGGAGGCAAAAGGAACAAAAGGTGCATTGCTGTAGCAGGATGATAGGTAAGAATGCCAGTCCGACAGATCAGAGAGACTTCTTCGCCTCTTGGGTCTTCAGCTAGGAGCTAAACACTTCTCCGTATTGTTGTGAACGTTAATTCCATGATAGACATTTATTCTCAGACCATTTTAATGTTTTCCCTTTTAAGTGACCTTAAGCTGGTCATCTGATGGATAACTGTCATACCATTTCCTTGTTCCTGGCTGTCTTCAGTTGGCTGGACTGTCATCGAAACAGCTTCAAAACTAGCTATGAAGACCATTGAAGTCATTGTCACTATGGAAGCCATTTCTGTTACAGGAGGCCAAGTTGGCTCAGTCAAGGCTGTTCCATGCAGCTTGCAACCAGTTCATGGGAGAGAACACTTGCCTTGAAAACCTTCAGTGACCTCTTGATGACCCTCCCCTTTTTGTAGCAATTGGTTCCCACTTAAACCCAGAGGAGCACTTTCTTGGTAGCTTAATAAAAGTTCATGATTGGGCGATCAAGACACCGCAGTCATGTAAGGCTATGACAGTAGAAATGGAAACTGAACACATATGTGCCCTGTCCCTTTTATTCTCGCTGTACTAGCAGTTGGAGAGTCTTTTTGATCTTTTTAGCCTCCTGGTCTTCTTTCTTTTATACTAGCCCTGACATTGCAATATTAGGTGCCAATAAAAGCTTCTCCAAAACGGTTTTTCCTTGCCAACTTTGATCTTTCCTGTGAGGAGAGTTGGCTGAGCTGTTTGCATGAAGAACAAGGGAACAAGGCTGGAGAGATGGCTTAGCAGTAAAGAGTACTGCTGATGGGCTAGACTTTGTTGACTCCCTGTGGGTAGCCTTACCTACTCCAAGGAGTGGATGGGTGTAGGATAGGGGTTGTGAGGGGGGAAAGGTGGAGGAAACAGGAGGAGGGGAGAGAGTGGGGCATGGATTTGGCATGTAAAATGAGAAAAAATAGGGTTTTTTTGTAAAATAAGTTAGAAAAAAGAATACTTCCTGTGTTGTCATGGGAAATGTGCAGATTTCCTGTAACTCTAGCTCCAAGGGGTGCAACCCCTCCTTCCACTATCCCTTTACAGCTCTCTCTCTCTCTCTCTCTCTCTCTCTCCTCTCTCTCTCTCTCTCTCTCTCTCTCTCTCTCTCTCTCTCTTGCACACAAATAAAATAAATACGAAAATCATTTTAGGAAGAAAGAAAGATGACCAACAGAGGACTCTGTGCATCTTTTGGCCAAAGACCCATCCGGTAACAACAAGATGCCGGACTAGCAGGTCCAGAGAGCAGCAGGAAGCAAACTTTGAAGAAAACCTGGAGTGTGAAGATGACCAGTCACAGGAACTGAAGATAAAAACTGCAAGCTCTGGTCTCTGGGAAAGTTTCTAAGAACCACCAAGGTTTAAGAATTGAGGGTTTAAAAAAAAAAAAAAAAAAAGAATTGAGGCCTAAAAGCTATAGAATAGCTGCTGGGTGCTTCATCAATGGTACTCAAAGTCCAAAGCCATAAGCTCTGACCCTATTACCTGGAGCTGTAGATCACTGACCTCAAATGCTTGAAGCAGTAAGCCACTGGTTCTCAGAGCCTGGAGCTGGAGGCCTCTGCTTTGCAAGCCTCGCCCACAAGTCTCCCAGAGCCATCAACTCCAAGAAACTACTCTTTTCTTGTACAAAAATTCTAAACAAATAAAACAAAAAGACCCTGTGTCAGCTGCACATGATAGGCATGTGGACATCTACACCTATGGGGACAGCAAAGTCAATAGCAACTAAAAATTCTTTAAAAAAATACTTCAGTGTGATAGTCTGAGCCCTGACAATGATGGAGATATAGAAAAATTCTATCACCTCCAACATCCCTCAGTACCTCGGAAGTCTACTCCTGCTTCCCTGGCACCTAGCAGCTATCAATCTGATGGATGTGATTGTGGTCCCAACTTTTCCAGAAGATTCTGTGAATGCAATCATACTTTGAATCTGGCTTCTTTTACTCAGCCTAGGGCACATTTGAGATCAGGTCCAAAATCATGCTTCTTACCATTTGTATGAATCGGCTGTTTCTTACAATACATGGTATTATGCAATACAGGCAAACATATACATTCTCAACTAAGAAGAAAAATAAAGATTTGAAGTCTATTGTCTTAAAACATCTCTTTTCTTGGAAATTCCAATGAACTTAAGAAGCAAAATGTTCAGAACTTCTGCTTTGGGAAATAGAAAAATAATTTTTCAATAGTCAGTTGGTGTAGGAGGTCCTTCTGTTTATGTGTTGCTTTCATTGGTTGAATAAAGAAACTGCCTTGACCTTTTGATAGGGCAGATCTTAGGTAGGCATGGAGAAGACAGAACTGAATGTCGGAAGAAGGACAGAGAGACGCCATGGAGCCGCCAGGTCAGACACACTGAATCTTTCCTGGTAAGCCACAACCTCGTGCTGATATACTAATTAATAGAAATGGGTTAAATTAAGATGTAAGAATTAGCCAATAAGAAAGTAGAGCTAATGGGCAGGCAGTGTTTTTTTTTTATTCAACCAATGAAAGCAACACATAAACAAAAGGACCTCCTACACCAGTCAATCATCTTCAGTCAATGACTGCTGAATCTGAGCCAGAACTTTCTACTATTGAGATAATGATTAGTACAAACTAGAAATTAACTATAATATTCGACATATTTGATAAAATTTTACAATGGAGTTGCACCACCTTCCCCTAACAGTAGTTGAAGCACTAAAATGAGTTAAAGACTGAAAATGAGGTTACACAGTCATACTAGTGTATGGAGACAAACAACCCAAGACGGCATTTTCTTCCTTTGTGACTTCATCTTTTCTAGCTAGCAAGCTCCTCCTCTACAGTGGAAACATCTTTGAACCATCCATTCTCCACAGTGGAATACTTAGAATATATTCCAGAAAACAATGTCGATTTTGCTCTTCATATATGATATTTTCAGCATGCCTCAAAGAGAAAGAGATGAATAGAAGAGGGGAGGGGGAAAATAGAGATGGCAGGGAGGGGAAAGACAGTTGGGGAAGGGGAGGAACAAATGAGAGAGGGGAAGGACAGAGGGAAGGGACAGAAGATGGAGCAATTGGAAAAGCTATTGTAATAAATCTGGGTATGAAAAGTTATCATTTTAGGTTGTTACATGTTAAAATAATTCATTTTGGGCTGGCAAGAAGGCTTGTCTAGTAAAGACACCTCTCAATGAGCTTGATAACCTGAGCTTATTTTCCTGAACTCATGGTAGAAAAACTGACTGCAGAAAGTTGCTCTTTCACCCCAAAAGCTCTCTGGGGTACGCCTGTGCCTGCACATGTGTGCACTTGTGTGCACACACACATACGTACACACAGACTCACAAACACACAAATAAAACAAAAATTAAAGTAACAATAAAAACGATTTACTTGTTATGAGGGAAAAATCAAATTCTTATCATTATTGCCTATAACCTCATATTATCAAGTCACACTATTTCTGCTGCAGAAGGTTTAATATGCTAACTAGGACATCTATAGTAAAGCAATGAATGTGAACACCTACTGACAACAGAATTGAAAATAAATAATCTGATAGATTTTTAAAAGTCTAGAACATCATGCTTAATTTATATGCATAATTTGTTAGTGATCTCACATTCTTTTTGAAAGGAAAGTTACATGTTTTCAATTAATATCTATAACTCAAACATAAAGAGAAGCTAATATAAGCTATGCGCAGCTTATTGGGCTCTTTAGGCATCAATTCTTTATCAAGGATGGCAGCTTCAGGGATGATGGATAATGTGTCTTCATATCGCTTGTTTAGATTCCCACTGCCCTCTTTGAAAGCTTCTAAAGGCCAATCTTATGCCCGATGATGTGAAAGTTTTTTAGAGGAAATAATATTTATACAGTTTGCCTGGTTCTCAGAAACCTCAGCTAGCCCAACCTCTGTGAAGTGTGAATAGAAATTTCTAAGCCATCAATATTCTATCCATAAGGCCAAATGAAAATATGAAGGAATCTTCAGGATATATGAAAAAAGTTGCAAAGTATATGCAAAGAAAAGTCGGCTCAATTTTCTTGGGCTTCTAACGAATACCAGAGGAGTTCTGGGCAGCAGCTATGCAGGCATTAAATACATAGAGAAAACTTCCAAGCATTTGACTCTCACATGCTCCTTCAGCCCCTTGGAGAAGTGGAATCTGCTGGGACGTGCTGGGGAATGCAGCTTGGAATTCCCCTCCCCCATGCCAAGACTGCCAGTTTTATTTTTCTCAGCAGCCAACTAATCAGGCTTAATTACCCCCAGCTGTGATGCTTTCTCTCCCAAGGGTCGCTTCCTGCTGATGCCCAAGTCGTACAGAATCATGCAATTTTGTTAAAGTCCAATAAATACATATGGTTTGTAAAACCTTATTCAGTCATAAGGTTTAAACCATTGTGGCTATTGAGTGAAAGTTCAAACCGCTCCTAAAAAGAACCACATAATGAAATCCACCTTTCATCAAAAAGGAGATAAGATGGCAGGTCCTTCAAGTCCTTTTTTCTACCATTAGGGTTTTCATGAAATAGTTCTCATATTTTTATTAGTTATGTGTATCTGTATAGGCATTCTTGCATATATGGAAATACATATTAAATTAATTGTGGTGTATTTAAGTATTTTACATTCTTGCTCACTTTCAAATTCACAAGACCTTTTTCCATTAATTATTCTTGCATCCATATGTGTTTATCTGTATCTCTGTGTGTTCCTAAATAGATAAGTACAATAAGCTTAATTTGTATTGTGTTACTTGTAAAGTTGTTAGAGGAAAAAGAGAAAACACAATCTTGGCTATATGATTATGTCTTACTGGGATACTACCAAGAAAGTGAGTAGAAATGGCGCCTTGGGCACAGCACCTCTTCATAAATATGTGGCTCTTGTATCTCAGAAACTATTTTTCTCACATCATTTAAACATCAGAAAAGCATTTTGAAAAAATATTACCTAAAAAGAATATTAGTATTTATTCTTTTCCAGTTCATTCATGGTACAAACTCAATCATTTGGTTCATATTAATGAATCAAGGCTCCATTAATTATTTCCTGCAAAGAGTTTTTTTTAAAGCAGCAATGACAAATACATGATTAGAAGAAATTACATTTCAAGGTGATTTAAGACGTGAATACAGGCTTTTTATTAAAACCGGTGAATCCACAGCTTCAATTGATGAATTAATGAATTAATGCAGGGCTTAAGCAGTAAACTCTGATCCTGTGATAAAAGGTGAGCCAAACACAGCACATCAGGACTCTGGGAGCGCATGTTCCCTTTCGCAGAGACTGAGAAAATTCAAATGCCTAAAGGAATGTTGACAAAACAGCATCTGAAAAGCCACCCAAGTAACTACTTATACCTTAGGTCTCCATGAGCTCCCTGTCCTTTACCACACAAGGTTCATCTGTGCCACCAAAGTTACTTACGGAGCATTGACGCCTTGCTGTGTAAGACACATTCTATAGTAGAATTTCATTAAAATAAGAAGAGAAACTTATTTGATCAAAGTAGCTATACATTTTTAAGGATGTGTAGAGACTGTTTTTATTGTTAATTTTACTTCTGAAAATGATTTTGTAAATAATAATTCATGGCTGCGATGTTCAGCCTGTGCCATTTTTATTCTAATCCTAATGATTATAAACTGACCACTCAGGTACAGTTTATAGCCAATTGGAAGTCTTTATTCCAACTGGCTGGAAGCACACCAGGGCTTCAGACCTAAGTGCAGTATGAATGTCCAGTGCACAGGGTATTTGAAGGCAGAAACCACATCCTGGCATCTTATTCAGCAGCTGCAGGGTAGGACTTCATATAAACCAGTAATTTGACAGAAGCTAAGATTAGCACTTAGCTGGAAGGGATGCTCTGTGCAAGCAAACCATTTAACAGAAACCAGGATAATTTAGCTAGACCTTGGGTTCCTAGAATAGAATTCTGTCATATTCCTTGGGATTCTATATCAAGTAAACCAAATTCTAGTTAAACCTGGGATGTCCTCAGCAAGAATACAAGTTAGAGGAACTTCCATGCTGTCTTGTCCTGACACAAAGTGAAATGAAATCTCTAATACTAAATACAAAGACAGTAAAATAGTTTGTAAATACCAAGGCACTCCCAAAGAACAAGAAGAAAAGCAAATGAAACAAAAAAGTCATTTATTTTACATCTCATATTGATACACAAGCAACAAAAGCTAACACCAAATGAATCCGACATGAGAAGTCCATGGAGACATGAACTGACCGCATCCAGCATCCTTTCCCTTGGAGGAACCGAAAAATTTTGAAAACCAGAAAAATATAGAAAACTCTGGTTTAGACCACTAGGGAAGGAGTGAAGCTGTAGATCATTCAGTGATTCTTTTGATGGTGGTAAAACAAGCCAGCCATGTAAGCGTCCTCAATGATATTGGATCCTTCCCCCAAAGACATGCCCAGCTCTAGACTGCACAAGAACAGGCAAGAGCACCAAGCCAGAAACCTCTAGAAAACGCAGAAGACAGCCAGGTGGGAAACAAGCATGCGCTAACACAAGCTACCTCACGGGAAAATCTGACAACGCAACAGGAAGTGGAACAACAGCTCATACGGCATTAGCTTTCCACCGATATTTAAGGTTTCACAGGCAAAGATAGGTACCATGGCACACACTGTCATCCCAACACTTAAAAGACGTGCAGGTGAGTTAGAGGCAAACCTGACCTGTGTAGCAAGTTCCAGGCCAAGCCAGAGCTACGTGATAAAAGTCTATCTTTCAAGAAAAAAAATTCACCAAGTGACACTCATATTAAGACAAATATTAGAATTTATAATAATTTATTGGCATTCAAAAACCCTAAGATAATTCTGGACAGTGTTTTGAGGTATAATATGTCCAACATTCAAATTATTTCTCAAAGGCATGATAGAACACACACACACACAAACACGGGATGATTGTGAAGGGACTTAAGACTCACTTAAGAACTTTTCTCATAAATATTTTATGAATTAGGACACTTCCTTGCCAGATGCCCCAGAATCTAGTATCTATCCATCTGTCTGAAACTTATACTTTGCAAGATACAAAAATAGGAGCAAAGTCAAATTTTCAGGGCAGGCAAATCGATGGAGAGAGCTGTAGGAGAAGCATATTAAATTTCAGCCCAAGGTTAGGTCAGGCTGCAGGAAATAATCCATGGGGTAGGTAAAAAAACAGGCACAAGGCAAGCACAATGGGGAAACTCACTAAGGACGCCCCCTGCTGGCCTTTTAGTGCACTACTTGGCACACTCCGTTTTTTTTTTGTTTGTTCATTTGTTTTGTTTTGTTTTGTTTTGTTTTTGTTGTTGTTGTTGTTTTTGTTTTTTTTTTTTCCTACTTGGCCAGATCTAGGGACCAGCAAGGGATCTGGTCTAAGGACCACGAATTTCAAGTCCAAGCAATGACCACAAAAAAGGACTTGGGACTTTTGAAAAGCAGCCACATTCTCCTACCTTGGTCTTCCTTTTCTATTTTTTTTATTTTCGAGACAGGGTTTCTCTGTGGCTTTGGAGCCTGTCCTGGAACTAGCTCTGTAGACCAGGCTGGTCTCGAACTCACAGAGATCCACCGGCCTCTGCCTCCCGAATGCTGGGATTAAAGGCGTGTGCCACCATCGCCCGGCGGTCTTCCTTTTCTAGATCAGTACTATTCTTATTCCTTGAGGATATTTCACTGCATTTATTTGTATGTTTCCCTTAACCTCAATTTAGGGGAAAGA
This sequence comes from Microtus oregoni, assembly GCF_018167655.1. Lineage (NCBI taxonomy): Eukaryota > Metazoa > Chordata > Mammalia > Rodentia > Cricetidae > Microtus > Microtus oregoni. Next base: position 45,443,780 of record NW_024543060.1, read on the forward strand.
GAGATTAATCAAGATAAACAAAATCAACACTAAGAGAGGGAGAAAAAAAAAAACATCAAAATCTCAATGTCTTTAAACATTGTATTCCTTGCTTACATCTTTTAGCTTTGAACCCCAGCCATGCTCCAGGGAACTGGTGTTAGATGCAATGGCTCTGCATGGCACCTCTGTAGCTACATTTGTTCCCACAGACACAGGGCACAGGTGGGAGTACTGTGGGGTGGGGAAGAATTCCCAATTAAAGTCTTCATCCCATATATAAGGCATGAGACATGTCTGTTTGATTTTTATTCTTAACATGTCGTTGGCCACACATGCCTGACCTCAAGAGGACAGAGGAGTGGCGTGTGTCTCTTGCAGTCTTGTCCAACAAAAGACAAAAAGGATCCATTTGTTAAATAAAACAAGTTAGATAACTAAGGCTATAAACCAATTGTCCAAACTGTATCACCTTTTAAATTCCAAATATAAAGGGGAAAAATAATCGTAAAGAAAATAAACACTAACTACAGAAGAGAAAGCAGAGTTTGCCTCATTAATGAATCAATTCGACATTGCTTCATGGAAGACTAAGGCCATTGAACACAAAAGCCAACATCAGTTCAGTGAATGGCATTTAACAGGTCAACACAAAACAGAACATGTGACAGACTGACGTACTAATTCCACCCCCTTCCATCCTCTATGCCCACATCAGAGTGCAGTGGGGTGTGTTTATCCTTCGACTCGAGTTTGACTTTGTAACCTGTTTTGGCTAATTGCCTGTGGATGGGAGTGCGCAGCTCTGAGAGAATGCTTTAAAAGTCCTGTTTCCTCATGCTCTCTTTCTGCCTCTGCCATGTTTAAGAGGAAAACCCACCATGGAGCCGTACTACTCCTAGAAAAAGACATAGACGGAACTTGACCACTCGGGCCCGTCCAGCCCCTGTCCCCTATATTCCATAGACTATAGAGAGTGAAAAGTATCACTGCAGAAAGGTGCCCAGCCTAGACCACTGCAGCATCAGCTAGTCCTCAAGCTTGCACAAGTGGAGCCCAGGCTAGACCACTGCAGCATCAACCAGCCCTCAGAGAAGTGGAGGAAGTGACTGTAAAAGTTCTTTATTTTAAACCACAGCATATCTGAGCAATTTGTGGTATAACAAGAGCTAATCAATATCGGTCTGTGGGCCAGACAAGGACCCCTTATAAATTGTAATGATGGAAAACGAAAAAAAAAAAATCCTATAAAATCTAAGGGGAAAGAAGACTGTTACACAAATAAATCAGTAAAAGGATAAATACTCCTGAAGATTTAGGAGGAAAATAAGAATCAATTTAAAGTGACTCATTTCTGAACAGCCAAGATATTTAAACTCATTGGGTCTAGTTCAGATTGTTTAGATGATAGGAGAAATGACTTTTAAAAATGTATTTAAGACATGGCCTTATTTATTATGAAATAGGGCTTATGCCTAAGTAATACATGTAGCATATAAAGTTATAAGTTTCCACACCACATTTATCACAAAATCTTATATTAGGATTAAAGGGTGTCTCGGGTGTAAAGGAGGTGACTTCTTGGATGACAAGCAAGTGTTTCCACAGTCAAACCACTGTCTCAGTAACTAGCACAAACATAAAAACTTGAAGGTAACATTAATAATGTTGATGTCAGAATCTCTGTGATAGTTTTAAAAAGTTAATTTGAAATAATTTGTACAAAAGAGCTATGTCGACAGGGCCTTCAGACCCTATGAAATGGGGGGCAGATATTGATTTTCTAAGTCCAACACAAACTGTTAGCATCTCCATCAACAGGACAGACTGCAAGGCAAAGAAGAAAACACAAAATGACTCTTCAGACTGTTGACAGCACGTGGGGGATTCAGCAGCTGAAGACTTTATCAAAGTGTTACCAAACTGTCATTCAATAACAAACTCAAATTCTCAGTCTGCACTCACATTAAATGCTTTTTAGAAAAACAAGACAAGCAAAAAATCTCTTGTCAGGTCTCAGCTCTGATGACAATTAACGTTGGTACTTTTGCAGAGATCTCCAAGTAATTTTGATGTGTGACTCAGGCTGACAACCATGGCTACTTTAGCCTTTTCAAACTACGCATTATAAAAGTCAATTTTTTGAGATAGCTCTTGAAAGTCACCAACTCCCCTGATCCTGATTAGATCCAGAAACACATGAAACCAGATTTGGATCCTTCTGATGTTGTGATTCTGATACACAAATATGTAGGGAAAACAGCATCCCAAAGCCTTCACAGATCCTGCGGGGTAAGTTTGTAGCCTGTGGCATATTGTGCTCCAGGAGATCATAAATTGCAGCAAATGGAACAGCAATCCCCGCAGAAGAATCAGCCTTGTTTACAGAGACCATCATGCAGACCATCAGTTACCAGCTACACCAAGCAAAGTACAGTTTTACTTCCTACCTGAAGCTAGACAACTGTGTTCTCATAGGAGAGAGACTGAACAACTGAAAAACCTCCTCCCTGGAGATAAGATTTCTGAAGTCATGTTCTAAGTATGAATGAAAAGAAATGTTGAAGATAAATTTGTAAATGATTTATGAAACAGCCACATTCTGGAAAAACTGGATGCTGAATAATTGCAAAGTCCAAGCTTAAGAACTAAATATATGAGCTCCTAAGGGGCAAGAGATGGAAAGGAGTGGGTTTATCCTTTAAATTTTGGATCAAATTAAGAGAATGGAATAATAAAATACTTTGAAACTTACTACTAGATAATATTCTTACTTGATTAAAAGCTTTTTATTTATTGTAATGAGGTCCTGCTCTGAGGTTTCATGGTTTGTTTTCCTGCCGTGCATTCCCCTCTCTCATTCCATTTCTTTGTTGACCTTGGGAAAACCTAACAAGAGAATCACCCTGATTGTCCATTAACCTGGGATTCTGTGCAGGGGAGGAGGGGTCAAGCATTTTTGAAGCTGAGGCATTTCTCGCCCTTCAACACTATTATTCAGTAACTTTTATTTGTGCCTTTAAAAGTTACAGACCCAAATGATGGAAGTAAATTGGAAAGGAATTTTTTAAAGTAATTCTATAATTGACTTTGAACATTTCATCTGAAATCAATTCTGACCAAAAAAAAAAAAAATCACCTTCATGGGTGAATAAAAATTAAAGGAGCATGATTCATTAAGGGCCTTGACTATTCAAACTAATGAAGAACATAGCCAAGTAGACATGATTATTGTATTTTTGGCTGGTACCTGCCCATTGCAGTGGGCAGAGCAGTTTAGAGTGTGCCCTTTATTGGTGCCATGCTGTTTCAGGAGCCAGTTTGGGAATTACAGATTCATGCCTCTACATAATGATATATGATTAGTGCTGCAAAAGTAATTGAACTCTTCATTCTAGACAATCCCTTGCAGTGTCAGCAAGAAGGTGGAACAAACTGTGTCATTTAACGGAGTTACGCTATGAAGAAAGCCCTCTGATCCCTGCACAATTAACTTCCTAATAATTTTGAGGTTATCGAGACTAAACGAGAGAATTAATATAATGGACCATGGAAAAGTGCATCAGAGAAATGGAAGAATGCAAAAGCACTGAGGGGACCGGGGACATTCTAAAGGGATTAACAAGCGCTCCAAATGTAATAAGAGACAGGTGTCACACTGTTGAGAGGGCGGTTGTTTCAACCGCAGCAGCTGGGGATGTCAAAGTACGGCTGTCGCCAAGATTCGTTACACAGCGACAGAGAACATTCTTTAGATGGGAACACCACTGAACTAAATTATGCTATGGGGAACTCAGACACCCAGAAAGGTGAAGTAATGATATTCACACCCGTGTTGCATGATAAAACACTTTAACTCAAAACATTTGCCTTCACTTTTACACGCTTAAATTTCCCCCACACTGGCTTTTGTTATTTACGAATTTTCCCAATTTTCTGTACAAAGTATGAAAGATATCTCAGGTTTGATTACAAGAGAACAATAAGACAGTTGCATATGGCTGCACTAAAGTCAATGTAATCACGGACTGAACGTAGTCTGTTTGCTCCAAGTTTCAGCAGGATCGCATGCTCTTCTATTTGGGGATGCAACCCTAAGTGTTATTGTATTAAATACAAACTGGTAAGCTTTTATTTATTTATTTTTTTAATGTATGAACTGCTTCTGTTGAATAGGAGTGGGTTGTATTTGGTTCAGTTTTAGACTTGGGCTGACTTTTGGGGAAAACAGAAAAGTAGAGCATTTTGTAATTTTGAATCTTCAGTCTGTTACTAACACAAAGACATGTAATATCCCCTGCACAGCATAAAACAGGCAGTGAAAAGCATAAGGACCTGCATTTGGATCCTGTGAAGCCACACAGAGCTGTGCACAGAACAGTACATCTGTAATCCCAGCACTCCTGCTGCGAGGGGAACTGGAGTCTGGGGAATCCTTGGGGTCTCACCAGCCAGCTAACCTGCTGTCTACTGTGCCACACATCCTTCCAAAAAGGGGGAAAAGGATTCCAATCCCTGAGGTTGTCTTGACAGCCACATAAGCACCGTGCCCTGACACAAGAACATCAAAGGCTCACCACATACATGTACGCACACACACACACACACACATGCACACTCGCACACACGCATGCATACACACACTTGTTTCTAATTTTAAGCATAAATATATTTGAACTATCAGTTTTCTTAGACCTCAATCACTGCTTTTATGCAACTTGGCTGCTATTACTACATATTCATATATGTTCGTTAACTGATTAAATAAACACTGTTTATCATAACAATATTAAGTTGGCCAGACATAATATATCAACCATTTCTGTTAGTGGTCAAGAGTTTTGGTTTTGCCTAGATTTATTTCAGTAAGATATTAATTTGAGACTGTAAAACTTTTCATTCTGTTTTTTTTTTGGGGGGGGGGGATCTGATTTTTGAGATGGCTTCTCTCTGTGCAGCTGTGTATTCCGGGCTACTGTACAGCTTCAGATGGTTTTCTTGACTCTAGTATCCCAAGCACTGGAATTACAGACAGGCAGCACCACTGGACATCTGAGTATGGAGATGTGCCTTGCCTTGGGAGATTGATTCTTTGCTATTTGCTTGTGTGTTTTTCCTTTTTGCTGGAATGTGGTTGCTAAGGAATTAAGCTTCTTCCAGTCTTTCATTACCTTTAGCCCACTGAGTTTGGATTCAGGGGCTGAGAAGGCTTTCTAGGACTGGTAGCCTAATCAAATGCATCACATAGTCAAAAGACAGTGTGAAGTGATAAATGTTGATACCACTGAGCTTGCTTTGTAAAATAGAACAAAGACAAGGCATTGGGTCAATAGTTAAAAGGGTTAGCTAAACTTTTAAAAAAGTACGCTATGATATTCTTTGGAGGGCAGTTACATGTCATGAAGATGCTAAAACCTTACCAGTGCTCTAGTTACCTGAGAGTAAATGGAAGAATTTTGTAAGAATCTGCTGCAGCTATGGATGATGGTCACTGGGGTGAGTTTAGAGCCATGGTCATAGCATAAAACACTGTAAACCTCCTGGTGTGATCTTTGCCACTGAAATCGTAAAGTTTATCTGTATCTTTTCCTTGACTTCTGTGTAACTAGCAGTGGAGTTGAAATTCTTGAGTGACTTTTTAGATAAACAAATATATATATAATGATCTAAAAAGAGATCGCTAAATTTGGTGGTGTAATCAAGAGAAATTCAGGGAGGAAGCATAAAAGTAAATTCTCAAAGCTCGAGAATTCGGGTTTGGCATTTGGAGTATGGCAGTAGCAAGGAGCATGGTGAGGCAATGTCAACACCTACAGCTCTTTAGAGTGCAGTGCTGGTAGGCTCGCTCTGTTCAGATGGATTAGCCTATTCAACTCACCTTTATTCCTTTGTTCTTTCCCTAACGTTGTCCAAAGGGCATAGAATTACTTCATGTGCGTACTGGGGGCAGGCGAGAGTGTTGCTCATGATTCTAGGACCTTTGGTGTTCAACAAACTGCCACTCATTTAAAGAGCTGAGTTTTTAACCAAGCCTGTCAACATTCCTGGAAACAATACTGGGGCACAGAAGTCCAAGATAATGCCCAGAAGACAAAAAGATGGGGGAAGGGTTGCTAGACAAACATCAGAAACATAAGCCAGTGAGCAGAGAAGCGGGCTTCTGAGTGGCCGCAGTGACTAAATGGTCAAGGCAAAGTGGGTGCTTTTTCCTTTAATGTACAAGTACTAATCTGGAGCCAGATGGAGCCTGAGGAGCACTGGCTGGTACATAAGACATCTTCCTGGTGCCCTGCAGGGTTTTGTAAAGCACAGAAGAAAATTAGCAACATTTGTGGTAGAGGGCTACAAGTGGCAAGACATGGAGTGGCCAAGCAAGCATCTACAAATAGATGGCATTTACTCTGCTACCTAGAAACAAGGGAAGAACTCACAAGAATAACCATTCAAAATGTGGCAGGAAGTGCATTCCAAGTACAATGAGCAAGTGCCAAGTTCCTGGGGTGAGAGAAAGCTTAAAGTATCCAAGTACCAGGAAATAAAAGGTGGTAAGACTGGAGGCGTTAGTGGGAAGGGCTTTGGCAGAAGGTGAAGTTGGAGACAGAGGTGGTGGCAAGCTAATGCGGAGCCTTGGAAACCAGAATGAGCATTTTCTTCCAAGTGGGATGAGAGAATTTCAGACACCTCCAGAGATCATGATCTAATCTAACTAAAAAGGAAAAAAGAAAGACATCTCTGAGCTTCCGTAAGAAGTGTTAGATTTAGGGAAAAGCAGCAAAATTGGAAGGTTAATGAGCAGGACACTAAATGGAAGAACATGAGTAGCTTCTGTGTGGGCATCAACAGTGAAGACAGGGAGAACCACGTTCCTGGGTTGTGCAACATTTGCTGACGAATTGGGCAATGCAAGTAGGGGGAGAGAAAATTAATCATGCCTGAATTTGGGGGCCTTATTTGAGAAGCTAGATGATGTGAGTATAAATGCATATGAATAAATCCTACAATTTTAGATATGGTCAGATGGTGATGACGCTTAGATGTCCAGGCAGATGTGAGTAAAGCACAAACCTGAGATATTAACTTGGAAAGCATTTTTAAAATATAGTCTTTAAAGCAATATATATATATATATATATATATATATATATATATATATATATTCACCGAAAGAAAGACAAAAGTCAGAATTCAAGTGCTACTAGACACCATAAATGTCATGATTTTCATTAAGGTATCTTGGTTATGCTTGAAGTAAGATTTTAGACACTTCTACTAGCCTAGTATTAGTCCATATGACGGAGTACAGTCTGTATATGGTCTTCCAGTGGAGAAAGGCCCTCAGAGCTTATGGGCTGAGGGGCATATTTTATTAGGAAATAATAACAGATAGGAATAATCAGGAACAATAATCTCAGTAATGTTGATACAGATGTTAATTAAGAAGCTTCCATGCTCATTCCTAAAGCTGCTGCCCACTCTAAACCCTGGGTAAGAGTAATTAATCCTTTGTTCTGAATAAACATTCATGGAACCCACCACTTCTTTGAACGTCTTGGGATTCTAAGTTGCTACTGGCTACAATTACGAATGAAGTGTTGGTCTAGTGAGAAATAACTCTTCTGTTGTATTGATTTCACTTCTGTCTTTGCATGGCTTTCCTTTATCGTCCAATAGCCAGGGGAAGAAGGAGTTTCATGCTACTGTTCATACATTAACATTTTTTTTTATACTAAACAGGTTTTGGCAGCAGAGAACACAAATATAGATCACATGCTCATCTTAAACATTGTATATAAAGTCAGAGAGCCAGACCTACTGATTTCTACATAAAGCTAAAAATTAAGTCTCAAGCTTTGGTCCAACCCAATTGAATACTTTTTCTTAAAAAAAAAAACATGCACCTGTTATAACAAAAGTATTATTATCACTTTTTCTGTGTTCATGTGTTTGTTTTTCAACCACAGAGAATTTGGCCTTCAGCTTCCTCTAGGAAGAAAAAAGAAGGCAACATACAGTCTGCTATGGGCTGAGGCCACAGAAGGAGCCGTCTACTTCACACACAGTTAAAGTCAATACAGACAGGACAGTTATTGACTGCTGTAAAGTTGGCTAATCCACCCAAGGCATAAGAAGAATTCTCTCACCTAAACGTTTCCCGATCCTATGCTGTGGATCGAAAGTTGTGCATTGCATCTATGAATAGTAAAATTTTCTGAAATGGCTCTTAGTGGGGAAGCATATGCTGAAATAGACAAACTGAAAACAGTAAAAAAAAAAAACATGATACATGTGCTACATCTATGAAACAAGGGGAATATCTTCACCTCAAATAACAATGTAGATGACGACAAGATGTGTTGAAGCATCAACCAGACCAGACATGCAAAATTAAGATTTTGTTAAGGATAAGGGCTTTCCTCATGTGGTTGGGTAAACTTTATTCCACCTCAGCTGACAAAACAGAAGGATGTATGATTCTCTTATATGCTTTTAAATGAAGCAATTTTATAAATAAATTAAAAACTCTATAAAAAGAAGTACTTGGGGACCAAAGAGATGGACCGATATTTAGAATGTGCATACTGTTTCTCCTGAGGAATGGATTTCTGTTCTTATCACTGTGTCAGGCTGTTCACAGCTACCTATAACTCCATAGGAAACCAACTCCTGGACTCTGAAATATTCACCCACACTCAAGCATACATGAGAGAGTGGGACTGGGTGGGGGGAGTCCTTATATAAAGCAGAAAGTGGTTCTTGTTATTGCCAACAGATAAGTGTGGTTTGGTCTGCTGCATCCATTACCAGTGTCACTGGTTCCTTATCAACATTACAGTCCACCTGTATTCAGAATATGTGTTGTGCCAAATATGGTATTACCTGGATACTTCAGAAAAATAGGAAGTGAGCATCTGGAGTTTGATGCTATGACTGTTCATCATAGTCAGATATCCTGCAGTGGCTATGTTTTGGTTTCTGATCTCTAGCTGACTTTCATAGCCAATGTATAGCCCTATTAAGTTAGACACATTGTAACCAATGGACAGCTTCAAATAATTCAACAAAGTGAGACTGAGACCTCTACTTCTCAAAATGAAGAACAACAAAAATTATCCCTTGTACTTATCCAGGCAAGAAGCAAACTGATTGGTGCACAAATACTTCGTGGAGGAGCATCAGTAGAAGCCTTAATTCTGACACCTTGAATTGTGGGACACAAGTCAGAGGCCATAACAAACCCAACTCCATTACTAATTTCACACTTGAGTAGAAATACACAGGGAAGTATTCAGTGTGCAGATGCAAAACAAAGTAGCGCACTGGCCTTCGCCGTGAAAGGAAAGTTCGTGTTAAAGAATGAGAGAGGAGAGCCTCGGGTCTGCTATTGCCTGTAAACACCCAATCATGGAGTCCAGGAAAATTTTAATGTTCGCAGGAGAACTGTGAAAGAGGATAGTGTTTGTGACATCTGAGTCAATTAAAATACATAAGTAATTTTCCAAATGGTTTCGTAAAGGCCTGATGCTCATGTATGAACTCTGATTTGAGATAATATTTAAATATAAATAGCTGTGACATAAATGAGTAAGAGAATTCCTAAATTTTTGAGAGCACTTTAAGCTTGTAGCAGGGAGCATCCAAAAGTTAAGAGTTAAAGAAGTCCAGAGTCCAGTCCTGGAGTAGGAGCATCAGGTGTGAGCAATTTAAATTTTTAAGAGAACTTCTGGGACTAGTGGATACATGACTTTAAATATAAAAGTCATAAATAAGACTTAGAATATTTCACAGATGTCACAAACAGCTCAGTGCGCTTCTTGCAAATGTTTCTGATAATTATATAATAATAACCAATTAAAGTGTTCCCTAAATTTTTTCAATGATAAAATATTTTAAAATTTGTTTTCAATTGTGTGTGTGTGTGAGAGAGAGCGAGACAGAGAAAATATATGAGTGTGTGTGTGTGTGTGTGTGTGTGATCTAGAGACATTTCATTCAGGATTATAAGAGTATATGTTTAAACATACCAATATTGATAAATTATGTTGTTAAATACAGTTATTATCAAACATAAGCTTAGAGTTAAATAATTGACTATAGAAATGAAGGTGGTAAATACTCAACTTCTAACTTCCTAATTATTCCAATGTGTTTTGATATTATCTATAGTTTTGAGTTTATTGCATGGTAATGGCATCCTGCGGGCCAGCTCTTCTCAACTGTGCACTCAGGATTTTGATATTTACCGTGATGAAGTGTTTACATCATGAAACCCAAAAAATCAGCAACCCACGCTACAGCTTCCATGAAGGGAGATAACATCGCTGCTAAGCATTCACAAGCAATCGTGTCTAAAGAGTACCACACAGCACTGAAGCACACACTATAAATACATTTTGTCATGTTCTTAAGTTATCAAAAATAATTTTAGTAGGGTGAACTTTTGAAATGTTCCCAAAGGTCATTTCTAAATATGTTTCTCCACTGTGCTCAAGAAGGATTTTTTTAAAATGAGAAATCAATAAAACCCTCAGCCTTTCATAATAGATTCAACTATTAAATCAAATTCTACTATTGGCTAAAAAGAATTGTCAGCATATGTATTCAGTCATCTAGGTAGGAAACGGAATGGATCTATTCTCAAATGAATATATGTGTAAGTTATATAAGTAGAACTAAGAAAATTTTGAGAACTAGGTAATAAAGAATACAAAATGTAAGAAACAAATGCCCAGCCTTGTATTCCTCTACTAGCTACTCTTCTTCTTTGTTTTGCTTTGTTTTTTTTGTTTGTTTGTTTGTTTGTTTTGGTTTATTTTTGGGGAAAAAACTTTATTCATCTACTAAACACTGGTATTAAACTCCATGTACTTGCTAGACTGATGAATCATGAGTGGAAGGTTTTGTCTATAAAATCAAAGTCGACATTATACTAGAAGAAAAGTGCTAAACTTAGGAGGAAATAGGAAAACAAATGATGTGAAATACAGTGGGGTAATTGGGATAGATTCTAAGAGACAGGAAAGTGATCTGGGGGAAAGCTGCCACTATGGGAGCATGTTTGGAATGATGTTTATGGAATAGATTTTAATAAGCACATGTTGACTAGTAATTGTGTGCCAGTCTTATACATACAAATTCAGTTTAATGTTTATAACAACCCAATCAATGTATGCAAAACTGTATTCTAAGCCTCCCATGCTTTCCCCTTGAGACAACTCCAGGACATATTAAACAAATAACTGAGGGTAGCTTATGTCCTACAAAGCAGCCAAGTTGGAAGCTATATCACCGCAGCTGGACCCTGAGGATATCAACTTACCCGTCCTCATATCTGTAGCTCACATAGACAAAGGCACTTCATGGTTGTCTCTGAAAGGTTTGCAGAAAACATCCTTTTCTAACTTTTATGATTCATTCATGTTTCCTTCCTTACACCTTAGATAGAGTTTTACTCGTCTTGTACAAATAAAATTAAGAGTCAAACATAATGTCCTATAGTCTAGGGCCTAGAATCTAAACCTTCAAATCAAACTAAACACAGTGCCAGGTGTGGTGGCAACTGCCTTTAATTACAGCACTCGGAAGGGAGAGGCAGGTGGACCTCAAGGTCAAGACTAACCTGGTCTACAGAGTGAGTTCCAGGATAGCCAAGGACAGCCAGGGCTACACTGAGAAACCCTGTTTCAACCCCCCCCCCATAAAAAAGCTAAATACAAAGTAAGCTGTAGGCAATTGTGGAGGCCTGATCATTCCACCCCAACTCAGGGAGAGTAGGCGGCAAGACTCCCTAATTTTGAAGCTATCTTGGGCTACAACCTGAAGCATTGTCTCAAAAATTCCCTTCTGGTTAGAAAGAGTCAGAGGACGAGGAAACCTCCTGCTGGGTAGTGTCTTCTACAGGTGACAGTGCAACTATATCCATAAAATGGTTGCCTAACCAATACCTGCAGAAGGACAACACTAGCTGATGGGCCCCACGCGCTGATAAAGGGCTAGAGATGATTAACAGCTGCTAAGAGAGGTAAAATCAGTCTTCTCCAGGAATGTGCCCTGGTAGGTTATCCAAACCCAAGTAGTCACTCCTAAATACATGTACATGCAAACCACACTAAATATACTTAGCAGGCTCTCCATAGGAGGGAGGGATAGATAGATAGATAGATAGATAGATAGATAGATAGATAGATAGATAGATAGATAGATAGATAGACAGACAGACAGAGGCTTACACTTCCACATCATAGTACATCACTGAGGGAGGAGGTTAGGATGGGAATTCAAACAGGGCAGTAACTTGGATTCAGGAGCTGAGGCAGAGGCCCTGGAAGGATGCTGCTTACTGGATTGCTCCTCATGACTTGCTCAGCCTTCATTCTTATAGCACTCAGGACCACCAGCCAAGGCATGGGACTACTCAGGACAAGCGGGGCTCTGTCCCATAAATCACTAATTAAGAAAAGATTTGCCTGATCTTATAAAGTCATGTTCCTTTTGAGGTTCACTCATCTCAACTGGCTTTAGTTTGTGTCAAGCTAACATGACACTATCTCACGCAGTATCACACACACACACACACACACACACACACACACACAGAGAGAGAGAGAGAGAGAGAGAGAGAGAGAGAGAGCAGTAATAGAAGACATCGCTATTATAATTACAGTATTATGCACAGGTCTCGAGATTATTCTTTCTAACTGAAAGTTTGTGTACTTTGATCAATATCTCCCCAGTCCCTTTCTTCAGTTTTGCTACCCTCCATTCAACTCTCTACTTTCAAATCCTTCTTTAGTGGTTGGTTTTGTCCAAGGGCTACAAACATACCAAGAGACAATTTAAAACAAACCATTTCCAAACACTATATTTCTTATTTATTTTATGTGTTTGGGTTTTTTTCACCCCAAATACATAAATGAATTTGTATGTTTGTGGACTATGAGTGTGCCTGGTGACTCCAGAAAAAGGAGTCAGATCCCCAGGAAATAGTTACAAACACTTATAAGTAGCTATGAATGGGTGCTGGGAATTTAATTTGGGTCCTCTAGAAAAGCAGCCAGAGCGCTTAAGTGTTGAATCATCTCTCCAGCGCTACTGCATAATTATATAATATGTATAATATATATAATTATTTAAAAAATCAAACCATATCAAGTACAAAAATGTTAGGTCTGCAGAACAGTTATTGGAAACATTTGTGTTTCTCTTGAGGCTTCCTTAAGGAAGTCTTACACAGCCAAGGAAGAAAGATTAACTTTCTGAAACACATAAAAGAAAGAAATAGAAGCAATGATCTGTCAATTACCATTCAATAATTATCTCTGTGATTATAACCTTAGGATAACATTGGGTCATTGTTTGAATGGCTCTTTGCTTGTACAACAAGCCATTTCATGCTTTCCCGTTTTTTGATTTTACTAGAGATTTCTTTCTTATGTCTTATCATACCCTAATGCTGAGAACTACAAAAGAGGAATGCGTCCTTGCAAGAGTTTGTCTGTGACTGTCATAAAGTGTGCCAGTCATCCTGAGTGAGGTTGGGAGTTGTTGTCTACTTACTGGAAAGATAGGTATGGAATTTCGCTAGGTCTCTCCCCCACTGAAAAAAAACTAGGTTATCTTCCCCCCCCCCCCCAGCATATCAAGAAATGGGGTAAAGGCATCAGTCCCTACATTTTGCACAAAGAAGAGCACCACTGACTGATCCCAGAGCAGTTAACCTTTTCATGACCTAACCTGTAGTCTCTGTTCCTCTGTGAACCTCGCACACAAGGATCCTGAAGTTTGCACAGCAGCTGCAGCTAGTGAAGACTTTATCAAAGAACTCTGCAGTTGTGATTGCATTCCGTTTATCTTTTTTTTCAAACACTGGGGAACTGAGAGGCCCATGCAGAAGTCCGAAGAGAAACACACTAACAACATTTAGTCATTTTACAAACGAAGTGTATGTGTGCAAATAGGAAGAGAAAGAGAGAGACATGCATAAAGATATATATAGCTGTAGCCCCTAAACATTGTATTTTTAAAACAAATGTAAGATGTGCGAACATAAAAACATAACTAAGAGTAATGCCAGGAAATCTTGTTCAGAAAAGATGTTTTCCTCGAAATTTTTGTTCTCAAAATCACTTTTCCACGTGTATCTTAATTATCCTTTATTTGCGTTTAAGCAAAAGGAATTTCTTTCCATTTCGATTCATTTTGTTCTTCAAGCTAACCAGATTCTTGCCTACTCTGTGTAGACACAGAAATGAAAGGGCTGAGAGCTTTAACTTGTTCCATGGATTGCCCAGATTCGATCTGGCTGTAGCTCATGGTCAGTCTCCTTCTTAGTACTGAAGTAGGATGATGAAATTTCATGAATTAAGTAATTCAATTGAGACATCTGATAACAATTAAGGTAAAATTCTTATATCAATTCTTACTTCTTCTGTCAAAACAGCTGTTAAGTTTTAGATAACAAAAATGATCAGCTTCCAACAATTTTTACTACATGTGCACTGAACTGTTGAATCAATTATCTAGCAAATAAAGTATTAATCATCAACTGCCTTCATTCCTTATGAGGTGTTGATAAAGATATATAGTATTTTATGGATACAAATGCCCCTGTGGATCTTGAAATGACTTTTCGACGCCATTAAAGAATCGCATGGCCTGGTCGTTTGGAAGAGTCCACTGGCATACCACAGCTTCATCATATTATATATCCTTAATAATACATCACAAAAGGTCCATCCCCTTTAAATGTATCATGAAGTATAGGTGTTTTGAAAGTATGAGATTTATAGTCCGTGCATTGTGCTAATGAAATTTCTGGTTTAGTGGTACTTAGATTAAAGAAACTATGGTTGAGTAATCACTACCCAGGATTGAGGAAGTAAAGTAGAATTCCCCTGAGGTGCAATTAGCAATTCAGACCAAAGGATTATTTGTTTTATAACTTCTGGCAATTGTTTGCCTGAAAGAGCCCAATTTAGCTGATGGCCTGGCAGGTAAATGCAGATTGCACTCCTAGGGCCCCCAACGGATCTCAGGACAGCTTTCACATCTCTGCATCTCTCAACTACTTTTGCTCACATATAAGTTAAAAATTTATCCTGTACGCATACACACAGATAGAATATTGTATACATAACAAATAAATAAATATTTTAAAAAAATTTATCCTGGGCTGTGTGGATGTTTGTGTCCAACTTAAGGACTGCAGCGTGTCCATGTCCACTGAGCTCCACATCTCTAGCCCTTTGTCACTGTGGGGGTGGGCTTTAAGCTCTCTTAGGCTCAAGTGTACCCAGTGTTGTGGTTGATTTCCCTGTTGTTGTCTGTAGGATGTAGGACTCTCAGCTACTTCTCTAGCAACCACATCTGCCTGCATGCTGCCACGTTCCCCACCAGATGGCAATGCTCTAAACCTCTGAAACTAAAAGCACTGCCCCATTAAATGCTTGCCTTCTAAGAGTTGCTGTGGTCACAGTGTCTCTTCACAGCGATAGAAACCCTAACAAAGACAGATTGTGTGCATTGCTGTGTATGCAAGGATGTAGATGCTTTAGCCAGACATGGTTATTTGTGCCTGTAATCTAGTTTCCTTGGAGGGGAAGGCAGGGGAATTAGGAATTTGAGGTCTATATTAGCCATCTTGAAACCAGTTGGGTTATATGACATGCCGTCTTAAGAAACAAAATCAAACAAAAGATTGTATCAAAAAAAGAAGGAAACTAAGAACCCAACTAATCGGGCACACCTGGGGCCACCTGTCAGTCCTCTGCTTCCTGAACTTCAGTCGTCAGTGTAGGTGCTCAGAGATTGCTGTGTTTAAACATCACTATGTATTATTTTTCCTTCAATGAATTTCAACTCATTGAATTGACTCACCATTTTTTAACGTGAGGCATCCATACAATGCCATTTACCAGGGCGGAGTTCAATTCATTCTTAGAGTTGCTCAAACTCCCACATGCACCCAAGGCACAGGGGATGAGTTGGAAATGGAGATGCTGTTGCCACCAGTCTGTGGAGAGGGTACCCATTCGTCCATTCCTCATAAACTGCCACGCAAGACTGAGAACCACAGGACTGAGAATGTCATGATGCAAGGTATATATGTATTCTGAGGCACAACTGAATACTGTACTATGGATGTTTAAAATTCATCTCCATATCATGTAAAGCATTCATATCCTTGATCTGCAGCAAACCCAGTGATAGAAACACTAACAACTGTGCTGGGACTGAACTGAAATAGCACATTCTTTACTTCCAGGAAATGAATCCCAAGAAGAAAGATTATGCAAGAGACCTAGATTTCTTGTATGGTAGAGTAGTCTAGAGCTCTCAGAAACACTACAAGGAACTCCTTGAAATCTGGGAAAGACCACAGGAAATCGTGTCTCCAAGCGTGATGAACAGAGGGTGAGGTAAGTTTTTGCAGGGGACATCAGAACACAACAGTCTGTCATTTGCCCTATGGTGAAGCCTTGATCTCTACAACCAGCCCAGCCACAGGCTTTGTGGTTGTTCTATATATCTGCCTGCACAACCTTTCAGATGTCTGCATCAACCTGGAAGAGGGACGTCTTTCCTGAATCATTCCTCTTCAGAGAAGGAAATTTATTTTTCTAGCTGCCGTGAGCAATCACTTCCTATCAGAACACATGGCAGCTTTACTTAGTGTCACACAGAGGGAGAAGCATCATTTCTTGCCAAATAAATGCCAACTTCCTTCTTGTTTTCCAGCTTTTCCCCACTGTCAGAAGGCAAGAAGAAGGTAGACTGGTGGGTGGAGGGAAGACTAAGAAGTCACGTTTCCATTTTTTTCAGAAGTATGTAGCACCACCTCAATAAGCTTCCTATTCACTGGCTATTTTGCCACAAAGTAGTCAGTATTCCGATAGTGCCCTGTCTATACACACACCACACGCTGTACTGTGATGAAAGAACATTCAGGTCAAAGATGAAACAACTTAGTATTTCCAATTCACGCGATTGAATTAGGGAAATCTCTTGGGTGATTCAGTTGGGTCCAAGTTTCTTAAAAACTGAGGAGGGAAGGCCCAACTGAGGATGGAGGAGAAGTACTCCATGCACCTCAACTGAGGAAGGGCCCAAGGCCAAGACTTCAGGCAGCTTGTGAATCTCAAAGGGGAAGAGCCTATAGGATCCTCGCTAACACCTAATTCAGGGACAACCCAGTCAAGGTCATGGCTAGTTATGACCTATACAATAATAAATTGGAAATAAACTTGTTTGTTTCCAAGTTTATGATGATATGTAACAGTAAACATTGCAAGGGGTGTATATCCTTTCTCTAGACCAGAGACCCCTTCAATTTTCTCAGTAGGTTTACAATGTGTTAGTCTTTCTTGGCTCCATCTTTTATTCTACATTCTCTTTCTATAGTAATAATATTGTATTATCTCTAGGACTTCGTTTCCCCAGTTACACAGTTAGTTGCCCTTTCCTTAAAGATTTTGAGTTGGGGATCCCTTTCCTAGACCCATGGTGAAATGAAATGTTAAGTTGTTATATTGAAAGGAATTATTGAGGTTGCGTAAGTTTAGGTAATGCCAAGTTACCAGAGTTACATAGACTGTTGTATCTCACAAGTTATCAGTCTCAATTAAACTAATTCTTATAGCTATACAGTCAGAGAACATACCTGTATTCAGTATGTAACTGCACATAGTGTGGAACATTCCACAAATTCTTGTCCCACGGTATTTTATATAGTATAAAAATCATAGTTTTGATCTTCCATATGTGTGCAGTTAGACATGTTCAATATACTCTTTTCAAGTGTTACTACAACTGTCACTCTGTTACTGTGACTGAACCCTTTACTCTATTACGGTGACTCATAACAGTATAGAAACATGTGTTACGCTCTGTTGTAAACACTTTCAGACATATAATATGATTTCCCGAAATCAACCTAGAGAAATTGTGTGCCAAAGACAACCTAGGACGGGCGGTGGTGATGCACGCCTTTAATCCCAGAACTCAGGAGGCAGAGGCGGGTGGATCTCTGTGAGTTCGAGGCCAGCCTAGTCTACAAGAGCTAGTTCCAGGACAGGCTTCAAAGCTACAGAGAAACCCTGTCTCAAAAAATCAAAAACAACAACAAAAAGATCATCTAGTTGGACACCAGAAATCCATATTTTGGATCTGAATCCAGATTATTACATACTGAAGTCTGGGTGCTGAGCCCTGGCTGCTTTGAGCACTGGGGTCTAAGGCTGGGAGTGTGGGTTCAACATTGACAACACTACTGATTCTGAAAACAATGTAAGCCACACTGGGTCCAGTTAAATGTACGACCCCTAGAGATGTTCCATCAGGGGGGAAGGACACAGAAGGAAGGCTTAGTAATGACACAAATCCTGAAGGTAACACACCAAGAGCAAGGTCCCCCCAACCTGGAGTGGCAGAATCCACTCTTATAAAGATGACATGAGCAAAGAGGGTGAATGATCTTGGGGGTCTTAGAAGCCCAGATGCCGAGAAAAACTCATGTGAGAATAGCTTCACGTCAGATTGTGAAGGAAGGCTGGCTTCTGACTGTGCGGCACAGGGGGAATGTCAGAAAGAATCAACAGGAGAGACGTTGGTCTGAATCCTTTGACTCATGGGCTTCCTATGGTGCTTTCTCTTAGGATCGGAAGGTTATTTTTAAGTACTTTGTTTTATTATTTTTAATACCCAAGTATCAAAGACTATTAATCAACCCAAGTATTGAAGACTATTAATCATTCATTACTCAGTAATGACCCATAAGGCCTCTTGTACCCTGTACCCTGACTTCTTCTACCTTGCCACTAGATGGCACTAGAACCAAAAATCAGGATCCCTAAAAGCTATACAGTTGTGTCCCTTTAATAGGACAACAAAGATATTTGATATCAGATAGATAGGTATAGATAGATAGATAGATAGATAGATAGATAGATAGATAGATAGATATCTCTGTTATCTTGTCAGTTGATGATCTCTTTGATTCCCCTGGGATATTTTCCCTTCATTAACAATTTTACGTTTGGCGAACTCTCACAGACCAACCTGAGGAGCAATGCCTTCTGCAGAGGACACTGACCACCAGCTGGAAGCTGATACATTTGAATTTATCTGACCCTGACGACTTCCATAAAAGGGGGAAACTCTTCTAATTCACAAAACAGGAAGGATTCTCGGGAGGGTGAATAAATGGCCTCCTTGTCGCCTAACTCTGGTTAGAATGTGGAACAGAGTGAGAACCTGAGCCAAGTGATGCCCTAATTCCTCAGGAAAGTCACATGAGAGCCTGGAGCTTTGGCCCCTCCATCCTTCCTAAAAGCCCTTTTCTCTTGTCTTTACGACAAAGACCTTCCTTCTCATATGTCTTCATTCATTTCTTTTCAACTACATTTTTCTAGACATTACTGTTCTTTCTTTTTATCAATGGGAAGGACACAAGTTCCCAGGGTGTTGGAAAATTAGTGTTCTGATAAACTACAAAAAAAAAAAAAAAAAATCCTGGCCTGGCCATGGTAAACATGTGTCTAGTGAAACAAGCATCCATCAATTAAGATTCCTGTGCTAAACATCTAAGAGAGAACAAAGCTTCAGAGGCAAATGGCATCCTCTCTGATATAGGTAAGAAGCCAACGGACACCATTGGCCCACTCAGTCCTCCTCGCTGAAATCTGAGGAGGAAATGCAGTTAGCCAGCGTGTCACAAAAGGAGCATTGTTTAAACACAACCAGACCTTTGTTTAAGGACCATCACTTCAATTTCCTCAATAATAAAGAAAAGAGAAAAAGCCATGTGTACTCTACTTAATTGTATTTATTTGGAATTTTTATGTTTTCCTTTATTCAAACCTGCCACTTCACAAACAGGCAGCAGGAAATGGAGGTTAATAGAATGATAGACTTATAGATTCACATAAATAATTAATGGCCTGAAGTAATTAGCTGGAAGATGTTTAATCATTAATTTGTCTGACTCATCAAAAGCAAGGGAGCCCATCCATAAAATATTGCACTAAATAGGAGTACACATATTTTGTCAAGATGGAAATTAATATATGATGAGAATCAGCACTTTAAAAATTAAAATGTGGGATAATCTGTTGAAACCACTCTGCAGTTACTAAGACTTTGACCTCCTTTGTCTTAGCTAATACGACGAAAGTTGCATAAACTATGTGAAGTGTACATTAAGAAGAAGTAAACTTGGGCAGAAAGATGAAGCAGTCAGAGTCTAGGGAAATTTTGGAGGCAAAGAATGCAGAAACCAAAGTGTGTCATTATTGAAGTATCCGGTGAACGATTTAGGTTCTTTGGGAGATTTAAGACAGAAAGAAAAGTCCCTTAACATAATGCTAACTTTTACAATGTATGACTGTGTACTTCAATGTGCTGGTTCCAATACAATTTTATTACAGGCCCTAAATTATGCTTTCACAGGGAAGGTCTGTCTTTAAACTTTTAGTCGGAATTGTCCCGAACTCTTCACACTGAATCAATCAGGTTTAAAGCTGGCAAAATCTTTGGCAGCCTTGTAAATCTTTCAAAAGATGTTATCCAATTACCCTTCACGGGCCACAGGATTCTACACCGTGACCATTTCCTTCTCTGTGAGGAATTAAGTGCTCACGAGAGGTTAGAAGGCAATGGAGTTGAAAAGCCAGGCTCTGTCCTTTCCTCTGCCTCACATGCGGGAGCTACAATCTCCAACTTCTCACACGTCACGAGGCTGCCAGAGAGACTGTGGCCTAAATAGTGGCCCTGGCACCACCACCGTCTCAGTTGTTTTAAATCAGTAAAAGAAAAAATAAGGACTGGAATGATTGCTATAAACTTGTAGCATGAAGATGTAGTCAGGGTGGGAAGTATCAGTGATGCCTGTTAACTTTTTTATTTTTTCCCAAATCTCAAACCCAGAATCTTAGGTACAGTCCATAAATACAGAGGGGACAGGGAAAAAAAAATAAGAAAAATAAATGTACTTCTTCTGTCCTGTCTTTGATCTTCCAAATAATGGTCTTATTTTTCCATTTAAAAAACACATATTAATCTCTGTTAGTTCTTCTTCCTCTCAGATGCCAGCGTCTAATAAGAATAAACAGATAAGGAGATGTTCAATTTATATAAAAGCCTATTTCATGCCATTTGGTTTCAAAGGGGAAAAATCATCTTGTGCAGAATCATTTTCAAGTAATTTTTCAAGGAAAAATGTGAACATGTGTATGGGTTCCTTCCCAGAAGTTCGAAAGCCCTACTGGCCTCTCTGATGTAAAATCTGAGGGGGAGGTTATGGGATTCCAGTTGCACCTTTGACCTTATGACCTCTTGAGTCAGTCACTCATTATGACCTTTGTCCTTTGGCAAATCCTGACCCTTTCTGTTTCCCTTGATTTTTACTACCTACAACAAAAGGCTTTCCCCTCTAGAATCAAAAGCAGAAGTCACATAAACGTTTGGAGTATTTTTTTTTCCACCAATACTCAAGCTAAGAAAAGGGAAAGTTTTAAACAGCAGGAAAGAAAAAGCATGAAGGGAAACATTTTATCATTTAAAGTTTCATCTCATAGATTGCTTTGATTCTAGGAACCACAGCGCAAGCACTTGGCCACGTGTTCTGATGGTGAAAGCCTTTACTTTCTTTGGTTTAAAATGTGTTGTAGCAAGAGATGCGTAAGCTGGGAGCTTTATAAATTACACTTCCAAAACTTTACACTCCAGCCATTAAGAACTGCAGCAATCACCTCACAGCTCTGCACTCATCAACCCTCCATCACCCTGGTGTCTGGAACACATTGTCTCCAAGGAAATGCAGTTCCTCTTATCAGGAGTGGGAGTGAAAGGCGAATCTGGGTAAACACCACCAGGAGAGCGCTGGGGCCAGCTCCCTTCTAGATGAGGAAGCCAGACCACTGCAGCTGTGAACAGGAGGTGGAAGCCCAGCGTCCCTAGTGCATGAAATCAGTTTCCCAATTCTAAACCCTGAACCTCACTTCGTCTTTATGATACTACCAGCTGTGGAGAATCTTAAAGCACACTGCTGGCTAGTAACAAATGAAGTTGGTTTTCATGTGTTTGCCTTCTTTTATTAAGTTGGCATCTTCTAATTTCATATATGTTTAAAACGTGTTTAGATCATGTTCATTCACCCAGCGTCATTTCCCCTACATTCAAGTTCTCTTCTTCTTAAAAAACAGTAACCAGAACAAAAACAAAGTTTGTCCTCTTAAAACTCAGTTTGAGCCATTGTCACCCTGCTTTCAATCCTCAGATGCACAGGGAAAAGAAAGAAATGAAAACTGACTCTTGGCATAAGCAGTTTGGCAGACATACACACACCACCACCAACACCACCATCACCACCACAAATAACAAATAAAATACAATAAAACTGTATCTTTAGGAAAACTCTAGACAAATAGTTGGATAAAAAGAAACACATATTAAGTATTAAATGTCTAGGTCTGGAGGGCTGGTGAATGGGAGGGGAGAAAAAGGATGGAGAAGAGAGGAAAGGAGAGGAGAGGGGAGGGAGAGAAGAGGAGAGGAGAGGAGAGGAGAGGAGAGGAGAGGAGAGGAGAGGAGAGGAGAGATTTCAAAATAAAAATTTTTTCAGAAACAATTTTATTTTAGGTCTTTCTGCTATCCTTGTAGAGTTCACTCATAACCAATGTCTTTTTATTCTAAAATTTTCCTTTCTCTGATGCTTAAATGTTTTTTAACTTTTAAAATATAATGAAAATTATCTTATCTTTTTCTGATTTTTTTCAGTTTGTTTTTTCAGTTTTTCTTTTGTGAGTTTTTTTCCCCCAATATAATCTTTGTAACCAAGGTTAACTGTAAACTTATGTATCTGAGGCTGACCTTGAGCTCTGGGTCCTCCTGCTTCCACTTTTGAAGTACTGGAAGTATTGGTATATACCACCAACCTGGGTTTGGATAAAGTGACTTCCAGGGGCTGGAGAGATGGCTCAGCGGTCTGCTGGTCTAAAGGTCCTAAGTTCAATTCCCAGCAAACACATCTGTAATGACATCTAGTGCCCTCTTCTGGCCTGCAGGCACGCATGTAGGCAGAATACTGTATACACAATAAATAAACTAAAATTTTAAAAAGTTACTTCCAGATGAACCAATATTCATGTTTTCACCATGCACAAAAATAGTATGACTATAGAATCAGTGCGTGTTTGATTACTGTAAGCAAATTCATTCTGATTGTTGTAAGGTGAAATTCACTCTGTTGTTTAGAGAGGGGTGTGCATGATACAGGTGAGAAGTTCTTAATGTTGTTAGTATGTTGTTAGGTGCACTGTTCAGAGTGGCATGTTTTGCTTAGTATGTGAAGGTAGGGCTCCCAGGCTGCCAAGTATGTTGTTTGAATAGTATATATATGACCCAGGCTAGGTGGTGCTCTAGTTCCCTAAACTATTGCCTCCCTGGGCTTGCCTGCCTCATCGCTTTCCAGTGATCATCAAAATCCTTTCAACTTGGATCAGCTCAGACAGTGCTCTGGGTTTTATATGTAAACTCTCAGAATGTAGGTCTCCTTAGCTTTCCCGTGGTGTATCTCCAACACCCTGTTCAGTGAGGCTTCAGCAACACTTGTCCGTGATGAACTGTGAGAGACTTTGTTTTGCATTCCTACTGGGAAACACTTTCAGGTGTGAAGGCTGAATTGGTAGAGAATTATTTGGTTCCTTCACTCTACAGAAGTGAAGAAATTTACATAACTCTTATAAATAAGATAACTAAACTGTGAATATTATCAGTTCATATCAGTTCTCCTGTATGAAGCCATTTGAATAATGTTCTTGACTTTCTCCATCCTCCTGAGGGACAGAGATTTTATAGGAATATTTTAATTGTTATGAAAAATAATAAATTTTAATTAATGTTCTACAAAGCTAAAGTTAACAAAATCTTTTTTTTTACTTTTTAAATTTTATTTTACTATTTGACAATTTCATACACGTGTGTAATGTTTTTGGCTATTTTTCACTCCTTGTTTCTTTCTCCCAGCCCTACCTTCTACCACACACCCTGTTCTTCTGAACAATTTGCCTCTGCCCTGACCCTATCTCTGCCTGACTCATACACCCTGGGGAGGATTTGGGTCTCCCAAGCTTCCCTTCCATGTGTGATGAAATTGTAATAGGGACAATCTTGCATCCATAACCACAGTTTCAGCAAGTAAAGATGTCCAACGGTAGCATAATATCCACAATTACTGAGTTCTCAGATCTAAACAAAACATCTAAAACATTGGTGGTCCTCTTAGTCTGCAGTATATATCTACTGTATGGTATATGCTTGCTTTCTGTTGCTGTGATACCCAAGGCAGAAACCTGGAGATAGAGACTGAAGCAGAGACCATGTAGGAATGGTACACACTGGCTTGATTTCTTCCTCCTTGGATAGCTACTTTTACTTTATAGATCAGGCCCACTTGCATAAGTATGTTGGGCCTCCCTAGATCACCTCACAGTTAAGAACATACCTGATAAGCATGCCTACATGCCAATCTGATGGAGGTAATTTTTCAATTGAGATTCCCTCTTCTCAGGAGACCCTATTTGTGTCATGTCCTCAAATACTCACCAGTATACCTGTTTTTTTTTTTTTGTTGTTGTTGTTTTTGTTTTTCAAACTAAGATGGCTTTGAAGAACCAATCTCCACACTCATCACTTTTATCTCCTAATCTCTACCCCCATCCTCTGTACTGGCTAGTTTTTTTTTTTCAACTTAATACAAGCTAGAGTAATCAGAGAGGAGAGAATCTCAACCAAGAAAATGTTTCCATAAGAGCAGGCTGCAGGCAAGACTTCAGGGCATTTTCTTAATTAGTGATCTATAAGAGAGGGCCTACCCCATTATGGGTGGTGCCATTCCTGGGCTGGTGGTCCTGGGCTCTATAAGAAAGCAGCTTGAGCAAGTCATGAGGAGCAAGTCAGTAAGCAATGCCCCTCCATGGACTCTGTATTGGCTCCTGCCTCCAGGATCCTGTCCAGCTTGAGTTCCTGTCCTGACTTCCTTCAATAATGAACTGTGATTTGAAGTATAAGCTAAACAAACCCTTTTCCCCCCACGCTGCTTTGTTCCTGGTGTTTCATCACAGCAATAGTAACCCCGAGACAGCATCCATGCCTAATCCTGCTAAAAAAATCTTAGTGTTAATCCACTCACACGAAGCAATTTCTCAACTATTTCTTTGGGTGGTAGACAAGTCACTGTTTTTCTCATGTGCAGAGGCTTAGCCTTTCTAATCCTCTAGATGCCAGGAACATCAAACATCATTGTCAGGTGACAGCAATCAAATGTCTGGAGACATTGCTAATGCCTCCCAGTGGAGACTCATTTCGGTAGAGATTAAATCCTCATGAAGGAATTAATGTGTTTACCAAACTGTTAAAATGTGTATCAAAGTTCTCAAGAGACAGAGAACCCACAGAAAGTTCACATGCAGAGAGGAGAAAAAAATCTATTATGAAGAAATGGGACTAGGAAGATGGCTTCGTAGGTGAAGCCCTTGCCAAAATGCAAGCACAACCACCTGAGCTAGTGCCCTGACGACTACACAAAGATGGGAGAAAAGAGCAGGATTCGCAAGTTGTCTCTGACCTCCGCAAGTGTGCTGTGTTGCATGTGTAGCCCCCCAATTTTTTTCTAACATATGTGTCTTGTGAAATTATATGGAAGCCAGATAGTTCAAATCGGTAGCCTAGATAGCTAAGCCGGAGGCCCAGGAGAGCAGAAGTGAAATGGCTGAGGAGAGAGTCTCTCTTGGGGAAGTCTCGCCAGGATCTCCGCATCAAGCACACAGAGCTTCAAACTCCAGTCAGTGTGCACTCTCTCCCTTCCCAGGATCTCTGCATGTCATGTTCACTTTTCCGGGTGACAGCAAGCTCCTTTTGATTCAGAACTTTCACAAACCAGAACATTTTCCTGACCTGAGTAAGCCACATCTCTCTCTTAGCTGCTCTCATTGAACTCACGCATCTTCTTCTAGGCGATTATCACTTTAAAGTCGTGGAGGCCTTTTCAGTTTTGTCTTTATCTGTATTTCCAGCACCTAGATGAAAGTCAGTATTCATTGAGTATTTATTGAATGACCAAATTAATGAATTATCATGTACCTGAGCTATGTTCTCCTTTTTTTTCAGATGATAATTGACTGAGTGACATTTCAATGGTCTAAATTACCACTTCTAACTCATATACAGAAATCACGGTATGTTTATTTGATAAAGAGAAGGTTAACTCCTTATTGGAGATATTCCTGATACCCCAGACCACAACTGTTTCCTAATGCTAGCTCCTTCAGCAGCTTATCGTTTGTTTCGGAAATGTGCATTCCTCCTGGGATCCCATGTTGGGGAAGTTAAGTGTGCCAGTTATCCATTTATTGCCGCTGATCTTCAAATTCACCCTTTGCTGTGCTCCTTTGTAAGACTGGAGTCGAACCTGAAATATTTCTCCTTCAGTCTGTGTTATTTTCAGTTTCATCAGCCATAGATAGCAACAGAGGGCCAGGGCCAGGGGCAGAGACTTCTGTTGAGTGGCTGTATCTGCTCTTTTTGTTCTGCAGTGTGGCTGCATGGAAACTCTGGAGGCATGTGGCCTCACAAGTGTTGCTGGGACGCTACTAGAAGACATCTTTCACACCAGCTCCTGTACACATGTCCCTTCTCTCCAGACTCACTAATAAACTGAACATGACCTGAAGCATTAGAAACCATATAGCCAGAAGAACAAGCCTCAACCTCTCCAGTAAGTCTGAACTTGGCATTAGGGAGCAAATCCTCTGCAGGTATGCTTTCAGTGTGGACTGTCAGTCAGTGTCCTTTTATATGTCTTATAGATGCCTCCTTAATGCCAGTTAGTGATTCCTTAAATACTTCTCTTTTCACAATTGACATGGTTTCTTAGGGCTTCTTCTTCCTGCCTGGTCTCTATTCAGTATTGTAGAGTCTCAGGAAGTTTGAGTATACACGTCCACAGAATCTTATTACAGAAGAAGCTGGGAACTGGTTTTCGTTTTCTGTTTGCTTGTTTCTTTGTTTGTTTGTTTAGCAAGAAGAACTTTTAGAAGACCCACTGAAATGATCAGAAGCCAAAACAGATAACTTTACTGCTGGAAGAAGCCTCAGGGGTCGCTCGGGCTCTCCTATGCTGGTAGAAGTGAGCACGTCAGTCACGGAAAGGTTAACTAACTTTAGATACTGGATAAAAGAGTGTGAATGAGCCCCTGGGGACACACTATGAAGCAGCTCCGTGAAACGCACCCCACTCCAGTGAAAATTCTCTCCCAGAGGCCTCCCTGCACATGATGCATTGGCTCTTTTATGAAGACCCGTGGGAAGAGGAAATGTTTCTCAGGCTAAGTAGCGAAAATTACTATGCTTCTTTTTTTTTTTAATTTATTTATTTATTAAGGATTTCTGCCTTGTCCCCACAACCGCTTCCCATTTCCCTCCCCCTCCCCCGATCAAGTCCCCCCCCCTCATCTGCTCGAAGAGCAATCAGGGTTCCCTGACCTGTGGGAAGCCCAAGGACTGCCCACCTCTATCCAGGTCTCGTAAGGTGAGCATTCAAACTGCCTAGGCTCCCACAAAGCCAGTACGTGCAGTAGGATCAAAAACCCACTGCAATTGTTCTTGAATTCTCAGTATTCCTCATTGTCTGCTATGTTCAGCTAGTCCGGATTTATCCCATGCTTTTTCAGACCTAGGCCAGCTGGCCTTGGTGAGATCCCAATAGAACATCCCCATTGTCTTAGTGTGTGGGTGCACCCCTCGTGGTCCTGAGTTCCTTGCTCGTGCTCCGTCTCCTTCTGCTCCTGATTTGGACCTTGAGATTTCTGTCCGGTGCTCCCGTGTGGGTCTCTGTCTCTGTCTCCTTTCATCGCCTGATGAAGGTTAATATTCCTGAGGATGCCTATGTGTTTGTCTTTGGATTCACCTTATTTAGCTTCTCTAGGAACATGAATTATAGGCTCAATGTCCTTTATTTATGGCTAGAAACCAAATATGAGTGAGTACATCCCATGTTCCTCCCAAGAGAGGCCCTATCATACAACAAAAGTATATGCTCAACTATGTTCATGGCAGCATTGTTTGTAATAGCCAGAACCTGGAAACAACCTAGATGCCCTTCAACGGAAGAATGGATGAAGAAAGTATGGAATATATACATATTAGAGTATTACTCAGCAGTAAAAAACAAGGACTTCTTGAATTTTGCATAGAAATGGATGGAAATAGAAAACACTATCCTGAGTGAGGTAAGCCAGACCCAAAAAGAGGAACATGGGATGTACTCACTCATATTTGGTTTCTAGCCATAAATAAAGGACATTGAGCCTATAATTCATGTTCCTAGAGAAGCTAAATAAGGTGAATCCAAAGACAAACACTATGCTTCTTTAGAACTATTCTGGTTTGGTCCATGGACACTGCGAAGATGTAATTGCTGACTTCCCACTGAGAGCAATGGCCAGGAGACGTGGAGCTCTGGAAAGTGGGCCAGAGGGTCTCATGCCAGTCGCATCTCTGACATGTCTCCCTTCTGCCTTAGTTCTCCCTGACTTTCCCCTTTGCTTTGATTGGGTCAAAGAGTCTTTTAATCCCACTGCACATCAGCCACTTTGGAACATAAGGATAATACACAAGCAAAAAATACAAATAGCAACATGGCTTTGAATAAAATAGGAGGCTTTAAATCTTCAATTCCAATTACAGTTTGATACTCTCCCTTTCCTATTTGCTTCCAGTGGCAAAATCATTTAAGGGGCTGGAAATGTATCTTAATGATAGAATGCAAGAGCGGCCTCGGTCTCTGCCTTCAGTGCACCACACACTCACAATTTAAATACGTACACTCAAAAACAAGCGCTTCTAAGAAACGAAAGAGGACTCTGTTCAGGGTTTTCACGCCTTCCCTGCCACTTGCGTATGTAATGCAGTAATTCATGAGCTTAAGAATTTTCCACCTTTATTTCCCAGGAATAAATAGCACTCCTCTGAACTTTATCCACTTATAAATGGTTTTTCCAATGTAAAGGCATCAAACTTAGTAGCATTTGATGATAAATCTGATGATAGACACAGAAAGAACAAGCGTCTATTGTGTTTTAATTTCTGTGTTAAATTATGCCAAACTTTGCTGTAGATTACTCTGAGTTATTTATATTGCACACGTGTGTGGGGTCATGGTACAGGAATGTGGAGTTCAGAGGATGACTGAAGCTTGGTTTCTGCTAAGGAACCAAGTTTACCCACCTTACAGTATTCCACGAAACACAGAAGACAGTACCGTCTCCTTTACTGTGAGGCTCGTTATCTCTTGGTCTCCGAGTAAGCAGGATTCACGTTCACATCCCTCAAGGATGGTGATTGCAAACTTTAGCTGCACCTGGATTCCCTCATGTTCCTCCACGCCCACAGGCAGACGTCAGAGATCATCATTTCACCATTTATCATGGGCACTGACTCATTCCATGCTGGGGCAAACTAAATATTTGCTGAATAAATCTTCCGAGCAGCTACCAGAAATGGGAGGTGTTGGAAACAAAGAGGCCATCACAGAAAACAGAGCAACCGCAGCTGTGGAAATCGAGAAGCTGTGATATCTCTGCCTCTCTCTTTCTGCAAGCAAAGGAAGAATCCGTGTCTCTGTACCAGAGCCGAAAGGCAAAGCACTTCTGGCATCGTCTGCTTTCAAAGAAGCAATTTGAGAACTGTGTTTTTGTTCTGTTTGTCTTCTTTTACTTCAGGGGGAAAAAAAGAAAACAACAGATGTAACACTCAATGCATCATTAAGTAGTCATTCTTGTCCTTGAGTACCTGCCTGAGATTTGCCTGTGTTCTTACAATACCTGCTCACCCTGGCTCTGATGCTAGAAAGCACTAAACGGAAGCCAAGGAAATGGGCCTACCAAACAATCCAGTGGATGGAAACACTGGAAAATGGACAACAGGGACAAGACGGGAAGAAACTGAAACTGAAACTCCAAGGAGCTAAAGACTTCCTGCAAGTAGATTGTTAAGAGACACATTCTTCCCATGGCCCCTGATTTAACCCTGCAAATGGGTCATAGACAAGGAGGCCACAGTGCTTTTGTACATCACATTTTCCATTTATTTCAGAAAATGTAAGGTCAATTTTCTATCTGACTCCATTGGCTATTGAGTTATTATTCCCTTCATGCCTTCAAACATCCTGGTGGTGGTTTCTGTCGCTGAGGTCTTTGATCTTCAGCAGGACAGTCCGTGTTTCATTCAGGACCCTACAGAACGTCTGTACAACAGAAACAAGGAAGAATGAAGTTGTAACTTTGGACATTCTGAGTTTATCTTGCCGATATTGATAACAGAAGTAAAAAAAAAAAAGGAATAATGAAAGACACACTTAAAATACCATGTTGGATTTATTGATTTTTATTAAAACAAACTACTAGATTTTCAAATAAATAATAGTACTGAAAGTGTGTTGTGGTGCCTCTGCCCTGGTAAGTCTACACCTACACTTGGACATGTGGGATGGCTTGTTTTTATGTCAACTTGCCACAAATTAAAGTCTCCTTATTGGAGAGCTTTGACGGAGGGAGTGCCTTAACTGATGTAGGGAGTCCTACTCAGAGTGTGGGTAGGATCTTCTGATAGCAGCCTAGATGGAAAAGGTATGACAGAACTGATTATTTGTCCTATGCTCTCGTGATCTTTCCTCTCTCGCTCTCGGCCTTCCCTCTTGGTGCTGCTATTGCTTTCTTCACTGATGTCAGAACCCGCACTGCAGAGTTACCATCATTCCTAAGGCCTACTCTGCAGGATTTTTTTCAACACCAGATTGGGACTGCTGAGGTATCCACCCTCATGGACTCAACTACCAGATTCTCAGCCTCTCGGTGTGAAACAGTCATGGTGGGATTCCTCTCATAGCTGAGGCACCCAGGCTTAAAGTTGGACAATAACTACATGACTCCAGATTCTCTGCCTCTCAAGTGGAAGGTTTTTGCTGTCATTACTTTAACATTATATATATATATATATATATATATATATGTATATATATACATATATATATACATATATGCTATGTATATGTGTGTATATATATAGTTTGTATTATGTTAAAGTTATTTATTATATGTAGTACATATCTGTTCTGTTCCTCTAGAGAAAGCTGATTAATTCAGTGTGTCCTTCCTCTACTCTTTTTTGAGAAGACCACACATTCTTGCTCTCTGACGTGCTCTGCTATGCCTTCTGAGTGCCTCCGTTTCTCTGGTGAGTGCCTCCACTTGTCTTCTGAGTGCCTCCATTTCTCTCAGCCCTCTTGCCTAAACCTACATTAAAATACCTCAATTGAACCTCAACTCAGCTTCCCTTTTTAAAAGTGGGCTGTTTTTGAAATTGATAAACAGGAAAATATGGTTTTTGTTTCCAAAACAAAATGAGCACATTGAAGCTATTCTAACAAAACCCAGACTTTTACCTAGAAGTGCTGAGTTTTTGGTGAAGAAAAAGGCGTTGTTAAGAGCGAATTATCTGGTCTTGAGATGGAAGAACAGGATCCTAAGGAGTGCTTTCAAAGCAAACACTCCAGGTAATGAGAGAAGACGGGATACCTGAGTACCAAGAGCCTCTCTACACTATGAGAATGCTATAACACTTCTTTATCACCATACTGTTGTCTGTTTTTGTCCTGTGTGGTCAGCCTGCTTCTACAAGGTAAAATCAGAGTCAGTCTCAAGACCAGAGAGCCTGAGGTAGGCAGTAGAAGCTGCACACTGACTCTCAGATACAAAGGAGGTGAGCTTCACCTCAGCATACACAGGACTTCCTTCTTCAAAGGCTCTCAGTACATCATGAGTAAATGTCACATTGCATTTAGGAATTTAAATATGACAATATCCATGGGTAATTTTGACTTACAGAATGCCAGTGGGAACAAGGCTGCATATGAGAAGCCAGGGCCCTACATACTTAGTATTGGGGTGAAGATCGAGATAATGTCTGATGCAGTTAAAAATAAATAATTTGGTTGCCATGGTTTCCTTCTTTATGAAGTCTTTTTAGCATGAATTGCTGTTGTTGTGTTTAATTTTAGATTCATGCAGATTTTCGACAAATAAGAGTTCTTGTACATCTGAAAAGCTGTGGGAAACGGGCTTTGGCAGTCTGGTTTAAACATCTCTATGCAAAATATCCAGGTTCTGGCTTTTTAATAACTACCAAAGGCAAATGAATAGAGAGAACAGGATCATGGAGAGAACACCTACATTCAGCTTCTGATTATAGCTGAATTTTATTACCACAGGATTTAAGGGCATATCAGACACTGAGGGCTGATTCCTAAAACCACGGGAAGGTAAGTGTCCCCTCCCACACAGTGACTGCCTCAACAGCCTTCTTCTAAGGAATTTCGGTACCAAACATTAACTAGATAAATAAGAATTTACTATTAGCAAGGCTCTAATTGTGCTCACAAAACTTTTAGTAATCAATTACAACTTCCTTTTTTGAGGACATTGGAAGATTTGGAATTTTCATCAGCTCTCAAATATCTACATTTCACTTCTGGAAAATTTTACTAGTGGATATTATGTATTTAAAGATCATACATGCAAAGGAAGAGTTGACTTTCCTAAATGAATTATTTTTGTTGTTATTAATTTTTTTATTTATTTTACATACCAAACACAGTTTCCTCTCCCTTCTTTCCTCCTGTTTTCTCACCTACCTCATTTCAATACAACCCCTATCCACTCCTCAGAAAGGGTAAGGCCTCCCATGGAAGTCAACAAAGCATGGTATATCAAGTTGAGAAAGGACCAAGCTCCTTCCCTCACCCCATATCAAGTCTGAGCAAGGCATCCCACAATGAAATGAATTCTTGTTTGTTTAGTTACTATATGATTGCTTAAATCATAAACTTCCCTACCACAACTAAGATAAGAGTTGGAATTTTAAAAAAGAAAGAAAATAATCAAACAGCCTTTGTAGAGATGTTTTAGAACACAATTTTTAAGGAAACAGGAGGCATTGACATGTTGAAAACCACTTCTCCCCAGCATCTACAGTAAGTATAGTATTGAAAGTTCTTTGTGTGAGGATTTTGAGGCTAATCTTGGGACTATAGGAGAATGAACTTAGAAATAGGAATGCCTTCCTTGGAGATACAAAGCAATGTAGTTTATAACCCAAAGGAAATAAGCTAACCATATTGTGTGTGGAAATGTGCTTTCTGTTATTCCAATCTATTATATGAATTAGTCAGTTACTTGCTAGTTGCACATTAAGTCTTTTAGTGATATACTTTTGTTATTTTATATTTTACCACAAGGCTCGAGGTTTACTGGTAAGGTTCCAGGGCATCTCTCTTCTTCAGAAGTTACATGGCATCTCCTTGACTCCACCTTCTTTTCTCCTCTATCTCTGCTAATCTATTCCCACTTTGCTCTCTATTCTGCTCTGCCATAGGCCCAAAGCTGCTTCTTTATTAACTAATGGTAACAAAACACATTCACAGCATATGAAGGGGAATCCCACATCACCTCCCATTTTCTGTCTAAATAAAAAGGAAGGTCTTAACTTTAACATAGCAAGATAAAACAAAACAATTATCTAGCAAGAATGAGAGTTACAATATTTATATCTATTTTATCTTTTATCATAGTTGAGGAAAACTATAATTATAGCTATCTGTTCTTCAAATCCATCAAACACTCCAGAAGGATATAATCCACTAATGAGGGAATCAAGTGACATCTTTAGAATGTAAAAGTATAAAAAAATAGAAGTAAAGAAAACAATAATTATGCACATGGATGGCCTAACAAACGTGGTAAACAGGCAGCATCTACTTTACCACATGTAGAAGGAAAAATACGAACTCAGAACAAAGAGCCAGTACAAGCAGTAGGGAAAAATCCTGGTCCCAATGCCAGTGGCACTATAGTCTTCCCCAGTCACACAACTGCCACCCACATTCAGAGGGCCTAGTTCTGACCTATGCAGGTTTCCCCAGTGTCTGGAGTCAGTGAGCTCCCTCTAGCTTAGGTCATCTGTTTCTGTGGGTATCCCCATCATGGTCTTGACCCCTTTGCTCATATTATCTCTCCTCCCTCTCTTCAGCGGGACTTTACTGCTTGAACTGGCTTTTGGAGCCCTTTCTCTTTGGCAGGGTACCTTGCTCAGCCTAGATATAGTGGGGAGGGCCTTGGTCCTGCCTCAAAGCAATGTGCTAGACTCCCCAGGAAAGCATTATCATCTCTGAGGAAAGGATGATGGTGGGGTCCAGGGAAAGTAGAAGAAGCAGAAGGAGGGGAGAGAGTGGGAGCAGGGGTTGGTATGTAAAATGAGAAAATATGTTTTTTAAAAAAATAATTAATTATAAAAGAATGCAAAACAAAGAGCGTGGGACAAGGTGCCAAGGTATATGCATGTGGCACGGAGGGTTGAAATCTGGAACGGGAAGAAAGGGCAGTATAGTAAGAAACAGCATGTGGAGACTAAATAATCCAAAAGCCTTGGAAATCCGTGGAAGATGACAAACAAGAGCCAAAAGTCATATGTACCCGAAGCTGAACAAATAACAAAGAAAACCACCCCCGGATCTGCTGGCAACAAAAGGACACAGGTAAACCTCCAAACAGCCAAAGGAGAAGTGTGAGCTTTATTTATCCAAGGATCAAATCAGTCCCTGTTGCACGTTTCTCAGTAGAAATAAACAGAGCTAGGATACAGCTCAGTGGTAGTACACTCCCTAAGCAGTCGGAGGCTCTGGGTTCCAGCCCAGTGCTGTAAACACACACACACACACACACACACACACACAGAGAGAGAGAGAGAGAGAGACAGAGACAGAGACAGAGAGACAGAGAGACCAAGAAACAATGATATGCCATTCAAGTTTAAACAACCACCACCACCACAATAACAAAGACAACCTGGAAACCTATGCCAAGTGGTAACAGTCTTCCAAAATGTTGATAAAAACATTTTGACACAAACAAAACCATAAGAAATTGTTGCTGCAAAATACAAAACACTTTTTTCAATAAAAAGAAAGTTATACTAGAAGCAAGACATGCCAGAAAGAACTTTTAGAAGATGAATTCTTAAATATGATGGTAAATAAAAACTAAATATCAGCTGAGAAGTATTCACCTTACTTGGTAAACTATTTACATAATTTTGTTTTGTTTTTGCCTTTGATTTTTGAGACAGGGTTTTTCTGTGTAGCCTTGGCTGTCCTGGAGACCAGGCTGGCCTCGAACTCACAGAGATCTGCCTGACTCTGCCTCCCAAGTGCTGGGATTACAGGCATGTGCCAACACTACCTGACATAATTACATAATTTCAATGAATATGTGTGTGTGTGTGTGTGTGTGTGTGTGTTGTGAGATATTTGATTATACTGTGTAAAGATATGTCACTCTGATTGGTTTAATTAAAAGCTGAGCAGCCAAAAGCTAGGCAGGATTTTCAGGCACAGAGGAGACTAGGAAGAAAACTGGCAGGGACATGGGGAAACTGAGAATAAGCAAGACATACAGGAGCAGAGGTAACAGTCACGGGCCATGTGGCAGCACATAGGTTAATAGAAATGAGTTCATTTCAGTTGTAAGAGCTAGTTAGAATCAAGCCTAAGCTATTGGCCGAGCTTTCATACTTAACAGTAAGTGTCCCTGTGGTGATTTGGGAGCTGGCAGGTGGGACAGATAAAGACTCCCTAAATATTTGTGACAATAGTCAGGAAAGGTGAGTCCATCAATTTGAGAATAAGGGGGAATGTGAAGGTATTGGAGGGAGGAGACTTGTGAGATCTGGAGAGAGAAAGGGGGAGGAGAGAAGTGACATAATTAATAGTTTTCTCATTAAAATGTAAACATTTAAATTTTTAAACTTAATTAAAAGTTGAATTAGTCAATGAGTAGTTACATCTAAATAAACTATAACCGAAAATTATTATAATTTCACCTGATGTAGTAAAGTATTTACATAATCAAAATATGTGGCAACAATATCACAAAAAGCAGGAAAGACAATAATTATTTGGAGTGTAGATAGCTGGAAAAATGATAAATGGAGGATTTATATATTAGGTATTTTTAACTCAGTAATGTATAATGTAATTTCTTATATTATTAATGAATAATTTAAAAATTATAGGAAGGAAAATGGAAAAAAATAAATCTTATCTGTCATAAGGCTTCTTCTTTCCAGGATCCTCTGAGCCTGAATATCCTTTTTCACTATTGGCTGCACAGCTTTTTATTATTAAACCAATCAGAGTGACATATCTTTTCACAGTATAACCAAATATGTCACAACACATGTATATTCTTTTAAATTATGTGAAAAAATACTGAGCAAGGTAAATAATTTTCATTTGATATTTATTTTGATTTACCAACATGTTTATATGTGTTTTATATTTATGTATCTGTATTTCAATTATGGATACTTTGTATGATGTTCAAACAATACAAAAACTATGAAAAATAATCAGAAGAGGTAAAAAACAAAGAATATGATGATAGGTTTACTGTCTAATGCCTTACATATTAACATAGGAATGGGCTGGGAGAATATTAAGTAGATGGGTTTCTTTGAGAATCAAATATACATCCCATGACCTGGACATTGCATTTGTCAAAGAAGAATATGGAAATTTTTAAGTGGGGCATTTAAAATATGTATGCATTTTTCCTTTGTTTACTTTTTCATGCAGGCAGCCTAGGCTGACTTTGAACTCACTATATATAGGAAAATACCTGATCCTCCTACTTCTGTCTCTGAGGTGCTGGGGTCACAGGTGTTCACCAGCACTCCCAGTTTTAATGTATACAGTGTTTAAAACACCATTCCATACACTTAAGACATATCTCACTATGTTTTAATGTATACAGTGTTTAAAACCCCATTCCATACACTTAAGACATATCTCACTCTGTGTCTATTTCACTTTGGTATAAATTACAAGCAAACGAAGCCATATACACCCAGATGAAAGGACTGCATCCATGTAGCACTCTCGCTGGGAGAGACACGAAAAGCATTCCCGTACTTGGTTTGTACCTGGAATATGACATCTTGTTGTGTCTACCTTTTCCACCCGCTTATGCAGCTGTGGTAGGGTTGATAGACAGCCCCTTGGGCAGCACAGACAGCATGACCGTGATCCTCCTTATTGCTGTGGATTGGAATTTTGTAGCTATGGTTTTTGCTACTCAGAATCTATGTGATTCACTGGCTACAACAGCAGATCTAAACAGGCAAAGCTAGGCTTTTAATTTTACACAATTTTTTAGGATAAGTAACTTGAATTGTGTCTCTGTTTCTTGTCCCTGTAGTTGTAGTTATGGGTGGTGGTATTAATAATAAATTGATGACATGGGAATGTGGAGGAGTTGATAGAGTCATGACTTAGGATACACAATGCCCTTGGTGGCATCTCCAGCACAACATATAACCAGGTACGGAGCATATACCTATGATTCCAGCACTCAAGAGTGAAGGCAAGAAGGCCAAAGTCCAGAGTCATCCTCAAATAAACAAGAATAAAAATAAATGATTACTATGTAAATAAAAGATTTTTGGAAGGAAAATTAAGACATATGTTACAAGATTCCTTTTTTAATGTATTTTCATGTTTATATATTTATATATTTAATATGTCAGGGAGACTGTGTAGAATTTTTTTTTTTTAGTCCAAAGGATACCTCAGACAATACAGAGACATGTTTATACACAAAGAACACATTGCTAAGCATTTCCTATAGAATCTAGAGGTTTATTACCAACAGTTCAAACTTCAGGGGATCTGTCCCAATGGGAAGGGAATTGTTGGTTCACCGTGCTATGAAGAAATGTTTACAGTGTGTAGATGGGATTAAAGGGAAACAGCACTAACACACACATATCACACAGCCTCCCAACTGTACACAGGTATTTATCATAGAGAAACCAAAATTTCACTTCACGCACAGAACACTGTCCATAAATGCATGGAGAAACCATCTCTAAAACAGGCAAAACTTGGAGCAACCACCATGGCAAATAGAAACCATTTCCCATCGTAACTGCATGTGAACATTTTCTTCTAGCATCTCCCAGAAAGTTTTTCTCCTAAAAGTTGTTTCTTTCTTGAGGTTTTCACCACTCTTTTCTTTTTTTCAATTGTCTGTGCAGGCCGCTTTCTGGTTGCTGCTATAATATGCATTCTTGTATTCATTGCTAAAGATGGAGCTACAGATTCTCCCCAGTAAACAAGAATTAAGTAAGTGGGATACTTAATTTTTGTGAGGGCTTTTTAATTGAAAGCATTTACCAAGCCCTCACAATGAACAAAGGACTATGGGAAGTTCTGCCTGGAGATAAAATTAGCCATGAGAGGAAGAGGTTTTCCCTGACATCAAAGTTATTTGTTATCTTGTCAGGAGATAGTAGTGTTTACCAAATTTCACCAGTCTGCAGGAACAAACTCTGGGAGAGGAAGCTTGGTCAGCATCCTTATCCAGACACAAATGCCAGGTTAAAATATTGACCTCATCGTGTGTGGCTTTCAAAAGCCACCAGAGTTGTGCAAATGTTTGGGGATGAGGGACAAATGAGAGAAGTGATACTTATGAATCTCATCTCGGGCACGGACTTAACAGTCCTGAGACGGGTTGCCATAGGCTTACAGTGGGTTTATGCTTCTTAGGCAAATGGGGTGTGACTTTCCACCGTGCTCATGCAGACACAGGGCATGGGTTTGCAATGCAAAGCCAATTCTTCTCACCTTCTCGGCTTATACCTCTCTGAACACCTATCTTATAGCCTCAACCCTGAGCGAGTCTCCCTTTTTCTTTTTTCTGTTACATCATAGCAGTGGAAGAAAGGAGCAATTATAATTTTATTTTTGCTTACTGTCTTTAACAAGGTAAAAGGACTATTTATTACAACTATCACTTTTTGAAACATAGGTCACAGAGGACATCCATGTGACAAGAACACAGTTTTTACATTTAAATGACAATTTTGATTTAGAAACAAATATTCCACTGTGACCACTCAGTAGAAAATAAATATGCTCTAACCAACTTCGCATATATCCATCTGTGAAAATGGAAACGGATCTGTGTATCCTTCAAAATACTTTAGATTTTTTTTGTTTCCTGTAAATGATGTTTGCTTGCATCTGATTGTCGTCACAAGCAAGTATAAAAATATAATCATGTTTCAAAAGGCTAGAACAGAACAGAGCAACTCTCCTTAAGGATTAAGGGTCCCCTCATATTCATGGTGTTTGCTTGGAGACTTTTTAAAGGTCTAGTTATCTTAATGTAAATGTAATAATGTAAATAATCTGACTAATAATCAGCACAATTTTCTCAACTTTGCAGAAATTGGTTTGAATAACCAATGAAAATGAATGTGTTCAAACACTTTCAGTTGTATTTGTCTTTCAAATCGATTCGCTTGAATACCAATATTAAAAGAAATCCAATCTAAACAGTATCCATTATTCTTAATAGACTTAATAAGAGAGTGTACATTTTTATTACCTTATCTCCAAGAATTAAACCACTCTGCTGCTTTCTAAAGCCATCTGTATGTTGAAAATGTTTGTGTGTTTCCCAGCTCATTTCATCCTAATTCAGTAGCGCTAGAAATCCATCTTGCAGATGAAGAACTGAGACAAAGACAAATGATTTGTCCAAAATGACATCTGTGCAACGGGCTATGTGTGAACCTAAGACCGTAACCTCTGGCCCAGCTTGCTGGTGGATCCGGCACTGTTTGAGAAGCCCTGCGTGGCACATGCAGAGACGGTTAAAAGCTCTTATCTCCCTGCTGAAATCCCAACAGCTGGTGGTCACTGTGGCTCCAAAATGGCTACTTCAGGGATGCTTAAAAATAGGAACACAGGAAGGAACTGCGAAGAGGCTAGGCTTATTTTCTGGGGAAGGAAGAAACTGAGAGTATTCCTCCTAGTGAGCGCTGAAGTTTTCACTCTTAGCACTCAGACTTCTGCTTCAAAAAAAATGACATTTTTTTTTTTTTTTAATGAATAAATCCCGCTTTCTCACTTGTGTTTTGAGAGAGAGCTAGCAAAGGACACTGAAGATCTTGGGGGATGAGAACAGAGGAGGCAGGACCAAAGGGCAAACCAAAAGCCAGATGGCCGGCAATGAGCACTGAGCAGATACACAGAGCACAGTCCGTAGGAAATGGGGAAAGCACAATGCCTTGCTGCAAAGACTTGGAAATTCTTCTGGAGAAATTGCTAGGACGTGAAGTCATTGCAGCAAATGCTTGTTAGTCTTTTACTCCAAATGAGGACCACCTAGCAGGGCAGGGAGAGTCAAGACCTGTTTATAAGTAAAGTCAGAAAAGAGGAAGCTTGTCAGGGAGAATTGCAGGAACAAAATATAAAAAAAGAAGAAGAAGAAAAGAAAAAAATCCACTACCTCCAAACACTCTGACTAGCATGCTCACTCAATTTCTTAGCAAATCTCCACTATACTCAGTTCCTCCATTTTTGCTTCAGATCTTAAAGAAAGAAACTCAGTCTTCAACCCTTTGCACAACTGCAGATTTCCAGCTGACTTGGAAGCAACCCCAGCAAGTACAAGCAAGAGAAGGAGAAGAGGGTTCAGCCCTGGGTTTGGGGGCCACTCTCCCACTCTAGAGAAACTTAGTTGCAAGCCCCAGGCTTTCCTTTATCTCTTCAGTCTCAGATGAGTAAGAAAAATGTGACCTCGCTGGCTGCATTCTTCTTTTTTTTCAAAGCAGGCTCCTCTACCACAGATGGTGCCCTTTGAACTTAAAAGCTAAAGACCTTTGTTCCCCACTGTAAATCGTCTCCACAGCCATGTTGGTTTTCCATTTAGGGACCATGCTGGAGAGAATTGTCAGTTATACCGGGCAATTAGCACTTTGAAATATTATACCCCAACATATGTAACAGGTTAGCCCAGGGCTTGGACACAGAGAGACTCCACAAACATGAATGTCAGAAATACAGGATGGTTTCCTCCCACCCCTCCCACTAATGCCGAGGCAAAGCAGCAGAGGGAAGTCGGGGTTTGCATCCCTGAAAGGAAAAAGACGGAGGAGAGGATAGAATATAGCTAGACAATTGTTTTTGAAAACATACTTTTCCACGTATGTATCATTTAGCAAAACCTGAAAGAACCAAAAGAAAAAAATTAACTACAGGAAATGCTAATGTCAGCACTGAACCTCCCCTCAAACGACACCTTTATCTTTACCTATAAAACAGCCCGGTCCCCAAAGACCCAAAGTCCCCAGGATTGCAGACGCTAACCAAAGACATTTAGTGGTCTGTCTGAATTAGTTACTAGTACTGATTTTAAGTTCATCCTTATCACTCTATTTAGCACATTCTAAAATACATCACCTAGCAGGGATAAGTGACTACAGGGCTGTCATTTATAAAATCTGTGAAAATAAGCACGAGCCCACTCCTCCAGTCCCTGAATAAAAGCAGACATATGGTATGTATTAAAAAGGAAGTGTAGTCTATCACGCTTGCTTAAGTGTTTGATTGCTTTCGGACAGAAACTCTCATTTAATCGGCGTCTTTCTGCTTAAGTGTTTCTTTAGTGATGAATTCTCTAAAATTATACCCATCTCTTAAAACAAAAATCTCTAAATTCAGGCAAAGGGGCTCCCAAAGGAACGTTGGAGGAATGTGGCAAATTAGCCTGCCAGGAAGAAAGGGGGTTCGTTCTATTTCCATAATTACTTCCTGACTGGGGTGGGGGCAGGGAGAATCTCTATCTCTGCCCTGAGCTACAAAGTCAAGACAAATTTAGGCCAGTGGTGGAGTAGGGCACATATAAGTCTCAATTTCCCCGTGTAGCCGGCAGAATAATTGAAAGCATGACATCTGTCCTTACGTGAGAACTATGTGACTCTAATCAGATGTCCAGTAATCATATTGCGTACATTTTAGGAATTTATCCTTCCAACTAATGTGTGAATGCTTCTTACTATTAAGCATATTTTACAATGTCTTAGGTTTCTAGAAAGAGCCAAAACATATATTACAACGTCCTCTTTATTTCACTGGTCTTGCAACTCTGACTGACGGAAGGCCTGCTTACCCTAACCACAGAGAACCGTTTGCTCTCACTTAGGGCGGAGAAAAAAGAAGCTTCTAAATTCAGTCTCAGTGGATTTAACATATGGCATCATGTGACCTCTCCAGTCCAGAGGTCCCAGATTTTTTGGAAACCGGAAGATCTATTCTGTTGAGGGAGTGGAAATTAGAAAGAGCTGACTGACCACTCTGCTGTGGCTTCAGGAATTGCTTTAACAAGTTAAATTTCTAACAGAAAAAAAAATTGTGTCCTAACACTCAAAGATGTCCTGATGTTAGACTTCTGAGATACTTTCCTGATGGCATTTAAGACATATTAAATTATTTGGCATCTGGTCCATGTACCAAATGGACTCTGCTCTGAGAGAGTTAAGTCAGCCTTGGACCTGCAAATTATCCTTATTGAATTTGAAGCTAAAAATAAATAGAAGCATAAGGAGCGATAGAATAGAGGTTTTTTTCTCTTTTTAAAGCCAAAGGTCCAAGTCAACTTTGAAAAGGAACAAAAAAGAAAGGGATAACAAAAACTAATTAAAGCTAATGAGACAGTTTGATTAGGAATATATTTAAATGAAGAGTATGACTTAAATGTGATTTTTTTTAAAAAAGACATTTCGGGAAGCATGGGTGTTTGCGTTAGCATGTGGGGGCAGGGCATATCTCTATGGGATCCTAAACATCCACCAGTAGATACATTGTACTTCCTCATCTCTTAAGTAAGGTAGAAGGGGTCAGACAAAATTGAGTGCATTCTTATGTCTGCTGTGTAATAGCCTCATTTATACATGTGTGTGTGAAGAAGGGCCCATCCCCTGTGCCCAGTTACATTAAAGAAACATACAGGAGGATCTAAAGGAGAACAGCCCTTGTAGAGGCAGAACTGAAGCAGTATGAAACCCAAAATGAAAGTGTATTTTGGTTCTGTTCAATAAAGACGACCGCACCAAGCACAACTGTAAACTGTGTATACAGTGCCATCTAACGCACTGCTTGAAATCAGCAGCTCTGAGGAACCAATGCCAGCAAACAGGAGAAGCTGAAAGCAGCCACCGGGTAAGGAAGCCTGCTCATACAATCCTGGCTCTTACATCTTATTTTTTTTTTTTTTAGCACACCAACAGGATTTATTTGTTGAATGCCAGCCACTGCAATCTTTTCTCGTTTTCCAAAAGCAATTTTTTAAATTTTTATTTGACTAGTATTGTGTTTGCATAGAAATTTAGAAAATTTCTCTGTGTAGACTACTCTGTAGCTTGGAGAAATTAGGTAATTGAAATCTGTCCATTCAACCCCCCCCCCCAAAAAAAAACCTGGAAAAGAGCCAAAAATGTGTCCTTACTCAACATGAAATGTGATTAAAAATGTCGGATGTTATGCTGGGAGCTATCAATCTTGTATTCACCATGGCCATGTTTGATGCTTCTAAAGAACTTGGGAAAAGATTTTGAAAAATTGCTTGCAAAGGAAAAGATAAAAAGAAAAATAGCCCACACACGTACGTACACACACACACACACACACACACACATACACACGAGCTTTCTCACATGCAAGATTATGGCACTATCTTTAATTTTTGCATGAGAAATACTTGATAAAATTATTTAAGGCTATATGAACCACTTCTGTTGGCATTTTGGTAAATGACTTTACTAGAATGTCATATGGTTTGTGAGGATCATTTATATAAAATACATAAACCAGTGACTTAGAGCGGCATTTCATTCTTTAGACTTCACATCCAGAAAGGAATAGATAGTTATCTGGCATGATCTCTGCCAAGAAGTAGCTGAAAATCTCAGTCACAAACAAAGGATGAGAAGTGGCCAAGGGAGAGACAATATAGTGATGTCGGTAAGTTTGCCGAGAGCACACGCATGTGAACTTGCCCATCATGAGACCAGAGATTCTCGTGAACAGGACACATGTGAGGGTCAAGGGTTCATCTCGACTCATAGCAGCAGAATGCTGAGACATTGTGTGCGTTTGAGCATTGCTTAATTTACTCCATTTTCTAAGCCAGAATCTGTTAGGAACTAAGAAACCAATGATATGGTGTTCCTGCATTTCCAAAGTTTCACGCCTGTGGGAGAAAAGGGATATATCACAATGTGGCAGAGTTTTAAATGAGTGGGGGGGGGGGTACTTAGCTGAAATGCCAAATTATTAATTTTCAAATGTTTGAATAAATGAATAACTCAGGGAATAGCACATGAATTAATATTATAAGAGAAGTTAGGTAGTTGAGTGAATTTTTCCTTTTGGTTAATTTTGGTACTGAGAAGTGAGGTATAATGTAGGTGCAACTCATGTCAGTGTGGCATCTCAAATGATTAGCACTGTAAGCCTAGAAGAGAGTGATGCCACAAAACCTTGGACACAGACTACAGCTGAACTTTGTTTTCCTGGATGATAGATGACATGGAAAGATAAGGGAAACTTCAACTATATATCATGTACAAAACTCACCATAAAAAACAATGAATGACCAGACAGGAGAGCCAGAAATATAAAACAGCTAGAAGAAAACATCAGAGTAAACTCTGTAGTACTGGATTTAGCAATGGTTTCATGAGAAAAATCCATTTTCAAGCCTGTTAAGAGAAATCCCTCAGATATCATGAAGGGATTTCTAAGTGGTTTAGAGTTCCCAAGTTCAATGCCCAGCACTGCAGTCAAGCGGCTCACTGTCACCGGTAACTCTGGCGCCAGTGAATCTGATTTCACCTTCTGGTCCCAGGGCACCTATACTCCTGTCCATGTCCCCACCCAAACACACACATTTGCATGCATGTAAATAAAAATTAATCCTTTC
Organism: Microtus oregoni; assembly: GCF_018167655.1. NCBI lineage: Eukaryota > Metazoa > Chordata > Mammalia > Rodentia > Cricetidae > Microtus > Microtus oregoni. Next base: position 45,488,692 of record NW_024543060.1, read on the forward strand.
AAAATAACTCGCAGAACAGAGGATGGGGGAAGACATATTTCATACACCTGGTAGCAGATTGGTATACTCAAAACACAAAGAACCTTGACACTCAAGATGAGGACAAGAGACAAATGTAAAACAAACACAAGCAAAGATTTCAAAGGGTTGTCTCTCTAGGATACATGAAAAGATGTTCAAGATTAACCATTAGCCAAGTGAAAATCAAAGCCACAGTGAGGACTGTGGAGGTAGCTCAGTCAAGCAGTTGCCTTGCAAGCATGAGAAGCTGACTTTGACCCACAAACCCCGTGTGAAAATGGCAGGTGTGGCAGCACGTGCCTGTACTCCCATTTCAAGGTAGATGGAGATTGATAGATTTGGGGGGCTGATCTGCCAGTGTAGATGGATGTTTCTGTCCCACCCAGTTCTACAGCTGCTCAGTCCCAAATAAACACACAGAGACTTATAGTAATAATAAAATGTTTGTCCTATTAGCTCAGGCTTACTATTACTATTAACTAGCTCTTACACTTAAATTAACCCAAAATTCTGGTCTATGTTTAGCCTCACGGCTTGGTGCCTTTTCTCAATGAGGCATTCTCATCTTGCTTTCTCTGCATCTGGCTGGTGACTACATCTTTGCCATTCCTCTTCCCAGAATTTTCCTTGTCTCTTCACCCTGCCTCTATTTCCTGCCTGGCTACTGACCAATCAGTGTTTTATCAAATCAATATGAGTGAAAAATATTTACAGTATATAAGAGGCTTATCCCACAGCATGCCAGTCTAGCCTAAACATCTACTCCAGACCAATCTGAGATCCTGTCTCCAAGAAGATCATGCATTCCTGTGGATGACATCTGAGGTCGTCCCCTAGCCTCCACATATGTGCCCACACTTGGGCACATGCAGGGACACACACTCATTCGTACTACAATTTTCTGAGAATGAATAGAGTTACTTACTCCATAACGTTACCTTAACTGTCAGACGTATACAAGTGTAATGGAACAGGATAGCGTAAGTGATGTGGGAGTGTCATATATCAATCTGTTGATTTCATTGGTTAAGTAATAAACAAACTGCTTGGGCTCATAGCTTAGAACATAGGTGGGTGGAGTAAACAGAACAGAATGCTGGGAGGAAGAGGAAGTGAGCTCAGACGGACAGCCCTGCTCTCTGGAGCAGAGACGCCATGCTCCCCGCTCCTGGGCAGACACACGCGATGAAGCTCCGACCCAGGATGGACGTAGGCTAGAATCTTCCCGGTAAGCGTACCTAGCTGTGCTTCATAGAATATTAGAAATGGGCTAGTCCAGGTGCGAGAGTTAGCCTAGAAGAGGCTAGATAGAAATGGGCCAAGCAGTGATTAAAAGAATACAGTGTCCGTGTAATTATTTCTGGGCATAAGCTAGCCAGGCGGCCGGGGTGCTGGGAATGCAGCCCCGCAGCTCCCTATTACTACACATAAGGACAATGACTTGTGTGAATAAGGAACAAATACTGACCACAATTATCATATTTAATAAATACACTGTACACTTCTTCTCTCACAGTATTGCCACAGTATATATTTATTGAACACATATAGCATCTCAGCACAATGACAGACCTATGAGAAACTAAACTTACAGTGTGCTAGGAGATAAGGAAGTGGGAGCTAACGAGCATGCCAGAAAAGGTAAGTCAACACCAGAAACCAGAAAAGACTTCAACGTTCAGTTCAGCATGACAAGCTAGAGCAAGGTGAAGGGAAAGAATGGGTAAGCCATGGGCTGAACCCTGAAAAGTCCTCCCCAGAGAAAGGACCACTGAGCCCTAGAGGACAGAAACTAGAGGGTAGAAGGGGAGGGGAGAGGAAGAGAATAGGGAGCAGAGAAAAATGTATAGCTCAGATCAATCAATAAAGAAAGGTAGGGTTGATGAGTAGAAAAGATTTCTGGTAAGGTCTGAGAAGTGAAAGAGGGATGTTAATGTAACAGGACCCTAGCACCTGCAAGGAACACTATCGTGAACACCTGAGAATGGGCAGGTGGGTTCCAGCCTGCAGGCGGCAGGCATGCATTTAAGAGTTTTACTGTGCTTTGCCCTTGAACTCTGAGTAGAGACATTAAGTCTTCTCTTGTAGCTCTTCACAGCTATCCTCCCATGTGTCCTCTGGCTCCCACCCACTGTCCACATTCAGTTCTGTATGATCACAGAAGCACTTTCGCCTGGTGCCATTGGGTGGTTCTGGTCAGTTGGGCATCTAGACCTCATTATTTGCAGCTGTTTGCTTTTGCAGTTTAATGAGAAATGCCTTTGCCTTTTGATTTTCTTTCTTATATTTTACTTTTATGAAGAATGGGAAACACAATGACTTATAGGATATGATGAACAGCTCTCAATTGATCTCTTGAAAAATTAATCCCCGTGCCTAAAGATTGTTTCTGACTTTCAGTGCACGTTGTCAAGTCCCATGACAATCTTGACCCAGAAAAGTTGAATGTCTAAAATCCTTTCTTCAGAAAGAACAATTCCAAGTACCAAATGCAAGGAATTCCAGAAGCTTTTCTCAGGGAGATTTGACCTATCCCAGCAGCCAATATCATTTTCAGTTGGTTTCAGTTCCACAGTGGGCTACAGAACTTTCCACTCCACTCTAGAATATGAAATGGGCTATGTGTGTATCTCCTTTCTTGAACATAACCTGAAAAGGAACAAATGACAGTATCTTATCTATTCTGCCGATGAGCCATACTGTTTTTGATACTTGTAGTTTTCAGAGGATGCATAGGGTCTCTCAGATTTATGTGGGCCAACAGCCTATAGGAAACTGTATATCCTTGACACTATAATCAAATTTGTATTCTACATTTTAAATTGAAACTAGACAATCATTTGCATTCTAAGTTTAAATATTCAGATTCTTTATAAATATTAAATCCTTAATTTATTATTTTTTATATTTTAAGTTTTGGGGCTTTAACTTTAATAACAAAATACTCTGATTCTTTGTTAATTTCTACTGTTCTCCTATAAGAACACAGCTGTGCTGGTGACTGGCTCATCCTTACACTTTTAGCACTCGGGGGTTGGGGTGGAGAATATAGTCAGCCTAAACTATAGATTAAGAACCTTTCTCAAAAAATAAAAATAAAGGGTTTGGAGAGGAGATGTTTCAGTGGTTAAGAGCACTGGCTGTTCTTCTAGAGGCCTAGGTATAATTCCCAGCACTCACATGGTGGCTTACAGCCAGCTGTAACTTCAGTCCCAGAGAAACCAATGCCCTCTGTGGACATTAGTTGCACACATGGTACATAGACATACATACAGGCTAAAAATTCATACACAAAAAAATGATTATTTTATAAATAATTAAAGTTAAAGCCCCCATATTTAAAACATAAAAACAACGAATGTGACAACATTGAATCAAAATATTTACATTAAAGCTACTTGAAGTCCCACAGTTTTATTCTAAATTTATTCCCAATTATAAGGAAATTTAAAATACTGAGATACTAGTACTTTTTATCTACAATCATATTTCATCTATTTAAATCATAAGGATAAGGATGGAAGACAAACAAGCCACTCATCATCTGTGAGAAAATGTTTTTGCCTGCGTACACATTCCCACCAAGAAATTTACCTTCTAACAGTACTTACATTTCCATTAAATGTTTAAATTGTCTTTGAAAACTTATATGTTCTATAGGGATATTATATGATAATTATGTGCATATGTACATGTGACTGGGTGCATGTATGTATGTGCACCATGTGTGTGCAGAAACCTGCAGAGGTCAAAGAGATATTGGCTCTTCTTAGAACTGGAGTTATAGACAGTTGAGCTGTCACGTGGGTGCTAAGAGCTAAACATGTATCCTCTGCAAGAACAGTCAGTGTTCTTAACCACTGAACCAACCCTCCAGGCCATTAAATTGTTCTACATCTGTTAGATTATATTTAAACATACTTTGATATTTTCTTCTTTGAGGAAGAGTTTCAGAAGACACCGTGGGTCTTCAGCAGTGATAAAGGGAGTCAGCACACTTGCCTATATACTTAGACCTGTCCTCACTGAAGTGTAGCAGACCTCATCACTTTTTAGCATTATGCAAGACACGAGGAAGAAGCAGAAGCTGTCTCCTCTACTTTTTTTTTTTTTGTCAGACTTATCTGTATTTGCTCTAGTCAGTCACTCGAGTGTCTCCTTTTATGCTTTCCCTATTGGTGAGTTTTCTTCCCCTACATTTTGCTCCATGGTAAAAATCACAACCCAAATACTTTCCTCCACCCTTACCCTCCTGCCTGAGCCTTTCTCTGCTCTGCATGGGAGAAAGAAGACTGTTTGGGTTGAGTATTGAACCATTTTCATCCTGCCCCTTATTTTTATCCTGTCTCTGCTTCCTCAGCTGGAGTCACCCCCATCCATTCACATTCCTGGAAATCTTTAAATCAAAGGTCCAGGTAACATTCTCCACTGAAGAATTAGAGCAAACCACTTAAAATTAAGCACTACATATTCTGTCCTCAAAAATCTCTGACCCATCCCCATGGCTAAAGAAAACTTCTTAGGTGCCCTTTCAACTCCAGCAACCCCCTACCGAACTGCAAGGTCTTTTCTAACTCTCTCATGTCTTCTGGAATGCTCCTTACAACCAATTTATCTTGTTTGATTTGAAGTTAATTTACAAGTCTGTTTTTGGTGTTTCTTCCAGTTCCTATAGGCAATACCTTCCAAGGTCAGACCATATGGGGTTTATTTTTTGATTTGTTTTGTTTCGTTTTGTTTTAACAAAAGACTCCATAGAAGAATTATGCTACTTCCTTAGGGGCAAACCAGCTATGTTTTTTTGTCCTTTTAACTAGCATGTTTTCCTTCTCTGTTATTTTACTCAACAACTGATAATGTAGTCCACAATGTCAGGGTTGTAATTACCAAAGCCAGTGCATCCCCTCCAGCTTCCGAAGTGATTTTGCAAGAGAAAAAAATTGATTGCAATCTAACTCAGGGTCATAAGAGATAACAACTGTGATAAAAGAATTAAAATCCTCATTTTCCGTTTCCACACAAATCAGTTTCAAGATACAAAAGAAGAAAAGAAAAAGCAGCCCCTTTGTGTTTTCTCCTTTCAAGTCGGAGAGGCACGGGGACATTAAGCAGACTTTGACAATGTCATTAATTGAACAGTATATTAAATAACCTAAATAAGCAAATGTCTTGTAAAGTAGAAGGCAATCATGGTTAAGATTAGAGAAGCTGAGGTGCGGAACACCCAGAGAGGGAGTGCGAACGTATTAAAGACTCCATATGTGGCCCACCTGTCTCGGAAAGAAAACTGCAGAATGAATCAGAGAAACAGATGAAAAAGGAAGTTTGAGAGCAATGCGATTATAAGTGAAAGACAAAAAAAATTGAAAAACTTCTACATAGTAAACATAACTTTGAAGGAGTCTAAGTTTAAATAAGACAGCACTTAAGGAAACCGATCTACATGTATCAACAAAGTCTGTGTTCCTGTCCTGTGTATCTGTCTGTCTCTCTGTCTGCCTGCCCCTCTGTCTCTGTCTATGCCACTTTGATTTGCTTTTGCCCATATTTTTGAGAAATGTTCTCACTCTCTAGTTCAGATTAGAATCTGAGATACTGGGATTATAGGCATGATACACCACATCTGGCTATTCTGAGGGCTTCTAATGATAATTATTCTATTTATAATAGTCAGTCAATGTAAAATTTTTGTTGGCAATCACCATAATCAACTCAAATTTAAGCAGATAAGTGAAATTACTAAAGAATATCTAGTATTCCCAATGCTTGATCTCAGGATCAAGCCAGGATGAGACAGAGGGTAAGCTTCAGAAGTAAGTGACACCCAATGAACAGAAAGTGGTTCCAGTCCCACCAAGAGCAGCCAAACCCGGATGATGCAGAACTATGAAGACTCATCTCAGGAACTCTCCAGCACCACGGTGAGAAAGTCCTCTCCAGCCACTCTCCCCTCAACATTCAAAGGATCAAGATATTGAGGTTTTCTATGCACATAAAAGTATCTTGTTGGGTGAGTCTGAGATGCCTCACCAGACAGAGAGAAAGAACCTGAAGAAAAGGGAAAGAAAGTGGGAAATCGCCATATCTTCCCATGGCTCACAACCTTAGAGGAGGTATAGGGTCTTTCAAAGCAGACCTCCTCCTCACCCAGTCAGCCACATTAAGTGGTTCTACAGATACTGAATATTTGAGGCTATATCCATTTAACTTAGATTAGTAAATTTGTCTTCCCTAATTTATTGTTTTCCTGATAAAATAATGTTTATTACCTTAGGGACCATGGGGGTGGGGCTATCATGGGATGAAGGTAAAGGGTCAAGGCCCTAAAATGTAGTGCTTAAATTTGTGTTGTAATAATTGTCTATCTGTCTTTAAACTGGAATAGATCTGCTACAGCTGAATATCGATAAGAGTATACAAGGAAGTAAAAACAGTGTTCACCTCATAGGGATACTCGGAGGGTAAAGGCCTGTGACTTGCTGTGTTGTCTGGAACATGGACAAGTAAGGTAACTATCATTCCATAAAGGATGTATGACTCCTCTCCTTTCCTAGTGTGAATCCAACATCCATGATGAAGAAAGGTGCCCCAGGTAGATTCCTACCTCGTCATTCCTCCTCCTTCCTAAGCTGAGAACTTTTTTTTTTTTTTTTTTTTTTTTTTTTTTGGTTTTTCGAGACAGGGTTTCGCTGTGGTTTTGGAGCCTGTCCTGGAACTAGCTCTGTAGACCAGGCTGGTCTCGAACTCACAGAGATCCGCCAGCCTCTGACTCCCGAGTGCTGGGATTAAAGGCCTGCGCCACCATCGCCCGGCTTAAGCTGAGGACTTTGTATCCTGTGATCTTGACTGCTTTTCTGAGTTTGTATCATCAAAGCCTTTATTTATTTAAGCCTCAGTGTCTTCAGGTTGTTTTTTCTGTAAATTATTTTTTTAAAAGGTTAGCCTTTGATCTTTAAGATTTACTTCATTTTTAAAAACATATATGTTGGATATGTAATAATGCAAGTGCCTGATCCCTCAGAGTTCAGATGAAGGTATCAGATCCCGTGGTGCTGGAGTTACAGATGATTGTGAGTCACCCATATAGATTGTGAGTCACCCAGTATGGGTGCTGAGAACCAAATTTTAATCTTTTGCAAATATGTCCATGCCCTGCCTTCTGATCCACCTCTCCAATCCCTGGCTGTACTGTTGAGTTCCGTGTAGCATAAAAACATATAAAAGTGTTTCTGTGACTAGAGTCCTGCTTTTCTCCTTCCAGCCACTTTATAGATAATCTCTAGCTGTCTGGGGGTTGAATCCTTCTCCAGTGACCTCAGCTGGAAGCTAGATGGACTCAGCTTCATGAGTTTTCAATCAAGTTCTCCCACCTACAAGTTGTGTGGCCTTAGAGAAGTTACTTGACACCAACCCGCTGGGCCTCACTGGCATCATCTATATAATGAGGATGTTAATGAGTTTGGCACTTTAAATGCCTTCAATTATCTTGGGTCACATGCTTAACTATTTGTAGGCAGTAGCTTCTGATGAGATAATGTAACAGAAAAGTCTCTGTGATTGTCCCTAATAAGAGAGATAACTGTCAAGGACTCTGTAAGAAGGAATTAATGCGTTTATAAAGCTATAATGAACCAGTAGATAGAGGTTTCCTCCACCTCGACCAGGACTATGTGAATCATAACCACAGGGGGAAACAAGAGACACTATCACAGTCAATCTCACGTTAAAATAGGCGGCTAACCTCCTGTAGTCTTTGAGACACATTCTACCCAAGGAGACACTCTCCAGCTAAGCTGCAGAGTGAAAAATCATTGCACAATGTTCTCCCCCGAGGCAATAATCTTCAAAAATCCAATATGAGAAAGACATATCATTTAAAATATACCTTTGGAAATATACTCTGGAAAGCAGTGTGGCGGTTCCTCAGGAAATTCGGGATCAACCTACCCCTGGACCCAGCAATACCACTCTTGGGAATATATCCAAGAGAGGCCCTATCATACAACAAAAGTATATGCTCAACTATGTTCATAGCAGCATTGTTTGTAATAGCCAGAACCTGGAAACAACCTAGATGCCCTTCAATGGAAGAATGGATGAAGAAAGTATGGAATATATACATATTAGAGTATTACTCAGCAGTAAAAAAAAACAAGGACTTCTTGAATTTTGCATACAAATGGATGGAAATAGAAAACACTATCCTGAGTGAGGTAAGCCAGACCCAAAAAGAGAAACATGGGATGTACTCACTCATATTTGGTTTCTAGCCATAAATAAAGGACATTGAGCTTATAATTTGTGATCCTAGAGAAGCTAAATAAGAAGGTGAATCTAAAGACAAACATATAGGCATCCTCCTGAATATTAACCTTCAGCAGGCGATGAAAGGAGACAGAGACAGAGACCCACATTGGAGCACCGGACAGAAATCTCAAGGTCCAAATCAGGAGCAGAAGGAGAGGGAGCACGAGCAAGGAACTCAGAACCGCGAGGGGTGCACCCACACACTGAGACAATGGGGATGTTCTATCGGAAACTCACCAAGGCCAGCTGGCCTGGGTCTGAAAAAGCATGGGATAAAACCGGACTCTCTGAACATAGTGGACAATGAGGACTACTGAGAACTCAAGAACAATGGCAAGGGGGTTTTTGATCCTACTGCACGAACTGGCTTTGGGGGAGCCTAGGCAGTTTTGACGCTTACCTTACTAGACCTGGATGGAGGTGGGCGGTCCACAGGTCAGGGAACCCTGATTGTTTTTGGAGCTGATGAGGGAGGAGTACTTGATCGGGGGAGAGGGAGGAAAATGGGAGGCTGTGGCAGGCAGGGGGCAGAAATCCTTAATAAATAAATAAATTTAAAAAAAAGAAAAAAAATAAAATATACCTTTGTTTTAGAAAGAAATAGAGATAGGAGTGAAGTTAATCTTCAAATAGTTTCTGTGCTCAGAGTCACGTTCACAAAGAGTGGCTTGCTGTTGTGTTTTCTGAGATTCAGTCTGCATTTGTACAAGACTGGACCATAAGTCAACCCAGAGCCACTTATGGCAGCATCCTCCTTGGCTCCAAAGCCAACCCACGCTGTGAGAACAACTTGTTCAGGTCTAAGGTCCAGTCCACTGTGGAATGATAGGACCTCACATTTTAGCCTCTTCTCTGAACAACTGCCACAATGACTCTGAGTGCTGGATTGACTTTATTAATCTTTCTGCCAGTCTTGAGGAAGGAAAACTGAATATTCGGCAGCCTCCAGTCTGACTCAGTCTGGGTATCAGCCAATGTATGAAATAGAACAGTTACCATTCCCAACCTAGTGTCTTTGACAAAAGCCTGTCATAATTAAAAAAAGAAGAGCTTCCCTGCACAGCATCAACTACGAGACAAGCAAACGGCAGCCTCAGTAAGCCATGATGACTGCTAGAGACTTCAACACCAAGCTCCCACACTGACCTCGCAATGGCATTATAAACATTTTCATTTTAAAAGGAGGAAAGAACTCAAAGAGGTTCCATAATTTCCCCAAGGTCACACAATTCCAAAATGACAAAGACATCATTAAGCAGAGGGTAACTTCCGAATAGCACAGCCTTACTTGGGGTCAAGGAAACAATCTTAGCAGCAGCTATTTGTGCTGTTTTCCCCATGGTCGGGAAAAGAGAGTGAGGTGAGATTGCAATGAGTTATTTCCAATGGCTTTTTTTGTATAGGAGTCCAAAGAACCTAAAATAAATTAACCCTCTAGTTGACTACTGCCATATGAAATATATGTATGCAGGAATGAATATATAAAACCTACGCCGAGGTTTAATGATAATAGGGTAGAGAGGTGGGAAGTGAACCGAAATTGACACCACAGAACACATTGTTCGCATTTAAGTACATTAACAAAATATCATCACCCCAGTTCTCAAAATACTAACTTTCAGAGTATATTAAATGTTAAGTTCTCTAATATATATAGTATAAAGTTAAAACTTTTAGAAATCTTTGTGTAGCTAGGCAAAGTGGCAAATACCTGTCATCCCAGTACATGGTGGGTTGAGGCAGGAGGATCACCATGAGCGCAGACTAGTCTGGGATACATAAGGAAGTGTCGTCGTAAAACCAGCAAAAACAAAGATATCTTTGTGTAATTTAAACTCAATTTGAAAAAGAAAATTGCAGGCTACAATAAACTGTAATAAAGAGTTAAAGTAGTCCGCCGCTCCTATTACTACAAGTAGACATTAGCTTAAATATAAAATCCATTAAGATTTTTCCTCTAGCAAAAAAGGCCTTCAGGCTTAGGAACAAGTTTGACCGCTGTCGGGCAACTCTCCATGAAAGAAGACAACTGGAGATGGGCCTTGTAATGGTCTGAACATGAAACAGTCACCACAGGCTCATGTGTTTGAATAGTTTTTGCCTAGGTGGAAAATCAGTTTTGGGAGGTTATGAAATTTTGGGGACATGGATCCTCCTCGTCATCTGTAAAACCAGAGTTTAAGGACTGTAGTCCAGTCAGGCTCCCATGCTAATTCTCTGTTCCCTGAATACCAAGCATGTAACCAGCCACGCTTTACCAGCCATTCCCCCCATGGCACTAACCCCACCCTGGGGATACAGTCAACTGTATTTCCCAAACCACACTGTGGGATAAACCCTTCCTCCTGCAAGTTGTTCCTCCCAGTATTCTGTCACAGCTATGGATCAGTACCTAGTACAAAAACAGAGCTGGGCAGAGGGGAGGGTGGGAACTCTGAGAAGCGATCAGAGAACATCGCATTAAGAATATGTGTATTTTTAATTCGACTTCTAAACCTGGGGTACTCCCGATTCCAGACAGGGAGAGAAACAAGCACAGAAGTGTATCGATGATGAAGAGTCTCACTTCATCAAATCTTTAAGGCGGGGTGAGGGGAGGATACAGACACAAGACTGAGGCTGAAACTGCTCTGAAGAGGCGAAGGCACAATGAAAGTGGTGTTAGGAAAAGTCAGGCTGGAATGAGGACCTGGGATCTGAGCGGCAGGCCACTGTGTGTGCTTACACATACATTTATAACCTGCTTACCAGAAAACACGAATTGAGCAAGCTAAATCTTCAAGAAAATGGTGTTTGAGCATAGCAACAAATGCTCTCAAAGGTAAGGACAGAGCTAATCATTTTTAACTCTGATATCCCCAGCCTAACCCTTAAGGAAAATATTCTTTAAACCCATCACCAAACTCAACAGAGAGTAAGTTTTATAGTACCAGTAAAAGGAAATATCAGGAAGTTTTCAATTGCATCAGACATCCATATGGCAACAGTGAGGAGTCATGGGTGCTTAATTCTGCTCAGTTTAGTTCCATTTTGTTTGTTTTGTTTTATTTTGCTTTTTTATCCTCAACCCAAGGCACTGGAGAAAGATAGAAAAATCTTTTCTACAAAGGAAATCCAAACAGTTTGTTGCACTTCATTGCTGGAGGGAAAATAGAAATATCAAACTTTATTTTTCTACTGCCAAACTAAAGGTGTCACTCTTAACGGAATCTGTGCTACCCAAGTTAATTAGAATAAATCTGCCCTAACTTGCAATTGGCTTCATTAAATGACAGAAAAACACAATCACTGTCTTGCAGGGCGAGATGTGAAAACTGCCACAGAATGTGTTTGATTTTAGAGTTTTGGGAAGAATTTTATACAACAGCAAGCATAATTTCACCAAAGATGCATGAAAGTATTATGGACCTCAATTGCTATGAAGTTTTGCTTATAAAAATAACAGCAAAAGAAAGACTTCTAAAGAATAAAAGTGAAGCTTCAGCCTCTGTTTAGTATTGGCTTGGCTACGAACACAAGATGCCTAGGTCTTCCTTTGTCACCTTTGTGCTTAGCTCTATAACATATAGCCTGCTGTTCCCATGCTGAGTCTATCAACTATACACGATACTGTGCCTGCCTGGAATGAGAGTTCAGTCCACAGAGGGCTCGCTGTGAAAGCTCAAGGATCTGGGTTCCATCACCAACACCAACATAAAAAAAAAAAAAAAAAAAAAAGCTGGCAGTGAAGATGTGTCCTTGTAATCTCAGGACTGAGGAATGGAAAACAGGTGGATCCCTGGGACTCTGACCTAACTAAATATATGAATCCATGATACCCATGATAAATATATGAATTTGTGATAAATGGCAGAGAACTCTCAAAAACACATGCTGAACATTTTCTAAGGAACAAAGCTAGAGACTGACCTCGGATTTCCCCACTCATATACACATATATGTACATGTAACATCATGAATATATGTACACAGACACACACATATCCCATATACACATATACCACACACATATGCAACGCACACAAAAAAATAAAAGCAACCACTCCTCCAAACATTTCAAAGGGCGGGATGGGGGGATTATTGCTTCTAACCAAAGTACTACCTTTAGCATAGTAGATGTTTCAGCCTAAATAAGAGAACGATGAGACTTCCGAAAGCAGCCAACACACCTGAGTCCACCTTCTCCTTTCCTGGGGTGCATGATTATCAGAAGAGACAGGGAAGGAGCTCAGAAGTGCTGCACAGAAGACTCTATCACGACCCATCCAGCAACTCCAATGGGCCTGCTTACTTGTCTTGCAGATCCTTGAGAAACAGAAGTTATCACTCTGATAACCCCTGGCTAAGTTTTAGTGGTCATTGAAAACTCGTGACACTGTTGTCCCTTCGATTGTTCCTCTAAGAAGAGGGTATCAGAGTCAGCTATGGATTGACAAAGTGACAAAGTCACTTTTACACATTGCAGCATTTGTAGAAATCATGGGAGCTAGCAATGCAGACAACCAGACCACAGGACGCTCACAGGCCTCCCTGGTAGTGACACACTGACGTCTCATTCTCAAACTGTGACTACAAGCAGATGAACAAGTCTGACCTCTTCTCTACGGGGTAAGCAATTCCGTTCTGCATGCCTCTCTCAGGTCAGGACCTGTTTTCTGGGTTTGTTTACAGCTAGGTGTAACCACACCACTATCTTCTGACAAAATAAAACTGCAGACAGAAGCAAGGGATGAAATAATACTGGGCCTTAAAACTATGTCTTTCCAGTTCACTGTCACTTTCCTTATTGCTGCAGCCGTGGCAGCAATTCATCTTCCTGTTTTCCCAGAAGGGTGCAAAACCATGAAATTAGCAGACTCCCAGGCACCAAACCTTAAGGAGTAGAGCTATCCTTCATGTATCACCTGAGAATCCATTTTCTGTAGTGTCTAAGTCTCTGTCTCCTGGTAGTTTTATCCCAAATCCGATGCCTTGCATAAGGCTATATAGCCAAACTCGTTGGTTAATTATTTTTGAAATGTCTTATTAATCAAAAGGCAGCTATAAATATTTAATTTCTTGACATCTTAGATTAACATAAAGCAAATTCTGTGTTCTCTCCCGGTGATCCGGTTTGGTTGTGCTTGTTCCTTTGCTGTACTGATAGACTCACCCACCAGTAGCTATTGCAAACTGTCACAGTTATAATTTTGGAGAGGGGAGAATATATGACAGAGCAATTTTAGAAGAATAAATGAGTTTTAATTGATAAAAACTGTAAAACTGAGAGTAATGAGGTCCTCCCTATTGTAATAAAAAATGCTCTTGTTAGCCAGGTGGTGGTGGTGCACGCCTTTAATCCCAGCACTCGGGAGGCAGAGGCAGGCGGATCTCTGTGAGTTCGAGGCCAGCCTGGTCTACAAGAGCTAGTTCCAGGACAGGAACCAAAAGCTACGGAGAAACCCTGTCTCGAAAATCCAAAAAAAAAAAAAATGCTCTTGTAAAATCTGCAATAATTTTTAAAGGAAATACTGGCCAGGGCAAATGCAGATGGATGATGCATGAGGCAGATGAACATACACTTACTGGTTGCTAACTGTGGGTGTGGTTTGTTTTCCTAAGTTTCATGTGCTTCGAACTTGGTGCTTGTCGTTGTTAGTGTTTCTATTGCTGCAACAAAACACCATGGCCAGAAAGCAAGTTGGGAAGGAAAGGGTTTATCTGGCTGACACTTCTACAGTGATGTTCATCATTGAAAGAAGTCAAGACAGGAACTCAAACAGGGCAGAATCCTGGAGGCAGGAGCTGATGCAGAGGCCATGTAGGGGAGCTGCTTACTGACTTGCTTCTTTTCATTATAAATCTTCATTAGCATTACCACTAATAGCCACATAACAGTGTGTATACTAGGCTCTTTTGAGATTTCCTCTGCCAATGAAATTAATGTAAAACTCTTCATTTTAGCCTCAAGCATACTATTCAGACAAGGACAAAAAGCAGCCGTGTTCTTCACCAAAATATCACAAAAATGATCTCTAGGCACATATTAATATTCTTCTCCTCTGAAACCTCTTGAGCTAGCCCCCCACAGTTCAAATCACCCTCAGCACCACTGTCTTCCATGTTCTTACTGGTATGTTCCATTAAGCAGGATTAAAGAATTCCACTGCTTTTCTAACCCAAACCAAAGTCTGTATTACTTTAAACAATACCATGGTCAGGTCTATCATAGCAACACCCCAGTTCCCTGGTACCAACTCTGTCTTAGTTAGGTTTTTATTTCTGTGAAGAGTCACCATGACCACAACAACTCTTATAAAGGAGAACACTTCATTGGGTGGCTTCCATTTTCATAGGTTTTATCATCACTGTGGGACACGGCAGCATGCAGAAAGACATGGTGCTGGAACAGTAACTGAGAGCGGTCTCTCTCACTGGATGTGGCTTCAGCTTCAGCATATATGAGACCTCAAAGCCCACCTCCACTGTGGCACACTTCCTCGAAAAAGGTCACACCTATTCCAACAAGACCACACCTCCTCATAGTGTCACTCCCTTTGGGGCCATTTTCTTTCAAACCACAACACTATGTGATCCTCCACACTCATCATGCTTGCACCTGCTATGATATCATCTACTACAATATTTCACAATTATGGTCCCTCCCTGGAGACAATACCCAAATTTTTTGTTTAGAAATCGGGGGCAAAGAAAATTGACTATGAGGCCAGCCTGGGTCACATAGGTCCTATCTCAGAAAACTGGGTCTAAGGATCTAATTATAGGCTATAACTTGGTGGTAGAATGCAGGCATAGCATATGCAAGGCTCTGGATTCAATCACTCAATCAACTGATCAGAATAAAGCACTCAGCATCAAGCATTTCATTATAATAATGGGAAATAGGCCACTACAGACATATTTTAAGTTAAAGTAGTAGCTATTTAAATGATGCTCAGACAGGAAGTACCCCTGACAAAAAGAGAAAAATGTCACAGCTGCTCTGTAACAAACACTGAGAATCAGTTTCTTGTCAGATTTTCACAGATGATGGTCCCCAAGTGGAAACTATCAGTGACACCTGTTAACTTGTCAAAACCAAGATTCTGGAGTTCTCTGCAAAGTTATTGAGGTAAAAAGCCCACATTCTCCATGGGAGAATCCTCCCCAAGCATGCAGCATCCAGCCAAAGCTGAGAGTGTCCAGTCACAAGGAAATGGCCCTTAGTTCCAGGAACTGATTGTCAATCAACTTTCAGAATGGAGTCTAGGGGTTGAAGTAACTGTAGCCAACCATTTGTAGACACACAGCCAGTCTCAGGTTGTGCTCTACACTTTTCCATGGCCAGATTCTGTCCTGCTCATCTCAAGACTGTAGACTAGGTGGCAATATGTTCAGGGAAGGCACATGCATGCTTGGCACAAAGTAATAAGAAGAAAGCAATGTTCCTTCAACTTGAGAGTCCTCTTCCCTCTCTTCTTCTCCGACCTTCTTCATCCTCCTTGTTGCCTGTGTTCCTTGTCCCTCTTCTAAGCCTTTGTACAGCACAGGCTGGTTAAATACTGGAAGTCAGTTGCTGGCCTTCCCCACTCTTGCCTTGGACATTATAGAACATACCTCCTGGCTTGTTTAGAAAAGAAAAATCACACGCTGCTGGCAAAGAACCTTCAGAAACAGGTTCAGTTACCCTCTATTCACTAAACATGCATACACCCCCCTAAAAATGAAACCACAGGAGCCACCAATACCAGACAAAATCGTGGAGTACCTACAAAATCACGGAGCAACTACAAAATCACTCCTTTTATGCAGCCATATACACAACACAGCAAGCATGTATATTATGGGCTGAAGCTACTGTGGGTCATTGGCTCCCGTGAATGATATTTTGCTTGCTATGGTTTTTCTCCATTAGCGACCACCCTGTCTCATCTGAGCTTTGCCTGTGCAACTTCCCACTCTTGGCCCCAAGTCTGAATTTGTGTGCTTCTACTCTCTTGTTGTCTCCTTAGTGGATAAGTGTACTTCAAATGCAGACACTTCATATAGCCACACTGTTGTCCTTGGAACTGTGTGTGGCAGTGAGGTTTCCTTAGTCATGGGCACCTTATTGTTTCAAAATGAAGAGATTCTGGAGTAATATGAGTTAAAAATCCATTCACACAACATAAAAGCAGTTTTCAGTTGTCAAAAAAGCTTAGGACCTGAGAAAAAGATAGGCAGGATGCATCTTTTGAGAGGACCAAAAAGGTGTGAAATAGGATCCAGTTCTGCATGTCTTTTCTAGTGTGGGTGTGTGTGCATGCGTGTACATGTGTGTGGGGGGGGAGAAACCAACATGTATGCACTACGCATTCCATCCACTGGAGATGGGGCTCAGAGCATCTTTTAAAAAAAGATTTATTTTATTGACTGTGTGTCTGAGTGGAGTTATGTGAACATACATGAGTTCAGGTGTCAATGAGGCCAGAAACATCAGATCCCACTGAAGCTGAAGATACAGGCAGTTGTGAACTACCTGACATGGGCCATGTTGGGTTACATAACATATTCCTGGCCAGCCTGAACTGTAGTATGAGAACCAATCTCAAGAAAGAAAAGTGTGTGTGTGTGTGTGTGTGTGTGTGAGAGAGAGAGAGAGAGAGAGAGAGAGAGAGAGAGAGAGAACACCATGAAATGGGAGAAGAGCAAGAAATCCTAAGATATGATGTGATGGCTTAAATGACAGTGATGCCCATACACTCGTATATTTGAATACTTGTTTCCTAGTGGAAGGAATTGTTTGGGAAAGATTAGGAGGTGTGGCCTTTTTGAAAGAGGTGTGTCACTGAGGATGGACTTAAGGGTAGACTTTAAAAGCTTATATCACTCCCTGTTGTTTGTATCTATCTATCTATCTATCTATCCATCTATCTATCTATCTATCTATCTATCTATCTATATCTATTTCTCTTCCTCTCTCAATCTCTATCTCTCTCTCCTGTTCACCCTTCCTCCCTTTCTCCCTCCTACTTAAAATGTATCCTATTTAAGTTCTCTGCTACTGTTCTGGTGCCATGCCTGCCTGCCTGTTGCCATGCTCCCCTCCAGGATCTGGAGTCGTGAGCACCAATAAACATTTTCTAAATTGCCCTAGTCATGGTGTCTTTTCAGAGCAATAGAAAAGTAACTAAGACAGGGGAAGAGGACTAGCAACAGGAAAGCAGAAGGGATGTAGGAGAGCAGTATGTGAGGGACCAATAAAAACAAAGTATGATGCCCTACATGTGCAGAAATTCCATAATAGATCTTAATACTTTGTAGGCTAACTTACAGATTAATAAAAATAAATAAAGAAATTGTTTTCAATGAGCACAAGATAAATAGATAAACCCTTAGGTTATTCTAAGATGCTGCTGAGCAGTTCTCACGACAATGGCTCAGGGCCAGAGACACTTCTCTAAGCCACAAGCATGCTAAAAATACACGCATCCACCTCTCACCCCTGAGGGACAGCATTAGAAGTCCAAGGGTGAGGACTAACTCTGTTTTCACGAAAACCTTCCAGACAATTTAAAGGCTTGCTACTCAGTAAGAACCCCTGGGGTTTGGCAGCTCTATAACACTCAGAGAACTAAAAATAGTTGCTATGTTTTTCAAATACTCTAAATAAAAAAAAAAACAACAAAGGCTGGTCAACAGCTCTAAACAGAGAAAAATGTTTACTATTTAGTCACTCTCAGAAAAGGACATCATTGTAAATAATCAAGGGTCCTATATGGGCAATCTATTACTCCACTAGATACTGGTAGCTTGAGAACCTTGGAAATTTTTTTCTGAAATAGGGCTGGGGGCCTCAGGAAAAGAGAGGATAGAGAAAGATCAAGAGCAGAGACAGAAAGATACTTGTTTTCAATTATGTGACCAGGCTTTCTGAAGGGATGTGCTAGGATAACTGGAGGTCAAGGTATGGTTGTTGGTTTATTTTAATAGATGTTGGCACCAGACAAATACAGATAACTGTTTTTGAATATAACATTTTTAATATGTCTTGAGACATGGTGGTTGATATTCTGAGGAGAATCTAAAACACAACAGTTCCAAGCTTAGCCCACACACAAAGAGCATCTCTCTGGCCAGGGCTCTTCAGGACCTCAGGGACAGAAAATAGAGACCTTAGTTATCATTTTAGTAGGTTCAACCTGAAGATGCTTCATTGTGTATTTTGTATATTTTCTTTGCAATGCTTGCTCCTTTTCACTGTAGCTCTGCATAGGAATGACTACTAATAACCGTATGACACAGTCAATACTAAACAGTCTTGAGATTTGTTTGCCAGTGATATTAGTACAAAAACTCTACAATTTATTTTCCAGAAGATTCTTAGAACAAGGGCAAAAAAGGAGCCATATTCTTTGGTGAGATATTTTAACAATGGCCTCTAGGCCCCTTGTTAACATTCTTCCCCTCTGAAGCCTCTTGAGCCAGTCCTGTGTTGTCCACCTTGCACCTCAACACTGCTGCCTTTCCTGGTCCTCCTAGGATGGCCCATCAGGCTCCACTTAACACGTGCAAGAGCTTTTCTAGTCCTGAGTCTCAAACTCTCCCATATTCCTCCAGGCACACCATTCCAACTAAGCACAGCAATATGCCACTTCCTGGTATCAATTTCTGTTTTAGTTACTATTCTCTTGATGTGAAGAGACACCATCACCAAGACAACTTATACAAGAAAACATTTAGCTGGGGGCTTGCTTACAGTTCCAGAGGATTGGTCCATGACCATCATGATTGGGAGTGTTGTGACAGGCATGGTGCTTGAAAAATAGCTGAGAGTTTTGCATCCTGAACCACAGGCCAGATGCAGAGCAAGAGGCGCTGGACCTGGCTCGGGCTTTTGAAACCTCAAAGCTCACCCCCACCAGTGACACATCTCCTCCAATATACCACACTTATTCCAACAAGGCAACACTTCCTAATCTTTCTAATTCACTCCGCACACATACGTGTCTCTGGGGGACATTCTCATTCAAACCACCACGGCACATAACAACAGTTAATAGAAAAGGGGCTATGAATATGAAAGACAGCAAGAAGGGATATAGGAGAGGGTGTGCAGAAAGGAAAGAGAAGAGGGAAATGATGTGATTATATTATAATCTCAAAAACAAAAGAAATAAAAAAGAAAAGAAAATCCCCAACATTGATACAGCAGGTTATTCTGTTCTAATGGAGCTAAACTCTTATCCACTCACAACAAAGACTTAAAGTTGTTGGTCAAGTTTGTGATATTACTTCACCCAAGATGGTGAATATCTCTCTGCTCAACATTCCTCAAAAGTTTACAAGCTAAAGGTGTATACATGGATTTGGTTCTCAAGAGCAGAATTTTAGCCTCCATTTCAACTGAGAGATGGTGTGTCAGGGCTCTGGATGGCAGCCATTACTAATACTACTTGGCTCTGTGATGCTAAAATGAATTCTATTAAGAGAAAAAAACTTAAGTAACAGATTTGTTCACAAGTTGTTCTCCATTTAGCCTTCAATCTGTTTAAAAATATGTGATTCTTTTAATCCAGAATTAATGTAAAATCACTGAATTTCGGCATGGTACTTTGCATTTTAATAACTAAATTATTTTGCCAAAAATGTCATATTGTAACTGGCAAGACAGAAAATCATTTGGAGTTAAGGCACTATTTTCCTGAAATGAAAACAAATGCCATTGATATACAAACAAGTGTTTGCTTCCTCAAAGTTCTGCCTTGTGCAGTTACCCTTCTGTTTCAGGACTATTTCCTGGCATCCAGACACCCCACTCACCATCAAACTCTGAGCATATGGAGTAGTATTAGCATGCTCTACCATTCTGTATGCTAGCCAATTCCTGTTGCCATTGCAGTTAAATCCAAATCCAGCTTCCAGGGCAGGCCATTTTCCTGGTGTACAAATGCCTCACCCTGGCTGTATCCTCATGCATCAGAAGGAGACCCAGGGTTCTACTGCTATGCTTCATTTGACCTCAGATCAAGGGTCAATAACATGAAGCAGCAGCTAAGCGCTTGTCACCAAGCCTGACCATCTGAGTTTGATCCCTGAGATCCATATGGTAGAGGGCGAGAACCAATTACCACAAGTTGTCCTCTGACTTCCCTATGCAGGCCATAGCATATGCACATATGCGCATACGTCCACATAAACATGTATATACATGTATATACACTAACGAAATAAATTTAAACAGCAGTAAATACAACAATAAAACTTAGTTGTTTCTAGGAAGATTCCACCTCTAAGGATGTTATAACGTGAACAGAGGAATGAAGGTTAGTCCATGACATGTGGGGTTTTGAATAAATTGATAATGACCAAGAATAGATGACCTCTCGTGACTGGTAATCTTTGTTTTTAACTTGACAGAATTTGGAATCATCCAGGAGATGACCACATAGGTGTAGGGGTGGCTTCAAGGGCACTTCCCGAGGATTGGCTGAGGGATAATTGCTCATCCAGATGTGGAGACCCCATATACTGGCTGGGAGCACAGATGGAATTAAAGAGGAGCAAAAAGAAAGCCACAGCATGTTTCTTTCTCTGCATCCTGGTCCTCCCAAACACAAACTGAAATTATTTACTATGTCTTCCCCATCTTCATGGCCTGAGACCTGAGGGAACAGGAACAAAAAATGAACCTTCCTTCATCTTAACCGGTCTTTTCAGGCACTCTGTCTCAGTAACACAAAAGAAACAGATACATCTGTAAGTCCAGCCTGATGCAAGCTTTCATGGCTCATTTATGCATACAGTTGATAAACCACAAGCTAGATTTAATGTCATTCACACAGAATTTTAAATTTTTGTTAAATAATAGTATCCCTTCACAAATAATGTGAAATAAGAAAGGATAGGTATATCTAGTGAGGTTGAAGTGTTTATAGATGCTGTTATAAATAGGTGCTATTTATAACACCACCAAATAGTAAAGATCACCAGTCAACACACAAATGTAATAACTAAATGAACAACCTGTAGCTATTGCTAAGATACTTCTGCCTATGGCTTGCATGCTATTTTGTTGCATGTTTTAGACATTTTATCAACATGCAAAATACAATACAACAACAAAAGTTTGCCAGCAGGAAATATATTCATAAAGAGTAGGTACAGACTATGCTTAATAGTCAATACACAGTTGGGACTTTATCTCAAATTCTGTATCAGTGTTTCATTTTAGAAACAGGTAGTCACTAATATTTTGCTAATAATTGCATGGGTGTAGATGGTGGATATTTCTAAAAGATGCAGCAGATATCTAGGGGTATTTATTATTAAGATAAGGTTCCTGCAAGCCTGAAAATGCAACTAAATACACTGATAATCATATTTTTTTCAATAGGTTGAGCCTTTTGAGTTGTCTCCTGGAGGCCCTATAAAATCCATCTTGTATTAGATTGGCTTCTTAATATAGCTCCAATAGATAGTAAAAAATTTCTGAGGTTCAAGGACTATCTTATTTTATGCTCCTTCTCAAACTCTTCCTCAGGGGAGGAGATCAAATCCACCCTCCTTCAAGAAAAATAAAATATTAAATTAGACAACATAGATGAAGCTGAGCATTTCAACTTCTGCTTGGGGAATGGCCCCCATAATTCATATAACACACCGTTTTACCAAATCACAGTCGGTGTTATTCAACCAAATAATCACCCAAACAATCAAAATAAATAGATAAATTTAAGATAATGTTTAAAAAAAAACTGGCCTAAGGCTGTCTCAGTGGCAAGAAAAGCAGTTAATAATCAAGAAATAGAATCCACGTCACACTATTTCACAGAGCGAAAAGGCCATGTGCGGAACTGCGAGATAATACAGACCATTGCAGGAAAAGACCTGCAAAAACAAAGAAATGGCCTTAGGGCATTCCAGGAGATAGAACTGGGCATTAGAAAGTGAGCTATAGTCAGAAGTTCTGCCTAGGGCACTAGGGCTTTTAAAGAGATAGATAAAGCTTTGTTCAGAAACCCATCCAAATCAGAGTCTTAAAGACAAGTTTCTTAGCATTTGCTCTTCAGCTCCACTTTTATTTCCTGCTTCTATCTGTCATCGGCCAAATCTAATTGGCATTTGTTTGGCAAAGAAGCTAATGAAGTGTGTGTGAAAGGTGTCATTTCGATGCTGTATAAAGCAGGGTGTAGGAAGGATGACCAAGGATACAGACAGGGGTAAGACTGACTAACAGTCTATTTGTCACAAATGCTGGGCACTCAATTGGCCTCTGGAAGAAGAAAAGATCATGGCTTACTTGGTGAGGATTAATTCAGAATTTTCTAAGGTCTGGTCATTGGTAGGTGTAGCACGAATAATAAAAACCCAGAGACAGAAACTGGAGTTCAACTGAAGGTCCGAAAAGCAAAACAGTCAGCCACAGGTTCTTACCTCTACCTCAGTCTGAAATGGTGATCCTGCCTCCAGGAAACCTCAGAATGAGACTGTGTCTATGAGCTATCTCCTCCCATTTTATATTCTCTAAGGCAAGGATTAAAGGTGTGCACCACTGGGATTAAAGACATGCACTGCCCAGTTTCTATGGCAACCTAGTGTGGTTACCAGGATTAAAGGAGTGTGTCACCACTGCCTGGTCTGTAAAGCCAACCAGTGGGGCTGCATTACTCTCTGTTCTTCAGGCAAGCTTTATTTATTAAAATACAAATGAAATATCACTAGAAGTAGGTATCAGCAATACATATGAATGCATGTCAAGAGAAGGCATGATTTGACCTTGCTTGAATTCACCTACAAATATAGTACTAAGTTGAAAATGTTTTCATAAAGGTGCATTCCTTCAATAAACCTCCTGGCTACAGAGCAATGATGTATCTCCGTGCCTCAGAGTGTCAAGGAAGGAATAAACTATGGATTTACTTATTGAGTTCCTACTGTGTCTCCAATTTGGATTGAATGTTTTATCAATACTATGTTATTTAATCTATGAAATGTACATTTTAGTATATAATTCTCTCTGGCTCTGCCAGTACTGAACATTTTACATGCAAAGTCATCCTCACTTTTGTTCAAAGTTTCAGGTTGGTAACCTTAAAAGACAAAAATGCTGTCTTCTTTCAGAGTAGAGGCCAGGAGTTAGTTCATTTTGTTGTTGTTGTTGTTGTTGTTGTTGGTGTGTGTGTGTGTGTGTGTGTGTGTGTGTGTGTCAGAGAGAGAGAGGAGAGAGAGAGAGAGAGAGAGAGAGAGAGAGAGAGAGAGAAGGGATTCCCCACTGTATTCTGTAAATACCATTGGTTAATAAACAAACTGTAAAGAAACTGGCTTGGCCTGACAGGGTAGAGTAGAGCTAGGCAAGGAAAGCCAAACTGAATGCTGGGAGAAAGAAGGTGGAATAGGAGAAACCATGTAGCCCCACTGGGGACAGATGTACGAACTTTGCCTACTAAGCCACAGCGATGTGGCAATACATAGATTAATATAAATGGGTTAAATTAATATGTAAGAGTGTAAGAGCTAGACAATAAGAAACTAGAGTTAATAGGTCAAGCAGTGATTTAATTAATATAGTTTCTGTGTGATTATTTTAGGTCTGAGCAGCCAGGAACTAACTAGAGGCCTCTTACAACATTTGTGTGTGTAATTTCTTTTTCTGTCCAGTAAAAACAATGATTAATCTCGGACAAATTTCAGTGTGATTTGCATGTATATCATTTAAATAAAATGGAGTTTTGACAGCTGAGGACTCCGAGCTGTACTGCTAAGCCACAAAGTGCAATGTATCTATCAGAATTGCTCACCAGCAGGGGTAGACTACTAAACCACCATGTGTAATGTATCTATTTGAATCACTCACCATCCAAGCAGACCTGAGCACCAGCAGAAGGAACTGAAACAGGACACTCTGTCTGGCATGCCAGGAGTCTTTGGTCTGAGGTCTAGGAATCCTTTGTCATATATATGTTAGTTCCAGCCGACTAACTTTATTAATATTATTGTTAAAATATCTGGCATTTTTGTGATAAGATAATTTTCATTCTGTTAGCATTCTTCAAGAATACAACAGTCACCATGCCATGCAAACAGCCTTGAACTTAATCCCTTATCCCTCTTCATCTATGCAAAAGAGTTTTATGGGTCTTTAGCTCAAGGTTTGTCTTTTCCATAGTCCATTTTGCAAAGGGTGCATCTATTCACAACACTTGCAGGCAGGTCTGAAATGGCAATGGTATCCAGAAGTTCCTTTAGAAGAGAATTTTACCAGGGAACATAGACAAAGCTTTCAGACGACTCTGTGAAGATTGTGGGAGCACTTTGACTTTGAGGTTCAGAAAACACATTCCCTCTGCACACAAACAAATCATCATGCGTCTGGTTCTCCTGTGGCGTCAAGCTAATGCATTACCTGGCTTTCACACTAAAGACACCGGAAACCCCTTTAGAGTTTTCTTCATTGAAGGGATAGCCACACTGTCAAACACTGCTTCCTAGGAAGAAATAATGCAGCCTGAACTAAAACGTTTTGTGGCCGACGAAGCAAAGTGACAGAGCTGTAAACACTAATGGACCTTGTACGCAGTAGCTCAGACTACATGTCCAAACACTGTGGCAGATAAGGTACTTTTTTTGGTCTTTAGTGTCAGACACAGGCCACAGGCACAGGGGAAAAAAGGAGACGTTGACAACTTCATTGAGAATTAATGAAAAATTTTACAGAATACAGAAAGAAAGACACAGCCAGGGAGACTGGAAATGATGCTCTCATCTGTACCATTTAAAGTGAGGTACATAACTCTTTTATTATAAAGTTGAAGTTGGATATGTTTGAATGAAAGCTTTGAATCCCATTAGTAGGCATTAACATTATTAGACTAACATGTTGTTCTATTAGATAATGCGGGTGGATAGACCTAATGAAAGCAGTGAAGGTCACATTTAAATATCAAAGTGCATGTTATCTCTAGGGAAATTAAGAGACATACAGCATTAAGTCATGTCTAGAGCCCCTGAAATCTCACCTTTTGAAAGACAAAAATCATGTTACACTTAATATTTACTAGACAATATAGTACACAGAAGACAAGATCTATATATGTGTATGCAACTATCACCTGACATATGTAAGAACACATACATGTGACATTAGACTTAATTCCTTAAGTTCAATTAAGGAAGTCCTGTGGGATAAAAATACTTATTTTGATCGTCTGTCTTGGACCCAATATCTTTGCTGACATCACCAGGTGAAATCTTTCAAGTCTTATTGCTCTTAAAATTGAAAATTATCTGCAAGATTGCTAAGAAGAATGCCAAAATATTACACAAATAAGAAAAACATCAGAGGAAATGATTACAATGACTTAACAAGTGGTGTTCAGGTTTTTCTAGGTCATTAACCTATGAACTGGCTCTTCCCATCTTAATTATTTGATGTGCAAGTTAGTTAACTGATCAATTAAATCTGAGAAAAAAATTGTAATTGCAAGTTACTTACTTTCAGTTTTATACTGAGGGACTGTTTTAGTCAGAATGACATCATGACCACAGCAACGCTTATAAAGGAAAATGCTTAGTGGGCCTTAGAGTCTCAGAGGCTTTGTCCGTTGTCATCATGGCCGTTAACACGGCAGCATGCAGGCAAATACGGGGCCGGAGAAGCTGCTGAGATTTCTACTACAGGCAGCAGGAAGAGACAGAGCCTGGTTTCGGCTCTTGAAACCTCAAAGCCCAACCTCAGGGACACACTTCCTCCAACAAGGCCATGCCTAATCTTTTCCAATAGTGTCACTGTCTAAGTATTTAAATATATGAACCTAGAGGGCATTCTTATTGAAATCACCACAGGAACACAATAGAGAAAAAAACCCAGCAAGTTCAAAGTGAAATGCAGTTAACAAAGTACATGATGCGCAGGTAGCTTTCAACTTTAGGCGATTATTTTTATTTTGCATATTGCAGAAATACTTTTTCCCACAAAGGATTGGTGAGAACCATTAGTCAGGCACCATGCTAAGGATGTGAGGCATGGGTCTTCCCTTTTACCCTCAGGATCTGCTCTCAGAGTCTTCTGGGCCCCTTATCATGTTCCTCTTCTATTGTCCAAGGAGTCAGGTGCCTTACAGCATCAGAGCTGAGCATCCTCAAGTGTTATCCACAATATCTTAAATGTTTGCCTTCCAATACCCCAGTCTTTGTCTATAGTGGCAAATGATCTTCCAAATTTTCTCCAGAGTGCTCTTCTGAAAGCCAGCCAAGAATTACTCATGCCCCAGAAAATGCCTGCTCCCCTTTAACGAGTACTTCCTGCAGTTTCCTGCTGCTCTTTGAGGTCCCTGAGTTTGGCACCTCTTCGTGTTGCCAAATCTGTGTCCTGAGCTCTGTTCGGCTGCAGGAATGGAAGGAATCTGATTACATAGCATTTCTGATTGCAAAAGTCACCTCTGTGCTGATCCCTTGATGAAAAGAATTCCCCATTGTGCGACTGCCAGTAAGTCACAATGCAAGACTTTAGGTCTCTATGAGATCAACCCACCTGGTGAAGGCTGCTTAGAGACTTCACAGTTTAGGACTCTGACTGCTGACATTTGTGTCCTGGAAAGTAGAAGTACCCCAAGGAATGGTTAATACTGCGTGTTACCCTTTCCACCTTCTATAGGGAATACTTGTACAAGGTCAGCCATTGTTCTGAGTACTTCACATATAATAATACCCCACTTAATGTTTGGTAGCAGCATCATAAGATTGAAATTAATATCATGGCAACTTTGTCGATGAAGAAACAAGGGATCAGTTTCCCTGGGCATGGTTAGCAAGTTTCTGAGCAGATTTTCACTGCACTGCTCCACTTCCAGTGGACTAGAAACCCTATTTAAATTGCCATGGTAAATGCTACTTAATATTGGCCACCCTCTAACTTTGAAATAATAACTTTTGACATATATACATTAGCCATAAGCAGAGAAAAGCTAAACTGTCCGATGGAAATATTAGAGATATAATGCTATCAATATCTGACAATAGTCATTTGTCTTAAAACAGTTTCGCTTAAATGAGTATATAAAGCAGGTCGCAGTTGAGCTGCACATTCTCTTGGCAGAAACAGAAAAGGCTGGGTAAGTAATGGCTTCTTGAAATACTGGAAGGAGAATGATGAGGGCCTTTGGAAATCGCTGAAATGTAAGCCAGCTTCGAATGCCTTGACAAACACTGCCATCTAATGCCCAGTGGAGAAATCCAGTATGGTTCAGACCTTGAATATGTTCTGACACGGTTCTACAGCGATACTTACAGCAATGGCAGCCCACACCACACTCTCAACTATAGCTCACACTCCCACTATAACCGACTGCTTCAGTCGTCTGGAGGCAAGCTTTAGGAAACAGTGGGAGACGTGCCCTTTAACATCACAGTTCAGCTTCTGGAAATGTTAATTGTAGGGTAGGGAGGCGTGGTAATTATAAAATTCAGGTTGATTATAACATCTCCCCGGTGTGTAGGACAAATATCCTTAAGTAATTACAGCAAAACCTAATTGATGCCATCAGTTTTGATTCTGGATTCTAAATCCTTTTTCACGTGACTTGATGCTTTTTTTTTCATCCCGTGCTTCTTCTTGAAGAGTGTATTGATAAAAATGTGTCTTCCCGTGGTTTTTTGAAATATATCCTAACAAAATGCAGAAGATAATGAATTCGAGACAGTGAAGACAAGTATGGGCATCTGGAGAATGAAGAATACTGTGCTCTGTGTTCACATTCATACATGTTGCTAATGTCGTTTTTACATGCTGGGACGGGTTAGCAATACTCAATATCCAGTTGAAATTCATTCCTAACATGAGCCCACAGGCTGACTCTGGAGCAGCAAATTCTGGCTAGAATATATATAAATAGATAAAATGGCTAGGATAAAGCAGATGAAAAGGAAACATTATCCACTGTAGTCTTTATAGTATTACTGTATAGCAATGAGCTAAAATCAAAATAACTCTTTCTCTAAACTTACCAGCTGGCCTGAGGAGATGATTCAGTGTGGCAAAGTACCTACTGCAAAGCAGAAGGATCAACGTTCAGTTCCCTAGAAGCCATATAAACACCGGGTGGTCATGGTGGCTTGCTTGTAATCCCAGGACTCATGATATGGAGATAAGACATTCCCAGGCCAAGTTGACTAGCCAGACTAGCTGAACTGGTGAGCTCCAGGTTCAAAAGAGAGATCCTGCCTCGATATTTAAGGTGCAGTGCAATTGAGGAAGGCAGCTGACATCATCCTCTAGCCTCCACACTTATGCCCCCACACACGCATATATTCACACACATGGGAACACATGTTCGTTCATGCATGTCACACAGAAATACACATCAAAAAATTGGCAGTTTTTACATGTTACTTAATTTTTATTTAAATTTTAAATATTATATAATTTTACCTCTTTATAAGCTGTGTTTACTACAAACTAAGTGCTCTTTATCCAAAATATTTGGCACCAGAATATTTTAGAAATCAGATCTCTCAAATCTCTATTTGAATATATATAATAAAATTCATGGATCTATAGCCAAATCTAAACCCAAATTCCAATGAAATAGATATAGAGATACATATGCACATATATATATATATACATAGATGTAGATATACATAGACAGAGAGATAAATTGATAGATATTCATATCATATTTTAAAATTAGTTCATAAAGAAACAAAGTTTTATGACAAAGTTTACCTTGAAGCCATCATGTCGGCACCCAGAAAGGTTTGGATGTAAAAGTGTTTGGGATTTGAATATTCAACTCTTGTGATCCTTGGGTAACTCTAAAAATTACATCTTCATTGTGTTCCACATAGCTAAACAATTCTTAGATGGCTATGATATTAAAAATAACATGGATTTTATGACTAGAAGATTTCAATTCATGGTAGAACTCATGCTGTCTTCCAACTTCCACAAAGCGAGACTGTTTCAGTTAGTGAAACTAAACTACAAGCTGACCGTCAGTTTCTCACAGACAGTTCTCAAACATGAGTGGGCTCTTCCCAGAACCCCTGTTGCATTTGGAAGGAGTGTTTGTGTAGTACACAGCAGGGCATTTAAAGCTCAAAATAAAGGAGTCCAGGGTGGGAGGTAGGAGGTGAGGTGACCGGTGTTTACCCTCCTGTCTTCCCCTTTGCCCTTGGTTTAGGTCCCTTGCTGCCCTATAAGACTGGCAAAGCTTCGTTGCTATTCATTGAGGGGCTCACCACTTAGCACTAAACCTGAGGCAAGATAAAAAGTGAGGTGAAAACAATTTAACTCTAGACCTGAGTCAACAGAAAAGCTAAATTCATCCTTTGATATCTGTGCCATTATCTAGAAAAAAAGTGGGAGGGGACAAAATAGTACTTAGGCAAATTTGAACACTTAAAAAAAGTTATCTTTTCAATATAATTCTGAAATCTAATTTTAAAATCTACTGCCAAATTTGTAGCTAAGTAGCTATTCTCAGAATAGAATGTAGTTTGAGTCCATTCAAAGTCTACTGTTCAAATCAGTTTGGGGTTGGCACAGCCCAGATAACGCACTGGGGTATTTCCAAGTGAGCAAAAAGCCATCACAGTAGCTTGACCTAACATCCATTAATACAGTGTTGTGAAGGGCAATTTAGCATGCTAGTTGAAAGACCAAAATTCCTTGAGATTTAATCTTCGTGTCTGAAGTACTTCTCAGCGTTTTCAGTAACTCCATGTGGAATTCTTAAAATGCAGAACTAACATTATCAAAATAATGGCTATGAACCAAGTCTGGGAACCAGGCAGGCATTAGCCCTGACAGAGATAAATAATGGGCAAAATAAACTACGGTATTAACTGAATACTTGTTACACGTGAACCAAACCATCTCACTTGTATCTACACAGGAAGCATAGCGCAAAAGGAAAACCAACTGCACTGGAATCCATTCAAACGAGCACAATAGTGGTTACCAGGGAAAAATGATTTTGATTGTATCATTAAATTTAAAACATTCCCTTTAGGCAATGAACACAATCCTCAAGTGGGCCTTTTATCATCAGCTTAATGGAAGGAGTGTTAAGAAAAAGAGCAAGCGAATGTTTTTAGGTCCTATAGCACTCTTCATTCTGTGATTAGATTATGGAAAATACACACTCACAGGAGAAAAAAGCACCGTGTTCCTCAACACAGTCGCAAATATAATGTGTAAAGATCAATTAAAAAGAGGCCAAGGGAAAAGTCACTGATCTCAGGAAGAGGTCAAACTGAATAAACATTGTTTAACAATGTAAAAACTAGTAGGATCACAACAAAAATAATGAGGGGGTGGGATGGATTGTGTCACGTTAGTAAATTTCATTGTCCATCAGAATCTAGGAAGACGCAGCACTTCTTCACAGTTGACAGCAGACAGACGCTGAAGCCTAGGTAGCCTTAACTCAAGCTGAAATAGTCGTTGGGGTTTCACGCAACTGTTGGTGTCTTGAGGAAGTCCTCTCCTGCTTTGTTCTTCTGACTCTGTGTCCTAAGGAGAGCAATACTCATTCAACAATTAAGGTTGCCACTGGGAGTAGCGGTCCTTAACCTACTATGGTAAGTGGTATTACTGTGCTGTCCTCTGACAAAGCTCTTTGACCATCAGATGTTGTTCACAGAAAAGTCTACCTGCTTCTCAGTTTTGCATTTTTTTAAGATTAGTTCATTTTTCTTTTACGTGTATGAGTGGTCACCTGTGTGTGTGTGTATGTATATATATGCACCATGACTAAGTTGGGTTCCGTGAAGGCCCTAAGAAGGCCGTGGATGCCCTGGAACTGGAGTTACAACCAGCTGTAAGTCACCATATGAGTTCTGGGAAGCAAATAAGGACCCTGAAAGAGCATCAAGAACTCTTAACTGCTGAACTCTCTCTCCAGTTCCTCGATTTTGCAACATAGTGTTTTTCATTTCTAATGGTATTTTATAACTTTTATTTAATTTTATTTTTTGCTATGCTGGGGACCAAAGGCAAGAACTGTAACGTACTAGTCAAGCTACAGTCCCAGCCCCCACTTAGCTCTTTAATATACATTCATTAATTTAAAAAAGAACATAAATAACTATGTTGATGAATTGGAGCTGGAAACTACCCTAAACCATGTAAACAAAGAGACTGAGCTGCAAAAATTCATGTGAGAAATAAGTAAAAATAGCAGATAACAGCAATGTAGAGCTCCAAACTGTTGGTAAACCAGCTCTTGAATGACTTTGACTGTATCCTTCTTGGACGTGTAGAAGAATGCTGTTAACATCTCAAAGAATGACATTCAACAACCAAGTTGCTTTTATCAGGTAACTATACATAATAGGTGCTGTGGTAGAACCAAATACTGATCAGGAATATGGCCAGGAGTCCTAGGTTCTGCTCTGTTGTGTCCTCTGCCTGGCTATGATTGGCTCATCTCTCACCTGCCCATCTCTTCCTTGCTCTAATAGCAGAAGCATGTAAGTGTAGGGCTAAGTTCTGTAAGCAGGATGACAGGATCCCATCAAGATGAGAAGCCACAATGGCCATGGCTTGGTTTAGCTCCATGCACCCTGAAATGAAGTCTATTACTCCATTCTTTGTGTCAGCCTTCTGACTTCTGTACACCAATGCAATGTGGCAGGTATGGCCCAAGTTTAGTCTCAAGAGGCATTGCACAGCGAGTCCTAATGAACAAGCAAGCCCAAGATAAGTTTATAGATCAAGATCAGAGTTTGCTGTGGAGATTTAGATGACACATATTTAGGCACTGAAGTTCACAGTCACTGTTGGAACTCCTAAGCCTGCTAAGTATAGCCAAGCATATGCACAAAGGTACTGTGATAAACTTTATTTAAAAGGGGTAAGTGAGAAGGCTCAGCAGGTGAAGGTACCTGCTGCCAAGCCTGATGACCTTAGTTTAATCCCTGGGAGCCACATGGTAGAGACAGAATTGACTCCTGAAAGTAGTACCCTGATGTACACATACATACTCACACGTACATGCACCACATACACTCACACATACACTCTAACACATACACACAACACACACACCCTCACACATACACTCACACACACACACACATTATCACACACACATACACTCACACACACATCACATACACATCACACACCACCCCCACACTATACATACACACCAATAAAAAAATAAAACTTTTTTTTAAATTTTTTTAAGCAGCAAACTATCTAAATTCCTTGGTTTAGAACAGATGAAGTTTACAGAGAGTTGAAAAACTGGCTACCTGACCCCTACCACATGGACAACCTAAGAGGTCTGAACTGAAAGACATCACTGCTTCAAGACTCTCGGGAACCAGCTCTGCCTCAAGCCAGAAGAGGAGAATGATGCAAGGTATCAGTCTTCACTACCAACTTGAGGTGTCCATTTCTCCAGCTCTTGTGAAGTTGCTGGCAATGCAGAACAGCTCCCCTTGTCCAAGGCTATATCTGTCCAGGAGAGCACCATCTGCCAAGAGGCTGCTCACAGTCAATGACCCTTGCATCCAACTGAGACCAGCTCTGCAGGTAGAATTGAGCTCCACAGGGTACCTTTAGGAGCATTTTCCTTCTGAAGTCTGGCTTCCTTAGGTAACTCTTTTTTGCACTTTACCATTCACCCTCTCCCCATTACAGAGTCTATGTAAGGAACCCTTTGTACAAAGATCACAGGCCTCAGGATATTTAAGACAACTTTGGTTATTCGTCATAATGAGGAAACACCTTTGAATAAAAATTTGAAATGAAACTGTATAAAACAGCATCAGAAACCAGCAGAACTCTGTGAAACTGACCATAAGCGCTGAGAAGAAGCTTTCTTGAAACACAAATGTAAGTATTGATAAGCTCAGTGAAAACTTATCAAAAGTTAGCAAAATCAACTGAATTGGACTTATATTTACAATTTGAAAGTCTCCAAATTAATGGATGTTTGGTGAATATATGAATTTATTGATAATTACCTATTCCTGTTGAACAAAGTTGCAGCTTTGTGGTTTTAGGTGACATTCTTTCAAAAGCCTGTCTTTCTACATTCATTTCTTTACTCGCTGAAAGGACACCAGCTGATTCTCCATATTACATGAAAATCAGACTACTAATAAATCCATGCACATAAATTACTTTTAAATCACCAAGTGAACAGCGATTTATAAACACACCATACCTGCCACTTTTATCATTCAATCCGCATTCTGAGTATTTTGAATAACAAGAAGCAAAACTAGGAAAAGAGATTTATGCCATCCGTGGGTTCTTTGCACACCAGGATATAGGAAGCTGGCTGAGAGAGATCGGAAGGAAATCAAAAGAAAAAGAAATGGCAGGAGCAGGTGTTTCCATTTCAAGAGACAGAAAATAAGGACTTGTCAGGGAAGAAATGTTAATCACGAACAGAAAGAAGTATGTGGAAGGAATCCCTAGCTACTGAGAAAGGTGAATGGACAGCCCAACTCTAGAGGTTGGAATGGGAAATAGGAAGTAAACAGCATGTTTACTGCAACTGATAAAGGGACTGGTTCAGTGTTGTTCTGCATCCAGTTATTAGAGCACTCAAAAAAGAAGGTGGCAAAGAAAATCAAACCCACGATGCTTTGGCAAATACCCCCCAAATTAGGCAACATTAACTATTTGTTAAAATCCTGGAAAATGTTTAAATTATTGGATTTTCATTTTACATTGCCTTCATTTCAACTCTCAGATTTTTTTCTTAGTGATAATTAGTATCCAAACTAAAATGCCTGTCCCACTTATTTGATTACTAGGGAATAAAAGGACGAAGAGCTTCTCATAATAAAGACTTATTTTAAGAACCTTTCAAAATGCCTGTATCTGTTTTCTCCTCTGCAAATGAGATTAAGCTATATTTTTATATTCAATATTTCTTGGAAGAAAAAAATTCTACATTTTCCTAGAGTGTGCATACTAGCAGGAAGAAAGCGTTCATTCTAAATGGCATTTAAAAGT
Source organism: Microtus oregoni (assembly GCF_018167655.1). Classification (NCBI taxonomy): domain Eukaryota; kingdom Metazoa; phylum Chordata; class Mammalia; order Rodentia; family Cricetidae; genus Microtus; species Microtus oregoni. The sequence goes on from NW_024543060.1 coordinate 45,522,959, forward strand.
CAAATTGCTGTTTGTAACCCTTGGAATATAAGTTAAAAAGCAGTAGTTTCTGCATTCCCTCAAATCATAAACCAAAAGAACTCAGAAAAGCTAATTTGGTACAGCTGGAAGGAGCTCTAAAGATGCATGTTAATCTAATGACTGTTTAGTATAGGAAATTATAGCTTAAATAATGTATACAAATGTGGATATTCATTAAGGGTTTGTAGCATTTGAAAATGAGTTATTTTAAGATTAAGAACTAAAAATACTGGCACTTTATTTCCAAGAAACTATCAGTCAATGGTAAAGCATAATTAATGCACACATGACTTCCTGTTAGAGCTTATGCAAATCAGGATTTCCTAAGACCAATACACATTCTCGGTTCAATAAATGTAGATATCTTCAGGGAATGAAAGAAAATCAGCTACTTTTCAGAACCAGCAGTGAGGTGGAGAGAAGAGTTTTCTAGACAAACTTGAGTTAGTCACAATCAAGAGGGATAGACTATTAGGAAGCAACATCCCAGAGGAGACAAAGGTTCTGACCTTGTACTATGTGAAAAGAAATTACCCTGAAAATGCAGAGAAGCAACTGTTACTCAGAAACAGGAGGGGATACTGAAGTTGACCACTAGTTCCCAAGACATTGGCTGTCTCACAGGCTCCAGGTCTGGCAATCTCCTACTCTTCTTATCCCTTCCTTTCTACCACCACTGTGTGGACTTGCTCCCTGTGTGGACCACTGTATGGAGAGGTTATTTGGAAAGGGACAGGTAGGAGAGAAACCTGCACATACACTTCTGACCAGTACTCTGTGGAACTAATTTGGCTTTGAGATTGATATCTGACCTGAATTGCTCAAATTACCATAGATATTCTCATGGAAAGCTCTTGATTTTCACTCCCCTGATATATCCATCCCAACTTTTGACGCTGTGATTATATAGTCATAATTAAAAATTTGAATGGGCAAATCAAGTCATGCTATATATTCTATTGTGTCAAAAAACATATAGGTACTACATCTGTACTCTTAAAAATGAAATATTTGCACCTTAATTGCTTATTACACATTAATACATTCTAGCATGTATAATTAATCATGCTATTATATCTCATGAATATAGATAAGTGTGGAGATCATTTTAGCATCAGTTATTTTATTATTTATTATTATTGTAGATAAGTATATAATGGTGGGGGTCACCTATGTGTGAGGGCATTCATGTGGATGTCTTTGGCAGGAAGTGATTCTTTCCTTCCATCATGTGAATATCAGGGATTGAGCCTAGATCACCATTGATAGAATTAAGACTATTCAACATGTTATCTATCAAAACTAGCTACTTTTAAGTTTGCTATAGCTCTTGCCTGAGTATCTTATTCATAACTACTAGAATTTCTGTTAAATGTAATTAATCATTTCCTATGATTTTGTTGCCAAAAATTATACCTTTTATCTTTCTATTAGAAGGATAGATTACTCTTTTAACTAATAAGATCAATCATTGTTTTGATTTGGGAGTCTTCAAATATTTAGAAGGTTATTTTGGTTCTATGAATTGTCCACTGTTCAATACACTTCTTTGCCCATTTTATTAAAATGTACATCACTATGAAACTGAAACTTGAACACCATGAGTAGTCTTCCCTTAGGCGCCGGAGGTCACTGATGACTTGACTAATATGGGAAAAATCAATGAGGGCTCACTGTTGCTCACAAGTTCATGCTTCAGCTTCAGTGACCATTTGTCGATGGCCAAAATATGGTTTAATTAGACACTGTTATCTTTCTAATTTTAATCACAATTTGAAAACAGAAAACAAAAAACCTTGTCTAAAAAATGGTCATTTAATTTCCTTGATATTATTAAGTAATCTCTTTTAATATTCTCCTGAAAATTAACACTCGGGTTGAAATTTAAACATATTCTCTTCACTTAATCTTATGCTCTTATAAAACCTTCTCTTAATAGTGATCTCAAATATTAAAACAAACCACAAATGAGCTGCAAATCACTTCTTTGAAATAACCTGTGGTTCTACTTTCCAATTTTACAAATAAAAATGAACCTCTTAATATCTTAAAATCTATGTCTTGGGGTATGTTTTGAAATAAAAAGAGAGTTTACCCTTATGAATTTACTATATAGTATTACAAATATAATAAATTGTATCCCTTGATTTCCATGTTACAAGATTCATTAATCATTTAATCACCATATAATGAGTACCTATATATTAATAAGCACCTATAATTAATAAGAAAGCATCCTGGGGAAAAGATTGACAGTAAGGTAATTAATGTTCTGCTCCTCGTCCGTTCTGACATGATAAAATCTGCCTTTAAATGAGGTTTGTTGCTTTTGAATCTCTCTCTGAAGAATAAAAACAATCCCGATGTCATGCATATACATGGATGTATACAAGGATACATGATAGATTCTGTCTCCAGATTTATATGGTTTTCCACAATTATTGTGCTAGTTATTAGATGTATGGTGTGTATAACTTACTTAAACTTTTCAAGCCTTATTTTTTCCACATCTATGAAGATGAAACAATAATACACATTTGTTGTGGGATATTTGTAGACTGTGTAAAAATGTATTGCTGTGATTGGTGTAACGAAAACCTGAACGGCCAATGCAGGAGAGTATAGGTGGGAATTCTGGGCAGAGAGAGAATTCTGGGAAGAAGAAAGGCAGAGTCTCCAGCTAGAAACAGAGGAAGCAGGATGGGCAGTACAGAGATGAGGCAACAGGCCACGTGGAAGAGTGTATATTGAAAAATATTCAGTGATTTAAGTTATAAGAACTAGTCAGGAACAAGCCAAAGCTAAGGCCAAGCTCTAATAATTGATAATAATTTTCCATGTCATTATTTGCAGGCTGGTGGTCCCAAAGAGAAAGTACTACTACACATATACACATATATAGAGGTCATGTATAATGAACACACACACATACGCACACACAGACATACACACACAGAGACATACACACACACACACACTGCATAGCCTAATACCCAACACATTCTAAGTATTCTTCCAAAGAAAATTCTTACTGAGTACTTTGCTGTGGTTTAGGGGCCATCTTGCAATAGTGATGATGTATTCATATTTACAGCTGCTCAAGAAGCGAATAGTACCAACATGTTTATTTAATCAATACAAATTTATCTCACAGCTCTGTTGATCATTAATCCAATACAGGGTTCACCAGGTTCAACCAAGAGACCTACATTACTTTCTTTGGGCTCTAGGTTAGAACTTGTTCTGTACCTGTCCCCTGCTTTCAGAGGCCACCTGTCTTCCTTGGTTCATGATACCTTTAATCTACCTTCAAAGCTATTTATGGATTGCACTCATACATTACATCTCTTTGATTGCAACCAGAAAACATCCTATTTTTTAAGGACTCATATGACTACATTGCATGAATGAGCATAATCATAGTAATAATAATAATGAGTAATCTTTCTCATCCCAAGGCCTATATCCTTAAGCATATCAGTACAGTTCCCTTCGCTATGCAATCTAACATGGTTTCCAATTTCAAGGATTGCAGTATGCACATCCTTAAAAAGCATTATTGTGCTTATTAAAGGTGCATTGGGATTGTATGGAAGGTGCCTGTCTTACAGTACTAGTAGCAGGAACTCAGATGTATTAAAAACCTTATATCGGACTGCCCTGGCAACATAAAAACCAAACCTACATAAATGTTCAGTTCCTCCTCTGTCCACATGAAATCAGGCTTACAGTGAACTTTATTAAGTAGAGGCAATCAACTACCCCAAAAAGTAGTGTATGAACAACTACCCAAAGAAGTAGTGTGAAAATATATTCACATTGGGAAAAAAGTCCATTTGTGGCTAAAGTATTGAAAGTATATTCATATCACTAACGGGATTTTGTAGAATGTTTTCTTCTGAGCCCAGCAGTCCTGACCATCTTCATCAGAAGCAACTATGACTACTCATGGCTTAACTCAAGAGTTAGCCTTTCGACATGCCTTCACAGAAGGAAAGGACACAGAGTCATTAGACCCTTGCTGAAGTGCCTCTCTCCCAGAAACATGCAGCTACCTGTCTTCTCATGACCCTGAGATGCCATAGAATGTATAAAATATAGAAGGTTAACTGAAGAATGGTACCCCATGTATTCAGAGATGGGGAAATCATCATCTACATTGTGGTGAGGCATTTGGTGGTGTGGCTGTTTTGGTGCCACTTAGATCCCTGTGAGTATCCTTCACACATACTCTGTAAGCCCAGTGAACTCACTGGTTTGCAAATCTGAACTTTTGGAAAAACATTCTTTGGTCTGTCATTGGTGCCCTATCCAGGCAGAAGAGATGTTTCTTCGCATCTCACCAGGGAAAGATCAGGAAATACCAGTACATCCCACACCTGTGTAAGGCTTTACTGGTTAGTCACTTGGGTTTCTCTGTGAATGTCACAGTCTTAACGAGATGACTTAGCTCAAAAGCTTCAGTTAGAGATATTAAGTGATGGCTTTAAGCTGATTAACCTGTACAATTTGGCTCTGTCATTGTCTCATGTTTGTTATATAATGAACAAAGTCATAATAAACAAGTCAAGAAAATTCAGCTAATTCCTTTAAAAGAATTTATCCTGTAAAGAAAATAATATGTGAGTCATTTTAATCAACAATTATATAAAGTGTACAATCTGACTAAGTCTTAAATTATAAAAAAAAAACCTCTCTGTATCCTCATTACAGATATTTTTGGTCTATGATACAGTAAAGAATTCTGAGCACTAAATTAGGTACTGCAGCTTAATAAGATGAAAACAGCTATTTGTTGGAAGCAGTGAGACCCCAGATCCTGAATTTCTTGTAAACAACTTGTTTTCCCCTAATCTCAGTGCCTACAGCTGCTCTGAGCACGAGTCCTTCAGGAGTTCCTGATGGCAGGAGAGTGGTTTTTGGTGGGTTTGGCTGGGGCGTGGCTATCTCTATATAATCTGCCCCTGAACACAATAAAGGGGGCATTCTTGGGGCTTTCTGAACCAGCGTTTGGAGGTCCGTGTGTCGGTCTGTTTCTGCGTCTGTATTCTCAACCTCCAGCCCCTTGCCCGAAGCTTGCGAATTGAGTTCTAGCGCACAGAGCACAGACATGGGGGTGCGGTGTGCGTCAGCTATTCGCCACACTAAGGCAAGGGTAGAATGGAAATGAAACTCCAAAAGCTAAATCCCTCATTTAAGCAATAAGAGAAGTTGAATATCTAAAGATTTAAATGGAATTGACTCCTCCTTCGATACATAATTCACTTTCATATCCTCTTACTAGAATTCATTAGTAAGATTGAGATTTTAAGATTAGGGAGGTCATGGAATTCAACAGAACACTGACTCCAATTATCCTAATGATTCAAGAGGAAAAGGTGGTGAAGAAGATGCCAAGCACATTAATATCACTGTCATAGAAATATAGGTTGCGTTGTCCAACCCACCAGGACATTCCTTCCAAGCCTGCACGAGAGCTGGTGAGCTTCAGCAAACCGCTGCTCCTTTCTAAGTTTAGATGCATTGGAGAAAGCACAGCATAAGGCTGACACTCCAGCTTCAGAATCTCATGGTTTGAACTCCGGCCTTTTCATCTTAAACCTGGGAAAGTTTGTGCTGGCCACACACTCTAATTGCATTGTGGAAATGAGAGCCCCTACTTTAAATAATTTTTACCAGGGACAAACAGAATAATGGAACATTTAGATCCAAGTCTGAAGAAGAACAAACAGTTGAGGAATGGTCCGAAGTAGTATTACAAATTAATTTGCAAATACATTGTGGAGTAATAATAAATGCAAACCCATTTCTTCGCAAATTAAACACCATTGTTATGAATATTGATGTCCATTCAGCATTACATAAATTTTCCTCAATACTTTGAGAGTATCCACCATCCTCTGCATCAGAGAAGCTGTGACTACTTGCAGTCAACCCTCAAAACTGGGCTTCTTGATAGTTGTTGGTCTCTAATAGAAGGAGGACTATGGGGAAGGCCATTGGGCCCTCACCTCATCTCCTGTAGCTTGCAACTAGCTATATGTAATTATTCCTTAACTGCACATGGCCTTCTGACTTTGGGGGTGCTGGAATGTGTAAAGTGTGCAAGGTTCACTAAAGTGTAGCTCCAGCTCTGGGAAAGTTCTCATCAATGTTAAGACTTTCCAGACATGTGGTTACTTTGGGCTCATACACACTGCTTTAAGTGACTGCTCACGCCTGCTTTCTGTAAATATTCCTGGTAAACATTGGTTCCCCTAGTTGGACACTGGAGGAGCCATGCTTCAGTCTGTGAATGGTCCTGTATAAGAAGGGGTAGATATTGGTGTAGCTCTCTAGAAAAAGAGTTCCCATAAGAGTTCACCAGTGTGAAGTATTGGGTGGTAGGGTCTATTGAGAAGTGACTAAGTTATAAGACTGATGCCATCGGGATTGAGATTGGAAGAAGAGTGAGGTTCCTCACTCCTCCCATCTTGTAAAGACTAGATCAAAAAGAAATATCTGTAAACCCGAGATAGCAGGCCCTCCTGAAAAATTGAATTTTTAAATTTTAGAAATTAAAATATTATTACATAATTTTCCCCTTCCCCTTTCTCCCTCCATTTCTTACCCTTGTTCTCTCTCAAATTTAGGGTATACTGAATGTGGTGTCATAGAAACTGAATTCGCCAGTGTCTTGATCCCGACCTTTACTGCCACCAGTCTATGGCAACTGGTTCTTGCCTAATAGTATCCACTTGGTGATATTTTCTTATGGAAGTTGTAATGTTTTACAACTTAGAAATCTAGCTATATGTAATTATTCCTTAACTGCACATGGCCTTCTGTAATGTTTTACAACTTAGTAATTTACATTTGCAAAGTTTCTATAACCGTGGACCCAGACCTTTGCCCTAATGACTCTCGAGTTGGTTTTTCCTATTCACAAAGTGAAAGTTAGGCTTTGGAAAGATACTGGCGATTCATAATCATATATTAAGGTGGAATTAGAAAAAGAATTCAAACTGGGTGACCGCTGGCTCTCGGCTAGCTGCTTTCCTTGTTAAATCATGTTACCTTGGCAGTTTAACAGTACACTGGAAACATTTTCAAGGCAAGGATATTTATGTACACAACTCTTGGCACCATAAATATTTGTCTAGATTTATCCAGCTTCAGGCCAATCAACACTGCAGGAAATTTGTGATTTAAAAGGCCTGAGTTTTTATTCATGCAATGTTAATAAAATGGAAAACAATTCAGTATCTCAGGCAGGAATGGTTTTATAGGCATTAGCAGGTGGCAGATGACATAAACTGTACCTTTCCTGACATTTTTAAGCAGCTAATATAGTTTGAAAGCATGTACCTTTCTGTATCATTTAAACACTGAAAGTATTAATAAATGAGGTTTTGTAAGAAGCATGAATCTGAAGCATTTTGTTTACAAGGGGGTAAAGTGCATATAAACTCTGGTAAATGGAAATGAAAGTTATACATTCCTTCCACAGCAATGCAAGAACACGTTGGACAAATTCAAGCAACCCTTTCACCTTGAGAAAAATGAACACTGAATTGGAGTATGTAGAACATGAAAGCATAATAAAGGCAAAAGTAAGTGAGCTTACTCCAGTTTATTCCCATGCTAGGCAGTAAGAAGCAAACACAATTCATGAAGATTGTTACAACACTACGCTTCCCTTCTGGCCTTCTCTGTACAGAATGAGCTTCCTTTGTGATACCCATCCTTCCACCATAACCATCAGGCTTTCCTCTTTACCTGCCCTGATAGTGTAACTTCATGTTGAGTTAGCAATATAATGAGAAATTATATATTAATTTATTCCTCAAGTATGTGTTTGGCCCCAAATTCTATTCATAACCAGTCAAGAGAAGTTTCTCTACTTTGTAAAAATCTTACAGTTAAAGATGAGAAGAAAAATTAAGGAGATGGATTCAGTGCAATGCAATAAAAGCTAAAATGTGTGATATAAAAGTGATGTAATTGAGCAAGCACAATTTTGTGGAAATACACAGGCAAAATGTCATTAAATACTTCACAGATGCCGATGCTGTGCAGAGACCAGTCACCTAGCAGGACGTTCTTCCATTCCCACTGTCCAAAAACCCACTGCAATTGAGGCAATAGAATAAACAGCTTTACTCTCCTTTTACCAGAACAAAACTGCCTCCTAGACATGGTCATGTGTGCTCAAGGCTTCTCTTATTTTTATAGTACGAATCCTTATCTTTTGAAGTCTATTTCAGAAATGGATCCAAACTCAACTGGTCACTATGTTCTAACCAAGAGTGGAATATTAAAAAGACATTCTACCTCATTCCTTGTGGCAAAAGGACAAAATGGTGTTTGGGAGAATGAGTAGTAAGAAGCTGGAATTGGTTCATGACGTGTTTGAGTGGCAGGCTAGAAATCATAGGCTGTATATTGTAAACCATTGAGTCCGTATGTTACTACTACCATAGGCTGTATCCTGTAAACCATTGAGTCCATATGTTAGTTATTGCCACCATTGTCTTGTTTATGTAGGCGAGTGAAAAACATCTTTGAAGTACTTGGTGAATCATCATTAATAATAAACATGCATAGATTCTTTTATGGTTTTAATACGAGAAAATGAGTAAGATAAGGTATATATGTTCTAAAAACAAAAATATAGATGCTTAACAGCCTTTAAAAATAAGTATGCCAAGGAATATACACGAAATATGGTGTCTTGTAAGTTGCTCTCAGTGTGGTCCATGTGATTAAATGTTTTAAACAAACCGTTGTTTCTATCTTGGCAATACAATTGTTATGTCTCATTTTTATAAGACCCTAGGCAAGTAACTTAGCCTCTCTGAGTCCAGATTTCTTGACTTGGAAAATACATATACAGTCATACTTTTAGAGTTTCTTTTTGTGATGGTTAAGATACATTATGTAATTAAAGCTCTGCACAGATAGGAAGGGTTCAACAAAGTGGCATTGTAGCTATTCTTACTTCAGAAAGGAACCAAAGATAAAAATGGCCTTTGGCCTAAGACAGGGTAATTTTAAGGCTTCTTCTGGCTTATGGAAGAAGCATCCATTAATAGCTTTATGACATATGCTGTCAAAGTGGTAGACTATGACAAACTTAAAATCACACAGATGCCAACACCTCAAGTGCTACATAAACTTCACCTGAATCCACAATGTGGAGCCAAAAAGGGGAAGTACACAGATGCCTTAAACTAAACAGCGTGTGAACAGTGGCAAGGAGCTGTGCCGTCTCTGGTTATTGATGGGGACAGATGGGGACAGTTTCATATGTTAAAAGCATGGGTTTCAATACCAAAGCGGGGGAAATCAGGTCTTGAGTTCATACAGTAAGATCAGAACTAAAATCTTTCCATAAATCTGAGCCTCCATGTTTCACTACCAGAAAAATGTAGACTAGAAGAGAAACTGTACTCTCCAATTTAATAAGGCAACAGGGAAACTCAGCTTCTCTGGGAGTGTTGGTGAACAATAAAACATAATACATATCCTTGGAAAAAATTAAGATGTGGACCAACACTTTAGGTGATGATTTGTTTTGTGTATTTGATAGGTTCTTGTGGTAGCTTAAGTATATGAATCTGTAGATATTACCTAGCTACAGGCAACATATATGTATTTATCATCTATATTTTAAATGCACAATAAAATCTTCAGATGAAGAGAGCAAATACGTTCAGTTTATTTAATTGATTGTTTTCTTTTCTTCATAATCTCTGCATTAGTTTTGTTACAACAAAACTTTTCTGGCGGAAATAACATAAGGGAAGACAAGTTTATTTTGGCTGATCGTTTGACAGAATCTCAGACAATGAATGTACCACAGGGCAGCCCAGTTCATGACAGTGGGAATATGTGGCCCTTTAGTTCCCATTATGGCCCATGAGGAGGCAAAAATGGTAAGCTCAGAACTGCTTGCGGGGCTATACCTACCTGTCCTACATGATTTCTATTTGCCAGCTTAGACTTGCCTCCCAAATGTTCCATGGCTTTCCAAAATAGTGCCACCAACAAGAAAACAGGTGTTCAAAAATAAAATTTTAGAGATTTGTTCAGGTTTAAAATCATAACAATCCAAAGTGATAACATGATTAAGTGTTTTGTCTAAACATTTATCAAAACAAGGAAATAATTTTAGAAATTAAAAAGAAGAAACAAACTGGGTACTAAAATCCAGGATAAATTCACACCTTTACTTGAAACCATAAACAAACCCATAAAACAGCCAATAATCATCACACTCAAGAGCACCTTCAGGCTATTAGTGGAATTGAAAGGCAGCCAAAGATTTCTTTGGTTTCTGACAAGTACTGAAATATTAGAACACTCACATGAAATGGTGTATTAGCCTTGTCTGTGAAGATATTAATATCATAAACAACCTTAAACACGAAATTATTAAAAGACGGAAACATAATAGGGCTGAGAAATGCCAGAAACCAGGAAGTCAAACTTTGGGAGAGAGAAAACTGGATTCTAGTGTAACTGGATGCACTAGAGAACATTAAACAGATGTTAAGCTTAAATTCTGAAAATCTTTGAGTGCGCAACCATGATGACAAGAAGAGAAACATAGATGTTTGAGTAGCATACTGTGTTTAAGCCAGGAGCTACACAGCCTTTCTAGATATGTGTCCTCAATTCTTATTATGGGATATCAATCAGGAAAAATAATATCTGCTAGTGGTTATTGTAACTTTTGAAACTAGACAAGCTCTGTGTCAAGTATTTGACAGGTAGTCATTCGTTGAGTCCTCAATGAAGATTTATAAGATAAATAATCAACTCTGCATTTCACAGAATAAACACAAAGCAGAACAAGGTTAAATGACCTGTATGAGATCATTTTGTCAGCAAGAAATAAGTAAAGGACCAGTAATAGAATGTGTGTGTGTATAAGTGGACATGTATGTACATGTGAGAACACAATAGAATAAAATCGATGATTCCAGTCATTGTCATGAGGCAGCTCAGTGGCAGTGAAAGTTTCCCCAAAGCCACACACATCGTCACCATCCATGACTACACCTTCTTGTTATCCCAAACATAACCTTTACATCATTGAAATGAAAACTTCCCACTTCTCTTTTCAACGAGAGAAAATCTGAGTATGGGATAGAGTTATGAGAAAGATTTGATCAAAATTTTATCAAATCTAAACATTACGAAGTGTACAATATAATGATAAAACTCATTTGTAGCTTTAGCAATATAATCAAAATTTTATATAAAATTTAGCAATATAATCAAAGCCAAAATATCAAACACCAGTGACATGTATGTTTGAGTGAAAATATACTCCAAGTATTCTAAGATTGTCTTTTCTAAAGAAAGGAAACATTTGTTTACTTTTAAATTTTACTAAGTATAGAGGTAAAATAAATAGGATAATTTCCAGAGATATAATTGTCAAGTTGCCTCAAAATGAAAGAAGTAACATATTAGAGAGAACATGGAAATGTGCCCAGTGTGAAATAAGACAAGAACAGCTGAAGCACAGAGCAGCAGGGTGATAAGCTGGTGAAGCTACTGTGAGTCTTAGAGTAGAAAACTTATTCTCAAACGTCCACACATGAAAAATAGAAAGCTCAACACGAATATTTGTATTCCATACTTCCGAAAATCATAGAAAGAAGAGAATGTTATACAAAATGAATTATAAGGAAAGATATATTTAAGATAGGACCATATCTAATGACAACAAAAACACTCCATTAAAGAATGAAGAAAATAAAAATTGAGTCTCTTAATGGGTTTATAATACAGAAAGACTGGTCAGATTAATGAAGCAATAGATGGAGAGAAAAAAATGTGATGAAAAGCAGTTATTGTCACAAATGTTTTAGAGATTAAAATGCTGATCACATACTCTGATAGATGGCCCTAAACAATGTCTGCACTACTTGAACTCAGTGGCCTTCAAATTTTTCTAAAAAAAAGGATATTAAGTTTGGGGGGGTGCACAAAGGGATGGGGTTCTAAGAGGTTTCAGCAGGAGTGGGAATGATCAAAATATGTTTGCATACATATATGAAATTCTCACAGAATAATTAAAATATATTTAAAATAAAATGTGGAAAATGTTTAAAAGAAGTTGACAAGTTTCTAAAGGTATCATTAAAGTCAAATCATTTGAACATGCAGAAAAAAAGAGCTAAGTTCTCTAAAGCAAAACACCCATTTAAATAAAAATAAAATAATTATTTTTGAGAAGAAAAAAATGCAGATGTCAAAACTCATTTAAAAAGTTAATAGAAGTGTAAGAATCCATAGGCTCTAGGTCTTCATCAATAACAATCTCCCTTCCAGGATAACACCAGGATAATCTCAATTCCATGCAATTCCTCTACCAAAAAGGAAGAGGAAATCCTCTTCTATGCATTTCACAGAACTCTCAAGATGTCAAACCAAGGAAGGGATTAATTAGCAATTAGAAAATTAAGGATGACATTGTTTTAATAAAGAAATATATCATCACTGAACATAAATTATCCAGAAATGTATGCTTAAATAATTAATAGAAAGAATTACTAACATAATCCACAACTCTATGTGGGATTTTTTAAACGTAAAATTATGTCATAAACAAAAGAGTGACTTGAGAAACTTTAAATATAAGTCATAAGAAGTAAGAAGAAGTTAAGTAAGAAAGTGTCAAAAAGAAAGACTTGACCTTTACCTGAGAAAGGATATCAACAAAGCAAAACGGACAGAAAGGACAGTGACTGATGTCAAAGTATTCTCAGATAAAGCAATTTTATTATTGAGATAGTCATAACCAACACTATGATTGAAAAGCAAATAAAACAAAATACAATTGCATTATTAATTCTGTCTTACACAGGAAACATTTTAAGTGAACTAAATAATAAAATGTGTTGCTTTTCAGAGATTGTATATCTTTAGGACCTTAGAGTTGGAAAGATTCTTAAAATCCCAAATGGTCATAAAAAGAAATATATTGACAAAGTCAGTGCCTAAAATTTCAAACACCTTCTTCTCCAAAGATCTATGGATGTAATAAATGATGATAAAATATGATAATATTGCAACTTAGACAACTAATCAAGCATTACTATCTATATGTATGAAGAACTTTATTAATATAAAACATAAAATACCTTCAATGACTGAACAAAGAAGTCTTTTCAAAAGCCTCACATGCATCATGAAAGACACCATGCTGCTGTGGAAAAATCTTTTTGTATACTGCAAAGATTTGTCACTCAAATTGGTTTAATAAAAAGCTGACTGCCTGGTAGTCAGACAGAAAGTTTAGGTGAGACAGCCAAACTAGGAAGCTGGGATGAAGGAGGGTGGAGTCAGAGGAGACACCAGCAGACACAGAAGAGCAGGGCTTGTACAAAATGAGGTAACGAGCCATGAGTCACATGGCAGAAACAACTTAGGTGAGAAATATGGGTTAATTTAAAATTTAAGAGTTAGCTAGTAATAAGCCTGAGCTATTGGCTGATCATTTATACTTAATATTAAGCCTCTGTGTGGTTACTTGAGAGTGGCTTGTGAGACAGAAGCTTCTACCTACAGCATGCTTCACTATATGTCCACAGGGTCAACTGGACTCTTCATTCCTTAAAACCTGGATGAGATTTGATCCAACTACCCATTACAGGAAGTGTAGGAATTTAAAACCCTTTCTAAGAACAGTATGTGCATTTTCTTGGAATTGAGGAAAAAAGTATCTTCCTGATCTTCATAACCTCTTCCACTACACCTCAGATTAATTGCTGTACTCTGTTCTCTGCCATTTTGCTTCTTAGAATAGCTTCCTCATCAACTACCCCAAACCTAGAGAAAGGGCATTTCTTCTCAACAGCAATGAAGTCAAGCCTCTGGGCTGAGTAGCAAATGTTTGACTGGAGCTTCCCAAGGTTTCAACAAGGCAATTTTTAGTAATTTATTCTGTAGGGCACACCAACTTCTAGCCATCATAAAGGCCCCAATTTCCCAAATTTTTCCATTTTATTTTTCATGTATGTTTTAGCTGTCTATAAGTCTATGAGAGTGTATGACATGCCCTGGAACTAAAGTTACTGACAGTTGAGAGTTGCCATGTGGGTGCTGGCAATTGAAGCCAGGTCCTTTGGAAGAATGGACAGTGCTCTTAACAACTGAACCAACCATGTCTTTAGTCAAGCCCCCCTTCCCCATCTAATGGACAATACACCACTTCTCTACTCGTCCCTCTTGCCCTTACCAAATCATAGAAAACCCGACAATATCTTCTTACTCTTAGCCACACCATTCTCTTCCATCCCCTCAGGACTCATCCCATCACTTGCCTTAGTACATGTTGTTCAAACCATAGTTGACCTACCATAGAAATTCTTGAACCAGTTATTATTGGCAGAGTTTTTGGTTCCACTAGCCTGCTCCTAAATAATAATATAGAAACTTATTAATAATAGTAAATGTTTGGCCTATGGCTTAGGCTTCTTACTAACTACTTCTTTTAGCTAAAATTAACCCGTATTTCTTATCTGTTTTCTACTGTGTGGCAGTACCTTTTTTTCAGTATAGCATGTTCATCTTGATTCTCTCTGTGTCTCCTGGCAACTCTCTGTGACTCTATCCTTCTTCTTCTCTTAACTTTTTTTTTGTCTGTAAGTTCTACCTATTCTCTAGCTGCCTAGATATTGGCTATTTAGAACTTCATTAAACCAATGCGAACACAAATATTCACAGTGTAAAAAAAGATTGTTCCACAGCATATGCCCCTTTTTGTCAAATTAAAAAGGAAACTTTTAACTTTAACATAGTAAAATTATATACAACAAAAATAGTTATCAAGAATTATAGTTACAATATCTAGTCTATTTGTATTTGGCAAATATAGAGAAAATACTCTACTATTTATCTTATCTTTGTGAGTCTAAAGTTTTATGCCAATTTACCTTTTATTATAAATGAGGAAAATTTTAAGTCTAATTATTTAGTCTTTAACTCCATCAAAAACCCGAAAAGGGTGCAATGTTATCTAATAACAGATATGTCCGGCTGCCTGACCAGTCACCCAGTGTCCTTCTGTAACATTGGGGCATTCATATTTGGCCTACATGACTAGTGTATCTGAGAGACATTTCTGAGAAGCAGGGAATTTTGGAGGATTGTCCTGACTTATCTTGGCAAAGCTTGGCAGTTCTTTCTTTTGCATCCTGCTGGTCTAGTTTGGACAGCACAATGTCAGCAATTAAGGCAAGGGCAGTTTCTTTACCCAGTGGCTAGCTTTTGACATAAAGAAATAAAATTCCAAAAAAAAAGAAAAGAAAAGAAATAAAATTCCATATAGAGTTTTTTTTCAATGCCCACCATCTTCTCTGATGTGACTTATTGTCAAGAAAAGCCTTATGCTATTAAAACATTTTAAATTCCACATTTTGTAGGTCTTTGAAGTAAAACACTGCCCATAAATCATTAAAGTGTTTTCACCCTGTTGTATTTAAGAGAAATATGAGAGATTCTAAAATTTGCAAAAGCAATGATTCCTATAAAGATAACTCATAATTTAATGTTCTCTTCCTTGATATAACTATCAAGACCTATTTTAAGTTCTAATCCTTTTTATATATTATATGTCATATATTTTCTATTGTTGAAATTAAGATCAACTGGCCACTATATAATAAATAATTTTAGGTTGATTTTTAGACTTTAAGCACATTATATGAACATGTATATCTCTGATCTCTCTTCCTTTCTCTCACTCCGAGTTTTCCCTTCAATGTCACCATCTGCTTGACTCCAGAAAATGGCTAGTCAAGAGGGGAAGTGGTTACCAAAGTGGTCTCCTAGCCATGACTGTGATTGACAGGTTTCCTAAACCACATCCTCTTCTCCTAACAAAGTCTCGGAGTCTTGTGACTTCCTCACACCCAACAACACTGAATAGTATTCTCAAAACTAATTGTATCCCACTGATAAAAAGAACAAGCCACAAAAATTTTAGCACAAATTCAAAAGCATAAGCTGAATTATTATTAAAATAGAACTTAAGCTATTTTTATGACAGAAGAACAGAGTTTGACCCCAGACAATGACATTAAAATTAATATTATCATTCATTCAGTATATATCCTCTCTTGAAATAATTCTACTGTCTTGCCTTAGGCTGCCATCCTAACACTTGGGAATCAACAGCTAGCAAACCTCATACGTATAACTGTTTCTTTCCAGAGTTGCCTAGCCTTTCTCACACTGTTTTCAATATAATGATGTCTACAAATCATGCAATGCAAGCTGGTTGACAGTTCCAAGCAAAATGGAGTTCTCACTGCAATATTTCAAAACTTGACATAACATGGTGGTAACACCATCCTTGTAGTTAGAGAGAGATAGCCACACCTCCCAAGATCCCCAGGAGTCCCATCCCTCAGTTCCTCATTTCAGAGTGGCCAGTGTATTCACAAACACAAGCTATTCACTACTGGGTTTGGAAAAAAAACAAAAAACAAGCAAACAACAACAACAACAAAAACAGGAAAACTTACCTTAAATAAGTAAATAAAAATTCAGATTCCAGTTTGAAATAGCTCAGTCCTCTAAATTCTAGTCAAGAAGGAAGCATATTAAGAAGTTATGCTCCTGGTAATTACAGACCTTCCATGCTTGGCAGAAAGGCAAATGGGAACAGAAAACCTGAATTTTACTTACTTCTTCAAACAAGTTAGCTTTGCTTGTTTATCTCATCTAGGAAACAGCAATTGGAGGCAGGGAAATTACTTCTACATAGAATCAATACAATAGTTTGTCTCTTCCAAGAACTTCTGCTGCCATTGGATGTAGCTGCTACAGGAAGAGTACCATGTCCATAGCTTCAAGAAACAATTGTGACTGGTGTTATAGTTTTAAAAATAGAAATAAATTTATAAATGTATTCTGTAACTTAGAATTGAATATTGTATCTTTTAAAGATGTATGATTGGGGCTAGGAGTGAGCCCTTGCATACACATGTACTGGATTCCAAACCTAGCACAGAGAAGTAAATACATATAACTTTTAAATGTATCTGTTTCGAAAGGGCCGTCCACAAAATCACTCCTGCTGTATGACATTGTGGAAATTGCAAAACAGGTAGGAAAGTGAAGACATTGGTAGCCAGAGATTGAGAGGGAGGTACATGGAATGTACAAAATTTGGAAAGTGACAATGACCGATGAGAAGGTAGGCAAACTCTCTGGTAGACAGATGGATAGGGAAAGAGACCATGGCTAGTTAAGCAAGGCGATAAACTTCCAAGATGCCCAGCTTCTTTCTCTCCCTTCTGACCTGAGACAAAAGCCTGGCAGTTTAAAACAAACGTCTTGTAGGTTGTTTTCTGTGTGCTTATTTCCTCCCAGTGGTCCCCCTCCTGAGGCACTGACTCAAGGAGTCCCAGCCGGGCCTCCTAAGGTGTGAGCCAATCAAGCATCCTCTCTTCAAACTGACCAACCCTAAGTTAGGGAAGGAAAACTCTCTGGAGACTAACAAAACCCAGCCCTCAAACAGAGCCTGGAATCTTCTGCTTTCTGAGTCCCCCCTCTGCTTTGTAGAGGGTCATTTTCTCTGTGTGTCTACTGCCTGCATGTGTCCCCCACTTCAATAAATGCCTTTCTTCAGCTGTTGAGTGTCTGCTGCTATCTGTCGTATTCGAGATTGCTCCCTTGTTACCTGTCACGCTCCAGAATTCTCCTGCCTTTTAGTTCTCCAACTGGCAGAAAGACAGGAATGCAATCAAGACCCCCAGACTGTATCAATATCATATGACCATTTCATTGTGAAAATGTACCATAGAGCATTTGTTAAAGACCACAGACTGAACAACTGAAAGCAAACTCTGGTCTAGACTCTAAGCTTCCTATGACGACAAATATGGGTATAAAGTCAGCTTTTGCATCAAAAGTCCCCCTCTCCCGGGGGTTGTTGATAATGGCACAAGTTTCTGTATGTGAGACGGAAGCCAATGGGAATTCTTGGTAATTTCTGCCCAATTTTTCTATGATTATTAAACTGCTCTTTAAAAATGTCTATTAAAAAATACATAGCCCTGAGATACGAGAAAAAACAAAGGCAGTTACAAAACCTATCGATGAGGAATCAGCAAATACAATATGCAATTTTACAAAGCAATGACACCCCAGGGGTGAAGTATAGTCCCAAATGGAAATCCTCGTACAAAATCCAGAACGTCTGGATTATATGGAAAATGGAAAATGTTTTTATTGGGCACCACAAATGACCCACTGCCTGTGTTCTGCCATTATTACCGAGGCTGCGAGGGAGAGGAGGTTTCTTGCTGTGTCCTACGGAAACACCACCACCAAGGAGACTTCCTTGACTGAAAATAGAACTCAGGAGTTGCAGTTTGAGCTATTCTTTTCTTCAGTGCGGCTGAGTCACTTCCTCTCTCTAACCTTCTTCTGAGAAACCTGAACTTTGAAAGTTATAGAACGTTGGAATTTCACACTTTCTAAGGAGTTCAGAAACTGCTGGAGTGCCCATGAGAAGGAAGAAAGTTTATCATTCATCCCACTGAATTTGTTACAACAAAACCCACATCTACATATTTTCTTTGTCAACATGTAAAAAATGATTTTCACCACATCCTTCACAGAGGCTGAACTACCATCTCCAGAGTGAGGAGTGAAGAGAAAAATACTATATATATATATATATATATATATATATATATATATATATATCACAAGCTCTGTAATCCCAGAGGAGGACCATGCCGAGCAATTCAATTTCGATGTTCTTTCTTACAAAGTGAACTGAAATTCTATGCATTCTCTATGCATTTCCTTTCCTCACAAAATTAGTTTGCGGAAATTATTTGTTCCTGATCCATGTTATCTTCCATGCTATTCCAAACTATACCCTCTAATCTCTCCAAATAAATCACTCTAAAGCACAACACACACACACACACACACACAAGCATCTTCACACTCTATGCAGACACCTCTAGGATTCTTACATATATATCCTTACACCTCTAGGATTCATACATATATATGGAACGACCTTTCAAGTATGGGTTAGAAGTAAGATTAGAAAGCAACAAAATGAAGGAATTATGGAGCAAACCTGGTCAGTGAGCCTCAGCAACTTAGAGCATGAAACCCAATATGGACAAGTTCAACAGAACTTGTTGAATGTAAGGGCTGCCTATGCATGCTTCAGTATTGCCAGGGCATAAATTTTATTCAAATCTCATTCAAAATATAGAAAACAATGGCACATTCCAGTTTTATTAAAATTTCTTTAAAATTTTCTAGCTATTGCACATAGGTACAATGATACATTTAAAACCCAACTCAATATGTGCATATAAAATATATATTATATATTGCATTATACATAATATTAATTCAATACATACTTTGAAAACTAAAAATTGTTTACAAATGTTTACAAATATCTCTTCTGGGACTTACAAAGTACAAAGGGGTTCATTATCCTCTAGTCTTGTAGAAAGCAAGCAGACCTAAAGGCTATTATGCAATGTAATATGTGTGTGTATACATTTATATAATTTATTTTCTCCATTTACAGTCAGCCAGTCTTTAAGCGTAAGAACAGGCTCCAAAGTCACTCAGTCCTGTAAAGACCATGCACGTGTACTTCAATTCACTCAATCCTTTCCAGAAAAAATAAATAATGGAAACAGATTCCGTTTGACGGAGGACAGGAGCCCTGACAAGTGTGGGAAGATGGATGGATGACCCAGGGCCTCTTTCTATCTCCTAACATGATGATGGATGGCGGAGCTAAGCCACAAATCAAGAGATATAATGCAATTCTCAGTATGTTTTAAAGTTATTTGTCCCATTGTTTAAGTTCTAAAAGTGATAGAACATTTATTCTTTAATGAAATTATGTTCATAGCAATTTTTTTTTCCAAAGAGAAATAAAAAGATATTTCACCAGTCTCGTGTAGATTTACCTACTTTGGGGGTACTTTGTTGCTGTACCCTCCCCTGATCTTTCAGTGCCTCCAAAGTAAGATGTAAATATAGTATACTTGAAATATCGTTATTTTCCTCCGTGAAAGAGAATAGAACTGGAGGATTCAGACGGTGTATAACCCCAGTTGTAGACCCCTTGCTGGACACATGTAAAGCTAGGCCAAAGAATGAGAGCTGAGTTTCGATCTCCTGCTCTACCCGCGACACCAGTTCTGCTTCTGTTTTACGAATTAGGCATCACATGCATTTGCCTACAGGATGGACTCAAGTGTGCATAGGTTTTCAAGAGAATGTGATCTCCAATGTTAAACCCGTTTTTCAGTCTGATGTCTAATTTCTACATCTGTTTATCTGCCGAGTAACAGAGTGATTGATAGTTCATCAGCACATGGCATGAAGCTAAGGGATATATAATAACCATTTCAAGAAGCACGAAAATCGCAGGTGTACAGTAGAGAAAGCCTTGATGTGATTTTAACGGGAAGGCCCCCCGATTTCACTTCTGTAAGGCTTTCTGTTCTCAGACCTTTTGGTATCATGTATCCTCTGTTCCCCTTTTCATATCGACATTTCTATCTCAGGCCAGTTGCTTAGCTCTGTGTACATTAGGAAATTGTGTACAGCACACATAAAGCGTTGTTTCTAATAATTTCTCTAATTAAAGGCAATGGTAGCATGACTCGGGGAACTCAGAGAAACGAAGCAACTCTACAAACAAACTTCTAAAGAAGGCGAATCTTGATAAACTTTCCAAGAATTCTGCAAGTATAAAATGTATTGGCTTTTTTCCAACCAATATTTAATGCGTTTTTATCATCATCACCATAAGTTTTGTTAAAAAGTCATCCAAACAAACTTAAAAATTACAGCGGGGAGGTAGAACTGGTACAGGGGTAACTTATAGCTTTCTAAACCTAAGACCATCCATTTCATCCGTTGAGTAGAAGCTTTCCGGAGGGTTGGAGGGGGAACTCTCTAAATATAGAGCAAAGATCACAGGCTTATGAGTCAAAGACCTAGGCTTGAGCTGTGGCCCCACAGGCTATTAACTGCCCATCCTCTTAAGCAAGGGACTTAATCCCTAAAAAAAAGCTAAAGAAACAATACCTATATGCCAGGGTTGTTGTGAAGATCTGCTGGAACGGTGCTCACAAAAGCATTTCATTCACTGTCCTGGACTAAACACTTGGTGTTTGGATGAGCTGCAGGAGAAACTTGCTAAAGAAAAGAGACTTGGACGCGCCAGCAGGCACCCAGCAGGGATTCCCTGCAGGCGCCTTTTAAAGGCTGATAAGCATCTCCAACAGCTGCGTTAGAGACTTCGCGGACCAGGCTAGAGGGCATGGGTCGTGCCCTTTGACTTTTTGCTCTCGGCTCAAAGGACAGCTGCCAAGGATCCCCTGGAGGGAAATATAACTCTAAGGAGCAGGACACAGAGGACATTTTGAAGGGATTCTAACGCGTTTCAATTCCATGCCTTTGCCCACATAGTGTCGGTCCTCTACATCCGATCACCTGCTTATAATATCCCGTCCAAGAATTACCACGTGTGCAAGTCTCTCTGGAATCTGCAGAATATTTGAGAGTCAGTTCTCTTTGTGTAGCGCACATTCTTAGCAGGCTGTCACCCAAAGCGCTCTCGCCTCTTACTGAGTTTCTCAAGGCATCATGTGACTTTCTTCTCTCAAGTTAATTGTGTTCCGCAGTTATGCAGAGATGATTGCTAAAACACGTTTTCATTCCAGGAGGTCTCATGGTCAGTCCTTAACTCAGCTACGTCTGAATTTGTTTGCGTGCTTTTTAAAGTGCCAATCCATTCGTTTTTTATGTTTTTATTTTATTTATTTATTTATTTATTGCAATTTGGAGTCAACAGCTTTCAATTAAGGCCCCAAGGACCACACATTAAAAAAATGTAAAGTGATAACAGTTTCAAAACACCGGGGGGGGGGGGGTCATTCTAACACAGTTTACTAGGGACTGACGTTTCAAACCACCGCATTTCACCACTCTGGTTGTCTTGTTAGGTTTATGAGACAACAATAACTTGATGAAACCACAAAAATGCCTTCTCAGAATGGCTTGATGTAACAGTCGTCTTTTTACTTCAGTGTGTCATTTCCACACGTGGTTGTCTTTCCCTATGTATTAAATACTCATTCCATTCAAGGAGTGTTCTTCAGACTTATAAAGTTCTCAAGAGCTTCCTGCTGGAAATTCGAAACACACGCAACCACTGTGTTTGGGAGGATTATGAACCACCCCCTCACAAACATGACCCGGAAATTCCTTCGGCAAATATCTGCATAAATATTAGAGGGAGATTGGCAGCTAGCTACCTGTCTCCTCAGAGAAGACTCTCAGCAGCTGCTGGCTGGAGTTCTGCTGAGTTTCCAACTCAGGCATTTTTATGGGAGAGTGAGGAGAAGGCTCAGCACAGCTGATAAGCAAGCCCACCACAACACAGCAGCTACTGAAGGCAGGCTCACTCCCGGAACCCTAACCCCAGAGTTAACTTCCAACCACCACATCGCTTTAGGAAACAGACAAATATCTGGGCTGCCGCAGTTAGTAAACTGACATTGGAAAAAACAAACCTGCCGCATGTCAACCAAAATACAGACCCTGCTTTAGGAATCTTTGTTTTCACGGTAGTCTGTAAGCACTGTTTCTTTTAAATGACCACGACTATAACCTAAAATTAGGGATCTTTGGAACGAAAAGAAAATGTCTTAAAAGTATGACAAAATGGGTGGGAAAGAAATTTGAATTTGGAAAACAGGAGATTTGTGGCTCAAAATCTGATTAAAAGTTAGGGAAAGAAAAGAAAGTTTGATTATATGGTAAAAAATGATTTTGACTCATTTTAGTTTATTTCCAAAGCCAGTTACAAAAATACGTTTCTGAAAGTATTACAAAATTGAAAATAAAAATAAATCTTACTATGTGATCTAAGCTTGATGATATTTATTCGGATGTTTACATTGAGTAACATCAGTTATATTACGGCTAAGCCATGCTTTAGAGACGTTGGAAAAGAAATTATTAACTAAACATAGCTTTTAAAGCTACTTTGCATATTTTTATCATTTCCAAATTGCAACAATTTCAACAAACCTTTACAATAGAAAAGGCGCAGCTTCCTTGCTTTGAGCCAATACAGCAGATGGCTTCTGGCTGCTGGCTTTTCTCCCTGCTCTGTTCTCCACTTAGATTTTCTGTAGTGGTTAGAACAGTTCTTCATTTAAGAGAGAGAAAAAATAGTGAAAAAGCAGTCTTCAAGGTGCAATATAAATGAACTACTTTCATAGAAAGCAAAAGCTTTCGGCATGATAAAAAAAAAAAGTCACGTGCGTGGTTTGGAAACCACCATCTCCCATCCACGGTGAGACTATATCCCATCCATGGTGTGTCAAAGAAGAATGCAGAGAGCAGGCCTTGGACGGGAATAATGAAGGGCCGGAGGTGAGATGGAATGCAGACCTTTGTTGGTCTTTGAATGCGATGCAGTCTTGAGCAAAATCAAAAGGCGTTCAAAATTCTTTTCTCCCCCAGCCTTAATTACTCCTCTTGCCACCTAATGACCCATCTTAAGGTATTAGCGAATAATATTTAAGGAACACAAGTGAACTGACCCAGGAAAATGAGGCTACAAATTAGTTGAGGATAAAAATGTTCTATTTACTTCAGAAGTAGTTTCCTTAGAAGACAAGAGAGCCTGAAGATCAGTCAGAACTGGAAGATATATAAATAGCTCTCGCAGGCTTCTTCATGACAAGGGCTCCAAGTTCCAGGAGAGAATGCTGGAGCCCAGTCTAATTCAAGGGGCTGATTCTGAACACAGAGACCTCCACTCCACTATCCCAACCTACCACATTTCTGGCCACCAATCTTGCATTTTGGGAAAACTACATGGTCCCCAAGAAGCTCTCATTTCACGGTACTGTTGCCACATGTGGCAAAATTGTTAATGAAGGAAAATTCTGTTCAATGGCACTTGTTAAAACATGAAAAGCAACATTTTACTTTGAACCAACAAAAGCAGTGAATATACTAATGGGAAGATAGAAAGATTGAGATCATCTTCAAATACATCATGGGACAAAGGGGAGTTCTATACAAGGAGCAGGGCAGGGATGGGGGATGGAAAATTACTAGGAGGAAACATCAGGTGCAGGGAGACTGGCTGAACAGCATTCTTGCCTAAGACAGCTCAGCTCAGAAGCCTTAGATGTCCCCTGGGGAACTGAACAGCCGTTATAAAGAAGGAGGAATTCCTGACCAGTAATCAGGAAGGACCAGACTTGGAAGGCAGGGAGAACCTTGCTAAATTGCATTCTTAAAACTTGATTATGTATAAGTAGGTTTGTGGGTGGGATGGCCAGGAATTTCAAAAGTTGGGTAAACTATGAAGAGAATTCTTGTCACCACATAGCACTGACATCTAAATAAGCGGGAAAAAAATAGATTTATTTAAAGAAGAGTTGTTGGATTCTGGCCTTGAATAACTAGGACAGTTTTTCACGTTACCCTGAAGTTATTGTCGTTGAAAACTTAAAGAGATATTATCTAGTTTGAGGAATCAAACATTTGTATTAGGGATGACTTGAGGGATATCTTGCTATTACATGCATAAAGAATTTACGGTAGAACAAAAGCAAAAAGGAGCCCAGACCTGTATGGACTCACATTTTGATGATAGTGCTATAAATCACCACTGCTCTCTTTGCAACTTTCTGTTTGAATTTGACACGTATCTATTGAACTTCCCGAAATAGTCTGGATAGTCCCTTGGCCCCTATAATAAAGATGATCAATGAAGCCTGCAATTAAAACCAGCCTCATTTTGAAATTTCAAGATTTGCATTGGAAAATAGCTCTGTGAATGTTACCACATTTATTCTGCCCTTCCCCTTGGTTACTGTCATTTAGAAAATCGGAGCTTACAAGGGTATTTTATACATTGTGTATTTTCATGAGACAAATGCATATTGATATCATAAATTAGGCCATATATTTATCCTTCTCAAGTTATCTCTTCTCTTATTTTCTAATAGCATGTCGCTAACAGCAATACGGCCCTGAAGAAATGCATTCAAATTTATTCCTTGGAACTAAATAGAAATAAAACCTTATTTATGGAACTTGAGACTCCACGAAGCAATAAAACAAGAGGATTTCATTAATTTCTAGTTTGAAGCCATATTTTATTGAGACATAATCATAAATATTCATGTAACAGAGGTGGAACAAATAATCACGGTAAGTGTTTTTTCTATGGAGAGAAGAATCATCTAACTATGCATGCTGGAAGTGCAAAGAAAAACATTATGAACTCCACTAAGTGTGCACCTGGCACGTCTTAGCTTCGCTTTAAGTCATCTGTCTAGGTACCTGAAGCAAGTGTCTTCAATTTCCCTCCCTTCAGCTCCTTGGCTATGTGCTAGCTTCATAGACACTAAACTACAAGAAGGCATAAAAACAACTCTGGCCTTCTCTTATTTTTTTTTTTAAAGTCATTCTTATTTAATGCTCTGACCCCTTCCCAGACAGTATTTGCAAACCCCTTTTCTGACATACAAAAGATAAAAAACATTGATAAGACTGTTGAAGAAAAAATACTTGTTACATATAAACAAAGGTAAATGTGTAGAACTTGACCTCAGAAGTTTTCATTTCCTACACGCTTTAATTTTATGAAAAATAATATTTGGGGCTTGGCAAGAGGTCTCTACACATAAAGGGTTCTTGCTACCAAGTCTGCTGAGCTGAGTTCAATTCTTGGGACTCACCTGGTGGAAAGAGAGAGCTGACTCTCTCAGGGTGACCTCTGACCCCTGCAAAGAGAAAAAATGCCCCCAAAGAGAAAAATGTAAATATAATGAAAAAATTTAAAATAATATATATGTATTTGTTTTTCTAGACTTTCCTAGTCTTTCTAGGACCCTACCGATGGCAGAATGCTTGTCACCTTCTTCCAATATGCCAATATGTCACCACATTTCAGATATAGCAGTGTATCTATCCCCTGTTCCCAGGAGCTTAACGTGAAAGTTTGTTCTATCCAACTTTCTATGTCAGGTATATTTTGATATAATTTTGATGTGGGATTTCTCTCTGTATGCTGTGAATACCATTGGTTAATAAAGAAACTGTCTTAGGCCTGTGCAAGGCAGAACTTAGGTAGGTGGGGGAAACTAAACTTAATGTTTGAAGAAAGAGGCAGAGTCAAGGAGAAGCCATGGAGCCACCAGAGACAGACATGCCAGAACCTTGCCAGTAGGCCACGAAACTCATGGTAAAATATAAAATAATGGAAATGGGTTAAATTAAGATGTAAGAGCTAGCCAATAAGAAGTTAGAGCTAATAGGCCAAACAGTGATTTAACTAATGCAGGGCAGCTGGGAAACAAACAAGAGGCCTTCCTACAACATAATTTTTCCTGTAATACCTCTTAATTCCTGTCTTTTCTCTCACCTGAGACTCTCCATTTCCACAGTACTGTGAATTATATTTAAAACTGCCCGACTGAGACCTACTGTGCTAATTGTTGGCTCTTCGTCAGCTGCTGCTCTAACACCTAATGCCTTTCAGCTCTTCAATTTGCTGTAGTTAGATGGTGATTGACAGGAAGGCCCACAGATGGCCAAAATGCGGAAGATAAGAGCAGAAAGCTCAGCCCTGAACTGCATGCCCCTACCGAAGCTCAGGGGTCATGGAAACAGGAGCAGAAAGAATCTTAGGAGCCAAAGGTGCTGGCTAACTACAAGGTAGCATCCTCTAAAAACAGAGGCATTGACCTGTCCCATTCTACAGTTTAAAACTTGTAACCTAGTCTGTGATACTGTTCTGTCTTCATAATTCTGAGAACTCCACACTAGCTGCTCACGTAAATGGGTAGAATTAATGTTGCTATAATATATTAGTTGTAACTGGAATGAAGGAAAGTTTGTCACAATGATCCTTAAGGGAGCATGGTTACTACAGCTTCCTACTTTTCACTCCATTCAGTTAAACATAAAGGCCTTCTCTTTATCCACCCCAAATCTGCACCTTCAAAGCAAGTTATCAAACCTGACTTCAGTTTTCCCCCAAAGCATATTGGAACCATCAATATAACCACTAATAATTCTGGCTGGCGGGTTTGGCTTCTGACTCTGAATGTTTTGTTTTCACTAAAATCTTCACCAACCACTTCACATGGCTTCACAAAGACACTCAAAGTCTGACGTTCTTAGGGTCCTCTCAAGTAACAAAACATGCCATGCTTTGCGGATGCCTGTGGGTGGCCTGCCTCTTCTGAGCCAATGTGGAGAAAGAGTGGATGGGGGTGGGGGCGTGGAGAGGAGGGTAGAAGAAGTGTGGGAGGAGAGAAAAGGAGAGAGAGGAGTCTGAGGTCGGGGTGTAAAATAAAGAAGTTTTTGAAAAGAGTGAAACATGGCGCATAAATGACATGACTTTTAAAAAGAAGGAAAGAAACCCCACCCCTTTCATGGACACTGGAAGAAGACAAGCTCAGAGATAGATTTAAGTTCATTAGCCACAGAAAAAGCTTCAACCACTGTCAAATTTTAGGGCAGCTCCCAATTTCCAGTGATCAGGAGACACCGTAAGGAGGTCGGGTACACCTGCACACGGAATGGCTTGCAGCAAAGGAGAGTGAATCCTGCCTTTAGGAAACTCCCGTGAATTAAAATGGGCAGTGAGGACCCTCTCTCCTTTCAGGATAATAAAGATATTGGCTATAGATTGTTCACTCTTGCCAACAATTTCATAATTCTTGTTTTCTTTCCCTCCCATTTTTGGGCCTTTTCCCTTTCCTTCCTGACTTTGTGTGCGAGGAATTAAACCAGTGGCACTGTGAAATCTAGACAAGTTCTCCCCCACTTTGAAACATGGTCTCACTCAGCTTCACACGACAACCCTGAAGTCACTCTGCGGCCCAGGCAAGCCTTGAACTTGTAGTAATTTTGCTTCACAAGCCCTGAGTTGTTCATGGCTATATTTTATTTTTTTCTTACAGATTTTTTTTCACCCATCAGAGATTTTTATAAAGTTTCCAAAGATGTCCATTGTTTCAAATTTTGCTCAAAGAATACTCATCTGCATGGTAACTGAAGTAAGGACTGGGTAAAACACCCAAGACACACAGTCCTGTTGATACACAACCATGATCATTGTGAGGAGTCTTCTCTTAGGAGCCTTAGCCTGAAAACACAGTGTATTTTCCTGGCCTTCCAGAGAAGGCTGTTGTGCATTCATCCCCACTACCCCCTCCAAAGTAGTGATTTTTCTGCCTCTTTTATTTTTTTCCTCTGTTTTTTCAAGACAGGATTTCTCTGTGTACCCTTGGCTGTCCTGGAACACACTCTGTACATCAGGCTGGCCTCAAACTCAAAGCAATCCCCCTGCCTCTGTTTCCCAAGTGCTGGGAATCACTACCACCTGGTGATTTTTGTCTTCTTAATGTAGTATTCATTATATTGCTTTATTGACCTGCACAACAAATCATCTATATCTACACATAGTGTCTCTGGTAACTGGCCTTTATTGTCAATTAGACAGGATTAGCAGATATCTAGACCTGGTTAAACACAAGCGTCTATCTGTGGAGACATTTCCAGAGATGTCTGACAGCCTCAACAGTGATTAAGGAGAAAAGAAGCATCCTCAATTTGGGCATTTTCTTACTTCCACCCAGATGAAAAAGACACCTGAGACAAATACAATGCATGTGGGCATGCAAGCTCTTCCTGATGGGCAAGTATACTTCCTGCTATTGATGCTGCCTCTCTTCCAGCTGCTTCTCTTCCTGTTGCTGCTCCTGCTGCCATCCTCCACTGACCTTAAGCACCATAGCTTCTCAAGCCCTTCATCATAGACTCAATTTTAGTAACTCCAGGACCTTCCAGCCTTTTAGTGATGGATTGGCACTACTATGCTTAGATTTGTGTGTGTGTGTGTGTGCGTGCGTGTGCGCGTGTGTGTGTGTGTGTGTGTGTGTGCATACATGTGTCTCCTATTCTCCTACACAACCTTGCCTGATACAGCATCCTTAACAAATTGGTTATGCACTATAAACAAAATTGAAGCTGAAGCCAAAGCAAGGCTAGAAATCAGGGCATCAATGTCCTGCAGCAGATAAGAATTGGAACATGCATACCACACTTGAAAAGAAGGTGAAAAGTTCATCAGCTTTTCAGGGTGAAAACAGGGTCAGAACCCTGGCCACTGCAGTGTTTGCTCCAGGTCAGGGCTTGTCATCCTAATTAGGCACACTGCAGAATAGAGAATAGTAGGTGTTGAGTGGTATAGATGCCAGGGTTGGGGGAAAGGAGAGAATACAAAGAGATTAGTTAATGGATAGTTTCCCTCTGGAATGGAAAACAAAACATCTTGGACCTGGATAATGATGATAGCATTGTTAACATGTCTAATGCTGATAAGTTGTGCATCTCATTTTTTTCTTCGTTATCTCAGTTTTTGAGACATTGTCTCATGTTGTAGGTTGTGTTTAGATCATTATAGTGTTAAGATTTCATGGGTGCAAGATTTCAGGTTAGCTTCAACTCTCTGTGCCATTGAGAATATTCCTGAATCCCTGGTCCTCCTATCTACAACTCCAAAGTTCTGGGTTTTCCAGTGTGTGCCTGCACACATGGCTAATTCATGGCTGGTAAAAATGCAGTCAGCAACTGACTGTGTAGTGCCCACACACAGAACTGATATGTCTTCAACACAAATCCTATACCTAAGGCTCAGGAAACATCTCTGAAGATAGGGTAGAAGAATTAAACGAATCAGTAGACCAGTAGACATGAGGCAGTGTCTTCCGTAATATCAGCAAGTTAAGCCCATGAAATCTTAACATTATGATCATCTAAACACAGCGGACATGATGACAATACCTAGTAACATCCCAAAGTGAATAGGGGAATCTGCCAAGTCCCCACTCCTACATAAAGACCATGAGAAGTTGATGGCTGCTAAGAAAGGGACAATCAGATCTCTAAGGGAATTAGAACCCAATAGGTTATCCAATCCCAACTGGTCCTCCCTGAATACATACACATATGAGCGCCACTAAGTTGATTCAGAAGGTAATGCACACATACTACACACACAGACACACACAGACACACACAGACACACACACACACACACACACACACACACACACACACATAATTAAAGAAGAGTTCCTGACTTTAAGAGGGAGTGGGAGAATACAGGAAGAGTTGGAGGCCAAAAGGATAGAAATAATGTAAATATAATACACAGGTATGAGATCCTCAAAAAAATAATAAAATAAATGTTAAAAATAAAAATGAAATTTTGAACAGTTAATTCTGTTGTGTGCACTTTGTTACAATAACAGCTTTGGAAAAGATTAGCTATACATTTGGGAGTTAATTTTGAACTGGAAATGTTCAACTCATTCTAGCAATGATTTAGAAAGAAAATGATAATGAAGAAATAAAGGATATGGAAGAAAGGATGAACAAAATATATATATTAAATAACGTCTGATATTATTCCCAAACTTCTAAGTATTGTTTTGCTAATAAACACGGCTGTATTTTAAGAAATATTTCAATATCTGAGACTGTAGCTCAGTGGTAGAACATTTGCCTAGCTTGAGTAGGGCCCAGCATTCATTCCCTAGCACACAAAATATTATATAAAACCACAGACAAAAAACCATTCTTATGAAAGTAGTCAACATAAGTAGTCTATAAAACTGACAAAATGATTAAATTAACCATCAGGATAAAACACTTTATCTTTTATTTTCTTTGTCTTTAACATTTCAGTTCACCATGTGTGGTGGTGTGAATGAAAATGACCCCTGAATGGCACTATTAGGAGGTATGGCCTTGTTGGATGAAGTGTGTCACTGTAGAGGCAGGCTTTGAGATCTCATTTGCTCAAGCTACCCTCAATGAGACTGTCAGTCAACTTCCTGTTGCCTGCACTCTTGACTCCATTCCACATCTGCCTACAGTGCTGTCATGCTCCCCATCTTGATGATAATTGACCGAATTTCTGAAACTATAAGTGAGACATCCCAATTAGATGTTTTCTTGGTTAGAGTTGTTATGGTGTTGTATCTGTTTACAGCAATGAAAATCTAAGACACCATATGAAGAAATAAAAAATATAGAATTACATCAGTACCTTTGTTGTCTTAAATCCTATATCCAAGGGATAATATTTGGGGGCTTACCCTCAGTTTTACTTTTATATATTATTATGGCTCATGGCTGTGGTAAATAGTAAATTTACATTGCTTCTTCTGATGAGATATTCCATCAATAAATTCAATCTTTATTGGATGTTCCAATACTGCTTATTTTTAAATAATGAAATACAATGAAATTAAGCAACAGGTGCCTGTGCCTGTCCTATCAATTGTAATAGAGTTAAAATCAGACAGAGACCATAAATGCATAGATATAAGGAGCCCTTGCTGAATGAAGATCATCTCCTTCCATTCTACTACACAGGAAGCATCCAAGTTTGTAGTCAGTTTTATCAAGGTATGTTAACCCAGGCTATCTATCGATATTTTAATTTTTCAGCCCATCTGTCATCTAAATGAGTTTCATTCAAGTGTATGAACTTAAGCTAATGATCTAAGAATAGGTCATTTGCAACCGATAACTTGGTTGACCAGTTCCATCTTCTATTCAGTACCAGTGAACAGGTTACAAGTTGTGTCTCTCTCAGAAGGACATCCTTGAGGGCAGGCTGTATGTCTTACTTTCTAATACCAGGGTCACAGTGTTCGTTGGCATGCAATGACAATTTCATAAGAATTTACTGCAAATATGTGAAATTTTAATTCATAAGTCTATCATGTAGAGTGTTTATTATAGTGGGAAAAAAGAAAGGAAAGGCAAACAAATGTTTCTTCTTACTAGCTTATCAATGAAGAAGACACTGTTTCAGCCCTTATATGGCCCCAGAGTAAGAGAGAAGACAGATGAAGGGAATTGGACCACTTTATGGATTTTGTGTCATTACCTCAGACAGAGACTATCATAGGGTCCATTTTGTTTCATTTCCCTAGATTTCTTCAACCAAATTCTACTGGAAAAATTCAGACTTTCTGTGATGTAGAATTCCCTTCTGTATTCTGTGAATACCATTGATTAATAAAGAAACTGGCTTGGTCTAATAGGGTAGAACAGAGCTAGGTTGGGAAAACTAAACTGAATGCTGGGAGAAAGAAGGCACAGTCAGGAGAGAAGCCATGTGCCACCAGAGACAGATGTGCTGAAACTTTGCTGGTAGGCCACAACCTCATGGTAATATACAGATTAATAGAGATGGGTTAAAATATGATGTAAGAGTTAGCCAATAAAAAGCAAGAGATAATGGGCTAAGCAATGATTTAATTAATACAGTTTCTGTGTGATTATTTCAGGGTTGAGCAGTTGGGAAACAAACAAGCAACTCCTTCCTACATTTCTGTAATACCCAGAAGTAGTGGACATGTGCAGGGATGTGCTCACATAAATTCACATGACTATAACAACATACACAACACCTCCAGGAGAACAAATCAGCCAGAGTCCCATGCCTTCTCTGAGAAGCTATTGGCAATAGATAGCTACCAGTGAAAGGAGATAAGTTTTATTTAGGGGTTCAGCACCTGAAAGGCTGCCCCATGTGTACATGGTATCACACATGTTCAGACACAGACAGCACTAAGTGAACTAAGTCATTATAACAGAGAAAGAGACACATGAAGTGGAGAGGAAAAAGTTGTGAAAGGGAACAAAGCAGAAATTGAAGCGGAGATAATGGCGGGTAGATTTGATCAAAGCGCATGGTATACATGTATAAAAATCTCAATAAAAAACAGAAAATACTTTTAACCTCTGAGCCATCTCTACAACCTTCCTCAAGACCCAGTAATAACACTTTTGGGTATATATCCGAAGGATGCTCAATCATGCCACAAGGACATGTGCTCAATTATGTTCATAGCAGAATTGTTTGTCATAGCTAGTACCTGAAAACAACCTAAATTCCCTTAGTCCAAAGAATGGATAAGGAAAATATGGTACATTTACACAAAGGAATACTACACAGCAGAGAAAAATAAAGACATCTTGAATTTTGCAGCAAAATGGATGGAGCTAGAAAACATCATTTTGAGTGAGGTAACTCAGACACAGAAAAACAAGAATCACATATACTCACTCATAAGTGTTTTTTAAACATAAAGGAAAGAAAACCAGCACACAAACCACAATCCCAGAGAACTTAGACAACAACAAGGACACTAAGAGAGACATACGTGGATCTAAGCTAGATGGGAAGTAGAAAAGACAAGATCTACTGAGTAAATTGGGAGCTTGGGGACCTTGGGGGAAGGTTGAAGAGGAGAGGAGGGCTAGGGAGGGGTGCAGAGAAAAATGTAGAGCTCAATAAAAATCAATTAAAAAAAAAACACCCAGAAAATACAAACAACTTAGGCTTTCTATTTTGGATAGTTGATTTCAATGCCATCACCAATGCCCTCTCTGCTCCACCTTTGCTATACTAGTCATGTGCAATAAATAATAGCTTTGTTTTGACAGAATGCCATTCCATATCCTGCCATCTGTGACCACATCCCACAAAGAATAAACCACCAGTCAGACCTGTCATGTTCTATCCATTTCTGGCCTCTTTCTGCCTCCTCTTTCCATCCTTTCTCCACTCTGATCACCAGCTCAATGAAATATGATTTAAAGATTCTACCGTGTATGTATTACATTGTCTAACAAGAGGAGACTGATCAAAAGTGCTGGGAAACTTAACTCATTAAAAAAACGAATGAAAATTGGCTTAGAAGTAGCACAACATAATCTTTTGAGAAACAGAGGAAATCATGGAACACATCAGATAAAACCCATTGATCTCAGTACTTTACATTTGAAGGCAGTCAGAAAAAAAGGAACTCACTAAAAATGAGAGCAACGATGCCATGACTAATTAGACGTTATTTTTGGTAAAGTACTATGTTAATTTGCGCTTAACCTCCCATGTAGCTAATCTTCTTCTCCCCCTTTTATGGTTGAGGAAACAATCAGAGAGTGGTTAAATATGTTGTCCGAAGTTTATCCCGGCAAGAAACGGTAGAGCTTGGGTTGGGGCTGAGGTGGACTGGCTCCCACCGTAGCCAGCTTCTCCAGGAGTTTGTGTCAAAGCTGTCTGCTCCTCAGTACACCTCAGCCCTCGTCTGTGTGAATATTGTTCTTTGTGTGACTTAAGATTATTAAAATACATAAAGTTTACCCTGGTGAAATCTCCACAAATCCGAAAGTAGAAAATTTTCTCTGTCCATTTGAAGGATGAACAGCCTACTCAATGTGAATTATTCGTGCCACTTGAAAGAAATTGCTCTAAGCCCTCGTCTTCTCCAATCTGGGTCCTTGACTATTGGGAAAGGGGACATAATGTCACCTCTGAATAGTCATTTTGAGGTGGCTCTCCTTAGTAACATTAGATTGATCTGACGACTTTAATACCACTCATTCTAAAATGCTATTATCCTGAGTGCTTGCAGGGGACAGCACCCTTAGTCAAAAGTGATAGATGAATTCATTATCCTCAGCCAATTTTAATGGGCCATCTAGAAAGGAAATCACCAGTCAGTTGGGCTATTGAATATTGTTACTTGAAGCACCTTATTAAGCCAAATTATGAAAATGGGTGATTTTTCATTTCCCTATCAGACAACAAAGGTCACCTATCATGAGCTTTAGAAACATTCAGTTTTTTTTTTCTCTTTGGCCCAACCAAGGCAGTTTGTGAGATTCAGAATGCAGAGAAATAGAGGCTGGCAGGCATCAATGGATTCACTGGGGGCCAAGTTGTGTAATGGCACTGACTAGTGAGACCTCAGTTCTATCCTTAAGATCTGGGCCTAAAGCATTGCTGTGTCATGTAAGCATGAAGCACTGTGGGCATTACTCACTGCCTCGCACCCTACGACACAAGAAATCAATTTAGGTGGCATGCACACAACCATGCTCTTCTTCATGTCTCAACTTCTCTGCTCTTGGTTGAGAAATCCTAACATATCTTCTAAATAGTCAGTTTTCCCTTGGCTCTTCAACATGAACTTCTCCACCTTGACCTGGTTCTGAGTTCCTGCCACTGCTCAGTCCAATGGCAAACAAGCATAAATTTCACTTTTGTTTATGGCTGGCTAAGTTGTCAGTTCCCAGTTAGGTAAAGCTGACTTGGCATTAGGTTAACACTTTTACATATGAATACATATGAATGTGTCCTGGATTTCAAATATATGTTTTAATAAATCTGTGTAGGAAACTGCTGAATCACACATTGTTGTTTGTTTGTTTGTTGTTTTTTGCTAATTAGAATTAAGGAGACAAATCTGGAATCTGTCTGTGATCCCAGCACTCAGGAGGCCCAAGCAGGAGTGGGGATTGCTAGTTTAATGTCTGCCTTTGCTATATACAGCAAGAGCCTATCCCAAATGAGGTGTGGGGGGTGCTGGGAAAAATTAGTTTAATATACTATACCAAAATAATTTAGAAGAAAATTCAACTATCTTCCTATCTCTGGGTCAGACTCTAATAGGAACAACTGCCTAAATGCTTAGAAAACACTGGCCAATTGGTCTTGCTATTCAACACAGCTCATCATCGTGATGTCTTAACTAAGAAAATGACCATTGTGGGATGGTGAAATGGCTCAATAAGTATAGATGTTTGGCATGTGTCTTAGTTAGGCTCTCTATTGCTGTGAAAAGACACTATCACTACAGCAACTCTTATAATGGAAAATAGTTAATTGAGGTGGCAGTTTACAGTTCAAAGGTTCAGTCCATTGTCATCATGGCAGAGAACATGGCAGCATGCAGGCAGACATGGTGCTGGCTACATCTTGAATAGAAGGCAACAGGAAGTTCTCTGATTGTCACATTGAGTGAAGTTCTTAAAGTCCACCCACATGGTGACACACTTCCTCCAACAAGCTCACATCTATGCCAACAAAGCCACACCTCCTAATAGTGACACTCTCTATGAGCACATGGGGACCAATCACATTCAAACTCCCACACCATGCAAGCCCAATGACCTGAATTCCATCCTTGGAACCCACTGCAGGAGGACATAAACAACTACCCCAGCAGTCCTCTGACTGGACATGTGTGTTGTGACATGCACAGGCCCATACTTGTATACACATATCATATCCACACATACATTATTAAAAAGCTTTTATAAGGAAACGATCAATGTGATTTCAACGTGACATACAGTTACTATTCATTGCATTGAGTAGCAAAACTATTAATTCAGAAATTAAAGAACAATACCTTAAACATATGATAGACGTGATCCGTGGAAAGGGAACACTCGGAAAGAAGCCAACCCAGCTACTGCACTTCCCTGCTCTGAACAGATCTCAATGACTCAAATGTGAGACTGACAGTGATCTGGCCCAGCAGTCTTAGGAAACGGATACAACGAATGGAATTGTTTTCCTCGGGGATTCTGGATGGTGATATTTTTTTAGCCAATTACCATGAAATGAAGTAAATCTTGGTAATCCATTCTTAATAGTTAACTGTCTGACCCAAAGCTTCTGGGATGGATCAGCTTTGTATTTTTGTCTTCTGAAACCTTTTCAAAATTCATCAGATTTATTCTCAAATAGTCATCAAACCATCAATTTGGAAGTTGTGACTATTATAATTTAAGGCATAATTCTTCTTCCCACGTACTTATGCAACTAAGAATATTTATGGGGTTCTCTATTATAAATTATTTTCTAAAGAAGCTAACTGGAGTAAGGCATAAATTTCATTAGTTTTGAATGTTTCCTATAACAACTTTAGTGATAACTACATGGTGTAATAGCCTATTCCTTTCGGTAAAGCTAATTATTCACAGGGAAGTAGTAGACTCATGCCAGGAAAGCATTTTTAATAGCTAAATAAACTGGCATAGTAAGAAATGACTTCTAAACACCTATCTTCACTCCCACTGAAAAATCAGCTCCCAGCCTGAACTAGAGATCCTCTCCTTACTGGGAACAGTGGTGAACGTAGACTCATGGCTTCCCAGGATGCAGAAAATAAGAGCCATATGTGAGCTCAGCCCTAAACAAGTTACTTATACCTGCCACTCCTGCTCAGAAATCATTAGGAAGTATAGAGGAGTTGGGAAGACAGAGTTCAAGGGCTATGAAAAGTCATTCCTTAAACAAAGCACAGCTACAGGAGCTATTAACTCACATCTGCCATAGTTATCTGCACTGGGTCCACACAAGACCAGCCCTATCAACTGATGTGGGAGTGATTTCTTTTTAATCTGTTGCTTTCATTGGTTAATTAATAAAGAAACTGCCTAAGCCCATTTGATAGGCCAACCCTTAGGTGGGTGGAATAAACAGAACAGAATGCTGGGAGAAAGAAGCTGAGTCAGGAGTCGCCATGATTCTCCTACCTGACACAGCCGCAGGTTAAGATCTTTCCTGGTAAGCCACCTCGTGGGCTACACAGATTATTAGAAATGGGTTAGATCGATATGTAAGAGCTAGCCAATAAGAGGAGGGAACTAATGGGCCAAGCAGTGTTTAAAAGAATACAGTTTCCGTGTAATTATTTCGGGGCATAAAGCTAGCCATGCGGGCGGCCGGGTGCCAGGGACTCAGCCCGCCGCTCCATATCACAACAATCAACAGTCAGTCAAAGAGTGTGGGGGGAGTTCATGGGGCCCTGTCCTTTTCCTCTGAACTATTGGCTATTGATATTCAGGGAGAGCGAAATTACTGTCTTTATTTATGTACCTTCTCTTGAGTCCCCCAAACTCAGCATCACATAGATAGCCTTGGTTCATCTTGGTGCATCA
The DNA here is from genome assembly GCF_018167655.1 of Microtus oregoni. Classification (NCBI taxonomy): domain Eukaryota; kingdom Metazoa; phylum Chordata; class Mammalia; order Rodentia; family Cricetidae; genus Microtus; species Microtus oregoni. Next base: position 45,560,849 of record NW_024543060.1, read on the forward strand.
CAAAATAAAATTAACATGAATAGAAGAAAGAGATTTATAGGGATGGTAGGGAGACTAGGAGTGGAGTGTATGCAAGCACATATATGTGAAACTGTAAAAACAATAATAATTAAACTTATAAAAGTACTTCCTCTTATGACTTATTTATTTTCACTATATATTTTTTACTATATATTTCACAATATATAGTGAAAATAAATAAGTCATAAAAGAAGTATATATACATATGTGTGTGTGTTTTGTCTGCATGTATATCTGCTGCATGATCTGAGGTCCTTACCTACAAAGGCCAGAAGGCATTGAATCCTAAGGAATTGGAGTTTCAGATGACTATTAGCAAGTATGTGGGTGCTGGGAATTGAACCTGGAGTTGAGTTTTGGTACTCTTAACCTCTAGTCTATCTCTCCAGCTCCCAGGAGACTTCCTAAAACCTACACAACATTTTCTGGGCACCTGAAGAGTTACTTCTTTGATGACCTCAACCTACAAGCTATTACCAAATAAACAGTAAGAACAGCAGCATTCTGCTGTTGGATAAAGGGAGAGAACTGAATGATGAACAAGAATTTACCATTTGTTCAACTGGAAGTCATCTACTTACCAATATAGCAAAGCATAGGAAAAGAAGGAAATAAATGATAAGTTTTTTCAAAACTGTAAGAAAAAGGTCTTAATTCCAGCAAAAAAAAAAAAAAAAAAAAATCCTTCCATGCTTTCTGCCTTTTCCTTCGTAATAAAAACTGCTCTAGACACAGTGAATTACTCAGGAATTTCAGCCACCAATACGAAAGCTAAAGCGCATAAAACATCCATTTTTCAAACTCAGAGTTACCTAGAAGTAATGAAATCTATCTTCGAACTTATTTCTAAAATGGATAGAATATTGCCCATAATAATCAAAAAGCTCCGCCACGTTATAGCTTACTAAAATAAATTTCAACAGAAGCTAACAACGGTTTTAAACAGATGTAAGTTCCTTCTACCATACCCTACGTTTATGAATATGGCCAAAAAAATGTTAAAGAAGGTTTTAAACAGCACAGATCACACAAGTCCATCTGCTTATGTCATCTGCTACTCTCTGTGGGACATGGTAATGCTTATAAAAGGAAAATCAGATTCACATAGCATTTATCCAAGTGGATTCTATAATTGAATTCTTAAGGTTTTTTTCTTTTAACTTTACTAATTAAAACTGATATTTTAATATGATTTCCTTTGTTTAAAAATAACAACTTTGTTGTTCACCAACCCAATTGGATATGTTCAAATTCACTTAATTTTTTAACGTGCTTTCAACCACATTATATGTTAAAATACACCTGTTGAATTGGTCTGCTATTTTTAAAGATTTTAAAGATGAATGTTAATATTCATTGGTAGACAGATACTGAACCACATAAATTGTCACTTTTCTAATTTATATGGCTATCTAGTTCTTTGCCCAATGATTGCCACCCCAGACCACACCAATACCCTACCAAGCCTTCATTGTAAGTGGCTCATCATGACCACAAGGGGAAGCACAACATTCCCCTCTGATTATTCCAGTAGGGTACCTGAGCAATCCAGGAGCACTGGGCAGGAATAAGATGAGATGGTTGCATTAAACATGTGAGGCCAGAAGCAATCAGTGGGTTGGAGTTAGTGTTGGATGAATCTCGTCAGGATACTGCATTTTATGAGACAACACTTTCCTGATGGAAGAAACACTCTTTCCCACCTACCGAAAGCCAGGTCAACCTGAGTAAAAACTAGATCTGCTGTAGTCTTTACAGTGAGTGTCTTAGTTACGGTTTCTATTACTGTGACGAGACACCATAACCATGGCAACTCTTATAAAAAAAAGACATTTAATTGAGGCGGTGGCTTGCAGTTTCAGAGGTTAAGTCCGTTATCAGCATGGCAGGGCATGGAGGTCTGCAGACAGGCATGGTGCTGGAGAGGCAATTGCTACATGTTGATAGGGAGGCAACAGCAAGCAGTTTAACACACTGGGCAGTATCTTGAGCATAGGAGACCTCAAAACCTGCTCACACAGTGACACATTTCCTCCAAGAGGGCCACACCCACTCTATCAAAGCCAGACCTTCTAGCAGTGCCTTTGAATGACATTTTCTTTCAACCTCCCACAGTGTGTCTTTGAGATATATTTCCGTTTCCTTCTTTTATCATCTCTTCTCCTCATTCTCCTATTGGTACTCCTCTTCTTTCAGGCTTCCTCCTCCCCTTTGCCCTCCTTCTTAGATTTGTCCACTCAACAAATATTCCCCGAGTAAATTCAAAGATCGGGCAGGTACTGAGCTAGATACTTGCATATGACAGTGAATGAGATAGTCATGGCTCCTTCCCTCCGCTCATAGAGCATTCAATACTTCAGGAAGATAGATGTTGTGAGGATTTGAATGCTTACCCAAACCCCAGCATAGGCTCATGTTGTTTTAATGCTTAGTCCTTAGTCCAATCCATGAAGCTGTTTTGGAAGGATTAGAAAGTATGGCCTTGTTGAAGGAGGTGTGTTTCTTGGGATGGGCTTGGAGATTTCAAAAATCCTCACTAGGCTCAGATTTGTTTTTTCTGCTGTTTGTGGATCATGATATAAACTCCTAGCTACTACTCCAGTACCATGCCTTCCTACCAGCCCCCAGGCTTCCCACTGTGATAATCATGGGCTAACATTTTGAAATTATAAGCAAGCCTCCAATTAACGCTTTTTCTCCAAGTTGCCTTAGTCATTGTGTCTTTTTATAGCAACACAATAAATAGTAGCTAAGACCAAATTTAAACAAATGATGACAATAGTGATGGGAATAAGGAAATATAAAGATCAAAATGTGGTGAGATGTATGTCTTGTATGAGTCCTAAGGTAGATTCAAGGCCAATGTGCAGAACTTATCTTAAACAAATAAACAAACAACCCAGATGCTGTGGAGTGGAGTGGGGTGAGGAGCAGAATGACAATGTGTCAGAGGGATCGACTAGAAAACCCAAAACATAAAGGGGAAGAAAGGGGAAGAGGAAAGAGGGGAGAGGAAGAAAGGAGTAGAATGAAAAACAGGAGAGGGAGTGGAAAGCAGAGCAGAGAATGGGAAAAGAGAAAGAAGGGCAAGAGAAAGGAGAAAAAGATAGAGATTGATGCTAGGAAAGAAAACAATTTGATGTTGCAATAGCAATGAATAAGAATGAATCAATAAGAAGAAAGAAGTTTCAACTCAGAATAGAAAACAAAAGCACAAGGTTTCAATGTGAAGCCTTGATGGTTTCCCAGCCAATGACCAGAGGGCACAGCCTCATAAAAAGAAAGGGTGAGGGAGAATAAAGAAGAAAAAGATGATTTGAAGGGCAAGGAGGAAAGCCTTAAAAGAGCATCCGCCTTAGAGTGTCTTGTTTTTAATGAAGTAGGAGGGAGATTATTTGCTGAGAGTGAGGGGGTGAAGATTTGTAATAATTGTGGAGCAGAGGACCATGAGCCGACTGGGAAATATATTAAGATTACTCAGCAGTGTTGAGAACCCAGGTGAGGTGATGACAACGAATTAATAATGTTACCAAGCTTCTGGGTTATGTAATCTTATCAAGCAAGTCCTTTCAGGACAAATATGGCACAGAGATAGTGAAAGTTAGATTCATTCTGGGACGATGACTTGCCAGAATGGGAGAAATCAGGCAAGAAAAAATTGCCAGGAAAGTTTCTGAAACGATGAGTAAGTTAATTTATGACTGGAATGGGATAGAAAACTAGGAGAATTCGATAATCAATTGACTAAAAAACCAAAGTAATCGAGTAAGCAGATAACCTTTGTTCTGCTAGAGCTCACATCATATCAAGGAAGCCAAATAAATCAAATAATGAAGATAATGATCAATACCACGAAGAGAATTCATAAAAAATAATGTGCCAATACCGAGAGACAGGGTGACTACTTTATTGTCAGTCCACAGGTTTCTGAAGGGACAATATTTCACTTGAAACATGAATGGCAAGGAACATTTAGCTCTGAAGCATGAAGAGCAAGATCAGCTCAGAGAGATCACAGAGCAGGGAACGGTCCACTCAGATGGGAATGAGCTTTGGACGAAAAGAAGGCCCTCAGTACTGTGGAATGTGAGCAAGAAGAATTATAGGAATGAAATCCCAGTGATGTCAGTCATACTGAGAACAGTTCGACAGAGAGTTGGCTTTTTTTTTTTTCGTATCAGAAGATTAAAGTGGAGGAGTGATTTGCTTTATGGTTCACAAGTTCACTCCGGCTGCTGTGATGTATAGACTATGAATAGGAATCTGAGCTAGCAGACGGCTGTCAATCATTTGTGTGATCCAGGAGAGAGATGAAGGTGGATAGTCTAATGGCTAATAAAGAGAAGGTGAGAGTGGATTTTAATAGCTAGCGCAGGGAATGTAACATCAAGGGAAGAGAACAGGGATGGAAGCAATTGCTCAAGTGGCATCCTGTTCCGAGGAGGCAAGACAACCAGGCAGCAGACTGGGCCGGAAAACAATGGATCCTCTTTTGGAATATGAAGTTTGCCCTGTTTCTAAGGCAACAGTCAACAGTTACAAGGAAGGATGCACTTAGATTCTCATCAGGAAGACAGATAAAAAATTGAAAATAATAACGTTAGATGTGTCAGAGGATGTTAACTGAGGGTGTGAGGAGTGAACTGATGATGTGAAGCTGAGTCACACAGGTATGAGAAGGCCATTGGCTCACAAACCTTACTCTGGATGTCTCCTTTGATTATACAGGATAGAAAAGGGATGTGTTCATGGGAGAGGACCAGATTTTTTTTTTTAATGTAAAATACTATGGCATCTCAGGCAAAGTAAAATTGATGAAAAGTTCACATTGCATTAGGGAGAAATAAGGCAAACTTTCTCAGTGGGAAATGCATAAAATAACTTACATTTGACCCAGGAAGGATCTGTACTGTGTGGGCTTGTGGGTGGGGTTCTGACACTTTACTGGCTCCCTAGAGTGTTTGTTGTAAGTGGAAAGAAGGCTGAGGTTGCTGCATCTCTTTCCTTGTGCTCTATGGCACTAGGAGGAAACTACATTTGTTGGACAGTCACATCTTCCACCTATTTTTGTCAGTAAAGTTATATTAGAATACACCCATGTTCTTTTGCTGTGTATCCACAAATGCTCTCCCACCACAATGGCAAGGAAGAGCAGAACTCACAAAGACCAGATGACCCTTGGCTTCGGCTTCCAGTACGTCACAGAAAAATTTTACTGATTTGCAAACTATGAATCTGTAAAATAGGAGCAATGACTAAGGATGTAAAATGTTAGGGAGTCCCATTCTTTGAGATGCAGAATTATTAGCTCCCCTGGGACCTTTCAGCAAAAGCTTTGGGGGCCTTTGGGAAAAGATTATACAGGTACATATATATCCGAGACCAAAGTCCATCTAATGTGGAAATACACAACAGGTTTCTTTGTGTTAGACACATTCTCGTGTCAGCCTGATCTTTCCCATTGCCTGCAGGGAAATTCACTACTCAGGTTACATTTATTTAAACAAGAATCTATAACTATTGACCTCAGAGTTAAAGACATCGAAGTCTTTAACCAAGGAGCTAGAATGGTAATGATCACCATTACCTATTTAATCTTCTTGGTGTTTAAAAGAAAATGTGTGATTTCTATATCCTGATTAAACAAGAATACTTCTACTAAAATTCCCTTGGAATATAATATCATTCCTGTGTTCTAAATCACATACCTACAACTGAGTCAAGATCAGGTGAACAATTTAAATAGACCTATAAGTTGCAAGGAAATAGAAGCTGTTGTCAAAACCTTCCAACCAAAAAAAGCCCAGGACCAGATAGTTTTAATGCAAAATTCTAATAGAACTTCCAAGAAGAGCTAATACCTATACTCCTGAATGTGTTTTACATAATAGAAACAGAAGAGTCGTTGCCAAACTCTCTTTATGAAGCTACAGTTACCCTGATACCAAAACTGCACAAAGACTCAACCAAGAAAGAGAATTACAGACCAATCTCACTCATGAACATCAATGCAAAAATTCTCAAAAAATACTGGCAAACCAAATCCAAAAACACATCAAAAAATCATCCATTATGATCAAATAGGCTTCATCCCAGAGATGCAGGGCTGGTTCAACGTATGAAAATTTATCAATGTAATCCATCATATAATTAAACTGAAAGAAAAAAAACCATATGATCATTTCATTAGATGCTGAAAAAGTATTTGACAAAATTCAACACCCCTTTATGACAAAGGTCTTGGAGATATTAGGGGTACAAAGCATCATATCTAAATATAATAAAAGCAACATACAGCAAGCCAACAGCCAACATCAAATTAAATGGAGAGAAACTAAAATCAGGAACAAGACAAGTCTGTCCTCTCTCTATATATCTCTTCAATATAGTGCATGAAGTTCTGGCAATAGAAATAAGACAACATAAGGAGATCAAGGGGACTCGAATTGGAAAGAAAGAAGTCAAACTTACCAGAGAATTCCTACAGCTGATAAATACCTTCAGTGATGTGGCAGGATACATGATCAACTCAAAAAAATCAGTAGCTCTCCTATACACAAAAGATAAAGAAGTGGAGAGGGAAATCAGAAAAAACACCACCTTTCATGATAGCAACAAATAGCATAAAGTACCTTGGGGTAACTCTATCCAAGGAAGTGAAAGATCTATTTGACAAGAACTTTAAGTCTTTGAAGAAAGAAATTGAAGAGGATACAAGGTTATGCTTTTGTTTCCACAGGAAACACAAGGCTGTGGATTCATTAGGATTAATATGGATCAGGTTTGATTGGGGGAGACTGCCTGAATCTTAACAGGTAATATCTATCAACAAAGGTTACAGCTATATATCTGTCTTCCCTTCTTACTGTTGTAAGGAGAGAGGACCTGCATTTCATCCCTGCTGCCCGGCTAGCTTAACCCCCAAAATAACCACACAGAAATTGTATTAATTAAATCACTGCCCGGCCCATAGCTCTAGCTTCTTATTGGCTAACCCTCACATCTTCATTAACCCATTTCTATTACCGGCAAGATTCTAACCTACGTCCATCTCAGGCAGGAGACTCATGACATTTGCCTTTCTCTGCTTTCTTCCGCCCAGAATTATGTTCTGTCTTCCCTGCCTACCTGAGTTCCACCCTATCAAGTAGTCCAAGACAGTTTCTTTAATAACCAATTAAAGCAACACAAATACAGAGGACTTCCTACACCACTTACTCTGTGACTGACTGTGTGGCTGAGTGGCTGGCACCTGGTATCCTCCTCTCCTTTTCTTTTTTTCACTGATCACTCTTTTCAGGTCTAGATTTTTTCCTTCCACTTATTCTCTTTTCTTGGAATCCATGCCTATCCCTCTCCGGCCTATCTAGTCACCATTTAGCTCTTTATTAGACCAACCAGGTGTTTGGGGCAGAAAAAGTAACACAGCTTTATAGAGATAAACACATGCAGCATAAAAAAATGCATCATTAAACAAATATTCCACAGCACAAACAAATGTAACTCATTTTAAATTAATATTCCATATAGTTAGATTTTGTTGTTAGGAACACTTGCTGTAGGAGTTCCTACCACCAGCAGCCTTTAAGTTACCCGCCCTATCCTCTTACACTATAAATGCCAATCTAAAGTGTGTTCCCTCCCTCTTCCAGCTGCTGGATTTAGTTCCTGTTCCCCATTTGTGCAGAAGACTGTGATCTGTGAGTCTACTACTAAATAAATATCCTTTATTATACTCAATTCTGAGCTAGTGTGGGATTTTTTTTAGCATCCATCTTCAAACACTTTGGGAATTGTTGATTAGAGAAGAAGTTGATTAGTTTTTGGACAGTCCCCATAGAAAATCCATGAATTTTTTTCTTCCTATGAGTAATAGGAAGCCTGAATTAAAAATGACAGTACTTTTAACAATGTGCTTTTGCCTGCTTCCTTTACCTTAACTGTGTCCTTTTTTTAAGTACTGCAAGAATGGATGTATCTTCCTCTACCAATAAAGCTATTGTATTCATTTAATATTATTTCACTAGTCTGCTTATTTCTTGGTATTTTAAGGAATCCATAAACATGACAAGTAGTAGCAAACATTGCAACCAGAGAGACTGTAAGGCTGACCCAGCTATTTGAATCATTCTCCATTTCTAACACCCCAGATCACATATACACTCCTAATGATCAACAGAACACAAAAAGATGCTATAACTTGATATAATTCAGAAAAGTGTGCATAATCATTTAAACACATATAATATGATAAGGGTTCCTTACTTTTCTGTTGTTTGTATTTCTTATTTCCTCCTTCATCTATATGTAGAGGTCATGACAATATCACTTAGATTCTTACCACATACTTTCCACACTTTCATTAAACTAATTATCTTGAAATATAATTAGCTAATTATGGAGAGAGGTAGATAATGATTGTGAATGGAATGTAAGATAAGCATTAATGAACAGCAACAGGATCCAAATATCGCAGTCAGAGAGAAGACATTCACACTTGGCAGAGAGACAAGAAATATTCAATAACCTTTTGATCAGATGCACTTGAATCAGAGCTAACAATGCTACACTGTGTTATTGCAACTGGGTAGGAATCCAAGTATTCCATTTAAAAACTAACAAAGCGCCTTTACATTTCAGTGATTCAAATAATGGTCTGAAGTATCCCGATGCAGACGGATTGCAATTTGTCAACTGGACTTTTTAGTCCTTCTGTTTCCTGTGCTTTTTAGAAAGCATTATGTAGGAAAGATTTGTTTTCATTTGTAGCTATTGTCAAAGCAACAGAATGTATTATAATTAAGTCACACCATGCTTTTGAAGGGCCAGTATTGTAAAATTTAAATTTTTCAGAATATGGTAAGGGCATATTTGTTTGAAGTGGAAGAAAAAGAACAGGTTGAAAATAGATTTTTTAATTAACTGGCCCAGGATCAGAGCACTTTTCAAATAAAACTACAATAGAGAATCTAATCAGATAGGTTATTTACCCAGAATAATGAAATCTATGCTCTTGGAAAGTCCTTTAAAAAGTGCTTTGGCTGCAATGCTCTTAGTTAGCTAAGTGTATTCAACTAGGTAGAGCCCAAACTAAGGTAACATGTATACGTTAAATTCCTGTAGAAACTACCTGCCTCATCTGGAAAACTACGCTAATATCAAGGGTAGCAGTGACACTCTGCCTCTGCTATTTGTTGCATTGGTAACAGGAGTATCCTGTTCCCAAACATCCCAAACAAACAGTGTGTTTATCCTATTGCTTCAGAATAATATACCTGCCCAGATCCTGCATTAGAAATTAAAATGCTTTTGAAGACAAAGATTGAGACTAACTCCCCTTCTGTCTCCCTGGCTAATTCCTAAGCAGTCTTCAATCATGTCAATTGGTTTAAAATATAAGCAGTGCAGAAGACCTAATACCAGTTTAACTCAATGGATTATTTGTTCATGCTATATTAAGCATGCTGTCTTACCAGTTCAACAGAAACCAAGGCAATCACTTGGGGATGTGTAATCTTCTCAGAATAGATCATCTGAGAATGTTTAAAACCTGTAAAGAGAAGATAAACAGCCAGGAAGCATTAATAATTTAATAGGAAGGTCTGCCCTTGTCCAAATCTGCTTTGTGGCACTGTATAAACGCTCTGGCAAAAATAAATAAATAAATAAGCAAACAAATAAATAAATAACAACTTGGGGGAAAGAGTTTATTTCATCTCACAAGTTACAGCTCACAATCCGAGGAATCCAAGGCAGAGAATCACGACAGAAGCTTGAAGAGGAATTCACAGAGGAGCATGCTTTCTGGCTTCCTCTTGGGCTCACACTCAACTGTCTTTCTTCTACAGTCCAGGTTCACCTGTCTAGGGATGGTACTGTTCTTGGTGGCTAGATCCTCCTTCCTCAATTAGCAAACCAGAAAGTTCCCTGCAGACATGCCCATAGACCATTAGATGGAGGCAATTCTTCAACTGAAGGTCTTTCTCTCCAGGTGTGCCAAGTTGACAGCTAAGATCAGTCATCATCCATTTTGATGAGTGCGGCAAAGATGGATGACTGACCAAGTACAGAGAAAGGGTAGATATGCAAAGGCAGGACTAGCAAATACAAATCTCATACGAGGACCCTAAGAGAGACATACATAGATCTAGTCTACATGGGTAGTAGAAAAAGACAAGATCTCCTGAGTAAATTGGGAACATGGGGACCTTGGGAGAGTGTTGACAGGGAGGGGAGAGGATGGAAGAGGAGCAGAGAAAAATGTAGAGCTCAATAAAAATCAATAAAAAATGAAGCACAGTAAAAAAAAATCATACCTGTGAAAGGACAGGGAGAAAACAAGCTATCCATGAGGAAGAAAATGAACTTGGCCCATTTGTAAGGAATTGGTAGTAGGTTTACAAATAGTAGATAATTTATGACAAGGAGTCATGACAGCAAGGATGGAAAGGTAGATTTGGAAACAGAGAAAAGGAGCACCAAAGCTTTAGTGAGAACTGAACATTTATTCCAGTGCGACAATCATGGAGCTGAATCAAGAGGTCTTGCTCTAGGCTTCTTCTTCACACTTGTTCTAGCATCAAAGGAATCAGACATCTATGAGAATTTGGGAATTCTTCCTTCTCTCTGTCTCTGTCTCTTCTGTCTCTCTTCTCTCTCTCTCTCTCTCTCTCTCTCTCTCTCTCTCTGTGTGTGTGTGTGTGTGTGTGTGTGTGTGTGTGTGCGAGAGTGAGTGTGTGTGTGTCTCAGGGTAATCTTGAACTTCAGATCCTTCTGGCTCCACCCCCTGAGTGCAGGGCTATATCTGGTATAATGTGCTGCTAGAGATCAAACCCAGGACTTCCTGAATACTAGCCAATAACTCTAGGAACTGAGCTACATCCCCTGTCCTAACTTCAGAATCTTCATGAATGACATAGGGAAGATCAAAAGACTGCTGCTGGGTAAGGAAGTTAGAAAAAAAGAGTGCCATCAAGAGGGCAAGTCTGGTGACAGTGCCAAAAAATGACCAAGATTTAGATACTGGATGATGAATAGACAGAATTATGATTCATAAGCAAGGCAAGATAGAGAAGAATGGTGCAAGAAATAGTCACACTACTCAGAATGGAAAATAATTCAAACGTTATGGGTTATTTATTTCTGGAATTTTCTAATAACGTAGGTTGTTAAGACAACATAAAATGAAACCATGGATTATGGGTACTGCTGTGTTACTTTCTCAGGAATGAGGCAATGCATCTATACCAAAACATAATTTTTTTTTGTTTATTCTTCTCTCCACAATACTTCTGGCCCACAGTTTCACCTCCCTCCACGTCTCCCAGTCAGCTGTGCCATTTCAATTATATTTTAATAATTAAGATTGCCTGAAGATCTGAGAGTAAAACAGTCCCACAGCTCAGCCTTATAGACTAGTTATGGTTTTGATAACACACACCTTTAATCCCAGTAGTCATAGGAGTTGCCATAGAAATCGGAAGGTGCATGTCTTTAATCCCAGTGGTGCACACCTTTAATCCCAGCCCTAGTGAAAAATATAAAATTGGGGGGCAGCTCTCAGACACAGTCTCATTCTGGGATTCCTGGAGGAAGGCTTACCATTTTCTGACTGAGGTTGAGGTACCTAGTACAAAGCCATGCAGGCTCCATGCCTGTCACGGAGAATGACTGTTACAGGCCATCTTGGAATTCTGCTACCAGTGACAGATACTAGAATACTGCATGTAACCTAGAGCTGTTCTGGATATTCTCAGGTATTTCTCCCAAGGCCTGGCCGCCCCTGACATTTTCAATGAGTTAATGTGGAGTTGGTATTAAAAGCATGGGTTCTAGAGTTTGCCTCTGCTGGCAGTAATTCACAATAGCCATATTTTCATGCAAGTTTTAGTCAAGATCTTTAGAGTTCTTTCCAATTTACTCTACTGTTATGGGATAGTTGATCACACAGGGATATGAAGACATATCCCTGTTTTACTTCATCTGCCTAAGGCACCATCTGATTGGTTTAATAAAGAGCTGAGAGTTCAATAGCCAGGCAGAAGAGGATAGGTGGGACCTCCAGAGAGAGATAGGAACTCTAGAAGGAATCTGAGGTGTGCAGGATTCAATAGTTGGACATGCTGCGCCGAGGAGAGGTGATGAGCCACAGGCAGAGAGTAGACATTATAAACAGGTTAATCTGAGTTTTGAGAGCTAGTTGGGAACAAGCCTAAGCTAAGGCCAAGCTTTCATAATACAGCCATGTCACCATCGAGAGCTGGTGATTCAAAGAAAGATCCATTACATTTGGTGCCCAATACTGACGCACATATATTCAAGTGGAGGGCCTGTGAGCAGCTGGTGTGCTCCTCAGCAGGACTAGGTAGACACGCCTACTGCAGCTTGGCCCAGCAATTTCTCAGAGCTGGGGCAGGTAAACATGGCTCTAGGCGCACATACCTAAGGGGACAGAGCCAGATGCTTGGGCCATGTGCTAAGTAGAGCCTTACAAGGAGTCTACAGAGGCACAGAAGGACTTTGCAACATTTTGCAACATTTTCCCAGAGCCACAAACCCAGGTCCAGACCGAGAAAACCTCTAAGCAGATACAATTGAAAATGTGCTGATGTGCTGAAGAAAGAAAGGAAGATGTCTATAGACAGTCACAGAAAAAATTAAAAATAATTAAGTAAAGTCTTTAAAGAGAGGGTAATGTAATATAAAAAGCATAAGCCAGGTAAGGATGGGAAATATAACACAGGGCATGTACAGTTGGCTACTCCCAAAATGTTTGTGCCACGATTGCTCCAATGAGCATGTCTTATCAGACCAGTGGTTGTTGTGGTCACCAGAGTCACAGCTGGGTGTTATGTTGATTACTTTCTCCCTCACTGGATTACATAACATCTTGTAGTAGGGTGAAAGCTATCCAATAGAAACGATGATTTCTTGGTCAGGACCAGATTGATTTCTCCATGGCCCACAGTCCACATATATGCTACCTTCAGCTACCTATGTTGTGGAATAATCTTTTTTGTACACTGTGAAGATGTGTCATTCTGATTGGATTAATAAAAAACTGAATGACCAATAGCTAGGTGGGATTTTTAGGCACACAGGACACTGGGAAGAAGAAGAAGAAAAAGAAGAAGGAGGAGGAGGAGGAGGAGGAGAAGGAGGAGGAGGAGAAGGAGGAAAGAAGAAGAAGAAGAAGAGGAGGAGGAGGAGGAGGAGATGCAGGAAGAAGAAATGATGCAGAATCCCCAGCCAGACAGAGAAGAATCAGCATGGGTAGTACAGAGTAAAGGTAATAAAGCTACAGGACAAAAAGTAGATTGATAAAAACTGGTTAATTTAAGTTTTAAGAGCTAATAAAAAGAGTTAATAAAAATCCTAAGCTATTGGTTGAGCTTTTATAATTAATAATAAGTCTCTGTGTCATTATTGGGGAGCTGATGATCCTGAGAAAAAGGTTTGACTACAGATCTATACCACTATTGGGCACATACTCAAAAAAAAAAAAAGAATCTACTCTTTTCTGGATCCATAACTCTTTATGTTTCTTCTTTCCACATAGGGTGATCTTTCTGAGGTAACTCTTGTATAGCACCACAGCCTGCTCACCCAGTGATGTGGGAGTGATTTCTTTCTAATCTGTTGCTTTCATTGGTTAATTAATAAAGAAACTTCCTTGGCCCATTTGATAGGTCAACCCTTAGGTGGGTGGAGTAAACAGAACAGAATGCTGGGAGAAAGAAGCTGAGTCAGGCAGTCACCATGATTCTCCCACTCAAGACAGACGCAGGTTAAGATCTTCCCTGGTAAGCCACCTCATGGGCTACAAAGATTATTAGAAATGGGTTAGATCAATATGTAAGAGCTAGCCAATAAGAGGCTGGAACTAATGGGCCAGGCAGTGTTCAAAAGAATACAGTTTCCGTGTAATTATTTCGGGGCATAAGCTAGCCATGCAGGAGCCGGGGTGGCCGGGACGCAGCCCCGCCACTCCTATTACAACAACCCAGTCAACAGACAGTCCTAGGATCTCTACCCTGTTCTTCCAGTCGACACGAAGTCCTGGATATCTCTACCCTGCTCTCCCAGTCAACACTCAGCCCTAGCTCTCTGTCATTATTTCTGTTAGCATGCACACATGTTGAAACCTTTATCATCTTAAAAAGAAAGCCTCCCTGTGTCTACTTTTTGGCTCTCAGTTCTTAACTATCTCAGTAAACAATACCCCATTTTCCCAGGTGGTCTGATGGGAACCCCTAGAATCATCTTTGTATTGACTCTTTATACTTTACAAGAATCCTGTCAGCATACTCTGGAAGCCCGAACTGAAATACTGGCCACAACTGACCACTTGTACTTCCCTCATTGTTCCAGGACAAGGACTTTGTACCACAAAAGCATCCACGTCCTTGTCAGGTATTACAAAATCCTTAATGATCTCAATCAAGTCTTTTCTGTGGCTGAACCTTCAACACCAGCTAGTTTCTATCACTCACTCAAGCCTTACTCATTTCCTTGAAACACACCAGCTAAGCTTCTGTTTCATGATTTTACAAAACTACCCACTCAAGGAAAGTCTAGCTTCAGGCAGACTGATTCCTCTTCTTCATTTAGATCACATGCCAATTTTATCTCCTCAAAGCCTAGCTGGAACAACTGACATTTGTGTGTACGCATGGTTGTGTGTGTGTGTGTAAAATTTTTTTAAATAGGTAATTCTTCACAAATATGTATGCCATTCTTGTTTAGGAGCCCTGTCAATCTTCGCTATATCATTCAGCAGTGATATTTTGTTTGTGTTTTAGCAAATAAATCTTGCCTGAAGATCAGAGTGCAGAGCTAAGTCACTAGAGGCCAGGTGGTGGCTCATGCCTTTAATTGCAGTACTTGGGCACCCCATGCCTTTAACCCCAGCACTAGGAAGATGGAGACACGAAGGAATATGGATGAGCAGAGAGAGGAATATAAGGCTGGAGGAGACAAGAGTTCAGTGCAGTCTGGAGATGCAGTATGGAGGTACAGTCAGAGGACGCAGTCTGAAAAGGCAGTCTGAGGACAGGATCACCCTACCCTTTTGATCTGAGGATTCGGCAGAAGTAAAAGATCTCTCTAGTGGCTGGCTGCACTGCTTCTCTGATCTCTCAGCTTTCACCTCCCAATATCTAACTCTGGGTTTTTATTAAAAACAACGAGAATTCATGCTACAGCGTTCCAAATTAAGTATATGTACTGCCAAAGCAAGTACCTTCAACAGTCTTATTTGTTGCATATATGCGTAATCATTACTATGATTTTCTACTCTTGCATATCTTTTATTTATATATTTGTCTGCTTTGCTTTATATTTGCTTCCTGATTTGCTGTCATCACCTCCCTATAATGGAGGCTCCCTTGAGGCAGGGTACTTCATCTATCTTGGCCACTGCTCTATTGTTTGCATTCTTCATAACAAATCCTCCAGCAATACTGTCCCTTTATCTAGGTACATATATAATGTTAATATGTTTGGTTTTTAATATGCCGTGTAGCATTAACGGTCAGTAAATATACCAATATACCAGCAGTGCAAATAATGCAGTTGTTTTCCTTTCATTGCGATGTTTCCATTTAGCTCCATTCATAGATGTTTGCCACATGAATACAGTACATACATGTGGTTGGTCATAAAAGACCACATAAGATTCCTAAAGTTCCTGTCCTTGCAAAATGCAAGCTCTGGTAAAATAGGAAGATGAGGAAATAAACAGTGAGAGTCCAGTAAGTGTTCTATAACATGGAAAATGTGTGCTGTAGTTTAGGAATGTAGATGGCTTTTCTCTTGAAGTAAACTACTACTCCAGTAAGAACTGTCAAATATCTGGATAGGCTGGTGTCTACCTGTAATGCTAATACTCAGTAGGCTGAGGCAGATGATTGCCTTGCAACAAAGGTCACCCTTACTATATAGTCAGTTTTATGCCAGTCTGGGCTACAGTGCAAGGCTCTGATACCACCCTAAAAAAATCAGAGCGAGAGAAAAAAGAACTATCTGGTAATTCTAGATCTGAAGGAGAAGTAACAGCCAAGAATTTGAGATAGTATTTTTTTTATTTATACATAGACAATGGAAAAATTAAAATAAATGGTGGCTGCCAAGAAAAGTTTGTATACTTATTCTTATCCTTAAAAACCTCATTTTTTACTTTAGGTCACATATATTCAGATACTGGGGCTCTTTAAAGGCCAAAAAAATGGGCTTTTTACCAACTAGGGAGCATTTGAGAATTTGCATCAGATTGTGATATCTGCTGTCAAATCCATCTAACCCAGTAAACGGTTACTAAGAGAAAGCCATGTACATAAAGGTAAGCAGATCAGAGCCTCTGCTGTATATGCAAGGATATGGGTCTATGTGAAGAAAACATATAGACAAATAATTAAAGTACAAAACAATAGATAAAAATGTATTTATGAAATTATTCAAAAGGCTGTGAAAGTGAAGTAGGGCATACAGATTATTGGATGGCTAAGTTTGTCACATAAGCAGAAGGAAAGCAACCTAATAACTAAGGTCTTTGAGAACTTAGAAAATTTCACATCCCTGAGGATCACTGGGGACAAAAGACAAAAAACTAAAGGAGGACAAGAATGTTTAAGAAATAAAAGGAGAGATATGGAAGGGATGACACAAGCAGCTTTGCCTCTCCTCTGCCAAGACTAAAATTGGAATTTTACTAATGAAGATCAAGAAGAAATTTGCAGTGTTGTTTATATTTGGAACCAAAATGAACAGAAAATTCTGAGTCTTTACTCGTGACCATCAAAGATAAAGTCACAAGTTACATATGCAATCTTGTTGAACACTGATGACAGCACATTTGCTTTCATGTATTCTCCACCAACACATATGAACAATAATTCAGAAACAAATGTCAATGATACACTCTTTGCTGTGGGCTAGAATAGTTTAGAGACACAGTTTAATTGTCTATCATCATGTGAAAATTAGACCTACCCATATGTAGTGAAATAAAGCTTTCATAACAAGTGTACCTAATTCCTAAAATTTATTTTTTCAAAAAAGTGTTCTTCGTTCCCTGCATGTGATATGAAAATTGTAATCAGCTCTCAGTCTGATCTCTTATAATATAGTGCCATCTAGAGATTAAAGTTGATGTTGCTGCAACCTACATTAACCAGAACCAGTTTCTAAATTGTAACATTGCATTTATTGGGAATATGTTTAATAGGGCCTTTTAAATGTCGGTTACAGTCTGTCATTATAGAATGCATTTAAAATAAACTAACGACTGTGTAGGTGAATTGAAAAATACTTTGTTTGGGAGGTTCACAATATACTATGACACAGGAAGAGTCAAATTTAAGTTTTTTAAGGAGCCATAGTCAAACTTCTTTAAAGAAGTAAGACAGTTTCCTTCATATATACAAAGTATTTGTAAAGTAGCTATGAACAAGGCACTGTACGAACCATGTGTATCAGTCCCGGGGTCCTTCATAGCAATGGTACCCTAACTTGACAGCTCAAAATAACAGAAGTGCCCTCTCACACAGTTCTGAATACAGAAGTCTTAAGTCGGCATCTTAACGTAAAATGATCTCTAAGGCTCTAGGGCAGATACTTCCGCCTCACCTCTCACCATTTCTGGTGATGGAGCAGTCTTCCTCGTTATTGGCTTTTGACCGTATCACTTGAATCTCTGCTCGTGTCCACTCATCTCCTTCTGACTCTGACTCACAGTGGCTGCACGGCTCCCATCTGCCCTTTTGTCTCTGTGCTCCCTGGGTATCTCCCCTCTGGCTTGTTCCTCCGTGCATCTTGCTGAACAGTTGCTGGATCTGGGCTCTTCCCGCAGAATCCAAGATGACATCTTACCTGGAAGACCTTTGACGACATCTGCGAAGTCTCTCTTTTTGCTGAGTGAGCTAACGTTGTTTAGTTCCAGGGACTTAGAGTCGACTTATCTTTGAGATGGTTACCACTCAATCCATCACATTCTAGCTCTTTTTTTTATGCTCCAGATTTATTAGTAATCATTTAAAGGTGTAATTAATTTAATAGTAAAATTTGAATACATTCGGTACAAACTCTTTTAAATTCCTGTGTTATATTTCTTAAACAGATGTTTCCAAGTTAAACACTAATAGTATGAAGCATGGTCACAAAATACGAAACTTCATGTGATGCCTTCATAGGAAATATTTGATTTATATAAAGACACAAAATGCATTTTACTGATATGTATGCCAATTAGAATTAATAACAAGTAAATATAAAAGTTTCCATATATACACCTCAATTTGTGAATTCAAAAAGTAATACTGTTTGGCTAAACTTGACAATTTGGAAACAAAGAAGCAAACACCAACATGCAAGAGACAACACATTACATTCACAAGAGCTGAGAAACAAGGTATCTGTGATGTCTCCTGTCAGTAATTGTAACTCCAACATATTTTCCTAATCACAATTAAAGAAATACAATCAATAATTGGCACATTATTATCTTCAGTAATTTCACATGATTACATGTGTTTTTAAAAGAAAATATATTTCAACAGGAGGCAGTGGCGGTTAAGAGACAGAAATCTTTAATAAATAAATTAAATTAAATAATATGAATAAAAAAATCAAAAAATGGAGCTATGCTGTATGTAAATGTCAATAATAAAAGAGATGCCCTTGTGTTGAAATACATTCTAGCTCTTTTTAAAAGAAAACTGAAGTATTCCGTTTGTTGAACTTTATCACACAATTGAAAGGAAAGCTTTTAGTCACAGATGACTTGGGAAGTTGATATTTGGGGTTAGAAATGTATGTATCATGCTGCCCATCTCACAGGTTTAGATGGCAGCATCCCTGGCCTCTACCCATCGAATGCCACCAACAACCCTTCTCCTCAGGACTACTAAAAATGTCTTATAATGACAGTCTAATTATTAACCTCTGCAATCAGCGGGTGAGGCAGCGAGGGTCCAGTTCTAGAGTGGAGTTGGACTAGAAATAGCACAATACAGAATGTGAAAGCACTTGTGTTGAACAGGGAGAGATGAGTATTTAAAATGAGCTGGGTACCAAAGGATAGCATGAAGAAAATAGTAAAGAGGTCAGAAAGCGAGCACGACAGACCATCTAAGAAAGAGTCTTGGGAAGGAATGACTTCAGGTGTCCAGGTGAAGACAATGGGAATTTAAAAAGGATACTAGTAAAGGAAGTTAGATGTTGGTTTTCACTAATGAACGTGGGAAATGTGGGATGGGAGAGGTGTGAGGGAAAACTTTCAGGTAGGAACAACTGAAAGCAGGATTTGTTCACTTGGGCAATGACAGGAAGTCCACAGAGAAACGAAGGTGATGGATTTGAGGGAAAGTTGTATGTATGCATCAAGAAGTGGGAAGACAGGTAAATTTATAAATCAATTTAAAGTTTTTCTTTTAGAAAAAAAGATGCTGGGTAATAAAGAGATTAAATGAGTGTGGTTTAATTTGTAATTATCTAAAAGTTTTTAACTGGAAACTATATCCATAGAAGTTCATAAAATCTTCAGGGTTGCTGAAAGGTCACTCTGAAAACTGGAAAACAAAGACTTTTCTTTCTCTGCAGGGACAGGCCAATGCAGACCCCCACTTTGTTCCTGCTTTGACTTGAAAGACTTGAAAGCCACTTTCCCTTCAAACAATGCAACAATGTTCACAGCCAAACCAACTTCAGATCCACAACTACTTTAACACAGCAAGTAATTTTGAGAAAACAGTTTGTTTAAAAAAATTAAATCATTAAAGGTCATTAAAATCATTCAAGGTCGTTTTTTTCCTCATTGTTGCTAATAGTTTAAGTAAACTGGCTATTAATGACTTGAAAAGATAATTGTATAATTACTTCAGTTTTTATTAACTTTCTTATCTGTCTTCCTTTTAATTTTTATTTGTTAATTTTTAGGCTGTTAGCCTCTTAGTATTTTAAGTTGCAGGGTACCATATATGGGTCTTTTAAGGATAGAATATTGTATGTCTAATTAAAGAACGATTTCATATCACCAAACTAAAAGCTACTTTATGAAGAGCAGAAACAACTCAAACTCCAAATATGCCCTAAGGAAAATGGGTGTCTTGTTCCTCCCCTGAGGTCCCTATGTCCTATAAGTAGGAATGGTGCTAGAGGTGTCCTTTGCAAACAGCTTGGGACGGAGCTATGTAAACTAAGGCCCCCTTCAATTTAACCTGTGTGCTAACCCTGTGAAACTGAGAGAGGGGACAGCACTTCCAATGTTTTTACTACTACCAGGCGGTGATGGCACACACCTTTAATCCCAGCACTAAGGAGGCAGAGGCAGGCAGAACTCTGAGTTCTAGGCCAGCCTGGTCTACAGAGTGAGTTCCAGGGCAGCCAGGACTACACAGAGAAAGACTTTTACTTCATTCTGTCAGACGAGTATAAAAATAAATTAATGAATCATGTCTCCTAGATCTGTACGATATGTAGCTGACATACTAGTATGGAGGGGCTATGGGCAGACTGCTGAAATGTAACCAGAGTCAATTTTTCCCTGTGTTAGGTAACAACTTGACTGGTTCATAGAATGCCCAGATATTTTATACAGTAATGTTTGAATTGGTAGACTAAGGAAGACTGGCTGTCCTCCTTCCAGCTCAAGCACGCCTCATGCAAATGGCACTGAAGGGTAGACAGACGCAAATGTTTGCACAGGAAGGAATCCACACTCCTGTCCTTGAGCTGAGAGCTTCCTCCATCCACCCTCCCTCCCCTGTCCCTGTGCCCTGCACATCTTATAACATTTCAGCTTCTGCTGTTGAGCAAAGCAACACAGTAAAAACAAACAACCCGTTGGTTCCGGTTCTGGGACACACACTGAGCAATAAGCTAATGAGTCCAGACAGTCTTTGCTTTTGTTTTAAATTATGTTCTCTAAAATGTGAGACTTTTGTCTTATTCATGAGACACAGTATCACAGAAATAATCTACATTTTTGTGAACCATAAAATAATTCCCTTTCATAATGTGAAGTTGTTCAAGTAGGGCAGGAACCACAAAGGAACCCGATCCTTATGTTCGGAGCGAAAGCCAAACAAATGAATATTTTAACAATGTAGGGAAAGCATCCTTTCCCCTGTTACATATAAAGCCTGACTTGGTGGCCACATCTGTAATCCCAACACTAAGGAGACTCCACCACTGGGGCAGGAAGACCACCGCAACTTCGAGGTCAGGCAGATGACAGCTAGGGATTTGTAGCTGTCCCTAAACAAACCAAAATGTAAAACTGAATGGGGAATTTTCAAGATCTCTATGTTTCTGAATATGTCAATTACTTCAGAAGTAAAGCAGATGCATGGAAACCTTTGGGACTTGTGAGAGAAGAACATTAGAATTTTTTGGCCAGATTGCATGATCCCAAGAAGATAGGAAATGTCTCTTTAGTGTGATTGGATAGCTGAGCTCAAGATAATTTCATCCCTAATGTATGTTGAAGATTGTCAAAGGTTTATCTTTTCATGGCTTTTAAATTCTCCTAAATAACATTACCTTAACAAAAATAAGAAGTCAGTCATCAATTGTTACTTTACCACAGCAGAATTTGTTGTTTGCTTAGGGATCTTTTCTATTCATTTTGTTCCTACACTTTTTCCTCAGGTTAGAAACTGTCAGGTCCCAAAGAAACCCTGACCAAGTTTCACTCGATAACTGTGACTCCTCCCAGACTTCTCACCCTGTGTTCTACCTTAAATCTCTCCAACCCAGGGACTGAGTTTAGCATCCCCCTTCCTTTGAACAATCAAGATGAAGTTCCTGGGGTGAAGAAGGACAGAATCAGGGAGACACCAATCAACTGCTGAAGAAGTGGGACATGAAGAAAATAAGGTAAGAAGCCATGAGTTGTGTGGCAAAGCATAGATAAGAAATATGGGTTAATTTAAATGTAAGAGCTAGCTAATAACAAGCCCTAGCTATCAACTGACTATTTATAATTAATGTAAACCTCTGTGCTGGATATTTGGAACCAGCAGTTGGAATTAAGAAAGAAACATGTCCATATATCACATCCAACATCTGGATCCTTCTAGAAGCCTCTCTATCTTTTTCTCATATCTATAACGAAAACCTTCTACTCAACCATACCTTCGAACTGTCTTGTCCACATTATCATTTAGACACCACAAGATACTCATAGCAGAACCATAGGCCTGAAGATATCCCTTAAATTAAGCATTTCCCTTAAATTAGGCATTAGAGAAAGATAGAGATAGATAAGACATATAAGCAAGATCTTTGAGGTTCGGAGAAGTTGATTTTAAATTCAGCATAACTTGTCATTTAGGAATACAAGCAACAGATACATCTACAAAACAACTCCTGTCTCTAAGGTTTAGGAATCATTGTGAAATGGTGTCAAGTCCTAGGGGTGAGGGTCAGGGGTGGTATCACAAGAACCTCAAAGGAAAAGGGAGATTGCTGTGAGAAGCTACACATGTGAAGACATCTTTCCAACATGGCTGCCTGAATAATACTTGTACAAGGAGAACGATGATAATATATTGTTAGGGAAAGTGGAGCCGATGCTCTGGAGGCCTCAACCTACACAAAGAACTACAGGCAACTAAGGGATGCTAAGAGCAGGAGAAACTGTCTTCCCCAGGGAAGAGCCCACCAACTGATGATTATCCAATACCAAATGGCTGGCGCTAAAATCATACACGTACAAATAACAGCATGCAGACTGATGAGACTGCATTTAGGGGAAAATATATATGTATATATACACATACATTATATACAGCAACAACTAAAGAAAAAGGGATCATGGATTTGAAACTGATCAAGGGAGTGGTACATAAGAGAGCTTGGAGGAAAGAAAGGGAAGGGGGAAATAATCTTCAAAAAATAAAAATCTTGGCCTCAAACATTAAAAGTTGCAGCTCTGCCATGTGCAAATCTAGCCTGGATACTTCTCTCATTTTAAGCTCTTATTAACTTGTTCATCAATGAAAAGAAAGTGAGCAGCTCTTGAGGGGAAGATTGGATTTCCTGAGAGGAGAATTCATCAGTCACTCTAGTGCTTACTCTCACAGCTCTTTTGCTCCTGGTAAATTTAATGTCTTATGTCACGCTTTGTGATAATTTTCTATGTATTGCTCTTGTTGTAACTGGTGTTAACAATATTTGCATGGAGACTCTATTGTGGAATAAGATAAAACCTTGTGTCGCTGCCTTCTGTAATATTCCTTTCATCTGAAGAGCACTAGGTTTTTCTATGTGTCTTTTTACAAAACCATATGCTGCCTTACGAGTGAGGAGTGGAAAATATTCCTTCTTTGGTTCTCAAACAAAAAATAAAAGCAAAGATGACAATGTCTTGAGAAATCTATTACATAAGCCATTGAAGTGCTTTGTGTTTGATAATTTGACAATATTTTTAATTTATGATTTGTTGTTTATATTCTTAAAAAACTGGATGCAGGTTATTTTGAGCCTATAAATAACAAGAAAATAAAAATTAAGTTCAGCTCTTTCTTTCCTCCTAAAATTTTAAAACCATAACCTTTACTCAAGGTGACAAAGAAATTAATTCCTGCCAGGTAATTGAGAGTATCCTACTGTATAGCAAACACATTGATATCCCTCATGGTTTGTGGTAAACTGAACTTTAGTGTACATGTAGGAGATCTTAATTTCCTTCCATTCTTAGATATGATTTTGAAATCTCCCTCCATTTCTTTCTCCTTGCCTCTCTCCCTCCTTGTTTCTCTTTTTCCCTCTCTCCCTTTCCTTCTCCCTCCTTCCCTCTCCCCCTCTCTCCTCTTCCCTCCTTTCCTCTATTTCTCTCCCCCTTCCTCCCTCTTTGTCTCCCTCTCTCCCACTCCCTCCTTTCCTCCATCCCTCCCTATGCAGATGTCCAAGCACACACTGTGCATGTGCAGGTCAGGGGACCATCTAAAGGTGCAGATATCTCCTCCAGCACACAATTCCTAGGGACCAAAGTCACACCAACAGTTTGACAGCGAGCCTCTTTCCTGATGACCATCATGCTGGCTGTAGATACAAAGTTAGTGTTCAGTTTCCATGAAACATGCACAATTTATGTATTGAAATCAAAATTAACTCTACTTTTTTTTCTGATGAAAGAGTACACATGTTAACAGGGACTTTTATCAGTGTTGATTTGTTATCTATGGTTAGTTTTCAACAACCTTGACCATTTTGCTCAAACAAAAGTATTTTCTATTTTATGCTAAAGTTTACCATGTACCACAAGTGAGAAGGTCAAATATTACCGGTAGTATTGGCCCTAAAATAAAGTCAGTTTGGAAAATCTAACTCTCAAACTTTTAAAATTTCATCTGAAACTCTTTACCAGGAATATAAACTGTCACACAATTTAATATGTTGTAATGTGACATTTTTCAATTAAAACGTTAAATCATTTCTTTATCAAAAAATGAGTAAGTATCTTAGTGATATATGTTATCACCGTACCATTACACAGAAAAGTTCATCTTCACTACTCAGAAATTGTACATGCTCTCCGTCTTTGACATACTTTTATTGGTGTACATGTGAGCATAGCATGTGTATGTGTGTGTTTGTCATTGTTGGTGTACATGCGAGCATAGCCTGTATATATGTGTGGGAGTGTGGTTGTCACTGTTGGTGTACATGTGAGCATAGCATGTGTATGTGTGTGGCAGCACACGTACACCATGGTGTGTCTGGTGGCAATTCTTTCCTGCCACCTTTGTTCCAGGAATCAAATTCAGGTCATCAGGCTTGTTTGGCAAGTGCTTTAACTTGATGAGACATTGTTCTGGCCCCAGGAAAATCATTCTAAATTCAAAAAACATATACAGAAATCTGACTTTTCAGGATAGCTTGCAATGCTATGCTATTTGTAGCTAATATTTTATCATACATAAATTAAACTGCAAAGTTCAAATCAAAGCATCCTCGTTTTGCTGTTAAAACTTGGGAGATAATTAAGAATATAAATCAAAATCATAACTAAAACTCTTACTTTAGTCGGACCTTATCATTTAAGGATCTTTGTTTGTTTATAAAAGACAAAGGTATATTCTTTAAACTATATCTGGAAAGCAATATAAAATAAGATGAGATTCACAATTCACTGAAAAATAATTCTTCATTTAAACTCAAAAAGCTAAATAAATGTGAAGGCTTCCATGAAGTTGATGTCTCACTCTGAAGAGAAAGAGGTTTTTCTGTGAACTCAGAAATGGTTTCAGACTAACCTTTAGAAAGAATACCCACATCTTGAAGGCCCCGAAGCTGATTCCCTTAAATTATTTCATCTATATACTGCTTTCCTTTACCCCGTCTGAAGATGTTGCTATCAGGCAAGAATGAAACCAGTTCTAGACTAAGATAAGAGAACATTCTGAAGTCCTGGGTCAAAATGAGCTGAGACACTTGTTGCCTTTTAGAACAGTGTTCCGATGTCCAGAAAATACCTTTGGTTAGGTTGGTTGGTTGGTTGGTTGGTTGGTTGGTTGGTTGGTTGGTTAGTTGATTGGTTAGTTGGTCAGTTGACTGGTTGGTTGGTTGGTTGGTTGGTTGGTTGGTTGGTCAGTTGGCTGATTAGTTGCTTGGCTAGTTGGTTGGTTGATGGAGGAAGGTCATTGGCTAATAAAGGAACTGCCTTGGCCCATTTTATTGGTTGAAAGATAGGTGGGAGGAGTAGGCAGAACAGGACGCTGGGAGGAAGAGGAAGTGAGCTCAGACTCTACCGCTCTCCTCTCGGGAGCAGACGCCTGAGAGAGAAGCCATGCTCCTGGCTCCTGGGCAGACGCACGCTATGAAGCTCCCACCCAGGATGGACATAGGCTAGAATCTTCCCGGTAAGCGCACCTAGGGGTGCAACACAGATGATTAGAAATGGGCTAAATTAATATGTGAGAATTAGCCTAGAAGAGAATGGGCCAAGCAGTGTTTAAATGAATACAGTTTGTGTGTTGTTATTTCGGGCATAAGCTAGCCGTGTGGGCGGCTGGGGTGCTGGGGACGCAGCCCCGCCGCTCCTATTACTACAGTTGGTTGGCTGGTTGATTTCTGAGATACGGTCTCTCTGTGTTGCTGAGCCTAGCTCATGACAGCCCTCCTGCCTCCACATTCCAACTGCTAGATTATCAATGTGCAGCTACCATGTCCAACTCAGGAATCTCAGCTTTTAGGTCAAGATATGTGACTTTAAAGTACAATTCAAAGCAAATTTTAAAAGATATGACTATAAGACAATGCTGGCTGCCACAGATTCACCCCAGTTCTTACTTCCTCCCATTTGTACTTTTGTTTGTTGTAGTTTTCTGCTTAAAATAAATGTTTACTTCAAGACATAAAACAAATGATGATAACTTCCTGACTAGAAAGTTTATTGCACTTCTTATGTATCAACTGCAGATGTTCTGTAGCCCAACTCCTACTAAGGCTAAGAGGTCGTCACAACAAATCTTGATGGTTGTCGTTTAGAATATTCATCCACAGGTTGAGCAGTCACTTATGGAATGTCCCTTATTTGAAGATATATACTAGGCGCCCTCAAGACAACAACAACAACAAAATACATGAGGCTCCCCTTTAGTCTGGAAAAAAAAAGCTTGAACATAAAAGGCAGTAGTGTAAATTGTTGTGTCCTAATAATTAAGATGGTGCTTCAAAGCAGGAATATAAACAGAGAAGCAGTTCATTATTTCAACTATAACAGATTGGTAGTAATAGTTTATTTTTAAAAATTCTCCTGCTCTGAAAATGGGTATATTTAGGTCTTTAACAATATTAGATTATGAACACTAAATATTTATGCATAATATTTGCAAAAATAAAACTGACAGCAAGGGACAACAGTTGCTACCAAGCTTCACAATGTTAGCATATTTTTCTGGCATATTTCAAAAGATAGGGAAATCAACTTTAAATTTCCAACAGACGCTTGGCTTTTCCTACACATTGAACTATGAATGCTATTTTATGTTGTCCATTTGATCAAATCATACTGATGAAAACACTGACTGACAAGGTACATAAAATGTCCTTTGCCCTTCAAGGGACAACCCTCACAACTAGCAAGTTAAAGCAAACTGAGAAGAGGAAATAATGCATTTTATTTCTACAGGTCACAGCTCTCCTCTGCTGGGTGAGGATAGATTAGAGGAGACAAATCTCGGAAGCAAAGAACGGATAGAAAGTTCAGATGAGAAACATAGAAGATCTGATACTTACCATAGATACTGAGTCAACAAACACAAGATGGAGACAAGATGTATTCAGATCACAACAAAGAAGTCACAATGGAAAGATTGTAAAAAAGAGCAGAGGAAAGAATAACTCCAACAGGACGCCCAAGATTTTGCTTTAGCAAATACAGACTCATGTCACTTACTGAGATAGGAAGACAACGTCACATGATTTGCGTTTTATCTCCATAGTTCTAAACAGCACTCCTTGGGAAAGTGATTGTTTTCTTCGAGATACAATTTGAGTCTTATTGGTGTATTTACAGAGCTCACACAGTCACCTTTATAAGACTATAAAACAATACATTTTTGAGCTTTTTGAGCTCCTAAAGCGTGGTTTTAAATGTTTTGAAAAGTGAATAATTGTATTAAGTTAAAATCAGCATAAACTAAGCTCTGTTAGTTTCTTATGAGTAGTGTCAAAGCTTTAATTGACAAACCAACAGACCCAAGCACAGAAATTAATGCAAGTATGACCTCTACATTTTCCTGGTAGCTCCTCACAAACACCATCCAAGTCCTTTATTACAGCAACAGGGAACACATGAGCTGATTTCTGTCCCTGCAGATTTGGTTGCAAATATTAGAACTATTTATATATTTATATTACCAAAGAATAATCCATCTTAGATGTTCATAATACATGCATTCTTTTATTTCTATACTCCTGCTTTCATCAAAATTATTTTGAAATTTATTCATGCTTATGTGTTTTATTCCTTTGTAGTGCAATGTGCTGCCTCTTTATGCACACTTTTTACACACTGAACTGTTTATGCATTCTTCTACTGATGGACATTGAGTTATTTTCAGTTCTGAATATAACTAATAAATTTGTTTCAAACACTGGCGTGCAGATCTTTGATGCTTTCTTTCACAAAAAATATGTAAAATTTAAATGGTTAGAATACAAGAATCCATGGTCCTTCCACAGCCAGTTTCTGTATTGATGTCCATGGCCTGTGTTGTCAACAAAGACCACATAGACACCTGGGGTCTGGGCCACAACTTGTGGCCATGAGGATATTTGAGGGCTGTGCGGCCACCAGAGACATGCTGATCTGAGAGGCCTGTGCTGTTACCCAGGGTCATGGTGTCATTGTCTGGGCCAGGGCTACTGCTGAGGACTCTGTCTGGGTCCATGGTCCTCCAGCAACCCAGGTCTGAATTCATGTCCATGGCTCCTGTTACCACTGAGGGACATGCAGATGGCCAGGGTCTGGTCTGCTACTTGAGACCATGTCAGACAAATTATTTTCAAATATTGTTGCAACTTGTGTGTTACCTCTGCCTTCCTTGGAGTGTCCTTCAAAGAGCAGGAGAGAGTAATCTCGGCAATGCCTAATTTGCCCTGTTTTGAATTATGCTTATTATCCGTATTATATTATTATATATTATAATCATCCAATATCATAGCTGAAAACTATGTGCCCATGGTAAGACCATAATGTTTTGACCACATTGAAAGACCCAGACATAGGATTTCTTCTGTGGAGCGATCTCAAATCCAATCAGAAAACAATTATTTACCCCAAAGTTATCACACTCCTACTAAAACGGAGTATCTTGTCTCTCGAGTCAGGAGAGGTCACAGTAAGGATCCTAGGGGAGGACTCATTGTTGTATTTTGCTAAGTGGTGATGTTGTCAAACTGCCTTCTAAATCTTCTAAATATTTATCATTATATGCCTTGCTTTGTGTTGCTTCCAACCTTGGTCAGAGAAACAGTGGGTAGTAGTGAATGAGCTGGGTAGCAGGTAGTGCAGAGACTCATAACTGATTAAAGTACTGAGAATAAGTGACTGACCATCCACTGATCATCTGCATCCCTGTCCCCTATATAAGTATCCGTAAGGAGTAGGAGAGCGTTGAAGAGCTGAGGAGGAGAGCTGTGCTGTTGGGTTTTTATCTTTCTTTTATGTGACCAGGATTTGTAATGTCAACAACTAAAGTTCATTCTAAACAAACAAAAAGAGAAGTCACCTATAGGCCTGGAGATACTATTAATATGAAAATATGGTGATGGCCTCACCACTTAAGTTTTATTTCTATGTCTCTCATTATATATACACGCAGTATTGTACTGGAGAATTAGATAAGTGTATTTTTTCAATCCAGTGTCTGGAAAATAGCATCTGAAGCTGCATCAATATCTTGAAATACCAAAAAGGAGTGAGAGCGACAAGTCTTTCTGATTTCAAGCCTCTATAGATATTTCTGAGCCTAAGAATTGAATAATCATTTGGAAGCAGTCCTTGGGTCTCAGCAGACCCTTGACTGCTCCTGAGTTTTCTGAGTTTTTTGTTGTTGTTGTTTAGGTTTCTAAGTCCTGCTACTGCAACAGTTTCCTGGAGATTATTCTACAAAGAATAAATGGCTCAATCTTAAATGGGATGTCTATACTTCAGAAGAAGGGGCAAAAAAAATGGACCGGCTGAAGGAAGGGTGAGAGGAGGTGTGGACTATTGCCTTCGGGGAATCACATGGCTTTCGCACTCTTGAACCCTCAGCAGCTGTGATTTCTTGCACAAGTCTGGGCCTGCTACTGCCTTGTCATGAAAAAGAAGGGATTCATGAGCCCCACACCAACCCATCTGGGATTTACATATCGTTAACAATTGATGTGGAGAGGAGAAAAAATATCTTCAGCGGTGAATTCAATGCTAAAATGTCCATGCTTTTGTAAACAAATGATCTCTCATTCCATTTTAAAGGTCTCTAACGAAGCTCCCTGGATTACACATACACACAGAAGTGAAGCTGCATGGGGACAGTTTGGGAACAGGAAGGAGATTAGTGGAAATGAAGGACAAGAGAGAAAAGTTAATGAAAATATAAAAAAATAAAAAAATCTCGTCTAAAGAAAGTCACATTTGTTCAAAATATATAGTTTCTTCTGTGTTATTTTCAGAGTAATCTTTTTCTGTACCTGGAGGGGATTGAAAACCAGTTCTTCTTGTAAGAGGAAACCTGGAGAAGTACCCACCTAGCTCCACGGTCACTTGCAGCTTCCTGTTTCAATCTGTGAGCCATCCTCAGCAATGACTCGGCTCATCTGCCTCTCTCTTCTTCACCCTATACTTCAGTACATATGAGTTATCTTCCAAAGAGTCGTCAAACAACTTCTGAGGTCACGCAAAAGTCTCCATTTGTTAAAAGTGTCACCGTTTTTGCCAAGCTGATTTGAATAAGCACGACGTTTACACAACCCGAAAGCCATCAGCTTCTTTGCATGTCACTGTTCCGTTTGGTCGGTTTCATTACATTGCTTCAGTTTCTTGTAAGATGTGTAAACTCCCCCCAATTTGAGACCAATTAATACAATGAAGTCCTACTTATAGAAATACAATATCTTACACTCAGAATACACAGATATTCAGGCCGGAAATTAGCCCATTGGCAGAGCACTTGCTTGGTACATGTGAGATTGTAGGCTCCATTTTTAGTACTGGCCAAAGGGAAAAAAATGATACTTTTTTTTCTCTGAGTAGGCATTGATAAAAGAAACAATGTTTTCTGTATATTGTATATTTGAAGTTTACTTCAAATAGACCGAGATTCAATAAGTAAATAGAGATGTGTATAAGACGTTAGAGATGAATCCAAGGTTTATGGGATATGTAAGCTGGGCTGCCCACTGTGGAAGCCACAGCATACACTCAGAGGTGAGCAGACAGCAACATTTAGAGTTCTGCCCTTCCACCGTGGGTTTCAGGGATCAGACTTCTGAACACTCTGTCTGCACACATGATCAGCCTGTGCTTTAACTTTTGCTACCTCTTAAGGTATAGGGGAGGGCTGCTGCAGGGTTGATGATAACAAGAAAAGAAGAAAGGAAGTGTGCAGGGAGGCAGGGAGAGCTGTGGGGAGAGAGGGAGGGAGGGAGGGAGGAAGGAACGAAGGAAGGAAGAAAAGGGAGAGAAGAGATAAGGACAAGGCAACAAAGAAATAGAAAAAATAAAAAATAAGAAAGTCTATACAAATAATATGTAACTGAACTAAAGACAGGAAAAAAAGGCATGGAAAAAGAAAGGAAGGAGGAGCCGGGCAGTGGTGGCACATGCCTTTAATCCCAGCACTCGGCAGGCAGAGGCAGGAGGATCTCTGTGAGTCCGAGGCCAGCCTGGTCTACAAGAGCTAGTTCCAGGACAGCTACGGAGAAACCCTGTCTCGAAAATCAAAAAAAAAAAAAAAGAAAAGAAAAGAAAAAAAGAAAGAAGGGAGGGAGGGAGGGAGGGAGGGAGGGAAAGAGAAGGGGAGAAAGGGGAAGAAAGAGAGAAGACGAATATCATATGACACGAGAAAAAAAATAAAGGTGTTGGATATACAATAGAATTAAGGATTGATGTTAAGAAAACATAAGAAACAAATCGAAGAATAATATATACATTATAATCCCATTTATCTAAACTTCAAAATACATGGTACAGTATGTTGTTTTCAGCTTAGGAATTATTCCCCACTTGGTAAGTCTCTAAGGAAATTACAAACATTTCGTGGCTACTTTTGAGGGAAGAAAAATAAGGTCTCAGACTTGTTGGAAATGTGTATTTCTTAAACTGGGCAGTGAGTTCATAAGTGTTTGGTTTTAATATATTGCTTAGATCATATACATATCTTTATACCATATTAACTACATATAGTTTCATATGAATATATTATATATTATTACACATTTTAGCTAATGTAGCTATATTTTAGTTAACTTATATCATGCATGGTTGGCTTTAAATATAATATTTGTTAAATAATATATGCACTTAAATTAGCTATCAAGATTTTTTGGCCAATTATTTCCCAGTTCATCTAGAGGAAATGCTAGGCAAGGAATTATTCTTCCCCTGTGCAGTGTGCACTTTGAAGTGTACCAGCAGGAAAGCATCCGTTGAGATGAATTTCAGGATGGAATGGATGGGTAATTTACCAGTTACATCAGTTCCATAACTGCCAGATCTCAGAGTAAGCCAGCACCAAGGAGCAGAGGTGTTTCTTTACCCTCTGTAGTCTAGTTCTGCTGGCTGGAAATGAGCCAAATTCCGTGGATGACTCAACTTACCACTCTGGAAAATGAAGATAACACCTACTACCTCCCAACATGGGGTTATGAGGTTTAATCCGTCTGTAAAGCATCTTGAGGTTGTTGGGGTAAAGAGTAAACCCATATAGAACACATGTGTTTTACAGGTGTAAGCTAACAAGGCCATCCACCTTGATACTGTTTTTGTTTTCGTGAGAATCAGTCTCAGAGTCTGATGTGGATACATCTGTGGTCGGTCTTCAGACTTCTCATTGACAAGGGTAATTAAGAAAGATGACAATAGTTTTCCACGTTTTACAGTTGTGTGTATTTATTCGTCCTGAAATCTGTATTGCTAATATTCACATACTGGTTCCAGTTACTGTAGTGACCTACGTCCAAGTACCAGGGGGTAGGCCTCATAGCTGGATTACAATCTAGAAGTAAAAGTATTCATAAAAGACAAAGAATGAGGTTAAATAAATGGCTCAGTGGTTTAAGAGCATCTGCTGTTCTTGCAGAGAACCCAGGGTCAGTTTGCAGCACCCACATGGCTAGGACCTATCCTCCTCTTCTAACCTCGTTGAGCAAGAGACATGCACACAAAACACTTGTGCACATAAAATAAAAATATAGGGTTTTTTTTTTTTTTTAGGGAGAAGAAGAAAAGTTTGCCTTTAGAAATGAATCTGACTGGGTATGGTGGTGTGTGTCTTTCCTCCCCAGCACTTGGAAAGCAGAGGTCAGAGGTCAGATCACAGTATTCAGAGAAAGAGAGAGAAAGAGCGAGAGAGAGAGAGAGAGACGCAGATAGGAAGGAAGGAAGGAAGGAAGGAAGGAAGGAAGGCACCAATCTACCAATCTATTCACAGATACTCTTCATTCACATCCACACCAGGCTCCAATGGACACAAGTATTGTTTATGTATTAGTATTTATGACTAGCATCCAGAAGAAAACATACTTTGACAATTTCTCCCCTAAATATTCTTAAAATTTTCTATTTACCTTCCTGCAACTATATTTTACTTTGAAGTTTTATGATATAAAAACCAGCTCCAGTTTACCTAATACCTAATACCTTCACCACCCCTACACTGAGGGTCGGGGTCGCAACATGAGACACCTCTATGGGAGGAATATACGTCCATACCACAGCACAGCAATGAATGTAGCTAGGAAGCCAGGAAGGCTGTGGGAGGCTGCCTACATCACAGCAGCTTCTTCATAGAGGATGAAACCATTGAAATGTTTCGTGTGGGAGAATTCGGGGTGGAAAAGTGATAAATGACAGGCTGTTTCTTCCAGGTAATTAGAAGAGTCAAACACACATTGTGGTAGCCATTATTGATACCTGTCCAATACCTACACTTCCTTCTTTAAAGCAGAACCTCATTTTACTTTTTGGGTAAAATGCACCCAGGTACACAGTTCCAGCCAGAAAGATGCAAGAAGTAGGTGAATGAAGGTTTGTGATTTCTAATCTAAGTAATTCCCCAACTATTCCTTTTCTGTCTTGCTATAAAATCTTTAGTGCCTTTTCTTTAAAATATTCAGTTTGCGTTCATATATCTTCACAAGAAAGATGGTTGTATCAGGATTCCTGATATGGTCTTTTACACAAGAAAAATAAAATCTGCATGTGTTTGCATCTCAAACATGGAGAAAAATCTATAGAGCAGGCATGCATTTGCCTTCTCATTTACAGTGATGGAGCTGCTTCCTTCAGGTTCATCTGCTACTCCCCTACAAACCAGCTCCTTGGGAAAGGAGCGAAGACAGCACTATGCCACTTTTGTCCCTTAATGACTATACTTGATTTGCAAAATGTAAACTAAATTGTGGACCTTCTATTGAAACTGAATGACCCCAAGCTGAGCTTGGAATGAATCAGTCACATGGCTATATATTTCAACAGTGATCACTATTTTCATTTGTCTCTTAACTGAGTCCCACCACCCGGCTAGTTTAACCCCGGAAATAACCACAAAGAAATTGTATTAATTTATTTACTGCCTGGCCCATTATCTCTAGCCTCTAATGGGCTAACTCTCACATTTTAGTTTAACCCATTTCTAATAATCTGTATTGCCACTTGACTGTGGCTTATCGCCATTAGTCTAAACAGCGTCCATCTCAGGCAGGAGAGCCATGGTGTCTGCCACACTTCCCTTCTTCCCAGCATTCTGTTCTGTCTACTCCACCCACTTAAGGGCTTCCCTATCAAAAGGCCAAGGCAGTCTCTTTATTCAACCAATGAAAGCAACATACAAACAGAAAAACCTCCTACGCCAGGTTACTGTGGTGACTGACTGTGTTTCATTTTATCCAAGGCCCACCGTGGGCTGGCCACTTACTATATGTCTCTTTGTGTAAGGCAAGAAGTAAATAATTCATTTAATATAAATATAGCTGGCTTTATCTTCAAATTTCTGTTAATTTCTAACTTGTATTGTCTATATAAAACACTTTTCTCAATGTGTAGTATTAGAAAATTTGTTATTTTATTAACACTAATGTTATATACTTGAGTGATCGCGTTACCTTGTTATTAATTATTTTACCCAGCATTTTTTGACAAAACTATTTTCTGATAACTTTCACCAAAGAGCTAATGACTTGAAATGTATACTTCTACAGCAGAAAATAAAATTATGTCCCTGATGTTGTTGGAAATTGTCACAAAATCTTGGAACAGCTAAGGCCAACAATGCTTTGCTGGTTTGGAAGTTCCTCTTATTTGACATATAGAATTATACTGCTTTGTTTTTATCAGCATATTTTCATTTTTTTAGGAAAAAGCATTCAAAGAGGAGACACTTTGCCCAGCACTATTCTGAATGTGTAGTGGTTAACATTTCCAATACAAATCAGAGAATTATTAAATGGCTACCAGAAAATATAACTATCATTATCTGATACAGACACCTTATTTGGTTTCCCATGAAAATCTTTACCATGTTGAATGGGCAAGGCAAGTGACAGAAGCAATAGATGGGCTTCCTGGAGTTCTTCGTTTACTCCTTTTGTTTTTAGAACAAGAAAATTCAACCTTCATGGACCTTTGTGAAAACAGTCTCAGCAGAGAAACATTGTCGCCTGGTAACTATTATAACGTTATACACTCCATTGAGAAAAGCAAATTGTGGGAAAGCAGTTTTCAGTAGCTTCAGTCTGAGTCCCAACACTGACATTCCCCAAACAGTCTACACATCACCCACATTAATTCACACATGTCCTGGTTGAAGTGTTTGATCCAGGATGATAAAGTGAGTTCAAAGTGGAGTTAGGTTATGACTGTCACTCTCAGCTTTCCTGTCCCTGCATCTTTGCTCTGACAACTGAGCTTGTCTGGCAATGTCCGGATCCCAGGTTTCCACCAATCCTCTTCTACATCGCCCTTTGCTCCTTAGGAACACCGTTCTGAGCCCTCTAGCTTTCCTCCACATTCTATAGGAAATGAAAAGCTGTAATCTATTCCATATCTCTCTTCTTATTTTGTTAGCAGAGATAAAGAAAAAAAGGTGGGACCTTCATTTTGTTGCCTGGAAACCTTCTTAGTTAGAACATGGACTTTCCACTCTTGCAAGGAGCAGTGTTACCAAATTCCACCATAGGAGAGCCCATTTGCCTCCAACTTTCTGGGGCATTTTCCTTGCTTGTTTCCTTACACAGCTAAGGAACTTTCTTCTATGATAAAAGAAAGCCTTTAGGCTTTGTTATAAGACCAAATATCAATGCTTTCCCAGTTACTTTTACAACCTAGTAAGTAGCCTCTGAATTCTTATATACCCTTGGCTCAAATGTTTACAAAAGTACAAATTGAATGTGTTTTTTTTTTTCCTTCACAATGCTTGAAATCTTGGCTGGAAATAATTGAATAGTGAGAGGTAACACAAACAGCTGGAAACTAGAATCACCTTGCATATTTTTCGTTTGTGTATCTGGTACCTGGTCTGGGGAAACAAAAAGCCTGGAGGCTGTCTGAGGTTTTGATAAAGGTGATTTATGCAGCCTCTTCATGTGTTTGGGACTAGTTTGGAATTTTTTTTTTTTTTTTTGGTTTTTCGAGACAGGGTTTCTCTATAGCTTTGGAGCCTGTCCTGGAACTCCCTTTGTAGACCAGGCTGGTCTCGAACTCACAGAGATCCGCCTGCCTCTGCCTTCCGAGTCTGGGATTAAAGGCGTGCGCCACCACGATGGCAAACACCCTTAATTCCAGCACTTGGGAGTCAGAGGCAGTGGGATCTCTATGTGTTCAAGGACAGCCTAATCTAGAGTGAGTTCCAGGATAGCCAGAGATGCACAAAGAAACTCTGTCTCAAAAAAAAAAAATTAAAAATAAAAATAAAAGAAATATTGTTGAAAATAAAGCAATGTAAAAATGGAAAATACATAGAGAATCTGAATACTGTGTGTTATTGTATTTTCTTTGAATTTTTTGATGGCTGAGGAAGGACCAACAGCTCCTAAAAGACATTTGATTATAAATGCTGTCAACATACATATTTTGAAAAATGCCTTGACTTCAAAATTTAAGTCGTAAGATATGTAACTTTGGAGATGTTTTGCTTTTGTTTTCACAGGAAATGAGAGGCTGTGGGTTCATCCTGGGTAAAGAAAAATCAGGAAGACCCCCTAAAAAATACCTAATAGGAACAGATGGCCCAGATGATCCAACATTTCAGAGGACCTCTATTGGAGTTTCTTCTGAGTTCTGCATCCAGAACAGCTGCAAGATTGTTATCTGAAATAATCAAGTTTCACAGAATATTCTTGTCAAGACTTACCATAATCATAAATTTTCTTTAGGTCTCCATAAAATTATCAGTGCCCCCAGTCAGCAGGAAGTAGCCTAGAAAACTATGCCTACATTCACAAAAAAAAAAATGGATTATGGATGTTTGCCTTTGTTTGGAGTGTTGGTTACAGATTGTTATAGATAATGGTCAGGAAAAAGCTCAACAAAAGAGATTAGATTCAGAGTTCTTGTTCTAAAAAGGAGAAAAAGGGGAAGTACTGTTGTACAATGGTCTTGTACCCTGTAAAGATTTGTCACTTGTATTGGCTTAATGAAACAGTGATTGACCATTAGCCAGGCAGGAAGTATAGATGAGGTGACCAGAATAGGAGCATTCAGGGAAGAGGAAAGGCTCAATCTGCAGTCATCACCCAGAGACAGAGGAAGCAAGATAAGAATGCCTCACTGATAAAAGGTACTAAGCCACATAGTTAACACAGACAAGAATTATGTGTTCAGATGTAAGAATTGGTTAATAAGAAGCCTGAGCTAATAGGCCAATCAGTTTATACTTAATGTAGGCCTTTCTATGTTTCTTTGGTACCGAACAGCTGCAGGACTGAGGGGGACAGAAACCTCCATCAACATTATATCTTATGTCAGTGTTCTTAAATTAGTGCTCTAGCCACAAAAGAGAAGTTGCTTGACCTCTTAGGACCTGGTTTTAGAAAGCACAATCCTCTACCTCCATTACTCTATTGCTTACAACAGTCACAGTATATCCGGATTTAGGAGGAGGGGTCAGAGATATTTCTTCTGCATGAAGGGGTATCGGCTCATCTGTGGCTATGTTCTTAAGACATCCTGTTTATTGGTATTCAATATAAGCAATAAATACTAACAGAAAAGTCAGAAGACGATTCTCAAAAACAAATAGCAGAAATTAGTTTGTGAAGTGGGGACAGCTTTCCCCCAACTCTAGGAGATCAAAATAGTATCCTTCTGTTGGGCTCAGTCTCAATTGCGTTCCATGCTCTAACACAGGTTAAGCCTTGTGCACCTCTTACCTACCAGCGAGTGGTAGGAGCTTCAAAACATTTTAGAATGCTAAGACCCCTTAAAAAGTTATGACTTATATGTAGTTTCATAAGATTAAATTTACAGAAGAAATTTCCCCTCTGATACCACATAATCACTTTCTGGAAAGTTCTAGTTTAGGAGACGAAATTTATTGTTTAGTTTAATTAAGAAAAAAATTAAAATAATCACTTTCCCAATGTTCTTGCCAAATGGTGATTACCTGCTGATAAAAAGAAATCCAGAATTTCTTAACTTTTTTGTGAAATAACACAGTTAGGTAGTTTTATTATTCTCCTGTGATTTTCTTTAAAATACTTTTGTTACAGTTTATTTAGTGTATTGTTTAGTTAGTGGACATGCTCGCATGCACTCATTATGAGCATGCCACAGTGCACACATAGAGGACAAAGCACACGTGCAGGAGTTAGCCTTCTCCTGCTATCATGTGGGTCCTGGGGATCCCACTGAGATCCCAGGCCTGACAGCAGGCACTTCCAATAATCTGTATTCCTTGAGCTATACTATTTTTGTCTTTAAAGATTTGTTTTGCTTTTAATTATGTGTGTATGTATATGTGGGGTATGTACAGATGCCTGCAGAGGTTTGGACCCCCTGGAGCTTCAACTACAGGCTTATCTCTCTTTATTTTAATCTAGCAAGATGAATGTGTGTTGCCCAAATACTCTTGGGTGTTGTGCTCTGCCACAGGGAGTGTCTGGAAACGCTTCATGATTTATTGTTATACCCAGAGATCAGTACAATGTGACTATCATAGATGTTTTTGATCTGATACTGCAATACCTTATCTGCCAGTGTATCAGTCTGGGTCCAATCAGGTAATGAAAGTGACAGTAATTTGCACAAGGGAAGCTTAGAATAAACTATTATTAAGTATTATTAAGTTATGATAGGAGCAGCTATAAAAATGTAATGAAGATATTAAAAGCTACCTTATGATTAAAGGACTACAGTCCACGGAAAGAGGAATGGGGGTGTGTTGGGGGGGGTCTCTCAAGACTAATCGAGAAGGTATTGCTATAGCCCACTAGATGGCAGAGATGTTTGCTGTATAGCTCATCTTGTAAAACCCTTGGGATATGGAGCAACAGAAAGGAACAGAGGTTTGTTTTTTTTTTCCGTTTATTTATTTATTAAAGATTTCTGTCTCTTCTCCGCCACCTCCTCCCATTTCCCTCCCCCTCCCCCAATCAAGTTCCCCTCCCTTGTCAGCCCATAGAGCTATCAGGGTTCCCTGACCTGTGGGAAGTCCAAGGACCACCCACCTCCATCCAGGTCTAATAAGGTGAGCATCCAAACTGCCTAGGCTCCCACAAAGCCAATACGCGCAGTAGGATCAAAAACCCATTGTCATTTTTCTTGAGTTCTCAGTAGTCCTCATTGTCCGCTATGTTCAGCGAGTCCGGTTTTATCCCAGGTTTTTTCAGATCCAGGCCAGAGTTTTTAAAGAAGTAGGGAACTGGGAGGACCACAGCAAGATGGCCGCTGGATTCCCACTAGAAGCTCAGAGTTTCCCAGCAACGGCGATCTGTAGGTGCACAATCAGATGATCAGCCCCGAGTGATTTTGCCAATTTAATCCACAGGATGCCCTCAAAGTAGGAGTGAGATTAGGAAGTTTATATAGACAGGAAACAAGTAAAGCTGCTCCCTTCCATTTGCCTACTAACTTCACACCTCACACATGGAAAGAAAATATATTTATTTAAAGTATTTCACATGAACTCCCAGAACAGATGCTGAAAAGCCAATTTGGAACTAAGAGGCAATAATTTGATAACTGGCACAGAGCATAAGCATCTTTGAACACAGAACATCTTTGAAATGTCTGCTTTAAAAAAGGAATCAGAATCCTAAATTTGATTCCAGAGAAAGCACTCTCATTGAGAATCTGCAGGATATAGCAGGAAGAAAGGAATAGGGGGAAAAAAAACAAGTGTAGAGAAATCCCATTCACAAATACTGCTTAGGAACACAGGATGCACACAGCCACACAGCCGCTCTAAGACTTTCACACTGAAAGCTGACTTTCATTAAATATTATCTATTGTCTCATTTTGTGCCTCACAAGCCATGTACTTCCAACAGCTTAGTCTCTACTAATTATGAGGTTAGTAGCTTCTAAACTAAATCATTATCAATCTATACTCAAGGAGGCTGTGGTCAAGCAACATTTAGACTTACCCAGTGGCCAGGCAGTGGTGGCACGCCTTTAATCCCAGCACTCGGGAGGCAGAGGCGGGCGGATCTCTGTGACTTCGAGGCCAGCCTGGTCTACAAGAGCTAGTTCCAGGACGGGCACCAAAGCTTCAGAGAAACCTTGTCTCAAAAAACAATAAATAAATAAATAAATAAATAAATAAATAAAATAAAAATAAAAAGACCCAGTGACAGATCCCATGCCCAGGAGTAGATGGCCAATGCAAAATGAATGTAACGGTGTTTCTGGAGGGTTTTTGTCTCACAATGCTCCGACCAATCTTTTTCTTTCCTTACTGGTCTTGGTCTTTTGCTCATATATTATGGTTTCCAGCTTTGTGTTTTTATGGGATGTATGTATGTGTAAATGTGTGTGCCCATGTGTGTGTGTATAGTTGTTTCTTGTGGTCTTTTTATTCCTGTTTATTTATTTGTTTTGTCCTATGGTGAGTTTGTTTTTGCTTAGTTTTGTTTGTGGTTTTTTGTTGTCTGTTTTCTAATGAGAGAGAGAAGGGGTATGGATTTGGGTTGGAGGGGAGGTGGGGAGGATCTAGGAGGATTTGGGGGAGGAGAAATTGTAATCAGAATATATTGTATAGAAAAGATCTATTTTCAGTTGCTTTTTTTAAAAAAAAAAAACCTTACCCAGTGATTATTAATAGTTTAATTCTGTCTTACTGATCACTGCATATAGTAACTATCACAGTACTTAATTTAACATTTTTGAAGAAACAGAAGCAATACTGTAGTACACATATTGACCAAGAAGTTAGAGTTGTCAATAGCTGGAAATACATTTCAGTGTGCACATGAACTTAGCAGCTAACTGGAATGGATTCTTTCAGTCTCGCCCCTTTCTTATTCATTCAGACAGTTGGAGCTTCTCTCCTCTGCAATGAGTTTGCAGAGCCCCCAGCTCTTGAGAAGTTTCTCTCTCTCTCTCTCTCTCTCTCTCTCTCTCTCTCTCTCTGTCTCTCTCTCCTCTCTGTGTGTGTATAGGTAGGGGCTGTTGTAAAAACTTACTAAGTCCATTTGAGGACATCATCAAACCTCAAAACTCTTCCCTAATTTTTTTTTAAATTTAAAAGCCATTCTTACTTTTTATTATTTAATTTTAACATATTATAGTTTTATTTATACTTTTAAGGTATATAAATACTAGGGAGAATTAATTGTGTATATGAAGGTAAATTTTATAACAAATGACCATTGGACTTGCTGTGCTTTAACATGCAAACCCAAAGACATCTTTCTTGATTTCCATAATTTTTAATGTTGTTCAGTTATTCTCAGATTCAACCCATACAGCTTTGCAAACTGACTTAAATCTTCAGTCATGCCGATGTACTTACGGCTCCAGCCATGCATCTAAAATCAACTCACAAAAATCCGTTTCTGCATAAATAGCCAAAAAGAAAGATACAGCCTCTCTCTCTCTCTCTCTCTCTCTCTCTCTCTCTCTCTCTCTCTCTCTCTCCCCACGGAGATTATTTCTAAGTCAACTTAGACATTTTCCAGCTATCACCACCCACCATGATTGTTGAGATTTTAAATTTTGGTGGGTATTCACAAGATAGTAAAACTTGAACTGCCGAGGCTTTCATTTTCCAGGCTGAGTGTGTGCTGTGCCCCGTGCTTTCCGGCTCGGAGCAATCCTGCCACCGTTACTGCGTGCCACCAGCAGAGGGTGAGCAGAGTAAGAGCTGTCAGCGGAACCAAAACTTGCTGCCTGCATGCATCTGCAGCGAACAATTTTAAAACGGAGCCGGGGC
The DNA here is from genome assembly GCF_018167655.1 of Microtus oregoni. Taxonomy (NCBI): domain Eukaryota; kingdom Metazoa; phylum Chordata; class Mammalia; order Rodentia; family Cricetidae; genus Microtus; species Microtus oregoni. Next base: position 45,602,950 of record NW_024543060.1, read on the forward strand.
CAGATAGGATCATTAAGTCTTGGTTGTCGTGCGGACAATATCAAACAAGTTTAAGAATGTTTAGATTTAGGGCGTTCGTTGATTTCCACGCCTGTGGATGTACAGATGCAGTGGAACGCACAGTGCTCCCTTGGCTGCTCTTTCCTTTCCATCCTGTGACTTCTCTATCAAATCTGGATATTTGACGCAACTTACAGTAATTTACATACAATGTTTTGTGAAGCCAAATTAAGTGTGCTAAACTATTTTTAAAAAATAGCTTTAAAACAAACCCTGGGGAACTGCCTAAGGAAGGCATTTAACATGGATACTATTAAAGAATGTATTTTAAAATAAATATTATATTTAAAAAGAATTTTGATTAAAATATGAAGTCCAGTTCCTGAGGCGCCTCTGTAAAGTTGTAAATGTGATGTGAGATACGGGGATGAGGGTTAAGCTATACGTATGGCAATTAAAGAAACTCTGAGTGAGGCTATTAAATATGAAAATTCATTTCATAGAATAAAGGTCATTCCGAGTGAGTAGTACAACAAACTGTGCCTGTTTACATGATGAACAGACAACATCTAAAAGCAAATTTTTGTTAGGGGAATCTGAGGTTCCGGGTACGTTCTCCTCAAGCCAGCTCCTCAGTGCCAGGAAATGTCACACCCCCATAACCCCACATTCGAGATTGGCTCCATGCCAGCTACGACCAACACACTTTCCTAGGTGAGCAAAAATGAGCATATTATCAAGTGGTATATCCTTTTCAAACCATTTTCAATGTTTTGCAAAACTTTTGCCACTGCCAATTTAAAGTTCGATGACTCAGTGATTGAAACAATTTCTCATAATGAAGAGCTCCGTGTAGGATTTTACAAGAGGGTCTCTTTCGATATTTTTCAGACAAAATATTTGCAAACGACAAATGCTCTCTAAAGTCCCTCAACTCTTTGTAGTATATGTGAGTTTCTAAAGCTTCTGTAACTTTAAAAGCTGTGCCAGTGTGACCACGTTCTCAGAAATGGGTGAAGTGTAAATGGCAACGAAGATATTCATCATTTCTGTTCTCTAGAATTCACAGTCATTGTTAATTTAAATAGACCGGTTTCAGTTATTCTGGACCAATAAAATGCTTAGTCAGTATCCATTCTCACTAACATCTCTTGCACTTCATTTTACATATGAAAATCCTTAAGATTACAACTACCATGAGTAAAAGTAAAGAGCTGGAACGCTTTTCATTTTGGAATGCTAGGCATGCTTTCTTGGGGCTAATATTGTTCTTAGTTTCCCTTGTGAGCCCCCTAACTAACTATTATTTTCTATATGTTTAAAATAATTAAAGTCAATATTTTTTGCATTGTGAGCGATGTAGATAAGGAAACATGTGGAAATTTTGATATGAACACTCATGCTACTTCGATTCATGAGAAAATGTAATTTTAAAGAATTTTTATCGCAGGACTTTATTCAAAAGAAAACATTTACACTGAGGTTACATGGCCAACATGCTTCACCCTTCTCAATTATGATAGCCATTAATTAGCAACTATTCCATCACCTAACACCATCAAGGTGATGCCTGTAAGCTAAGCACAGGATGTACACAGACAAGAAAATTGGCAGTCAATCCAGGTTTCCCATTAGAGGTACAGCTGTTAAGTAGGATCATTTGTTTTGATCCAGTGCCAACCACAAGCCCGGGTCCTGCCACCAAAGAATACATTCAGAAGTACTCATCAAGCATAGAAATCACAGTTTTATACCATCAAAGTCTCAGCAAAGTCAAAACTGAATAACTGAAATAGTATTTACTGAATAATTTGGTATTAGCCTCATTCTATACAAAGGTTTCACTGCAAAAGAAATTGATGTTGTTTAGATTTGTATGAAATATTTGAGAGAATGGTTGAATTGGTTAAATATATTTTCATAGCTAATATTATTTTCAATTATATTTTTATTTGTGGGAAATAATTTAAATGGATGTTATATTTGTAGAAAGAGCATTATTTATGTGTGGCAAGCATCGACAGTATAGATATATCTATAATCAGATATAATTTGTTGATTTCAACTTGATCATACAAAATATTTCTTCATTCTTTTCATGGAAGTTGTACACTTCTTAGACTCACCCACTTTTGTTAGCGTGGGGATTGAGCTCAGTGTGCCATGTTGCCTGAAGTATACTGGAAGACTGAGAGCAAAACCGTTTATAGAGTAATAAAATTCAGATCCCCTGAAATCAAATATGCTTTTCGGATAGGGCAAGCAAACAGCCACTATTTTAAGGTCTGAAGAATCACCACACTCTTGTAACTTAAAGCCTGAAGGGAATAAAAATATTCAATGTCTAAATTATAAAACACATTTTTTATTTCTTTAATTGCAGCCCAGAGAAGGCAACACAGAGAATTAAAATTAGAAAATGTTTTACAGCCTTATGTGAAACAATAGATAAATAAAAAGATTTTCAAAAAACCAATAGTCAGACATCAACTTTGCACTACTCTACCAAAACTATTTCAGAACAAGGACGAAATTTTAGGGCAAGTTGTTATAGGTACAGTTTAGTGTACATTTACCCTTTGAGCTAGGATGCTGTGTTCAGAACATTAATTAAGGGAAATGAGACTGCATTTTCCTTCCTTTTTGAAAGCTGTTACTCAATTTTTCATTTAAGCAGCATCTCAGATTAGCATAAACCGAATTTTGTGTGCTACCTGGCTCTCCTTTTCTTATGGGAGATATAAGATTTAATAGTAATAAATATCAAAACTGTTTTTACAAGCAAATGCAACCATATCTGTTTGGCAGCAGTTTAAGATATAGACACATCAGAGCTGCTTGTCTTCGTTGTTTTGAAAAGTTGAATGAAGCATCCACACAGCGAGCAGCAATGTAAGCTGTAAGAACTTGACTTTACTTAGTAAAGGTGAGCAGATGCATACAAAATGATCAATGGCATTGCTATCTAGGGAGATTATACTGCCTCTGCATCAGGAGACATGTCCAGAAAAAAATAGCATTATAGGAAAAAAAAGCATGAAAAGAAGAGCGATAATCGCATAAAAACTGTATATAACTCAAATTCCAATGCTCTGTGTCTGAGTAGATTGTGGCATATTTATATCCTGGAATGCTTTCTGAAATGGAGCTATATCTGTGGATATTTAAACAAATGGGATTTAGGGGCTGGAGAGAGCGCTCAGTGGGTAAATTGTTTGCTGTGCGAGCATGAGGGTCAAAGTTCAGATCTCCATCGCCTGCATAAAACCAGGCATAGTGGTTCTCTGTACACGAGCACTGGGGGATGGAAGTGGGCAGATCCCAGGGCAGTCTATCTAAATCAGAGAGCTTGAGATTCAGTGAGATACCTGTTTTCAAAATATAAGGTGTGGCAGCAATTGAGAAAGGCATCCTAGGAACACCCTCTGACCTCTTTTTGCCCATGAGTGCAAGGGTGCCTGCATACACACATGCACACATGTGTACGAATACACAGGAAGAGTTGTAAAAAACAATCCAACACTACCTGGAACGCTAAATAACAGGAGAAAACAATGTGGTTGTATTGATTTCTATTTCTCAAAGAGGGGAACTAAAGAGCACATCCTTTAGAAGTGCATTCAAACAAAGTAAAAGTATAAAGGAAAGCAGGGAGCACCTGCCACCAAATATGGAGACGAGAGGACTTCTTGGGGGAAGGAAATGAATGCAAGGTGGAAGGGTGTGCATGAGGTGGCTTCAGATACCTGCGGTGCTTGCTGTCCAAACTGGAGAGTAGGTTCTCAGGAGTGCAGGGGTTCTTTGGTCGCTGATTGATTGGACTTCTGTTTGGTTTGTTCTAGTTGTCTCTTTCTTTCCTTTTTGTCATGCATTTTGTACTTTCGATTTTAGATAAACCATATTTCACAACAAAGTAAAGAAAGCAAATGTAGGCAGGGCAATGGTGGCGCACGCCTTTAATCCTAGCACTTGGGAGGCAGAGGCAGATTGCTCTCTATGAGTTTGAGGCCAGCCTGGTCTACAGAATGAGTTAGAGGACAGCCAGGGCTACACAGAGAAACCCTTTCTCAAAAAAGATTAATTAATTGATTAATAAAAATAAAGTAAATGTAATAACATAAATGTTTAACAAATTGGTAGTAGTTTTTAATTGATTTATTTCCAAAGCATCTGTTCACCAATTCTTTGTACTTTCGCAACCAATAATCGAAGGTAAAAATGAGTGTGTTGAAGTTCAAAGTAAACCAAGACAGAGATTTATTGTAAAGTAGTTTATCTAAATTCACGTGAATCTTATTATAACACAGAAAAGAATGTACTGCAATAGATTCTCGTTTAACAAGTATATCTTATCAATAATCATTACAATTTATCTTTCTTTTTACTTCTAGAGGTTTACTGTGCAATGGTGCTTACCCTAGATATGAGGGAAGGGATGCTGTTTATGTGTTTTATGATTGTAACAATCAGAACCTGAGCCATCAGTTCCAGAATTTCTGTTGCCTACCTCATTCTGCTGAATAGACTAACCTGCTACTCACATGGAGTCCTCACAACTCATCCCCTATATGGTGTATGCACCAGACTCCCTGAGCCAAATGCTTTGTAATTTCCTCAGGACATTTAAAAGTGATGAGTAGCACCAAGTTCTGCTTCTTTTTAAAGTAAAATTTAACATAACCAAAACGTTAAGAATTTTACAGTTTTCAGTGTAACCTGTGGAGACTCGTTTTATAAAATAAAGATTCAAAGGAGTGGGGATTAACAGTTTGAAGACTGAGCATTTGGATTTCACAGTCCAGCCTTCTATGTTTTAAATATTTAATTTTATTCATTTAATAAAACAAAATGCCAGTCCTCACATGCCATTATTATTTATAATTTTCTTCAAAAAGACATTTTAATCTCATGAAAAGACTATAATAGATTGTAACATGCCAAATTAAATTTAAATCATATGAAAAGACAGCTTCCTGGCTTTGATAGTTTTCTTATTTTTGTCCCACTCACTGTACACACGAGCATGGAATGGCAGTAGCGTGAGTGAGCCATATTGTTCTCAGACACTTCCATGCTTCCAGCCCTGCTCTCATCTTCTGGCTTACCTCAAATCTTCTAGAGAACTGCTTTTCATTGCTAGAATAAAATACCTGCAGCTGGAAACATCACAGAACCAGAGGTTGGGGAGCAGTGCTGGGAAGTGATGTCTTCAGGGACATGACATGGCCATTGCATTCTGAACTTATTACAGGGTTACCTGCTCAAGACTTGTATAGGATCAGGCCAAGAAGATCCCCCAAAATCCCAGCAGAGAGTCCTAATAGCACTCAACGAGTTGCCAAATAACAAGAGGGGAGGGGAAGAGGACAGAAAGGTGGGATTGGATATGTTATGGGTCTTAGAAGAAGTCAGAGGAGAAAGAAGATGATCGACACGTGGCATGCACACCTAAAATCGCCAAAGAGTAAAAAGATACTCTAAATATAATAAAAACAAAACATCTGCAGCTGAGAGTTCTGTATGCAAAAGAGCCTGTTCCAATCTTACTTTCGGAAGATGAAAGTTCTTGTTTCATTAGGATGCCCTCTTGTTAGGCACCTGAGCATGAAGAACCATGTGCCAGAAAACATAAAGTGGTCAGTCTTATTCTCTAACAATAACCTTCTCAGAAGGCTCGGCAAGTAGTACATGTCTAATTCCAACACTTGGAAAGTGGACAGAGAAAGATATGATATTTGAGATCGTGCTTGAATATCTAGTGAGTGCTAGAGGCTGCACTGCATGAGAGCTGTATTTTTTTTAAGGCAAGGGACCTTACATTTAAGGAACCAAATAGGGTAGTGGGAGACTCAGGAACTGTGCTGATCATTCCAGAGGGGAGTGACCCAGCAACCTAAGAACCTTGTGCTCCTCCCAACTCTTGAATGTCCCACCACCTCCCAACACCATCCCAGTAGGACCAAGCTCCCCACACATGACTCCTTGGGGAACGGAGGTGACAATGCTAACCCAGAAGAGGGAGACTCTTTTCTTAGGTCTCTCTCAACCTGACACGAGAAGGGGTCCGCTGAGGGGCAAATGGAGCGAAGGAGGCTCTCTACTCAGCAAGTTTGTCACGTGAGACGCAGCAACAAGCTTCCTGACTAGCCTAAGTGGAAGAGCGAAAGGACTTCCAAGGGCATCTCAGCAGCACGTGCTCGCTAGAGATAGCGGATTAGAGAACTCCCGTGCCACTGCCCGCTCCTGAGGTTGAGCCACATGTGTCCTTCGTGACATTTCTTTGTGTCTATTGACTTCATGAACTGGTTCATGCAAACCGACTTAATGGAACCACCCAGATGTGGGCTTGACTCCCGCTTCATTGTTTTGATTGCGCTGAGATTGAGAACAGTTCTGTAACTTCTCTGAGCTTTAGCTTCTCCTTCTAAAACTGTGATAGTGAGAGCTGGAGGGGGTGGGGCGCTCAGCCATTCAAGGCTAGGCTCACAACCAAAAAAGTGACAGGAAATGTAATTAAATTGAAATCTCAAGAATTAATTTTAAAAAAGGGTGACAGCAATTTGTACTAAGGCATAGTTAGAACTAAACCCGATAAATGTTGTATTTTTAAATGAATACAAAGAAAGAATACACACACACACATATGTGTGTGTTTTATATATATACATACATAATATATACCTATACATATATCTGCTTAGTCTGTGCTGAGACAGTGACCTGGGAACAGCAGTCTTTCTGCCTAGAGCTGTCAGAGGTGACACTGCTAGGCACAACCACAGGATCACTGGGGTCTTAGGATATAGAAATGGCACCAGGAGCAAGAATGTGTGGACCCAACAGCAGCACCAACAGCTAAGCTTTCCATTCCATCAGGGAATAGGAGCACACACTCAGTAGGCCGACACCGACTGCTCAAGTGTGAATGGTGGCTTCACATAAACACCTGTGTGACCTCAGAGAAACTAGTCAACTCGGCATGTCTTGGCTGCTTCAACTATAAATGAGAATTCCAGTGGGAACCTGGAGTCTAGTTTCGTTTGAGCTTTATTTTGTCCACCAAAGAGATTTTCAAATGCTTCTGTATTCTATTTTTTTTTTATTTTAATGAGCAGGTTTGGCTAGGTTTGCAGGTCCATTGCTTGAGCGCTTGCCTGGCATGCACAAAGACTTGAGTCACTTCCAACACCACCTAAAACTAGTCATGTTGGCATAGTACATAAGGACCAAAGGTTCAAGATCATCCTTAGTTACATAGCTGCCTAGAATTTTTGAGACTGTCTCAAAGCCATATGTGCACGTATGCACATACACATACACATACACACACACCAACCAGAAACTAGCAATTGAAACACAAAACAGTAAGACTGAAATTTGTGAATAAATTTTCACATGGAATACATTTAATAGTTTGAAATAATTAAATTGTCTTCCGTATTACACTTTTATTGTAAATACAGATGTGATCTGTTCAGAGAGCAGGGGTGGGCGACACTACTATAGACATGTTATCTACACAGCAGTTTACACACATCAGTGCTCATACTCCCACTCTTGGACACTCCCAAGTTCAACCCTCTCCATCAGTTCTTACCTAACCAAACTACCGTTTTATAGACAAGTCATTCTAACTGCTGAAATGTCTCAGACATCACCCAGAACTTTGCCAAATACCATGATGACCGATGTTTTATGCTGTGCATTTGCAATTAGTCTTCATAAAAGTTGTGACAGGTAAACTAACGAATAACACAGCTAGTGTGTGTGTGTGTGTGTGTGTGTGCATGTGTGTGTGAAGACAGAGGCAGAGTTGCTAGTTCAAGTCCTAATCCAGTAAACACTACAGTTAAACTCTGCACCAGCAAGAACATGCTGGCCTCTTATCCTGTGATTTCTTTGATGTAGGACTAAGTCTAGTTCTTCATGTACAGTTTCACTGATGAAGATCTTGTGATTTGACGAGATCCCTCATATACTGCCAGTGTGGAATTCGGAGACCCCTAAGAGTTACTTGTGGAAAAGGAAAATAAACTACCAAATATTAAATGAATCGTAGAAAAATCTCAGCCATGTAGTTTAACAGTATTTTTTAGATGATGGTGTTGGTAGGAAGTCTTTTGTGTATTATTTAATGCAACTAAATAATTACAGTAATACCTAGCACAAACTGTTGCCTAGGAAGCATGTACAGTTGACATTTGACACATCTCACCCTGACATACACTGTAAGATGGAAGCTAAAAGGACATTAGGGGGGGCTGGAGAGACAGCTCAGAGGTTAAGAGCATTGCCTGCTCTTCCAAAGGTCCTGAGTTCAATTCCCAGCAACCACATGGTGGCTCACAACTGTCTGTAATGGGGTCTGGTGCCCTCTTCTGGCCTGCGGTCATACACACACAGACAGAATATTGTATACATGATAAATAAATAAATATTTTAATAAAAAGGACATTAGGGACAGAATGTACTAGAAGAAAACCTACGAGCTGTAGTCGGTATTCTGGGGTCTTGAGTGAGTGTCTTCAGCAGAAGAGAAGTTTTGATGAAGTGCAAAGAACTCCATATATTTAAGCGAGCTCATTTCTCATTTTATTTCATTGCCTACTTAAAGTGCCATCATGATTGCAGTATTAACATACTAACACTGTTATTTTTAGAAGAAAGAAAAATCTGCAATAATGGCATTCATTATGAGTCACAAAAAATTTAAGCATCCAAGTTGTTTCAGTAATATTTTGGCTTAAATATGAAAGTCCACTTGTAGGGTGACAATATTCGAGCTATCGTGCTCTTTTACTCAAATTTTTAAGCTTGTGATAGACATGGCAAAATAAGGGCAAAGCCTGCTTCTCCCACTCTGCCCTCCCTGCATTCTTTTAAAGAAAGTCAGGGTTTTTCTTATAGACCTATTCATTTTAATTTTATATATATGAGTGGTTTTGTGTGCACTCATGTACATACAGTGTATGTACATGTTGCCTACAGAGGCAGACAGAGGCATCAGTATTCTCCAGAACTGGAGTTACAGCTGCCTGGGAGCCCACGTGGGTGCTGGGAACCAAACCCAGGTGATCCCCGAGTACAGCAAGTGCTCTGTGCACTGGGTATCAGGCCAGACTCAGAAACTCATGCTTTAAAGAATCATCCTTCTTTCTCATTTCTTCTTTCAGTTTCATAATAAACATGTCAAGCTACTTTCTAGCTCCTCGGGCACCCCTAATTCTCTATCTCTGAAATTCTTTCAACCTCAAGTTTTTCCCATATCAAAAGTTTCCCTACTTGCAATGCTGGTTCTTCAGAGACTGTTTTTGCTAAGTAAAGTTGTTAATTAGTAAATTAACAGAAATACTTTAATGTGGCTAATAACACCATTATGTAGCTTACAGTCATGAAATATTTTTCTCCCTTACTAAGAGAGAAAAGTAACAGCAATCATATGGAGATAATTCTTCACCGACAATGGATGATTAATGGCATGAATTCATTTAGCACATATTACGAAAGACTTAGAGGCTGGAGAACAATTTTCTGTGGCTGGACTCTTTATCTGCCTTTAAATTTAATGCTACAAACGTTCCCTGATCATTTATTCACTAAGGCTACCTCGCAATACTTCACCTCAAAGACGTGCATGAAGTTGGGACATGGAATCAGGGAAAATTCACAGGTATAGAGAACGCAAAAGAGCCTCTGTCCTATGTTCTTCCAGAAAGTTCCTTTCTCTCCCTGGCTCTGTGTGTGTCTAAGTGTCTAATTCTCTCTCTCTCTCTCTCTCTCTCTCTCTCTCTCTCTCTCTCTGTGTGTGTGTGTGTGTGTGTGTGTGTGTAGTCTGTGTGGGGAGTGTGTGAGTGTATGCATACACACATGCTGTATCTATGTGTATGTATATTTTTGGCACACTCGTTAAAATACAAGTTTCCAATGGAAACGGAGCTTGCTATATATAATTTCCAGAGGAACACTGATCCTGTTTTAGACCCTGCCAAAAAGAGTTGTTCTTAATAGACCAGTTAGAGTCACACCTTTATTAATGGGCATCTAGGTAGCTATAACCCACAAGCCACTGGCACTGGGATTCTCTGGTAAGTTAGAGTTTGCCTGAAGCCCTTCCTTTCCTGATGTTTTCCCCAAACTCCATAAATTAGAGATGGGAAACTTTCATTCTTGAGCCACATGGGTGCAACACATGCAATGAAATCTCTGATGGATGGGAGCTAAAGTCCACATTGTTTAAAAGCAATTCATCTCTCATCCAGTTTATTCTGTAATTCCCACATGTGTCTCAAATTTTTGGGCTTAAATATTCTTTTCGCTTTTAAATTACACAAATTGCACTTTAAATCTAAAAGGTATAAAATTTTACAATGGTATGCCTTTTACAAATGAACCATTGCTACCTTTTTAGATAACTTCAATCTTAGTAGTTCAGTTGCTTTAGACTCATGTGAAGTCCTTGCGTATCTAACTAAGCATGGTTTATTTTTTCAAGAATCTTTCATATGTCTATTAATTTCTTTTCATCTAACAAGCATGCCCAAAATATTTAGACTTACATATTACAAACTTTAAGGGTAAAAGTAAAATATAAGTGTTTAAATTATCTGTTTGCTTGTTTCCACTGTTAATTTTTAGTGTAATGTCTTTTGGTGGAGGTAGCTTAGTGCTACAGCATCTGCTCAACGAATTAACCCCCAATCGTCATAACCAGGCATCGACAAAGTCTTCCCCTCAACTGTCTTGATTTTCTACAGTTTTGACACTGTAGAGAAGGATTCTGTGTTTCCTTCCACGTAAGTCAAGAAAGGTAATTATAAAATTGGCTTTTTTCCAAAATTTCTTTAAAAATATGTTGACACTGTGGTGGATGGTTTGCTTACTATTAGTGTGCAAGCAGTACTTTCAAAGATATATATGCAGTGTGGCTCAGAGGATTAGAGAAAGATTTCTGGATGCTTAACAAGAGCTAGATTTCTAAAAGTACTTCATCCCAGGGTCTCCTAACACATGGAGGCATAGTTAAGGATTTCCACTGATCTGGATTCCTATATCCTATTAGGATGGTTTCACTACATAGCATACTGTTCCCTGGAAATCAGAGGTCATAGCCAATAGCAACAACACGATATGCAATTTTGACTATTAACTGATGTGTTTCCATTTTTCTCCATTGCTTTTATGAATAAAGACAAATAGCATCTTCCAGAATGAGGTGAGAATCTTAGGGGGTTTTGTTATGGTTGGTTTTTCCCCTTTCATGCTCATGAATACGTCACTTAGAAAGAATTCACATTAGGAAGATGTAACTTCACATGTCAAAGTTTGTTCTCGGTGGTTTTTATCTTGGTGTCCTTATCTATCTGCCATTTGGCAGAGGCAAGGGCTGGTGTGAATGGTCTTGGGGAGAAATTGCTTTGAACAGACAAAATTGGAATTACAAAAGAAAGATGCCAAAGGTCTAGATGGGAACGATCTAAGAAAAGATGGCTGCCCTTGCAGAGTGCTGAAAAAAAGATAAACAAAAGACGTAGTCAGAGGATAAATTCAATCGAATGTGTTAACTGCTGAAAAAAAGTAGAGAAAAGAAAAGGGAAGTGCTCCAGTTTTTGAAATGTTTTCACAAAGAATAAGGGAAAAGAACACTTGTCTATAATGTTTGGAGTGATGGGAGGTAAGAGAAAAATCCTGACTAGGGTATCCCTAGTGATGGACAGAAAGATGGACCTCCTAAATGCTCGAGAAGAGCAATGCCCGGATTAGCTGAGCTCTTCCGGCATCCCTCTCTCACTGCTCCACTCGTGAATGCTGGCAGCTCTCCCAACCGCAGCTCCGCACCAACAACATGGAATGAGACACGCAGACCGGGGGGGATTCAAGTGCTGTATGTTTATTTTATAAATGTATAGACGCACACAAAGGAACTCTGTATCCGGCATCTTCCCACTGCAAGCCATTGTGCCGACTGCTTTCCCATACAATACTACCACACAGGCCCATTCTATGCATATTTCTCCTGAAAACAAGCTGTCTGTGTTATAATTTTTGTAGCCACTCAATGATTTCTTGTTGAATGAATAAATGAATTCAGCCACTTATTCATTCATTATAGAACTATTGGGTTTGTCCAAAGAGGGAGGGAGGGGCTAAAAACAAAACAGGTTCTATCATGTTCCAAAATGAGGATACTACTAAATTCAGTTCAGAGCAAATCTACCCATTTAGAAGCAAATTTAAAGTTTAATCATGGTTCTCATGAATCATAAATCAAGAGAAGGCTTTAAAAGAACATAGGTTTATTTGTTTGTTTGTTCCTCCTCTTTGGGCTAATGCTACAGCTAGCATCAAAGATTTTCTTCACGGAGACATGCACCTATGTGTATGTGTTGGTTATTAGACAAGCTTCTAAGGAGGAAGATAAGTGCCTCAAGAGTAAAACAGATACTTTCATGGTGACATTAGCACTACGATTTCTAAAATTATATTCCTCTCGCAGAAAATGGAATGTGTGGGGCTGTGGCTCAGGATGTGTAACTATATGGTTTAATATATTTTCAACAAAAGACCATAAGTATTAGCAAATAATCTTATTATGGTGTTTTTAACTCGATATTAATGATAGTATTTATTTAGTCCTGATTATTATAGCCCTCAGCTGTTTTATACCTATAATTTCAGTTGTTCTTAAAAATATCCTGACGAGAAAGAAATTGTTGGGGTTTTTGTTTTGTTTTGTTTTGTCGTTTTATTTTTCAAGACAGGGTTTCTCTGCAACTTTAGGAGCCTTTCCTGGAACTCACTCTGTCGACCAGGCTGGCCTCAAACTCACAGAGATCTGCTTGCCTCTGCCTCCCAAGTGCTGGGATTAAAGGCATGTGCCACCATGGACTGGCCAAAAAAGAAATTGTTAATGTTCTGATTATAGAGATGAAGCAATTGAGAAGTAGAACGCTACCTCTGATTGCAAAGCAGTGTGTCAAACAGCTCTGCTCCCACCTGGGTCTGTAAAGTAAGTTACATTTCTTAGCGTAAACACAGATATATCATTTTTATTTTAATCAGGCAGTCTGAAAATGTCAAGTATTTTTCGGATTATCTGAAAAAAAAATGAGATGTGAGAGTCTTTAAAAAGACTAATCTATGCTGCAATTTCAGTTTGTTATTGTCTAGAAATGACAATATCAGAATAATTCTTGTCTTTTCTTTCTGCTAGCAATCAAAGCAGTGGCAACCTTGTTACTTATTAAACATGTTTAGAACTGTAAAAGAGAGATTTGTATTTGTTTTTTTTGCTCAAGTAAGTACATTTCTGTTGTGTATTTTAGATGCGGATACAGCTCAGTATTTGCCTAACATTTAAAAAGGGGTCAATTCTCCGAGTTATAAATGATAACATAATGCTACTATAATAATAATGTAAAAGTTTACTGAAGGAAGTATGGAGAGTTGGAAATGTTAGCATTAAGTTACAGGCTTTTTATTTGAGCCAGTTAGTCTTATTTGTGATGATCAGCTACCCCGTGTGAAATCAGTGACACAATGTTACCTTGCCTGGCAGTTTGTAAGCCATCAAACCACAGGAAATTCCTAAGTGAAAGTGAAAATGAAAAATATAGGAAATGCTTTGAAGCTCATGATCTCTGACTCTAGTTTGACCAAGATTGCTTTAATGAAGTATAGACGTCTAAAACATATGATAGCTCAGCTACAAAGTGTTACTTCATTAAGATGTAGCATTTAATCTCAGCTGTGAATACAAGGGGCTAGGGAGGCCCTTGGGCAGAGCAGGAGCCCTGAAGAATGCTATGTGTGCTGGGTGATCTCACAATCCTTACAGAGTCTTAGCATTCCCAGCCAGCCTTTCTTGCCCCTGTCCTTCATTCAGGACCAGCAGAGGCAGCGCATTCCCTGAAAAGGAGATATTTAAGACAATCTAGCAGGAGCAGAATTTTGCTTCTCTGGGTCAGTTCTACCACGTGGTGTTATGATAGCTGCTGTGTTGCATTGACTTTTCCTGGGTTGTATTTCTCACTTGTTTTGATAGGGGCTTTCACCTCATCCTAATACACATTCTGGGTTCCCTAGGAATCCAACTTGACAGTCTAGGTATTATGCTCACAGATAACAATTCAGGAGCTTCTGACTGTTCTCCTGCATGCAAATGACGGCCACAGTTGATGGACTCATCCTTCCAAGAGAGGACCTGGCTTCACAAACATGCAAAGATTTAATTGCTCAACAGTCATGATATTACCTCCTGTAATCTAACGTTCTTTTGAAATTCTACTCAAGTCTGAAAACCACATTTCCATCTCACATTGGTTTTATGCCAGGGATATGATACTGTGCATAATTCCCCAGAAATTGGTGAATAAACCTATTCATGGCTGAACTCTTCCACTCGTACACTTGTAGAAAAGTAACCGACACTGCAGTCACTCATGTGGCTCCTGATCAAGGGAAGAAGGCAGCGCTCTGTATCCTGTAGAGCAGATACTCCGCAAGGAAGTCCGTGGGGTTTGAGGAATCCCTGTGGCCATGTGTTCATAAGGCCCCCTCATGACAGCAGTGGCTCCTTTCATCCCTTGCCTCTCTCTCTTTCTGCTCCTCTGAATCCTGAATTTCCTTTAGCTACAGACAGTCTATATGCCTTTTCAGGTTGGCTACAAGGCACTGAATACGTCTCTGGGGATCGACTGTTATATGGGCAGTAGTGATTCTGCTGCTAGAATATTCACACATGTTGATAAACTCAATCACTTTTGAATTCAGAGTCTAGTAATTATTTTAGGTGAACACACATTAGACTTTAACACCCCTAATTTGTTTGAGAAAATTAAGCATCATCTCTCCTTCATCAGGGAATATTGAGATTCCTGGCTTAGATGGGTGATATCTCTGACGCAGTTCTAAACAGCACTGTGTGTCTGGTTACTAGATGCCAATCTTCTCTTAAATGCTGTGTATTGAAAGAACTCTCTTAGGTGATGGAGGTTAGTCTTTAAGTATCTGATACTGTAAAAGCCCGTGTTTTGGGTCCCATGAGGCATCATCAGTTTCATAAACATTAACCCATTGCACCCGCGACTGTAAATGCTACCTGCTTATGTCATCCACTTAGAATCGTCTAGAGAACAAACTCCAGCAGTGATTTGTGGTGACTGAACCACACCATCCTTGTACGCATCTCATTCATCGCTGCTTCTGTTTCCCTTGAGATCTTACACTGCTCCTTTCCTTCTTCCTGGCCGCTGCTATCATTTGGAAGCTGAGAGATACTATACAAAGAACAAAGTGTGCAATGTACATCAATCCCGAGTGGCCTTCTGTTACAAGTCATGACAAAAGAGTTCCAACACCACGCCCCTAGGCTCTTACACTTAGCCTGTCCACATCCCACAGACTGCTCTAAACCAGCATTCCTCATCCCTCTTTATGGTGATGTTAAGTCAACTTTAAGTATATTTAAGTATTTTAAGTATTATTAAGCTCTAAGTATTCTCTCGGATTCATTCTGCTTACCTAATAATAGCAACCGTAGCTTCCCCATCAGAGAGGAAAGCAAATGACCGAGTCTAATATTATGCAAGCAAATACTGGGCACATCATAGTATGTATGGCTAAATATAACACTGTTTGTTTTAAATTTTATTCTCATAAAATTTCTGAGAAAGTCCTATATATGTACAACACAAATAAATACAACTAAAGAAAAACACTTCCTTTATTGGAAGTTTCATGTAAACACTATGTCTGAGATTTTAACGATTTTATCAGATTATCTGTTCTTTTAAAAGTGTATTACACTTATTTATTGTGTGTGTATACTGAAGCACGTGCCAAGCTACACTTGTGAACCACAGAGGACAACTTGCAAGATGGGCTCTCTCATTCCCTTCTGTGTTCCGAACTCAGGCAGGTTGCCAGGCTGTCAGTAAGCCCCTTTTCATGTTGAACCATATTGCTAGCCCAGATTATCCAGTCTTTTTAAAAAATTCCATATCTACCCTTTATTTCCCTGTTAAAAACTTCCTCAAGGACTCACACACCAAGAAGATCTTTAAGAAATACAGCAGCTGAGCTACCCCAAATCTTCAGCCTGAACACACTGTTGCCAACTTTCGAAGTTCACAAAAACAAATTATCAGACACTAACGACAAATTCAGGATAAGTAGTTTTTTTTTTTAATCACCTTGACATGAGCGCAAAAGATTAGGTTCATCTCTAGGAATGAAAATAAATACTTAAATGCAATTTTATAAAATATACAAAAAAGTTAAAATTGTATAAATAGTATATTTTTACATACTATTTTTAAAATAGTATAATAACTGTGAAATCTGTTATTTTGAATGGTTTTCAAGAAAATAAAAAACTATAAATCCAGGTCTTGAGCTGTTTTCGGAACTAGTAACTGGAAGAACACAGTTGGGGGCAGTTTATAGCGGTCTGTCTCATCCGATAGCAGATGAGATTAAATCCAATATTTGGAACCAACAAATTAGAGAAAATCTAAGATACTCTTTGGGAATTGAATATAATCAACAAAAAGTAGTGGCACTTTATAATATCGTCTACCCTGGACTCTTCCTCTTGTGTCCTTTCTTATTTTCAAAAACTTCTAAGTGGCCGGCATGATTGCTAAATACACTTTTTGTTTGGTTTGGTTTTTGTTTTTCAAGACAGGATTTCTCTGTGTATCTTTGGCTGTCCTCACTTGGAACTCACTTTGTAGACCAGGTTGGCTTCAAACTCACAGAGATTCACCTGCCTCTGCCTCCTGAGTGCTGGAATTAAAGGCGTGCGCCACCATGCCTGGCTTGTAAAGCTGATTGGAGAAAAAAAAAAAGATCCATCAACTTATATCCAGACAAGTATGCCCCCAAGAGTATTTTCAAACACAGCACAGCTCCGTGAAGCACATAACCACTGTTTTAGCTACCTCAGGATCTTCCCAGGGTGCCGCAGCATGGGTGACATTCAGTTTTCAGTCGTTCCTAAATTCTTTGTCAGATTTTGGCAAGAGACTTAGAACAACCTTGGTCACTGTCTCATGGCTTCTCAGTGTGTACTATATGCATACAATAGGGATGGGCAGGAAAAAAGCACCCCTCACCATTAACAAACTAATGGTAACAATTAGTCAAACGTTTTTCTCTAATGTAAAAGTCAGCACCAAATCTGGCAGTCCTGATTTCACATAAACATGAAACATGATCTGGAAACTAAAGGGGGGGGGGGGGAAGTGGCCATACTTCTGACTAACTAAATTAGAATGTGTGCAAGTATGAGCCAGACATTTGCATGTCTTAATGGCTTAATTGAGTAATAAAAGGACAGCCAGGCTGAGAAACACTGAATTAAGAAAAAGAGGTTTAAAATTATCTACTTGTAATTTTGAAATTTTTGTCCTAA
The DNA here is from genome assembly GCF_018167655.1 of Microtus oregoni. Classification (NCBI taxonomy): domain Eukaryota; kingdom Metazoa; phylum Chordata; class Mammalia; order Rodentia; family Cricetidae; genus Microtus; species Microtus oregoni. The sequence goes on from NW_024543060.1 coordinate 45,620,363, forward strand.
TAAAAAATATGTGGAAAAGTAGTGAAATACTTTGCAAGACTGTACTATAATGATATGTTGCCTTTAAACGTTTAATAGAAATCATACTATGTTTTTCTGGCTTTGTAAAAGCCTCTCGGTTTTACCCACATTTGCAGATGACTGCACTGGACAGTCCTCAAGGCTGACGGCTGTGGCTGTGCCGTGGTACCTAGTAACAAGTGTGACTGATTTCTCCTAATTGAGAAATCATCTACTATCCCCCTCCACCTCTCCAGTGTGCCGCAGTGACAGCTCCGAAGACAGAACAAGGAAAAGAAGGAAGGAAAGAGGAAAAGAAAGGTGATAACTGCTCTTTATCGACACACACACACACACTGACTCGTCTTTCCCTCCATAATTTCTAATTTAATTCCAAAGACAGAGCTGGAACTTTCCAGTTCAGTGATCGAAGGGCTCTGCATGCACCACAAATTCACAGACCCACACAGTGGCTTGGGCCATCCGCTGTGGGGAATGAATAATCCCCGAATTTCTTCTCTGTGGGTATTATTATCAGGCGACTTACAGAATGGCACTGTTCTAAACAAGCCCACATTGGGGCAATTATTTGAAGAGCTATTGGAAGGAGCAAATAAAACACAGGTTGGAAAACATAAGACTTGCAGCTCACTCTGAAAAGATTCTTGGTAACCACAGCCATTTTGTAGTTCTTGATTCTGCAGTAGGCATGGGTTCTGTCTGACTCTCTGCTGCTGTACCTCTAACCAGTCCAGAAGGAACTGTGAGTACTTATACACGATGGGGAGACTGGACAGGAGAGCTAGTTGTTAGCTGGTCAGCATTAAGTACAGCCAATATGGAATACTAGATTACACAGTCCCAAATATACAGACATGTTGTTAAAAAAAAATCCTAAAACTCACCTTTCAATTTGTACTACTGGGCAGCTTGCTACATTACCAAAGAAGATCCAAAGACATTCTTATTTTACACTGAGCTAATTCTGTAAACTCACGGTGGTGTTTTGTTTCTACTTCCCATTAAATCCAAATACTGTGGAGAAAATAATAAATGGCTGCAAGAAAAGAACCCACTAAAAATTAAGTCTTCAAGAACAGTAAATGTATTTAGTTGTTCAGTTAATTTATAGATTATCTTTGAATTACTAAGTTATACATGTTTAAAGAATGACACCCAGGAGTCACATGTAGTTGAGATTTTAAAATTCTCTTTTCCTCTAAGATGTGAATGTGATGGTCATTCTGTAAGTTTCTTAAGACCTTATAAGGATGCTAAAAAAAATTATTTTAACTGGATTTATCTTTCAAAATCTAAACACTAGTCAACTGAAGGTGTCACGGTCAACCGGTAACACGTTTTAGTCACCAGCTCCAGGGCTTTGTGGATGCCCTCTAGTCCTGCCATCTATCTCCTGAGACTCAGAATCCCATGAGTGAGAAGTGAAAGGCACCGGTCTCCTGCTTGCTGCCCAGCCTGTGAGCACTCACTCAGAAACTGAGACTGAACTGAGCCTTACATATTTGCAGGAGGGTCGGGAGTCTGAAAAATCCCACTGTATTTATAACTTCGAAGGACATGCGTTTCACTGGCATTTCACTTGGCTTTGTTTTTATACTCTTTGGATGCAGAAGGCACTTGAGAGCCGTCCAAGTAATTTTGTGATGGTCAAAGTCATGTTCACAAAACTTTCCTTTACTTATGAAATATTCCCAGCTGTGAACCCTGAGGAGGTTTTTAAGTAGTAACCGCTTCAAACACACACACATACACACACACAAACACACACACACACACACACACACTCATTGTTATAAAAAGTTTCCAAGTACTTTAACTATAACTAAGAAGATCTATTAATTTTGAAAGGAAGTATGAGCGTACACTTTTAAAATAAAATGTAACCTAGTAATTCTGAGACTTTCTGGGCCTTCCAAGTCAATGACTTTAAATGAATTTACATCTTCCAAAATCCCGATTACCATAAAAAAATGTGTACGTGGTAAGAGCCAAATCCTTTATAGTTACTATAGTCATATAAAATGCATGACTGCATGTCAGATTTCCAGATATTGTTAGATGTCTTAAAACAGATTCTTAAAATAGGACTGTTGATTTTAATTGGAACGAAACTATGAAACAAGTAACTTTCCTGCCATGGAACTGGTCTACAGGTGGGATTTCCCTCCATTCAGTGTGTGATGAACACTCACAACAATCACTGGTGTAGAGCAGAAGATGAAAGTTGTCAAGAAAATTGGACATAATTAGTCAGTGCCAGCTAAGGGATGTAAATGAGACGTAATAAAATTAGCGGTCCTTTCCCCCTCTGAGTAACTCATAAACGTCTGTGTTACAGGACCACCTATTCAGAAGTCATGTATTTTAATTTATAAAGCAAAAAAAAAAGTTTCTAAAAAATAGAGTCAATATTAAAAAGTACTGAAAACAAAACATGAATCCACTTTTTAGAAAAGTTAGCCGAATTTAAGCAGCACACGAGAAAGCAAGTCAGGGAGACAATAAAGACAAAAGTGCCAAGAGTTGACTGTCAGAACCCGTCACATTAGGACACATTAGACCTCTTCGGGTAACACACGTTTTACAGTTTTCTTGTAAAAAGCACGGAACAGAGTGGCAAGTGCTTTCCAAAGACTGCGAACGGGATTATTCGAAACCAATTTGAAATAGCTGTTTGTCGGAGATGTTATGAATTCTCACTTCTTTTAATAAGGTTTCTGAGAATTCTGGAATTTCCTGAACCACAGCGTGTAGCAGGGAGGGGGCTTATCTCAGCACTGTGGTTGTTTACAAGGCTCTTTCCGAACTGGGTGCTTTTTCTACCGGAGAGCCGAGAGTTCCCGGTGCAGCTGGGCAAGGGAGGCGGCACGGGCAGTGGCCGAGTAGCCCCCTCCGGGGACACGCGCTCCGGGGACACGCGGCCAGGTTAAGGAACCCATTCTTTCCCGGCTTCAATGGGATCGGTGGCCGGAGGAGCTCGCGCCAGTGGATCTGCCCGGTCCCCGGTTCGGGTGCTCGGGTGGACCCCCCCGATGACCGGGCAGAGTAGCGCGGGGCGAGCCAAGTGAGCAAGCGGCGGTCACCCCGGCGGCTCCGTCGAGTCCAGGGCGAGCGCGGCTGGCGGGAAGCCCGAGCCGCGTGCGCTCGCAGGAGGGTGTGCGGCGCGGGGTCCGCACGCGCGGGCGGGGCCGGCTCGGGAGGGCGTGCCGGGGGCGTGGCGCGAGGTGTCCCGGCCCGGAGCCCCGCGCGGCGGGCGGGCGAGCGAGCGGGCGAACGGGTGGCGGTGGGCGGACCCCGGGGCCGGAGGCGCGGCGCCACCAGCGGTTCCCCGGCTCCCGCTCTCCCGGCCGCCAAGAACGAGCCGCCGTGGGCGGGGCCTGCGGTGATTGGCGGGCGGGCGGGGAGGTCGGAAGTACTTTGTTTTTTATGCTAATGAGGGAGTGGGGCTTGTCCGTATTTACGTTGAGGCGGGAGCCGCCGCCCTTCATTCACCCACATGGTCTTTCGAGGTGCTGCCGCCGCCGCCCGGCCTGCGCCTTCGCGCCACTTCGCGCCCGGCGGCGAGGCCGAGGGGTGGGGGGGGGACGGTGCCCCGCGTCCCTCCACGGAGCCCCCGAGCGCGGCCCGGGGCCGGCCACGCCGCACCCCCCACTCCCGGCCTGGGGCCTCGGGCCGTAGTAGTGGCGCGGAGGCTGGCGAAGATGGTGGCGGCTGCTCCGGTGAGTGCGCCCGCCCCGCCGCCGGCTCGGGAAAAGGAAACCTGTTGTGCGCTCCACGGCACGGCGGCAGGGAGGGGCGGGACGGCCGGGGTCGGGGCGATCGCGGATCGGGAGGATCGAGGAGGGGAGGGGGTGTCGGGCCGTTGGGCGCCGGCGTGCCCGGGGCGGCCGTCCTGGCTCGCACGCGGGCCGGTGGGGCCCGAGGGGGCGGCGGCCCCGGAGCCCGGCGGGGGCCTGCCCAACGCACACAATGGCCCTGGGGAGGGTGAGCTCGAGGCCGCCAGCCTGTCCCGGACGCCTCGGGGACCGGGCGGGGTGCGCGGTGGCCGGGCGGGCAAAGTTTCTCCCGGGGGCGAGAGTTAAAGCGCCTGCAGAACAAAGCGGCGGCGGCACATGGGGCAGGCCGCGGGCCGGGAGGGGGCGCGCCCACGAGGAACCTGCGGGCGGGCGAGCGAGCGGCGTGGGCGGGAGGCCCCGAAACTTTGTGCGCGCCCGAGCGGGCGCCGGGACGCGGGGGCCACGGGGTTCGGGCGCCACCCGCGCGCTCCTCGTGGGCTTTTGTGTGCCACCGCGTGGGCAGCTCCATCTAGTGCGGGGTGGCGCCCCATTGGCCCCGCCGGTGTCCCCCTCCCCCGCCAGGTCCCGGCTCGCCCCGGCGACGGCGTGGAGCCGGGACGGGGCGCTGGCTGCCGAGCGCGGCGCGGGAGGGCTGGGCGGGCTCGGCAGGAGCGGCGGCCCCGCCGCCATGTTCCTCCTGCGGGGCGGGCTGCGCCGCGCGCGCCGAGGGCGGGGGACATGGCGGCGACTGCGCGCCGCCCGCCGCCGATTGTTCCCGGCGCAGGCCTCGGGCCGCGTGCGGCGAGCCCGGCGGACGGACCCCCTCTCCCTCGGAGCCCCGATTGGGGGCCCGCGCGGGGCACAAAGGACGGCCGGCGTGTCCGGAGCCTCGCTCCGCCCGGGCCTCGCCGCCGCTCGTCGCGCAGCCGCCCAGGAGCGGGCGGGCGGGCGGGGGGACTCGGCGCGTCCGGCTCTGACCTGCCGCCCCCTGGCGGCCGCGCGTGGACCCGCTGGCCCCCTTGTGCGACATGTGCTGCTGCCGGCCCGGGCTCCATGAGCGTGGCGGGCACTTGGCAGTGTGGGGTGTTCACCCTGTCCGGTTTTCTCTTGATAAGCTGGCTTGAAGGGGAAAGAACCGGAGAGGGGAGCAGGCTGGTGGCTTCTGTGGGACCGGGAGAGGAGGAAATTAGCAATGTGGCCACGAGGATCACAGCAGTTGGGGAAACAACTCTTTATCCCGGCTTGCAGCCACGAGGTCTTGATGGGGGGAGGGGTGGTGAAGAATGGTCCCTCGGTCGCTCTTTTCCTCTGGCCTGAGCTACTGCCCCGTAGAGTTCAGGGTTGATGGTGGTCATATGAACAGTATTTAAGGCAACACATTAATTCATGCTCGGATATTTGAATCTTTGTAATTTTTCAACTTTATCCTCTGCTACCGTTTTTTACCCAATACATTGTTGGCCTGCCTCTGTTCTTGATTTTGTTTTTTGTTTTTGCAAATGGATGGGATTCTCATTTAGGAACGATAGAAATGAGCACATTCGAATGGGGTGTAGAAAGTGGTAGTAATTTTGAGCAAATGCGCTTATCCTTTCTCTGTCTCACCCCCTCCCCCCAACCCTAGTCATACACGTGGACCTAGCAGCACCCGAGGCTTTGCCCAAGGATACTTGTAGAGAAGGAAGTTTGCCTGGCTGGGTAAGTATATTCCGATTTTTTAGTTACTTTTTATAAAGAGAATCGTTTTTACTTTTGCCTTGGAGTTTTTACAACAGGCTTGAAGTTTTAAAGTATGAAATAAGTGCATTTGGGGTTTTGTCAAGTTTCTACAAAAAGAGTGGATGAGCTAGATTTTAAGTAAACCTACAGTAGGTTTTGGAAACCGTTTTCAAAATACTTGCAGGCCCTTTAAGTTAGATTGATAAAGTATATCTAATTTGGGGTGGTATACAAGATTTAACATTTTACGTTGTATAACTAATAAACTTAAGCAAATAAACAGTAATTGTGTTAATTATTTTGTCAAGTGTCTGCCCATTTGGAGGACAGAAGAAAAGAAATCGCTGCCTTTTGAATCTGGAGTTTTCCTCTTAAAGGTACTGACAAGTCCAGCTGCCCTACTGATGATGGTTCTCATTGGTGTATAGCATGATTTTTGTGTCCTTCAATGTGTGGACTTGGGAAACCCTAGTGTAAGGAAGAGCCAACATCAAAATGTACAATTTGGACCTTTGTGCTTTTAGATGATTTTTATCTTGTGGGATTTAAGTTGAAATGTATGTTTGTCACAGGTGTTAGAGCTTTGGGCTGTTCTTCTAATTATTTATTTCAAATTTAGCAGGACTAAAAAGAGAACACCACCTTGAGACCCTGAAGAGTGACCAGTCAGAATAATGTCAAAGTGCTTACAGTGCAGGTAGTGATATGCGCATCTACTGCAGTGAAGGCACTTGTAGCATTATGGTGACAGCTGCCTCGGAGGGAGCCAAGGTGGGCCTGGAGTCACAGTGAGGGCTGCTGGTGCTGCTGAGTGCTTTTTGTTCTAAGGTGCATCTAGTGCAGATAGTGAAGTAGACTAGCATCTACTGCCCTAAGTGCTCCTTCTGGCATAAGAAGTTATGTCCTCACCTAATCCGAGCCAAGCAAGCATGTAGGGGTCTTAATAGTTTGTGTGCAGCCCTCTGTTAGTTTTGCATAGTTGCACTACAAGAAGAATGTAGTTGTGCAAATCTATGCAAAACTGATGGTGGCCTGCTATTTACTTCAAGTGTTGTGTTTTCCTCTTTTTTAAAAACTAATTCTGTACTTTTATTGTGTCTGTCGATGTAGACCCTGCGTGGTGTGTTTGATGACAGCTTCCGTAGCACTAAAGTGCTTATAGTGCAGGTAGTGTCTAGTCATCTACTGCATTACGAGCACTTCCAGTACTGCCAGCTGTAGAGCTCCAGCCTCGGCCTTCGCCCAGTCACACTGTCCTGGTACTGAGCACTGGTCTATGGTTAGTTTTGCAGGTTTGCATCCAGCTGTATAATACTCTGCTGTGCAAATCCATGCAAAACTGACTGTGGTGGTGACAAGTCTGTAGAAAATGAGGGAAACTCAAACCCCTTTCTACACAGGTCGGGATTTGTCGCAATGCTGTGTTTCTGTGTGGTATTGCACTTGTCCCGGCCTGTTGAGTTTGGTGGGGATTGTGACCAGAAGATGTGGAATTAATATTGCTGAAGATGCCGGTTTCCACTGTAAAGAGATGTGTGAACTCTTTGTAACTTCCGTTGCTTTCACTGCTGTAAAACTTAGGAAGGTTTCAGATTTTTTTTATTGTTAAAATTAGGTTTGTCTTTTACTTGGGGTTTGTATCTAAGACATTTTTGTGGGCTTACACCCACAGGTACCCAGTATGATAGCGTTAGAATGGTGCCCTTTGCTGACTTGGAGTCTAGAGGATTCCAGGGCTGTGTTACTCAAACCCTATTCAACTAGATTGATGGGAGTTACGAAAACATTTTCTTTTAGTCTCTGTAGAGTTTTTCTGTTACACCAGGTGAGGTGTTTTCTGATGGTGCTGTTTCCCTGTATGTGGTCTTGGGTGGGAGCACTGGGGAACAGGCTTCAGCTCTGTTGAGTGCATACCCTGTAAGTCCTGGAGGCAGGTTTAAGGGAAAGATGACAAACTGGCGACAACAGAGTGACAGGTATGCATACTTTTCCCTGCTGCCCTGGAGTGTCAAGTCCTGGGATTGACAGCAGAAGAAGTTTTCTCCAAGTTTACTGTTGGAGCTCCCTCTATCTAGATTTGGGCAGCACAGTTGGTTCCAGCTGTGTGAATAAATGTCATTGGAATAAAACTTAAAGAATAGTAAAATTGGTAAGGGTGAGCTCGTAAACCAGATCTAAGGTAATAGTACTTAAGCAAGTATATCACCTTGGAAAAAGTGTATCTTAAAAATTTGAAATTGTCATAGCCTTTGTAGTAGACCACCTAGAGTTTAAGTTTTCCATCTCTTATGTGCTACTTTTTAAAAGAAATGTAAGAAGCTTAGTCTTGGATTCCTGAGCAGCAAGGTAAGGACTGAAGAGAGAGTGACTGTAAGAAGCATATGTGTTCAGGATAAAGAGCGATCAGAATTGTACAGTTATTAATACAAAGGAAATGTACCTTTAACCTGAGTATTGAGCTTTATGAGGTGAAGAAAAGCTGTTTTAATGATTAGTGAAGACCATTCCTTTAAAACGATGAGTTCTATAATATGACATTATTCATGTGTTCTATAAGGGGTCTGTTGGTTGTGTTCTAAAATTTTGATATTATGTTCATATTTAAAAGTAGGAAGCCTGCTGGGTGCTTTTTTTTAACATATGCTAAGTTACAAGTTTAAAACTAATGTGATCTTAAATTAGTATCCTTGGATGCTGAGCCTGTGTCATGGTATTTGTGTTCAGTGTTCTTCACTAGATTGTATTCTAGCAAAGCAATTTGTTTCTCTCAGGTCCCACAGTGAAGTGTTTTCCAAGTATTTTTTAATTCTCCTTTAAGTTCGGGGGTACACAAGAACATGAACAGAGCTGTGTAAACCTTGGTTCAACAGATAGGGTAACTAGTGGATGTCTTACTACTAATTTAAAAACAGTTTTGCTCTTACACTTTTGGTCTTGTGGTAGCTTAGGCCTATAGGCATTCAGGAAAGAGGGAACATGTAGTTTTCTTGTATGTTACATGTAGATAGTTGTTAAATTTACCCTCTATTAGGAAGGAACCACTGTGAGACTGTAAAAATCCTTACAAAGTGTTGACTTAACTAAAAGTCCCCGAGATGTTCATTTTAACAGGCCAGCCTAGGCCAGGCAACCATCTGGACTTTTCCATGTGCATGGTTTGAAGAATCAGTGCAACCTCTGCAGCTGTCTGGAGAAAGAGCAAGTCAATGTCACTAAAAACCTGTTGTATGTATAATGAAATTCTGTTGTGTAACTGATAACGCTATGTAGTTTGTCTGCCTTCATGCAGCTTTCCAGTTTATTTTTGTATAAAGTGTCTGCTTTGCTCTCTGCTCGGTCAGAATTGATGTGCTTTTCACTAGACTGAATGGTTATATCATTGCCAGTTTGTATAGGATCTATTTAGAGGGCCCTGTGAGTTTTAAAGCATAGGAACATGGTTGACGGGGTTTGAGTGTGTGAGTCATCAGACATGGGCAGAACATGGAGCCTGCAGAGTGCTGCTCAGGTTCCTTTGATGCTAAATAAACACTGTTAAATTTTTATTTCTTGTACCTGATGAGCATGTTGAAATAAAGTTAACTTGTGGCACTGGTGATACTGTATCTTTATTTCCCTACAAGTAACCTAGTCATTTTCCCTCTTGAAGGCGTGGGGACCAGTCTTTAATGGTAGACTTTGTATTTTTGTCTTAATTTTACAGGTATTTAACATGATAGCAGAGGGAAATCTCTCAAGTTTTTAGTTGTCTAATGCACATTCCTAATAATTGAGATAGGTCATTAGAATTTAGTGTATGGATGGAATGCTGCTAGCAGGCTAGAGACCTAGGACTTGTCGAAGAGACTTGTCTTTGTTCTGGAACACGATGCGTAGGTAAATACAGTCAACAGAATTATACACTTGGTTTTATTTACTGCACAGATAGTATGTAGAAAGCTTGTGCAGTGAATGAGTAAGGATGAATGCAGTATTGATGATTGTCTGGTTATTGTGTATATGGTTATTAAGACAAATGTAACCAGTATATCCTGAGTTGTCTTACTCATGAGCCATCAGAACACTTGAAACCATGCCTTTTGAGCTTACAGGCAAGGTTTTGTGGTTTCCTTGTAGAATTCTTTATGGACATAGCACTTGTTTTTCCATAACTTGAGATAGTAATGTTTGGGTTTCCCCCATCAACAACAGTTAGTATAATTAGAAATTGCACTTAATTACTTCATTTCCATCTTACCAATCCAAAGAATTTGAGCTTTAATGTCTAAAGTTTACATGGTACTGTTTTTTGTTTTCCCTGGCCCCAAACTTTACATCTGTACCCTCTTCTCACGTGGTAGCTAAAGCTTTAGAGTGCATGGTAGTTTTTTTTCCAGCGTGTGAACTCTGCATTCCAGTGTGCACATACATCCTCTGCCTTTCCCTCTTCAGACAGTTTTCATGGTAAACGTGCTCTTAATCAGTCTAGCTCCTTTCTGCTTTGTATGTTAGAGCACAATCCCTACAGAAAAGAATTAAGTTACCTGGCATATTCGAATTGGAGAAGAATTTGAGGTACTTTTCCAAGCCTCCTTTGCCGTCTTCATTTCTAGAGATGGAATGTGGTCCTCCTTCCAGTGTACAATGGTAATATGTAAACCATGAGCCTGGTGACTTGAAGATACGGTCCATTGGTGCTCAGTATGTAAACCACCTGCTGTGTAGAGCCCACAGACACAGCTACTAGGTAGAAGTGCCCACGTATTAGTGCTGCTGGGGTGCCAAGAATCTGAGGCAGCTAACTAAATCGTGACTCGGTAAAAGTAAGTTGTTTTGGGGCACGGGCAAATACCTGATTTGAAAGTGTAAAGTGTTGGTGCCTGTTAGAAAAGGATAGCTTGGCAGAAGTGATTAGCATTTCCTCATGGTCAGAAAAATACAATAGTACTTGGTGTTTTCTGGGACTAGAATTTGGCTTGAACCCTTAGCAGACTTAATGTTGAGGAGGTGGTTTAGGGGCTTTGTTGCCTGGAGAAAATAAGACTAGAATAATCCAGTGGCTAGGCTCTCTTTTTAATAGCCTCTCCCTCCAAGTGCTGGGATTAAAGTCTTGTGCCGCCACTGCCCAGGTGGTTTCTCAAATCTGTATTTAGGACGTGAGCATAGTGTTTGTTTAGTGGGGGGAAGCTTTGTACAACATAGTTGGATTGTTCATTCTCATTCCATTTAGTCCACTTTGTGCTAAACTGCTCAGTAGTGCTATCCACTGAAACTTGATCAACCTACCTACCAAAAGTCATACCATCCCAGAAGCCTTCTACTGTCCATAGCTCCTCATTTTGGGATTGGTGCTCAGGAGTCAAGGCCAGCCTCCACTACATGGTAAATTTTGAACTGTATGGAACACTCAACCAAAAATGCAACCACAACCTTAAGTTCTATGGGCATCAGTTTTCCTTCTGTATTAAACACTGTCAATGTTGGTGGGGGGCGAGGGGGTCTTCCACAGATAGCACTTAGTGACAAAGCAGAATTTCAGCTTTTTTTCTTTTTGAGGTAAGTGTATCTTACAATAAAAGTACCTTCACAAATTACAAAATTACAGCAAATGATTTTGCACGTTTGAGTTGTTAACCCACATCAGTAACAAGCACAGGTTTTCCCACATGTAATATTTAACCAGCTTGCTTCTGAGGATTCTTAATCAGATTCACTGGAATCTTGGGCATAGGCTTTGAAGAGTTTCTGATGCTATTGAATACAGATCACTTCCTCAGGTTGTTTAAATAGTTACAGATGAGAAATCATGGTCAGAGAAATAGACTTATGTGGGCTGCAGCTCCCAAGGATTCTGGAGGGTTTAGGTGGTGACCTGAGCACAGCTTACAGTCTACAGATATCGTCACCCACCCATAGTGTGCCTGCTAGTAGGTCTCCCATGTCCTGTAGGAGAGGCCTCTGCTTTCTTCTCAAGTCACCCTATTGTTTCAGAAAGTGTTTAGTACATGCTTAGGTTGTCTCGTTAGACTTCACACACATTTAGAGTTTAAAGCCACAGTTTGCAGCTCTTTGGGTCAGAAGTCTTGAGGGGGATCTCCCTAGTTTTAGCCATTCAAAGGGGAATGGTATCAAGAGGCTTTGTTTCTGAAGCTCTAGGGGATCTGGATTCTCCTTGTCTTCCAGTCTACCAACTGTATTTCTTGTCCTCTTCGGACCCAGCAATAACAGTTGGAATCCTTACACATGTATCTCCTACCCACTCACATTCAGGGATCTTTGAGATTACATTGGGCTTTCCCAGGTGCTACCTATGTTTTTATGGCCAGTCAGTTGACCTTGATTCCATCTGCCTCCTCAACATTGCTGTGTGGTGGGTGCAGTTTCAGGTTCCAGGGATAATACTTGTATGTTTGCCTATTACCACAACCTCCTGTTTTTGTTTTTGCTTTGGAACCATGGCGATTTTAAATGTATACGTAGTCCTAGGCCTTTGTAACTCCTGAGGATTTAGACTCCAGGAAAGTTCAAAAGTCTTGTTTGGGGGAGGGCAAAGGAGCAGATGAAGGTGCTCATAAAGATTACTCCTCAGCAGTGCTTAGCAGTGTAAGAAGGTCACAAACAATCAGCGGCCATGGGGTAAAAGAAAGCCCCCCTAAAATGAAAGGGGTCCACAGTGTCTCACCAGAGCATTCTAGAAAGAGTGGCACCCCAGTCAGTTAACAGGTTCCTTAAAGGTATCCAGGAGATGGGGGTGAAATAGAAATGTTTGCTAGCCAATAGCATTTGTAAACATTGAAAGGTTTGGTTTTTTTTCAAGAATGAAAAAAGACCATCAGTGTAGGAATGCCTCCAGAGTCATCATGAGACTTTGTAGAAGTTAAGGAATAATCAGTTTATTTTTTGTTAAAAGTATTAAGAGCAACCACCAATAAAGCGGGGAAAGCCCCAGCAGTTATGTAAAGAACAGAAAGAAACAAATAGACATTTAAACTTTATAACATGAAATCCTGGGTTAATTTTGGCCAATGAGAATGTAGGCAGCTAGACAAAGGTGAGTCTCAGCTTACTCACCTTGGTTACTTTCTGTTCTGGCTTTAAAACTCCGTTAAACCGAGGTTCCCGAAAACCAAAGAAATGTATGTAAAGATCTTGAGCAAATATCTGTTAAATGAATGGAATATTTAAGTGTTCTGTGGTTAATGAAATCTTGCATTTCATTGCTCTGGTATTTCTATAAAGTTCTTCAGTGTCTTATGATGCCGTTTTGCTGGGTAACCTAGTTGTAGAAACCACAGACGGTGCTTATTTTAGGGCAAAGGAGAGCAAAGGATATATAGTAGTGGCAGAGGCATTTGATGCAGGAGAAAAACTATCTGTATAATTGCATGTGCTGTGCAAGAGTGACATGCATAGCGGAATGGGGCAGGCAAAGGAAACTTGCCTGTGTGACAATTCAGAGCAGCTACCAAATCAAGAGGCCTGGTGCACAGACCTTCATTCCCAGCATTCTGGAGAGTGAGTGTAGATTGGACCACATACTGAATTCAAGGCCATCCTTGGCAACTACTAACATCCTATCTACAATGCAACAAAATTAAATTAACAGTTTTTCTGGCTTTTTTAGTAAAGAGACTTGGTGTGATGGCTCAGATGTTAAGTTACTGCTCTTGCAGAGGACCAAGGTTCAATTCCCAGTACCATGGTGGCTCACAACCACGTATAACCAAGTCCCAGGGGCTCAAATGCTCTCTTCTGACATCTAGCACCAGTCAGACGCACACATACATATATAAGTACATACATCCTGGCAGGCAGAACACTCATATGCATAAAGCAAAGTAGGCCTTTAAGAAATGAGGTCATGACCTCAAGAATACTTTGTGCTGTTGTTTTTCAGTAGATGACCATGGTCTGATGTGTAACCCTGTGCTATGTTTCCTTAAAGATACTTAATTTTGAGGTAAGTCTCATATACAATCAGAATTAGTGGAAGGAAACGTCAATGGTCAATGGACGTCTCAGAAAGTCAGCACTGCTGGAGTTCACAGTGGGGATGACCAATAAGGTGAGTCCTGTGTACTTTGGGGAACATTCCACCAGGTAAGTGAAGGGGCAGCCTTGTTAGTCAAATGTAGCATGCATAAGTACAGAAAATTGATGGGTTTTATTCTTGACAATTTGACCTTTGTATACTAGTCTTAATATGAGGAGTCACCAAATACCTAACATTTTTTGAAAAATATTAAGAAAAAATTGAATGTGTTAGTGCCAGTGAGTGAATCCATTCAATGATGATTGACACACAGTCCTGGTTTTCTTGTTTATTTATGATTGGGTACCTCTTTCTGTTGTAGAACTGCTTGACTTCTTTAAAATGATGGAATGTTAAGAAATCAAAAACCCTAAATAGCACATTTTATTCATCTTAAAGATACTCAGTTCTTCATTTTTAAAACTTGCTGTAACATTTTAAATACAGGTTTGTCTCCAGAAGGATGCCATTCACAAGGAATTTTCAGTTTTGTATAAGGCTATTACTTTGATTTCATTTGGTTTGTAAAAAAAAAAAAAAAAATTGAAGGGACAGCAATACATTTAGAAGCCATATAATTCAACTGTAAATTACAGGGTTCTTACACACACCCGGTTCTGGGTAATGATAGGGTCTAGGAAAAGGAAGCACTGATTAACCTTAGAAAGAAAAAAAGAAAAACTAGCACAAAAATGAAAGAATCATAATGAGATTATGCTGCAGCAATTTAATAAATATTCTGTAATAGGATTATTTTAAACAACGACAACTGTAACCCTAGTTTAAGAAAACAATGTTAGCTAACTGTAGCCCATGCTGCCGGGATGCTGAAGGCATTCTGAGGTTCATAGCTGACGTTTACACATTAACCCTGCTGGAGCACAGTCTTAAGTGCTGCTGACGCTATTCTTTCCTAAACTCCTCAAATAATTGGGAGAAGTTGGAGGAAATCAATCTCTTTTAAATAGTTAACCATAAGGCATATTTATCTTAGCAAACAAAATGCTTTCAAAATGTTCCACTTTTGAAACTGCTTGAATCATTTATGTTGACCCAGTGACTTTGTTTGCAAAGGTTAACTGAAGTACAGTTAAGCAATTGTTTGGCACATTTGGACATTGTAAATGATCGTACAGGATAAGATGGAAAAAGAGAATTTTTATTTATTGATTGATTTTTTTTTTTTTGGAAAAAGAGAATTTTTAAAAGTTAATGATGAGCAGACCTTCCTTCACTCTCCCTAGATCATTAGGAGTATTTATTCGAGAAGTTCCTAGTTATGAAGCAGCTTGTTTTCGTCCCTGTGCATATTCTATCTCTCTTCCTTATGTATTTCTCCCCCTCTTCTGTCTGTAGCATCTGCATTTAGTGTTAATATATATACCATTACGGAGTTTTCTAGTAATTATTAACATTTATACAATTCTGTGTACTTGGAAACTTACAAAAATAATAGGAATAATTTTAGTTTTATTTGTACATTTTACATTCCTGTGGAAAACTCAGCCCAAAAGTAAATATTAAAAAAGTAATAGTATACTTTGATATTAGCGATGAAGGCCAAATTCAAATTTTCTGAATATTTTGTTTTTCTTCTTTCCTTCACCTTGTTTCTTCAAGTTTTACATCTGTTCAAAACAACAAACAAAAACTACACAGTGAGCTATACACTTTCTAGCTTGACTTCCAACGGGAAGAAAGCTGCCTTCTTCCTGGACCGAGTTATGTGCTGCAGTTCACAATACCTGCATGCGTTCAAGATACTTAGGCATAGATGGCAGCAAATCATTGTGAGATTTGGGACTAGAATCACTATCTGTTGAATGGTAGTTTGGATGAGAATGGCCCCTGTGAGTCATTACCTTTGAATATTTCCATCTCCAATTGGTGGCTGTTTGAGGAGGGTTTGGAGGTGTGGTCTTGCTAGAGGAAGCATATCCTTTGCTCCTGCTAGTGGGTCCAATGTGAGCTCTTAGCTATTCCTGCTGTCAGGTAATTTTAATAACGTTAATAAATTTACCTTTGCTCCACTATCCGTTTGCCTGTGTCAGCTTGGACTCTAATCCTGAAACAGTAAATCCAATTAAACACTTTCATAAATTGCCTTGATCATGGTGTTATATCACAGCAATAGGGAAAAGGCAAATACAGATGGGCTAGAAAATGAGATGATACGAGAGAGTGCAATGGGATGAAGAAACAACCATGATCCACATTAGCTTCTGAGCTCCACAGTAAAATGAGACCATAGCTAATACCCACTGACGAATCAAAAGATGCTTCTAAAAACAAAAGGGTCCTTTGTGCTGCCTTGAGGACACTGACCACAACAGAACCATACTCCTCAGCTGTCCTTGTCCCTGCACATCTGTTTTCTTAGCAGAAACAAGGAGTTAAGAGGCAGCCAGTCTGCTCTGCAGCAGAACTACGAGGGAGCACAATGGCAATGTGGTTGCCTGGAAACTTGAAGAATGAATAATGGTCAAAATTAATTTTGAGTACCTTGAGTAGTTGTGTTATGTGAATTCTATGTAATAAACTTAGGGTGGCTAACATGTCAAGCACCAGGAAATTAATTTAATCCTGGCACAAACTTGATCATTACTTGGTAAAGTTCTCCATGTCAAGGATGAAGAATTGAGGCAGTTTCACAGGTAACCTCCATTTATAGGGTGAAGTAAAGTCAACTTATGTCTTAGAATGTCTAAGGCTGTGCTTCTAAATTTTCCTAATACTGTGACCCTTAGTACAGTTCCTCACGGGGTTAGGCCAACCATAAAATGATTTTCATTGCTACTCCACAACTACAATTTGCCTGCTCTTATGAATTATAATGTAAATACACTTTCTGGTGGTCTTATCTGACCCCCATGAAAGGGTTGTTTGACCCTAGATGGGTTGTGTCCCATAGGTTGAGAAACTATTTTGACTTGAAGACTTAACATATTCAAGAGGGCACAAGGAATATGTAATTCCGGGACATTAGCTAAAAGTTATAAGAAAACAATAAGATGGATCAATGAACATTGAAAGTAACAACTTTCAATACTAAAAACCCTTAATTCCTAATGAAAGCTGCAGACAGAATGGGTTAGAAAGCAAGATCCATTTTATTGCTATCTCCATAAAACTTCACTACCAGCCATAGCCACCACCTTAGGATAAAAGGGTGGAAGAGTACTCTAAACAAATGGAGCAAAGAAACAAGCAGTTATAGCGACTATAATATCTGACAAAATGACTTAAAAACCAAAAGGAATCAGAAGGGACAGAGAAGAACATTTCACATTCTGAAAAAAAAATTTCCATCAAAAGGAAATTAATTCTAAACAAGAACACCCACAAAACGAATATAATTAGATCTGAAATCACAGATTGATCACAATATGACAATATGCTTGTCAATAGGTGGCTGGCCCCTAAAGACAACTAGATAGAGAAATTCAGATATACGTCAGTTATCTGAGTTTCTTGGTCATTGTTCTACTTCTGTGAAGAGACACCATGACCCTGGCAATTCTTATAAATGAAAACATTTCATTGGGGGTGGCTTACAGTCAACATGATGGGGAACATCATGGCAGTGTGTGAAGGCAGATGTACTTGAGGACTAGCTGGGGGATCCACATCAAGATCCCTAGACATCAGGAAGACAGAAAGTCACTGGACCAGGCTTGGGTCGTCAGTTCCTCCAACAAGGCCATACATCTCTCAAGTAGCACCCCTTCTTAAGGGCAGGGCATTCAAATATAAGAGCCTATGGGGCTGTTGCAATGAAAGCACACCACCACCCTGACAACCAAGAATATGCTTTTGTAAAAGTTCATGGAACTTTCTGCAATATTGACCACAATCAGGACACAAACTCGTGGAAGCTAAACAGCACATTACTGGCGAGTAATTGTCTCAACAGAAAAACTAAGAAGGAAGTTTAATTTTTTCTAGTATTAGCTGAAAGCCCAATATACCAAACCTATGAGACAGTGAAAGCAATTCTAAGAGGAAAAATAGTTCATAGTACTAAGTACTATATGAACAAAACTGGAGAGCTTAAGTTTTAATAACACAATGCTGCATACAAAAACAAAAACGAGCACCAAATAATAGTAAGAGAAAATAAAAGTGCTGAAATAAATGAACTAGAACAAAACAACGAAAGATATGAAGAATCAATGGAGTTGGGACACAAAACCCACGAAAGGCATGGAATTATTAGGAGGTATGACTTTGTTGGGCTAAGTATGGCCTTGTTGGATATAGTATGTTATTGTGGAGGTGGGGTTTGAGGTCTCATATATGCTCAAGTTGCACCCAGTGTCTCAGACCACTTCCTTTTCCTGCAAGTCAAGATATAGGACACTCCCTGCCTATTTCTGTAGCACCATGTCAGCTTGAACATCACCATGTCACACTATGATGATAATAGACTGAGCCTCTTGATGGAGGAAGGTCATTGGCTAATAAAGGATCTGCCTTGGCCCATTTTATTGGTTAGAGGATAGGTGGGAGGAGTAAACAGAACAGGATACTGGGAGGAAGAGGAAGTGAGCTCAGAGACTCGACAGCTCTCCTCTTGGGAGAAGACGCCAGAGAGAGACACCATGCCCCGCTCCCGGGATGAAGCTCCGACCCGGGATGGACTAGGCTAGAATCTTCCCGGTATTGGGGTGCTACACACAGATGATTAGAAATGGGCTAAATTAATATGTGAGAATTAGCCTAGAAGAGAATGGGCCAAGCAGTGATTAAGTGAATACAGTTTCCGTGTAATTATTTCCGGCATAAGCTAGCCGAGCAGGCGGCTGGGGTGTTGGGGACGAAGCCCCGCCGCTCATATTACTACAGCCTCTGAAAAGGCAAGCCACACCAATTAAACGTTTTTTCCTTTATAAGAGTTGCCATAGTCATATAGTCATAGTGTCTTTTTAACTCAGTAGAAACCCTCACTATGACAGAAACCTACCATAAAAGCATTCTAACACACACACACACACACACACACACACACACAGAGAGAGAGAGAGAGAGACAGAGAGACAGAGAGAGAGATTAATTGTATTATGCTATAATGGAGGATAATACCCCAACCCAGCCCCATGGTAGTAAATGAAAAACCCAGAGTCAGATATGAATTACTTTTTATTAAGTTGTTGGCTGATGGAGTCACATGGCTCTTCAAGTCTTATACACTATTGTTGGTACTCTTGGATACTTCAAGAACTTGGCAGTTGTTGGAAGGAGACTGCTTGTTTGTCCTGGCTACCCAGAACCTAAATAATCACACAGAAACTGTATTAATTTAATCACTGCTGAGTCCATTAGCTCTAGCTTCTTATTGGCTACCTCTTACATATTAATTTAACCCATTTCTATGAATCAGTGTATCACCACATGGCAGTGGCTTACCTGCAAAGTTTTGAACATCTGACTCTGGTGGTGGTTCCATGGCTTCTCTCTGGCTCTGCCCTTCTTTCTCCCAGCATACAGTTTAGCTTCTCATCCTAGTTCTGTTCTTCCCTGACATAGGCTCAAAGCAGTTCTTTATTCATTAACCAATAAAAGCAACACATAGACAGAAGGACCTCCCACACCAGGGAGTTAGACTCTATCACTGAAGATATCATATACTGGAGTAACAGAACATGGAGAAATCAGCTGATACTGACCTGGATGTCTTATTCCTACTGTCTAGTTTCATGGTACTGGAAAATGCTATGTATGATACCAGAGGGGAAGAATTCTCATCAGCCTCATTCAGCTGAATCTTTCAAACTGCAATGACTGGCTTGAGAAGATAGCTTATTGATGCAATAATGGCATGAATGTTATGAGAGTAACATCATTTTCTGATTGGATCTAAGGCATATTCCATAAAATGTAACCCATTCCTGGCACCGCTAAAGAGGTCAAGAACCTGTGGCTAGAAATTTCACAGGCCCCAGGGGAGAACTAAATACTATTATTCTGCTAAATAGATACCATAGTAAAATGACTCCTACTGATGTATTGCTATACCCATAGATGACATCATTGCTCTATCCTCATCAGAGAAGCTAGAAGACAACACAAACATCCTCATCTAATCAAAGTGTAGCAAATAGGACACTAGATTTCTTAGCCCAAAGCATGATGTATATCTCATACCCTTCCCCTCAGGACTCAGGAATCTTTGTAGAATAGACTAATAAATATCTTAAATAAAAACCATAGAACCTTCATCCAGAAACTGATGGAAACAAAGGGAGAGACCCACCTCAGAGCATTGTAAAAAGTCCAGTTGAAGAGTGGTAGGGATGAGAATATGAGCAAAGAGGTCAAGACGATGATGGGAACACCCACTGAAACAGTCTACCTGAGCTAATGGGAGCTCACTAACTCCAGCTGGACTGGGAAGCAACAAACATAGGACCAAACTAGTCCCTCTGAATGTGGTCGACAGTTGCATGGCTGGGGCAGACTTGGGGGCCACTGACAGTGGCACCAGGATTTATCTCTACTGCATGTTCTGGCTTTGGAAAACCTATTTTCTTTGGGTGATACCTTGCTCTGCCTAGCTATTGTGGGGAGGACCTTGGACCTTCCCCAAAGCAATATGCCTTACCCTCTCTGAGGAGTGGATGGAGGTGGGGTGGGAGGGTATATGGAGGGGATGGGATGAAGGGAGGTAGTGGAAACTTGGATTGATATGTATAATTTAAAGGATAGTTTGTTTTCCTTAAAAAAGTTAATAAAAAGGTGGAAAGAGCCAGAAGTGATGAATTACATTAAGAAAACAGTGTTTTTCAAACATAGTAGGACAATTGAACATATGAACTCACAATGAATAACAGCATACACAATACCCCCTCAGACTCCAATCAGACAAAATCCCAGTATAAACAAAATACATATGTGTGTTTGTATGTACATGAAATTCACCAGTAGTTGAGGAGCTATTGGCATTTGATAGATGCTGGGAGAGGGACAGTTACTTTTCTTAAAGATGTGGCCACATGCAAGGGCAGGTTCCACTTTTAAGACTGGTTGTGCAATACAAATGGAACTTGATGGCAGAGGAAAAGAATTAAAAAGAAAACTCAGATTTTGGTGGGAAGAGATGGGAAGGTAGATAGGGTGATTATGGGAGGAGTTGGAGGAAGGATAAATATGTTAAAATACATTGTATAAATGACTTAATAAAATTGTTGATAAACAAATAGGCTTCAAAAACCCAGGAGTATGGAAAAGAACCCAAAATGTTTAAGAAAAGAGCAGAACCAAAATAAAATACTAACGAAAATGTGAAGCAGGTATAGGGAATAGAGATGCTCTTAATGATCAAGCAGACATGAAAAAAAAGTCACAAAGTTCCATAAAAAGTGGACAGAGAAAGCTGTGAGCAATTAGGGCAATGAAAAATGTCAAACATGCTGGTTGAGAGTAATTGGTGAATTATTAGGAAGGGGTAGGCATAGGGTATATATATTTTAGCTAGTGATGGGAAGAATTTCTAGCAAAATTTTCACAATTACTTCTACACTTCCTGAACTGTTTCTGTGGGAGAGTCTACCTTACTAACTTACCACTTAGATGTTAAAAAAAAAAAAAAACAGTGATGCTTTCAAAATCCAAATAATTTCTCCTTAAAGTAAGTCTTCTCAATCTTTCTCTTTTTGGAAGCACTGTGAGTCATCTTTGATGGAAAAGCTGGAGTAAATTCTAAGGACTGGGAGAGTGCAGCCTGATGAGAGTGACCTTGCTCTGGGTGACTTGTTTTTAGGTTGCAACCCCCTTCAGCACATGAAATAGTCATAATAGTAGAGTCATTGACAATGATCTTCATGCAAAAATAGAGTTCTTTTAACAGTGATTCCCCAGAATAGGAGTGACTGAAATGGGAAATAATCCACAGACTTGACAGCTACTAAAGTTGCCTGGTGTCCCTTCTCATGACATCTTATGAAGGTCCCTTAGCAATTTCATTCCCAGACTAGGCTAAAATGACTTCATGATGAAAATTAATTCACATACCAGCAGCATATATACATTAATAACTTTTTGTCTCTTTGATTAGGAAATCGAAGCTATACAGCCTAGTCATAATATGAGATAGTATCTGGGTACTCTGAAAAATAGGTATGTTTGTATAGAACTTGTTGCCTAAGAAATTGCTGGAGTACATGTGTGTAGGTGCCCCAGCGGCCAGAAGAGGGTGTTGGGTTCCCTGAAACTGGAGTTATTGGCTGTTGTGAGCTGTCTGACTTGGGTGATAGGAACTGATCTCAGGTCCTTTAGAGAACAGCAAGCACTCTTAGGTAATGAGCCATCTCTCCAGCCCTGATCAAAGATTTAAAGTGTTTCTTTAAAGTTGCATGATACAGCACATTCCCTGAACACCAGTCTGCTTGTGTTCTGCATTCATCCTAACCTACCATAGCAAGGGGTAGAGGATCTTGAACTCAACCATGATAGAAAGTAGATTGGATTGATATTGTGCCGGTCTTATGCAGACTAGCGTAGTTTCTAAGAGTTCTTAAGTACAGTGCTTCTGTCTTGTCCCAAACATACTCTTGATCTGGTCATCTCAAACCTCTGGCTTTTATAACTTTCTGACCCTTTTTCTTGACTGTTCCTGAACCTTGGGAGGATGAAGTTTGATACAGATGTCCCATTTGTGCTGAACTCTTCATAGTTATATGTTCTCTATGCTTTTATCACTCGTGAATTTCTGCACTAACTGCCAATCCACTGCATAAAGATACTTCTTTAATGAGGTCTGATGGCTACACTAATCTATTAATATGGAGACACGAATTTAGAATTCAGTTTGAAATTATATTCAATTTACAAAATAATAACAGTAGGTTTAGGCCTGGGGCCCAGGAACCCTCCAACCATGGTTGTGGGAACCAGACTTACAGCACAAGGCATGACTATCTTTCTTTGGGTAGGCTTTAAATTCAATCAGAAAGTAATTGGTTGTTACTTCTCTCTTGGTTAGTTTTTACTGTTAACTTGACATAACCCAGAGTCACCTAAAAGAAAATCAACACTGAAGAATTGTGCAGATAAGAACTAGTATATGGGATTTCTGTTGGATTTTCCCTGATAATTAATTAATGTGAAACAGTCCAGTTAATTGTGGTCAGTGCCATCCCTAGGCAGATGGTCTTGGCCTGTATAAAAAAGCTAGCTGATCACAAGTCAGTAAGCTAACCAATAGTAAGCTTACTTAGCTACTCTGTGGTTTCCACTTTAGGTACTGTCCTGATTTTCCCCAGTGACAGACTGTCCTGAGAATGTCAGGAGAAAGAGACTCTTTCTCTCCGAGTTGCATTTCATCAGAGGTTTTGTCACAGCAACAGACTGAAACTAGAATATTGCTACCTTTGTGCCACTGCTGCTCGCATAGGCATACCATGTCATTCTTGTAGGTTAATGTAGCTCCCAGGGCTCACAGCAGGGTTATGACTGCTGCCCCGGAGTCCCCAGAAAGTTTGCCTAGCATCTTGTGGTACTATGAATGTCAATCATCAGGAATGAAGCTTACTGCTTAGTACCAATTTGATGTTTCTGTGCTCTATGACCAAAGTGTATCATATGTTCAGCAATAGAGTTTACCATCAAGTTCTGGTGCATAAACAAGAGCGATGACAATATCCTGCATTGTTTTAGGGATTTTCAGGATGCTCCTGACCAACAACTCAAGGAAAGGGATTCGATGTCTAGCACTGAGTTTTTATTTGTCAGCTTATGGTTTCTGGGAGGAATACAATCCCATATGTATGTTAACGACAATTACACACACACACACATGCATGCGTGAACACACACACACACACACACAGACAAAGAGAGAGAGAGAGAGAGAGAGAGAGAGAGAGAGAGAAAAGAGTTTATGAAATTATAGTTTTGCATATGGCTTTTTCAAAAAGCCTTAGTTCTCACATTGGTTCCTAGCATCAAATCTTTAGATTTGTGTGTTCAACTTGGAGTACTTATAGGTTCAGAAGCTAGAAAGGAGCCATTGGTGAAAGGGGAAGGAAGGTCTTGAGGGAGTAGATATAGTAGTAATAGAGGGGAGGTTTAAGTAGGGAAAGGGATGGGAGGATAGAGCAGAAGAGTAAGTCAGGAGAGGTAACCTAAATGTTTTTAAGTTTAAAAAAAGCTCTCCGAGTGTTTGTTTGGTGACAGCCAGAAGAGAGTATTCCAATTTGCATTTATATATAAGAGAGACTTCTTGACAGGGGATGTAAGTGGAAGTGCACAGCTGGTTTCCCAGTTCTGTTTAGCAGGTGTGTTCCTCTCTCTGCTCTTTTCCTCTATTCTAATCAGAAGCACAGTGCTGGTGACTCTGTTTTGAACAAATTATTAAGGGAAGCCTCTTGAGTTTCAAAGAGTCCACACAGAGAAATGAATGTGCCCTGTAATGTTGTCTCTCTTTGTCCTGTGTCACTTGACTCCTTTGGGACAGACACTTTGGAGAATAACAAAATTATTTCTTTTTTAAATTTGCCCTTGGGCTTGTTGTTATCAGTCTAACCTGTTTCCTAACCCACCATATCATTTTTTAAAAAAATATATCCTTTTCAAATTTAATTCTATCTGAATTGCACAGTCTACAGTATGTCTTTCCCTTGGGTCTACCACTCATATTCCCTTTCCAGAAATAAGTGTTTGCAGAAACTTTTGGCTTCATCTCATTGCTTTTTACTGTCATTGCCTGAAGGCAGAGCCCATAATGTAAAAGTAAAATTGTGTTCAACTAAGTTCGCTTGGGTATGT
The DNA here is from genome assembly GCF_018167655.1 of Microtus oregoni. Taxonomy (NCBI): domain Eukaryota; kingdom Metazoa; phylum Chordata; class Mammalia; order Rodentia; family Cricetidae; genus Microtus; species Microtus oregoni. The sequence goes on from NW_024543060.1 coordinate 45,644,654, forward strand.
AATTATAATGTATTCCAGTTTTGGGGTATACCTAAACATGAAGGACCTACATCTCCAACATGTGTTACTTATAGTGTCAGTCACATAGGAAGATACAGGCAGGGGAGGTAGCTGTAATAACCAACCCTAAGTGAGGCAAAGCATAACACAGAATATTATCCATTTTCATCACTGATGTTCTGTTAATATAGAGGGCCTGAGGGAAGATTGAGAGAATTCTAAGGTGATTTGGAGAAGTACAAAATATTTTAGGACATAATAGTATTTCTGTCTGTGTTAAATAGTACCAAATGTTTCAAATACATTTCATATTAATACATTTGATAGTTAGAAGACCTTATCATTATTTCCTATCACCAAATCATAAATATCGAACACAGTATCGGATATTGTTCTCAGTTGTTATGCTATCTACAATAACTCAATATATATGGAAGCATGAAAATTCTTTCCTATATCAAATATACTATAACTTTTAAGGAACTGAAGACATGAAATGAAGGAAGATGAAGAGGAGGGAGCAAATCTGAGAGAAACTATCATGAAAATGGGAGGAAAATAAACATTATCAAAATATGCTGTTGGGAATTCTCAATGTATTAACAAAATAGATTACTTTCAAAAAATTAACAACTGATCAGATCTTTAAAAAAGTATGATCTCAAATTTATGTCAGGTCATTACAAGAAATACCCACTTGCCAGTTCCTTGACTCTGCCAAGGTTCTTGAACCACACTTACTTATTCTGCTGTTTTCTTTCCTGGGTTTCCTGAATCATTCTTCCCCCCCATCAGTAACCTGTGGTTTCAATAGAATACAGAGCATATTCTGGCCTTCTTGTCCATCTCTTCCATCCTCAAGGCATGTCTGAACATCCTGTGGCCTCTCATGTGAAATTGGATTAAGGAGAGCCTATTGCATGTTGTAAAACCTTCACATGTATTGGTTGTTTACCAACTAGAATTTTTGAAAGAATTCTTATTTTAATACTATGCAATAAACCAAGCATTTTAAAGTGACAAAATGATTTAAGTAGGCACATTTAGAAGTTTCGAACATTTGGGACAGGAAATATAACTCCATGATACTACATATTTTGGTCTTTACAAGTAAACTGCTAGTTCCAGAAACTTTTTGAAGAAGTGCTTATTTTTTGCATATTTAAGATTGGAATAAGAAAAATCTAAAATAGGATGCTTTTAGCAGTAGGAGTTTGGGACAGGTGGTTAGGCTATTCCAATTGTTTTCTTGGAAGGGCCTCAGTCAATTCTCATGATAGATGGCTATTGCATTTTTTAAAGTAAGCCTAGCATGAAATCCCTTTCACACCATGATGCCAGCCCTCACCAAACTGGGGGTATGCCTGCACCGTGCCCTTGCATCACGGAAACTGTGGGTGAATAAACATTTCTTAACTGTTACTCAAATGTTAGTATTCCATTGTAGCTACCAAAAATGACCTGTGATGTCTCTCAGACAGCTTTCGTCAGCTAGGCTACCTCTTACCGAGTGTTCCCTCTAATGCCATCCCCAGCACAAATGTGTCCTGTGTCATTTTGATGTTTTCCCCTCAGAGTAAGTCAAATATTTCTTCACATGTCACATATTTTGAAAGCTCATTTTGCTAAAAACAAACCAAGATTAGTGTTTGACATACACACACACACACACACACACACACACACGGATGATACTAGAGAATTTCAGGTTTTGTTACAGACAAAAGTAAAAGTAATGACTGGGCTTGCTTTGGAGAAAAATCACCAGCTTTACAGTCTTCTTTGCTTGGCTTACAAACAATATGAAATAAATCAAGAAAATTTCATTGACTTTAGAAATCATGCCTTAATGTTCAATATTGGAAAGCTGATGTGGATCATTTTGCCTCTTTTTTTTCTTTCTTCTTCTTCTTCTTCTTCTTCTTCTTCTTCTTCTTCTTCTTCTTCTTTTTTTTTAACGAGCCATGGCAAGTAGACAACTATATCACTTTTTGATTAGGTCAACCAAATCTGAAAACTTTCCCACCGACTCAGGGAGGGTCTATCTTGTGCTCATCTCCTCATCGTTCACAAACAGCAGCCCTGGGGTGCTAGTTACACTCATCCACCACAGCAGTGGGTACAAAGGGCCAGGGAGGAACGTCTGCAGATGGCAGTTTTCAAAGACATTGATGCATTTCTCAAACTGACAGGTCTGTCTTAAAAATATTTACAGCATACTTACTTCTTGTTACAGGAACTAATAATTCTCATTTTCTATTTCCTGACAAATATTTTATGTAGCACAAATATAAATTATTTGGTATGTATTACAAATATTTTAGCCTCTGTAGGGTTTTAAAATATTCTTACCAATGTTCTTCTATCAAGGAATGTTTTAAAATATTTTCTAGCTACAACCTACTGAAATAAATCTAAACCATTTACCTTAATGGACAGCCATCATTATTTAAGATAGAAATTATACAGACTTAGCTACTTTTTACAGCATTTTTCTCATCAAATAATTGTTCCACTCACACATCCTTTTTTCCCTCTCTTTCTGTAAAAGATTCAGCAAACTAGGCATTGCCGCCTTTGAACAGTTGGTGGCTCCAATGCTTTGCAACTGCCTCAGTTTAGTGACGAAGTAGGATGGCTCTCTTTTAATCATTCAAAATGTATTTGCAGGCAAGAATGCATGAGCAAATATAGTTCATCTTATCAGGAGCAGAAAGCTTTGTCATAAGTGAGCTTAAACAAAGAGTTTTCGACTCTCCTAACTTCAGACTGTGTGATTTAGTGTGAGTTCCTGTTCGTAACTCACTGTGTACTGAAAGAGCTCAAGTATTCGAAGAGAGCTGTGATGCCAGCCACACTTGCAGTATGCATTTCTTAGGATTCATGTTTGAAAAGAGTAAGAAGAAACAGGTGATCAATATTAACGTTTAACTTTTATTCATTTCTACTGATTGGTGCTTTTTCTCTGTATCTCTGTTTGTTTCCCTCTCCCTTTCTCTCCCCTCTTCCCCCTCACTCTGCCCCTTACACCTATACCCACACATCACCAACATCCAACACACATTTTGTGTTTACAGCACACTTCACTTGGACTTGGGACAGAGCAGGTGGCAAGTGGCTAGTCCTGGTGAGCTCAGACCTCAAGCAATGAAGGGCAATGCTCAGATTAGATGGACCTATAAATTGTTGACAGAAAGTCATTTTGGTAAAGTAAACTGTGTGTTTTTTCCTGAACTTAGAGTCCTTTTCACACAAAGAAGTGATCCAGGAGACTTAATTAAACAATTTTGATGAGATGAAAATGAAATATGTAGCTTAGCTAGCAACATCTTAATGTTGTGGTCTTGGCAATGTTAGAACTTTGTATTATTAAAGAGTTGTATTATTAAAGAGTTTTATTAAAGAGTACTTTAGACTCTAGAGTATTTCTTTGGACATACTGGACAATTTCTCCTATGTTTAATTTCCAGTTCAGACTCTCCTTTTCCATATTTCCAGATTTAGTTTGTATATTCTTTTATTTGTTATAATGTCTGCTAGCCTCAGTGTTCACCCCTCCCCATAATGGGCAGCTGTTATTACGTGGGTTTAAAGAGCTTAGCCCCAGAGGCAAAGTGACTTGGTTTATTTGAGTGCTGTCTCTACCATTGATCTATCCTGTGAGGCTACTATGTGCTGTAACATCTGAAAATACTGAGAATTACCAGATCCAGATAATGCCTATCGTGACAGGTAAAATGGCTATGGTATGAGCTGGAGAAATAGCTCAGTAGTCGGGAGCCAAATTTCAGAGGACTCAAGTTCTGTCCTAGTACTTGCGCTGTGGACCAGCTACTGGGGATCCAGTGCCTTCTCTGGCCGCTGCAGAGGGCCCTGGCTTTGGTTAGTATGTTTTATTACAGCAATAGAAAGTAAAGTAAGATGCAGAGAAAACTAGTTCTGGATCTTGGAAACATAAACCATTAATTATTAATTTTTTTCTGAAGCTAGCTAAGTGTGTATATCACTTTTATAGGTGTAAACTGACTTTCACATTAAAAAACAGAATCTGAAACATCAGAAAAAATAATTACTCTCCACCATCTGCTATTGTCTAATTTGGGAAAATTGATTTGGGGTGAAAATGAAAAGAAAATCTGAAGTCAGTAACAATTCTAAAAACAACTGCTAGAAAACTATTTGAGTAATCATTAGTACTTGGGGTTTCCAATTGGCAAGCATTTATCATGTGTGGCCACAGCTACTAGAATTACTTCTGGGCAATAAAAATCTAGAATAAATAGAACCTGAAGCATATCATGAGGGATTTATAGCATAACTTAATGTGAAGTTGTATGACAATACTGTGTTGTGTTCGCGTTTTAATTCTCTATTCCATGAAAGATTAACAAGTAGATTATACTTCCACATTCAACAACAATGTGTAGACACTTGTGATGTTTTTTAGTCTTTCAGAACATTTTTAATTGACAGTTATTGGACAAGTATAAGGTACATTCACAGGCTCTGAAGTGAAGCTCAAGAGTTCATCCTCTGGGCTGGAGAGATGGCTCAGTGGTTAAGAGCACTGCCTGCTCTTCCAAAGGTCCTGAGTTCAATTCCCGGCAACCACATGGTGGCTCACAACCATCTGTAGTGAGGTCTGGTGACCTCTTCTGGCCTGCAGACATACACACAGACAGAATATTGTATACATAATAAATAAAATAAAAAAAAAGAGTTCATCCTCTCATCAGCTGCTCTTCTTTGTACCTGATACTACAGTCTGTGCACGTCAGTGTGTACCACTCTCAACTGTGAGCATGTAGACCATGCTCAGGGAGCACCATGGAGAATGACTGTCTTAGAATAAGGAGGGAGCTGCTGTAGACTGAGTCTAGACACCACAACTCCCTCGGACACAGGTAGAAGACAACCAAACCTAACTCGCTTTCTTGTCAGACAATTTGACCTCTTGTGTTTAAACACCTGTCTGCAGATGGGGCAGCCTTCACAGGCAGCTCACAGGGTCCTCTGCACAATGACTGGACTACATGAACACTTTGAAATATCAAAATAATTTATGTTTAGAAATATATTTTTTCTGTGCCACCACTACCATATTTATAGTGCATTTTAAAGTTTAGCCAGAAAAGTAAATAACAGTAGAAGGGCTATGATGACTTCTTTTTGATAGAATTTTAAAATTATTACATGCAATATTTTGGCCACAGCATTAAACGTTGTGAGAATCAGAAATACAAATAGAGAATTCAATCACTCAAGTAGACATTGTATTTCATATTTTGGAAACAGTAAACAAAATAAAAAAATGATCTCAGCTTTATCTCACATGATTTCTTGAGGCATGCATATGTGTGCATGTATGTTATTTGTATGTTTACACTCTTGAGAACTTACCACAGTTTATATAACAGTGTTCTGTGCCTTAAAACAGAACATATGGCCGGGCGGTGGTGGCGCACGCCTTTAATCCCAGCACTCGGGAGGCAGAGGCAGGCGGATCTCTGTGAGTTCGAGACCAGCCTGGTCTACAAGCGCTAGTTCCAGGACAGGCTCCAAAACCACAGAGAAACCCTGTCTCGAAAAACCAAAAAAAAAAAAACAAACAAACAAACAAACAAATAAAACCCAGAACATATGTTTGAAAGCATTTCTTTCCAAGACAGGATTTCTGTAGCTTAGGCTTGCCCTGACCTCTCTAGTTGCTGATGATGCCATTGAACCCTTGATATCTATGCCTTCATCTCCCAGCTTCTGAGATTACATTTGTCATCATGCCCGGTTTATGTGGTACAGGAATTGAACACAGAATTTTGTGTGTGCTAGGGAAGTATTATTGCTAACTGAGCTATACCTCCAGTTCTGGATGTCTGCTCATCAGAAAGCAAATAATATTCTGAATGAACCACATTCTTTCATGTAAAATGATTTGAGGGTATTCAGTGAACTCTTGATTGACGACTCATTCTGTGGATATGAGTTCACTTCATGAGAGGTGATAAGTCAATCAATATATGTAAACATAATCCCGAGTAATGATATAGGTCGCACAAGAAGAACAATGCATTTATGAAACTGACGAATGGATCATGGTATCCAATAAAGAAATAAGGGTCTGGGATGAACATCTTTGGAGAAGGCGCAAAGATGGGAAAAGAAAACCATTTGGTTTCTATGAAATGCGTCTAAAAGAGACCAGTAGGTCTGGGGAAATGATTCAGTTAATAATAAGCTTCCATCCTGTTGCTGGTTGTTTTCAGTCTTGCTCTTTTACTCTTTGTTCTTTGCTCTTCTGTGAGGCCGGCCACCCAGATCCTAAATAAATCACACATGGAGACTTACTTATGAATGCCAGGTTTTCTTAAATTATCTCGTCTGGGCTCTTACCTTTCTCTATTTCTGCATACCTTTCTTTGCTTCTTACTCCATAGCCTGCTGTGTAGCTGGGGGGACTGGCCCCTGGAGTCTTCCTCCTTATTCTGTTCCTCCTTCTCAATCCCTCTTTTTCTCCCATTTATTCGCTCTGCCTTCCAGCCCCACCTATCCTTTCTCCTGCCTAGCTATTGGCCGTTCAGCTCTTTATTAGACCAATCAAGTGTTTTAGACAGGCAAAGTAATACAGCTTCACAGAGTTAAACAAATGCAACATAAAAGAATATAACACATCTTTGCATCATTAAACAAATGTTCCACAGCATAAACAAATGTAAAATATAATAAAATAATATTCTATAGCACCATATAATTATGAGAATCGCATGGCATTTACTTGAATACACAAACAAGCACCAACCCCCCTAAAAACTGATGCTGGAAGTGGATCTTTGTAATGTAGACATATAGATCCTGGGGCTAGCTAGCAAATTCAACTACTCAGGAATTTCCAGGCCCCCAAGGGATCCTATCTTGAAACACAATGTAAATGGCTCCTGAAGAATGAATATGAATCCCTGTACACACACACACACACACATACACATACACACACATACATATACACATACACACACATACACACACACATATACACACATACACACACACACACACAGTAAAATAAAAATAGAACAGCAGAAACAGTTCTGATGAGTTAAGTTGGAGGCTCAGCTCAGAAAAACCCCAGAATGAAAGGGTAGGCAATGGTATGTCATTGTACAGAATGAGTGTAGTTAAGAATACAAGCAAAGCAGACAGACCTTTGTTCCAATTTAGTTTTGTCCCTAACTAGCTCTGTGATCTTAGATAAGGTACTTAGCCTCTTTGAGCCTTGATTGCTTTCCTGTGTGTAGCAGGGATTGTAATTATATTCCCCATAGACAGTAACAGGTATCTCATGAAGAAATGAGCTTTAAACACTGCTGCAGTTTGAGTTTTCTAAAGCACAGAGAAACTTTCTTAAAAGGCCACTGCTCGTTTCAGTATTTTTAGCAGGTAATAGAAGATGATCTTGTTTTTGCTCTGTGTGCAATGGTATTCATTGCTCATGTACCCAGATCTTCAGGCATTCCATGGCAGTCTAGACTTAGTTCCTTGTTTGTAAAGCTGTCTGCCTTGTGCTATGTGCATGAATGTGTGATAGGAAACTGAAAGTTAATTGTATGTATGATTATTTCAAATAAATCTTGGTTAGAGAGAATAAATAACTTCATTTTGAGCAATTAAGCTTTTTATGCTTGCTGTTTTCCAATTGGGTTTGGAAATAACTCTATCTATCTATCTATCTATCTATCTATCTATCTATCTATCTATCTATCTATCCATCCATCTATCTACCTACCTACCTCTGTCTCTCCCCAATAGTGCAGATTTTCAAAGCAGCTGAAGACATAACATGATTTAGATCAGCTCTTCCATAAAGTATAGAAGATGTGAGTATGGTATATGGCTAACTCAAGGTCACACATGCTGAAAATGGATGGAGAGAGCTGTTATTTCTCCCTCCACATGATCTTGCTTGTTTCTAAGATATAATTAAAGGTGAATTACTTTTTCTAAAAGCTTAACACACACAAACACACACACACTCACACAAAACCACCACAAGGAATTGATGGGGATTCTCTGTTGTATAAAAATAAACTAACAGGAAAATATTTTACTTCCAGAATTATGTAAATTAGCATAGGAACAGCTAAAGAAAATGTCCAGAACGTTTGCCCTCTGGTCCTCTGGTGTTTTAAATAGTTATCAAGATGGATTGTTCAGAGTTCCACATCAGCTTCTCTAACTGGCTTTGTTTCCTGCCTCTCTGCTGCCTGCCCCACTCTGTCAGTCAAGTGACTGGAGGGCAGAGGAAGGCTGAGGCCATGAGGGTAGAGTAAGGGGAACATTTTGGAGCAGAATCAGCCAGAGGTGAGAAGGGCAGAAGGGGTTCCTCACAGTTTTAAATATCTGAACAACTTCCTATGCCTTTGCACAAGTCCTGCCCCACTGACAGGTTCCTGGGATCGCGTTAAAGCACATTAATTAATTTGGATGTGAAGATTAATATTTAATACAAATTTAATTGAGTGACAAAATGCTCATTCTTAAGCTCCGAGGAGATACCAGGAGATCTCCAGGGCTGCAGATGAGGAAGCGCTAGTCTGTGCTTCAGTGCTCTTCCTCTATCTTCTGTGTGCTTCTTTGTCTTTCTCTGGTGTTAGAGGAGTGTAAAATTTCCTTGGAAGAACAGTGTGGGATTTTATTTTCATTATTTATTTTCGTATCACAAATGTAAATTTGGAAGGTCTTTAAAGCCATAAAAAGAAAGTAATAAAACATGTGCGACTAGTTAGTATATTTCCATCATCCCTCTCTCTGTGAAAGGTTCAGTGCAGCTGCTTCTGAACACCACGCAGGTTCTTTCTTGGTGTCTTCCCATCCAACATTCCTGGAGAGTTTCTGAACTTGTAACGCATAGTTTTTATTGACTGCATTCCTTTCCATCATATTGAGGATGTGGTATGCAGATTGTTTTCGCAAGGGCTATGACTGCATAACAGGGCATTCCAAACACTATGACTTCCAACATTCCCTCTAGCTAAATGACTTACGGTGGGATGCTTAGAGTTCATGTTTAATTTTGTTTGATTAGATTGCATTTTGAAATATTAAGGAAACCAAGGAAAGCAGCCTGCTTCTTCTGCTTCCTGCCTGGGAGCCATTGTGCTTTCTTTGTGTACTCTGAACAGGGCTGACATATCCCTTTATGGTCCCTATTTGTTTATGCACTGCTCTAAACTTCTGAACTGTAAATTTGGAAGGCAGCCACTGTATTTGATTCACCTCTTCAGCTCTACTTATAAACTAGGAGTCAAGGCTGGCATGCAGGCGCTTTGACATCCAGTGAGTCACTGAAGTGATTTAGGACGTGCTGGGAGTTGATGAGGGAGCCAGTGTGGTCAGAGCTCACTGGGTTCGCCTGTGAGTAGGGCTCCACCTTTCTCCCTCTGTGTTTAGGAAACATCTGAGCAGTGAGAGCAAGGACTATAGAATGCAGGAATCTGTTTGGAATTCTGAGGCTTACAGTGTAAAACTTTCTTTTTTTCTTCTCAGAGAAGGATAAGCTAATTAAGGACAACTAAAGCAGATTAAAATATATTGCGTTGTTGTAGACAAAGTTTCCTACATTATTGTTGTGCTTATAATTGGATTAAAAAGATAAATCAGATAGGCAGAATATGGGTGTGTAGATAATTCCCTGAAGAGCAATGGAGATTATTCTGTATATAATTTCTACGGATAATATGCTATGGACCCAGTAATCAATATTTTGATTTGCATAGTACTTATAATATTCAGTAAAATATTATAATATATTGTCCATGTGAATGCAGTGATTTATAATTAAGATTGAGTAATGCATATTGGTATGAGTTTCATTTTAAATTGTACCCTAATGAATATTAATAATTATTTGCTGAGATTGTTATTAAAATTTTGTAATAATCAATGGTTATTAGGCCAGTAGACAGTATGATTTAAAATTGGGAAGTCATTTACTTTCAAGTTCTGAGAATCAAAAAAGATACTTGATCATTTTGGAATTAACATTAGCCAGCCTTTACAGATGCATTTAAGTTAAATGGGAAGGAATATGTGGATTCATCTTCATTCATTTACTTTCTTTTTAAAATTAAAATGGTTACAATTTTATTTATTATCATTGTGCATGTTTTTGTGGACATGATGTGTGTGGATGGATGGAGGCCAGAGCACAACCTTGTAGGGTTGGTTCTCTCCCACTTTTACATGAATTCCTGTGCTTGTGTGGCAAGCTCCTTTACCAGCGGAGTCATCTTCCAGCTCACCTAGTTACTTCCTAAGGAAGATGGATGTACAAGCCTCCTGGGATCACTGCTAATTCTTTAATTCAAGCACTCATTCAACACATTTATTAGAGGTATAAGTAGGCTATTATGGTCTATATTCTGGAGGAAGCTTAAGTTTTTCTTAAGAAACAAATCATAATGTTATGATAGTCTAAGCAACAATATGTTATTAGTCAGCTAATAATAACTGGTAAAATAATATGCTTAAGATGGAAGAAAATTATGTGAGATGCAGGATAAGAAGTCTTCATGGAGAATCAGAACTGAGAGAAATGACCACCTGGAGGAAGGGATTTTAGGCTTATCTGTTGTTGAAAAGTATAACTGGCCAAGATGTAATTTAGGGAAAATAAAATGGGAAAAGTGGGTTTACACCAAAATAATAAACGTTCACTAATTTTAAATATTGAGCTTATATAAATCTTCTAAGGTAATTAACCTGGATCCCAAACGAAGAGCACAATTTTGCATAAGACCTGGGAATTGACCTTCTCATACCCTAGCAAATGTTACTGACATTCATTGAGCTGTATTGAAGAAACACAGGCTAGCAGCTGACCAGGGCCCATTGCTATAACTCAGACCAGAGAGGGAAGGGAGCTAATGGGGACTTGGTGAGAAAGACTGGGAAAGTTGGAATGAAAACAATAAATATAAAAGTCAGATGGACAAACTGTTGAGGCATTACTTATACAGCCATAAAAGAAGGAAGCTTAAAAAAAAGCTAGGTTAGTTAAGTGAGTAAGGATGCTTTTATTAATGAAAAGAACAAAGCTTGGATTGTGTTAGTCAAATTAGCAAATTAATCAGTGGGTGAGAAAGTATGAGCTGGAGTGTAAATATTGTAAAGTCTCACTTATATATGCAGTGTTTTATACCAGTAATTCCTGCACTCCAGAGGCCAAGTGACAGGGGGCTTTGTTTTAAAAGTTAGAGATGATGGCAGGATTCTGACATTAAAAGTAGAAGGGAAGGACAAGAAGGACATTAAAAAGCAGAAGGGATAGATGTGGAGAGGGATTGTGTGGGTATTAAGTGCAGCCACCACAGATAAAGGAGCAAGAACCCCAGCATTTCCCCGGGTTGGCCAGATTCCCACTGGCATGCGTAGAAATGAGTCCTCTGTTGATGCAGGTGTCGAACAGCCAGGCTCCCTTTGGAGTCCAGAATCAATCTATCCCATCTCTCTCTCTTGGCTTTATGCAATGTCAGCAACCACGGCTCATCCTAGGTTCAAGTGGTATCATCCTGATGTCTTTAACTAAATGCATCTGCAGAAACATTACGTTTTCATGTTCAAAATCCAAGAATGGAGATTATTTGGGGGAGGATAGTATTCAACTCAGTAACACCCCAAGGAATAGTTTGGGCAACTCAGAAGCATGAGAATAGAGGAAAACAGGTAAAGAGGAAAGTCTCACCTGAGAAAGCTTGGAGAACTAGGGCTGGCAAGAAAGCTAAAGAAGGGAAGGACTCTGGGGAATAGGGAGTTTAAGGTGTCAGGCTCACCAGACCCAAGAAACTGTTGGTCAACTAGTTTTAGAGTAGTGTTGATTATGGTGTCAGAAAAATAGTTATAAGATTGTTTGAAAATAATAACAGGAAAAGAAGAGTCATGAAAAGCCAAGATGCCCTGCAGAGTTCAGGTAAAGGAAGGAGGCAGGGGAGTATCCGTTGGGGGCCAAGTGTTGCCAGTGACCTACAGCCTCTGGCACATCCCAGAAGGAGGGTTGTTCTCTCTCCTCACAAAGTTTGGATCAAGACGAGAATTCAAAAGTGGCCAGAGAAAGAGATTTCCCTTTTTAGCTTGGGAGTATAAACTGCTTGTACCTTTTCATATGCAAATCTAAAGATTCAGGCTGAATACTAATGTGCAAAGACACTTGTAAAGTAAAACCACTCCTTCAGATGGTTAATAAGGGTGCGACATGGACCTTATTTATACATACTGAAGATTAAACACATGATAGAAAGAATCTTTACATGGGGCAATTAGCAATCAATTATGACAATGGTATATAGCGGTGAAGCCTCTGGAAGAACTTCCTTTTCTTTAATCAAAGATAATTATCAATTATGAGGCTTGATCATTAGTAGACTGTCTATATTTTGCATTTTAAGAAGCTACTGATAATTAGTCTCCAGATATTGCTCCAAGTGCTCATTACACTCAGAGAGAAGTGACTCTTCCTTCTAAAAGTGACTTTTAGCTTATAACCTTGAGCAATTTAAGATTGCCTTGTACCAACATTGAACTGAGCTGTTATACTCAATTTTTCCTGTTATTTAAAACAATTTATTTGATAACTGCAGATATGCTAAAATAAGAAAAGGAAATTTAATACTTCCAAAAAATAGTTTAATTAATTTTTTATAGAGATCTGCCTGCTTCCTTCATTAAGAGGAGAAAGTTTATTATCTTAGTTATATTTAGGATGCTACTTATAAACATGGATTAGTGTCAAATATTTTTCCAATGGGGCAGAATAATGTCTATTTACTGTGTGAGGCTGTGAACCAGAGTTGTATAAACCTCTTACATGTATTGCCCCAGTTAACCCCATGAGCAATGCTACAACATGGGCATTGTATTTCTGCCTCATTGCCTGCAGTAATGAAAACAGGTGTCAGAGTGTTCTTAAACACTTGGCAAAGTACTGCAGACAAAGAGCAATCATTCTGGAATATATTTATATCTAGTGTTAATATTAATTTTACCTGAATGTATTAATATCTCAGCTATTATATTATCTGTGAGAAAATAAGAAAATAATTCTCTCACTCTTGACTAATTTAGTAGTGCTATTCATGTTTTAAGACACCTATTTTTATAGTTTTCCTCGACATATAAATGAAAAAGTGAAAACAAACTTATTGAAAGTTAAGAACCAGATGATTCAGTAACCCATAAATAAAGACGACAACTTGATTTTGAAAGTACTTGTTGATATTATTTCATCAGATGGTGATATCCCCATGCATTAAAAAATCTAAAGATTAAGTTAAATGTAAAATGTGGGCTGTTATTTAAGTAATAAGAACTTAATATTATCAATAAAGATAATATAAGATAGACAAGAATTTGACTTATGGGAGCAAAATAATTCAGTAAGCGTCCCAGGCTGTGCTCAAAGGGTCAAGGGTCAAGCTGATCACCAGGACTCTGTTGTCTGGGAGATGAACTTTCTCACATTTCATGATCAAACCGTAAAAACTGTTAAATATTTTTGTTTAGATTAATTTCTGGAAGACATTCACTTTAAGGGAAACATTTTAGCTGATGTGGTTAATAACTTTATTTGTTAATTTATCTTTCTTGAAAATATTGGTACAGTTACGGAGGGTATTGGATCTCAATGGAGGATTGCTCTGTGTAAGACCTAAAACATAGGCTGTATAACAGCTGGTGCAGGTTGTACAACTGAAAGGGAAAGAAACTTATGCTATATTAACTCCGCTATACCATGATTTCACTTCAATAATTTCCTGGTTGGGAGTTGAAGTCAGAATTGGTCCAATTGATAAGGGATTAGTCAACAGGCGTCCTTTCTTACTGGGTGAGAGGTCACTTCTGGCAAGACCATGAAAATTCATGCTAGGCTTTGGGGTCTTTGGATAGCTTAAATATGGCATGAATGTGGTTGTAGTTATCAGAAATTTAGTGGAGGTGAGAGATAGGGGAGACAGTGAAACGAGGGGGTGTCAGACCAGAGCTAAAGACTCTACAGTACTCAGGGATGCTGTCGGAAAGAGGCACTGCTGACTTTTTAGTTACCAATAAGTACTAAGACTTCTGCTTATTTATGAGTTGAGTACAAGGGACTGAACAGTAACTGTCTAGCTCAGTAGTAGCAGGAGTGCTGTTGTTCAGGAGTACAGGAGTCATCTGATGGGCTTGACTTGTATTTGTATTCATTCGTATTTGTTTCTTCTAAGAAAGTTCTTAATCATTTTGGACCTTTCTTTCTTTCTCCATCCATCCGTCCCTCCCATCCCTCCCTCCCTCCCTCCCTCCCTCCCTCCCTCCCTTCCTCCCTTCTTCCCTTTCTTCTTTTCTTTTTTGGTTAGTAGAGTAATTAAAACTGTCATGGGGATGGTTGAGTTGTCTGTTCCAGGAGCTATAACCAAGCACTTAATCAATGTGAGCTATCATTATTTACTAAATATAGAGAGTATCCAAACCAGCTTCTGAACATGTTTTAGTTTTATTTATGCTGCTATGGTAAAATCTCTGGCAGAAAGTAACTTAGGAAAGAAAGGGTTTATTCAGCTTACAATTCCAGGTTATAACCCTTTATAGCAGGGAAGTCAAAATGGGAATTTAAAGCACCGCCTCCACAGTCAAGAGCAGAAAAAGTATAAACACATGGGCACTTGCTTGCTTGCTTCTCAGTACTTAGCTAACTTCCTCTACTCTTATGTAATACAGGGTCCTCTGCCTAGGAAATGGTGCTGCCTGCAATGGGCTGGGTCGATTGATAACTAAGCCCTCATAGACATACCAACCGGTCTATCAGATTTAGGTAGTTCTTCAATTATGAGTCCTTTTTTTGGGTGATTCTAAATTGTCTTATGTTAGGAATTAAAAAGAACCACTACAGAGTGTGAGCTATTCAGTAGACAATTTTGGCTTACAGATGTATTCAGGGTGAAGACTGCAATCATTACACCATTACCACATTATGCTGGTAATTCTTTATCTGTCTTTAACAAGATCTTGTGTTGACAAACTGTAAATGGTTACTGAGAGTACGAGGGAAGCTTCACATTTAGAAGACTATGGGAGTGTGTTTTAAATGATGGCCCTTTAAAGATTTTCCTCTCTTAGGGTATTGATATTTGAAAGCAAAGCAGAGAGTCTATTATACAAAAGGCAGTCAATAAGTGCTGATTGAATAGCTTTCAAAAATGAGGCATTGTAAATATCAAATTATTGAAATGCTCTCTGGCTTCATTTGTGGTATCTATGAGTAAATTGAGCCAAAGATCAGCTATAGTACAGTGTTTACAGGTTGCTCTAAGAAAACTTATATAAAAGACACGGTGGTATTGTATTCTGATTGAAAGATAGGAACTTGAATGCTCTCAGAAGAGTGATTGAGCTATTTGTTTGGGTGGCATAGGAATACCGAGAAAAATAAAAACAGTTTTCCTAGTCACCAGTTAGCTCATCCACTGTGGGACAAGGATATTAGCAAAATGTGTCCTTTATTTATGAATGTGGACATTTACATTTTCTCATGAGAACCATCCAGTTGGTTTTATGGTTTCCTATCTGTTTTGTTGAAAGGATAAAACCACTGAGAACTTGCTGGTAGGTCTCTTTAAGCCTAGTTAAGCTTGGTGAAACTTTTTACATCATATTTTCCAATCAATGCTTGTTGCTTAAACCATCAATATGTCTCAGTTGTATCTGTGATTTTTGTTAGGGAAAGTGTTTTCCAGACTACAGTTGCAGGGATCAGGCTGGACAGCATGATTCCTTTTCACTGTAATGGTTGATGATGATCAGCTCTAACAAGGAGAGATTCTAGTGGGAATAAGGAAGCTTGAGGAAACTTGGTGGCTAGTGAGTTTTATATAAATGCATGAAGAAGTTTAGAAGAATAAGCAAATATATATATGTATATATATATATATATATATATGCACATATATATTTCTAGCATAAAAAGTCTGATGAATTAATGAATTTTCTTTAGTCTTTTGATGTAACTGAGTAAATGTTTAGGTGAAGTATGAAATGCCTAAGACACTCTTGTCCTGAATTTTAACATCCTGATTTGACTCCTATTTTCCCCATCTGTCTATGGCCTTGGGCAACCATCCCACATATCTGTTCCCATCTACTTATTTGTAAAACAGTACTGGTAATAAATACTTTCTAGTGTTGCTATAAAGAGTTAGTGAAGGAAAATCATATAGCACTTAGAATATTATTTACATGAGAATTGTATAGAATGTCACGGCTGCTCTTGTTTATTAACATGGATTTAGGTGACTCCCAGGAATCTTTTTCATGATGGGGCATCAAAGCAAAAGTGGTTTATAAATATTTTTTTTTAGGATGCATACACAAAGCCTTGCTTGAAGGCTTACCCATATAGTAGCTAGTGTTTTCTATTCTCTTTTATTAAGAAAGCTTCTAAGAAAAAATTGTAGTATTAGAAAAATGGATGTCTAAAGCAGTTTTTTATTGCTTTATTAATAGAAAATGGCTGGGAGTCAGATATGAGAGTCAAACCTGATAGATCCACAGAGTGACGGAGAAAACCATCATCAACCTCTACTCTCCATATTTCCCCACATGAAAGTGTTGCGTATCTCCTTTTACCATTCCTTTCTCTTGTGTGTCCATTTCTCTCCTCTGAGTCAGTCAGAAGATTGTATGGTCCACTCTGGCCAGATGAATGTGAACTCCATCCTCTGAACCAAGGCCACACACCGTTAGCTGTCTTGAAACAACTACACAAACAAATCTCTTGCAACCTTTCCCCCATTTTTTTCTAAATGAAAACAAAAGGGTTTTAACTCTAACATAGTAAAACTATATATGATAAAAGCAATTATAAAGTAAGGATTACATTCACAATTTCCAGTCCATTTGTGTTTGGAAAAGTCTAAGAAAATACTCCATCTGTCCTCTCTTGGTGAGTCCAAAGTTTTGTACTTAATTTACTTTCTATCTTAACTAAGGAAGCTATAATTATAACAATCTAATCTTCAGCCCAATCAAAGATCAGAGAGGGATATAATATTACCTGAGTAAACAGGAGGTGCAAAGCAAACAACATTCAAAACTATAGGAATGACAGAGATATCTGGCTGCCTGGACAGTCACACCAACATTCCTCTGCTATGTAGGGACATCCATATTTGGTTTACAGGCCTGGAATATCTGACAGACTTTTTTGTAAGTAGGAAATTTTGAACGACTGTCCTACCTTGCCTTGGAAAAGTTTAACAGTCACCTTCTTTTATATCCTGCTTGTCCAATTTAAATACCATGCTGCCAGCTGTTAAGACAAGGGTAGTTTCTTGCCCAGTGGCTATTTTTGCTACGAAGAAAACAAACTGAATGTGGAGTTCTTCAATGCTCATCATCTCTTTAGAAGTAAATTGGTGCTGCCAGGAGCAGATGTGTTTTACTTTCATGAAAAGCCTTATGTTAACAAAACATTTTAAATTCTGAAGTGCTTGAAGACCATCTATCTTTTTAAAATAAATCTCTGTTTTAACTTGAAAGCATACCTACTGTAACTATAAGACTGATCATTATAGATGACTAACATGTCTTTCTTTGTTATCCTGATAGCTTTGAAGGACTAGAATTTTACATTACAGTTTTAAATGAGCTACATAGAAACAATACCTAAACAAAAGTAGAAACATAAATACAATATAACAAAAATAACCTTAAATTTGCATCAATATACAAAATATCTTAAACAAGAGTAGAAGCATATATACAGTATGACAAAATAACCTTAAATTTGTATCAATATATAAATATTCATACCGATTCAAAATATTTGAGAGTAGAAATTGCTTTTTCAGTTTAAAAGTAGATTTAGTAATATACTTTTTATCCTATCATTTCTATATCCCCTTTTTTTCTTTTCAGAATGAGATCTGTGAATCTAATCTCTTGCTTGGTTTCCTCCTTTCCCTTGACCAATAACAACTTGTAAAGAATGGCCTATATGATGATAAAAATTCATAACCCACTGAGTGACCAGAAATCACCCACCCCACCTCTTGGGAACATAGGCAATGTATTCTTAAAATTGCTTACTGTTGTCTTGGGATGACAGCATCTTTAGGGAACCCTGAGAAAACTGGGTTAATGGTCAAGTCCTGGAAGAGCTGGCTGTATTCTTCTTCTTCTTCTTCTTCTTCTTCTTCTTCTTCTTCTTCTTCTTCTCCTTCTCCTTCTCCTCCTCCTCCTCCTCCTCCTCCTCCTCTTCCTCCTCCTTCTCCTTCTCCTCCTTCTCCTCCTCCTCTGCCTCCTCCTCCTCATCATCATTATTGCTATTATTATTATTTTAGTTTCTGTGTTAAGGGAAAATGTGGAGCTTATCTGAAATCTTGACTGGGTAGTTTGTGAGGCTGGACCAAGTCAGCTAGCAGCTTTGAAGTTGTTCTGGATGCAGAGTTTTGAGGAAACTGCATCATAGGCATTCTGAGAGGCTGGATCACCTGGACTACTTGTCTTTATTGGTGTCTAGTCCTTTTTTTTTGCTGAAAACATGCAAACTTTTAAAGGTAACATATAAATCTGCATTAACACAGGAATGGAATGTGCAGTGTGCACAAATCAGTTAAAGATGATTTTTGTTTGCTTTATGTTTGAGCAGGTAAATGGCATCTGTTAACTTTATGTCTGCTTTGACTATATAAACAGCCTCTATCCATGACATATGAAAAGATGGCATGTAATTATAAGTAATGAGTACTTTGAAACCAACAAGATTTATCATAACTCATCTGTTTCAGGGTTGTTCCAATAATAGAGGGATCAGCATATATGTCACCTGTTTTGTAGTCTTTCTTGGTTTCTTTTTTCTTGTCTGTGGCCAAGATTTTTAAGAGGTCTCCCCCAATGAAATCTGATTTTCATTCCCCAATGAAACACATTTCCTGACTTCCATTCTGAAACCAAGACATTCCTAAAGTACCTAGGCTGGTTTAATTCAGCAGTCCCTTTCACAACCCAATGTCATTCACTCATCAGGATTCTAAAAATTCAGTCAGCAAAACACCACACAGGATCCAGATCTATTACTCTCTTTAAGGACTTTATTATTTTAAATTACCTTTGTCTATGACTGTCTATACCCATGTTTTATTGTGTCTGTTTACAGGTTTTCTCGGTATGGACAGTTTTACTGCTTACCTTCAGCCTTTTTGTATTACATGAGCCAAGCCTTATACCTGCTGTGTGGCTCCACACTTGGTGCTGCTGGCTAGATGAAGCCTGCAGGCAGCCTCAGGAAGCCCCACCTCTGTACACCATGGCCCTGTGGTCCGCCTGAGAGACTGCATGGCTAGGAAGCCATGTCTGACTCTGTGTTTATGTGTTTAGAACATTTTTAAAAGCTTTCTTGGGCCCTATGTGGAAATACGTGGCCCCACTTTGGACAGCATATAAAGCAGATTCCTTTACTGTTTTATTAATAAAAAAACAATCGGGAGTCAGATTTTAGGGTAAAACTTGATCGATTCAAAGAACAACGTAGAAAAAGAACAGCAACTTCTACTCTTCACTCTTCCCTGCTCCAACCCACCTCAACTCTCCTTTGCCCCCTCAGTAGTCCTCTAACGTGTCCCTTTATCTCCTCTCAGACCAGCAGAAACAATGTTCTACTCCAGCAGCTGAATGGGGACCCGCCCTTCGAACCAAGGCCTGACTCCATTGACAGTCTCGGAGCAACAACACAAATTTCCTGCAACAGATGTCAGAAGTCACGTTGGTAGTATTTCATTCTGAAACAGTGTCCCAGTCATAGCAAAATGTCACCTTCTGAAAATGCTACCTTTGATACCCAATGGTCATTAGAAAAACCCCATGACACTTAGCTAAGACTGAAAATTATTCAACATGAGTCTTGGCAAGAGTTCAGCTTAAGATGAAATTCATTTAAAGTGGTTAAGATATCTAGGGTCCTTCCGGCCCAAAGTGGTTAAGATATCTAGGGTCCTTCCGGCCCAAAGTGGTCAAGATATCTAGGGTCCTTCCGGCCCGCAATGCTTTTAAACAGCTTCTCTGTGTTAGAGAGCACTCTCTCCAGGCGGCTGGGATGGGGACTGCTCTTGCCACTCACTCACTCATGTTTAACTTTTGGTTCCTTATTTATTCCTTTTGCAAACTCTAACTTGACAAACTTTCTTTGTAGGCTTTTACTTGATTAGTAAGTGCGGTGTGTCTATATTCCAGGGGAAAAACTCCTCTGAGCATGTTTGTCTTAGTTACTCTCTCAGAACTTTTAAAAACAAATTCTCGAATATGTCAAAGCTTAGAAAGACCTGTAAAGGCAAAGAGCATATATATATATATATATATGGACTTCACTGTGATATTGAGAATGTGATGGCTTTCCGGGGAGATTCTGACTTTTTTAGTTCTTTCAGAAAATTCATAGTTAGCATTACAGAAAAAATACGCCAAAGCACTAACCTACAACATTTAAGAATAGTTCTATTTCAGGCTTCTTTGAAACCTAAGTGTTATTAGGCATCTCAAAAGCCAGCTTTTGCCTTTCGTAGTGTGCCCAGGTCCAATTCATGAAATTTGAATACAAATTCCCATGGATAGAGGACCTTGATTTGGAGAGAAATGCTTCCTCTTATTTCCAATCCATGGTTTTCATCTCCTTTCTCGGATTCTCTTTATACATACTTTTGGTTCGGCAGGTCAATGATTTCTTAAAGGAACCGCGAGGAAGGAGACTGGGCCTCCTTCCACAAATTTGGTTCTTTTCTGAGGTCGCGCTGTCGGCCTGTTGCTGGGCTCCGCAGGATCTGGGCTGGGGCGGAGCAGGCGGACCGCCAGGGGGTGTGGCTAGGGGAGTGGCCTGCTCGCTGGGCTTGCCCGCCCGGCTTTCAGCGGAGCTCCGCTGGCTGGCACAGCCTAGGTTTGCCGCCGCTAGGTTTGCAGCCGGTGCCTGCAGCTCTGGTGGCCGGCGCGGGATGCTCACAGATTCTCCGCGTCTCCGGAGCTTGCGTTCGGCTCGCGCAGAGCCAACTTGGCCCGGTCTGGGAGGCACCCAGGGGATGCTGCTCCTGAGAAGTCCAGCGTCACAGCCTCGGGGCTCCAAAGGAAAAACCCGAGCTCTTGCAGGTGAAGCTGCGGTCCATCCGCGGTCTTCCGGAGGCCGCCTGCGCATCGCATCACTGCCAGCCTCGGCCACGCATATTACCCCGGCACCGCCGGCGCAGGGAGCGCAGGAGAGTGGGGACCACGGCGGGGAAGGCGCGAACCGAACACCGAGGATGGACGCCCGCACCTGGCGTCTGAGCTGGCACTGTCTCCTCCTCCTGGCTCTCCTTGGATCTACCCGGAGCGAAGGTGTGGAGAGCTGCGAAGAAGTTCGGAAACTTTTTCAGTGGCGATTTGGGGGAGCTGTCAAGGGACTACCGTATACGCCGCGGGCAGGTACGCGCAGTTGGTTGACCAGGAGGTGTGAGGGGTTCCGACCGGCCGGAGACCTCTGGTCTTGCGACCATGCTCTCCCAGGCAATCCAGAGATAGTCTTCAGTGAAAAGATGAGTTTTAGGGTCCTCCAGTCTGACTAGCTGAATCGAGGGGAGGTCTCTGGGGATGCTTCCTGTGCTCAGGAAAGTAGAGCAGCTTGAAGGGGCTCCTTAACTGCGCCTGGGGTTCATCAGAGCTCCGGAGCATTTGCTTCCTGCCGGTGCTCTCTTAGTCTCCAGTGATATGTCTGAAGGACTTGTAAAGCGGAGGTTTGTTCACCGTGCTGGCAAGTCCATAGTAGATCTGTTCTTAGAGGGAAAGTCACCAGGGGTCCTGCCTTTGCTGTTTTCTCAAGGAATTGTGCTGGTTGCCGCAAGTTTGATGGTGAAAGACCCAGGCATATTCCTTTGCTGGACAGATGCAGCGGATGTTTTCTGTAATGAGCACTGAAACCAGTACACTCAGACATGACCTTTAGTCGCCCCTCTGCATCCTGGTACCAAGCTTTCCTAAAGAAACCCGAGCTTCTCAGTGTGTCTCCCCCACGCACAAAGTAGTTTCACCCCTAAAATAGCATTATGGCAACAGGCGTTTAAACCCTGCATTTTGGGGGTTCTTCGCATAGATGAGGCATGCCGGAGACTCACGGGGGAAAAAAGATAGGTAATGTGGCAGGTGGAGACCATTCTTCCTATAAGCTCCCTTTACCTGCATTCATGCCCTGTGCCTTATCCTAGGACTCCAATTCTTGGCTGCTGGTGGAAGAGAAGGTGTTACTGAGCTGATGCAATATCAAGTGTCTGGAGCTAAGTTAGTGGAGTAAGGCTTGCCTTTGCTGAAGTCAACAGAAGGGATGGACTCAAAGGGAGTTGTTGGGTGAACAAAGAATTTGCAAAATGCCTGAGTACAAAAATACGTTCTTTCTTCCATTGCAAGGAGACTTGTCTTTAGCACTCCCCGTGGTAACATTTGCTTGGTAAATGTTCTGCCAGTAAACTAAATTCTTATCATCCTTCCCGGATTTCTGGGCACATAAAACCCATTGACCAGCACTTACGTGATCCCTTTTAAATATATCAATATTTATTTAAATGTCTATTCAGTACACAGTCACTTTTCAAACTGCTTGACACACATAGCTGGTACTTCCAACTTAGGGACATTCTTGTCTTCTCAACAAGCAAACAAATAACAACAAAACCCCCTTATATGTATATACTTACTTATTTTAGTATATTTTTCATCAAGAAATGTATCTCACTTAGCTGCTTATAAAAACTACCTGATTTGTGTGCAATGGATGTTGAACTGGGAAATCCTCACATTATGAGATTTTTGTCCCCTGGATGTCATAGCTTTGGCTGCATGTTGACAGCTCTGCAGTGAGGCTTTGATTCCAACAGCTTCTCACATTTCAGTGTTTCTGGTGCCTGCCGAATACAACACACGGTAGCAAAGTGTTGAGTTTCATTTCTAGAACCTGTATATACCATCCCTTTCTAGAGCATTGATCATCAAGATCACCTTTTGCCATGATATAAGGGACCCCTGAAGCTCCTCTACTCTAGAGAAGTGCAAAAGCTTGTCATTGTTTGCATTTGATACATGTGGCACAAACCAAGACCTGCAAGGGTATGTGCCTTCTGTGTAAGGTCATCCTGGGCTGCTTTCCTGTGGAAGCACCTCTCTTTTTTTTTTTTTTTTTTTTGTGTGTTTTTTTTTTAAATTTATTTATTTATTAAGGATTTCTGCCTCGTCCCCACAACCGCTTCCCATTTCCCTCCCCCTCCCCCGATCAATTCCCCCTCCCTCATCTGCTCGAAGAGCAATCAGGGTTCCCTGACCTGTGGGAAGCCCAAGGACTGCCCACCTCTATCCAGGTCTCGTAAGGTGAGCATCCAAACTGCCTAGGCTCCCACAAAGCCAGTACGTGCAGTAGGATCAAAAACCCACTGCAATTGTTCTTGAATTCTCAGTATTCCTCATTGTCCGCTATGTTCAGCTAGTCCGGATTTATCCCATGTTTTTTCAGACCTAGGCCAGCTGGCCTTGGTGAGATCCCAATAGAACATCCCCATTGTCTTAGTGTGTGGGTGCACCCCTCGTGGTCCTGAGTTCCTTGCTCGTGCTCCGTCTCCTTCTGCTCCTGATTTGGACCTTGAGATTTCTGTCCGGTGCTCCCGTGTGGGTCTCTGTCTCTGTCTCCTTTCATCGCCTGATGAAGGTTAATATTCCTGAGGATGCCTATGTGTTTGTCTTTGGATTCACCTTCTTATTTAGCTTCTCTAGGAACATGAATTATAAGCTCAATGTCCTTTATTTATGGCTAGAAACCAAATATGAGTGAGTACATCCCATGTTCCTCTTTTTGGGTCTGGCTTACCTCACTCAGGATAGTGTTTTCTATTTCCATCCATTTGTATGCAAAATTCAAGAAGTCCTTGTTTTTTACTGCTGAGTAATACTCTAATATGTATATATTCCATACTTTCTTCATCCATTCTTCCGTTGAAGGGCATCTAGGTTGTTTCCAGGTTCTGGCTATTACAAACAATGCTGCCATGAACATAGTTGAGCATATACTTTTGTTGTATGATAGGGCCTCTCTTGGGTATATTCCCAAGAGTGGTATTGCTGGATCCAGGGGTAGGTTGATCCCGAATTTCCTGAGAAACCGAAACACTGCTTTCCAGAGTGGTTGCACAAGTTTGCATTCCCACCAGCAATGGGTGAGTGTACCCCTTTCTCCACAACCTCTCCAGCAAAGGCTATCATTGGTGTTTTTTATTTTAGCCATTCTGACAGGTGTAAGGTGGTATCTTAAAGTTGTCTTGATTTGCATTTCCCTGATCGCTAAGGAAGTTGAGCATGACCTTAAGTGTCTTTTGGCCATTTGAAGTTCTTCTGTTGAGAATTCTCTGTTCAGATCAGTGCCCCACTTTATAATTGGGTTGATTAGCCTTTTACGGTCTAGTTTCTTGAGTTCTTTATATATTTTGGAGATCAAACCTTTGTCAGTAGCAGGGTTGGTGAAGATCTTCTCCCAGTCAGTGGGTTGTCTTTTTGTCTTAGTGACCGTGTCCTTTGCTTTACAGAAGCTTCTCAGCCTCAGGGAGTCCCATTTATTCAATGATGCCCTTAGTGTCTGTGCTGCTGGGGTTATACATAGGAAGTGGTCTCCTGTGCCCATGTGCTGTAGAGTACTTCCCACTTTCTCTTCTATCAGGTTCAGTGTGTTCGGACTGATATTGAGGTCTTTAATCCATTTGGATTTGAGTTTTGTGCATGGTGATAGATATGGATCTATTTTCATTCTTCTACAGATTGACATCCAGTTTTGCCAGCACCATTTGTTGAAGATGCTCTCTTTTTTCCATTGTATACTTTTAGCTCCTTTATCGAAGATCAGGTGTTCATAGGTTTGTGGGTTAATGTCAGGGTCTTCTATTCGATTCCATTGGTCGACTTCTCTGTTTTTATGCCAATACCAAGCTGTTTTCAATACTGTAGCTCTGTAATAGAGTTTGAAGTCAGGGATGGTAATGCCTCCAGACAATCCTTTATTGTATAAGATTGTTTTGGCTATCCTGGGTTTTTTGTTTTTCCATATAAAGTTGATTATTGTCTTCTCCAGATCTGTGAAGAATTTTGATGGGATTTTGATGGGGATTGCATTGAATCTATAGATTGCTTTTGGTAGAATTGCCATTTTTACTATGTTGATCCTCCCAATCCAAGAGCAAGGGAGGTCTTTCCATTTTCTGGTGTCTTCTTCAATTTCTTTCTTCAAAGACTTATAGTTCTTGTCAAGTAGATCTTTCACTTCCTTGGTCAGGGTTACCCCAAGGTATTTTATGCTATTTGTGGCTATCGTGAAAGGTGATGCTTCTCTGATTTCCCTCTCTGCTTCCTTATCCTTAGTGTATAGGAAGGCAACTGATTTTTTGGAGTTGATCTTGTATCCTGCCACATTACTAAAGCTTTTTATCAGCTGTAGGAGTTCTTTGGTAGAATTTTTGGGGTCGCTTATGTACACTATCATATCATCTGCAAATAACGAAAGCTTAACTTCTTCCTTTCCAATACGAATCCCCTTGATCTCCTTATGTTGTCTTATTGCTATTGCTAGAATTTCAAGCACTATATTGAAGAGGTATGGAGAGAGTGGACATCCTTGTCGTGTTCCTGATTTAAGTGGGATGGCTTTGAGTTTTTCTCCGTTTAATTTAATGTTAGCTGTTGGCTTGCTGTAAATAGCTTTTATTATATTTAGGTAGGACCCTTGTATCCCTATTCTCTCCAAGACCTTTATCATAAAGGGGTGTTGAATTTTGTCGAATGCTTTTTCAGCATCTAGTGAAATGATCATATGGTTTTTTTCTTTCAGTTTATTTATATGGTGGATTACATTGATAGATTTGCGTATGTTGAACCAGCCCTGCATCTCTGGGATGAAGCCTACTTGATCATAATGGATAATTTTTCTTATGTGTTCTTGGATTCGGTTTGCCAGTATTTTATTGAAAATTTTTGCGTCGATGTTCATGAGTGAGATCGGTCTGTAATTCTCTTTCTTGGTTGGGTCTTTTTGTGGTTTTGGTATCAGGGTAACTGTAGCTTCATAAAAGGAATTTGGCAATGACTCTTCTGATTCTATATTGTGAAATACATTAAGGAGTATAGGTATTAGTTCTTCTTGGAAGTTCTGGTAGAATTCTGCATTGAAACCATCTGGTCCTGGGCTTTTTTTCGAAGGGAGATTTTTGATAACCATTTCTAATTCTTCGCGAGAAACCGGTCTATTTAGATCATTCACCTGGTCTTGGTTTAGCTTTGGTATGTGGTACTTATTTAAAAAAATGTCCATTTCTTTTGTATTTTCCAGTTTTGTGGCATACAGGCTTTTGTAGTAAGATCTAATGATTCTCTGAATTTCCTCTGTGTCTGTGGTTATGTCCCCCTTTTCATTTCTGATCTTATTTATTTGCGTGTTCTCTCTCTGTCGTTTAATTAGTTTGGATAGGGGTTTGTCGATCTTGTTGATTTTCTCCAAGAACCAGCTTTTTGTTTCATTGATTCTTTGGACTGTTTTCTGTGTTTCTATTTTGTTGATTTCAGCCCTCAGTTTTATTATTTCCAGTCTTCTACTTCTCCTGGGCGCGTCTGCTTCTTTTTTTTCTAGAGCTTTCAGGTGTGTTGTTAAGTCCCCAATGTATGCATTCTCCGTTTTCTTTAAGTGGGCACTTAGTGCTATGAACTTTCCTCTTAGCACTGCTTTCATTGTGTCCCATAGGTTTGAGTATGTTGTCCCTTTATTTTCATTAAATTCAAGGAAGACTTTAATTTCTTTCTTGATTTCTTCCTTGACCCAGGTGTGGTTCAGTAGTTGACTGTTCAGTTTCCATGAGTTTGTCGGTTTTTTGGGGGCAGCGTGGTTGTTGCCTTCTAATTTTAATCCGTGATGATCTGATAAGACACAGGTGGACACTGATATTTTTTTGTATCTGTGGAGGTTTCCTTTGTTTCCGAGTATGTGGTCAATTTTTGAGAAGGTTCCATGAGCTGCAGAGAAGAAGGTATATTCTTTCCTATTTGGGTGGAATGTTCTATAGATGTCTGTTAAGTCCATTTGCTTCATTACCTCCAATAATTCTCTTAATTCTCTATTAGGTTTCTGTCTGATTGACCTGTCCCTTGGAGAGAGAGGTGTGTTGAAGTCTCCTACTACTAGTGTGTGTGGTTTGATGTCTGCCTTGAGTTCTAGTAATATTTCTTTTACATAAGTAGGTGCTTTTATATTGGGGGCGTATATATTCAGGATTGAGACCTCCTCCTGATGAATTGTTCCTGTTATGAGTATAAAGTGACCGTCTCGGTCTCTTCTGATTGATTTTAGTTTGAAGTCAGTTTTGTTAGAAATTAGTATGGCCACACCTGCTTTTTTCTTAGGACCATTTGCTTGAAACACCTTTTCCCAACCCTTTACTCTGAGTAGGTGCCTGTCTTTGTGGTTGAGATGTGTTTCTTGCAAACAGCAGAATGTTGGATCCTGTTTTCGTATCCAATCTTTTAGCCTGTGCCTTTTTATAGGTGAATTGAGCCCATTAATATTAAGTGATATTAATGACCAGTGGTTGTTTACTCCGGTTATTCTTATTGCTTTTGGTAGTAGAGATTGTCTCCCTTCTTTGAGATGTGCTCGTGAAGGGTCATTAGATGCCTGGGTTATTGTAGGCAGTGTTGGCAGTGTTGGATTCCTTGGGTTGCGATTTTCCTTCTATTACTTTCTGTAGGGCTGGATTTGTGGCTACGTATTGTTTAAATTTGTTCTTATCCTGGAATGTTTTGTTTTCTCCATTGATAATGAATGATAGCTTGGCTGGGTATAGTAGTTTGGGTTTGCATCCATGGTCTCTTAGCTTCTGCAGAACCTCTATCCAGGACCTTCTGGCTTTCATAGTTTCCATCGAGAAGTCAGGTGTAAGTCTGATCGGTTTACCTTTATAAGTTACTTGCCCTTTTTCTTTTGCAGCTCTTAATATTTTTTCTTTAACCTGTATATTTTGTGTTTTGATTATTATATGGCGAGGAGATGTTTTTCTTTGATCCAGTCTGTTTGGTGTTCTGTATGCTTCTTGAATATTTAAGTGAATATCTTTCTTTAAGTTGGGAAAGTTTTCTTCCATAATTTTGTTGAAAATATTTTCTGGGCCTTTGAGCTGTGACTCTTCTCCTTCTTCTATTCCTATTATTCTTAGGTTTGGTTTTTTTATTGTGTCCCATAGTTCCTGAATGTTTTGTGTTGAGAATTTGTTGGCTTTGCTGTTTTCTTTGATCTGTTCGTTTATTTTCTCTATGGTGTCCTCAGCATCTGAGAGTCTTTCTTCTAGCTCTTGTATTCTATTGATTATGCTTGTTTCTGTAGACTCTGCTCGTTGGCCTAGATTTTCCATATCCAGCTGGTCCTCAGTTTGTATTTTCTTCTTTGCCTTCATTTCAGTTTTCAATTCTTGAACTGTTTCCATTACCTGTTTGATGGTTTTTTCTTGGTTTCCCAGGGTATCATGTACGTATTTACTCATTTCTTCAAACTTTTTGTTATACTTCTCATCCATTTCTATAAGGGCATTTTTTACATGTTGTTTAAGGGACTCTATTATCTTCATAAAGTCGATTTTTCCCATTTCTTCTGTGTTAGGTTGTTCAAATACTTCTGTTGTAAGATCATTGGGTTCTGATGTTTTCATGTTGTTTTTCGGATTATTGGGAGAATTCTTGCCTTGGCGCCTGCCCATCTCCTCCTATTGATCCTATCCAATGGGTCCTTTAAAAACCGGATCAGGTTTCCCTGCTGGCCAAGGGCTCCGCTTACAAAATGCCCTCACTCTCTTTCGTGGTTCCTGCTGCAGGCCAAGAACCCTCTCACCCCTCTGAAGGATCTTCAGGACAGGACCAGGCTCCCCTTGTGCCAGTGACCTGGCCAACCAAAGGCCTACCTCTTTGATTTGATTGTAGTAGGGCGATCTGCTCTCCTTATTGCACGCCTGTTCCCGCTGCTTGGGTCTGCCTCTGCGCCGGTCCCCGAAAGCCTCTTCCTGTATGCGGTGTTGCTCCGCCGCGTCTGGCCGCCGCCGCTCCGCCGCGTCTGGCCGCCGCCGCTCCGCCGCGCCGCGTCTGGCCGCCGCCGCTCCGCCGCGCCGCGTCTGGCCGCCGCCGCTCCGCCGCGCCGCGTCTGGCCGCCGCCGCTCCACCTCTGTGCGTCTGCGGAAGCACCTCTCTTATCTGTGGTCTAAGGGAAGGGAGAAGAGTGCAGCTCCCACTAAAGAAACTGGAGCAGCTGTGCTCCTAGGGCATCGCTGGTGCTCCTGAGAGAAGCGCTAAGCTCCTTTGATATTTCATTAAGAAAGTCATGTAAAAGTACTATGTTAATTTTGACTAACACAGTAAAACCATTCATACACAAATTTGGTACAAAACTAAAGTTTTCCTATGTCATTCATTAATTTGAATTATTCATTAAAACATTAAAATGTTTTGGCATTGATTTATCTTTTTCCCTACTAAAAATATCCCATTTGCAATTTGCCCTAAGTCGCATATATCATATGATTAATAAATATTTTATTCTTATATGTATTATATTTATGTATATTATGGTTATATTTTACAACTGTATTTATAGTAGTTTGCTTGAAAATCAGTAGGTGTCTGTTCTGTATTTTAAAATTACCCTGGTCTCGGTCAGTGTATACTTAATATGTAAGTAGGCATTTTTACATGAGAATACAAATCGTGCCACTTTAAAAAAAATCCATGCACTTACTTAAAATATAGCCTTTAATTGACTAAAACTAATACCTTTAATTTAGAATTTGTTTTTCTTAGAAGTTTGTTTTTTTAGTGCATTTAATTATCTATTTATTTGTTCATTTCTTGCATTTCTTGTCCACAGTGGTTAATTCCTTAGGTGTCTAGATAATTGCTATTTCTGTAATAAAAAGAAGATTGAATAACTTTTTGCACTTCCTTTCTACACTTGTGAATTTGATATCTTCTGGAAAATCGTAGCCGATTTGAAATTATTAAAATAGTGTGGACAGAGATTTAAGCTCTTTCTCGGATCTCCCCACCTTTGTTCTCTGCACTGCTCCAATTCCTCTAAGCCTATTGAGCTCCTAAGAATGTTTGGATGAGATGTAAAAAAGGAAAGAGGGAGTAAGTGTGATTAGAATTACAGATTTCCCAGTGTTCCGGTTTCATTTCCTAAGTAGTAGTCAAGGTGCCCTTTGCTCCTGTTTATTTTATTCAGGGAAGACCTGTTAGTGGGGGCATCTGTAAAAGGCCCTGCCATTTTCTCTTACTTATGGAGGAGGGAAGATAAGGATTTATTCACAAACATAGACCTTCTTTTTGAGGGTAGTTAAGGGATTCATTTAAAATGTGCCCTCTGTTCATTAGTGTGTAACTAATCTTAGTGGGTGCTTATCTATCTCAAACATAACTTTGTAGCAAAGTTGATAGAAGAAAGGTCTTAGTCAACTTTTCATGACCACAAAAATTACAATACCGGATGTAATGAAGTCACAAAGAGAATAGATTTATTGATGTGGGATTACCCTCGCTATGCTGTGAATACCATTGGTGAATAAGGAAACTACCTTGACCTGTTGATAGAGCAGAACATAGGTAGGTGGGGAAAACTAAACTGAATGCTGGAAGAAAGAAAGGCAGAGTAGAGAGAAGCCATGTAGCCCTGCCGGAGACAGACACCAGAATGTTAACTGGTAAGCCACAGCCATGTGGTGATACAAAGATTGATAGAAATAGGTCAAATTAATATGTAAGAGTTAGCCAATAAGAAGCTAGAGCCAATGGGCCAAGCAGTGATTTAATTAATAGAGTTTCTGTGTGATTATTTCAGGGCTAAATGACCAGGAACAACCAAGCGGCTCCCTCTTTCTACAGTTTACCTGGGCTTGTGGTGTAGGGGGCTCCAGTTGATTTGGGACAGCATAGGTGATTGTGGGTAGGCATTGGGGATGATGTACTTGAAGAGACCCAGGTCCAGGAGCCCCCTTTGATGCTGCAACTCCAATGATCTAAAGACCTCACCCAGAATTTAATCTGAAAGCTTCTACTGCACTTCCCAAGACTGCCAGTCCTGGCATCAGGGTTTTTCATACAAGACCTTTATGTGGATGTGGTTGGCTATGGAGGAGAGCCAGTCTGTTGTAGGTTGCCATGTGTTTGCTTCCAGCTGCCCAGACTTGAAATAACTACTCAGAAATTATATTATTTAAATCACTGCTTGGCTAATAGCATAAGCATATTTCTAGCTAACTCTTATATTCTGAACTAACCCATCTCCATTAATCTGTGTATTGCCAGGTGGCTGTGGCTTATTGGGTAAAGTTCCCTCCAGTGTCTGTCTCTAGCGGGACAACATGACTTCTCCTTGACTCCACCTTCTTATTCCCAGAATTCAGTTTAGTTTTTCTGCCTACCTCTATTTCTGCTAAGCCACTGGCTGAAATAGATTTATTCATTAACCAATAAAAGCAACACATAGACAGAAGGACTTCCCACACTACTATAGAGCCCACTGTAAGCATTGCTATCAACTGAAAGTATGTCTGCTTCCTCTTCCCTCTCTCTCATGGTTGTGGTGACTTTTCACCTGGTGGCACAATGTTCAATTTGTATAACAGCTTCTGGATGGTTGCAATTTGGAATTTTAAAGGAACCATTTTACACTCACAACCTATGTTACATTTACTTATTTTGAGCCAATTAAGAATGTCTAGAATCAGGGTTTTGTTGCCCCACATGTATGTGTGTATAATATAGATCATCTAGATTTCTGACTAGATTATTTGGGATTATAGTCCTGGAACTAGACAGCTAGGAGCAATTAGTTTGGGTGGGGAATAACACACACACACACACACACACACACACACACACACACGTGAGGGAAGGCAAAAGGAGAGAGTTATTGAGTAACTGACTTATTTGCATGCTTCAAATTTCATCTTAAATAAGCATTTAATAAACTGGAGTATGCCAGTTATTATTGTCAAATGCTTTTTCCTTCTATCACCTGACACCTATTACACACTCCTTTCCTTCTGTTACCTGACACGTATCACACACTCCTTTCCTTTCACCATGAGATTGCATGCATATTGAAAACAGAGAACATATCTATTGGGGTCAGTGTCACAGGCACTTGAGCAGTCTGTACTGTCACACGGAGTCCACATGTGAAATGATGTCATCCTATTTTAATGAACTACTGGCACCTTATTGACGTTTGAACACATCTGCTTCTGACTCGGGGTCCTGAAAGTCATACAGCTAATTGATCCTGGTTTGGATCATGTTCTTTGAACACCGACTGGTGTATAGAACAGAATTTGGTATAAAATAAGATTATAGCTACCATGTGACCGACAAGCTGTGGCCTTACCTTCCCTCCATGGTGAAATGTAGCTCAGACTATGAGCTCACACAGATCATGTCACTTGTCAGGCAGCTTATCACAGCAGTGAGAAAAGTAGCCAATATGGACACAATGCGGAGCTTAGAGCATCAGTTGGACCAAGTAGAGTGACCTTAGACTTTGAGGGTACGAATAGTAATTGCTAATAAATCACAAACCATGCTGTATTGTAACAGGCAAGTATCAGAGCCTGTTATAATACAGATAGTATTTCCAATAAAGGCAACTTAAAAAACACATTATTAGTCTTTTTTTTTCAAATCTGCTTATTTTAAATTAGTGACATTAAATTGTTCATATTTATTATTTACAACATGATTTTCACTGTATTGAAAATATGACATATAAAATGTATATATGTTTTGAAGTAGCTAATTCTAGCTGAATAGTATACATGTAATCTCACAGTGGATCATTCTTGATGGCAAAATCACTTAGCGTCCAGTCTCATTATTTCTAAAGATTCAGTGCACCATCACTGTGTTTATTAGTTCATTGTATAACAGATCTCTTGAACTTAATTCTAAGTACAGTTTTGTATGCCTTAATCAGTATATCCATCCTGAATTAGCTGAGCCTGAGGTGATTGTAACTGCCCCTTTACTCTCTCCTACACAAAAATCAACCTTTTAGATCATAAGGTATTTGTCGATTTGTATCTTACTTTTTTTTTTTTTTTTACTAAAAATGATGTCTTCAACATTTATCCATATGGCTGCAAATGACAGGAACTTATTCTTTTAAAGACAGGCCATGTTCCATTGTTTGGCCATGTCATAGTTTTTTCCATTCATCTGTTAACTAATGGACACTTGAACTTACCAAGTCCTTAAAACCTCTTTTCAGTGGAAATTTGGAAAACGATCTGCCTATATGAAGTATAGGCATGATTTATTTAGGACAGTTTATGAGAAGTATAGCAAGTTTCCTCAAATAGAAGACTGATTTGTGCCAGTGCTAATGAAATACAATACAGATTTTGATATGGCTCATCTTGTCACATAAGATTGTTTAAAAACACTTATCATCTAAAAGTTAGTAAGCATGCCTTAGTACATAATTAAATTTTTATTACTTGTTAGGATGAGGAGGACTTTTTCTTTTCCTTCAATGTTATGGTAAAATTTATTTTAGTTTTCACGGTTCTTTATGAGCATTCATCTCTGTAACTATGTTCTTCAAACTCAAATTTCCAGACTTTTCTTCTCTTACATGTTAGGAAAGGATGAAATCTGAGGAAGGAATTGAAGTGAAAGCATAGCAAGAAAATGCCTGCATTGATCAAATAAAATGAACAAGAAAAAATTACACTGGGATATCCTGTTCATTGCATATAGATTCTTTAAGTGGAAGACTGTCAATATTAAATTACCGGTTCAGATTTATTTGCTTTCTGAGTAACTCTGTTATTCAGTGAGGTTAGACCAAGTTTCATTTGGTTCGTTTTCTTTTGATCATTGAGATGTCTCTGTTTAATGAGCTGAAACTGGAGCAGGTCAATAAAGCGGAGAGATTAATAGTCCGTTCTCACCAGGCTCGGAACACAGTTTACTCTGGGTTTAAAAAAAGTACTCATTTTTTTTTAAAGAAGGTTTTGATCAACTTAAAAGGAAAGGGAAAAATAGGAATAACACCTTGAGGCTCATGCAGTAGAGAAGTCCGTGAGCTTCTGTAGTTGCTGTGGATCATGTGTACCTGTGTGGGTCTGTGCCTGTTAAGGTATGAGTTCTAGTTTGAAAAGAATAAGCTAAGTTTCCTTCTTCCCCTCTGGAAGTTCTTTTGTGCAAAGAAAGCTCCACGTCATTAAATATTTATCATTTAATTCTTCTATACAAATGTCTTGTCATAATTTTAATGGGAAACAAAGCTTGACAAATCACTAAAATTTTGTTTTGGGGACAGAAATATGGAAAAACAAACTTAGTGTCACAATTTTGTCACATGTTATACTGCAGAGAAATGAATTTGTAATTTTGAAACGGCTTAGTTTTGTCCATACCTTTCATTAGAGGTGTGACATCTAGCAAATGACTCAACTTCTCTCAGATGTCTAACTTTCTTCCACACAGATGTGAGTATATTTAGGTTTCTTTCATCATTGGGTGGCTTTGGGAAACTATGTTATGCTGGCACTACCTGAAAACATTTCACAGATATCTTGATGTACTTGTCTGGTTTTATGCCAACTTGTTGTAAGCTAGAGTCAGATGAGAGGAGGGAGACTCAGTTGAGAAAAGGCCTTCAAAAGATCCAGCTGTTGGGTATTTTCTTAATAAGTGATTGATGGGGGTGGCACCATTCCTGAGCTGGGAATAGTCCTGGGTTCTATAAGAAAGCAGACTGAGCAGGCCATGGCGAACAAGTCAGCAATCAGCACCGCCCAATGGCCTCTCACTCAGCTCCTGCCTCCTGGTTCCTCTGCTGCTTGAGTTCCTATCCTGACTTTTGTTGATGATGAATTGTGATGTAAAAATGTTGGCCAATTAAACCCTTACCTCTCCAAGTTGTTTTGGTCATGGTGTTTCATCCCAGCAGTAGAAATCCTAAGACACTCAGGGTTAGTTACGTTTTTTTTTTTTTTGTTGTGACTAAATAACTGACAAGATCTACTTAAGGAAGTAGAGTTGACTTTGTCTCACAGTTTGAGGGATGGTCTGTCAGAGGAGGGAAGTCATGGAAGCAGGAACCCAAGGCAACCAGTAACCCCAGAAAGCTGAATGCTGGGGCTCCTCTCAATTTCCTCTTATTGAGTTCAGAACCCAGCCCATGGGCCTAAATTACTTCCGTTTTTTTTTTTTAATTTAATTTTACTTAAAAATTTCCACCTCCTCCCCTCCTCCCATTTCCCTTCCCCCATCCCCTTCCCACCATCCCATTTCCCCTCCCTCTCCAGTCCAAAGAGCAGTACTGCAAGCCAGCCTTCTGTACATTGCAGAAATTAGCTGTGTATCTTTTAACAATAGGAGGAACTAAACAGTACTCTGGTTTCCAAATTAAAAACTTTCATGAAGTTGGTCCTTTACAAAGTTTCTGTTGCTGTTGCCAACTACAAGAGTAAGTTGGGTGTGGGGAGTAGGTGGTCCCAGGAAACCCATACAAGGCATCTGTACCAATCCAGTGGTATTTGCGAGACCTCTGCAAACAGCTATCCGCGTGCCCCAGAGTTTATGAGGAAGCTTGACTCCCACATTTGCTTTTGGAGACTCCTGTGATTCCCGCCCTTTTTTCCAGTTTGTCTTCTGTAGCTCTCTGTTGCGTCCTTTGTCGCTTTCCTGTTGTAGAAGATGAACCACCATGGGCATCGCATATTTTCATTGTTTGTCCCTATAACAGAAAGGCCTCACTCTGCTTTCCCGAGGCTTTTTTTTTCTGTGTTGTGGTTACACCAAGCAGAGGAATGTTGTTATCCCAGACAGAGCAGGATGACTTAGGCCTACTGTAAATCCTTGCAGTGTAATTTATTGCCTGCCCAGGCAACCCTCTAGAACCAAGAAGGAGCCCAGCAACTGACATTATATACACACTGCTTATTGTGTTCGATGTGCTGGCTAGTTTTATGTCTACCTGACACAAGCTGGAGTCGTTGGAGAAGAGGGAGCCTGAGAAAATGCCTTCCTGAAATCAGATGGTAGGCAAGCTTGTAGGGCATTTTTTTTTTTTTTTTTTTACTGGTTGGTGGGAGAGAGCCTTCCTTTTTCTGGTGGTCTTGGGTGCTATAAGAAAGCACGTTGAGCAAGCCAGAGGGAGCGAACCAGTAAGCAGAACTCCTTAATAGCCTCTGTATCAGCTCCCACCTCTAGGATTATATCCTGCCTAAGTTTCTGTCCTGACTTCCTTTAATGGTAGACTCTGATGTGGAAGTATAAGCCAAATAAACCCTTTCCTCCCCTCCTTGTTTTTGGTCATAGAAATTCTAACTAGGACACTTGAGTCTCCAGCAGTGAAAACCTCTAGAATATTCACTGTTCTAGCAGTATTCCCCAGTCGGTAGTCCTTCACAGAGCCAGCAGTTCATCTCAGTCTCATCCTGGTCCATTTGCTGTGCTTACGGAAGGTGTGCTCCTTTCTTCTCCCTCACTAGTCATGTCTTACCATATCTGTTCTTCTATATATCAGTTTTATGTATTGAGAGTAGATTAACCACAATAAAACCTGTTTCTTATTTGTTGAATAGGAATATTTTCTATCTTGTAAATATTTCAGTGTTGATTCAAAGAAGCTATTCAAGTGACTTCTCAGAGACTTTTCTGACCACTGCTTGCAATCTTCCCAAGAAGACAGTCTATAATCTATGTTCCCAGGAAACTTAGTGCATCTTTTATGACATTTTATCACATTAAGTGTTTACAAATGTGTCTCTCCATCTTCTGAGCCCTGGAGGGAAAATTATGTTTTATCCTCTTGTTGGCCTTAATAACTACACAATGTCTTGTGCAGAACAGGTGCTTCATCAATATTTGATGAATTCGTTTGACTTATTAATCAAAATGAAGAGCAGGAAATTACTCTGTAATTTAGTATAGGTGAACAGGTGACTTGGCAGCTCCTGAGAAGGGGGTGATAGAGGATCGCTTAATGGGCTCTAGGGCCACCATTTCTCCCCACATACAGGGACATCAACATGTCACTCCTAACGTTATCTCTGCGAAGGATTAGCAGCCGAACCCAAGCTCTGTACAGCCTCATGCTTTTCCCTCTGCTGCTTGGCGGAGCCGGGCAAGGGCTGCACACTGTGAGTGCTTCTTAGACAGAGAGTCACTATGCCAGAAGTTGAGGATTTTTGGTTCTGAGAAAGCCAGGTCATTTGCACAGGGAAAGCTTTTTGACTCACTTCATCTTCTGCCATGTGTGTTTTTTTAGTTTACCATCTGACACATATCCATCCATCCATCCATCCATCCATCCATCCATCTGTCAGTCCATCATCTGTCTGTTTGTTTCTCATCTATGTACCTACATCTATCTATCTATCTATCTATCTATCTATCTATCTATCTATCTATCTAATGCCTCTCCAGTTAGAAAGATGCTTGTATAAAAGGCAAATGGATCAGTTGGAGTTTGTTAGAAGGCTGAATTGTTAGGATTTCTGAGGGAGAAGCAAGTGTCATATGTGATTGCCAGGAAATACTACCTTTTAGGGACTAGGAAGTGCCCTGTGGGAAGGACTTAACATTCTGGATGCTAATGTCGAGGCTCCTGCACAGATAGTTGACACATCTGTCTAATGAGTGGAAGAAGGGAGGAGTAGAGACAGAGGTGAGAGGGGAAGAGAGAGAGATCAGACAAAGATTGACAAGTCATTGGGTGTGGAAAGAGAACAGAATTGTGAAACTTGCTGACTATGCACTTCACAAAGAGGTTTAGGTAACTGGATACGGCTCAATATTTCTTGGTGTAGGTATTACAAACTCTGGCCGAGCTAATAGTTAACTTTTGGAGTAACTTGCAAATGAAGTGGAGATGTGGAATCTCTATAACCATTCCACAAAGTTTAGTTCTCTAGGAACGACTCTGTATTCTGATTTGTAATTCTCACATTGTTGCCTTTGCACAGTGCACACTTGCTGACTGTGGACAAAGAACAGGATCTAGTGAGAGCAGCCTGGGAGGTGGATAAGGCAGGCAGCAATCAGAGACAGGGCTGCTCACTTGCCCTGGAAAGATCGTCCATCAGAGTGACATCATCAGATTTGCGTTTTAAAAGGTCATTCTTGCCTGTAGAGGGTCCATTTGACCCCTTTTCTAGGTGTGAGAGTAGAATGGTGTTAAGAATCAGTTGAGAAGATATCAATGTAAAATGGGTCTAAGAGGTTCAGAATGACTTGGTAATTACTTTCATCTGCTTACTTACACTAGGGACCTGATAAGGACTCCCCATGCTTTCTTAGGCTGTACATTCAGCTGAACTTACAAAACACAAGAACAACATATTTACCTTGAACTTATGATTGTGTTAACATCTTGGTTATAATGCATGTTGCACCTCTTTGTTCATATGACATGTGCTCCTCTCTGAATAATCAGTGTAGGCTGATGCTATAGGCTAGTCCAGTCACCTGTGCATGACCCATGAACTTCTTTAAATGTTGATAGTATATGCCAGATAAAATAAAGCAATTCAGTCTTAAATGTTAACTAAAGATAGAATAACAATGATATAAAAAATAGAAGCAGGGAAAATAATCTTCAGTTGGCTATAAGAGGAGGACAGGACATGGCTGTGACCTTGGCTGGAGATTTCAGTTTTGAGTTTCTTATTGCTCACTACAAAGAAGAATACAATCAACAAACTATTTAGTACAGTTGTAGGTAAGGGCTAGGATGCGTGGCAGGCTGAGAAAAACAGTGGAGGTTGTGGAGGAATGGAAGGGAGGTAGAGGGAAAAAGAAGAGAAGAGAGAGAAGAGGAGAGAGATAATTATGACATGGTATGGACAATGTAAGTGGGAGATAAAAAAATTGGATTCTGATTTTCTTTGTCAGAAGGAGACTACATATGAATAAGTCACTAAGCTGAAGTTGAGACATTTTGTTTTGAAGGAAGAAATGATGCATTAAACATTTAGAAGATAGTAGATGACTCCCGACGATTGCGATAGTCTTTTAGCAGGATGTACCTAGTCTCTTACTGTTTATAGTAAATAAAGCTTGCATCTCTGGGTTTCGGAGCCATAGGTCTTAGGACAATGTTACTGTGAGCTTTATGACCATCAAAGCATCAAATGAAAGAATTCACGGTCGAATGGTGTTTCTTATTTGAACTTCTTAATGACTGTTCTTGCTTACAATCTGGGGCTTATCCTAAAGTGCTAGGATTCATGTGGAGAGCTATGGTGATGGTTTTAGACTTCCTGTTTACCTGTGTCTCTTAATCCATGGGCTTTCCAAGTTATTAGTAAGATGCTGAGTAAGGTCTGAGCTACATTTGGAAATAAAACTCATTTTGTTATATTTCTGTTCTCATGAAGTATACACTTGTGGATTGCTTTTATTATTCTGTATCTTATGCATTTTACACGCTACAATATTAGTTTAGTTAGATAAAGTATAACCATTTTCTACAGTTGTCTATGGACAGTTCCCTTGATTTTGGTGGGATCATCACTGCCATGTTCATGGTTACCTTTTGTGCCTGATTCTTGACTCAAGAACCAGAGAATCTCCTTTTGTAGACTTTTGGCCTTACACAATTTATCTTTACTTCTCAGGCTGAGGAACAGCAACACAATGACCATATTTACACATGTGTGTGACTTGCATTCTATTTCTCTTTCAGTGTTCTGTGAAATGTCATTGCAATTAATAAAATGATTCCTCCATTTCAAAAATGTGCAGACAAATTCATAATGCATCTAATAGCATCAAAGACAAGTAGAAAATATAAGAGAGGTCGTGGAAATGACCTCATGATCTCACTTTATCAAACAAAGGTATTCTATCCTGAGCATGTTTCTGCCAATCATTCTGAAGTGGCTTTGTTTTCATAGTCACCCACTCAGTGAATATGGATCCAAGGACAAGCAAGTAGAAACAGATATTTTTAAGGATTTTAGAATTGTCTGCTTTGTTCAAACGATCAGCTTTGTTATTTCCTTGTATGTGTTGTCTATATAATGTTCTGTGAGGCTTAGATCAGTAGTACTCAGCCTTCCTAATGCCAAGATCCTTTACTACAATTAGTTCTTCATGTAGTGGTGATGTCCAACCATAAAATTATTTTTGTTGTTACATCATAATTTTGCTACTGATATGGATTGTAATAAAAATATTTTTGGAGATAAAGGTTTGTCAAAGGGGTTGTGGCCCACAGACTGAGAACCACTGGCTTAGAGAATGCCTCACAATTATTTGGAATATGATGGTCCTTTGCAATGAATATGTCCTATATAGCAATTGCCCATTGATATTCCTGGCAAAAGTGAGGAGGCAGGCATGCATGTACACACACAAAATGCAATAAATAAAACAAATACCTTACTTTTTCATTTCCTAGACTCCATAATATGATAAAATAATTAAAAATATAAGTTGTATATATGTGCATAATTTGTTGAAAACTACAGTGGAATAGCAACCAATATGAAAGGAGTTGACACATTTCTACATGACAAAGTTCATGGAAGGCAAACTTGTACAAGAAAGCTTGCTCTAGAAATAATAGATGTCACCCTCTAACATTGCCTCATTCGCTATAGAGTCTCTGGGCAGGGAGGGCCACAGACTAGCCGATAAGAGTGAAAATAGTGATGGCATTGATGTTTGTTCCCATGGCATTCAGAAAGGTATACTCCACCAGGGCTGGTCCACTGCACTAATCCAGCTGTTGAAGACTCGCCTTAGTGAAGGTGGGGACAGTACTTGGAGAAGGCAGCATCACCATGGAGACCACAGAGAACTGGCCAGAACTCTGACAGCTCCTTTTCCTCAGTATCTTCCTGATGCTGTTTGTCTCCTCCTGTTTTACAAGGACTCCCAACTCTTCCAGAGCTAAAGAAGCATTGCAAAAAATACTTAACATCACTTTCTGGGCTGAAAACTTAGTAACAGGACCCTACAAATCCTGACAATCTTGACTTCTACCTCAGATACTTAAAAAGCAGACAACTTCTGAAAGTGTTATTGCAATAGATTATTTAAAAGAGGTTGCTAAAAATCAATAGACTACAGACTACAAGGATTTGATTTTGATCCTCAGAAGCCAACTCAAAAACACTGGGTGTGGTGGCATGTTCTTGTAATCTCAGCACTGGGGAGGCAGAAGAGTTTGTGATGTTACAGGACAGCTACACTAGTCTGATTTGCATGATTTAGACCAATGAGACATCCTGTCTCAAAGGAGGTGGATGACCTTTCTGAGGAAGACCCTGCCTGTTGCCTGTTGTCCTCTGGCCTACGCACTCACATACCCACATATGTATCTTCTCTCTCTCTCTCTCTCTCTCTCTCTCTCTCTCTCTCTCTCTTTCATACACAAACACACACACACACACACACACACACACACACACACGATAGAGTAATTAGAGACCTCCTAAATAATCAGCAATAGTATTGCAATTTACTTTTATTTTCTTTCGAGTACCAGACTATGCTGCTGCAGCTATTGCTGTTGTGGAGTGGGGGTGAGGTGGGTACCTTTTGTCTACAAAGCTCGTTGACATCCACAGACAGCTAACTGTTGGTTCCAAATTTACGACCTGAAGTTTGAGAAAGCATCCTACTGAGCGTGCCTTTTTTTCTGCGTCATGAGCTGGCAACACAATCTTTCATATTAAAAGAGCCTGTTATTGATTTTATAATTAAGGATTTAAGCATGTGATTTTGTGTCAACATTAATTGACCACCTCTAGGAAAAAAAGCTATGAGCATATTATCTATAAAAGGCACAATGATGCTATATATATATATATATATATATATATATATATGACACTATTACTGTCCCATCTGTGAGCATTATATTGATTTTATTTGCCTGAGTTTTCTGAGTCCTGAGCATTAATTTTTATTGAAAATAGGATGACAAAGACTCATAATATCTGAAATGCTTAATATTCTTTTAAGGGTTTTCATTTTTATGAATGATATCTGTATATACTTTTATAGAACAATGAAAATATTGTATAAAGTAATAAATGAATCTGTAAATTATAGTGACACTTTAATATGAAGAATATTTGTAAAAACATAAAAATAATAACCACAAATACTATTTCATATAGTTTATTGAACCAGTTTTTGATGTCTTCAGCAATATGTTCTTTCTAGATAGAATGTTTTTGAAGCTCTCTCATTAATTTTGAGCTAAGACAGTGCCTTCTTAGATTTATTACAATACACTGTATGTGCAAGAAAGAAAGAGAAGAAAATTATTAATATTCTTTTGAAAACCTTTCGTGCTGGGCTTTGCTTTAGTTGCTTGTAACAAAAAGCATAGGGGGAAACAAAGCTTGCAACAAAGCAAACATCGTTATCCTGTGGAAACTTCAGTCCGAGAAGGAGATAGGACCAAACAGTACACATGAGCGCCTGCCCGTACATGCATGCACACACACATACACAACCCATTCACACATGCGAGCACACATACACACACACATGCCCACGATGTAGGCAGCAATTGGAGGAAATGCTTATTGTGTTATTAAACAGGTTTTAATAAAGCAGCTTCGGTGGAGGTGATGTTCCAGGAT
This sequence comes from Microtus oregoni, assembly GCF_018167655.1. Classification (NCBI taxonomy): domain Eukaryota; kingdom Metazoa; phylum Chordata; class Mammalia; order Rodentia; family Cricetidae; genus Microtus; species Microtus oregoni. The sequence continues at coordinate 45,687,361 of NW_024543060.1, forward strand.
CTTAAATGCAGTGTGACTGTCTATGAGGTAGCTATCAGGTTACAAATAAGAAACAAACCAACCAACCAAAGGTAACCAAGATCCATACAGATTTTTGAAGAATACAAGCCTCTTCAATGTGACTAATTTGATTTCAGGTGAAAATGGCATTTCTCCCTCTTGGGTGACAACTACACTCTGTTAAATTCTTCCTGGCAGCCTTCGCAGAGTCTGCGCCACTCCTGCGACGTTTGGGTCAGGAGGTAGTGGTCTGAGCAGTCCTGCACACTAAATTTGGAGGTCTCGCTATTCAACTCCCTCGTCCTGTTTTCTCACTTACTTCCCAGCTGCCAGCTCTGGTTTTCTAGCTTTCAGGAAGGTTGAGGAACCCTTGGAATTTAATATGGTCAGAGTCAGTGATGGGAACCTAATCTCATGCTTCCTTGTCTTCCAAACTTTGACTTCTTTCTTCTGCTCATTTTGTGACTTTAATTCATTCATTTTATTTAGTGTTAATTTATACTTCTTATGGATAATTGTAGCCAACTTCTTGCAGGGTATAGACATAGAATTTGTCTCCACTTTGTGACAGGGGACTTGGGCACCCATGGAAGTGTGTTGTCTTTCTCCTGTTCTGTGGAAAGTCTTTTAAAATTCTGAAATAAAACATAAGAAAATGAAATGCCGTATATAGTAGGGAGGCCTCTTGTGTGTTCCTGGCCGCTCAGACCTAAAATAATCACACAGAAACCATATCATTTGCATTACTGTTTGACCAATAGCTTAAGGGTATTTCTGGCTAACTCTTACGTCCTATACTAGCCCATCTCCATTAATTTGTGTATTGCCATGTGGCCATGGCTTACCCGGTAAAGTTCCAGCATCTGCTTCCAGTGGGGCTACATGGCTTTTCTCTGGCTCTGCATTCTCTTTCTCTCAGCCTTCAGTTTGATTTTACAGAGGGGAATCCTACATCAGTTATGGCCTGCCTTTACCCCTGAAATCCTGGTTACTTGTGTACTGGCTACATATCATAATGTTGCAGGTGACAGAAGGTAAGTGTCCTTCTCACTATGACTTGGAAAATGAGCATGGGCTCTGATGTGTTGTAATTAGAGCAGCGGGCTACTTTCCCAGCACCCAGCCGCCTGCACGGCTAGCTTTACTCGAAATAATTACACGGAAACTGTATTCTTTTAAACACTGCCTGGCCCATTAGTTTCAGCCTCTTAACCCATTTCTAATAATCTATGTAGCACCACGAGGTGTGCTTACCAGGAAAGATCTTAGCCTGCGTCTGTCTGGAGTGGGAGAACCATGGCGACTCCTTGACTCAGCTTCTTTCTCCCAGCATTCTGTTCTGTTTACACCACCCAACTAAGGATTGGCTTATCAAATGGGCCTAGGCAGTTTCTTTATTAATTAACGAATGAAAGCAACAGATTAGAAAGAAATCACTCCCACATCACTGATGTCCTGCAGCCTTTGCACCTTCACATTTAGTTCCTTCAGGAGAGTGGAAGTTTTGCTCTCCTGAGGCCCTAGCAAATACTTATTATATTTAGTTTTTGTGACTGACTATTTTTGAAACAACCATTGCACCAACAGGATACAATACTATGTTTAAGCCAGTCAATTTTCCTTATGTGGCCATAGATCTCATCAAAATTACTCGTGTTCCAGTGAGACGGGCTTTTTAATAGAAATGCCAGGGGAAGGAACTGGTTTGCTCATAGTGGACTGTATGCCTCCCTTAGGAGTTTTGCTAGTCTCACATTCTCAAATATTTTAAAAACCTGCCTTGATAGAGGGTGATGTATTATAGCCCCTCACAGGTTCCTGCCAGTTTCCAGATATTTGGCAAGAAGATGTTCTTGAAGGGAACATCCCGAAGGGAGGGAATTTAGCATTTGGTATTTTATAATATGTATCATCCACTGTGGTTAACACAAAACCAGCCTTTATCTTAGTGTATTGATACTGAGGCTATTTCCACAATTTACCAGCAGTAAAGCATCAGTGACGATAAACATTGCATAGATTTATTGGCAGAGCTATATATTTGAAATCAAAAGAGAATGCTTATTTTCCATCGACAGCCCTTATACAAAATTTATTACAAAGGAAAACACACATGTTTGATAAAAAGTGACGTGAACACCACCTTTTTGATACCATGTTGGGTAAGAGCTTGGATTTGTCAGCACCTTGTAGTCTTCCAGTCAGTTCGATTCCAACGACAAAATTCTCATTAATGCCGTGTTCCACGGTGATGATCTGTGAACACAATGCTAAGCAGCAGCTCTCTAGAAATTCCTCCTCTTGTGTGATTGCTTTAATATATTACTTTTCTTTCTGTACTGTTCTTTGGCTTCCGTATCTGCTGAGGACCTGGGCCATTTGGCTTTTGGAGTTTTTCACAGTCTATACATTGCTGACTGCCTACTGAGGATACGGGATAAGAGGGTTCCTTAGTCCTTCATGTTCTATAGTCTGGCAGATGGGATTAAATTCAGGTTGGATCTCCCCCTGGCAAGATATTACTCTGGTACTTGGCAAGGCTACAAAGGAGGCTTTGTGTCAGTTACCTTTTCTTTAGCTTTTGTTTGGGCAGCGACCTGTTGCTTAATGCCTCTGCCTATTATTTTATTTGGGTTTGATAACTGGAGCTACTATAACACCTTATTGTAAAGAAAGATTTGCTGCACCTACTGCTTGGACGCCCTGACACAGCTCATTTCTGAAAGGCAAGGTATATAATTGCCTCTTACTGCTTATCAACCAGTTTTCACTGATGAATTCTCTATACTCTTGAATATGACAAAATTTAACTCTTAAAAAGCAGCAATTATGAGGAGACATGGAGAGAAAGGATACTGTAGGGAGAGACAGCTGGAATTGAGAAGCTTTGGGGGAACAGTGAGGAAATCTAGTGTAGCTGAAACTTCCTGGAATCTATGATCATGAGGATTCCTAGGAATAGAGGTTATGGAGTCCGAGCCAATCACCTTATGTAATGGGGCAAGGCTTCCAGAAATGAGACTGGGTTATATTTGATTGATGTGTTGTCCAAGGGTAGTGTGGGAAGTCTTTCTGTATATTGTTTCTTTTATTGGTTAATGAATAAAGATGCTAGTTTGGCTTGTGATGGGGCAGAGAAGAGCTAGGTGGGGAAAAGGGAACTGAAGGCTGGGAGAAAGAAGGTGGAGTCAGGAGACACTGTGTAGCTGCTGCCGGGAACAGATGAGCTGGAACCTTGCTGGTAAGCCACAGCCATGTGGCAATATACAGATTAATAGAGATGGGTTAAGTTAAGATGTAAGAGCTAGCCAATAAAAATCTAGAGCTAATGGGCCATGCAGTAATTTAATTAATATAGTTTCTGTGTGGTTATTTCAGGAGTCTGGATGGCTGGGAAATGTACAAGCAGCCTCTCACAACACAAGGGGGTCTAAACAACCCAAACTGATGCTAGGACAGAGTGTTTCTGTTGAAAAACTTACAGTAGGGTCCATTGACCAGAAAAACATCCACATAGCTCATTGAATATAGGGAGGTCGAACTGGTACTTGCATGGAGCCTTGCTCCTACCTCCTAGTCTCTTTGGCATGGGAAGATACTCTGTAGGCTACCGAAAGTGGAACCTGGGCACCAATCCAGCCATAAAATCCCCCATCTACACTCAGTCCTGCCTGCAAGATGTCCTGGTACAATGGTGGCTCAGAATTTGTGGGAGTGGCAATCCAATGCTTGATTTAACTTGAGGTTCACACCATGAGATCATGCCCTGCTCTCTCTGGATAGCCAGAAACTAGAGACTAGAAGGATAGCACAGAGATCTAGGCTAGAATCAACATTACTGACAAAAAAAAAAAAAGAACCCAATTAAATGATTTTTAATGATATTCTACTATACTCAAAAATCAGTGCCTTGTCCAGCCCTAATCAGAGAGGCATCCTCTGGCAGCAGATGGGAGCAAGTGCAGAGATCCACAGGCAGACATTATGCAGAGAGAGAGTCTAAGTTGGAGGTCTCAATCAGGTTCCTTCCCTCAGAGATTGAGGAACCCCAAGGAAGACGGGGAGGAAAGACTGTAGGATCAGAGAGGATGGAGGAAACCAGGAGAACATGACCCACTGAATCAACTAAGCAGGGTTCACATGGGCTCACAGAGACTGAAGTGGCAATCAGACAGTTTTAATGGATTTGCACCAGGTCCTCTGTGTGTATGTCATGGCTGTCAACTTGGTGTTCTCGTGAGACTCCCCAAAATGGGAGAGAATGCATCCCTGGTTTCTTTGCCTCCTCTCTTTTTCCTTTTCTTTTCTCCCTATTGGGTTGCCTTATCCAGGCTCAATATCAGGGATTTTCCCTTGCCTTATTGTATCCTATTTTGTTCGGTTTGACTGCTATCTTTTGGAGACCTGCTCTTTTTCTGAAGAGGAAATGGGGGGGGGGAGGACCTGGAGAAGAGGGGAGGTGTGTTTCGGGGACCTAGGAGGAGTGGAATGAGGGAAAACTGTGATTGGGATGTATTGAATGAGGGAAGACTCTATTTTCAACAAAACAATAGCGATTACATCTTATTTTTATGAAAACTGTGAAATGCCTCAAGGCATTTTATTTTCATGAAAACCGTGATTTTCGTAAAACGTATTTTCTAATGTTTGGGTACTAGATAACTCCTGGAAGTCTTCTTCTGCCATAAACTGAGTTTGGCTCTGCAGAAGTCATGGGACAGCTCTGACCCGAAAGGGGCTGATTTTGGAGCCCCTTGGCTTCAAAGAGGTCATAGGGTAAGGCCCTTCCATTTGAGTGTTCCCCACCATGAGAAGACAAAGAGACCCTGGAAGTGTGAATGGCTAGCAGGTACAGGGAGCTGATGTCATCTGTTTGCCAGGAAGAGAACAGCTCTGTTGGCAGCTAGTTCTTGGATTTCTTTTTCCAAGAACGTGAGACAAGTCATTTCTATCTGATAAGTCACAGGCCTGTGACATTTTGTTATGGTACTTCTTTTTTTTTTTTTTTTTTTTTAAATAATTTTTTTTATTAAGAAAAGAAGAAAAAAAAACATAAACAAAAAACAAGTTTCCACCTCCTCCCAGCCTCCCATTTCCCTCCCCCTCCTCCCACCCTTCTCCCCCTCCTCCCACCCTTCTACCCCTCCCCCCACTCCTCTCCCCCTCCCTCTCCAGTCCACAGAGCAGTCCAGGTTCCCTGCCCTGTGGTAAGTCCTAGGTCCTCCCCCCTCCGTCCATATCTAGGAAGGTGAACATCCAAACTGGCTAGGCTTCCACAAAGCCAGCACATTAAGTAGGATCAAAACCCCGTGCCATTGTCCTTGGCGTCTCATCAGCCCTCATTGTTCGCCATGTTCAGAGAGTCCGGTTTTATCCCATGCTTTTTCGGTCACAGTCCAGCTGGCCTTGGTGAGCTCCCAGTAGATCAGCTCCACTGTCTCAGTGGGTGGGTGCACGCCTCGTGGTCCCGACTTCTTTGCTCAAGTTCTCCCTCCTTCTGCTCCTCATTGGGACCTTGGGAGCTCAGTCCAGTGCTCCAGTGTGGGTCTGTCTCTGTCTCCATCCATCACCAGATGAAGGTTCTATGATGATATGCAAGATATTCGTCAGTATTGCTCTCGGATAGGGTCATTTCAGGTTCCCAATCCTCAGCTACCCAAGGAACTAACTGGGAACCTCATGTTGGGCACTTGGGAGCCCCTCTAGGGTCAAATCTCTTGCTCACCCTAAAGTGGTTCCCTTAACTAAGAATTGTGGTTCCGTGCTCCCCTATCCACCTTTCCTTTATCCCAATTCTCCTGATTCCCCAAATCCCCCCTCTTTCCCTTCTACCTTTTCTCTCCCCATCTCCCCTTACCCCCATCCCACCCCACCCCCAAGATCCTAATTTTCTCCCCGGCAATTGGGTCTACTTCCCTTAGCCAAGAGGATAACTATATGTTTTTCCTTGGGTTCACCTTCTTACTTAGCTTCTTTAGGTTCACCTATTGTAGACTCCGTGGCGCTAATTTATGGCTAGAAACCAATTATGAGCGAGTACATCCCATGTTCATCTTTTTGGGTCTGGGACACCTCACTCAGGATAGTGTTTTCTATTTCCATCCATTTGCCTGCAAAATTCGAGAAGTCATTGTTTTTACCGCAGCGTAGTACTCTAGCGTGTATATATTCCATACTTTCTTCATCCATTCTTCCATTGAAGGGCATCTAGGTTGTTTCCAGGTTCTGGCTATTACAAATAATACAGCTATGAACATAGTTGAACAAATGCTTTTGTCATATGATAGAGCATCTCTTGGGTATATTCCCAGGAGTGGTATTGCTGGGTCCAGGGGTAAGTTGATCCCGAATTTCCTGAGAAACCGAAACACTGACTTCCACAGTGGTTGCACAAGATGGCATTCCCACCAGCAATGGATGAGGGTACCCGTTCCTCCACAGCCTCTCCAGCAAAGGTTATCCTTGGTGTTTTTGACTTTAGCCATTCTGACAGGTGTAAGATGATATCTCAAAGTTGTTTTGATTTGCATTTCCCTGATTGCTAAGGAAGTTGAGCACGACTTTAAGTGTCTTTTGGCCATTTGAACTTCCTCTGCTGAGAATTCTCTGTTCAGTTCAGTGCCCCATTTTTTAATTGGGTTAATTAGCATTTTAAAGTCTAGTTTCTTGAGTTCCTTATATATTTTGGAGATCAGACCTTTGTCTGTTGTGGGGTTGGTGAAGATCTTCTCCCAATCAGTAGGTTGCCTTTGTGTCTTATTGACTATGTCCTTTGCTTTACAGAAGCTTCTCAGTTTAAGTAGGTCCCATTTATTCAATGTTGCCCTTAATGTCTGTGCTTCTGGGGTTATACATAGGAAGCGATCTCCTGTGCCCAGCTCCTGTAGGGTACTTCCCACTTTCTCTTCTATCAGGTTCAGTGTGTTCGGGCTGATATTGAGGTCTTTAATCCATTTGGACTTGAGTTTTGTGCACGGTGATAGATAAGGGTCTATTTTCATTCTTCTACAAGATGACATCCAGTTGTGCCAGCACCATTTGTTGAAGATGCTTTCTTTCTTCCATTTTATACTTTTAGCTCCTTTATCGAAAATCAGGTGTTCATAGGTTTGTGGGATAAAATCCGGGTCTTCTATACGATTCCATTGGTCGACTTCTCTGTTTTTATGCCAGTACCACACTGTTTTCATTACTGTAGCTCTGTAATAGAATTTGAAGTCAGGGATGGTAATGCCTCCAGAAGATCCTTTATTGTATAGGATTGTTTTGGCTATCCTGGGTTTTTTGTTTTTCCATATAAAGTTGATTATTGTCCTCTCCAGATCTGTGAAGAATTTTGATGGGATCTTGATGGGGATTGCATTGAATCTATAAATAGCCTTTGGTAGAATTGCCATTTTTACTATGTTGATCCTACCAATCCAAGAGCAAGGGAGGTCCATCCATTTTTTGGTATCCTCTTCAATTTCTTTCTTCAATGCCTTAAAGTTCTTGTCAAATAGATCTTTCACTTCCTTGGTTAGATGTACCCCAAGATATTTTATGCTGTTTTTGGCTATTGTGAATGGTGAAGCTTCTCTGATTTCCCTCTCTGCTTCCATATCCTTTGTGTATAAGAGGGCGACTGATTTTTTGGAGTTGATCTTGTATCCTGCCACATTACTAAAGCTGTTTATCAGCTGTAGGAGTTCTTTGGTGGAGTTTTTGGGGTCGCTTATGTACACTATCATATCATCTGCAAATAACGAAAGTTTAACTTCTTCCTTTCCAATTCGAATCCCCTTGATTCCATTATGTTGTCTTATTGCTATTGCTAGAACTTCAAGCACTATATTGAAGAGGTATGGGGAGAGTGGACAGCCTTGTCGTGTTCCTGAGTTAAGTGGGATGGCTTTGAGTTTCTCTCCGTTTAATTTGATGTTAGCTGTCGGCTTGCTGTATATAGCTTTTATTATATTTAGGTATGACCCTTGTATCCCTAATCTCTCCAAGACTTTTAACATAAATGGATGTTGAATTTTGTCAAATGCTTTTTCAGCATCTAATGAAATGATCATATGGTTTTTTTCTTTCAGTTTATTTATATGCTGGATTACATTGATAGATTTTCGTATGTTGAACCAGCCCTGCATCTCAGGAATGAAGCCTACTTGATCATAATGGATAATTTTTCGGATGTGTTCTTGGATTCGATTTGCCAGTATTTTGTTGAGGATTTTTGCGTCGATATTCATGAGTGAGATTGGCCTGTAGTTCTCTTTCCTGGTTGAGTCTTTGAGTGGTTTTGGTATCAGAGTAATTGTGGCTTCATAAAAGGAGTTTGGTAATGACCCTTCTGTTTCTATCTTGTGGAATACATTAAGGAGTATAGGTATTAGATCTTCTTGGAAGATCTGGTAGAATTCCGCATTGAAACCATCTGGTCCTGGGCTTTTTTTGGTAGGGAGGTTTTTGATAACCTCTTCTAATTCTTCGCGACTAACAGGTCTATTTAGATTGTTCACCAGGTCCTGATTTAACTTTGGTATATGATATTTATCTAAAAAAGTATCCATTTCCTTTACATTTTCCAATTTTGTGGCATATAGGCTTTTGTAGTAAGATCTAATGATTCTCTGAATTTCCTCTGTGTCTGTGGTTATGTCCCCCTTTTCATTTCTGATCTTATTAATTTGCAAATTCTCTCTCTGCCGTTTGATTAGCTTGGATAGTGGCTTGTCAATCTTGTTGATTTTCTCCAGGAACCAGCTTTTTGTTTCATTGATTTTTTGTATTGTTTTCTGTGTTTCTATTTTGTTGATTTCAGCCCTCATTTTGATTATTTCCAGTCTTCTACTCCTCCTAGGTGAGTCTGCTTCTTTTTTTTCTAGAGCTTTCAGGTGGGCTGTTAAGTCTCCAATGTGAGCTTTCTCTGTTTTCTTTAAGTGGGCACTTAGTGCTATGAACTTTCCTCTTAGGACTGCTTTCATAGTGTCCCATAAGTTTGAGTATGTTGTTTCTTTATTTTCATTGAATTCCAGGAAGACTTTAATTTCTTTCTTTATTTCTTCCTTAATCCAGCTATGGTTCAATAGTTGACTGTTCAGTTTCCATGATTTTGTATGCTTTCTGGGGGTAGCATTATTGTTGAATTCTAACTTTAATCCATGGTGATCTGATAAGACACAGGTGGTTACTAATATTTTTTTGTAACTGTGGATGTTTGCTTTGTTACCGACTATGTGGTCGATTTTCGAGAAGGTTCCATGAGCTGCAGAGAAGAAGGTATATTCTTTCCTATTTGGATGGAATGTTCTATAGATGTCTGTTAAGTCCATTTGATTCATTACCTCCACTAATTCTCTTATTTCTCTGTTAGGTTCCTGTCTGATTGACCTGTCCATTGGTGAGAGAGGAGTGTTGAAGTCTCCTACTATTAGTGTGTGCGGTTTGATGGCTGCCTTGAATTTTAGCAATGTTTCTTTTATGTACGTGGGTGCTTTTATATTAGGGGCATAGATGTTCAGGATTGAGACTTCATCCTGATGAACTGTTCCTGTTATGAGTATAAAATGCCCCTCTCCATCTCTTCTGATTGATTTAAGTTTAAAGTCAACTTTGTTAGAGATTAGTATGGCCACACCTGCCTGTTTCTTAGGTCCATTTGCTTGATAGGTCTTTTCCCAGCCCTTTACTCTGAGTAGGTGCCTGTCTTTGTGGTTGAGGTGTGTTTCTTGTAAACAGCAGAATGTTGGATCCTGTTTTCTTATCCAATCTCTTAGCCTGTGCCTTTTTATAGGTGAGTTGAGTCCATTGACATTAAGTGATATTAATGACCAGTGGTTGTTAACTCCGGTCATTTTTTTTTAGTCGTAGAGTTTGTGTGTTTCCCTTCTTTGTTTTGTGTTGGTGAAGGGTCTCTAGATGTCTGAGTTATTGTGGTCATTGTTGGACTCCTTGGTTAGTGATTTTCCTTCAATTACTTTCTGTAAGGCTGGATTTGTGGCTGCGTATTGTTTAAATTTGTTTTTATCCTGGAAAATTTTATTTTCTCCATTTATAGTGAATGAAAGCTTGGCTGGGTATAGTAATCTGGGCTTGCACCCATGGTCTCTCAGTTTCTGCAGTACATCTATCCAGGACCTTCTGGCTTTCATGGTTTCCATGGAGAAGTCAGGTGTAAGTCTGATAGGTTTACCTTTATAAGTAATTTGGCCTTTTTCCTTTGCAGCTCTTAATATTCTTTCCTTATTCTGTATGCTTTGTGTTTTGATAATTATATGGCGAGGGGATGTTTTTTTTTGATCCAGCCTATTCGGTGTTCTGTATGCTTCTTGCACCTTCATAGGAAAATCTTTCCGTAGGTTGGGAAAGTTTTCTTCTATAATTTTATTAAATAGATTTTCTGGACCATTGAGCTGCCCTTCTTCTCCTTCTTCTACTCCTATTATTCTTAGGTTTGGTCTCTTTATTGTGTCCCATATTTCCTGAATGTTTTGTGATGAGAGTTTGTTGGACTTGCTGTTTTCTTTGATCAGTGTGTTTATTTTCTCTATGGTATCTTCAGAATCCGAGAGTCTTTCTTCTATCTCTTGTATTCTGCTGGTTATGCTTGTTTCTGTAGTCTCTATTCGTTTACCTAGATTTTCCATGTCCAGACGGCCCTCTGTTTGTGTTTTCTTCTTTGCCTCTATTTCAGTTTTCAGGTCTTGAACTGTTTCCATTATCTGTTTGATTGTTTTTCCTTGGTTTTCTAGGGTATCATTCACTGATTTATTCAATTCTTCAAACTTTCTGTTATATTTCTCATCCATTTCTATAAGGGCGTTTTTTACATGCTGTTTAAGGGTGTCAATCACTTTCATGAAGTCAATCTTTTCTCCTTCCTCTTGATTAAGGGGTTCTTGTCCTCCCGTTGTGGGGTCGCTTGTTTCTGGTAGCTTCATGTTGCTTTTCAGCTTGTTGGGCGAATTCTTGCCTTGACGTCGGCCCATCTCTTCTTCCAAATGCTCCCTATGGATCTTCTTTTACCGGATTAGGTCTCCTTGCCTACCAAACGCTGTCTCTCCCCAATGTTGGCTCTCCCAATGCTGGGTCTCCTGGCGCCGAAAGATCAGGCCTCCGTGCTGGTTGGGCAGCTCGCAGACAAAGCGCCTACCCCGCTTGGTGCAGGCAGGCCACAGAAACAAAGGAACTGCTGCCCGCCCGGGAGCCCCGGGTACTCGGACCCAGCGCCCAGATAGGCTGCGCTGGGCGATGCCACGCGCCAAAAGAGGGTAGTGGGGGCGAAGTGGGGAGGGCTCTGGACGGAAGCTGGGTGGGCCAGGAAGAAAGAGGCAGCACCCGGGGAGTAGAGGCCCTGCAGAGAGCCCAAGCAGGACAGGGGGCCAAGAAACCCCCGAGCTCCCCGTCCCAGGCTGGCGCCGTGGGCCAGAAACTCACCCCAATGCTGGGTCTCCTGGCGCCGAAAGATCAGGCCTCCGTGCTGGTTGGGCAGCTCGCAGACAAAGCGCCTACCCCGCTTGGTGCAGGCAGGCCACAGAAACAAAGGAACTGCTGCCCGCCCGGGGTCCCGGGTACTCGGACCCAGCGCCCAGATAGGCTGCGCTGGGCGATGCCACGCGCCAAAAGAGGGTAGTGGGGGCGAAGTGGGGAGGGCTCTGGACGGAAGCTGGGTGGGCCAGGAAGAAAGAGGCAGCACCCGGGGAGTAGAGGCCCTGCAGAGAGCCCAAGCAGGACAGGGGGCCAAGAAACCCCCGAGCTCCCCGTCCCAGGCTGGCGCCGTGGGCCAGAAACTCACCCCAATGCTGGGTCTCCTGGCGCCGAAAGATCAGGCCTCCGTGCTGGTTGGGCAGCTCGCAGACAAAGCGCCTACCCCGCTTGGTGCAGGCAGGCCACAGAAACAAAGGAACTGCTGCCCGCCCCGGAGCCCCGGGTACTCGGACCCAGCGCCCAGATAGGCTGCGCTGGGCGATGCCACGCGCCAAAAGAGGGTAGTGGGGGCGAAGTGGGGAGGGCTCTGGGCGGAAGCTGGGTGGGCCAGGAAGAAAGAGGCAGCACCCGGGGAGTAGAGGCCCTGCAGAGAGCCCAAGCAGGACAGGGGGCCAAGAAACCCCCGAGCTCCCCGTCCCAGGCTGGCGCCGTGGGCCAGAAACTCACCCCAAGGCTGGGTCTCCTGGCGCCGAAAGATCAGGCCTTGTTATGGTACTTCTGCCCGACTAACCTTACTCTAAATTTCTCTAGAATTGTTAACATGGGTGAACAATATGTTGTAGCAGCTATTTTCTTATTTATTTTCTGCCCCAAACATAAGAGAAACCCATTTCTTTATCTTTTTAAAGATTTATTTTAATTAATCAATTAAATTGTGTGTGTGTGTGTGAGAGAGAGAGAGAGAGAGAGAGAGAGAGAGAGAGAGAGAGACTGTGTGTGCGCTATGTGTATGAGAATTCAGAGGTCTGTGGAGGCCAGCTAAAGGTTTCCTATCCTCTGGAGCTGGAGTTACAGGAGGTTGTGAGCCTTTGGCATGGGTGCTGGAAACCAATTCCAGGTCCTCTGCAAGCACAGTAAGCACTCTTACCAGCTGAGCCATCTCTCTAAGCCCTGAGTCATTTCTTTAAGAAATACTGATTTCTTTCTGGGAGAAATGTTATTTCATGGTCATAACCTGGGTACTAGGGATATCCTTCCTATAATCAGTGGTTCTTCACTTTCCTAATGCTGCAAACTTTTAACACACATCACGTGGAGACCGCCACCCATAAAATTATTTTGTTGCTACTTTATAACTGTCATTTTCCTACTGTTACAAATCATAGTGTAAGTATCTGACATCCAGGATAACTGTGTGATATGTGACTCCCCACCCCCCCCACCCCCAACCCTACCCCCCCGCCGCCAAGCAGGCTTGCAACCTGCTAAGGAATGCTGCTCTATACTGGGTCACTGTTTCTAGGCCTTTCCTAAAATATTAGGAAATATACTTCTTAAAGATAAAATTCTTCATGATTTTATTAATCTTGTTTCGGTTACATGTGAAAAAAATCCTAATTTCCAAACATACAGGGTGGAACTAAAAATAGAACTGAATAGTTCACAAATGCCCATTTAAGCCTGTATTGAACAAGGATCTCAGAATAGCATGAGATGCCTTTACATTTTCTTGTTTGTTTCCCTGTACGCTTCCCATTTCCCCCGAGATGCCTTTTTAGATTCTCCTGGTCTCCTGCAGGAATCTTCACCTCTCTTTAAAATTTATTGTCGCTAAATTTCACGTCTTTTCATTCCTTTTGTTTTTCCTCCTGTTTCTTCATGCAGCTCTCCCTCTGTGTCACCGACTCCCTGTTCTCCACCTGAGTCTTCACAGAGAATTTGTTTATCATCTTCATTTCTTCCCGGAGGACGTTTGTATGTGATTGTTAGGTTTCCTAATTCTAATTCAAGACAAGCAAGCAAACAAACAAAACCTAGACAAAAATGAACTACAGAGAGCGTTGATGTCAAATCTTACAAACATTATGACAAAAAGGGGAAATGGAGAACACCCTACAAAGAACCTTCCTTAGGAAGGGTGCCCCACAAAATCAGACCAATTAAAATTGAATAAAATAAATAAAAATTTAGCTATGCTGCTGTAGATCCCACTAAAAGATAAGGATTCACCACATAATGTTTTCTGTTATTTATTTTTTTTGTTCATTTAATTTTTTATTGTTTGAAAATAGTTTTGCTCATTGTTTAGTTTTTTTATTGTTTAAAAATCTGTTTCAAGACAGCTTCGGAATAGCTCTTCTAATTTTAAAGAACTTTCATTTCTATTGTTCTCATGTAAGATTTAAAAGCATAACTGCTGGGACAGACATGGTGGTACAAGTAAGCGATACTAGACTTGAGAGACAGAAGCAGGAGGCCAACCTTCAGGCGAGACCCGTCTAGTGGGGACACTCTGTCTTAAATGCCAAAATTTAAACAAAAGGAGGAAAGGACAGAGAAAGGGAAGAAGGGAGGAAGAAAGGGAAAAGGCAGATAGCTCAGTGTAGCCATTTGTTTCTCCAAGTCCTTAGTTGATTTATTTCCTTGCTTTACTAATTAGACTGTCCAACATTTTGACATTGGGACAGGGTATTACCGTCTTTGAAGTTCACCTTATAGAACATTCTTAGCTATCCATACCACATGTGGCTGTGGGCTGCAAGTTGCAATGCTGCCTGGACATCTTTTTATTTCTCCTGGCTCACTTACAGTTTAAGTCTCCTTCCAAAAGTTTTTCTACCGAGTTGGGGTTTGTCTTCAGAAAGAGCCCTGCCAGAGTTTGCGAGGTCAGGACTGCTCTGTCCAGCCCTACCTTTCCCTAAAGTGGTCTCGTGCACATTCCTCAGTCTGTCTGCTGTGTTTTCCTGTATCGCTACTTCAGGTTCTTTTCCTTACCCTGTCAGCCATTTCCTTTGCTTCCCCCCCCCACCTCCCTCTCTCACTCCTTCCTTTCCTCCCTCCTTTTTTCTCTCCCTCCTAGACTCTGATACTGCTAAGATCTTGCTATCAATAGTTTTTTTTTTCTTGTTTGTAGTTACGCTTTGGAGATGTCATAGAGTGTGTTGTTGTGAGGATTCTTTTTTTTTTTTTTTAAGGAAACTTTTCTGGTGATATGTGAGGATATAGAAATAGTGAAAAACTACACTGTCACTATTGCTATTTTAGCAGAATGCCTCACAGTGATTTGGTTTTAACTTAATAAGCAAGTTCTTGAGCAGACTTAGGCTGTGTTTTATGTTGGGAAGAGAGAGGAATTGACCAATTCCGCTGCTCCTGGATGAGAACCTAGAGAAATCCTGGCTATCTTGGCTGATGATTCCTTCTGTGACGTGCTTATTATTTTATTTTTAATTTTGCTTTGTTGTTATCTGCTTTTAGAGTTTGAATTTATAGTTTGGGAACACAATACCTGCTTTGCAGCCGAGGCTATCTTGCCGTTTCTGAGTGTGTTGGGATTATGCCATGTTCCTTGAAGCCAGGCTTTGATATCTTAGAAAGAAAGAAAGGAACTTTCTGTTACCTGTAGTGTACGCCTGTGTTCTCTCTGGCTTTGTTTTCTTATGATGCTTGTTTTATTTACAGTCGCGAACTGCAGTGTGCGCTTTTTATCAGCAAGCCTCACATCAAGTCCTTTGTACTGATACTGCAAACAGGGACCGTCTGGTCTTCCCTGAAGATTTTGTTTCCTTTAGAATCTTGTCTTTCTTTGAACAGACGTAAGAAGAAAGGAAAGGTTCTTTTTTAAAATCATCTTTTCTGCCTGAAGTGGCACCTCAACTTTAAGTCATGTAAATATACCTTGTAGGTGATAGTGATTAAAATGTACAAAATTAAAAATAAGGCGACCTTTGAGTTGTGGTATCATAGGTCAGATTGGCTTGTAATTTTGTCTTGTGCTACCATTATAAAACTTCAGGATTGCAGGTGAAAGCTTCAGCCAGGACAGACATTCATCAACAAGGGAATGCATATCCACCGAGATCAGATGTGCTGGGTTTGCTGTGAAATGCTGAGCAGAGCGGATTCTCTCTACACATTGAGAACAGCAGTGGGGACAATTTGTAGCATCTTTTCTAATTGTAGTTTCCATCATTTAAAATTGGGCATAGAGGCAAATGACTGCTGTATAACTACATTTCAGACTGCTTTACTTTGAAAAAAATCTCATTTGAGGGTTCCTAACCTTAAATTTATTATCTTGAAGCTTTCCAAACAGATGCCTCCATTCTGAGTAGGGAGAGGAAATGGCCAGTTCTGTTCATAAAGCAGCCAATTATCGGTTAAACCTTGCTTTCCTCTTAGTAGAATGATTTGGGAATCAGCTTGCCTGTTTCCACACTGAAGTGTGCAAACATTTTGTAGTCTATTGGTGTGTAACGTTAGGTAAAATGCCAACTTATTACCTACTGTGATGTCTATAAATATTTGATACTTCTTAGCTTTGTAAAAATGCTCAAATATTGTCATTTGTTATTTAACTTCAGCAAACTAAAACCAATATTGATAGAATTGTTGGTATCCCATGTTGGCATAAAGAATTTGAGTGACTTTATATGCTTTGGATTTTCCAAGAACAGCTCTAGTGAAGAGCTCTCAGACTCCCTCCGAATGTGGAGGAAGGGTTTGAAAGGTAGCTGCTACTTTGGCTCTACATATGTGTATATATGTGTATGCATGTGAACGTATTTTATTTTTGTTCATTTCAGTGATAATATTAGTTAATGCAGAACAAACTGTGGGTGCTCTGAACATTATCTGTCAAACAGAAAAACCATGAGCAGGCAATTCAAACAAACTTGCAATGAGCATCACATAAAATCCAGGTAGCCTAACCTATCTCCTCTTTGCTTAAATATTTAGTGCAAAGAATACCTGTATGGAGCAATATGCTGTGAGTCTTTAGGCGTCCCGAGGTTACCTGGGTCCATGTAGGATGATAGGTAAATTTTTATACAGCAAATGCACTTGAGACTTGATTTCCCTAGACACAAATTTCCCATATGCAGGATTGGTCTAAACTTTACCGTGTAACTTGTTATGTTTCTTAAATGGACTAATAGTCATTGTAGAAAATTTGTTTATTTTTCCAGGACCTGATCTTCAGGTTTGTGTATCCAAAAACCCAACATGCTGTACCAGGAAGATGGAAGAGAGATACCAGATTGCAGCTCGGCAAGATTTTCAGCAGGTGCTTCAGACATCCAGCTCAACATTAAAGTTGTTAATATCTCGAAATGCAGCTGCTTTTCAAGGTAGATGGATTTGAGTGCTGGGCGAGTGAACAGTTCTAATATGCTATTTACTTGTGATAGCAATATTGGTAAACTTGGCTAGGTTTATTTCTTTGTAATCGTGTCTCATTCTGGGATGAAATAAAGTTTGTTTTTCTAGCCATTATAAATTATGTATGGAGCCTTCCTGAGTAGCTATTAAAGATGAATAAGAGAAACCATTGTGTTGTTGAAAAAAAAAACCTATTGAAATGTATGTCTTTAAAGAGAGAGAGAGCTCTTCCAGTTTTCCATGATAGTCACCCCTCATTTTACCTTAGTGGAAACAGATACTTACCAGATCCTGTGGGCAAAAGAGGTAATAGGAAATCTCACTGATTATTGCCTGGATAATCACAGATTAATTTTTAAGGGTAGGAATTGAAGAAATGTTTATCCTGAGTTTTTTCCTGGCAGCCCCATGTGGTTTTCATCAGAACACAGATTTGATATACTAAGCACATTCAAGACTGATAAATAGTCAAGTCAGAGATATTAATTGATGTTTAAGGGCTGGCTAACCTCAGAACTCATCCCTACATCAAACATGTTGACACATAAAATTAATGAGATATGAAATTATAAGGCACATTGAAAAATATATGGTCATTTTCTCATTTTAGTCTTTTTGTGAAAGTCCTTACTACTGTAATGAAACAGTTTAATTTGTTCTCCTTCACAAGGCTTTTATTATTCCTATGCTTAAAATTAAAAAAAAATTAGCTTACATGACTTTTAAACCTAATTTACAGTTTCTGCTCATCATAGAATATAGGTTCTGTTAGTCTTCTTGTCTGATAAGTATAATAATGTCAGTATATGCGAATAATTTGCATGTTTATATGTATAACTAAATCACAAAGCTGATTTTTTAAATTTTACTTCCTAAATAAAATAAATTTAGTAAATCAAAATAAAAATTTATTTTGAGTTAAAATGAAGCTCATGATGAATTGATTTTTTCCCTTTATAAATTATGAAAAGATTCTAAGGTATTTGCTCAATTATGTTTTTGAAGGTCTAGAATATAGCTTTGTTTCTCTTGTGAAATTTACTTATAGGAAATTGTGAGGAGGAATTCATTGACATGCAATTTACATAAAGATTTGTGACACAAACTGGCAAAATTAGAAAGCCTTGGGAGCCCAGTGGAAATGATAATTCTTATTTCTCGTAATAATGGGAACATTGTGATATAGAAAATGTCTTTTTCAAGTGAACAAGCAAGAAGTAGAAAAGTCAAAGTCAGAGTGTTTCTGGTTGTCAGTCATATACTTGCAAAGGTAAGGGCAACGTTGGGAAGAAATCTTAAAACATAGATTTGAGAATGTCAATGAAAAGGTTTGCGTGGGGAGTATTACCTATGAATGCTCATTTTTTAACCTTAAAGTTCATCCTTTCTGGAACAGGTGGCCAGAGAAGATCATGATGAATGCAGCCTTCTCTTAGTCAGTGGCATGAACTACAGAGAAGGGCATGGTGCCCTTAGTTACTCTCACATAGGGCACTTAATGTTGGATTTTTTTCTTTCAAAGGTACTTTAGCAGAATTTCATTAATAACATATTTCTCAATAAGTCAATAAAGATCAGAAGATTGTAAAATCTGGAATGTATGGGCTATTAAGATGTGTTGAACTACTTAAAAGCTTTGTTGATACTGCTAAGGCTGGGTGATGATCATCCCAGGGGCAAAATGGATATTAAGGTCTTGGGCCATCACTCCCTGCCCGATGTTATTTAGTGTCTATAGTCTTTTGTTATTTTCTGTTTAATAAGTTTCATGTGCTGTTATTAACAGATGAACATTGACTTTTCAAATTAATTATAAACATAGGAGCATAGAGGCATTATGAAAATAATTTGCCATAATCAACTCTGATGAGCTCCCACGGCGTCTGTCAAGCTTTGTTTCAGAATCGTGAAAAGACAATATAGATTTAGAAGGAATTTGCCTACAGGCTTTTGTGGGAAGAAGACTTTCAAGGATCTCAGCCTTAATTAAATACACAGAAGAGTCAACTTGGGGCATAATTTCATCAATGAACCTTAAAAATGTATGTCCAAAATAAGATGAAATATCAAATTTGTTGCATCACAACAAAGCAGGCCACTTTGCCAATAAGTAATTGAAAATGAAATCTTTATTTAAAACAATCCAATGCACTCATTTTTGACAGAAATTTCACAGAGGATCAGTTCACATCTCCTGAAAGTGGATTTGCTAATTCCATCATTAAATGATGAATTTCTTTTCTTTTTTTAAATTTTTAAAGTCATTTTTAAATTTATTTTTTTCCTTTTATAGAAAAAGCTTTTCCTCATTTAATATGTCCTTATTATGACTTGTTTTCCCTCTACTCCTCCCAGTTTCTTCTCACCTTCCCTCTCATCCAGACTCACTCCCTTTTCGTCTCTCCATAGAAAACAGATTTCTAATGTATAATAATAAAATAAAGTAAAATAGGATAAAACAAAAATTAAGACATTGGAATTGGACAAAACCAACACAAAATGAAAGGGAAAAGCCCAAGAAAAGGGCAAAAAACAGAGACCCATTTGTTGGCACACTCAGGAATCCCATAAAAAACACCAACTAGAAGCCAATATATACACAAAGGACCTGTTAGAGTAATATAAAACAGGAGGAGATAGTCTAAGAATCAGTCTCAGTCTGAGAATTCGTGGAGGCAGGATTGCCATTTCAGACTGAGGTAGAGGTAAGAGCCAGTGGCTGGCTGTTTTGCTTTTCTGGCCTTCATCTTGAACCCCAGTATCTGTTTCTGGGTTTTTCTTATTTGTGCTACACTCTACCAGTTTACAGCCCTATGAATGGTGAAGGAAGGCTCCCTTCCCCTCCACCCTCAGCAGCTGTTGCTGTCAGTTGCTTTCTTGAGCTTGGTTGTTCTGATTGGGGTCAGATGTTATCTCAATGTAGTCTTAGTTTTCATTTTCCTAGTTGCTAAAGATGTTAAATACTTTTAAATATATTTTGTGGTCATTCTACTCTTTTTCTTTAGGGAATACACTTGTAACATATGTGGTCAATTTATAAATTGCATCATATGTTTTGTTCTTCTTCGTGTTTTAGTTCTTTGTATATTCTAGCTATGAATGTTCTCTATGTTATTTTTTTGTCCAACTTTTCTGCCTGTTAGAGAAAGTGGAGTGTTGAAATCAGTTGTTAAATTGGAATTAACTTGTGTTTTGAAGTCGAGGAGTACACTTTTTATGAATTGGGGTGTGCCAAACTTTGGTGCATTTAGTTTTAAGATTGTAGTGCCTTCTTAGTTAATTGTTCTTTTGATCATAATGAAGTGTCCTTATTTATCTCTTCTGATTAGTTTTAGTTTGAAGTCTATTTTTGTCAGCTATTAGGATGGTGACGTTCTTGTTCTATTGGCTTGGAATACATTTTTAAAATCATTTTCCTCTAAGTTGGTGTATATTTTGAAGGTACTAGCTTTTCTTATTTGTCAACAAATAATAAATTATTAAAGTCAACAAAAAGATGGATTTCTAAATTTTTTAAATTAATTTTACGTGTCTGGGTATTTTGCCTGGATACATGTAGCACCTGTGTATCTGGTGCCTGTGGAAGCCAGAAAAGGGTGTTGAATTCTCTGGAATTAGCATTGAAGACAGTTGTGTGCGGCCATGTGGATGTTGGGAATGGAAGGCAGGTCCTCTGGAAGAGCAGTCAGCGCTCTTACATGCTGAACCATCTCTCCAGCCCCTGCATTTCAATTCTTTTTTTATATTTTTTACTGATTTTTATTGAGCTCTACATTTTTCTCTGCTCCCCTCCCTGCCTCTCCCTTCCCCCCTTCAGCCCTCCCCAAGGTCCCCATGCTCCCAGTTTACTCAGGAGATCTTGTCTTTTTCTACTTCCCATGTAGATTAGACCTATGTAAGTCTCTCTTAAGGTCCTTATTGTTGTCTAAGTTCTCTGGGGTTGAGGTTTGTAGGCTGGTTTTCTTTGCTTTATGTTTAAAAACCACCTCTAAGTGAGTACATGTGATAATTGTCTTTCTGTATCTGGGTTACCTCACTCTAAATAATGTTTTCTAGCTCCATCCATTTTCTTGCAAAATTCAAGATGTTACTATTTATTTTTTGCTGTGTTCATTTCAATTCTTAATCTGACCAGCTAACCTGTATCTTTTCAGTGAGAAACTGAGGCCAATAATATTTAATAGTATCACTGAAAGGTATACGTTGATTACTGTCATCATCAGTTGTGTTTTATTCTAGTTCATGTTTCAGTATTTACAGTTTCATTTATTTTCTATCTATAGCTTTTTGGCTCTACTATCTCTCCCCTTGGTCCAAAGTATAGTTTCCAGTACTCTCTGTGGGATTGGTTTTATAGGCATGCATTATTTTAGTCTCTTTATATTGTGGGAAGTTTTTATTTTCCCTTCAACTATGCCTGATAGTTTCCCAGGGGGAAGTCATCTCGTTGATGTTTGTGGTACCATAGAGTTTGGAGTACATTGCCCCAGATTTTTCTGCCCTTTAGCATTTCCATCTAAAAATCAGCTGTTACTCTGATGTGTTTTCCTATATGACATGTGATTTTTCTCTGGTTTCTTTCAATACCATCTCTTAATTCTGTGTATTTAGTGCTTTGACTATAATATGTCAGGGAGTTTCCTTTTTGATCTTGTCTGGTGTTCTGTGTGCAGGTGTGTCTTTCCTTATTTTGACAAAGTTCCTCAATGGTCCTGGTGAAGGTCTGGTCTAAGCCATTGGCCAGGGATTCTTTTCCTCCTTTCATGCCTATAATTCATAGATTTCATCTTTTCAGGCTGTCTCAAAGCTCCTGCGTACCCCTTTAGTGTGCTCTCCCATATCTTATTCCTTGTTTAAGTCATCCAGTTCCTCTACTTTATCACTGAGTATTGATTTTCTATCTTCTACTCGATCCATTCTATTGGCATGTCTTTTCCATGTGTTTTCTAATGGAATTACTATTTTCAATTCCATTTTTATTTCAGCCTGCGCCTCTTTTGCATTTCTATATCTTTACTGAATTCAGTTTTCGTATCTTGAATTTTCTTTCTCATTTCATTCAGCCACGCACGTGGACTTTCTTGGAGTCCTCTGAGTTTTTTCTCCCTCCTTAGGGTAGCTGAGAAGTTTGTTCACGTTTTCTATAAACACTCTGGATTCTTTGACCACATTTATGGTTACTCTTCTAAATCATGTGTCCTGGGCTTCACATACATAATTCCCATCAGAGAACATTCCTACAGGCCTGGTGGGTTTCAGGGAAAATACACAATCTTGGCATGTCATATTGTTTGTGAGTTTGCGATGTGACCTGGTCATGTGGATTTCTTTCCATAGCTCTGTGTCTGATGTGAGATTCCATCCAGCCTCTGTTCTGCAGAAGTTTTGTTTTGTTTGTGTTATTGCCCACCTTTGGTTTGGTTCAGATCAGGAATGAAGAAGTGCTAGACCAGTCCTTCCAATCCTCAGTGTTGAGTTTTCATTAGAGTGTGAGGGTGGTTCCAGTTCAGTGGGAACCCAGCAAACGTGCACATGGGACTTCTGACCACAGGTTTGTCTAGCTTCTACGCAAACTGCCTCTGTTAATACTGCGAGTATTTGGTGGTGCAGGTGAATGGGGACCTGGAGCACTCACCCCTCACCAGGCTAAACTAGTACACATGGTGTATGCTAGCCCTCAGGGTCTGGGACTGTGCAGTCAGGCAAGGTTCTGGAGAGCTTACAAGACTGAGTATGTACAGACTTCAAGACTGAACCTAAGCCTGAGTGTTAGAAAAGCAACATCAGGAGAGGTTCAGGGGCCTATACTAGGCTAGGCCATCACACAACCTGGGCAGCTGGAGTTAGGCCTTGGGTTGGGCATGCTTTCGGTAGGTGAGATTTTAGAGGATTCACTAGCCTTGGTTGGTGAACCAGCGTCGTTTACATTAGCCACTTAAAAGAGTGGTGTTGGACTGGAAAGGGTGCTTGACTGGTCTGTAGTGGCCTTTTCCTCAACAAGGTTTTTAATCAGCCCCTGCCTATTCATTTGAATCTGTGGACTTTGGGTCTTCCACTCTACTGTTAGATGGAGGCTGGAGGATGGCAAGGGTGAAAAAGATGAAAAGCCCATTCCCAGAGAGTCTTGGGTTCATCCTGTGTACAGTTCACATTGGTGCTTGTCTACTCGGGTATACCATGTGTAGGCTGCTAGGCCAGAGTCAGCTTTAGGGACAACTCTACTTTTTTCAAATACGGAAACCACGGGCAGTCGATCGCAGTGGTGCTCCCTCATAATAAACAAAATACTAATCAAAAGTGTTGCTGCAAGGGTTCTGAGCCATGACTTCAGATGTCACTGTTACTTGAGTTAGTCATGCTTGGAGCATTTTGTGATATGAAGGGAGCAAGCTGATGTCCTCATGTCTACTATGCATAGAAAATCAGGGCTGTCTTCAGAGAGTCCTGGCCTGCCCTTGTCACCGTGCAGACAATCACTGTGCCTTTTGCACGGACTGCAGACTGTCATGAATAAAGCAGAGCAGCTCTGGAAAACCGACGGTGCCTTCCCCTTTGGCCTCTGATGATGACTGGGCTCTCCTGCTTTAAACATTGAAGATTGTCACAATCAATATTTTATTTATGTGTGCACTGAAGTTAAGTGTGACTCATGCAACAATAGGCAAGCGGACAGAACATGTCCTGCACTGGACATACAACTCACTCAGCTCTGGTGTCCTGCACTGGACATACAGCTCACTCAGCTCTGGTGTCCTGCACTGGACATACAACTCACTCAGCTCTGTTGTCCTGCACTGGACATACAGATCACGCGGCTCTCAGGTCCTGCACTGCACATGCAGTTCATGTAACTCTTCTAGTTCTCACCTTCTCAATCTTTGTTCAACCGAGATGCATTTTATTCTTCAACCTAAAATGATCAGAAATCTCAGTTAAAAAAATCCCTCAGTGTTATTTTAATTGAAAATAAGAAGAAGTTTGTGTTCTATGTAACCTGGGATGACAAGACCAAGAACAGAAGCCTTTCCTCCCCTGCGCACTGTTTCTTCTTTCCTTTATGTTCAAACACACTTGAATCTTTCCTTTTTGTTTTTAATAAACATAAGCAGCTACTTGTCTATATTGTGGAAAGTTCCCAATGTCATATATGGCATTAAAAGTGGTTAATTATATTTAGGATAGAAAATATCCACATTTTTGTTTATGATTGTCATTCTCTTGGCTTATTAAATTTCACACATTAATTATAAATACTTGAAATTGAAACATTGGCAAGCTTGTCTTTTTTATTTGAAGTTTTAAGATCAGGAACTAATAAAACTGCATTACTTTATTTTTCTGAAATATAGAAGTATATTCAAAATCAAACATCATGGATTTTTTGTTTGTTTTTGTGTTATCTTTTTAAAGAGATAATTTTACTGTGTAACATAATTTTACTGTGTAACAGCTTGGCAATCCTGGAACTTACTGTGTAGATCAGACTGGTCTCACACTCACAAAAATCCCCTTACTTCTGCATCCTGCGTGCTTGGGCTAAAGGCATATACCACCACTGCCTGGCTAAGCACCATGCTCTTAAAAATGGATTTATTTAATTTTATTTGATTTGCCTGTGTATGTCTGTGCACCATTTCCATGAGATGTCTGCAGAGTGCAGAGCATTCTCTGATCCTCTGTTGGAGGTTGTTAGTATCCATGTGGATGCTGGGAACTGAATCTGCTCCTCTGGAAGAAGAGCCATTGTGTTTAACTGCTGAGCCATCTCTTCTTTCCAACTGTCCAACTATTAAAAGCAGGTGCAATAAAGATAAGAATGTCAATGAAGATAAATGTGTGGAAAGAACATTTGAATAAAATACATTGAAAATTTTTTTCTTTACTTGTAAGAACTTCACACACAGATGCAATGAAATATATCAGCTCCCATTTCCTTCTCGAACTCTCCATATCCTTTTATCCTGTCCTCTTTTTATAGACTAAGTTCAGTTTTCAAGCTGGTCATATGTGCAGCCTCCACTGGAACATGGGACCCTACTAGCTACTATATTCTCAGCCCTGAAAACGTGTGTGTGTGTGTGTGTGTGTGTGTGTGTGTGTGTGTGTGTGTTGTGTCTGACTAAATGGGTTATATTTAGGAATGCAGATCTATATACACATATACATGCAATAACAATTAATGCAAAAAGAGGTCATGAAAGGGAAGGAGGGCAGGGAGGGGTAAATGGGAGGGTTTGGAAGGAGGAAGGGGAAGGGAGAAAGACTAATGAAAAAAAGAGGCCATGAATTTGAAAGACAGCTGGAGGGGTATATAGAAAGGTTTGGAGGAAGGAAAGAGAAAGGATAAATGTCGAAATGATATTATAATCTTCAATAATAAAAATTTTAAAATGTTATTATTCAACCAAACATCCTAAATGTAACATTTCTAGTAAGCCACTAAGGCTGAGGGAACATTCCAGAAGAGCAGATGGAAAGAATAACCAGAGGATGGGAAGGATTGCTGTGATATTCTGTCTTCTGGATATCATATGACTGTCATAATCTTGAGCTCAGAGCTGTGGTTATGTGCATCAAATACACACAGGATCAAACGATAAAATTCAAGGCATAGATGGATGAGGCCATATCCCTTACAGAGGAGCTACCAGCAGTGAGGAAAGGAGAAATTTCTCCCTTTTATTTTCATTCATTGCTATTACACAATTATATATACACACACACACACACACACACGTGTGTGTGTTATTCAGTATGTATTATGTCACTTTATGTATGTTTCCTGGGCTGACTGTTTGGTACTGGATAATCAGTTGATGTGCTCGTCCCTAGGGAAGACTATTTCTCTCGCTCTCAGCATTTCTTAGTTGCCTGTAGCTCGTTGTGTAGGGTTGAGGCCTCATGGGCTTTCCTCCAGGAATAATGATATTTTTAGCAGTAAGAAATACTTGATCAAAAGCTTGGAGTTCAGAGGACGTGTAGCTTTTCAGAGATTAGTTTGGAGCTTTAGCTCTAGCGTTCAGTGTAGTAATACGGGCGGCGGGGCTGCATCCCCAGCACCCCGGCTGCCTGGCTAGCTTATGCCCGAAATAACAACACACAAACTGTTTTCATTTAATCACTGCTTGGCCCATTTCTATCTAGCCTCTTCTAGGCTAATTCTCACATATTAATTTAGCCCATTTCTAATCATCTGTGTAGCGCTCCTAGGTGCGCTTACCAGGAAGATTCTAGCCTATGTCCATCCTGGGTGGGAGCTTCATCACATGCGTCTGCCTGGGAGCTGGGAGCATGGCGTCTCTCTGAGGCGTCTGCTCCCGAGAGGAGAGCTGTGGAGTCTGAGCTCACTTCCTCTTCCTCCCAGCATTCTGTTCTGTTTACTCCTCCTACCTATCTTCTAACCAATGAGGGCCAAGCAGTTTCTTTTTATTTAACCAATGACCTTCCTCCATCAGTTCAGTGCAGATATGCAGCCAGTGTATTGAAATGAACTGCAGGAGTAAGTGATGCACTGAGTAGCTCTTAGCATAGGAAGGTTCCCAGGGAGAGGGAACATTGCTCCACTCCCTCTCTGTCTTGTGCTCCTCCTTCCTATCCTACGCTGATGTTTTTACCCTGTCTAGTGAGTACTTACTAGGGACCAAGACATTAAACTGTACCCAATATTCAAATAGCAACCTGCTTTCCCTTTATTGCTTCCTTCAGATTTGTGTTGCACTCCCGTGTTTTAGCTTGTCAATCATGAATTAAGATGCCACACTGCACAGCTGTGCTGTCGATGGCATCCAAGTAGATTGCAGGACTTCCTGCAGGCAAAGTTTGTTTTCTCGTACAGCAGCCATTCAGTGCAGTTGTTTGTATCCAACTGTCCTTTATCTCTAAAAAGCTGAAAACTGTCTTCTTTGCCGTGTGTCATTAGGTTGCTGCTAATTATGGGAAACTGGTCAGTTTCCTATTTTCTAGGTAAAAGTTACAAGTTTTAAAGTATCAATTGGAAACAAGCTTGTTTTGCCTGAAACATTATTAGTAGTGGAACATTTGTAAGTTTAATATTATGTTTACACTGACAAACTCTTTTGTGAACTATAAAAAGTAAGTTTGGGGCCTTTGGAAGTCTGTAGGTGATGTGATTGCCCTGCAACCACAAAGCCCTGAGTCTGGCTCCCAGAAGCTATGTAAAAAGTTGCCATGTCCCATTGTGTGGGGCTTGAGTGAAAATGGTACCCATAGGGAGTGGCACTAGTAGGAGGTATGGCTTTGTTGGAGAAGTTGTAGCCTGGTTGAAAGAAGTGTGTCCCTGTAGTGCTTGGGTTTTGCGGTCTCCTGTGCTCAAGCTATGCTCAGAGTTGGTTCTGCTGTCTGCAGATCAAGATGTAGAACTCGCATTTCTTTCTCCAGCACTATGTCTGACAGCTTGCCATCATGAAGGTAGTAGACTACACCTCTGAAATTGTAAGCCAGTCCCAATGAAATGTTTTCCTTTATAAGATTCACCGTGGTCATATGTTTCTTCACAGCAATAGAAACCTTAACTAAAAAACGTTGGTTGTTCAATATCAAACTGTCAGTCCTGAAAACAAACATAGAAGTAACAGGAGACAGACAGAGCATGCTGTATTTAAATCTATATGTGTATATACATAGATTCATGCAATAACAATAAAAACCGAGACCATGAACTTGAAAGGGCGCAAGGAGGAGGATATGTGAGTGAAGGGAGGAAAGCGAAGTGAGAAATCTATAATTAAATCACAATCTCAAAAAAGTTTCAAAATATTAAAACACAAAATCTGGTTGTGGAATCCCTTTTCCAGGGCTGCATGGTGGAGGCAGGAGGAACCCATGCACCAAGAGTGTGTGCCCTGGGTGAGTGTGCAGGTCAGGAGATAAGCTGCAGGGGTTCTGCCCTGTGGGTCCTGGAGATTGAACTCAGGAGGCACGGCTTGGTGGCAGGCACCTTTACCTTCTGAAGCTCTTCACTAGCCTTCAGTAGGATTGATAGAACATGTTCCTTGGCTGGCTTGCTAGATATTTATTAAAGTTGCTCTTCTGGGCAGACAATCAGGTCATGTTCCCACCAGTCTTTGGGTGACTTGTCTCTTACTTGCTTTCTTCCTGCAGGGTACTGCCATGATTTTAAAAGGTAGGTGTGGTAGACACGAAGTGATTCCTCTTTGGGAATTGTTTGGACTTCCTGGTGATTGCATAGTTTGAGATTTGCTTCTTCTTTTTCCTTCACCAGGTGCTATGTTTATGCACGATAAGCTCTTATGAATATATCACATACACATATCTACACACCTTGAGCCTATGTATAAATATCACATACACATATCTGCACACCTAGAGCCTATGTGTAGATATCAAAATAATTGAAATGTCTTTCTGTTTTCTATAAAAAGGCTGAGTACTGTGTATTATGAGGGCGGCAGCCTAGCTGTTACCCTTGCCTCTTTTTTTGACCGTTTTGCTGTTCCCTGTTTCTTCCCTATCAGATTAATTCAACATAACACATTTTCTCAAATTCCAGCCCCACGAATAAAGACACATGTAAACTCATACCCACCTATGATGTGTGCATATGTAAATGTTACCAGTTGGTAGTGATAGATTTGACAACTTACAGACCACAGTTTCATATGGAGCACCAGCTGCTGTGTCTGCATGACTTTCCCACCCCTGCCTTGTTGATCCTCAAGGCCCTGGGCTTCTGTTATTTCCTCCGAGTCATAGATCTTCTGTGATGGAAGACTCTCGTCTTCACTTATAGCAAGGCAGTGCATCTTCTGTTTCCCAGCACATATATGAACACAGCAATGTTAAATGTCTGCCTTGTGACTCTCAGTGTCAACGTGAATCAAGTACTTTTTGATTACTCTCTTTGCCTTATTGGATATTATGGGTATGATTAAATTTAGAAATTAGTAAATTTGTAAAGCACAGTAATCTTTATAAGGTACAGATGATGTGTATAGTCTTTGTTATTATGTCTATAATATATTTTTAACATCTAAAAGAATTATACTTATTTTATTTTATTTTATTTTAATTTTTTTGGATTTTCGAGACAGGGTTTCTCCGTAGCTTTTTTTTGGTTCCTGTCCTGGAACTGGTTGTAGACCAGGCTGGCCTCGAACTCACAGAGATCCTCCTGCCTCTGCCTCCCAAGTGCTGGGATTAAAGGTGTGCACCACCACCGCCCGGCTACTTATTTTATTTTTATATTAACAATATTTTTATATTACAGTCCTTTAGTATATTAAAATCATCTTTAAATGTGAACACTATTATCCTGTATTACATTATGTGATGCATGTATAACTCTGACTAGAGGTTTTTGCAGTCTCTTGTCCTTTCTTATTAATGTATTTCTATTTCCACAAAATTGAATACAGTATCTGATATAAATTTTCACATTGTAAAATACTATTGTAAAAGCTAAGATTAAATTTATGTCTTTATTAGAATGTTCTAATATTGTAAAATCATACAGTAACATTTCAGTATCTTCAAACATCAACATTTCTCCATTAAGAGTCTTCATATCAAAAGTTCAGTTCAAATCCTGTTAATATAAGATGGGAATGATTCTGTTCTAAATGTGCACTGTAGCAGAAACTTGAGAAATGGCATTCATCAGTCAATGGTCATGAGATATTGCTAATGTTACTGAAAACATTAATGTGACCAGCACCATAATTATAACCTTTACTCCATGGACATGATGTAGGGCGTTGAAGAATGGCCCCAGAGGCTTATATTTGAATGGTATAATATATTTTTAAATAATAGGTTTTGTGATAGTTCAGTGACAAGAAATGGGCAATTCTTACCTGCTTTTAAAACACAGCTTTTGTTTTTAAAAAAAAAATCTTTGAAATGTTTACTTCTAAAGAAGCAATAATTGTGGGCTAATTTAATCATGCATTTTCATAAACCCAAATATATTTTAGTCACTGTTTGTCTTTGTTTCTATGAATGCATATTTAAAAATGAAATAGAGAAAGTAAAACAAAAATAACCTTTCCTGATTATTATAGAGAAATAAGCATTAAAGCACAGTTGCAATATAACTACTACACATTTTGATTTTTATAATCCAATAAGATGAATTATTTAGAAAAAAATTTACCAGATGGAACAAACAGTGACACAATGCAGTCAGTTGTGAAATTTATACTTTTCCCTTAGTTTATCCTACCCAATAAATGAAGGGATATGGGCGTTTTTGACAACCATTTCAATTTATCATGTGGAAATTTATCTTATAATGAATAGTTTTGTAAATCAAAAAGTTTTTATTCTGAAAGGAAGTTATAAAAGACTGATGCAGGTAGCATAGCTGTGAGGAGTGTTACTACCCCTGCAGAGCACAGAACCCACAGGGGAGCTCCTGAGTGGCTGGCGGTTCCAGTTTTAGGGGGATCTGATGTTCTCTTCTAGACTTTATGGGGACCAGGCACACATCACACACACACACACACACACACACACACACACACACACACACACACTCATACACATAATATTAAAAGCAGCAGATCTTTAAAAATAAATAAAAGCTGTTGGGAAATGGAGAACGAGGTTTATCTTAGTATTTCTTGATATATTTTATATGAAGTTAAAATTTCAAGCAGTGAATATTATTGTTGTTACTAGCTTATAGCTAGTGTACATTTTTGTGTTGAACCAAATTTTGTTGACTGTTCTCTTGATGGCGCACATGACTTGCCAGCTCTTCTCAATGGTTGTTTCAGTGTTAGCTTATTTAGTTTGAAGAAAAATCACTTGCCCCTGAGAAGTGTACAGTGTAACTAGTTGAAAGAATAATATTGTCAATATTTTCAGAGCCTGTGGTTTTATGTTCTTTAAGACCTTATAAAATTATATATATATGATAATTATAATAACTTCAGTTTATAACCTAATGACATTAAAATACTAAATAAACTACCTGGGCATAGGTTGCATACCTTTAATCCCACCTGAGAGTAGAGGCTGGCAGAGAGTCCTAGGTTAACCTGGTCTGTGTAGAGAGTTACAGGACAGCCAAGGCTATGTAGTGCAACCCTGTCTCAGAAAAACTTTTTAAAATTTAAGAAATTAATTTACAGTTGAATATAGTACTTCATGTTTTTAATATTATCTCATGGTATTTTTATGAGCTGCTGATTTATATTTTAACATGATTACTGTATAGTATGTGTTATATGGAAAACATTTTTCTTATCTTCCTTATTGATGAACATCTTCTAGTATGGTGAATTTAGTGACAAAGAATACTGCTATAGTAATAAGACATGGCAGAAAACAACATGAGAAGTATTTACATTGTCTGAAGTAGTATTTGTGGGAAGGAATCAAGAAAGAAAATTAACAAAGAAAGTAGCTCAGCACTTTAGACAACTAATTAAGAGTAAAACCAACATGTAGGATGTCTGGTTGTTTTCATTTTTATTTTCTTGACAGAAGGGGACAGGTGAAGAAGCATCCTTGAGCAGCTTCAGTGGAACATTATTGGGTGACAGAAGATTCATTCATCCATTCAATAAATATTCATAGGGCAAATGAGCAACCTCTATTTTCTTGCATTGTGTTAAGTCTCTGAATGACAAAAAAAGAACACTTGCCTTGTACAAGTTAGTCTACATTAAGTGCTTTCAAAAAATAAAGAGAGCAGGGTGAAGAGGACCAGAACTACTTTAAGGTTGCAATCTTAGATTGGCTATTCAGAGAAAAGGCAATATTATAGCAAAGGTTTGAAATGGAGGAGTTAGTCACATGCTTATCTGTGGGAAACACATCATAGTAAGAGGGGACAATCCGGAGGTAGAAGAAAGCCTCAGGTGCCAAGGATAGCAGCCAGGAGGCAGGTGCAGCTTCATTGACATGATGTATAGTGCAGAGAGGGGGAAGGGATGCCACAGAGGCAGCAGGGGATAGAACAGGGGGGCCATACCGGGTCTCCTCTGAAACAAGAGTTTTTCCACATATGCCCTTGATTTGAAAAATTGTCTGTAGTCTTTGGACCAGGTATGCTAGGGTGGTATTGAACCTAAATCTAGCTAGGAAATTGCTTTCATAATTCAGAAGATACATAACGTTTTAGGCTCAACTGTTTGCAGTAGAGGCAGTAAATCATTGTCAAAGTCAGGATGTGTGATCCCCAGTGTCCCTGGGCAAAGCGGACGGTAGTGATCATAGTATGGGCCTGGTGTAGTGAAATATGTGGGCGTGTCTGTGCAGCAGCTGACTGAGGTGCTGTGGAATCCTGGAGGCCACCGGTGGGATCGTGATGGCTCGTCTTTGACACAGGTTTGATGAAGATTTGTGTGGAGCAGCCAGCAGACTCTCCTACGGCCTGGCTTGTAAAATGATGGAAATATTTCTATAATAATACATGTCTATAAAACCTCATAATAATAACCTTCCCATACACTTGAAAGCTCCAGAACAGCAAGAAGGAATAATACCCAAAAAGAGTAAGTGCGAAAAAAATGAAAAAACGCAGAGTTTAAATCAAAATCATAGAAACAAACCAAATATACCATGCTTACATATGAAAAATAATTTTGACAAAATAGCCTATGATTCCTTGATTCTATATGATGAAACATACTTATAATATTTAGCATAATTTAAAGATGAAGGCTATTACAGAGAAATGGGTAGTACACAAAGTCAGTTTGAGTAAAATCTGAAACAACCTGAGCATCATGAAGAGAATTCATGCAATTAGGCAGCGGTAAATAAACTAAACTGAAGATCATGAGCTTGGAAGGAGAGATTTGTTTTAGGCAAAAAGACACACCATAGATACATAAAAATTAAAAGCAAAATTAAAACCAACGGCTCATCCCATGAATTTCTCAGTGGTTTAAGAGTCACTGAAATCTAATTTGAAAGATTGCCAAAATATTTATAAACAGGGCTACGTTTCCCAGTGCATACTGATTGAAAATGAAACAATTTCCGTTCATCAAGCAATATAAATAGCTGTCAATCATTTAAATAATAGGCTTTTCTTGTAACTTCGTTTATCTCTTACAAATATTTGTAGTTTTATAATGAACAATTGTTATCAAATTAAAATTTTCACACAGCATTATAGTCTATTATAAGCCATTAAATACAGTTTATTAAAATGTAGAGAGTTCTTAATATTTGAACTGATATTTTTGTAGCCTTGGAGAAAGAGCAGATTAAGGTGAAAATAATACACTATCATCCTTAACATTCAATTGACAGAGTGATAAAAGTATAACAGGAAGTGAGATTCCTCTTCTTTCCTCAAACAGAGGAGCTAAGTTTTACAACTACTCTCCAGTGTAGCTGTTCATGATGGGAAATTATCCATGCATATCTTTATGCTTTCAACATAAAATATATCTAGCTGTAAATGGAATATAGATGCTATAGCTTTTATGCAGAAGGCAACGGGCTTCAAATGACACCTCAACATCCAGTGAGTTATAATAGTAAATAAATACATGGTAATTGTTGGATAGCTAGGCTCTGATTTGTTTTTATTCCAGAGTAATTTTGCCTACGGACAAACTTTGTATAAACAAAGATAATTGAACTTTTGCACCCCAAAGGATATTGTTCTCTTGTACTAGTAATTTGCCTTCATCCCCTCAGGGTGTAAGCTTGACTTGAATGCTAATTTAGAAAATGTATTCTATATTTTTCCTTAAGTAGGTACACACTAAAGATAATTCATAAATAGAGGACTGCTCTTTGCAGTGGGAAAATATTGATTGTGAATGGATGGAAAATATGCTTAGGAGTTTAAGAAGTAGGGCTAAAGAGTTCAGAAGTCCAAATTTTGATCCTGTTTTTAGACTTGTTTGCTGGGCTTTAATTTCCTTGCTGTGTAAACAGAAAATAATAGAACCTTTCTCAAGGCAGCAATTGATAGAGATTGACTGAGCTAACTCCCATGAAGAACCTACTATAGCGAGAACTTACATTATAAGCACATAGGATATGTTAAACTTACAGTATAAGCACATAGCATAAATTACCTTTTTTTATTTATAGTTTTCCCCTCAATATGTAGCAGTTTGTATACAACTGGAGTTTCTTGGTGTTAGCAGTATTGCATGACTTTGTTTTCCCACTGTTAGAAACACTGTGGTGGCTTGATGGGGGAAGGGTCTTGGTGGAACTGATTTCTAGATCTTTCCAAGGGTCATTGTGCCCATGAATTTGCCAGCAGTCAAGTTGTAAGTGCTTGGCACAGCCAAGTGTACTCTGAGCGGCAGCTTAGAGTGCTCTTTGGTAAATACTAATAATTGGCATTGTTTAAGTCAGGATCTGTTGCTGCCTTGCTGGCAATGAGAGAGTCTCAAGTAGAGTTGCACTAATGCTTTTGAGTAGTAACGCCTTGTCCTTCACCATAGTTGAGGCTGATATTAACACTAAGATCTAACGACTGACTGACTGATAAGATGCCAAGGAGGGAGTCCATAAAAATTATCCAATGGATCAAAACCCAGTGTCATTGAGGGAGGGGGACTTGATTGGGGGAGGGGGAGGGATATGGGAGGCGGTGGAGGGGAGGAGGCAGAAATCTTTAATAAATAAATAAAAGAAAAAAAGAAAAACACTCTCAAGGAAAAAAAATTATCCAGTGGATGGCTTAAAATAAGGTTATTCTATTTCTTAAGACAGCCATTGAACAAATTATATAGGTTCTTGGTGGTTGGCAGAATTTGAGATAAAATTTGATCTAAGCTAATACTGGGTTTTTTGGAAGTCAGTGTTGTGTATTATGATTTTCTGAGTGTGTTTTGTAAGTATGTATGTGCATACCTAAGTGTGGATTCACTTGCGTTTTGTATGCATAGAGGCCAACAGTTGACGTTGGATACCTTTCTCTATTGCTCTTTACCTTATTTTAGAGACAGGATCTCTCAGTAAACCTGGAGTTATTATATTGTTTAGTCTGTCTGGTCAGTAAGACCTTCAGAGCTGCCCAGTCTCACTCCCCAGTACTGAGGGTTTTGGTGGGTGTTTGAAACACAAACTCAGGCCTTTCTGCTTTTGCAAAAAGTCGTTTAGCTACTGAGCCTTTTCCTTAGTCTCCCAGTATTATAGTTTTATTTAGTTACTGTTGTAAATTATTGTTTCAGAAAATTATATATGTACCTAATAGCTTCATTTCCTTTCTGTTATTATATGAAAACCATGATTAGTCACCTACAAGACATTGACAGTGGGTTATCTGTCTACACAATGAAAGACTTGCTAATTTTATTCGTTGATGCTTACATACAACCATTTTAAAAATCACATATTGACAGAAATGGTCACTAGTGCTTTTGGAAGGTGTGTGCCGGGAATCCCCTTCCCAAGTCATTCATAGATTGGTCGGGAGATAGCCGCGGCATAAGGAAGGAAGAGTATCACCATGCACACTTCTTTAACGTTTGTGCTAGGGACTAGAGAGTTGTCTGAGAGGGTAATGGTGCTGGGTTTGATTCTCATCACCCACAGGGTATTTCTAAATTCCCTCTAAGTCCAGTTCTAGCTGACCTGGTGCTCCCTTCTTAATTCCACAGGCACCAAGTGTGCATGTGGCAAACAGACATGAATGTGAGCAAGATACATATGGACATAAAATAAGTAAACCTTAAAAAGATTTAAAATTTGTGTTTATTGTGCTTGCCTCCCAACTGTGGTCCTAGGACAGTACTCTAGGCATACCTAGTCCAATTGCTTGAACTCTTTTAACAAACCTTTGTTGCAAATTTATATTACATTATCTATGTGTTTAGCACCTCCTATTCAATATATTTAGTTTAATTCCTATTTTAATGAGATCATATGTTTTGGTGTAGATTAAGAAGACATTTAACAGTGCAAGTGTTCTAGAATGAAATTTTATAGCACTTAGTTAAATATGTCTTAACTTCCATTTCTGTATATTGGAAAAACAGGGCTGAGAGAATCCTTTGTGTAATAGTGGGGTCTTGAGACATTCTGGATATCCATGGTTGAGGGAAAGGCCAAGAAAGGGCACAGAGTTGACTTGAGGAATGGAATGAATCCGTGGGAAAGAATAAATGGTGCATGGTGATGAGGATAAACTTTAAAGAGCCAAATGTGAATGGTGAGATGAAGCAAGACAATGGGGCATATAACACAAGGAAGTAAATATTTAAAAGTATACATATCTTAAAAGTATATCGAAAAGAAAATTCCACACAATATTCTTATCTGTACTTTTTATTTCTTATTTTTGTTTTACTTTTATTATTTCTTAAGCTTTCCTGGAAGGGGGGCATTACAAAGGTGAAGGGGTGGATACAGAGGGACTTGGAAGTGGTGGCATTGGGGTGCATAATGTGAAATTCTCAAGAAATCAATAAAAAATTATGTTAAAAAACAAATAAACTTGGGAGAGAATTTCAAAGTGAAAAGAATTTTATCTCAAGGGAAAGTCTCTGTGATTATTTTTAATATTTAACTAAATATACATGCTATAAATCGCAGATATTCTCAGTTCTAATTTAACTCAAATTTAAATGACAGCATTATTTGTTATCCCACTATTTAATGAATTCATGTCCTGTTTGGTTTTAGTGGGAGGGATAGAGTTCGTTTTTTGTTGTTGTTTTAAAGTTCCCTAGAGTTAAACTGTGCTAAAAGCCTTTAAAACAGTGTTTTTGGTGTCCCTACTTGAAATATTTTTGTTTTAGATGTCTAAGTGATATTTTTATTGGCTGGAGGATGCCCAGGAAGGCTATGTTAATAGTCCAGGATAGAGCAGAAGCAAGTGGATCTCTGAGTTTCAGGCCAACGTGGTCTATAGAGTAAGTTCCAAGACAGTTAGGGTTACACAGAAAAACCCTGTCTTGGAAAGAAAATCTAATTTAAAAATTTAAGTGTTTAGTTTATTAAGATGGCTAGTAAAACTTTAAACTTTTAAGTTGTTTTTTGATAATGAAAATATTTTCAAAAATAAAAAATAAAATTTCATTTGATAACCATTTACTATATGGCTTAGATTTTAAATATGAATTAGATTTTTCATTGTTTTTTATATTATATCTAATTTTATATCACCTGTAATCTTATTGTTGATTTCCTTCTTTGAAGTTACTGAGACAGTTTTTTTTCTCAGGCTGTGAGAAAATTTACTGCAGTTAGAATGACCTTCAGATATCAGTGGTTTGTCTCGTAAGATATGTTTGCTCCTGCCTTGGGAAAAGAACCCTGCTCTGGCATGCTAATCTTCTAGGGCAGAGAAGGTTGTCTTGTACTGACTCCTGTGAGTTCTGCTTCCTCTCCAATTTTTTTCTGACAGAAAGAGGCTTGTGACCAAGCTCTGATGTCCTACAGGAAAAACTGAGTGTGTTTTGAATGATGGGTGTAATATTCTCTTAAAAAAATGGTTGGTTTTTGTTGAATTTCCCTCCCCATAAGTTCCCCCAAAAGATATGTGGGATTTTGGCTATCAGTACCACATCATTGATTCTACAGAGACAATTAAGTTAAAATAAGACCATTAGACTGGGTTCTAATCCTACATTACTTATGTTTCTATTTAATAATATCAAAAAGGAGGCACATAGGTCATTTGGTAGCTTGTTTGCTTGCATGATAAAAGCTGATATGGGTTCTTAAGCAGTGTGTGAACTACACACAGAATCACATAAACCAGGTATGGTGGCTCAGGACTGTAATACCACTGTTTGGGAGCTGGAGGCAGGAAGAATCAGGAGTTTAAGTTAATCTTTCCTTGAGGTCAGGCTGAGAGATATAAAGCTCTGTCTTTTTTTAAAAAAAATAATAAACAACAATGATAGTCGATCTGGTCACAGAAATATATGCTTTCTAATTTTCTGTCAATTCGACAGAAGCTAGAGTAATCTGAGCAGAGAGACCCCTATGGAGAAAATGTCTCTGTAAGACCTGGCTGTAGGGGAGCCTGCAGGGCATTTTCTTAAGCAGTGATTGATTGGGGGAGGTGGTCCCAGTCCATTGTGGGTGATGCCATCCCTGGGCTGATAGTCCTGGTTTCTTTAAGAAAACAGGCTGAGCAAGGAGGAGCAGGTCAGTAAGTAGCAGTCCTCCATGGTCTCTTCATCAGCTCCTGCCCTCAAGTTCCCACTCTGAATTCCTGCCTTGGCTTCCCTCAGTATACAGTGAGTCTAGATGTGTAAAGTCAAAGAAACCCTTTCTTTCCCAAGGTGCTTTTGAGCATGGTATTTCTTTCTTTCTTTTTTTTTTTTTTTTTGTGGTTTTTCGAGACAGGGTTTCTCTGTGGTTTTGGAGCCTGTCCCGGAACTAGCTCTTGTAGACCAGGCTGGTCTCGAACTCACAGAGATCCGCCTGCCTCTGCCTCCCGAGTGCTGGGTAAGCATGGTATTTCTTAGCAGCATTAGAAACCCTAACTAAGATAAGAGGGATACAGACAGACAGAAGATCACAGGATGGTATCGATAAGGGGAGGAGTTTCTGAAGCCAGAAGAGAGGAACATTGAGCATTTTCTCCCTCACATTTCTCTGAAGTAATCAAACCTAACTGATTTTAGGCTTTAGCTTTCAGAACCATAAGACAGTAGATTATACTCTAAAAGCCACCCAGTCTGTGACACTTCATTACAATTGTCCAAGGACATGAATACCATTGTGTTTAAATTTTCCAATATGCTTTTAAAATATTTTCTTATTGACTTCCAATTCATTACATGTTTGTTATAATATTTAGCCAATTAAAATCTCTACATTTTTTAGGTTTTTATTAGGCTATCACAATGAATTTAAATTTTGTTTTCAAATATTAAATTATATGTTTGAAACCAATTTTGTGGTTATTATAGTTTTCTCTATTCAGAAACAAAGAAAATCTTATGATTTTTCTAACTTAATATCCTGAGAGTTGTGTGAAGTATAGTTATATAGAAATAAACATTCGTATTTTCAAACACATAAATAACACAATATCTTTGATATTTGCAGTATGCCATAGTTTATAAAGTATGCCTTTCTGCAAGCAGTTGCATCTGTCTCATAACTTGCAGTGGCCAGGTTGATTGAAATGGCTGTGGCGTGGATTATTCCCTCCCCTCTTCTCCCCTCTTTTTCTTTTCTTCTCTTTTCTCCTTCATTAATTTTCTTTATTATCATTATTTTTTTAAGTGAAGCAGCACAGTGATTTCCTACAGGCGGTTCTCTGTTGATCTAATTTCCAAACACACCTTGGAAGTGAGAAATATGTACTTTCTTTACAAGTGTGCCTGGGACAGTTGTGCCTAACACAGTTCAGCTGGGAATGGTGATGGGCAAAACAGCTACCCAGGAGAAGGAAGCCAGACGACGGTGGTGCTGCTCTGCTGTTGCAAACATTTACCTGCCATCCGATGGCATTTTTATCCAAGTGTTTGGATCTCCCTGCTCTGAGTCATCCAAATGCTCTTTATGCTCTGACCTCTGTTCCAATATGAGAGTTGCTCCAGCTTATGGATTCTGCCCATTTTATCTCATGGGCTATGGACTCAAAACAATTTTAACTTCCCTCTTTACACCTGTAAAAGTGTCTAAAGTAATTAATATGACCAATTTTGTATCTTCAAGAATAGCTATTTTCAAGTAGCAAACAAGCATTGGTAAGAAACTGGAGCAAGTCTTTCCAGTTGGACTGTATTAGAATTCCATCTACATTTTAATTTGGTTCCTGCTGTGTGGATATATGAGACTGAATCTATTACCTGGCTCAGTGGTCCTTTCAGACAATTTCCCTTTCTCATTCTCATTTTATTGTGAGAGATCATCAACACACTATAGAGGGCTGCAGATCCATTTTGACGACTTTCATGAGGCCTCGATGACTGTAACTTTCCATTAAGAAAACAAAGCTGAATCTCAGAATCAGAACCAGTGGTGTCTGCTGTTTAAGAGACTGCTCTTGATTAAAGGAGCTTCTTGCGGAGCAGGACGTGAGATTTTCTAGTTCGACTTTTCTTCTTTACTGAGTCTTCATTTGGGTACTGCACAGAAGAAAATTGTGCAGCAATTGCCCCCTTGGGAAAGGGCCTGGTTTCACAGCCGACATTCTGCTTTCTCTTCAATGCTACATTGGTTTGCCCGCTTTTGCTGATCACCATCCACCTGCTGTGATTTCATTTGGAAAGATTCGTTTCTCCGAGTGTTTGCTGTAACTTCTGCTTTAAACACAGTCCTTTCGTGCCTTTAACGCAGTTAATCCTTACTGGGAAGCAGTTTAATAGACCTTCGGTGTAAAGCTTAGGAACATTAATTTAGTTTTGGTTTATTTAATTCATTGCCATGGTGTACAATTTCAGGATATGTCTGGAAGTTAGAGAGATGGTGTTAGATTATACTAATGTGGCATTTCATTTTCTCTTGCTGCCCAGAAGGTTGATGAAATACACTCTTGGGGTAGAATAACTAGCAGTTATTCATTCCATTTGCACCCAGGGCTCTCTTCTCCATCTTCAAAACTGTCCACTTTTCACCAGGTATCTGGAACCTCTATTCAGTCTCCAGGATCAGTCTTTCCCAACTCACTCTGTCTTTCTTTTTGCTATTTTTTTTGACATTTTCTTCTTGATATACAGCTTACCCCTTCCTCTCACTTCCTTTTAATACTGTCATCATGGCAACTGCCTTTTAACTGGCCTAACAACTGTAGATTTTTGTAAGATAACAGATGAAGATTTTAAATTATGATACTCATATGTCAAATCTCCAATGTTCTGTAGTTTCTCACCACTTAAAATACTGTCTGGTATTTATAGCTTCAAATGTCTGCTATTATCTCCATTATATCTATGCAAAGTTAGATCTTATCAATTGCAATCATTTTTCACTTAGAGTATGTCCCATTCCCTGAATTCTCTGATTTTCAATATTGTCCCTTTCCAGAGGTGAAAAATTGCTTATGACACTTGCACCTGTGACCATATTACATCCCTCAGTACACGGTGCCTAACCATGGTAGATGTTAAATTAGTGGGACCTTAGAGTTTTGTGTTTTTACTTCTCAGTATAAGTCAATGTGATCTTTAGATGAGGGGAGAATGGTTTACCTTGCATTCTACTTCAGACCTTACAGGCTCAGAACTGGACTTGCCTCATCCATGCCTAGCTCTAACTCTTGATTTGCAACCTCTACTGACTTAACTGAAGCTCCCTGACCTCATTTCTTCATCTGCGAGGTGGAGATGACCTGTCCACTCACATTAAAGAGTTGTTATGAGAACCAAATAAAGGATTCTGGGTGCAGCATCTTCAAAGAATGATGGATACACTGCTGTCAATTACATGAATGCGCAGTTTATCTATCCAGGGTGATAACCACACCAAACATTTCCAGGATCTGTGAAAATTATATAGGGAAATACATCTTAATTGAAGAACTCGATTTTTAGTCTTACTCCTAGTAATTGCCAATATATATGTTCCTTTTATGTTGAAACTCTTTGTAGCTACATAGATACTTTTGTACTACTGAATTGGTATGTTAAAATATCATGTAAAGTGCTGGTGATAGTATGATCTGTTATTAATACAATTCTACATCTGCATAGCCATACAATGTATGTTATTAAATAGCCTTGCTCTGCTAGTTACTTTCATCATTTATTGAACATTGAATAAGCACAATTTAAATTTATCTAGTTACTGTAATATATCCATTAAATGCTGGTCAAAAAATTAGTGTAAGCACATCTGATTCATTAATATGATAATGTATACATGCCATATCAATATTAAAATTATTTCTAATCTTGTCCAACTTACATTTGATCCTACTCTTCTTCCCATCTTCCCTTCGGTTATCTAAGCTTCTGTTCACCCATTAACTACAAAATTTTCTCTGAATGGCTTGATATTTAAGTGTATTATTATTATTTTACAATTCTTAATATAAGAGTAAAAATATTTCAATTTTGAAAATCCAAGGGCATTTCTAGAATTCCAAAAGTATCTGGAATTCTTGAATTGACTTGAATAACACCATGCTTTCAAAATAAGGAAAAGAATCTGGGTTTTCTATTTTGCAGCAGATTCTTCATTGTCTTCTGTAACATTTGTGCCCTAGTGACCAATACCAACAAAGGAAATAACTGAGATAGGAATTCAAATGACAGTTATGGTTGTGAAACATTTAACTAAAAAGAGATATGTTACATTTGTTTATGCTGTGGAGTATTACTTTAACTGTGTGAAGGTGTGTTACATTTGTTTATGCTGCATTTGTTTAACAGTGTAAGGATGTGTTACTTTTGTTTATGCTGTGGAGTATTACTTTAACTATGTGAAGGTGTGTTACATTTGTTTATGTTGCATTTGTTTAACAGTGTCAGGATGTGTTACTTTTGTTTATGCTGTGGAATAATACTTTAACTGTGTGAAGATGTGTTACATTTGTTTATGCTGCAATTTGTTTAATTATGAAAACATGTGTTGCTGTTTTACCTTGCCTGCCCAAGGTACACGATAGATCTAATAAAAAGCTGAATGGCCAATAGCGAGACAGAGAGAGGAGTAGGCAGGACTGGCCAACAGAAAGAATAAATAGGAAAATCTAGATTCCAGAAGAACAAGTACAAGAGGAGGAGTAGGAAAGAATGGAGTATCAAGAAAGGGACACGCCTGGAACCAGAAGTCAGGAACCTACCAGCCAGACACAAGAAGCAACAAAAGTAAGTTATAAAGAAGAAAAGAAAGGTAAAAAGCCCCGAGTCATAACTAGACAAACAGAAACAGCTTGAAACAAGAGCTAAGTTAAGGCAGAGCATTCATAATTAAGACTAAGTCTCTGTGTTGTGATTTGGGAATTGGTTGGTGGCCCAAAACAAAGAAGCTTGGTCCACAGCTGACCTCAACTGTGAGCATAAGCTAATTTTTATGGCCCGAGGTCCCGTTAGGTGCGGAAAGTACAGGGAATATTCTGATTGCAGGCTCCCTTCCTGCTACGTTCACGCTCTGATAAAGCAAAGACAGTCAATAAGTGTAGCAGAGGGTCGGTAGAGCTTACGGAGCAGACTGAGAAAACAGAGTGTTTAATCTACGAGGAAGGCAAATGGAAATAGACTTGGTTACACAGTGTTTCTTAGAATGGCACAGCATATGATTCCTTTTCTCTTAGCAGTTTAA
Organism: Microtus oregoni; assembly: GCF_018167655.1. NCBI lineage: Eukaryota > Metazoa > Chordata > Mammalia > Rodentia > Cricetidae > Microtus > Microtus oregoni. The sequence continues at coordinate 45,730,291 of NW_024543060.1, forward strand.
TTGAAATTTTTATGTATATTTATTTCCATAGAGTTGGTATTAAGGCAGACAATGTTTTCCAGCTGCTGTGAAGTTGTTGCACCAAATCTTCCTAGCTGTGACATAGTCATATACTTTCCTATAAACTTCAGTTTTATCTTCTTCCCAGGTGATACTTAGAGTTTGGCATCCATCAACAAAGCTTTGAAACAGAATGATAGTCCTAGGAAAGAAAGGGAGCTTAAACAGGCAGGTGGAGATTTTATTTATACTGTAGGAATACTAAGCATCCTGTTTATGACAGCTATTTCTCTCTTTGCAGGGTAAGATTCTTCATCTTTTAGCAGCATTGGTTGAGCCATAAGACCATGGAAAAATAGTCCCCACCCCCAGAGTACTCTAGGCTATTAGTTTTACAGACTGCATAATTTTTGACAAGAATACAATTTGAAGCAAGCTGTTATGATTAATTGTTGCTTATTAACTTGTTCCTCATTCTGCATGAAATAATACTGTGTCTTTTCTCGCTCTAAAGTCTACGTTTATGTTAAGTTGCAAGGTATTTGGTGAGGCTGGAAGTTTAGAAGCCCAGGTCAAGTTGTGGAGAGGCAGCTTTTCTGTGTGTTCATAGGCCAGTGTCAGTGTTTAACAAAATCATAGTAAGTGGGCCAACAGGAAGATTGGCATATCAGTTTTGATGTTGGTATCCTACTGTTTTATACCTTATAAAATGCTTACCTTTGCAGAAAGAAATCTGAATACAAGTATTATTCACATTGTTTATAGACTACCTTGGAAGAATGCAATACGAAAATATAAGTCCTTAAACTCATATGAACTCTTTGTCTTTATAGGTTATTTACTAAATGATTAGCATGGCTCATCAGCTTCTCTCTGACAAAAAGTAGGCAGCAACAGTCTTCTGCTGTTTTACATGTGTAAGAGTAGGAGATTCTGAATTTTATGTGTACTCATGTAAATATGTATTAAAGAGTGCTTTTCTTTAATATCAGTGTTGGACTTTGTCAGCTCTCAGACTCTTAGTACCTCTACCTTTGAGATCCCAATACATGTGATTATGTTGGCATAAACAAGGAAAACACCACAGTGAAGAAAATGCTTACTTTTATTTATTAGTTGTTTTTATTTTTGTTCCAGAATTGGGCAACACTTAATTCCTTGAAAAACAATATATTTCCTATTTATCTGTCAGTATTGTGGATCAAACTGAGAGCCTTGTAGATGCCAGGCAATCACTCTCCCACTGAGCTATACAGCTCAAGAATCCCCTTTTAAAGACATCTTACTATTCAGCCAAGACTGGCCTCCAGTTACTGGGAAGACAAAAATAGCAGAATGTAAGTTAACAAAAATGTTTTAATTTATAAAACTTGCCCAGATCTGACTAGGAGGGGCATTTTTAGTATTTCTAGTCATTTTTATTTGATAAAAACTAGAAAAACACATTGCGTCAAATTATTATAGTGGAACCAGTCTTCAGTGTATACCACAGATATAGTTTATAAAAATACCATCTTTTTTATAATGAAAAATTTGATAGCCATCACAAAACCAAAACCATGTATATTACTTGCAAAGTGATTTTTATTAATAAAACTCATATTCATATCTACTGTGGGGATTCTGATATTCAAGCATGTAGCTTACAAGTCTAGGAATTCTCTGATTAACAATGTTCAGACAATTCGAAATCTTTGAAAGAAATAGGATATGCAAAGGGCTTGATTACAAAGAATAATGGTATGACTTTAAATGCCTCTCAGTCGTTCATTTTACAACCCCATGGAAATTGATTTTATTGTCATGTTTCTTACTGTATTCTTCTCTGCATGCTTTTCTTTACAATTGTGTTTTCATTGGTTAAAAAGACTTTTTTAGTTATATGTATGTATGTAATTGTGTGTCTGTGTTTAGTATGTGCACTTGAGTGCAGATTCCCATGGAGGAAGAGGCATTGGAGTCTTTGGAGCTGGGGAAAAAGGCAGATGTAAACCTCTTGGTGTGTTGAAAACTGAATTTAGGTCCTCTTCAAGAGCAGCTTATGTTCTTAACTTATGAGCCACACTTCTAGCCTTAGTATATAATTTCTCATGCAAGACTCAAACTATATACCCTTTATATTTTCTTTTGGAAATAAAATACTTCATACATAACTATAGAATTTTGAACACAAAGTGAAGAGAAAAACTAAGAGGTAGTATTCATGCTTTACTGTTAAATGAGATTATTTTGCTGATTATCATGTCTTGGTTTCTTAGTGTTTTTTAATATAGGAAAACAATGGTAACAGGTACATGGTTGATTGTTAGTTATCACTATATAACAGCCAATTATAAACTTTCAGAATTTCATAGAGCTAGGAGCACTTATTTATTGATAATGAATTTGCATATTGATTAAAGTTTGGTTGATCAAGGCTTATTTCATCTTTCCTTGTACATTTTTTTTTCTAGTCACAGGCAGTACTGTTCTAGGCTGTGGCCTGTAAGGACGTATGTTTATCTCTGTGTCCATGTTGGAGCCACAAGGAAAGGAAAGCAGTGGATAGAAAAATTCTTATGTTGTTGGGAGGAGTATTAAGACAGTGAGAGCAAACGTGTACCTCATTAAGTTGGAACTCAGAATTGGGGCATTGAATGTGGCTTCTATTTATTTCCAGAGGTCAAAGCATGCCAGTGGATATTGGTGAATTTTGTTTTTCTGTGGCGCTAGAGCAAGCAGAGAGCAAGTATATGCTATATGAGATGGAAATAAAATAGTACAAGTTCAGATTCTGTAAAGGGTTGGAAATAAATTAATCTCTTGACCTTCAGAATCACTGACACTTACCGAGTATTTTGATGGAGTCCATACTGCAGTAAAAATATTTGTATTGTCCTACAGCATTTTCCTCCTGAGGCCAGAGTCAGGGCTAAAATAAGAACAACAATGAATGAGATCAAGATAGAAGAAATTAGTATATTTAATAAATAATTTTATGGAACCTGTGAATAGAGGGTGTCATGGGGTCTACAATATTGGGTCTTGTTCATAATTGTACATGGCCTAGTAATTTCCATTCTACTCACATTTGAAATGCTGTCTGTGGTTATGACTGTTTGGTGGATTGATGAGATTATTAGTATAATAACTATGTCAGAGAGAGGAGTTGAACCTCTGCCATAAAAGTTTTAAAAGTTAAGCACTTTCTAGTCTCTGGATCCCCAAGTAACTTGGTCTTATAGGTGAGTGGTGCTGTATAATTCTTTGCTGTGGGAATCCTGTGTATGAAGGATGGTTGGGATGCAGCATTCTGCTATTCACACACTAGATACCTTCCTTCTTCCTAGCCATGGCAGTTTCAAATCCTTCACCCTCTGCATTGCATTCTCCCCAACAGAATCTAAATTCTGCTCACTTAGGAACTTCTATCTATCACAGCACAACTTATGTTATTAGTCTTGAATATGTGATAATCCTTTATATCGAAGACGGGGAGAGCAAAAAAATATTTCAGAGTAAAATTCAGCTCTCTTAATTCCAAAATGAATGGATTTCATTATATTGCTCAGTAATAATAAAGGGAAATGGCAACTTAAAATGGGAATTTTTTCCTTCAGTAGTTGACAAGTAAAGGTAATTACATTGTGTAGAGAGTAAGGCTTATGAAAGGGAGTTGGGGGGTTATTGTGCTTACACCAATTGAGACAGACAATGACAGAGTTAGATGCAGTGCAAGGGGCAGGCGTCAGCCAAATGAGAGAAGTCACAGTGAGCCTCATAAGAGTTAGCAGCCTAAATTCAGTCCGATATCAAACAGCAGCTGGAAGACAGAAATGTTGACCTTAAGAATGTGGTTCAACATGAAGAAAATGGCTGGAAATGAGGTGGAGGGCACAGTGATTCGTGCCATGCTGTGGATTCTCAACTTTAATCCTGAAGGCATATTGGATACACACAGAAATTTTAAACATGGAAGTTAAAAAATACCTTAACACTTTAATCCTGGGTACCATCTTCCTACTCTACAAGGGTGGTTGTGTTATAGAAGTTGCAGCTGAGAGGAACATTTACTCTTGGTGACAGAAAATCAGTTGAAGAGTACAAATTCAAGTAGCAGGACTGTTTATGTTGGGGTGATGACTGTGGCTTAAATTGCTTTTTTTAAAAAAAAAGACTTATTTTTTTTATTATGTATACAACATTCTGCCTCCATGTATGCTCGCATGCCAGAAGAGAGCACCAGATCTCATTCCAGATGGTTGTGAGCCACCAAGTGGTTGCTGGGAATTGAACTCAGGACCTCTGGAAGAACAGCCAGTGCTCTTAAGCACTGAGCCATCTCTCCAGCCCCCTTAAATTTCTTTTTTTTCTATTACTATGACTATTTTTATATTTTGATACAGGGTCTTGTTATGTAACTCAGGCTGTCCTAGAATTCACTATATAGACCAGATTGGCCTTAGACTTACATCTGCCTATGTCTCTCCTTGGTGCTGAGATTAAATGCATGCCACATCCAGATCCTTTTTTATTATCTTTGATTTGAATTTGGGAGTGGTGAAAAAATTTATTTGTAATAGTGAGTGAGTGTGTGTGTGTTCCCTAATAATTGGTAAGCTTCAAAAGCATTCCAAGACCGCTAGTGAACACCTGAAGCTGTGGATAATACTAAATCCTGCATAGGACATTAATAACCAAGACAGTTGCTAGGCTACCAACAACAGGTAGAAGGCATATATAATATGAATACATTAGCCCAGGAAGTGATTTGTCTCTCATAGCAGACTTTCTTATGAACCATCCTTTTCCTGAGAATGCATTTTAACTTATGAATTCTTTATCTTAAATTTTCCATTCAGTATTTCCAGTGTGGTAGATGACAGGTAACAGAATCTGGGTATTAAGCAGGCAAGGAGGGCTACTGGAGGATGTGTTGTTAGAGTAGTCTGTTGTGGGGGTTCAGGCCAGGAACTGTAATGGTGGGTGTGGCAGTGGCAGACTGAGGTCAAAGGGGAGCTTAGGGAAGAGTGACTTAGGAAGTGATGTCATGGGGAGGTGTTGTGGTCACTGCCAAGGGAAGGGAAGAGTCCTGGCATTTCCCTGTGTTTCCAACTTGAGTGATTGACTCGCCTCTTATATTGGGAATTTAGGGAGATGACAAAATACTTTTGGGGAAAACATATCTTGATTAGATTGTGATCTCTGCTTCAAAGACATTTACACTGAAGAGGTATCCAGTGGCCCATTAAAAAGAGTTCTGGGCCTAGGAGGATAAATCAGTCAAGTGGTTGCCATAGAAGCATGAGGCCCTAGTCTGGATCATCAGCACCCATCTAAAGAGCAAACACTTTGCTGTGAGTCTGTAATTCCAACTCTGGGAAGACTTGCAGGAGGATCCCTGGAAGTCTCTGGCAGGCTACCTCAACTAAATTGTTGAGCTCTGGGTTCAGTGAATAAATCTGTCTCAAAATTTAAGTGATGAGCAATTGAGAAAGATACTCAACACTGCTCTGCATTTACATTCACATGCATACCCATATTTCCATAAATGGCTCAGCATTTAGGATGAGGCTGGGTGGAGATGGACATCTGATAATAATAAAAATATTGGGTACATCACCCATGAAAATACACACTGGGAAAGGATACCCTTTCTCAAAAACTATAAAACAAAACAAAATCCAGTGATCCCTGCAAAAGAACAAGGAAGAATGCCTAATCAGGAGTGGTTGACCGTCTCCCTGGCAAGAGGGAATTCTTAAAGGGAAGAGGAGACATGCAAAATAACAAGCAGAGGCCAATCTAATGCCACATACAGCTGTGTTTCCGTCTGCAGTAGTCTGGACAAACGCCAGAGTTTGACACTGACTGTGGGGGCTTGTAACAATATGGACAGCAAGCAAGAAAACCACACTTTAAAGGTATTTGCATTGAAAAAAAAGCAGATTGTTTGCTGCACAAGACTTTTTAAATGACTTAGGTTTCTTTAGCATAGAAAGTTTTCCAAGGGACCATAGAGAAAGATTCATATATGGATGATGTATTTTGAAATATTTGCCTGTTAACTGATGAGCATCATGAACATATTTTGTATCACAATATACCAGCTATGTTTTTCCAGTCCCTTTTGGTTTAATTTTGCTTCTTTACCCACTGTGCCACATTCTGTCCCTTGTCATATTTCAAATGGTTAATTCTACAATAATTAAAAATGAATGCGATTAATACTTAAAATATAAACTAGACTGATTTCATAATTCTGTAGTATTGAGATTTTATCATTTAGTTATTTAAAGTATATATTGGTCTTCAGCTGTTTACGTATTATTTTCAATACTTTGTTCATTATTACAAATGCTTAGTTTTTAATGCTGAGAATATATACTCTTATTAAGCTTGTTTTCCATTCCATTTGCATATGTTTTTCTCCTAATATAATCAATGCATACATGATGAGGGAAGCCTAATAACATGGATAAAATTAGCTACAAACCAGAATAGGATTTAAGAGCCAAATTCTTAGATTCCTGAGTTAATACACTTGACTTGCTGGAAAGAAATGCTTGGAATTGTAGCACGATTAGTCACTTGCACCTAAAGATAAGTAAATTAAATACATTTTAGTATGTTGCAAAGGCATACAAACCTTTAATAAATGAGTAAAATTGGAGTGGAGGGGCATGGCCAGGAGCATGAGGTAACCTACCTGAAAGGAGGGTAACTGCTCCCCATGTGTTTCCGGGGCGTGTGCACACAAAGCATCCTTGGAGGGTCGGTGTGAGAGCACATGGGCTTCTGATGTGAGAATACAAAGAAAGAGAATGTGACTAAAGACGGTGTGGAATGATATGGAGGCTATTAAAACGCAGGCATTCTCACAGAGTCTAGTCTATTTGCAATTTTGGCTTTGAGTGACAACTGACATTTGAACCAGGCGGTTTGAGTAGAACTGTACTTTCTCTTTACAGCTTCAAAGAAGCTTCCACTGTGAGTTCTAAGAAGTAACCCCAAACACAGATACCGTTTTAAAGGTCTTGAATTCAAGAAAATATTGTAGACTCATTTCTACTTTAAACGTATCTATCCATACTAATATAATGATAAACACCCTTTTGTTTTATAAAGTAGCATAGAATGCCATGTTCCACAGTGAGATGGTAAAGAAAGTCTTTCTATGGGACTTATATTATCAGTGGAATTTAAGATAGGGCTAAAATAATTTGTGATAAAATAAATATATTCCTTAGACTATGTAAATTTTCAGAATTCTAAATTAGCATAGACTTTTTGCCTTTTCTGTTGCTGATATGGAAGCTGCAGTCATATACATTATTCTACGATATGGGGTCTTTTTGACTTGGATGCATATATGTCAGAACTGCAATCAGATGTCCTAAATAGGATAATTGCATTTTTTTTTTGCTTAAGGAAAGAGTTCTCTTTTATTCAGCTTTTTATGAATTTATACATTTGGCTTATTTCATGTTCCTATTGCTCATGTGTGTTGTATAAAGTAAAACATATCTTCATTAGTGGAACCACAAAGACCTCTATGGACAGGGTCTTTATTTTAAAACAGATGATGGCTTTTACATTAGAAGCCAAAAAACAGAGCATCAATCAGATGATTCTTTAAACTTCCTCTTCTGTGGGTTTCACTCCCTGTTAAGTCCTTCACCACATGTACACAGTGCTCTTTAGGAAGAGTAATGGATGGGGAGAGGGATCTGAGCTGCCATTACTTGCAAGCATAGAAAACCGCTTTCTAAAACCCGTTGCCAAATGCAGTCTGGCTAGCCATTACTTTTGACCAAAAAGCTCCTTTGTAAAACTTTCAGTCATTCACCGATGCCTGAGCTAATGCTGCAGTTCGACATCTATTAGGATACATGGGTTGGAGTTTCTGCTTGTTGAAAAGACAAACCAAAAGATAGGAAAAATATTTATGTATGTGCCTGCATTAGTGAGTGCACACTTGCGTGTATGTGTGCAGTTGTGTATGCATGCCTGTGCACATATTTGTGAAGATCCATGACCAACCTTTGACGCCATTCCTCAGGACCTATCTATCTACCTTTGCTTTTGGTTTGTTTGCTTTTTACTTTAAAGCAGAATCTTCACAGGGTCAGGGGCTTGCCGATAGGGTGAACTGAGTGGTTTGTCTTAACAGTTCTCAGTGGTGTAATTTCTTTTGCTTATATAGAGCTGTACTTGACGCTGCCTGTTGAATGTAAAGAGTTTTTATGGGATGGGTGAAAATTTGTAGAATCACTAAGTTTTGAAAAAATGTTGAATATCTGAACCCTAGGAAATATAGGAACAAGGCAACCTCAAGCACCGTATTAGTCTTTGTAGTCTGTTTCTTCAGAATATCAACCATCCCAAGTCTAGATTTCTGCTGAAGGAGAAAATTCTCGAGAGGACCAGATTGGCTCAGTTTGCTCACACATATATTGCATTAGATAAATATGTCTGCTCGGAGGCATTAACAACATGGCACATATAAGAGCTCTAGGGGATTTAGGCAGTCACATACTCTGTCCTTGTGTACAAAATCAAGGAGTATTTATACAACTTTTCTCTTGTCCAGGGACAAGCAGTCACTTCTCTTGCTGCATGTGGAATCAGCGTCATGGCACTAATGTTATAATGGTTCTATGTACAGAGTGACATTAAGGGGGAAATTAAAGAAGAAATAGAAATATGTACATATTTTCATGTACTTTGTAATATTTATTTCTGTCTATATGCATATAAATACATGATACACCCACACACATATTCACATAAAATGTATGCAAGGGAAACATAATTCTGGGACAGTAAGCAAAACCTTGCAAGTAAAGGCAATAGTATTGATTCTGCAAGCGATGCAGAGTCACAGATGTACATGACTGGGAACAACTTCAAGGTTACCTTGCATTTTGTTGGTAGCATCATTTATTGAGAGAAAAGGGGTCCTTAAACAAGACACTGTTCCTAAAGTCTCAGTACCCTTGAGAGCTGTGCCAGTGCAGAGTTGCAGTAGGAAAAGCTGGGACCACCAGGTCACACCCCCACTCCTTCCAGTTCTCAGAACTGTGGCACAATTTCTCATTGGTATTAACAAAAACCTGGAGTCAGATATTAGGGTGTAAAAACTGAAAGATCAGAGAAATGGAGCAGTCAGTTACTAGTTCTTAACTCTACAAAATCCTCAACTAAAAGGGATATCCTGTCTCTACAAGTCCTCAGGCTGAAAGTTGTCTCGACGAAAACTTCAAAATGAATGCCTAGAGCTCACATCTCCTCTACCTTATATTCCTCTCTCTGCTTGGATTAAAGGTGTGTGACTCCCAAGTACTGGGATTAAATGTGCGAGCCATCATTGCTTGGCTCTGTTTCTCTTTGAGAATGGATCAAGCTAGTGTAGCCCAGGGTGCCTCCCTCTGCCTCCCAAGTGCTGGTATTAAAGGTGTATGCCACAACTGCTTGGCCTCTATGGCTAACTAGTGTGGCTAGATGCACACTCTGATCTTTATATTTTGCAGCATAAACAAAATACCAACACAAAGGAATTGATTCATCCTTCTCTTATTTGGTGAACAGGACTATTACTTTAACAAAGCCCACTTTTCCTTTCTCCTTCCTAGTGAATGAGAATTTCAAAATGGCCGAGAGGAATTTTTGGTTGGATAATTTGTCATTCATTATTTCTTGCAGTTATTATTTTTCTTTGGAAATCTCAAAATGGATAGAATCAAAAATTTCTCCTACCAGGAAAAAAGGGATTGGTGAATAATGGTGATGGTACATGTTTGTGCCTAATCACCATGGCTTTTCTCTTTATGAGTTCATTAAGCAACCATCTGGGTCCCTTTGCTATTTGAAGAATCTCCTTAATAAAATACATGACTGATTTCAGGATTTTCTTCAGAAAATGTCTTTGGTTAGGTCTTCATATGAGCCATAGGGCACAGTTATTTTGAATCTATTTTCCCTAAGTCTCTCTGTGATGACCTAAACATTGTTGTTGCTCTTTCCAGAGAGTTCAAACACAAGCTATCATGCAGGTTTCTTCTGTAATTCCAACCTCAACTTATTAGCCTCCTTAGACAAAGTTACGTTACCTAAATGTTTGGTCAATTCTACCTTCTCCTTTGTTTGTCCTTGTCAGTCTTAAGCGGTGTTATCAGTCTAAAGCACTGTAACTGGGGTTTGCACTAGGTTAGTTTATAAAACTATGCACCCAGCTGTGTTAAGGGCTCTTTTACTAACATGGGTTTTTGGTATGAGAAGCTCAGAAATGTGGCTGGTATCCTGTTCCAATTGTTGTGAATAGTGTCCTTTAAATTACTAATTCAAACGGGGGCATCTCTCAGGCCCAAGGACATAACTACCTTATGTGTAAGGCTGCAGGATAAACCAAACCTTCCAGAACCTACTTTGTGATGGCAGCATAAATTAAATGTCCATCTAATGTTGCCTGCCCTCTGACTTTGCAACCACATAGTGAACCAAAACATGATACCTATTTCTGGATGCATCACTTTAACCCTAAATGCTAGGTTCTATTTTCATATTCTTCTATCAGGTGCTTCTCTAAACATCACTCATCATATAGGAGTAAGTAGTAGAACCACTTATACTTAAATTAGGGTCAGCTAAAGACCTTTCTCTCATTTTGCATCTTACTCAACTGTGAGAACCTTTGAATGACCTAAAAAAAGGATAAAAGGAGAACATTCCCAATCTTAGAGCCCATCGCTCTTACTGCCTCATTGGTAAGAATAACCCATTTGAAGATAGCCCGACTTGCCAACTGTTTCTCTTAGTGTGAGACAGAAACTAGCAACACATATTCATGGGTATGTTAGAAATGAAGATACCATATCCTCCAGGCTTATGAAATCAGAACCTATATTTAGTATCAATAGGGTAGTTATATATACATTGAAGTGTGGAGAGCATAAAAATGGGGAGTTAATCTGCATCCATGTTGTGTCTTCCAGCTTAGAAGCATATTCACACTGATGAATGGTGATCTTGTAATAAAATATCTTGTTATAATATCTTATAAGAGCATGTAGCCATCACTCTTAGCATTCCCATGAACATAATACAATATATGGTCATTAACAAAGTCATCAAGAGGTACTACAGATCTCTTGGACTTACAGAGCCCATATCTGGGCCAAGCAAACTCTGACCCAATCTGAAATTGATGTGAAGGGGCTTTTCAATAAACTTTTTATTTTATTTCTAAAGTGTATGGAATCTTAAAATTTGTTAAAAAATAGAATTGCTTTAACAATTACAATGTCTATATATTTTTCCATGACTGTATACAATATAATATATTTGACTTATATTGTATAAGAGTTAGAAAAATTAGGGAACAAAAGGAATTTTTATTCTTTTCACTTATTTTATTGGGAAACAAAATGATTTTAATGTTAAGATGGTAGTATGAAGACAAATTAAGGGAAAAAAGAAACTCTGCAATTTAGAAACAGAAGACAATTGTTGAAGAAGCGAGTACTGAATGCTTGCTTTTTCCTGCATATTCTGTGGCTACAGAGGCATAGTGTTTACCTTTCATTTCTTGTAGAAGATCATTTTAGAAGTCCCTCTATAATCATGGAAGAATAATATGTTCTGTGCTTACTACTTAATATGGCCCTTGGTCAGACACACTGTGGTCATTATCTGAGATCCTCCATCATGCAGACTCAGACTGTACTGGATAATGAGTCAGCTTTCTCACTTGAAATAGAAAACATCATTTTGAGTGAGGTAACCCAGACACAGAAAGACAATTATCACATGTACTCATTCATAAGTAGTTTTTAAACATAAAGCAAAGAAAACCAGTCTACAAATCACAACCCCAAAGAACTTAGACAACAATGAGGGACACTTAGAGAGACTTACATAAATCTAATCTACATGGGAAGTAGAAAAAGACAAGATCTCCTGAGTAAATTGGGAACATGAGGAGCTTGGGAGAGGGTTGAAAGGGGGAGGGTAGAGGCAGGGAGAGGAGCAGAGAAAAGAGTAGAACTCAATAAAAATCAATAAATATACAAATCTGTGTTTGAGAAGCATTTGCTTTGTAGCTTGTTTCTTTTTGGACTCACACATCGCATTCCCTCCCGCCCTCCCTCTCTCTCTCTCTCTCTCTCTCTCTCTCTCTCTCTCCCTCCCTCCCTCCCTCCCTCTCTCTCTCTCTCTCTCCCTCCCTCCCTATCATCTTTCCTTCTCTTCTTCCTTCCCTCCCTCCTTCTTTTCTTTCTTCTTTCCTTCCTCCCTCCCTACCTTCCTCCCTTGCTACCTTCCTCCCTTCCTTCCTCCTTCCATCTTTCCTTCCATCCATATGATATTTTCCTTACTTATTTGCCCTTCTCAGAACAAATAAGATCTGAAAAAAGAACTTGTAACTATAATAAATAACAAACCATTTCTAATCCTCTCATCTTTGAACAAAGACCCTATAATGTTCGGTTTCCTACTGTAAATGTTACCTGGGTAACGGAGACTCAGCGCTAGTTGTTCCTCTTTTTTCCTCTTGTTAGACCAACTACTCAGCTCATTCCAATTCCCAACCCGGCCCTGCTCCTTCATGATGAATTGGTCTTTACCATTGAATTGCTTTTCTAACTGAACCCAGCAATTTACAATTTGCCTCTCTATTCAAGACAAACTGCTCTTTAAATAGACATTGACCTTCTTTTCCCCCCTCACTGAACCTTTTCAATATATTTGAATAAAATTTAATGTAGCAAAAATAATTTTGACTGTTAAACCCATTGAGTTCTTTCAAGGAAGTGTTGAAACCTTTAAGTAATACTCTATAGTAAGAGTAATTTTGATACCAGCTTTGAGATGTAGGGAGATGAAAAAACTCAAGAACAGGAAAGTTACAGAACTTTCTTTTTCTCTGGATGTGTTTGGAGACCACTCCAGGAGAATCCAGAATAAAACTTCTTAGTTAATGCTGTCTTCAAGCTTAAACCCATCAGCCAGTCAGCTACCCAAGGTGTAGTAGCTTTTTAAAAAAATCTTAGGCAAAGAGAGGTGAGGGTTTGTTTGTTTTTTATGAGTGTGAAGACAGTGATGAGCAATTTGGGATGGATGTTTGTTTAGTCTTGATTGCAGGAGAATAAAGGAGCAATAATTCTGTTTAAATGCAGGAGACAGAACAGGGTGGCAGAAGGGCAATCTGGAAAGGAGGACTCCTGGAGTGAGTCTTTGTCAAGGTTGTATTTCTTTTTCCACGTTTGTGCTTGTGCTTATTTGGGCATATGTGCACACTTTTCCATGTGTGTGAGCAGGTACATGCACGTGAGTGTACATGCATGTGAGCTTCCAAGGTTGAGGTGAGAGCCTCTCTTGATTGCTTTTCTGTCTTATTCAATGAGACAGGGTCTCTCAGCCAAAATCATTACTCATCAGTGTGGTTAATCTCTTGTTTTGCTGATTCCCCGTCTCCACCTGTAACGTGGATTACAGATAGGATACCATGTCAATCTGGTATTTATGTGGGTTCCAGGAATCTAAACTTTGGTCCTCATGCCTCTATAGCAAGCACTTTATATACTGAACCATCTCCCTAGCCCCAAGGCTGCAGTATTGGATTGTAAAATTTATATCTCTATGTAAGCTGTACATGAGAAAGGAATTATAGCATTATATGTGAGAAAAATATATTCAAATAGTCATTGGATCTATGCACTTAAATTTTTCATGGAAAAATTTATTCTTGAGATAAGAAGTTTAAATTTTAACTGTTTTCATTGGGAAATCGAATACCTCCTCTTTTCTGTACATCATGTGAACACGTTTTCTTTATCTCCATAGTTAGCTAATAAGATGGGAATGTTATACATGCAATGAGTTCTATGCCAGCCTGGACTCCAGTACGAGCAGCTGTTTCAAAAAAAAAAGATAAAGAAAAGAAGGGAAAAGAGATGACAGGAAAGGAGGGGAAGGAGAGAAGCAACCAGAAAGAAGAAAAATTGCAAAGATGTCTACCACATCCTAACATCTCTTCCTTTGCCCTTTTTCTTTTTGCTATGAATTTTATTTTATTTTATTTTTATTTTATTTATTTATTTATTTTTTATTTTCGAGACAGGGTTTCTCAGTAGCTTTTTGGTTCCTGTCCTGGAACTAGCTCTTGTAGACCAGGCTGGCCTTGAACTCACAGAGATCCCACTGCCTCTGCCTCTGTTGGGATTAAAGGTGTGCACCACCACCGCCCGGCCAAATGATCTTTTTTTTTTTTTTTTAACATTCCAAATCTACTGCTGTCTTCTTCAAAAAAAGTTGCAGCACTATCCCCCTTTGTTTAACACACATCAGTTTTGACTTGTTACTATCAACATATTAATAAACTGTTGCTTTTCCTATTTCTGTACTACCGTAAATCTGCTTGAATATAGTCTCTTTTCCTCCTTCTGGCTTTTCCCCTTCATTCTTGAAGTCTAAAGATGTCTTTAAAACTTATCTGCAATTACTGTCTACAATTTCTCCACTCTTACTTTCTGGTGAATCTGCTCCTAGCAACACTTCTGATGCTGTCCACATTGCTTAAGCCAGCACCCAGCTTTCTTTCTTATCTTAACTACTCTGTCAGCAAGCAACTGACAAGTATTCACTCCTTTAGAAGCTGTTTCTCCTTTGACACCCAGGACTTGACTTTCATCCTTTGTCCTCCATTCTCATTAAGTGACCACCTTTCTGTGTTGTTCCTCTCCCCTCCCCCCACCCCACTGGCATTTCCTCTCTTCCAGCACAAGTTTGAAATTATGTTCTGGTTTAAATCTTAATTCTCCTTTTCACCCTTTTATCTGTGTTTTAAACATTCCGTCACTAAGTCTTACAGCTTTAAAAATCAAATATGATGTGTTTGTCTTAGACTTTTATGGTGAACTGACTGCTCCATTCAACTGTACTCTTGAAATTTTAATAGCTATCTTAAAGCCCACACTAAGCTCCTACTTTACATCTTAAAAACCTGCTTGTGTAGGATATCAAATTATAGACTCACTGACCTTTATTTATGGCTAGAAACCAATTATGAGTGAGTACATCCCATGTTCATCTTTTTGGATCTGGGTTACCTCACTCAGGATAGTATTTTCTATTTCCATCCATTTGCATGCAAAATTTGAGAAGTCATTGTTTTTTACCACTGAGTACTACTCTAATGTGTATATATTCCACACTTTCTTCATCCATTCTTCCATTGAAGGACATCTAGGTTGTTTCCAGGTTCTGGCTATTACAAATAATACTGCTATGAACATAGTTGAACAAATGCCCTTGTCATATGATCGGGCATCTCTTGGGTATATTCCCAAGAGTGGTATTGCTGGGTCCAGGGGTAGGTTGATCCCGAATTTCCTGATAAACCGCCACACTGCTTTCCAAAGTGGTTGCACAAGTTTGCATTCCCACCAGCAATGGATGAGGGAACCCTTTCCTCCACAACCTCTCCAGCAGAGGCTATCATTGGTGTTTTTGATTTTAGCCAATCTGACAGGTGTAAGATGATATCTCAAAGTTGTTTTGATTTGCATTTCCCTGATCGCTAAGGAGGTTGAGCATGACCTTAAGTGTCTTTCGGCCATGGCGGACAATGAGGGCTGCTGAGAAGCCAAGGACAATGGCACTGGGTTTTGATCCTACTTCATGTTCTGGCTTTGTGGGAGCCTAGCCAGTTTGGATGTTCACCTTCCTAGACCAGGATGGAGGGGGGAGGACTTTGGACTTTCCACAGGGCCGGGAACCCTGACTGCTCTTCAGACTTGAGAGGGAGGGGGAGAGGAGTGGGGGGAGGGGGAGAGGAGAGGGGGGAGGGGGAGAGGAGAGGGGGGAGGGGGAGAGAAGTAGGGGGAGGGGGGAGGAGTGGGAGGCTGGGAGGAGGCAGAAATTTTTTTTTCTCAATAAAAAAAAAGAATGCAACACATTGCAACATTAAACAAAAATTTGACTGCAAAAAAAAACCCTGCTTGTTCGGCAAGCTCTCTACTATTTCTACGAGTCTTAGCTGTGCTCATCCTTGTGGATTCCTGGGAATTTATCTAGCACCAGTTTCTCCATAACCTTATAATAGCTCACAAACTGTTATAGAACCTACACCGTGCAATGAATGAAAGCAGGTGAAGAGGTCCACAACCAAGCACTGGACTGAGTTCCTGACATCCAGTCAAAAAGAGGAGCTGGGGTGGGAGGGTCAAAATCATGATGGGGAAACTCACAGAAACAGCCGACCCTAGCTAATAGGCACTCAAAGATTCTGGATTGGCAGCTGGGGAGCCTGCATGGCACTGAACTAGGCCCGCTGATGTGGGCAACAGTTGTATAGCTTGGTATTTTTGTGGGACCCTGGCAGTAGGACCTGAATCTGCCCCTGCTGCATGAGCTGGCTTTTTGAAGCCCTTTCCCTATGGTGGGATGCCTTGCTCAGCCTTGATGCAGTGGGAAGGGGCTTGGTCCTGGCTCAGAGGAATGTCTCAAGGTTTGTTGACTCCCTTAGAGAGGCCTTACTTTTTCTGAGGAGTGGGGAGCAGGAGGAGGGGAAGAAAGGGAAACTGAGGCTGGTATATAAAGTGAATAATAATAAAAAAGAAACCTATGGAGGAAAAAAGAATAAGCCTGCTTGTTTGAAAGAGCTAACTTTCTACAATGAATGGAAATTTTATCACACTGTGCCTAATATTGTTGTAGGACAGGATAGACTGTTGAACTAACTCAGTTCGGAAATAACCAGGCTAACTAAAAGATTGGAAAAATGCTTGCCTAGTATGCAAAGAAGCCGTGGGTTTGATCCACAGTACAACATAAAACTGGGCTTGATGGACTTATGCTTGCAGTTCTGTACTCTTGAGATGGAGACAGAAGGATGACACATGAAGGACAAGTGATGTGGGATTTCCCTTTGTCTTCTGTGATTACCTTTAATGAACAAAGAAACTGCCTTGGCCTGTTGATAGGGCAGAACTTAGGTAGGCGAGGGGGTGGGGAACTAAATGGCATGCTGGAGAAAGTAAGCAGAGTGAGAGAGAAGCCATGTAGCTCTACTGGAGACCAGACGCCAGAACTTTAGCCGGTAAGCCACAGCCACATGGCGATACAAAAATTAATAGAAATGGGTTAAATTAATATGTAAGAGTTAGCCAACAAGAAGCTAGAGCTAACGGGCCAAGCAGTGATTTAATTAATACAGTCTCTGTGTGATTATTTTGGGGCTAAGCAACAGGGATGAACAAGTGGCCCTCCTCCAACAGACAATGAGTTAGAAAGATCTCTGACAGGCAGGCACACAGGGAGATGGGCCACAGATAGATAATAAAGACTACAAATTTTTATCAAGGCAAACTTTTGGCTCCATCCTTATCCTCTAGACCTGAGACAAATGCCTCAAAGCTTAAAACAAAAGCCGTTTCCCTTGCCAGTAAGTGGACTAGTGGCCTTCATGTCTTGATAATAACCAGCACTTAGGATATGCTAGATAAGAGGGAAATCACAGTGATGCTGAGACAAGATTGGGGTGCTCTGTCTCACAAACAAACAAACAAGTAGACTAGGAAACCTTGGGACAGTAAATATAATAGCCAAATAATCATTTCTACTTTAAGAAGATCACCCTTTGATAAGTAGAGGATGAATGAAATCAATAGGAAGCCAATGATGATGAAGAGTCTGCTATAATCTAGGGACATAATGAGCAGAATTTTCACTTAAAGGACATGAAATAAAATGGGAGCAAGGATCATTTTTTTTGGAGATAGAATTGGGTGCATGTGCATGCTGTGAAGCTTTCCTCTGAGCAGCTAGAACACATCAAAGTTGGCTTTGGGTTGACCTTGAATACAAACAGGATTCTTGTTTTCATCTAGCAGTAGGAAGAGAGTAATTGGTGTGTTTTTACTGCTTATCCTATTATTAATTCAGTTCATTTTTAGCATGGCTAAATTAACTGGATTGCTGTCCTGTTAGGGTCAGTCGATGTGTTTAGATCTTGGAGAGAGCTGAGCAAGGAAGTCGGTGTTAAAACTAAGAACAGTAAGAGGAATGAAAAGGGAGACTGCTACATCTTGAGTAAGAGAGCACGAAGCACGAAGGTGTTTTTCTTGTCATCCTCCCAATACTCTTAGTGCTTTGCAGCATCGTCCTTACTCAGTGTCCCCATCACTAGACTTGCCTTAGCATGTCATTTCAGCAGCTTTTCTGTTACTTATTTTACACACGTGGTGTACAGTAGCTTAGACTTTTTCCTCTGATCCTGCTTCCCTGCTGAGTCATACGAATGACAATGGCAATGAACCGTGTTTATTTTGCTTTCTAGTGCTCTCTCGCTACCTCTTTCCCCCCCCATCAGGCTTATCTTTTACATCTTTCAGAGGTAGCGTTAGGGGGTCGCCATCTGCACAGCAGTTTCCTGCCTTCTCTTCAGTCTTATCTTCCCTAGCCCTTCTCTTTAACTTTGATATTTTTACATCCTTGTGTTTATTCATCGCCTGTCTATCTATAGAGAGTGGAATCCATGATAGCAGTCACTAGTTAGGTTTATATTTTGGACTCTTGTTGTCTAGCTGTGCTTCCTGTTTGCTTCTTTGTGTCCTCTTGGGTCATGTCCTCATTGTTCTTTCTGTTCTTTATAAGCACAGTTTACTAGCTTGCCCTGTCTATCCGCTGTCAACAGTACTCAGACTTTAGCAATGTCTATTGTTCTAGTTTTACTTCTTGAGAAAGTGATGTATAGTTTAATGCTTACTGTTTGTTGCTTTCCAGAGAAAGTAGATCCAAATGGGAAGAAATCTTATTTTGCGCATGACCATGAATGTAGAGTTTACTTATTTAATATTTGATAAGTAATTGGCAGAGTTGGTAGGCAGAAAAATATTTTTTTGTTGGCAAGAACCTTGGTCCATCAACATGACCATCTGATATTTTATATTGGCGATTTTTCTGTATTTGCAATCTGTTTGATACTTACAACATGACAGTTTTGAGAGAGATCCCATATAAAGGAAGACGCAGTTAAATTTGAATTTAGGGTAGTAACAAGTAATTTCATCATTCCTGGACAAGGGGGAAGGAGGAAAAGTTCCCAAAATCAGGCAACAGAGTCAGAGACAGCCCCTACTCTAACTGTTAGGACTACCACAAGAAGACCAAGCCACACCATTGTAAAATATCAAGTATGGAATGTTAATTTAGATATTGTATAGCAGACACATATTTATCCTTTAACATCAACCATCCATCTGTTTGCTTTTAGTTTAGTACCGTCTGTCTTCAAGTAATTAGAAGTCATAGTTTGTTTTTTTTGGGGGGGGGCGGGGGGAGGAAGCTTTCCATCCTATTTTGAATCTTTGTTCAAAGAGATGGCTCAAACAGATAAATTCACAAGGTGAGCCCAAGACAGGGGTCAGTGCTATTTTGTGATATATTTCTCCCTGTTCTGCTTTCTTTCATCTGGCTTTTATAGAAGGTGACTTTCCTGTCTGGCACGGAAGGTGTGGAAACTTAAAATCATAGTTTCAAGGTCCTCATGAAGTAATTCAGTCAGAACATGATGTTTCAGGTTCACAGGATAAAGCTATAGCTCTTAATGCTAGCACTGTCCCGTCACCCCATCACTACTTGAGGCAGGTAACAGTAATGGAGTGTTTATTATGTAGCATGTGCTGTTTCTTATTTTCATGTTGTCTCATTTAATCTTTGCCTTCATTATGTAAATGTTAGTACTATATGCATTTTACAAGTAAGGAAATGACACTTGGGAGGTATATAAAGAAAATCTTTAAGTTGTCAACTGAACCTCTGATGCATTCAGAAGACTGGGCAATCCAGAAGACTTTCACATTCAGCAAGAGCGAAACCAAAATTTTTATGGAAATAAAATTGAAGTTTAAAAAAAAAAGGAGGGATGAATACAGATTAAAATTAGAAATTACTTACAAAATGATCATATCTGAAATAATTAAATATCTATTCAATTTAAAATAAAATGAGCAAACCAGAAATGAACAAGGAGGATGTGGAGACAATCCAAACTCACAAACGCAATACATGGGCATATCTGTATTTGCAGCAAAGCTTATTAAATTATTAGAGGACATGTCTTTATTTTTTTTTCTTTTGGTTTTTCGAGACAGGGTTTCTCTGTGGCTTTGGAGCCTGTCCTGGGACTCCCTTTGTAGACCAGGCTGGCCTCGAACTCACAGAGATCCGCCTGCCTCTGCCTCCCGAGTGCTGGAATTACAGGCGTGCGCCACCACCGCCCGGCGAGAGGACATGTCTTTAATGCGTGTCTAAGACTTCTAGAAAGAAATGAAGATCACCAAAAATTTGCCTGAAGAAAAGGATAATCAAGAAATACTCCATATGTCCATGATAAAGTTGACTAAGAGGTTTCTTGTTTCTCTAGTTCTGTTCATTCCAAAAGCTGAGTGAATTAAATGACTATGAGGCCTAGCAGAACTTATGAGTGATTTCCTTTCAATTGCCAAGAGAAGGTTACTTGTGATGAGTATTAGAGATCCTGGAACACAAAGATGGGTTTCTAAGCACTATTTCTTTATTGTTCAAAAATATGACAGAGAAATTGCTGGTGGGAACACCCAAAATAATTCATTTCCATTCATGCTGATATAAAATATGTATGCAAAGTCAATGCAAAAATATTTTAAGTTACTTCATAATTAGTAGGATTTACTCTGTGAACACCAGGCCAGTTCATTAATGTGAAATGTATTGATGAACTTTCTTACAAGTTAAAGAAACACAGATTAATGTTTTTCTCAGTATGTTAGAAAGAGTTCACAGAGTTAACCTTCATTCCTGACACTGAGAAGATGGTTTCTTCAATTTTTTACAAGCTCTAAATTTCTGAATTGAGCATAAGCCATAAGAAGTATTCTTGGGACCTATGTCCCAGAAAATTTAAAATGTAAAGCATTGCTTTATCAGATTGAAAAATGCATCCATTGTTACCATTGCAAAACATTTTTCTGTAGAGGCAAGATTCATATTTGGACCCATAATCATTATTTAGTCACGATCCCCTAGAAGCAGTATTTAATGACCTTAAGTAAATTTATTAGCATTTCTCTTGTGTGAGTGGAGAGGTACTGTTCCAATCATGCTATAAGAAGACACCCATGAAGGTCAGTGACTGGGCTACACTGTGCTTGGTGGCGGAGCACTTTGAAAGCATGTGCAGTCTCTCAGTTGAGTGTCCAGCACTTTTGCCAAAGCTCATTTTGAAAAGAGAAACTATGACAATTCCCCAAGTAGTCTCACGATCTCAAAGCAGCCTTCTGATTGAGCCTTAGGAACCAGTAAGGCTTTCTTTATTCAGTTACAGGGGGACAATATGTCAATTCACTTGGTTTTTCTTTGTCAATGGGATGTTTTCTGAAGGAAGGAAATACACATTTTGGGGGTACTTTGAGATTGAGGCTTTGCAGAGCTCCCCTGAGTCATACCTTCACTATGACCCCACAATGGAAAGCCAAAGGTAGCAGTGTCTATGTTGCTTTGCTGGAAGTCAGTGCATGAGTTAGTTAGATGCGTATTATAGTCAATGTTTTCTGACTCTCAAGCCCACGTTTTCATTGGGTTTAATTTTCTCTTAGGAGCAAATTGATTACTCCTTGAACATGAAAATTTATATCATTAATTTAGATAGAACATCATAAATAAAATTCTCAAAAAAACAGATGTATTTATGAATGAGAGGAAAATGAAAAATACAGTATAGCAACCGTGTTGTTAGATCTTCACTTTCATCTTCATTTAATGTCCAAAGCTATTCGTCTTTTTCACTTTTCCCCTCTGGGCTTTAGTAATGAGCTTCCCTATTTTATTGTAATACAATTGGCCTTCCCAATGTTTTGTCTTCATCTGCCTCTCCTCATCTTCTTATGGCTAGATATTATAAAAACCTGTGAAGACCTGAAAGCACAGAAGATCTGTGAGCCAGTAAAACTCTCTGAATTTATGGGTAATATAGAAACCAAGTCATCAACAAAGGAATGAGTACAATTTAATTGATATAATGAATAAAAATTAAGGTGTTAAAATGATATTACGGAAAAAATAGCTTTTAAAAATATATTGAAGTGTATTTACAACAAATATGCATGCCTTCTTTACAAGATAGAATGCATTTATTTCCCATGTATTATTTTTAGTAATAATTTATATTACTAGATATAATGTCTGAGCATTTTATGCTTATTAAGTCAATTGATATTTGCTTATTTACAGCTATTATCCAAATGATAGTTTAAATGTTGTTGTCAGAACAAAACATGCCAAAACTAAAAAGAAAAAAAAAATGTAAGAGACAAAAAGTTAAAGCGAGCAGTCTAGAGAATACAAATCACACTGTCTCCTAATTCCCACCCTCAACCCAGAGCTGTGCTTGCTATTTTGTGGTTTACATTACCACACCATATGTTCAGCTAGTCTCTGGTGCCCAGATGTTTGGGTAAACACCAGTCTTCTTGTTGCTTTGAAGGTGTTTCTTAGGTGTTATTAACATTTAAATTGGTAGACTTTGACTAAGGCAGTTTCCCCTCCATAATGTCGGCTGGCCTTATTTAATTAGCACAGGTCCTTAAGAGCAACAGCATCCTGCCTCCATACGGCATGCAGATTCATGACTTTGGTATCAATCCCTGGAGAAGCTCCAGCTGTGGGTGAAGATTTCAGCTCTCAGATTTGTCAGCACCTCCAATCAAGTGAGCCAGGTCCTTAAAATAAAGCACTTACTCTACTTAATAGCCTGTTTCTTCCCTTCTGGCAATAATTCTGATTACTTCAGTGAAGATGATTTTTACACACACACACACACACACACACACACACACACACACACGATCTCTGTACTCTGGAATTAGGTATGTAGTTCAGGTTTATTTTTTTGCCTCTGTTCCCCAGTGCTGGTATTATAGTTTATACATATATTATACAATGAAAAACACTAGTAGTGTTTGTGTGATTTTCAATTTTAGATCTGTTGTATTTCGTATTGCTTTGGGCTGAGGCCTCTCGAGAAGAGCGTGAGAGAAATGGCCTAGGAACACCTCTGCTTCTTCTATGTGTGGACAGATTAGCTAAAGGGAAATGCCAACATATAAACCGGAAGAAATACTTCTTTCCTTGGTTAACTTTTATTTCTTACCCATCCAGATTATAGTTTATATATACTTGTGTCTGTTACAATGGCATGGGGCTTAAGAAACAGCATCACACATAGGTCAAACACCAAGTTACCATACACTGTAATTGATATTTGATTTTTTTTTATATAGAATAAAGCCCACATATGTGTAGCATGATGGTTAACATGCTGGATGGTCCCTGATTTCAGTCTCTTTTCTTCCCAACCCAGACTAGCTAGTTCATTGTTTACTTTTCTTCCCAGACCTTTCTCTGAGTGGAAGTCAGGAATCGTCTGCTGCTTCAGTCCAAGTGGGACCAAGGAGCACTCAGGCGTAGAGGAGAGATCATACTTCTTCCTTTCTCAGGCCATTTTTTACGAGTATCTTACACGTAGCAAGAGTGACATAGAAAAATGAATATTTGCTTACTTAAATGTCTGTTCTCATTTTCCCTGAGAAAGGTCAGACACTTGGAATTACAGGCAAGTCAATTGCATTACTTATCTTTAAAAAAATTCTGTCTTGTATGGCTGATGAAAAGAAGATGGCATTTTACCATTGCTGTCAAATTAAAGTCAGGTATGCAAATGTGGACACTGAAGTTCTTGTAGCCGAGAGCACTGAGTGTCAGAAACATGTTTATTAATATTTATGTACACAAAGTCCTCCTGATTTTGCATCTGTCTTGCACTTCTTGAATGTGTATACCTTGTCTATATCCAAAGGAATTGTATAGCTTTCATATAAAAATTAATCTTGCCCACATTTAAAGGGATGTATTGATATCCAAGAATTTCTTTTAGTATTCTCTCAGAAAAAAATCCCTTCATAGCATCTTGAAGGATTGGTAAATTTTGCAATTGCTATAAGTCTTTAAGAGTATTTGTATGTGAATGTTTTATATATGCTGATGAACTTTAGTGCTGTTTGGTAATCCTATGAAAATTATTTATGATATATAATTGAACTATCTATAACTTTTGAAATTAATCAGGTTATATTCAATATTAGCATGAGGAAATAATTGGTTATATTTGATATTAGCATGAGGAAAATTTAATCATCTGTAACCAGAAGGTTTCTGGTTGATTTGTTGAACAAATGAGCAATTACAAAGCTGCACATGAGTATTCTGTGTGACTCTCCTACTGTGTGTGTGTGTGTAGTTCATGCTAGAATCACCCTCCCTTGTCCTACCTTACTCACTGAGGTGAGGGTCTCAGAGTCCAGTCCCAATCTTACAGATATGGCTGGCCTGGCCAGCCCTCTTTCTTTGAGGATCTGGTCTCTCCTGTTTGAGAGAGAAGTACAGGTGTGTCGCAGGGTTCACCTGGCACTTGCATTAGTTCTGGGAACCCAGACTCTTACCACCGTTTTCCGTGTCACCTCAGTTTTCTTTTGCTCTTTCCAGAAAAATGTGTAGCTCTCTGGTTGTTTTCCACTTCACTGCACACACTGTATTTACAAGTTGTCACACAACAGAGCCTCCAATTAGCAGGTTCCAAGAGGTAATGCTAAATAACATTAACATACTGTCTACAACCTTTACACAAAGGAGCCCTAACTCCTGTCTAGGGTCAGGAGACTTGGGGCACTGAACATTTGCTTCCCACTATTCACAGTGTGAGGCATGGAGTTCATGAAGCCCAAAGCAGAATTTTCTGCACTGGAAATAATTACCCAAGGATTTGATAGGTTGAGGAAAGTGATGCAGTGTGAGAGCGAGATTCTAAAAATTTCTTCAATTAACATCAAAATGTATGCTGTCCTAAAAATTCTAGTTTAAACAGTCAAAGTATTCTCCTAATCCAGTCATTTAGGAGTGAGCACAAGGAAGAGACAAAAGAAGGAAAGACTTTATTCCATAGTTAGATTCTCTATTGTAGTTTTTTAAAATTTTAACTAAAATTTTGTCACTTTCCCCATCCCTTTTCTCTGTCCAACCTCTGCAATGTACCTTCTTCCCTTTTTATCTTAAGTTGATGACAGATATAAGTTCATAAATATATAAGTATGGAGTCTGTTGAGTATTGCTTGTGTGTATGTAATTTCAGAGCTGACAATTTCCATGGGATAACCATTTATGGGTTTTATCCCTATACAAAACCACTTTCCCTCTTTTAGTAGTCAGTAGTTGCTTGTAGTTTTGTCGGGAATTGGGGTACAATGAGTTTTCCCCTTTCATAGTTAGCAGAGTTAGCATGTCTGTTGACATTGGCACTGTGCAGGTCTTTAGATAGCCGTATTGTTGAAGCAACTTGGGTGTAGCTCCGCTGTCATTTCTAGAAGACACGATGGCAGTTTGCACAGTCACTGAAAATACACTGGTCTCGTGAACTGGATAGTGCTAGATACAGGGACTAGAACTGTGACCGCCTGCTTCCCACCAGGGAATGAGACTGAGGCAACTAGAGCCATAGCTAGAACCTGAGCATGATTACTCGTCTGTTTAATGCCTTAGCTAGAACCTGAGCATGATTACTCGTCTGTTTAATGCGGCATAGATAGATGGCTTCCAACATATGTAAAAATGGAAATCAGAAATGCAAATTTGTCCCAAAAACTCATTAGAGAAAGCTAGATAAGGAAGCATATGACCCAGAATCCTAGAGTTATATTTTGCCTTTATCATAGCTGTATGTGATTGACAGGAGTTTTGTTTCTCTAAAGAGGACTGCAGATACTTGTCAAACAAGTACACATATCTGTGTCTGTGGAGGTCATGAAACCTGTCACTTTCAAAGGTGTTTTACTTCAATTAATGCTGGCATTCAAAAAATGAATAACACCTGAATTTATTGTTATATTTTAGGGACAAAACAATATTATAATTAATATGCAACAAGGAGAACTCTTTTTTGCTTTTTTAAAATAAATGTTTAACATTTTAAGCAGCTAAAATATTTGTATATTTTAAAATTTTTATTTATACCTGCTCTGTTCTCTTAAAAAGTTTCATATGCTTTTGAATTATTTATGAAATAATTCAATTTAATATATATAATTTATATATGTAATTAGATTTTTCTCAATTTTATTAAATATCATTGGAGAAGAATAAGAAAAGTAAAATCATTGAAAGTAAAAACTTGTGAGTGATGTTACACTTAAAATTGTCTTCCTCTAGTTTTGTGCTTTGAACATATCTGTCTGTCTGTGATTCACCAAATTGTTAAGGGAGAAACGAGGTGAAATTTGCCATTATGCTAGGTGGGGATGGTGCACACCTTAAATCCCAGCACTTGGAGGCAGGGGCAAGCAAATTTCTGTGAATTTGAGACCATTCTTGTCTGGTTTACCGAGTGAATTCCCAGGATAGTCAGGCCTGCAGAGAAAAACCTTGTCTCCTCAAAAAAGAGTTGCCAGTGTGTTTTTCCCAAGTTATCCTGTAGTAATGCCATTTACTAGAAACAGCAATAATGGCAGTGTGATCAAGGGAAGGGTTGAGGGAACAAACTTGAAAATTTGTGAGGATTTTCTATGTTCTCATCTATGTTAGAGAGCATATGCTCTTCACCTGCATTTTCTTATCAAGGAACAAAAGGAAGGCCTATGTAAAGCTTCTGGAGATCGCCCATCACGGCGGTGTGGAGCCAAGTCCTGGTGATATAGCCTTCTACTGAGACACCATTTGTTTGGGTCACAGAACTGCACTGGGCCTTCAGCTCCTGCCTGGTCTTTAAGAGAGTCCTATAAAGTTCCAAAGTTGGCTCCCCTGAGTTTCTTCTCCACTTAGGCAGACTGTCAGTGGTCCGTCATGAGATGCTAATGACCCATCTGAGCCTAACAACTTTTCATTGAAAGCAGTATTTTTTTTTTCTTGAATTACATGAACATATTTGACAAATAGCTTATGGCTTCATCTTATACAATTTCAATATACATACAGAGGACAATTTATCCTTTCTTTTGTGTTACATTAAAAAAATGGCATTTAGGTTGGTTTTACTATCCACTTAAATCTATAGTGATGCCCGAGTTGGCCACTTGCATATGTAAAAGAGATCCTCAGCTTGGTAGCATAAAATAAGCCACACTGGGAAGTTTTATATAATGTTTGGAAAATGTTACTAATCGGAAGTTTCCAACCCACTGAGAAAAAGTATGACCTTTAGTATTACGGTACCGATACTAATAATC
Organism: Microtus oregoni; assembly: GCF_018167655.1. Taxonomy (NCBI): domain Eukaryota; kingdom Metazoa; phylum Chordata; class Mammalia; order Rodentia; family Cricetidae; genus Microtus; species Microtus oregoni. The sequence goes on from NW_024543060.1 coordinate 45,757,578, forward strand.
TAACATCTGGGACATGGGTAACAATTTATATGTAGTGTGACTATCATAAAAGTGGCAAAGGAATGGAAAGCACTTCACACATTTCCTAGATTAATTTGATCATTTAGTTTGTTAGTCACTCCCAAGGCAAAGAGAGACCATTTTCTTTGGGAATTCTACGGTCCTTTTCTATAATGGAGTGCATGCTGGCCTTTGTAGAACTTGTTATATTTAACTGATTCCAACCCAAATAGAATGTGGCAGTGACCAAGGAAATGAGACATTTGGGTATTTAGATTGTCTTTGCAAAGTGAAAATAAAATTTGAAAACAAAGATTTCATGTAACTGATAATAGCATGGTCAATCTCTCGTTTCTTAAAAATCCTCATGGTGAGTGCCGCTCACTGAAGTCTCTGACTTTGCAGCATTGAACTCTTCCGGACTCTGTGTATTTAGGGAGCTTTTTTTTCAGTATTCATTTTTGAGTCTGTGGCTGGTTAGGTCTAGAAGATTACCACTGGGAGAAGGCTCTGGCTGACAGGCTTCACAGTATCTCTGAGGAATGATTTACTTTACAAGTTAAATGCAATCGTCACACATTGTATTTAAGTCTTTTGTGCTGCAGAAGTTTGCACAGAAATCAAGTACAAGAAGCGATCTATTTTTTTACACTTGGACAGTTTGTGGCTTCTACAGTTGTTCATACAAGCCATTCTAAAACCTGAAGTGACTTTATGGAAGTCATTTTGAATGAAGAAAAGATGGTAAAGTTTTTTTTTCTATAAAAATTCTGTTCTAATCTATTGGCTTTCTCTGAGCTAACGGGAAGAACAGTTATTAGGGGGAAAAATCTTCCCTTCTAAAACAGAGAAAACAAGCTCCTTCTCAGCATCCACACTGACAGTGGTGACCCTGAGCTTCCTTAGGACCTTCCCTTCCTCTCAGGGAGGAAACAGGCTCTTTCATTTGGTATTAGGTCCACTTGTAAAGCGTGAGCAGGCAGATGTCTAGACTTAGTGCTTACTCAAAGAATAACTTTGTTTATGTTCTTCTCTTTCTCTTTGTTCGGGACACAAAGGTAGCACCTTTGATAGAACTGTGAAGGAGGCTATAAATAGGCACCGGGTGTGAGAGAACTTTAGAGGGGAAATTCATGGCTCTGGGCTTTTCATTTCCCCCAGCTTCACTGCACTTTCTCATTTAGTGGTGTGTGTGTGTTCTTCTACTTTTAGATTGGAAATGTTGACTGTAATATGGTTTCATTCTTTTCCCTGACTCTTTCAGAAAGACCTTTGTGTTAATAAGAGCAAATGTATTATTTGCTGTGCCAGGCTTTCTGTCACTAAAACCTTTTTTTTTTTTTTTTTTTTTTTTTTTTTGGTGGCACTCTAGCTCACCTACATTTTCAAATCTATCCAAGCAAGTATTGCGCATCTGATGACTGAGTATGATAATTAGACAGGTGATTGTGGGAAGCCAATTAATTCCCTACTTGAAAAAACAGAGGGCAAGATTGAGGAAATTGACACTTAATGAAGACTTCAATATGCATTTGACAAAAATCCTGAATATTCACTTTTTACGAGCTATTATTAAAGCACTGATTAAAAAGAGTCAGACTGTAAGTGGTGTTGCCTTTGAAGAGTTTGGCAGTTTTGTGATTCAAATGCACGAGAAAGCTCCAAGATCAACCAGCCAAGTCATGACTCGAAATAAAGACAAGAATTAAACCTCTGGCTCAAGATAAGTAAATGAGCCATGTTAGCTAAGCCAAGTACATTGTGGGCTTTGGTCTATAGAATTTCTATTGATTAGGAACTTTTCAAAGTCTTTATTTCAGATGGAACTTGATGGTGGATCTATTTACATCACGTTTTCACAATCTGTTGTGAATGCTTTATGAACTATTTTATTTATTTTTTTGTTTTCATCCATTTTTTATTTCGAGTTGATGGAGATGCATTCAAAGCTGAAACAAAGACACAGGGTTGAGGATGTAGCTCAGCTGTCAGGGTTTGCCTTGCATGCATAAGGCCCTGGACTTGATTCCTAGCACTGCAGATGGAGCAAGATGCTAATATGAATGGATAAGATGCTGTGTGTGCTTAGGCAAAGTCGGTGTCTCCTAGGCAAAGTGGTCTTAGCCTCTGCTCAGTCTCCTGGTGTCACCTCTCCACTGGCATTACATAAAAGATCCTTGGTGACCAGTTCCTCATCCAGCAAGTTTTCAAGGAGCCAGCCATTGAGAAGTATTATTGCTTTAATTCTGTTTCACACAGCTATTTCCAAAACAAAGACTTATCCTCAGAACAAGAAGGTAGCTCTGGAGAGGATGTGTACTTGGCACTGGTGAAATTGTTAGTTAAGGAAAAATGATAAATGATATTCTTCATACAATGTGTCTGAGCTAATGAAAAAGAACAGAAAATAGACATGACTGGACAAATTGGTCATTGAGAAGGAGATAACAGTTCACGGGTGGTCAGTTATGAACTGCTGTGAAGAACCCGTGAATTCAGAGTGTGATGTATTGCTTGTTAATACACATAAAGTAAGATGATCTGAGTATTGAGAGGTAATAAAAATCGCATAGACATATTGGAAAGCAGGACTGGAGCCAGTGGCTGTGGGAGCTGCTGAGCTGAGAGAAGCCAGATGATTCCCACGTTCTTCCAGGTCATTTCATGATTTTCACTTCTCTGTAGGAACGTCACAGAACAACTGTAGCTGCCATTAACAGCTCTGCTCTCATGATTTTCCATGGGTCAGCTTACATTATTGGAATGAACATGCTCATTTCATAATTTGGATTTAAAAGGGTCTGAATGTCCATCTGCGGACAAGGATTGGGACTCTGGCCAAGGAGCAAAATAATCTAAGCTTTTGACCTTGTAGAACAAACTGTCCTGGGAAACAGATAATTTGCAACCTTGGAAATGCAGCCTAGGAGAGCTTACACAGGGGTCTGCTGGAATTAGAAGTGGGTAAACAGCACAGACGGCAAAGGGCATTCTGAGAAAGACCAACTGAAACAGGCCATGGACACCTTTGGGTGACCTCCATGGTTCTTCTCCCGTACTTGCACAGCCGATTATTAATTTAGAGATAATTAGGTAGTTGAATCTTTATATGCTTCTAAGCATACAGATTTAGAGCCCTTTAGAACACACTCCTTCCAACTCTGAATCAGAGCTTGACATTGGGAGAATACAGTAATGAAAATGGGGACGGGGCCATTTCACATGAAATACTTTCTGTGCTTTATTATTTTTAATGAAACAAGTGGCAGTATTTCTGTATAGCTGCTCCCCTCTGAGAATTTGCACTGAAGCACAATAATACAATTATTTTTGTCTGTGTATGTGTGAGAAAAAAATTGTCTGCCCTGCTGAGAAGACAAAGAAGCATTCTCCCCCCCCCCAAAGGCCATTATGGATTATATATTGCTCAACTAGCACTGGGGTACTTCATGATTGTATATTATGATTTAAGCTAAGTTAGGTCAGACAGAAAGTAATTTTCTATTATTAAACTTAAAAACTTTATTCTTTATGTTGTTCATTAATTGTAGAAACCCTGTTTGTCCATAATATCCATACATATACATTTCAAAATTTCTACGAATTTTACAGTCATGCACATTTTAAATTGTGGTTTTATCTTGGCTACATATTCCACCCATTCAAACTCTGACAATTAAGATTTTCATGCCTTACTTTTCACATCTCTGAAATGGACACTCTGATTCTATACTATGAAGTACTTGGAAATGCACTATTCTGCCTTTAAAATTAGACCTTATATGAGTGAGTACATCCCATGTTCATCTTTTTGGGTCTGGGATACCTGACTCAGGATAGTGTTTTCTATTTCCAACCATTTGCATGCAAAATTCAAGATGTCATTGTTTTTTACTGCTGAGTAGTACTCTATTATGTATATATTCCATACTTTCTTCATCCATTCTTCCATTGAAGGGCATCTAGGTTGTTTCCAGGTTCTGGATGTTACAAATAATGCTGCTATGAACATAGTTGAACATATGCTTTTGTAACGTGATAGGGCATCTCTTGGATATATTCCCAAGAGTGGTATTGTTGGGTCCTGGGGTAGGTTGATCCCAAATTTCCTGAAAAACTGCCACACTGCTTTCCAGAGTGGTTGCACAAGTTTGCATTCCCACCAGCAATGGATGAGTGTATCGCTTACTCCACAACCTCTCCAGCAAAGGCTATCATTGGTGTTGTTGATTTTAGCCATTCTGACAGGTATAAGATGATATCTCAAAATTGTTTTGATTTGCATTTCCCTGATCGCTAAGGAGGTTGAGCATGACCTTAAGTGTCTTTTGGCCATTTGAACTTCTTCTGTTGAGAATTCTCTGTTCAGTTCAGTGCCCCATTTTTTAATTGGGTTAATTAGCATTTTAAAGTCTAGTTTCTTGAGTACTTTATATATTTTGGAGATCAGACCTTTGTCTGTTGTGGGGTTGGTGAAGATCTTCTCCCAGTCAGTAGGTTGCCTTTTTGTCTTAGTGACAGTGTCCTTTGCTTTACAGACGCTTCTCAGTTTAAGTAGGTCCCATTTATTCAATGTTGCCTTTAATGTCTGTGCTGCTGGGGTTATACATAGGAAGCGATCTCCTCTGCCTATATGTTGTTGAGTCACGCTGGCCTTGTTTAGCTCACAATAGATCAGCCCCACTGTCTCAGTGGGTGGGTGCATCAATCGCGGTCCTGACATCCTTGCTCATGTTCTTCCTCCTTCTGTTCTTCATTTGGGCCTTGGGAGCTCAGTCCAGTGCTCCAGTGTGGGTCTCTGTCCCTATCCCCATCCATCGCCAGATGAAGGTTCTATGGTGATATGCAAGATATTCATCAGTATGGCTATAGGATAAGGCCATTTCAGGCTCCCTCTCCTCAGCTGTCCAAGGAACTAGCTGGGGACATCTCCCTGGACACCTGTTAGCCCCTCTAGAGTCAGGTCTTTTGCCAGCCCTAAGATGGCTCCCTTAATTAAGAAATATACCTCTCTGCTCCCATATCCACTCTTCCATTATCCCAACCATCCCATTCCCCCAAGCTCTCCCCATTCTCCCCTTCTCACTTTTCTCCCCCCAATTCCCCTTACCCCCATCCCACCCCCACCCCCAAGTTTCCAATTTTTGCCCGGCAATCTTGTCTACTTCTAATATCCAGGTGGATAACTATGTTATTCTTTGGATTTACCTTCTTATTTAGCTTCTCTAGGATCATAAATTATAGGCTCAATGTCCTTTATTTATGGCTAGAAACCAATTATGAGTGAGTACATCCCATGTTCATCTTTTTGGGTCTGGGATACCTCACTCAGGCATAGGCATGTCAGTTCAAGGCTTTCTTTTCTGCACTGTATAATTTTAGCTTCTTTGTCAAAAATCAGGTGTACATAGGTGTGTGGATTAATATCTGTGTCTTTGAATCAATTCTATTGGTCAACGTTTCTGTTTTTATGCCAGTACCAAGCTGTTTTCATTACTGTGGCTCTGTAATGGAGCTTGATGTTAGGGATGGTAATGCCTCCAGAAGATCCTTTATTGTATAGGATTGTTTTGGCTATTCTAGGTTTTTGTTTTTCCATATAAAGTTGACTATTGTTCTTTCAAGGTCTGTGAAGAATTGTGTTAGGATTTTGATGGGGATTGCATTGAATCTATAGATTGCTTTTGGTAGGATTGCCATTTTTACAATGTTGATCCTACCTATCCAAGAGCATGTGAGATCTTTCCATTTTCTCGTATCTTTTTTTCAATTTCTTTTTTCAAAGACTTAAAATTCTTGTCAAATCAGTCTTTCACTTCTTTGGTTAGTATTACCCTAAGGTATTTTATGTTATTTGTGGCTATTGTGAAAGGTGATGTTTCTCTGATTTTCCTCTCAGATTCTTTATCATTTGTGTGTAGAAGGGCTACTGTTTTTTTTTTTTTTTAGTTGATCTTGTATCCTGCCACATCACTGAAGGTATTTATCAGCTGTAGAAGTTCCCTCGTAGAGTTTTTGAGGCCACTTAGGTATACTATCATATCATCTTCAAATAACAAAAGTTTATTTTTCCTTTCCAACTTGAATCCCCTTGATCTCCTTTATTGTTTTATTGCTATAGCCAGAACTTCAAGAACTATGTTGAAAGAAATATGGAGAGAGTGTACAGCTTTGTCTTGTTCCTGATTTTAGTGAAATCGCTTTGAGTTTCTCCTCACTTAATTTGATGTTGGTTGTTGGCTTGCTGTATATTGCTTTTATTATATTTAGACATGTTCCTTGTATCTCTGATCTCTCCAAGACCTTTATCATGAAGGGGTGTTTAATTTTGTCAATTGCTTTTTCAGCATGTAATGAAATGATCATATTTTTTTCTTTTAGTTTATTTATATGATAGATTACATTGATAGATTTTCATATGTTGAATCATTCAATAAATCTCTAGAAATGACAGAGACATCTCGCTGCCTGGACAGTCACCCAAAGTTCTTTTGTACCGTCAGGGCATCATCTCTGGAATGAAGCCAACTTGATCATGGTGGATTATTTTTTGATGTGTTATTCGGTTCGGTTTGCCAGTAGTTTATTGAATATTTTTACTTCTATGTTCATGAGTGAGACTAATATATAATTCTCTTTCTTGGTTGAGTATGTGGCTTCAGTATGACGGTAACTGTAGCCTCATAAAAAGAGTTTGGCAATGTTTCTTCTGTCTTTGAGGAGTGTAGGTATTAACTCTTCTTAGAAGTTCTGATAGAATTCTGCACTAAAACCATCTGGCCATGGTTGTTTATTTGTGGGGTGGGAGGGGGGAGCTTTTGATGACAGCTTCTATTTCCTTACAGTTTATATGTCTATTTAAATTTGTTCACCTTGTTTTGATTTAATCTTGGTATGTGATATCTATCCAGAAAATTGTCTGTTTCTTTTAAGTTTTCCAATTTTGTGGAGTACAGATTTTTGTAGTATGACTTAATGATTCTCTAGATTTCCTCAGTGTCTGCTGTTATATTCCACTTTTTATGTCTGATTTTGCTACTTGAATGTTCTCTCTCTGCCTTTTGCTTAGTTTGTATAAGGGTTTGTCTATCTTGCTGATTTTTTGAACTAGCTCTTTGTTTCTTTTATTCTTTGTATTGTTTTCTTTGTTATATTTTATTGATTTCAGTCCTCGGTTTGATTATTTCCTGTCTTCTACTCCTCTTGGTTGCATTGGCTTCTTTTTGTTCTAGAGCTTTCAGGTATGCTGCTAATTTACTAATGTGAGCTTTCTCTACTTTCTTTTATATGAGCACTTAGTGCTATGAACTTTCCTGTTAGCACTGCTTTCATAGTGTCCCATAGGTTTGGGTACGTTGTGCCTTCATTTTCATTGACTTCTAGGAAGTTTTTAATTTCTTTCTTTATTTCTTCCTTTACCCAGGTGTGGTTCATTAGTTAACTCTTCAATTTCCATGAGTTTGTAGACTTTCTAAGAGTATTTTTGTTGTTAAATTCTAACTTTAAGCCATGGTGAATCAACAAAATATAGGAGGTTACTCTAGGGCGTGTGTGTGTGTGTAGGTGTAGGTTTGCTTTGTTACTAAGTATTTGGTCAATCTTAGAGAAGATTCCATGAAATGCTGAGAAGAAGCTATATTCTTTTGTGTTTGGGTGGAATGTTCTATAGATGTCTGTTAAGTTCATTTGAGTCATGACATCTTTTAGTTCCCTTATTTCTTTATTAAGTTTCTGTCTGGTTCACCTGTTCATTGATGAGAATGGAGAGTTGAAATCTCCCACTATTAGTGTGTGGGTTTTGATGTGTGATATAAGCTTTAGTAATGTTTCTTTTACATATGTGTGTGCTCTTGTATTATGGGTATAGTTGTTCCAGATTGAAACTTCATCTTGATGGATTGTTTGTGTTATGAGTATGAAATGTCCTCCATCTGTTCTGATTAATGTTACTTTGAAATCAATTTTGTTAGATATTAGGATAGCTACACCTGCTTGTTTCTTAGGTCCATTTGATTGGAAAACTTTTTCCCAACCCTTGACTCTGAGGTAATGCCTGCCTTTGAGGTTGAGGAGTTTACAGAAGGCTGAATCTTGTTTTTGTATCCATTTTTTTTTAGCCTGTGTCTTTTTATAGGTGAATTGTATACATTGATATTAATGACAAGTGGTTGTTAATTCCTGTTATTTTTCAGTGTTACTGGTGGTGTGTTTTCTTTTATGGGTTTTTTTGGGGGGCTATCTGTTTCCTGTATTTTTGTGGGTGCAGTTAGCTTCCAAGTGTTGGGGTTTTCCTATTAGTACTTTCTGTAGAGCTAGTTTTGTGGATACATATTGTTTCAATCTGGTTTTGACATGGAATATATTGTTTTCTTCATCAATGATAATTGAAAGCTTTGCTGGAAATAGTAGTCTAGACTTGCATTCATGGTCTCTTAGTGTCTACAGTACATCTGCCCAGGACCTTCTGGCTTTCATTGAGAAGCTGGGTATAATTCTGATAGGTCTCCCATATCCTTTTCCCTTTGTAGCTCTTGTTGATTATTATATGGTCAGGGGATTTTTTTCCAGTTTATTTGGAGTTTTGTAAGCTTCTTGTACCTTCATAGGGATATTCTTCTTTAGGTTTGGAAAATTTTCTTCTATGATTTTATTTTATATATTTTCTGTGCCTTTGAGTTGGAGTTCTCCTTCTTCTATTCCTGTTATTTTTAGGTTTGGTCTTCTTATGGTGTTTCAGATTTCCTGGATGTTTTGTGTTAAGAATTTGTTGGATTTAATGTTTTCTTTGACCAATGAATTGATTTCCTCTATAGTATCTTCAGTACCTTCTCTTCCATCTCTTATATTCTGTTGGCTATACTTGCTTCTGTAGTTCCTGTTCATTTTCTTAGATTTTCCATATCCAGAATTCCCTCAATTTGTGTTTTCTTTATTGCCTCTATCAGCCTTCAAGTCTTGAAATGCTTGCTTGATCTGTTTCATTGTTTTGTTTTTTTCTTTTTTTGAGGGATTTGTTAATTTCTTCTAATTTTTTGTTTGTCTTTTTCTCCATTTCTTTAAGGAAGTTTTTCATTTCCTCTTTAAATGTCTTCATCATCTTCATGAAGTTATGTTTAAAATTTTTTTCGGCTTCTTCTGGGTTAGGATAAACAAGTCTTTCTTTGTGTCGCCACTGGGTTCTGCTGTTAACCATGTTGCTTTTTAGGTTGTGGAGGACTTCTTGCATTGGTGCCTACCCTTCTCTTCCTTCAATTGATGCAGCAGTGTCTTTGTGTCTTGGTTCAATCCTTGCAGTGACTGAGTCTTTGGGAATTGTTTTTGGTCTGCTCTGTACTGTCAATGTCTGTGTCTCAGAAATGTACTGAGGTCCTTCTTAGTCTGCTCTCTTGGTCTTCTCTTCTGGTTCGCTCTCTTGATCCACTCTGTGCAACCACAGCTTGTGCTTTAGAGTTCCTCTCTTGGTACTCTCAGCAAGAAACTCTCCTGCTGGGTGGCTAGATTAGTTGAGGCAGGTGGAGGAGGGGCCCAGGGTTTTGCTCTACTATGGAGGACCTAGAGAGTGGAGTTTCCTGCCAGATTGCAGCTTACTCACCTCTTGGTCCTCTCTCTATAGTAGTCAGCAGTGTTTCAGAGTTCCACCTAGGTGGCAGGAGTATAGGCAAGTTTGGGGGCAAGATGAGGCCAGTAGCTTGCAGGGTCAAGTGGATGGTGTTGGGTATTAAGTCAGGCTACCTGAAGAAAACTCTCTTGATAGCTGGGTTGGCTAGAGTGTGGCCTGGGTTTTACCCCATTATGGAGGTCCTAGAGGGTGGGGGTGTTCCACTGGGTGGCTACTCACTCAACTCTTAGTCTTCTCTCTATTGTAGCAAGCAGTGTTTCAGAGTTCCACCAAGACTGCAGGAGGATAGGCCATGTTGGTTTAAAATCTATTATTTATTTTTTAAATGATGCTTTATTTTATATTTAGCAGTATAGGTTATATGTAAAATAACATCGTAATAAAATTACTTGATATATTTTTATTTTTTTTTCATTTTTTTATTGAGAAAAGAAGAAAAAAAAAAACAAATTTCCTCCTCCTCCCAGCCTCCCATTTCCCTCCACCTCCTCCCACCCTTCTCCCTCTCCTCCCACCCTTCTCCCCCTCCCCTCACTCCTCTCCCCCTCCCTCTCCAGTCCAAAGAGAAGTCAGGGTTCCCTGCCCTGTGGTAAGTCCTAGGTCGTCCCCTCTCCGTCCATTTCTAGGAAGGTGAACATCCAAACTGGCTAGGCTCCCACAAAGCCAGCACATTACGTAGGTTCAAAACCCCGTGCCATTGTCCTTGGCTTCTCATCAGCCCTCATTGTTCGCCATGCTCATAGAGTCCAGTTTTATCCCATGCTTTTTCAGTCACAGTCCAGCTGGCCTTGGTGAACTCCCAATAGATCAGCTCCACTGTCTCAGTGGGTGGGTGCACCCCTCGTGGTCCCGACTTCTTTGCTCATGTTCTCCCTCCTTCTGCTCCTCATTGGGACCTTGGGAGCTCAGTCCAGTGCTCCAGTGTGGGTCTCTGTCTCTATCTCCATCCATCACCAGATGAAGGTTCTATGATGATATGCAAGATATTCGTCAGTATTGCTCAAAGATAGGGTCATTTCAGGTTCCCTTTCCTCAGCTGCCCAAGGAACTAACTGGGGACCTCGGCTTGGGCACCTGGGAGCCATTCTACGTTCAAGTCTCTTGCCAACTCTAAGGTGGCTCCCTTAACTAAGAATTGTGCTTCCGTGCTCCCCTATCCAACCTTCCTTTATCCCAATCCTCCTTGATATATTTTTAAATAAAACAAAAAAGGAAAAATTTTTCAAGTTACAATCGAAAACCTTTTTCTAATACATGTTATTTTTTTGAATCAGTTATTTTGAAAATTTGGCTTTTTTTAAATTTCATTGGCCATTGGCAAAGCAGAAATTAGACATGACTAGTCACTGAGCACATTTGTTGCACTGATCCATTGAGAAAAAGTGAGTTTTTAAAATTAATTTGGAGTGGGAGGGTTTTTTGTGAGGCAATATATTTTTATTTAACATATTGTAATATTAGCCTGGTTTCTACCATGTTGTACCCACTTGGGTTTATTATTTCCTTTTTTTTTAGTTTTTCTTTTTTTTTTAGTTTTTCAAGACAGGGTTTCTCTGTAGCTTTGGAGCCTGTCCTGGCACTAGCTCTTGTAGACCAGGCTAGCCTAGAACTCACAGAGATCCGCCTGCCTCTGCCTCCCGAGTGCTGGGATTAAAGGCGTGTGCCACCACTGCCTGGCTGGGTTTATTATTTCCTTATATCCTTTGACTTAACATAGATGTCCACAATTTGAGGGCATGAAAAAATGACTATACTCATGCTATAATCATTTGTCATTGAATGATGTTAGCATCCTTCTTGGAGATCATTTAAAATAATGGCATTATTTCAGTAAAGTAGAAGTTAATGAATCCATGGTATCTTTGTCATGGCAGATCTATAGTAGAAGCAAATGACCGCTGTGTATTTACTTTTCAAAGCATGATATTAATTAAAGTTGCAATATAAATCAGGAATAATGTAAATCAATGTATAAAATGAAATTATAATGCCCTCAAATGGCATTAACTCATGCTACGTCTAGTTGAATATCAAGAACCAATAATTGTTTATATTTAATGTAAAGTGTAATGTAAAGTAAGCAGAAGTCCATTTTAAATTAGTATTAGATGATATGCCATCACTGCTATACATGGTAGTATCTCCGGAACTTAATCTCTCTTGAGCTTAGTAGTTTTACAAGCAGCACTTCTGCTATGCTGAGCAATTTCGAGCACCAAATACTTTCTTCAGCCAACTGACAGTTTGTACATAGATATTTTTTCCAGTGCCAGACTATTTTTTTTTTTTTGCAAATAGGTCTGAGAATTTAGAGATGAAGTTATTTCTCAGGAAGCTGAGATATTTATATTTTAGAAAGTTTCATTTGATTGTATTGCACAAAGAAGTCAGATAGTTTGTCTGGTGAAATTAAAATAAAAATACTATCAATAATGACACTGAAGAGATTCAAGAAAATCAGAAGGGACATGAGCCATATCGAATGTTTTAGATTTTGACGTATTGTGGTTGAAAACCATACAGTTGCTTTTATTAAGTGTTTGGTATGTTACACAATATTAATGTCAGAGTTTACCTTCCCATCTTGTTGGGGTCAGGGTCTCTTCACTGTTCATTAACCAGGGCTGCTGGTCCCAAAACTACTGGAGGTTCTCATGTCGCTATGTTCAGCCTCCCCAAGGGGGTGAGCTTCCATTGCAGATGCACGGGTTCTGAAAATACCAGCACAGGTCATCAGGTTTGTAGGACAAACATTTTTACCACTGAGGTTTCTCGTCAGCCTTCGTTGCTCTCATCAATGCTCTCATTTTAGAAAGACGCCCACAGTGATGTTAATTGCCCCAGTGGTATTGTGGAAGATTTTTACCTCTATCTTTTATCTCTTTTATAATCTGAACATTCTTTGAAAACCTTAGGAGTCCATGATATGGTTTTGTGTGCTATGGGGGATTTGTGAATAGGCAGTTCTTTATTTTCTGCCTAACATGTAAGGAATATTGTACAACACAGATTCTAGCACACAGGTTTTTTTTTAACTCTCTTTCTGTGTGTGTGTGTGTGTGTGTGTATGTGTATGCAAGGAGGTTGGTTATGTGTGTTGAATACATGTGTGCACATTTACTTCTCTGTATGAGTGGATGGATGTAGGGACCAGATATGATATTAGATTGTCTTCCCTAAGCACTCAATTTCTTCCCTGCCCTTGCTTCCTCCCTCCCTCCCTCTCTCCATCTTTTCTTCCTTCCTTCTTTTTTTTTCTTTTGAGACAGATGTCCCTGACAAACCTAGAATTTGCCTTTTCAGATAGACTAGACTAGCCAGGCAGAGACCCTCCTGTCTCTTCCCTCCCATGACCCCCACTATTTGGCTTACAGGTACATAGGACTGTTTTTGAAATGTGAGTGCGGGAATCTGAATTCACTTCCTCACGTTTGCACAGAGCACTTCACTGACTGAGCCCTCCCCCTATTTGAACTCACGTTTTGTTTAATGTCTTTTATCATCTCTGAGCCAGAATTTGTCTTGAAATTGAGGCATTAGATTAAATTTGATGATGCATCATAGTTTATTGGCAGCGTTTTCCCTCTCTAAACAGAACGTAAAATAATGATGAATGTTACAGTTGAAGGTAACGTAGAGCCGGTGAAATATCGTACTCCATGTGTGTGACGTGCCAGGCAGATTTAATTGATTTGGATGATAAATATGCAGCAACGGTGGTAATTTTAGTCAGTCTGGGTAAATGACTTTGAAGTAGATAACATTTTCCTATTCCATCTTTGCTTTCATTTTTACAAGGTTAGATGTACATTAAAGCTCAGTTTCAATTCAGCTACCATCACCTGTCTGTCTCATTTTGAAACAGAATATGAAGACAGGAATATGTCCAGGCTTAGAAGGCAGAAATAGCATGCTTCTTGGCTAATTTTCACATCTTTTAACTATGATGGGAACTTTGTGCAAGAAAGAGTGAAGCGGAATATTTACACCTAACTTTATTTGTTAAAACATAGTACTTGATAAATATCTGTAGAATTACACCCAGTGCAACCTGTCTTTAGGAGTCAAAATTAGTCTCCAGTAATTCGATCTGTGGGAAACTGCTGTCAGGGCCTAAAAATGTTTTCTGGCTTTGTATTCTTTTGTCAATGAACTTGATGTATGAAGTTTTACAATCTTTAAATAAAGTGTTATTGGATATGAAACCTCAGGTTATTTTAGAAAATTCGATATGTAATGCAAATTTTCCCATATCCTTCCATTAAGTAAAAATATGTGCTTCTAATAGTACTGTTTAACAATAATTACACATTCTCATTAAAGGAAACGACTCTTCTGGAAACTACAAAAGGAATGAAACAGTCTCTTAATAATGTGCAGCTGGGACCCGTCGATTTCTGAGAAGCATGAGATTAAAGAGTGTTTACTTAATATAACCTAAGAGATTAGAAATGAATGAAAGTTGCAGTAATAAAGCCTAGTGATATTATCATTTATTATAATAAGCTTTTTATTGTTTCAAGACTTCAGATTTAAATAGAATTTGGAGCTCGGGATTTCTTAAATATTCGTTAAATCTCCCTCTATGTTTAAATTTAATAAAACCTATTTCTTTTTCTTCTAATTGTAAGTCCCTTTTGCCTCTGCATTTTTGTCTAGAGAGTAATTATGTAACCACAATAAGACTGGGCTTGCTTGATTACCTCCTAGAGTGGGACAAGTAGCTTGAGATGACAAGAGCTGAAGGGCTTTAAGGATCCCCCTCCCTGAGTTTGTGTGGGATGCACACATTAAAAACTGACAATTTGCTCGCCACTAATAATCTATAAATCTGTGACTATTTCACTAAACCAGTTCTTGCTTTTGAAAACAAGATCTGTTTACTGTTCTTTGTTAAATGTCTTCCCTGAGTTCAGTGAAGGACTAATGGTCTAAGCTAATCTCATTCCAGTTCTTTGTATTGTTAGTGTCTTAGACGCTCATATCAGAATACACAGTTTAGTTTCCTTAGAAGTTTTCTATGATGTTGAACTAAAGTCTAACTTACAACCAACCTCAAAAATTTTTGAAAGCCCTCATTCTCCAAACCCCAGATGATTGACAGAGTGTCTTCATACCAACACACTTTTAGGGATCCTCTTTAACAACTTTTAGCCCAATTCTTTCTTTATGCCCTCAAAGGAGAAATAAACCACCACACCTTACCCACTCCAACTTTTTTTTTGTTAGAAGGAAATAGCTAAGAAATTTACAACTTGGGATTTCTTAAATTTTCATTAAATCACTCTATGTTTAAATTTAATAAAACATATTTCCCTTCCCTTCTTGTTTCTTAGCTTGAATTATGATTTTGTTCTCAAAGTTATGTTTTTTAGATAACCATGCATTGACAGCTATAAGAAATAATGCAAACTGAGTTAAAACATACTTCCCTCAGCTTCTTCCAATGAGAATGTTGTACAACATATGGTTCAGTATCACAAGGAGATGATGACTTTGGTTCAACTAAATATAGAAAGTTAGCATGACCGTAAAGGTGTTTTATAGACATGACCATAGTTCTTGACCCTGCTGGCCACTATTTTTCTCCATTTCTCTAATTTTGTCATTTCAAGAATGATACATCAATGAAACTGTGTAATATGTCATGATTTGGAATTGACCTGTTTTTCTTTGTAAGCTCCACACAATTTCACTGAATCATTCCAACTGTTGCATGGGTGTATAGTTCATTTCTATTGTTGGGTGACCATCTTATGGGTGTGTAAAACCTCAGGATAGAATAGTTACATTGTATTCATTATTTTCTGTTAAGATTATGCATTCATTTAAGCAATCCACATTTATGTACAATTTAGTACAAGCAAAACAGTGGTTTTTGTGTGGGCATAGTTTCATTGCTCTGCTATAAATACAAAGAATGCCATCTCTGACTCATAATGGACTTAGCTGTACAAGAAAATACTGAATTAAAGTGGTTTGAACGGTTCCACTATTTTACATTCTCACCAGCAATGTCTGGCTGACTTCATTCTGAGCGTCCTTTCCATCATCTCGAGCGGCTGCAATTTTTCACTGTAGCTCTTCTGACTGGATAAGTACCTACATTCTGAGTGTGGCTTTAGTATGTATTTGTCTTGTGGGTAACAGTGCTAACCACTGTTTTATACTAGTTCCAGTCCTTAGGCACTTAACAGCACAGGTTAGTAGATGGTCACAATTAACCCAAGAACTAAGGAAGAGGCAGCTAGCTTCCTAGAATGCTGCTGCTTCTACATTAAGCAGAAAAGCTGAGACCAAGGCCTCAAACCCTGACCTAAGTGACCACAGTAGACTTACACCTTCTCACTCAGAGTCTATACACAAGTCAATTAAAAGACAGAGAACCTCTTGTTAAAATGTCGTTGTCTGTTTAAAAGAGAATTCTGCAGCATTACTACAAGCATGCATCATAATTGTTTCTCCAAGCCTCCGTTGAGAAAACCTCCATCAGACTGTCTGTGTAGACCTCTGCTGGGCCCTTCATCCGATTGCCTGGGCAGACGGATGTGGTGCCTCCATTCGAGTGCCAGTGCAGAATGGTTGTGGTGCCCTCATAGAGTGCCTGTGCAAAACGGTTGTGGTGCCCCCATAGAGTGTCTGTGCAGAACCGTTGTGGTGCCCCCATAGAGTGTCTGTGCAAAACGGTTGTGGTGCCCCCATAGAGTGCCTGTGCAGAACCGTTGTGGTGCCCCCATAGAGTGCCTGTGCAGAACCGTTGTGGTGCCCCCATAGAGTGTCTGTGCAGACAGTGGTTGGTGGACACTGCTCCTCAATGGTTTCTAATTGCCAGAAACCCCAAAAGTTCGGACTAATTAGTCAAACTAGGAGTGTACTGTAGTGGGAGATAAATGGTGTCTGAGCTTGATGATAACTCGCAGAGGTCCGAGTTTGAACATAGACCCACTTTGTTGTTTCTCACTTTTGCTGAATGTTTAATTTCAAGAAAAAAAGGATATTTAGAAACTTGCAAAACCACCCAATTAGCACACGGATCCAAGAGATAATACCTATTCAAGTAGAAATGACTAAGGAGCAACTCACTGAGCATCCCTTATCTAGTACAGTAGCAAACCTGCATCTCTGGGGGATTAGAGACCAATTATGCTATCATCTCAAACTTGTACAAGCTGGAGATGGTACTATCTATCACACCCCCTCATAGTTTATCTATTTAACCTGTGTAGGATTTATGTGGATCTTAGAAAATACCAGACTCTTTTTAAACTTTATCCATGGTCAGAATAGTTTTGATGCTCTCAGAGGTGGTATATTCGTGAGGTGTCACAAGTTAGCATGATCCCTGGTGGGTGTTGTACATTTATTGACTTAGGCTAATGGTTTTTAATGTAGGTAACTTTAAAGTTATAGACAACATATGTGCAATTTGTTTAATGCTATCTACTTTATACTGACTGTAATACTTTTAAAATTTTTTTGTGGTGGCATAATCCATGTTTACTGAATTGAGTGGGAATTTCAATATATCTAAGTAATACCTCTAAAGCAAGATATGCAAATGAACAAATAAAAAGAACCATACTAAGAAATACATGAATTCACTCTGTGAGAAATAAAGACAAAAGAGATAAAATATCTGATATTTTTTAGTGGGTATACTATGGAAAGTCATATGTTGATAGAGGAAGTCACCTTTATGGCTGAGGTGGGGGACTTCTCTGCAAGACAAGTCATTAGCAGAACTCTATTGTTTGCTGAGCAAAATCCCCACAACTGGCCACTGTTTCTTGCATTTCTTACAATTTATGAAAAGATTACTGGAAAGGTAAGCAGTTATATTCCTGGAAATAACCCAGAAATTTCAGGGAGGAACCATCGATACATAATCTATATTTACAGGATCAAACTTTTCTATGAACTATTTTAAATGTCAACATGAAGTCCATATATTTGAAAATATTGCTAGGAAACATATTATTGAGTCTTAGAGGAAAAGTTAGTCTCATATCTAATTGCTCTCCCCTCTGTCTCTCACCTTCATCCTAGGGGCGACCCTTCTGAGGGAAGATTGCACTGTTAATATTAAGCACAGTGTACTATGTTAATGAAATGGCAAATATTGCCTATGCTAGAACTTGTGAATGGGCAGATTGTCATGCCCATATTTGCCCCTGACATATTGATTCCTTCAGGCCCAGGACAAACCTGCATGATGTGGTTACCCAGGGCACAGCTAGTCTTGTTTCTTCAATTCTCCATCAAGGACTAACACTCTGCTCTTTAAGCGCTTCCACTGTCAGGACTTTAAGTAGCATTCCTGGGACACAGGCAGGCATGAATAATGTAGATAAAGATTTAGCAATCTCAAAGGATAATTGGCAGACACGAATGAATTTTAACTTATTTGCAAAGCAATCTCATGAGTGTGTAACTCAGAAAAGCATGTGGCAGGATAAATCACCTGCAGAGTGCTTTTGTAATCTCTGCTGTCTTAGTGGAATGGCAAATTTGCTTATAGGTGTCCCTGAGATATGGCTGTAAATGGAGATAAATGATACACTTGGATTTCTTTCCAAAAATGGCCAAAAAGTTCTCAGGCATATTGGCTTTTGTTTAGTCTAAGTGATCTGTGAGTCATCCCAATATGCTACACTAAATTATAATATGTTATAACAAAATACAATTTGAACATCCATATTTTTAAGTAAAAAAATAACTTAAGACAGCTAAAGGCTTATATTTTCTATGTTTTGATTAGTTTTGACTTTTAAACATTGTGTTTCAATAAAAATTGGAATTTACTCTCTCTATATGTAACATATATATGTAATTATACATGTAACATATATGTATATATACATGTTATTTTTTATATATAAAATATGTGACAAAAATGGGGATAGATTCATTCTTCAGAGTTCATAATTAAATGATTGCTGAGTATTAAAAAATGAAGGTTTTTCTTTCTTTCTCCTCTGTGTTCCAAAGCATGTGAGCTTTGCATCTATGATTGGTTCTCTCACGGTCACAAGACAGCTGCTGTTGCTACTCGTACTTCATTTTCTTACAGCCACAGGTAAAGCAGGACACGCCAGTTCTTTGTGAGCAGTCCCGTTATAAAAGAGGGAAGCCTGTCCAGTCTCTGTTGATTTTTTCTGAAGACAAAAAGGGACACAAAGTGAAGCCTGACATTGATCTCTCTTTCAAAGCATGGACAAATGCTTGGATGAACATTTCCAGGGAACTTTTTATTCAACAAACAATGACGAGCCAGTGATCCTGTGTCTAGTGGCAGTGAAGGGGGAAACAAACCTCAGGCTTCAAAGGCAGACATTTTTGATCATTCTGTCATTTCTACTTTGTTAGTATTTTCCCAGATTACACATCAAAGTTCAATGAATAGTTATGGTGTGCATAACTGTCTTTAACGGGACACTTAAAGAGGCTTTTTAATTCAGCATTTTGTATTTATGAAATAGAATACAACTTTGACAATGAAAATTCAACTCTGCCTGTGTGTTTGGAAGTTTGCCTGTTAGCATTTGACTACAAATGTAGTTTCTAAGCACAATTTCTTAGTTCAGAGGAAAAGCACAGGTTATATAAGAACAGTCTAAGGAAGGGTATTAACTGAGGAGGAATCCTGTCACAAAAATAAAAATAAAGAAAAAAAAACAAAATAAAAAGATTGTTGATTGCTCTTGGATACATGGAACAAGGGGCTTGCCCTGCCTTTGGCCAAGCTTCTTCTAGATTGGCAGTCTAAAGCCAGAATTCCAGTATCTTTTCCTGTCTTTGCATAACCATTTCTTTTAGTGTCTGTATTTTCTTATCATAAGGATACTAGATATTGGATTTAAGATTTACAGGGTGTTCTCATCTCCTAATCTTCATTATGATGGGGAAAAGTACTATTTAAATAGGATCACAAATACAGGTTTCACTGGATGGAATGACAGTAACCATTTAGTCTAACATAGGCTCTCAAAATGTCTTAATGAAAACTACAAATTTGTTAGCCACTAAATCTAAAACATTTATGTAAAAACAACGTGAAATCAAGTGTTAAATAGGTAGCTGCAGAGCCATTTCCCAGCACTCTGATTGAATGACTGAAGTGTCCACAGATGTTTGGAATGCACCATGCATGTTTTCCCGTACACCGAGGCACCTTTGAGCCCTGTGCTCTAGAATTAGAAGGGAGCATTCACACAGAACCACACTGGAGAAAAGATAGCGAAGTTTTGATAGTTCCTGATGATTGTGTATGCTACTGCAAACTTTTCAGTTTGAGAATGTTTTATCCTTGAAAACTGATGAGTCAACCAAATCGTTGCATAAATGCACACACGACAACACTTAATTTTGAGAGATTTACATAATTAATTGAAGTTTTTTTTTTTTTCTGATTCCTTCTTGGTTTGCTGCTGTTTAAAGACAGAGACATGCTGGTCTTGATTGCTCTAAGTAGAGCAGCCTAGTCTTTAATGTGTAGCAATCCTCCTGTTTCAGCCTTCCTTCTAAGTGCTGGAATTATAGACATTTACCATATGTACAAATACTATTTTTCCTAATTTGTAACTAAGAAATATAAAAACATTTACTGGTTATTGAGGTCTGGCCATATACTACTGTAAGTAGTTCATCTTTCTTTAGGTTGGGAAAGTTTTCTTCCATGATTTTCTTGTACATATTTTCTGTGATTTTGAGTTTTACTTCTTCTTTTAGCCCTATTACTCTTAGGTTTTGTCTTTTCATATTTCCTGGATATTTCGTGTTAAATTTTTCTTAGATTTAATGTTTTCTTTGAATGGTATGTCTACTTCTTCTATCGTATCTTCAATATTTGAGATTCTTTCTTCCATCTTTTGTGTTCTGCTGTTTATGCTTGAATTTGTGGTTCCTGATCATTTCCCATATTATCCATTTCCAGAATTCCATTGATCTGTGTTTTCTTTGTTGTCTATTTAGATTTTCAAATCTTGAAATGTTTCTTTCACATGTTTGATTTCTTTTATTTTATTCTTTTGTTTTCTTTAAGGAATTTGTTGATTTCTTCCAATTTTTTTTGTCTTCCATTTCTTTGAGAGAATTTATCATTTTCTCTTTAAGGACCTCAAGCATTCTCCTAAAGTTAATTTTGGTCATTTTCTTTTGCTCCATCTGAATTGGGGAGTTCAAGTCTTGTTGTTTTAGAGCCACTACTTTTTGTTGGTGACAAGTTGATCTTTGTGGTGTTGAGTATGTTCTTACATTGTCTACCCACAATTTCCTCTGATTGGTGTAGTTGGGATCATATCTATGGTAGTCACTCTTCCAGGTGGCAGTAGATCCAAGGCTCAGATGGTTGTTCCTCATGGTAGAGTCAGGGCCACTGTTCAAGTCACCCCAGAGATCACTTGTCATTCTCCAGTGTTTCTTGGCACTTCTGGCAGTAACTCTGCAGTCCTGGAGATCTTTGGGGCATGCACCCATGAAGGTTGCTTGCATATGCCTGCTCCCATGGAGAGCGCTGGTTTAGAGGTCACTCCTTAGAGGTCACTTCCTCATAACTGGTCTTCTGTCGAGGTTGCTCACTTGGACCCAGTCCCTTGGAGGTTGCTGGGTTGCTGCTCCAGGCCTACTCTCTCGGAGCTTGCTCCTTTGTAACTGCTCCTGTGGAGGTTGCTGACTCAGGCCTGCTCCTGCAGAAGTCACTGGCCTGTTGCTGCTCCTATGGAGGTCTCTGGCTTGGGCCTGCTCTGGCAGATGACCCAGATACAGACTTCTAAACACACAGAGTACACAGAAATATAAAAAAAAATCAAATACAAAGTATTAGAAGTTTATAAAGTTGTCATCTAAAGCAAGAGCACCATATGTGGTGCCTGTATGTGCCAGGTGAAGAAAACTTGAGCTTAATTGACATGAAACTAACAGGCTTTCCCTCACCCCTAGCTTAAGTGTTCTGAGGCACAGAAGCGAGGTCATTTGTACAGAATTAGGGGTTTCATTCTGAACGTGTTCTAATAGTTCTGACTGTTTGCAACAGTGCCTGTCAAACCTGCCTGGGCATTTGTGCTCTGTAGATGTGTGTTGTCAGTAGTCATTGTAAATGCCTGGATCGAAAGACTAGGAGAGCTGCTAAGGATATAGCTCACTTTCCCAGCATAGAAAGGCCTTTGGTTTAATATCCAGCACTCTCCCCTTCAGTTTTGGGTATAGTTACTCTGGAATCTGTTTTACTTGAGGGCTCTCCAAGACCATCCCTGAGTTCAGGAAGCAGTCTAAAGAAGTGGTGTGGACCAACATTTATATTATACTAACAAGAAAGTTTTATACCACAAGTGTAAATCCTAATTCTAGTCATCCTACAGTCTATAACCTTCCTCTGTTTTACTACATTGAACTTGCGAATGTTCACATCAATTTTATTTTTATTCTTCTGTCTTGGAAGGAAGCCTAGTAAATTACAGTATAAAATGATCAAATTTTAAGTATAATCACATTTACTGATGTGGATGGAATGAAAATCCCTCATATAAGAATGTGTTTGTTCTGTAAATATGAAGCTTACTGCTAATTGGTACTCTGAACAGTCTAATATTACCTGTTTGAAGGTAGGTTTCAGAGAGAAGGTGGTTCTAAAAGCCCATTTGCAACTGGGAAATAAAGAAGTTGAGATTAGGAGATTGTATGAGAAAATACCCTGGAGCTAACTCAGAATCTGTTTAGTAAGGGGAACACACTGTTTTATGTGCATGCTAGATTTACCCACTAGTGGAAAACTTTTACTGACTGGCTGTGCAGTTCTAACTCTGTAGCCTACAGCTTTTGTTCCTCCATAATGCTAATTAGCCACTTCTTAAAAAACCTCTTTGTTGATTTGGGTGAAATAGAAGACATATGAGACAAATTTGTGGCTACATAATGAAAGACTGGTGACTTTTATATTCTTAATAATTTGAACAATGGGGCTATTTTCCCTTATAGTATAGTTAATAAGTAGCCGAACATTTGAAAAGCGATTTTTATAACATATCAATTATAACTTTAATTTTTTCCATTGCCACATTAGTTTTAGTGCCAAATGGGTTCTATGTGAATAAAGAAAAGAATAATTAAAAAGTATTAAATGATCATTTACTAAGTCAATAATCTAATAATTTAGGCAGAGTTTCTTCAATATAAAAACCAATGTCACATAACTACCAAAGACGTACTAAGTAGAAATGTCCTGAATTTTCTCATCAAAAACAGTGTAGTGAAGGCGTAAGTCACAAACAATGCCACACCAATTCGGGGTTATGATTATTAGGGTGGTATTTATTTAAAGGGGAAAAAACTTACAGATCACTGTCCCAGGCAACAGCCCTCTACGCAACCAGGAAAGGAGTCTAGTCGCAGGCAGAGCAGGAAGTGAAGAGAGAGAGAGAAGAGGGAAGTGGCCGCTTTTTTAAAGGGAGAGAAACCACGCCCCAGTGGGCTGGTACCTCAGCGGTGATAGGCTGGAGGAGTGGAAGGACCTCCCGCAACACCTCCCCCTTTTGTTTAATTAAGAGATTTCTAAACCTACTATGAAATTATATACAATAAGTACAAATATCCTATTCTAACTAGCTTAGGTCTTGTATAATAAATAACTTGGCCAAGTCATGAGAGAAAGTAACTACATTTATATAGTCTTCAACCCCATCGAAGATCTGAGAAGGGAAATAATGTTACCTGGGTAATTAGGAAGTTCAGTAAAACAACTTCCAAAACATGCAACAAATTACAGAGACAACTAGCTACCTGGGCAATCACCCAAAGTCACATTAGCAGCGTTGAAGCAACCAACTTTGGCTAAGGCCTAACATAACTGACATACCATTTTCTAAGGCAAGCAACTTTTCAAAACTATCTTACCCTGTCTTGGCAGGATATGAAAGTCCTGTTTTATCCATTGATGCATGCTCTGTATCTTTGTCAGTTGTTGAGGTATGGGCATTTCTTTGCCCAAACGCCAGTTCTGCCAAAAAGAAAGGCTCCAGGTGGAGTGTCTTTGGTGCTCAACATTCTCTCGGGAATAGAGTGGTGTTGCCAGGAGCAATTGTGTCTCACTACCACAAAACTCTGAGTTAGATTAAAGGCCATTTTCTACAGCTCTTCGAAGAAGTTGAAGATTATTTATCTATACTGAGTATAATCTCTATATATCTAAAGAACCTGATTAGTCTATTATAAATGACAAACTTAGATGACTATTGGTCTATATAATTCTCAATATCTATCTAACTTAAAGACTAAGACAATAAACGACTGTGAAACAAATGAGGACAATGACCTCCATATATAAACAATGTACAAATATACATTGCAGTAGGTAAATATATATCAATACACAATCATTATATAAGTATCTTAATCAGAGGTAGAAATGTACACTGCAATATGGTAAATATATACTATATATATATATATCAATACAATATATGTCAATACATAAAAAATGTTTTAAACAGAGGTAGAAACAAGCATGCATACAATAGTCAATATAATTTAACTTTGTATCAATATACAAGAATCTATACCAATGTATTTGTCTAAAAACAGTAACTCACAATTACAAATCTATTATCCCATCATCCCTCTTTTTTTTTTTCAAAATGATCCCTGAGCGTATAAAATTCCTCCCCCAACCCTCAATTGTATACTAATTATAATCAACCCCTAAATGATGTCCCTAAACCCAAGGGTAAGTTTTACTGGGAAAGGGGACGTCGTCCTCTAGAATTACTTCCAGCTGTCATGGGGGCGACGTTCTTTCTGGGGGATCCTGTGAAAGTGAAATGATGGTTAAATTTCAAGATCAATGTCTTTTAAAATTGCCAATAGTCTCTGAGTATTTTGTGCAGGTCTGGCCAAAATGTTGTATAAGATGTGCACCATTTCAGCTAACCAAGTTGGAACTGTCTTGTGCAGCTGGTACCAAAAGCAGGTCTTGTAGTAGCGCTATCAGTATCATGACGTCATATCAACCAGGTGGAGTTGTTGTTATGGGGCCCCATCTTCTTCCTGGAAACTTCAAATGTCACTTCAGGAAAAACTCATTGTTCATTATGAAAAACTTAAACATTAATCATATAGACATATATAAACATATATATATATTCAATGAAAGACATGATAGATATATTCAATGAAAAGTATGATAGATATGAAGAAAAGCAAAGATGTTTTCTAAACTCATATTTCTTTCTGTCCCATATCATGGCTCTTGACATGAGACAGAAACTCCAGAAACTCTGGGTTTTTCTCTTACTAACAGGCTTGGAATTGGAGAGGGACTGAGCCAGAGTCCAACTTCAAAACCAGCTTTATAAATTTAGAAATATGGTTTAATATTACTTACACAACCCATTCAGTTGTCTTGATATTTCCTATTGGGCAGGTATTTTTCCATCTGTCAGTATCCAAATATCCAGGGTCCCTTGAATTTCTCAAAGATGAGTGTTTTCCTGTGGAGATAAGAACAGAACCCTGCCCCCATTCTATATGTTTTTCTTACCACCTGTATGAATATCATCGTTGTGGATGAGTTGTCATTTCTCCTTTCCAAGAGGTTTCTCCTCTTCAAATCGAAACTTTATTAATTTTGATGGTATCCACAATTTTTCTTCTCCTGTGGAAACAAGAGCAAAACCCCTTCCCCAACGCAGCACATCTCCTGGCTTCCACTGAGAGGTCAGCACATCTTTGAAATAAATCGGTTGATTTAGTTCAGCAGACTTTTCCATTATCCAATGTCTTTCTGCTGCTGTTGTTCCTTTCTCATTAGCGTTAAGAAAATTCAAGGTTAATAAAGCATTATGTAATCTATTTCTGGGGGTATTTTCAGTCCCTTTCTGTTTGTTCAGCATATCCTTTATAGTACGATTTGATCTTTCTATAACTGCCTGACCTGTAGGATTATTTGGTATACCTGTAATGTGTTTTATATTATAATAATCAAAAAAGCGTTTCATTTTCTTAGATACATATGCTGGACCATTATCTGTCTTTATTTGCACAGGTATACCCATGATGGCCATAACTTCCAATAAATGTGTGATTACTGAATCAGCCTTTTCTGAGCTCAGGGCAGTAGCCCATTGAAAACCTGAATACGTGTCTATGGTGTGGTGTACATATTTTAATTTACCAAATTCCATAAAGTGGAACACATCCATCTGCCAGATTTCATTTCTCTTAGTACCCTTTGGGTTACTCCCTGCAGGCAACGGTGTTTGATTATAGAAAGAACAAGTAGGGCATCTCTTTATAATGTCCTTAGCTTGTTGCCAAGTAATGGAAAATTCTTTCTTTAGGCCTTTACTATTGACATAATGCTTCTTATGAAATTCCGAGGCCTGCAACACACTTCCAATCAATAATTGATCAATCTCAGCATTGCCTTGGGCTAGAGGACCAGGCAGACCTGTATGGGACCGGATGTGTGTTATGTACATCGGACAAAGCCTGTTCCTGATTATGTCTTGTACCTGGATAAACAATGAAGTCAACTCTGTGTCATCTGGTATAAATTCAGCGGTTTCAATATGCAAGATAACTCTTTCTGCATATTGTGAATCTGTAACTATATTAAGAGGTTCTTTAAAATCCCTTAGCACCATAAGAATGGCATATAATTCTGCCTTCTGGACAGAATTATAAGGGCTTTGTTCCACCTTACTCAATTCATCTGACTTGTAACCTGCTTTCCCTGATTTATTTGCATCAGTATAGAACGTACGGGCTCCAGTTATTGGAGCATCACGTACAATTCTAGGAAGAATCCAAGAAGTTCTTTTTATGAGATTAAGTCTATCACTTTTGGGATAGTTGCTTTTAATTTCTCCCAAAAAGTTAGCACAAGCTCTTTGCCACGGTTCATTGTCTTCCCATAACTTTTTTATTTCTTCAGTAGTAAAAGGCACTATAATTTCTGCTGGGTCTATACCTGCTAGTTGACGAAGTCTCAGCTTACCTTTTATAATTAATTCAGAGACCTTTTCCACATAAGTTTTTAATTTTTTACTTGGTTTATTAGGTATAAATATCCACTCTAAAATAATATCTTCCCTCTGCATTAGAATCCCTGAAGGAGAAATTCTGGAAGGCAATATGACTAGGATGCAGCTAAGATTTGGGTTCACCCTATCCACATGTGCCTCCTGTAATTTTTCCTCAATCATTGTCAGTTCCTTTTCTGCTTCAGCTGTCAGTTCTCTTGGACTATTCAAATCTTTATCACCATCTAAGGTTTTGTTTAAATGAACTATTAGGTCAGGTGTTATCCCAACAGCTGGTCGTAGACTGGAAATGTCTCCTAACAATCTTTGGAAGTCATTAAGAGTCTTTAACCGGTCTCTCCTAATTTGTGCCTTTTGCGTTTTAATTTTCTCTAACCCTATTCTGTAACCTAGGTAATTAATAGAATTTCCTCTTTGAATCTTTTCAGGGGCAATTTGTAATCCCCACCTAGGCAAGACTTTCTTTACTTCTTCAAACATCCTTTCTAAAGTATCTTTATTTGAATCAGATAATAAGATGTCATCCATGTAATGATAAATGATGGACTTGGGGAATTGTTTACGAATTATTTCCAATGGCTTACTTACAAAATTTGGCACAGTGTAGGACTATTGAGCATACCCTGTGGGAGGATAGTCCATTGATATCTCCTATTAGGCTGAGAATTATTATAAGTAGGCACTGTGAAGGCAAATTTTTCTCTATCCTTTTCTTGTAACGGTATAGTGAAAAAACAATCTTTCAAATCAATAACTATAAGAGGCCATCCTTTTGGTAACCGAGAAGGCAAAGGAATTCCAGATTGTAGTGGGCCCATAGGTTGAATTACTTTGTTGACAGCTCTTAGATCTGTCACCATTCTCCATTTACCAGATTTCTTTTTTACAACAAACACAGGAGAATTCCAAGGGCTGGTTGATTCTTCAATATGGTGAGCATCTAGTTGCTCTTGCACCAGCTGTTCCAATGCCTGTAGTTTATCTTTAGCTAGAGGCCATTGTTTGGTCCATATTGGCTTCTCAGTTAGCCATTTTAAAGGTAGGGCTGTTGGTACCTCTAAAGGTTTGGTATTTGCTGTATGTTCTTGTACAGCCTGAATGGCTGGTGACCTTTTTCCATAATACCTCATCATATCCTTCCCAGAATTATGAGTTCCTGGAAATACAGGAATGATAATCCGGGTATTCCATTGCTGTAGCAGGTCACGGCCCCATAAATTTATGGCAATATTGGCTATATATGGCCTTAGTCTTCCTATTTGCCCTTCGGGCCCTATGCATTCAACCCATCTTGTGCTTTGTTTTACACGAGATAGGGTTCCAATTCCCAGGAACTGAACATCTACCTCTTGAAGAGGCCAATTCGGATGCCAAGATTCTGGGGTAATGATACTTACATCCGCACCTGTGTCTAATAAGCCTTCAATAAAAGTGCCATTTATACAGACTCTTAGCTTTGGTCTTTGATCATTAATAGAAGTCTGCCAAAATATACGTTTACTCTGTCCTATTGGGTTTTTTGACTCATCCTCCACACGTAATTCTTCATTTAGACCAGTATTACTTTTTACAGCAGAAATTGGAGCTTTTAATTTTCTTGGTGAGGCACGTTCTCCACTGTGACTGGGAATGACTGGGCCACTGTTGGCTTGGGGGCCTGCGAGAGGCCCCTCAAGGAGTTTCCCGATGATATCGGATTGCCCCGTCTGTCTGTTGTTGACCTACATTCGTTGGGCCAATGCCTGCCTTTACCGCATCTCCTACATATACCTGAAGGCCGAGGTCTCCTATTTTTGTCATTCCCAGAAGAGATATTATTCCTAGAAATTCTTTGCCTGCAATTCCTTTGCAAATGTCCTAATTTACCACAATTAAAACACCTGGCAGTTTGATGTCTCCTCATTGCTTTGGAAATCGCTTCTCCTACCCAAGATTCATCATTATAGCTAAACATCTCAACATTCATCGTATGCTGAATCCATTCATCCATAGGTGCTGATCTAGACTTTAAAGGCCCAATTATCTTTTTGCATTCTATGTTTGCATTCTCAAAAGCTAGAGATTCAAGAAGTATTCGTCTAGCTTCTGGGTCTGTTACCCCTATGTCCAGAGCCTTAATTAATCTTTGCAAAAAGTCAATAAGGGTTCTCTCTGTCCCTGCCTAATTCTGGTATATGATTCAACCCTTTTTGCTGGATCTTGTATCCTATTCCAAGCATTTAAAGCTGCTTGGTGACATAGACACAGTACTTCATCGTCATAAAGAGCTTGGACCTGTGGATCAGCATATTCTCCTGCACCAAGAATTTGATCTTGGGAAACCTCAATACCTTTTGCTCTTCCTTGCTGTTCCATATGTTTGGATTCTTCTCTGAAATAAATTCCAAACATCAAGGAAGGTCCATTATCTAAAACTGCAGACACTAACTGATGGAAATCATGGGGAGTAGCTCTAGCATTAGAAGCCCAAGTCCTTATCATTTCCTTTACATATGCATTGTGCAAGCCAAAATTAACAACAGCTTGCTTAATTTCTTTCAGATCATTCATTGCTATTGGCGTCCATCTAGCTTCTCTGACTCCCTTTGAGCCTTTAGAAGTTGATGCTTTTTCAGAATTAAGTATAGGGTATGTCGCTAGAACCCTGGGTAAGCCAGTTCTAATAGCTGGTGGAGGCCTTGTATCCTGTCCTTGTGCCTCCTTACTCTGTTCCCCAGCTGCAATAATTTCCCCAATCTTTTCAAATCTTTTTATCATTGTCTCTCTTAAATCCTGAATCTCCTGACCTGTATATATTTCCAGTGATTTCACTGAGGTATCAATTTTTTGGTCCCCATTCTGCACCTGTGATTCCAAAGCTTTAATTTTTTCCTTCAAAGATAACATGTCCTCCTTAAACTTTTCTTGTATATCATGTAGATTCCCATCTTGGAGAGGTACATTCTGTCTGTTACCTTATCAAAACTTTGTGATAAAGTCTGAACGTCAAATTCAACAGCCTGAACCCTTTCAGGTAACTTTCTAATACCCTTGGATATGGAATCAATTTTGTCTGTCATAGTATCCACTTGTTCAGATAACCTCTGATTTTCAATAATTTTAATCCTGTCAATTAGTTGTTCGTTATTAGTTCGTAAAGATTCTATCATTCTTAGGAGTGCCATATTCTTCTGTTCATTATTAGTACGTAAAGATTCAATCGTTCTTAGGAGTGCCATATTCTTCCTTAATGATAGAATATGGAAAAGAAAACTGAAGGCTAGTAACAAGCAAATTAAGGTATCCCCATAATCATATAAACCTTGTATGATGTAATTCATTGTATTAGTAAATATAAATTTACTAATCCATTGTATTAGTGAAAACAAAGCAGTAAAATTTGCGTTAGAAACAAAAACTGCAATATTACCTATTATCCAGCAGGTGGCGCTGTTGCAGAGTCGCTGTGAAAACATGGTCCTGTTTCAGTGCCTTAGTAGATGTTAAAAACTGGAAAATGCAAGTTTCTCAACAAAGTAAATGTAATTAAATCAATTCCTGAGACGGAACCAGAAACCCAGAATCCAGGGGTAGAGAAGAGCAATCTGGAAGCCGCTTATGCCTCCACGTGACAGAGTCACCCTGAGGGGTTGCAGCTTTCAGCAACCACGTGCTCTGGTTCGTGCCACTTAAGAGCTGTACTTGCAAGGGAGATTTAAAAATGACTCAGAAAAGAGCAAACCACGCGGCCAGAGACTACGCGGGCCTGTGGAGTTTAAATCCACGTGGGGAGTCCAAGGCAGCTGGCGGCTGAGGAAGGGGAGGGCTCCCGCCAAGCCGAACTAGAGCCCGCCAAGCCCGCGGCTGCCAAGCTGAACTTGCGCCTGCCAAGCCCGCAGCCGCCAAGCCGAACTTGGGGCCGCCAAGCCGAACTCGCGGCTGCGAGTGGGGAAAGGAGAGGTTCTAAAACCAAACGTTGGGTGCCAAAATGAAGGTGTAAGTCACAAACAATGCCACACCAATTCGGGGTTATGATTATTAGGGTGGTATTTATTTAAAGGGGAAAAAACTTACAGATCACTGTCCCAGGCAACAGCCCTCTACGCAACCAGGAAAGGAGTCTAGTTGCAGGCGGAGCAGGAAGTGAAGAGAGAGAGAAGAGGGAAGTGGCCGCTTTTTTAAAGGGAGAGAAACCACGCCCCAGTGGGCTGGTACCTCAGCGGTGATAGGCTGGAGGAGTGGGAGGACCTCCCGCAACAGTGTAGGATTATGGGTATTTAGAGATGGCATGAGAGGTTTCAGACCAATGCTGGTAAAAGCATACAGACTTTCTGACAGATAGGAGGGCTAAGTTAAAAAGATGCTTTGTACACTACTAGCACAACAATGTATGGCATTTTTTAAAATTGAAAAGTGGACAGTGTTGTTATTGCCAAAGAATTATGTAATGCAATACATACATCAATTATCTAAATATAGAAATTCTACAAGGCATACATATTTCTAGGTACATGATAGCACACTTCAAATATAATCCACTGTTACCTACTGGAAATTATTATTAACTGATGTAGTAATAAGAGCGGCGGGGCTGCATTCCCAGCACCCTGGCCGCCTGCTCGGCTAGCTTATGCCCCGAAATAATTACACGGACACTGTATTCTTTTAATTACTGCTTGGCCCATTTCTATCTAGCCTCTTCTAGGCTAATTCTCACATATTATTTTAGCCCATTTCTAATCATCTGTGTAGCGCCCCTAGGTGCGCTTACTGGGAAGATTCTAGCCTATGTCCATCCTGGGTCGGAGCTTCATCGCGTGCGTCTGTCTGCCTGGGAGCTGGGAGCATGGCGTCTGCTCCCGAGAGGAGAGCTGTGGAGTCTGAGCTCACTTCCTCTTTATCCCAGCGTTCTGTTCT
Source organism: Microtus oregoni (assembly GCF_018167655.1). NCBI lineage: Eukaryota > Metazoa > Chordata > Mammalia > Rodentia > Cricetidae > Microtus > Microtus oregoni. Next base: position 45,789,126 of record NW_024543060.1, read on the forward strand.
GTTTACTTCTCCTACCTATCTTCTAACCAATGAGGGTCAAGCAGTTTCTTTTTATTTAACCAATGACCTTCCTCCATCAAACTGAAAAATCAAATATAGACACAATGGGAAGTCACAGGTAGGGAAAAGCAAAAGAAATCTAAAGAAATAAAACAATTTAAAAGGAGGTGGAGAAAAGGAGCTTTGTGTCCCTAAGCCTGTTTAGAGAGTATTTGGGAGGAGGCTTTTCAGGTTCAAAAGAGAGGAAGGCTTCAAACACAGGCCTTAGCAGCACCCCAGTGTCTATGCATGTGTAGGTGTTGGGGGGGGGAAGTTATGTGTTACTAGGGTCTGCTGAGGGATATCACAACAGTGGAGCAGAACACCTTCCAGAGCCTGTGACAGAGGTGAATAGCTAGACCAGGGCGACACATCAGTAGGGCCAAAGCAGAAAGCTCCTTGTGCCCCCGTCTGGCCACACTCAACTGGAAGCCACAGCTAAAGTATGTTCTAGACACATTGCATTTATATGCTGTTCTTCATGTCATGCTCTCTGCAGGTTTCAGATTCAGCTGAATGGTTACAACTTGAAGCCCTGGTCCATCTGCATTTTCATTGTTTCTGCATGTGAAAAGGCATATTTATACATCTGTCTCCTTTCGCATGGATTCTTTATTCAACCTCATTTTCATTCATTACTTAGGTTTTTTTTTGGAAGGAGAGTTTACCCTTCAAGCATGTGTTTTCCCTAAAATAATGTGAGGAGATTCTTGTTTCTTGTCTCTCTAGGCACCATATGGAAGCTTCTACTATAAATGCCTGAAGGGTTGGATGACAGGGGATTCCTTTTAGCCACATAGCTGTCAGGTGTGGGTGGTGAGAAAGTGGGTGTCAATTAAGGTTTGGAAATGCGGCTTGTTTTCTCTCTTTGTTTGCTGAAATAATGCAAGTGGAGTTGAGCTCAACTAGTCAAGATAGTCATAAAGTTCCACCAAGGAGACCCAAACACACAGGGTTCTCCCAATCAGCAGTGTCTTGACCATGTTGGAATGGAGTTCTCAGGTAAAAGAAAATGCTATAGGATGTATTTAAGACTTTCTCTTTGGTGAGCTGCCAGTGTGTTCTTCTGCATGGTTAATTTCCTTGGTAGTTACATATGCATTCTGTGCAATTGTGTCCTCATTTCGGGTAGACTGTATTTTTTTCTCTTTTTTTCACGGTGTCTGAAATTCCCAGGCCATGTGTCTATATGCCTTCTTTACTGTCTTGAACTCTTTTGTGGTGAAAGTTGATTAGAGGGGACAAAGAACGGCAGGTGTTGTGTGTGCTGTGAGCTTCCTCTTCTCAGTGCTTGTCTGTGGGTTTCCTGAAAAGCTATTGATTTATGAGGGGGCGGGGACAACTGTCTGCTTTTCTTTCCTTTTGCACAACTTTCTGACACCTGTGATCCACATGCCAGAATACTAGTCATGTATGTGGTAGTTTAAAATACGTACACAAATTCTTTGGCATTCCTTTTAAAGTATGGGGTCTTGATTTCTTTCCTCTTGAGTTTGAACTGGACTAGGGCCTTGTTTTATTTAATAAACAGGTAAGTTAAAGTCTCATCATGTGGCTTTTGTGGAAAGATACTGTCACAGTTTCCTCTTGCATCTTAGGTCACTTAAGATGGGTGTAAACCAGTGGTCCTGTTGTATGGGTGCTCAAACATTCCCTTAAAAGACATTTATATAGAAAGTGTTTGAAACATGCTGCCCACAGTAGCTAGAGTCAGAAGGCTGTCAACAGTTCTGTGAGCGTCCTACAGAACCAGACTCTTGAGCTTGTGCCAAGTCACTAAAAGACAGCCCCTACCGAAGCCTTAACTACAAACTCAAGGGACCCTGAGCCTGACCACATAGCTGACCTGTTCTCATATGCTTGGCCCAAGAAAACTGTGAGATTGCTAGCATTTTTTTTTTACACTGGTAGCTTTTAGGACATCTCTCATTCAGAACTATATTTGTGGCACATTCTATATTTTTAAATTCCATAGTCACTGTTCTTCTTGTCAGTTCAAATCTTTCTGACATGTAGAAGAGTTATTATTAATGTCTGAAAAATCTTCCTAAAAGGAAATTTGATTAATATATTGCTATGTTCCCAATGTTAAATACCTATATTTTACAACTGTGATTTTCTTCTTTGTGTAATCTACCTCTTATTTCCTTTATATTTACGTCTACAGTAGTCTTTAATTCATGATGCTTTTCATATTATTTAAATGTCTTTAATATTTTAGATCTACTTTTAAACTGTTTCCTATGTGTAGCTAATTTAATGAATTTTAATTTCAAAATTTTATTCATCAAATCAAAATAGAAAAGTGCTACATTCTGTCTTGCAGTTATTTTAATCTCCAGGCGGTCTTTGGTGATGGTCACACTGTCAGCCCTTGCTTCCTTCAGAGGTTAGAGTGCTCTGTGCTAACTTTGGATACCTTCTGGGACTGCCATGTCCTCTCAGCTAAATGATTTGCTCTTCCTAACTAAAACCTGTGTGCTTTTCTTCATCTGCTCGTGGGACGCTCTTGTCACTCTCTCCCTTTGGAGCTGATGTGTTGTCACAAGTGAATTTGTGCGAGTGCTGTGTAGTTATTGACGGTAACCACTTCCACGAGTGTGCTCTCTTCTCTCAGTCATGAGATGGCACAGAATTGTGTCCGAGTTATGGCTCAGTTTTTTCATCTATTTCCTGCACAGGACAGAGGGCTGTGTTGCTTCTGGGGGATGCAGTTGTGCATCCCATGCATTTGTGATTTTTATGTTCTACTACTTTAAGCTCTTACAGTTTAGAGCTTGCATTATGAGACTGTTCTGTAACTTTGGGGTGTCTCCAAGTGCATCATAATTAGTAATTTTGAATGTTTTTATACCCTTAATTTTAGGTCCTGACTTTATATTAATTAAGAACTCTAGAATTTTATTGAACACTAATATTTTAATGAATACACTTTTATCATAATTAATCTCAATCCTTAAGATGTTCTTTTAAAACCTCTTCCAATAGAAACTATACTCAATCAAACAGGTTAATATTATTTTGTCATATTAAGCATATTAAGGAAAATTGTTGCTTTTTTTGAACGGGGTTTTGGAAGTGTTATGAACACTGCAGGAAGTTTTTCTATCTGAGATGTAGCCAGAGGTTTGTTCACTTACAAATAAGAGGGTCAAGGTAGGTTAGATCAGCTCATGCTGAGATTAATTAGGAAGTCTCTAACATCACAGTGTTGCCTGAAGACATCTGAGAACTGGCATGTTAATACAGAATTATTAGACCAAAGTCCAGGGGAAGGTAAACCCAGGATGGTGATATTGGCTTAGGGAATCTTCTGCCTGGTATTCCCAACCCAGGAAGAGGCACCTGAGGAACTGAAACTCAGGTCGGACTCTTTAACAAGAATAGAAAACGAGACTTAGATGTTAGGAATCAAAAGTAAGTGGGTCAGAGTCCAAATTTCTCTTAAGAATGTGCTTAGAAGAATAGAAAAAAACAACAAGACAATTTCTCTTTGGGGCAGAGACCATCTATTCGATAATTTCAATTATTTATTTATTTATTCATGTTTTACTGTTCTATTCACAATGTCTGCCAGTTGGGCAAACAGGCACAAAAAATTGTCTATACATGCCAGGAAAGCAAAGATAGAAAGGACACAGACTTCCATGTCTCAGAGAAGATTCATGTCAGTTTTTTACCTTCTAAAGTAACATTTGTAAAGGGAAGAAAAGAATGGAATTTGGGGGCAGTATGAGCTTGATTTAATATCCTGAAATCATTTAATGTAATTTGTATACTATAAGTGTCCAACAGGGTGGCTATTATAGATCATTTCAGTCTCAACCATCATACGTGGATGACATGTGCAATGTGTTATGACGAAAACATGGTACCTACTCTAAGATTATTTGACATAGATGGCTGACAAAATGACAATGTCGTTTTTCATAGTAAAATGTTTAAAGCACTGGCTTTTGGATTTGGAAGGAATCAGTGGATAATGACTTTCAGCAAATTCTTTTTAAAAGTGTATTTTATGTGTATGGGTGTTTTTGCCTGCAAGTATGCCTGTGTACCATGTTTGTGCCTGGTGCCATGTAGGCCAGAAAAAGGTTTTGGATCCCCTGAAACTGGATTTAAACAGTTGTGAAATACTATGTGGGTTCTGGGAATTGTAAGAGTAACCAGTGCTCTTAACCACTGAGCAATCTGCCAGCTCATCAAAAAGATCTTATTAGATGTATTAATACAAGTAGGTAAGTAGAAGAAATAAAATGTCTGAAGATAGCAAAAAAAAAATCAACTGTTGTATAATAGTCTGTGTATTCCAACTACCCAAGTTAATTCATGAATTTGTCAATGTCATAAATAAAAGTTCAATAGTCAAAGTCACTTTGATATATCAATACTAAGGATGACAACACTGTAAGCTAAACCTCAAGTATACCAACATTGAAATGAATTACAAAGAGGGATGCCACTAATAAAAAGAACAAAAATATTGAATACCAAAACCAGTCAGTAGAACTTCTATGGAAGAGAGGCGAATAAACCTGAGAGGATGATGTCCATAAACCCAAAATAACTCAGCCAAAATTTTGTCATTTTTTTTCTTTTTGGTAGAGATTGCAATGTAGATTCCAAGATTAACAGGTCAGTTAAAAGAGACAAAGCTAAGCTTAGAAAGTCGTGAAGAGGACAGGATTCCTGTGTGGTCGCTGAAGCTATGAGGTACACTTGATATGTGATATACGGGGGAAGTTGAAGAGAACATGCACATAACTTGTCTTTTAGGTCTACCTAGTAATTCCTGTCTGTTTAAGCTAGGTTTCTATTGCTGTGATAAAATATCATAACCAAAAGTAACTTGGGGAACAAAAGGTTCATCAGGCTCACGGTTCCATATCACAGCCCTTTATGAAAGGAAGTCAGGGCAATCTCTCAAAGGGCAGGAGTGTGGCGGCAGGAAAGGAAGCAGAGATCATGGAGGGTTCTGCTGGCAGTTTCCTCCTCATGGCTTGCTCAGCCCAGTGGCTGCACCACCCACAGTGCCTGTAACGCATCCACATCAACCATTACTCAAGAAAGTCCCTTTTAAAGCTTAGATCATTGTCACATAGTTTACCTTAAGCATGATAGAAGAGCAGTTGTACAGCTTTTAAAGTGTCCATGTTTGTTTGCCCTTATTCATTTTTCACATTTATTCACGTATTCCTTTACATGCAATATTGTGTTTATGTGTGTGCATGTCTAAGTTCCTTACCATTTAATTAGCTCCCCTGTTAAAGAGAATATTGGGTAAATACACGACTTTGTGAAGAGTAATGGAAATTAATTTAGATTTGTTTTCAAAGTAAAGATTTCAGGGACACACTTGTGTTAAAATGGGACGTATTTGTATTGATACCATTATATAAAATGATAAATAAAATTTATTTATTTAAGAAATGAATATATGATGCTGTCTGCATCAGAAACTGTCCTCTCCAGTGAGCTGTCAAATCAACCGCCTTTCATCCCTCCACATTTACAGTCATTCAGAAAATATTCTGGAGGACTTCCCTGATCTTTCTGCTTTGTGAAACAATTGCTCATTTTTATACTGTGTGTTGATGTGTCTTCTCAATTCCATTTACTTTTTGAGATATGATCATTTTTTGTGTTTGACATTTAGCTACAGATAGACACGTTTTTTTCTAATGGGATTATAGATTCATGAGGCTAGGAAACACCTTTTCATATATCAAGCAACTCATGTGCCAAAGACCTCTTCATCAGCCTGAGCTGCCTCGGTAAGAATGTAAGCTTGCAGGAACAAAGTGTCATAGTTTCGGGCATCCTGTTTCTAAGACTTCTCCTACACTGGGTACTTTCCTTGCTCGGCTGCTATTAAAGTAATGAGATTTCTGGTTGAGTACTCATAATGCAGAACCTCACAGTAGGAAGTGATAAAGAAATGCCTTAGACAAGCCTTACATACACACTGCCACAGATCCTCCATGCCGCCTCACACAGAGTGAGTGTATTTAGAGAGCTAAATTGACCCGGGGATGCTAATGGCATCGATGTACCATTGACTGGTACGGAGAGAGCAGCATTTCATCTACAGGTGCATTGCATTTTCAAAGATTAGCTCGTTGGAATTATTCACGAGATACCTGTCTACAGCCCCCAGTAAATAGCTTTAAGCTTCAGATTTGCATGATGTGACCTTTAAAATGAACTTTCAACCTTCCAGGCATGTGCTGCCTAACAGGGTGCAGATGCAGTTTGTGCTGCAGAGGCGGCTATTGAAGAATGATCTTCTGTATTCACAGCATACAGAGAGGAATCCCACATCAATCAGTCACTCATGTTGGCTTGGTAACCTTGGGAAAGGTTCATAGTCTTTATGCCTTGTCTTTCGTCTTTAAGTTGATTTCTTCCCCTTGGCTTTATTTAAGTTCTTGGAAGACATCGTGAGATATCAGTATAAAGCTATGTATATTAACAACGTTAAACACTGATTCTCCTGGACTTGAGGTGAGGTTATGTACCGAGAAATAGTGTAAGTTGTATTATTGGAAATGAAATGCATTTAATATGGCTTGATTGCCAAACATCACAGCTCAACAAGATGGTGAAATGTAGGGCCCAAGTTGCATGCTCTCCTGCTTGTGACTGATGGGAACACCATCTCATCAACATTGCCCAGAGTTCTGAGACAATATAAATCTACCAATCACCAGCCCAGGAGAGGATCCATATCCGGCTTCCAGGAAATTCCTATTTCTGTCACACCATAAAATATTGGAATGTTATAAACTGAAAAATTGGAATGTTATAAACTGGGACCCGGTGTACCTTGGTGTGAATACATAATATGCCACTATTTTATGATTAGACTGACTTGTGTAAATATTCAAACTAGTTCATCTCTGTGGATGAGAAATGATGCATTTTTTCTTGCTAAGATTTATGACTGGGTATCTGAGAAAAGATCATTAGTAATTGCTTTTCAGTCTTACGCTGTGTTAGTTTGGAGTCTAATAATCCATCTGTAATAACTCAAATAAAATCTTACTTTTAAAACTGATATTTTAATTTATATAATATTAATATAGCTCATTAAATCCATCCATTTTATAGCTTATATGTACTAAATATATATTGTATCTTTTGTATCCCCTAATACTCTTTAATTATGTGAGACATGGATACATTTAGAGATTGAAAAGAATGATTTGGTAACTTGAGTTATCAAAACACATCAAATAAACATATATTATTATTATTCCGAATATGGTTTAAAAGAATACTTGATTTAGATCTTTATTTTTTTTAATAAAAAAATTGTATTTACTTAGAAGCATTCAGAATGTCAACAAAACAGTTGCAATTTTTTTTTGCAATTACAGAGTGGTATTCAGTTAACAGAACAACAATTATCTTCGTATAAGCTGCATCAGAGACAACTGAAGATGAAAAAAAAAGCAAAACAAAACAAACAAACAAACAAAAAAACTACCGTCCCCATATATAACTAATTTGTGCTGTGCACCAACAAGAACCTGCTTTAAATTTCCATGCCAATTTACAACCCCCAGACTGTACCAGGCAAGGTTAGTGGCTATTGAAAATACCACTAGGACAGGGTTATCTAAAGACACATTCGGTAGTGTGTTAACTATACAAAAAAAGACACTGTACAGTTTAAAAACAAATCTTACACAGCCTTACATTTCAATTTTTTTCTTTAAAAGGAGTGAGTTGTGTACAGGGGGGTTAAATGCTTTATAGACAAGAAAAAAAACTGCGCTAGAACCAACTTATTCATCATCATCATCTTCTTCCTCATCTTCGTCTTCCTCTCTTCCTCCTCCTCTTCATCCTCTTCGTCTTCCTCATCATCTTCCTCTTCCTTCTTTTTCTTGCTCTTTTCCACCTTGACCACCCCCTTTTTTTGCTGCATCGGGTTTTCCTTTAGCTCTGTAAGCAGCAATATCCTTTTCGTACTTCTCCTTCAGCTTGGCAGCCTTCTTTTCGTAGGGCTGCTTGTCATCTGCAGCAGTGTTGTTCCACATCTCTCCCAGTATCTTTGCAACATCACCCATGGATAAGCCAGGGTGTTCTCCTTTGATTTTGGGGCGATACTCAGAACAGAACAAGAAGAAGGCCGAAGGAGGCCTCTTGGGTGCATTGGGGTCCTTGAACTTCTTTTTGGTCTCCCCTTTGGGTGGGATGTAGGTTTTCGTTTCTCTTTCATAACGAGCCTTGTCAGCCTTGGCCAAGTCTTCAAATTTCCCCTTTTCTTTAGCAGACATGGTCTTCCACCTCTCTGAGAACTTCTTGGAGAACTTTGAGAAGTTGACAGAAGCATCCGGGTGCTTCTTCTTGTGTTCCTCCTGGCAGGTTTGCACAAAGAATGCATACGAGGACATTTTGCCTCTCGGCTTCTTAGGATCTCCTTTGCCCATGTTTAGTTGATTTTCGTCCGCGAGGCACAGAGTCGCCCAGTGCCCGTCCGGCTTTCGCTTGCCCCGGCGCTGTCTCTGTGGAGCTCAATGTACTGCAATGGCTGTCTAGATCTTTATTTTTATTATAAAATTTATCTTAAAGTATTTAAAGTCTAATGATATTTTCAAACTATTATTCACTATAATGTTTGATTTCTCCCACACTTATTGATAGTCTAAAAATCTAAATAAATGTCATGGATAGCTAGGGCATATGCTTTCCTAGTCTATAATTCAATTAATATTCATGCTTGTACATATGTATTTGTTTATGCCAAAACTGTAAGAAATTAGGAAGCTTCTTTGGTTACTATTTGCATATGTAACAATTTATTCTTTTCATGCTAATATATAAGTAAATTCAGCAATATTTCTCTGTAGTAAAATAATAGCAATATTACTGTAAAATCATTTTATCTTCCTCAAACATTGAAAGTTTACAATTTTAGTGAGATTTGTCATCGTATGTGTTATTTATAGTAAGATATGCATTACTAGAGTACTTATAATCATTTAAAAATTATAAGAAAAACAATAATAATAAATGTAGCTGATAATTTATTTTATTAAAGAAGCATTTAATTCAATTTTAATGAAGCTCAAATAGGTTGTTTCCAGAATATTACACATACTCAGAAAATCTCATATTTATGCATACATGAATGCATTTTGAATTCATTAGATACAAAATCTAAAAGAACCTCCACATTTTGCTCCAAGCTAGATATCAGAGCAAGACTATGAGACAAAGTACAAATGCTGTGTGGACTTCTCTCTTGACTTGGGAAGCAGTCTTTGAAGCATTTCATGTCATTGTTAACATTCCCTGTTCAGAAACGAACCTCACTTGCTTTCCACTGATATTTAATGTTTTGATATGTTGGCAGTACTAACATTTTTATAATATAATCCAATGGTAGTTAAAGTTCTGTGTGATAGTGTCCTGCACTTTGGTGCGTTTTGTTTTGTTTTTTTGTTTCTCTTTTGTATCTTTTCTTTCGCTTACTTTTGAAATTGGGCTGTATGCTTTTGAAAGTTCTTGATTCCTGGGTGTAAATTTGGGCAATAAACATCTTTAGGAGCAAAAGGAATGAGATGCTCTCAGTAAGTGAACAAACTCATAGCAAAGCCTTGCTCGCGAGCACTGAGTCACACTGTCTGTCAGTTGCTCCATTTTACAGGCTTTCATTTTCTCCTTGTGAGCCTGTTTTTACGTTTTACTCATTTTTCATTCTTTTCCTTTGATGTCCATGTGCTAATCACTGGCACACAAACATTTATTATTTTTAGACTATTAAGTGTCATCCAGCTAGTTCGTATGATTTCAATTCCCTTGCAAATGAGTAGCTCTAATCATCCACTCCAGAGGTAGATTACTGGGACCAGACTCTTCTCCCCCTCTTCCTAGTTACAGGATTCACACCTTTTACTGAACTTCACTCAGGTTCTCTGTCATCTCAACTGTAGGATATAGACAAGAAAATATTCTGAATAGCATTGTTGGGGCCATTACAATGCTGGTACATGCAAACTTCTTGGAAGAGTATCTCTCTGCTACTTAGAAACTGCTTTGTGGTTGTCCACTGAACCCCCATGTTTCCCACAGGTGCATCCTAGTCTGCCTGCTCAATTCAGTAGGAGCAATGTCTCTCCTCCTACACTAGACCTTCATGCTGATATGATATCATCAATGTCCTTAAACTCCCCAGGGACCCACCTGCTTTCACAAATGCTTCAGTGATGTGGAATATTTCTTTATTTAAAGAACAGTTTTGTTGTGGTCGAATGGAATATTTTTTAATGCAATTATGGAGTATCTAATCTGAAAACATATTTTTACTTTTGAGCATTTCGTATATAGTTTTCCACTTAAATGCAGAATTGTGTTTTCTCTGTTATTTTTCCCAGCTTAAATTGACTCTTTCAAACTCCCTCCAGTTCTTACAGCCAGAGCTTTCTCTGCTGAGTCCACAGCCCTGCTCATAGCTGTTACCACATTAACCTACAAATATTTTCTGTGCTGGGACCCAGAGGACATGACTTTTTTTCAAGAGTCGTGTGTTCCATTCTATGATCTCAACAGAAATCACTGGTATAAAGTACATACTGTGGTTTTCCTTCAATGAATAAATTATTTTTAATATGATTGTTAATCTATCCTATCTTAGTAATATATGTCCTGATCAATAACAAAGTGTTTTCATTCCAACCATGAGCAATGTGGTCATATTTCCTCACTAAGAATTTAAGAAACAAATATTATCTTACAAGGTAGATGACAAGGGCAGCTTTACTTTTTTTTTAATTAATTAATTAATTTATTTGTTAAAGATTTCTGCCTCTTCCCCGCCACCGCCTCCTATTTCCCTCCCCTTCCCCAATCAAGTCCCCCTCCCTTGTCAGCCCGCTTTGAACAAATTGTGATGTCAAAGCCTCATATTTATTAGACAATTAACCATTCTGTATCTTAAGATGGTCAAGAACTGAATACATTACATTGTAAAATTTTTGTTCATAGCTCCATCTAGGAACTAATTTTCTCTTGGAGTTAATGCACATTAGATTTCCTGTCCAGTGGCAGAGGATTAAAAATTATGTCATGCCATCTTATTATGAAAAAGAAAGTTTGGAAGGAATATGATTAGCTCTGTGACCTCAGCAGTTGGACAAATGTCAATGGTGTGTTGTCTCAAAAGGAGGATTTTAAATATTCCTGGAGATTTTGTGTATGCAGTTCTGAGATATTGAATGTATGGTTGGGGATTTCTCCACAAGGAATTATTGTCCCATTGATCTTGGCTATCTCTATTTGCCGTGGGTAGGAAATGGAATTGACACAATTGTCAATGTAGTTGCGAGCCTGTTTGAGTTGTGCCTCTCCTTGGGTTTGTATATTTAGCCTTTAAACATTGATCTGTTATTTTGTTGATAAACCTGTCAAGTTCATTCAGTAATTTAGTTTCAGACTACGTTATGCCCCTTAAATAGTTCAGCCACTTAAGTGAATCTTGATAGTCACTCCCCCCACCCCCCACCCCCAGTTCTCAAGTAGGATTCTTCTTCACAATCCCTAGCCATTTTTTTATTTCTTTTTTTAAAATTTTTTTATTGAGCTCTACATTTTTCTCTGCTCCCCTCCCTGCCTCTCCCCTCCCTGATTCAACTTTCCCTCAAGGTCCCTATGCTCCCAATTTACTCAGGAGATCTTGTCTTTTTCTACTTTCTACTTCCCATGTAGATTAGATCTATGCAAGTCTCTCTTTGTCCACATTGCTGTCTAAGTTCTCTGGGATTGTGGTTTGGAGGCTGGTTTTCTTTGCTTTATGTTTAAAAACCACCTATGAGTGAGCCATTTTAATTTTCAATGTGTGCTTTTAAGACTATAAACGCCCTTTAATACTATTACTACCTTAGGTTTTCTTCAATTTGAAGTATTCTGTAATTGTTGCTATAATTTATCTTCTACCCGTGAATTGTGTGTGGATGTGTTTCAAGGCTCGAAAGTGAGAAGTTTTGTCAGCTTCCTGTCCTGGGCTTCTCTGGCCCTTGTTTAGCATAGCTGTCTCGTGTAACTATTCTCAGTCTCCTCCGTGTTAGAGAGACTATCTAAGACACTTTCTAAACTCTGGAAAGTGAATGAATGTGTTCAGTTTAGTTTACACTTCTAACAAGTAAAGCAGAACCTGAGGCCCTCACACATTGGGCTTGGTATGGCTCACTCTGCTCTGCTTGACATCAAGAGTCTCAAAGGAGCCCTTTGGGACAGTGCTACTATTAGTACTCAGTCACTGTCCATCCATCCTCTTCCTCACCACGTTAACCAGGATGATGCTCCAACTATTCTCCTACATTGTTAATGATCCCCATCTTGCCAGATCCAAGGGCAATTTGTGGTCTGATTACTTCCCCACTTTTCTGCCAGTTAGTGAATGCAGGGAACTGAAGTCTCCCACTTTAATTGTGGATAAATTTTCTCTTCTCAATTATATTTTTCTTTCTCAATAGTTTGAATTCTGTTATTAGATGCCCTAGCATTAATGATCACCATGACACCTATGGAAGTGGCTTTCTTATGCTGATTTTTTTATTGGTTTTTATTTTGTCTTTAGGATTGTGTGTATTTACTATAGATGGTATATAGTTAATTCCTGTATTTTGTCTGAGCTGTTACTATCTTTATCAATTAGTATGTATATATTATTCACATGCAATGACATAAAATATGGTTAGGTTTTAAATGCTTTATCAATCTTAAGATCTTTCTCACTATTCTGTTCATGCTATATTGCATTTTATTTATTGGTTATGTTTAATAAATTCACTGTGTTTCCCTACCTCTTTGTATGGCTGTGTGTTTTTTATTGTTTACAAAAACAACAGACCTTGGAAACATTTTGTTATTGAGTATTGTATTTCTTTCTTATGACTGTTCTGATTTGTTTTGGGGGAGATCCAGGTAAGTTTGACATTTTGAAGTTCTTCTTTTTACATTTAGGATGCATTAGAGCTTTGCTTAGCCTAGGCTAATTATTCTGTATCTTGAAGCAGTATCCTTCTAAGTATGCTTATTCAGTGTCCCATGGGTTCCAAGATTTTCCATCATTCATGGTATAAGCAGAGGCCCTCTCTGCTCTGAGTGCTGGGTTTTCTGGTAGGATTCTTATGTGAAACTTCCTGGCCTTATTATTGACCGTGTATCTGGAATTTAAATAGTGTTCTGCTGAATACTTGGGGAGATTCTCAGCTAATCCCTGGAGTTTTCTCTGACCATGTAGCTCCTTCCTTCCCCACTTTCTATCTTGTAGGCTCTAGTTCCTCCAATGTCACCATACTCCGGCAGTTTCTGCCTAATTCAGTAAAACTTCCTGACTTTACATGGCTCCTCCTACCAAGCAAGGCCTGCTGGCTGCAAACTGTGGCTATTGTAAGACTCATCTTATTTGTTTACTTATTTTTTTTAAAGGGCATTGCCTAGGTTGAACCACAACTGAGAAAATACCTGCCTAAGATTGCCCAGCAGACACATATGTGGGGCATTTGCTTAATTACTGAATGATGTGGGAGGACTCAGTCTATTGTAAGAGGAAGAAGCGCATGGCAGGCAATCCTGGCGTGTATATGAAAGCATACCTAGCAAGCCATGCAATGCAAGCCCATGTAAGCAGAGTTCTCTGTGGTCTCTGCTTTAGATCCTGTTTCCCTCACTTCCTTTGAGTGTATGCTTCGACTTTCCTTTGTTGATGGAGTACAATATGAAAGTATAAGCAAAACGAATCCTTCCCTTTCCAAGTTGGTTTTGGTCATGATGTTTTATCCTAGCTAAGACCCCCACCTACACAGCTTCATGAGATGGTTCTTTTGTGCCTTCTTGCATGGAGATAGATGTTGACACATATGCCTTGGCCTTAGCCACCTTCTAGAACTTAACAGAAACCACTACAAACCCCTGACTCTATCTTTGATGGCTGTGAATCCAGCATTTTGCAGTGACTGACACAACCAAGTTGTGCTGCCAACTTGAGAAGTAACCTGGCCTCTTAGCCAGCAGTGGCATTGGTCTCTGTTTGCCCTCCAAGCAGAGCCCGAGGAAACATTTCCCTAGGCTGTTGTTATGGAGCAAAGAACTCATCCTTCCTAATTCTCAGTTTAGTCTTCCTCTTAAATGAATTTGGATTTCTGCAAGATGGAGCCTTGTGGGTGACAGATTGTCCCCAGGGTGCCTTTACTTGTGCCTCTGGGCAAACCAGTAGATTTCTCTTCAATAGTGCTAATCTCAGTGTTAATTACAGCTGCTTTCTCTGTACTCTCCTTATTTACAATCTTAATTGCTCCTCTGCCGAAGGGCTCAATTTTATGACTTTTCCTACACTCCCTCTCACCCACGATAGACCTGGATAAGAGCCATGAGCAATAACTGTGCCGCAATCTTGATGCTGGTTTCTCCTCCATGAAATAAATTCATTCATTGATTCTGCACTCAGCCTCATTGTAAGTCTCAGTTTTCAGGACACAGGTAAAATGTAACCAGTGTTTTGCCAGGATATAACACAAATAGCCCATGACCTCATCCCTGTGAGTTATGTTTACTTATGAAAACGAATGACCTAAGCTTCCACTGTCCACATTTCTCAGTCTCATCTTCCAAATACTACCAACAGTTAATAAGTGCTTATTTTTCTGAGTCCTCAAAAATTAGGCCAAATTGGCTGACTACCAAGCCGTGGAGTTCTCTTATCTCTTCAGTACTACATTACAAGTATGAACTACTATGTACATTTTTTTCTTGGGTTTGGTTTGTAGGTGTTAAACTCAGATTCATAATTTATGAGGCAAGTGCTTTCCTGAGCAAGCTGTCTTCCCAGTCCCAAATGTAGTTTTTTATCTGATGACAAAAGATGATGAATACTTTAAAAATGTAATTGTTGGCCATTTGTACTCATTCGACAGTGCCTGTGTAGCTCACCCATCCATTTATTGATTACGTTGTTTGTTCTTCAGAAACTTTCAGTTCTTTAAATATTCTAGACATTTAAATCCATGTCAGATTAACAACTGGCAAAGATTGTCTCTTTGTCGTCTCTTTTGTTGAACAATAATTTGTGCTTTCAGTTTCCTGTAGTCCTGTTTGTTTTTATGACTTCCATTTTCATGAGAAATCCTATTGAGAAAATCATTGAATAGCTCTTGCCCTTACCTTTTCTTCTAGTATCTTCAGAGTTCCAGGTTTTATATGGTGTATTTGATCTATTATTTTATTTTTATTTCTGTATGGGGACCTTGGAATCTCATTTCAGTTTTCTATGTGTGACATCTACTGTTCGCTGTACTAATTGTAAAGAGGCAGTGTTTTTCCATCCTATAGTTTTGTACCTTTGTCAAGAAGCACATAGTTACAGCTGGGTGAGTGTGCTTCTCAGTTTGCTGTTTTATTTCGTCGGTCACCCTTTTTGTCCATGCTACTAAGATGCCTTTTGAATTTCCATGACTCTGTACTGTAATTTGAAGTCAAGTGTTGTCATGGTTCTAGAACTGCTCTTTGTGCTCAACTTCTCTCCATTCACCTCTGTCCAGTCCAGCCAAAAAGTGGTATAATAGAGCTCAAGGAAAAAGAAATGTACAGCTCTTCATGTCATATCTACTTTCTGCTTTTCTGCAAGCTTTAAAAAAACACCTCACATAATATCTTTTGATCATATTCATCCCCATCTCCAGGGCCTCTATACTCACTCCCCTTTCCTCCCCAACCAAATTTATGTCCACATTTTTTAAAACTATAAAATGTAATTCATATATATATATATATATATATATATATATATATATATTGCATGTGTCTTTCTGGGCAATGGAGTGTGGTTCTTCTATCAGGACATACAGTTTGAAAGAACATCATCTTTTCCTTTTTAAGTAGCTAACAGTTGCCAGTAGCTCTTAAATGAGGGCTGGGATTTTGTGTCAATCTCTCCTCGTCTGTAAGTTTTGTCTATGGCAGAGTGGTACTTGAATTTGTCATATTCTTGGTTGTTGAAGCAGTTTCTTCTTTCCAGAAATACTTACATGTCCCACAGTCTTCTAGGCACCGTAAGCATCTGCCCCAGATACATTGGGGGGAGGGTCCAAGTACAAAGATGTGGCACATTGTCTAATTTAGTGTAGCAGTTATTTTAGATAAAGACAAATCATTACCCATAGCAAAGTCCAAAGTAAGAATCTTGTGAGTGTCTTGACTTGCATTTTTCCATCTTTGCAAGATAATAAGCAATTAACTCAATGATTAGAGTGTAGGAGATAATTTGTAATGACGGATATAATAATGGAATTTAATTAACTTCAAATAAATATTTTAGTGAGGATTCATTTGTGCACCAAGACAGTTATTTATACTATAATAACTTCTTTACTTTTGTCTTTAACCATTGCATCAAAGGCATGCCGCAAAGTGACTGTCAGTGTAAAAAGCCATGGTCTAAAGCATCATAGCTTTTTAGTGTTGATTTTGATCATGATCAGTATGCAGGCCACAAAGACTGTCACTTCGATGTGATTAATAATTTTGTTTTCCAGTTACTCAACATGTTGCCTATATTCTTTCAGAATGGATTTTATGTGGAAGTAGATTCTGTGAGATACAAAATATATCTTAATTGATTTGAGGCCATTATTTATAAATTTTGCAATTATTAAGCAAAATAAGCATTTTCTTTCTTATTGAGTTAAAAACAGACAAAGAGAATATTTAGAGAAGCTTAGAGTTAAGGAAATGTTTTTAAAGCCCTTCAACTTGAATTTGTTTAAATTTACCAACTTACATGGAAACTACATACTCTGTCTTTGAAAACAGCCACAGTAATACATGCTTAGAAACCTTGAACTTGACTGCATCTGTGGGTGTTTGGTATTTCAAGGAAAATGTTCAATGACTTTCTCATTGCCAAGGGAATACCACGTGTCAGAGGAGCTTGCCTTGGCCTCCTCCTGGCATCCAGAGGGCAGCCCTCATTTAGAATAGAGTGAGATCATTCTTTTTTAAGCCAGCTCTCATCCAAACCACCTGACTGGGAGGAAAGACTGCACGGGAAATTCTAAGGTGATCTCTCCTTCTGAAGGAGCACAAATGTCTCATCTTAAGCAGTGACAGCCTGTCCAGCTCCCTGAGCATGGGGGATCATTGACTGTCATCTTTAAATTTTCCACCTTTGTCTAATTTTAATGAATATCAAATATAGAAATCTAGTTTGAGATGGCAGAAGCGCTCCAAATATTAGAAATGTCCACTGGGATCTGTGATTCTTATATGACCCTGAGTTGTCTTTGTAGGATGCTATGGCTGTGTGACCAAGATATTAACTTATTTTGAGTTTACTAAAAGTTTTTTTGTCAAGATTAATTAATTAAATTTATTGTGAACTGAATTATTTTTTGTGAATTGAATTATAAATGTAGGCTAGTTACCTATGCCTCTTCAATTTGATGTGACGATCTGAAGATATATTTTTTTGTAGTAAAATTTGAAGTCAAGTAGAAGGTAGTTATATTTCTCCAGAATAAAAATTAAATGTTGGATTTAATGAAAGATGTAGATGTATGGAAATGTCTTATCCATTTCTCATTTATTAAAAGGGCAATGAGGTTGCTAGACTAGATTTCTCTAACCCAGAGCATCATTTGACAAGACAACTGTCCCTTTTTTCTTTCTTATTGTTTTTCTTCATCATTTTGGGATGTAAACAAAAGAAGAATGTTAATCATACTGATTTCAATTAAACATTTTACCCATTTTGAACATCTGCTTTGTGTGCAGTGGTTGAGGATAGATACATGGATTCCTTCATGCTGCATGTGTCTGAGACACGCCAGTACTTCTCTATCAGTTGTCTCAGGGCAAAAAGTCACCACAGACTCAATGGTTCCCAGCAGCACATTTACCATCTCAGGTTTTACAGGTCAGGCCTTCAGAGACGGCTTCAGTGAGTGTGCTGCACAGGGCTCCTCCCAGCTGTGTTTCTATGTCCACTGAGCCGTGTTCTCTTCTGGAGGCTTGACCAGGGGAAAATCCACTTTCACATTCATTGCAGCTGTGAGTGGAATCTGGTTCCTTGTGATTGTAGGACTCGGCCACAGGGTTGTGCTCCTTTCTGTCAGCAGGAGGCCACACCCAGGTTTTAAAGGCTGAGCCCCTAGTCCTCGATCTTCAGAGACAAAGCTATTCCTATGCTTTGTATCTACGTCTTTGCCATAGGGACTTGAACTTCTCTGATATAACATCAAATCTCATCAAGCCATAAGCTAGAGTTAGAGGAAGCTGATCAGGGAAGACAATGTATGAAGTTTACCTTAATCAGCATGGTGAGAATCTGTTATCACTATTGTGGTTTTGTGGGCTTCTTGGTGTGCAGGTATATTTTGCACATTTGTGCTTGTGATTAGAGAACAGAGGGGCACCTTGGGTGCCAACCCTCAGGTATTATCTACCCCTTGGGTGTCAGCCTTCAGGGCACTAGCTACTTTTTTTTTTTTTTTGAGACAGGATCTCTCACTGGCCTGGGATTTACCACATGGGCTACATGGCTGCTCAGTTAAGGCCAAGGACTGAGTTTCTAATGGCTGAAAACTATGTGCCACCATACATGTTTTTAATGTCAGTTCTGGATCTCAAACTCAGTTTCTCAGGCTTACAGAGTAAGTGTATTACTCACTAAGATGCCCCACCAGCCTAAGAGTGGTTTAATGCTACCATGTTTTTATGCTTAGAGCAATTCATAGACACTGTCTACACCCAACAGTAGACAGATAGGGATTCCATGCAAGGGTGAAGACTGGGAGGGAGTGCTTATGGAGACCCTGTGGTCTGGTCAGCATAAGTGCTTTGTACTTTAACTAGAACATGTCTGTGTTCAACAATACTTCTCCAAGTACAGCCTGTTAGAGATGACTAGAATTAAGTATCTTGTCTACAGAATGTCTGCAACACTTTTGTTTAAAAAACTTATTGCAAATTGCAATTGTTTTTCATTTGTCTTTTTTTGCAACCATGTAAATCTTTCCACACCAGTTACCTGAGAGTGCTGTGTATAATAATGGATTTATGTCATATAAATCAGCCATTAAGCTGGTTTAATTGATGCTTATTCCTTAGCAGAAGGTGGAATGGAGGCTTTCCTTGATGATAACTTGATGATCACTTGAAAGTCCTTTATTTTAGGCCTTGAAACCTTCTGAGGAAATATTTGATTAACCAAACAGACAACAAATAGACTGTTCCATCTTACCATATCAAGGGTGATGCTAAGTGGACAGAATGAAGAGTCACAGGCTGCCTTGACATTTGGGGTTTGTCGGCTGTGAATGCCACCTCAATCTGTGCTTAGGTAGGTGCTGGCTGAAGCTTAAATTTAGTGAATCCTAAATTTTTAAAATCAGATTTTGGAATTTGCTGAAATTTTCCTCAAGCAAATGGGATGATTTATTCTTGTCACATAAGCTTTTCCACATGCTGGGAGAAGAGCTTCCACCTGTCTAATGTGCTTTTCCCGCCAAATGGGCAGAGGATGGCAAAGTAAACAAGGGTACCTCCCTCTATAGCAGCCAGCGGGAGCCTCATGCAATACGCAGCCTATCATACTGTTCATGAAACAATCTTTTGGGATGAAAAGTAAATGTAAAACACCTTTGATTTCTGTTCTATGTCTAAATTTATTCAAAAGTTTTTGGTATGAAGTTGCTTAATTATGTAAATAAAAATTTCATTTCCTGGTTGACTCCAAGATTTATCTTTGGCTTTTGTTAGTGTTGTTTTGTTAATGTGGGTTAGCATGCATAGGCACGCTCTTAGACACTGGAAAGGTGCCCTCCAAAGACAAGAGAGACAGCCCACAGTTGATACCTCTTAGCATCTGTAACCTGGGCATGGAATTAATTAAGGATAGGCTTTTAGTCATTCTCGTGTGGAGGAATTAAGAGTCAAAACAGCAGGCTCAGAGTTACAGCTAATGATGCCTCAGAATGTTTTCTGAGTTTCTAAGTAATGAAAATTCATAGAGAATTTTTAGTTTAACATACACTGTCCTCAAATAATACATTTATTCTAATGATTTTCATATAGGAAATTTTATATTTTTAATATTATTAAACAAATTTATCTGCTTCTATGGCTTCTTAAATAATTTTTTTTCTTAACGAAGTGATAAATCAGGTAACAATTTCTCAAGTAATATGTGTGGGGTACTGGGAATAAGGTGGGACATATAATAAGTCCCAAGGGACTCATTAACTAGCAATCATTTATGCAACATCCATTCTGTTTTACGATATAGAACTGGAATATACTAGAGAACGAGAGAAACATGGATTTTCTCAGTAGAGATCAGAAAAGATATTAACTTTACTTTTCTAAGAATGATGCGTATAATATTTTCAGCATAAAATTGTAGCTGATCTTAGGCTGTTAACGATGCCCAGTTTTTCTGCAGATAGGTCATTCCAGTTCCTGAGCCATAGTGTGCACTCCCACACTTGCCTCCTCCCTTGTGGGCACCTTGTGATTGCGGCTGCAGCAGGCTCTCCTTCTAATAGGAACAGGCTCTGCTTTCAGAGGGAATATACACACACGCGAAGCAAGTGGCACAAGCGTGCCTACATTCCTACATTTCCTAGGATATTTCAAGTGGCACAGAGTTACTGAGGCAATAGAAAATGCCGTGGTTGAAGAGATGAGGGCAAAAAAAAAAAAAAACCCCTAGAAGTTGATTATTGAATAATACCTGCTTTTGTAAATTAAGGTTTAGAAACTTTTAAACTGTGATGGTTTAGTGTGTGTTAACTTTCCTTCTTGATCATGGGTGTGGTTAGAGGCAGTTAAACTTAACCTTGCCTGGTTAGTATTTGTTAACAAGAGCATAAAAATTGCTTAGGGTGATTTAAAGAGGATATTAATGAAGAGTCAGATTCAGTATGACAACTTTGTGGACCAGTGCCATTCGAGGATAAATTTTAAGTTTGGAAAGTAACCTCTGCTTACTGGGAGGTGTCCCAGGGTCCTATTAGGCTGGGATGATGTGTCTGAGACATCTTTACCGAGTGGAATTCTCTGTGGAAAAGATGCTATCATGAAGACTCTCAGAACTTAACAGGCCATGAAGTCTGTGGCTGATGAGACAGTGAGGTTGAAGACTCTGAAAGTCAGGACTGGTGGGAGAAAGCCACTGTGATCAATGGCTTCTTTTTGACAGTGCTTGGAATAAAGGAATACAGCAGCAAGCCAGTGAGAGCTGCGAAGTAACCAGAAACAGTTTGAGAGGTACGGATCAAAGATGTTTGTTTGACAACAATGTCCACTTATTGCAAGGATTTCTGTCTTGATTTGATTTTTGTTCCTCTGTGCACAAGCCTTGTGTCTGTTTTATGTGTGGGTAAAGCCCCGTGGCAGGTCAGCCTTGTGCTAGCCCTTTGAGAGTTCTAATTGACAGTTATTAGTAGGTGGTAGGCTGATTATTAGCAGGAGACTGGCTCTTCTCATACATCATGTCACCTGCTGTGTCAAAGCAGTGTATGAGAGCGCGATGATAATTTAACGTTGAGCAGATGCAGAATACCGTCCGAGGATGTGCAGAGTGTGGTGTTAGGTCAATTGTGTAACACGATGAATTAACTCAGTCAGTGTTCTCAGCAGTGTGGCTTCAGCACACATTGGGACAAAAATCCACACGCCATTTTATCAGATACTTCTGCCTTATGCTTTGTATATTTGATAAGCCAAAGTCAACGTAAGGTCAGAATTAAAGTACTTGTTTCATCAATAAAAACATACCAAGTGAGCTGTTTTTTGATCTTCTTCCCTTCTGAATCTCTTGCCCCTCTTATTTAACCATCTCAGCAACATTACCAGTCCACATGCTGATAATTCTAAAATGTGAGGGGCTAAGTAAAACCTCTTCTCCAAACTCCTATTGCTACTGGATCTGTTGAATCCTCCCAGGAAAACAGAAACTTTCCTGTAAATGGGCATTTTATATAGAAAATCAATTCTGGAAATATGGAAAGCTGGAAAAACAGAAGTGAGAGGTTTGGTAGAAGCCAGGAGATAAATTGAGGTGTTGGAAGCCTAGAGAATGAGAAAAGAACATAGCAGCTGCACTTGATTCTGTTCATTCAGCTGCAAAGGAAAGAAACGACTTGAATTCCCTAAGGAGGAAAAGGGCACGGTTGGTTCTGAGTGTGAGGGGTGCTACTCAGAGGTGGGGTAGAGAAGGAGGATGGAGGAGTAAAAGCGGTACTGAAACTCTTCCTTTGGCATAGATTGTCTCACTGTCTCTCTTCTTCCCCATTTCCTCGGTCACTCTCCTCTTCCACCTTCAGTACTTTTAGGTGGTAGGGAGGGAGATTTTCTACCCACGGAATGTCTTCTCCATTCTTAGGAAGAATCACAGGAAGATTCTCATATTGTTTTAGCTAAAGCAGTTGGTAGAAAATAGTTACTATATTCAATGGCTTACATTGAGACATAGCCATATCTTAAAGCTAGAAATATCTCGAGTACAGTCTGAACAGTCATGTCAAAGGAATGGTGATCCGTGAAATGTCCAGGCAGAGTCAAATGATGACTTGTGATGTGTTCAGGGGGTGTGATGGAATCATGGGAGTGGGATTCCACAGATGAAGAGATGCAAACCAGTCGAAAACATCACACATGCACACAATACTGTTATTGCGGATATTTTCTGTGGAAAAAAATCAGGATCCACTAAGATATACCATTCCAAATATCCCAATTCTAGTTACATATTAATAACAACAGTTTATTATAAATACATTTTTATTGTTCCATATTTCTTCTTTTATATGGCTATATTTTTGGTTGTTTACATATTACTTTTAGGGTTCCACATATTTCTTGTATATAAGCTTATCTTTTTAGAACTTCAAGTCTGAAGCTAAAATCTTTACTAGAACCCTTAACTTTGTATGCTCACATGAAACAATTTTTTCCTCTCCATCTTTTTTTATTAAAAGCAATATGTCAAACTTAACTCACTTATTGAAAATCTACTGTACCCTTGATCATCTGTATTTTAAATGAAGCATGCAGACTCCTTTTGTAGTAATAGTGAAAGATTTGTCCTTGTTATTAACTCTTCATAGCCCCCTTGTTTAGCAGAACACTGTGACCTAGATTAGAATCAGGAGAGGGCTAAGTCATGTGTTGTTTTCTGTGACGTAGTAGAAGACTCTGAACAAATCCAGGTGAAGCATCGTATATGCTCCTTTCTTTATGTATATCAGAACTGAGAGATCCTTAAAGCATTCAGCTCTGTGTTTTATACCCCAAGAAACTTTATTTTATGTGGTTTATTTACGTTTATTGGCTCCTTTAGGGGATTAAAGAATTTGTAAGGGTAATGGAGGCAGAAATTTTACCAATATGGTAGGACACTTGCCCATTATGTGAAAGGCTTGAGTTCCATCTCTATCACCATACAAAATAAAACCTCTTCCATGTCTTGTGCAAGACAGTGGAGGTGTCACTTTTTACTGGGAATTCACTTAGATTCATCCAGTGGAATATTCCAATGAAACTTAGGGCTCTTTGGTACCCAAGGTCACTGAAGCAGTCTTACCAATGCCACAGCAAAGTTCACTGCCACACTGATGCACTGAGATATGTCCAGTTTATGGCAACCACCGACGAAGTCCACACTGCTGCAAAGAGTACCTCCCTCCCCCTCCCTCCAGAATGTTGCATTCTCAGTATATTCTGACAAAGGGCTGCAAATCTGAGAGGGAAGAGATGTGGTGAGTGAGGCCATTTTGGAACCTATCCGCTTGCACAGTTGAATGTACACATTTGTTATGTGGACTGAGCATTTTCAGTGAGCTCTGTATTGTGCCATTGATAGTGATTATTTTCAAGTAAATGAGCATTAGCTGGAGGGGTACTAGCATGCATGATCATCAAGGTTTTCATTTTTTATTCAACACTTAATGACAGTGGATTCCTCTTTATAGTGTCATAACAGCAGGAAGAAAGATTATAAAGTGCTTATAAAATACTTGTGCATTTGCGGAGTCCAAATTTTATTCTGAAATCCCACACTATAAATCTCATAGAATTCCCGTAAAGCAGTAAGCAAAAGATCCGTGACTGCCTTTTGCAACTTATGTGTTTATTTGATTTCAGAAGGGCTGTATTTATTTACTGTATGCTTTTCTCCCATACTCCATTTTAAATGCATTCATTAAATGTCAGAACATCAGGTTCCTGTTATCCTTACAGCATTGATTCTGGGTGCTGATGAGCAAAGAGACAGGCTGCTCAGGAGCAGGCGTCATTCTGTTCAAATGTGACAGGACTTCTGTGGCCACACTGACATCCCATGGGCAGTACCTTAGTGAGGGAGCAGGGCTCCATGTCTGAAATGTTTGTCTTCTGGTTGCTATCATTTCCCACATCACTTTGCTGTAGGATTGACTGTATCCTTTTATTGACTTCATTTAGATTTTCAGAAACTTACTCCTCTGAATTTAAAATTCATATATATATATATGAATATATACTAATTAATATATACGTATGAATACATATATGTGTGTATTCTATGTATGTATAAATATTTACACATATAGTTATTATTAACCTGGAATACATACGACAAGTGCTATTTTCCAAGTTATGATAACAACAGTTCTCTAGGTATTTCTGCTCTTGCACCATGGTCCCCAGAGTGGTGATGGGGTCTTAGTGTTGGATGTGTGATTCCACGTGAGAGCTTTCCATATGGAGCTGGATGGATGGCTGAAGTGTTGAGACAGCTGTAATTCTGCTCCAAATTAAAGGGTAAATTTACTCAAGAGATGGAGCTACCAGTTCTACTCTCCAGTAAATGAGGTTTTATAAGTGACAATTTAAGATTTGATTTTTTTTTCTCTTTCTCTAGTCTGTCTGTTAGAAATTACAAGGGAGTCTGGATCTCACTGGGTGGTTATGAAAAACTTGTCAGCTTAGTTAGACTGTTCAATAATATGATGGCATTAGTTAGCTAAATTGCTTCTTTAATGAGGGCATATGACACTGGCTTTTTAAATGATAGCCGAAGATTTTAGAGATATGTAGATTAGGAGACTCACCAAATGGGTGTTGGTAAGAGAATATGAAAATTCTCTGCCAAGCTGTTATGAAGCATATTGGCTGTGTGAATCTCTTTTAATGCCTGTAAGTGGTCAAGGCTATTAGAATGAAATGGCAACAAGGTTTGGAGCCAAGATAATGTTTACAGTGATAAACATCCACACTCCCATCACCATGGCCAGGTCCTCTGACATCTATCACCATGACTAAGTTGCCTGACACCCATCACTGTGCCTGGGTTGGCTGTCACACCATGCCCAGGCTGCCTGCTGACTGAAATCGTTGCCACCTCCCTCTGCAGTGCTGTTTTTATTTTACTGACTACACAGCAGGAGACTGCTGGGTCATTTATGTGGCAAGAAGTCTGCTTAGTTTGACTTTCTTGTACAATTTACAGTTGGAACCCACTCTGTTTGCTTCCTTCTCTACCAGTGGTCTCTGAGATCTAGTCATACTCAATGAGGTGTGTTCAGGTTACTTGAGCTCTGCCAGGGAACACAACAGAGATGTCATGCAATCATTTTGCCTCTATCTTTCACTTTTAGTTGTATTTGTTCATAAGTTGGGAACCTTGCTGTCTCATACAGTGGTTGCAAATATTAAATAAGAGATAAATGATGGCTAAGTTTTTTCAAGACACCATTTCTTCTAAGTGGTATAAGCTTCCTCACATGACTAAAGAGAGATTCTCGCCTATGGTTTTGTCACATATATGAGTCTGCATAGTTCTATGTACGGTGTATGAAATATGAGTTTGTTGGACTTGACTATTCTGAGATCTGTATTGTACAGGCTTCCTCGCTGAAGCCCCTAAGCAGGATGCTGAGCTTGTTGGGTCCAGGATCAGGCAATGATGGGGGTCAGACCACCAAAGTCTATTGAACCAGAAGCAAGATTTATTCCAGAAATTGTCACAGTGGAGGCTGGTTTTGGTCCTCCTCTTATAGTAAAATCAAACACCAGGTGTGGGTCAAAGAGCTTTTACAATCTTGAGGTCAGGGTTAAAGTCACATTGCATTTTAAGTTTTACGACTTTTGGTTATAGGACGTTAGAATGTTAACTTAGAGTGTTTGCAAAAGCCTGTGGCTGCCATAGCCACTTTTCACTGTTGCTGAAAGAATGCATGGCAGAGAGTAGAGTCTCATAGGGGAACAGTTAAAAATTAAGGGAATACAAGCAGAGGGTCTCCTAGAAGCAATAATTAGAAGCTAACCTTTGTCCCCAGTACCTGTCTAGCTGGGAAACTGGGAGGCAGGAGACAATTGTTAAAAGTTTACCTCTGTACACAGTGGCTGCCAGGATGTCTGCTCTTAAGTCAGAAAGTGTTAAAGGTTAACAGTGGCTGCCAGCTTTATTTCTTTTCAAAATGTGTTTGTATTTACAACTTTATATTTCTATATTCCTGGACCAGACCCTTTACTTCTACATTCTATCCCTGGACTCTTTAAGCCAAAAGTTTTCCATGTCTCAATGTTATTTCTCTTTTACCGAATGTATTTCCCTATGACTCAGTAATAAACGCATTTTGAGAAAAATGTTGATGATTTATTATTTTTTTAAAAAAAGATTTATTATTTTTATTTTATATGTATATGCATTCTTGCCTGCATGTAGGTATATGTACTACATGTTTGCCTGGTTCCTTCAAAATCCAGAAGAGGACATCATAGCATGGTCAAAACGGTCCATGGTTCTCTATAAGAGCAACAAGTGATTCTAACAAGAGGTACTCCTCTAGCTCCAGAATATATTATCAGAAAATATCCATTACCAAATACTTCTTATTCCTATTCTTTTTATTTATTTATTTATTATTGAAAAAAAAATTCTGCCTCCTCCCAGCCTCCCATTTCCCTCCCCCTCCTCCCACTCCTCTCCCCCTTCCCCAACCCTCTCCCTCTC
Source organism: Microtus oregoni (assembly GCF_018167655.1). NCBI lineage: Eukaryota > Metazoa > Chordata > Mammalia > Rodentia > Cricetidae > Microtus > Microtus oregoni. The sequence goes on from NW_024543060.1 coordinate 45,816,166, forward strand.
CCTCTCCCTCTCCAGTCCGAAGAGCAGTCAGGGTTCCCTGCACTGTGGAAAGTCCAAGGTCCTCCCCCCTCCATCCAGGTCTAGGAAGGTGAGCATCCAATTCTTGTTAGAATCAAATGTCTGAAGTAGCAAACTTTGCCACTGTACAAATAGGTTAATCTGAGAATCACATTTAATTATTAATATTCGACGTTTAGGGAGCCTGAGAAAATGGATTGAAATATTTATTACCAGAACAGATATTAGTTGGTCACGCCCACAGCTCTGTGTCATGATAGCACTAATATATCTTACAGGCAAGGCACCATTGTAGATCTAAGAGTTTGTAGTTGGGTTGAAATCCTGGTCAACTTTGTGTCAATGCGACACCAGTTAGTGTTATCAGAGAGGGAGCCTCAGTTGAGCAAAATGTCTCTATAAGATAGTACTGTAGGCAAGTCCATGGGACATTTTCTTAATTAGTGTTTAACGTGGGAGGGCTCAGCCACTGGGTAGAGCTACCCCTCTGCTGGGCTGTTGCTTCTGTCTTCTATAAGAAAGAAGGCTGAACAAGCCTTAGTAATAAGCCAGTGAGCCTCTGCATGAACTCCTACCATTAGGTTCCTGCCATGTTTGACTTCTGTCCTGACTTCCTTCAGTGATGCACAGTGAAATGGAAGGATCAGCCAAGAGAATCCCTTTGCTCCCTAAGTTGCCTTGATCATGGCGTTTTAGCACAGACTAGTAGACTTAATTAAGACCATTGGTATTTTCGTTTCTCTTTTGCATGCAGAGCACCTACCAAAGGCTCTAGAGCATAGGGATGAAGTCTCCTGGGGTACAAGCTCGACTTTCCCAACGCCAATGACCTGTGCAGGTGTTGTCTTCAGCAATGGGGACTGATTTGACGGAAGCCCCACTCCATGAGATAGAACTCATACATGACGCTGCTTAGCTGACCAAGAACCTGAGACTAGATAGCCCAGGGACCTAAGGGAAATCAAAATGCTACTGACCTTAAAAAATAAAAGGAGCAGTAACATGATTCCTGATGACATTTTGCTGTTTTCATAGATGAGTGCCTAGCTCAGCCACCATCTTTCGTCCCTCATGGGAACAAATAAAGAGACCCACAGCCAGACATTGTGTTTAGAATGAGAGACTTTGGAACACTCAGCCCTAAGAGGGTGGCTCCATGAAATTCTTCCCCTAAGGACTCACCGAGAACCATGCCAGAGTATAAGAGCCAGAGGGAATAGAAGAAACCAAGAAAACAAGGTCCTCTGAATCAGCATGTTCAGAGCACATGTGAACTCAGAGAGACTGTGGCAGCATACACAGGGAGTGTGCAGGTCTGTCGGTATATTATAACTTCCAGTTCATTGTTTATAATGTGATTCCTGGGTGTGTGAGTGAGCAGGACTCTTTCTTGTGCCTTCTCTTTGGCCTCTTTTCCTTTTGTCTATTTTTTTCAATTACAAAGTGCTATTATATTATTAAAAAAGAAATATCACCAAACAAAGTTATAAATTGAATTCTCTAATACAGGTGGGAAAAAAATGAACAAACAAGTCTGTGGCATTAATCTCTGAATAAACGAATTTGTAAGGGGGTGTAGGTTACCACAAAGGATACTGCCTAAAGCCTGTGAAAGACAGCTTATTTTTATGACCTTTAAGTGTTGATTGTTAAGCTATTATGGAGCTGAGTACCCTGGCGATTAATTCTTTCATTGGGTTGTCTTAATTTTATAGAATTAGATCTTCAGTGAACTATTTAAAGATAACACTTCTTCAAGCTAAACAAATCGAGACACAGTAAAATGAGTAGGGATAGTAGCTATTAGGTTTAGAGACAGAAAATAGGAATGCCTTCTAATACTTTCTACAAAGGAATCTCCAGGGCTGATGAACTATAGGAAAGTCTTAGGAAGCCAAGGATTAAAAATAACACCATTAAATGCAGATTATGTCATTAGGAAAGGCAATTGAGTTTCTATTCTTCTGTGTCTACCTGGTTATTTTGCTGTCCTGTATTCATTAAGGACTTTTATAGCTTGTAATTTTCCTTGATAAATTTGTTTATCAGTGTTTTTTTTTAAATGTCAGTATCATTTTTAAGCCTTTAAGCTCAACATTTTTGTCAATTCCTGTGTATAAAACTGCAATTGGAGTACTGAAAATTACAGATCATATATTTAATTGCTTTTCATTTGAATTTTAATTGTTAATAATACTTTAGGAATATCTAAATAAATTTAAAATATTATTATCATAGTTTTTAATTTTGACAGCTTTAGGATACTTCTCTTCCATGTTTTTTGAGCCTCAGGTACAGGAGCTGTGTGGTAAATGGGTCAGTAAGGCTGCGGCACCACAGGATCAATGTCTCTTCACATTTTGACCGGTTGGTTTTCTTCTGTTAAAAAGACAACTTTCATTGTTGAATGGTGATAACTCTACTTATTCATGGTGTAGGAATAAATATTTAGAGTGCAGTTAGCAATTGTTCTGGTTTATGGTGGTGGTAGCTGTAGGTTCTCCTCTAAAATCCATGATCTCACTAACACTGGGAGGTTGTAGGTTTCCAGGACCAGGTATGATTTCTCTCTTATTGAATAGGACTTAAGTCAAGTTGAGATATTGGTTAGCCAAGGCATGCCTGATGCTATTGTACCATAAGGATATAGTGCCATGCTCTCTTGTTGTGTTCCATGGGCACCATATCTGGATAGGGTACTGGTTGCTTCCCTAAAACTCCCATGTATCTTTCGTTTATCATGAAAGCTAACTCTCAGGGAGGAGGCATTCAGTTCTGATCAAGCCTGGATCCTCTGGATTCTATGTCTAAAGTACATGGTGTCTATAGCAATACGGACTGACATTCAACCTCTGGCAGAAAATCAAGGGCAAGAGCAACAGCTTATAACACTTTAGGAGTCTGTTGGACATCTCTGACCAACAACTTGAGATGACATTTCTTATGTTTGTTATTAGATTTTTGGTAGGCTGTGGGAAACATTGTCAGCCCAGAATGGAAAATTTTATTTGTACTGTACATGCATTTTCACACACACACACACACACACACACACACACACACACACACACACAGCAAACAACAACAAAAACGCACCATGGGGCCTGATTTCTGTTGACCCACAACATCTGATCATGAAATCTGTCCTAGAGTATGGAACTAAGGTAGCCATTGGAGTCTAGTCTGTCTGGCATGAGGAAGGTAATGAAGAAAAGGCATTATGAACAAGACATTGCATGATGGATATTACACATTAGTAAAATGTATACATGAAGCAGATATTCTTGTTGACAACACCTTCATTACTCTATTTTCTTTAGTATACTTATTTAAATACTCCTCCTAGGTACTAGGAACAAAGAAATTTGCAATCAGGAAAAGTCTTGCCAGCATGGAATTTGCATTATAGACCCAGACTTATATCATAGATCAGTCTGAAAATTGCTTCTGTCCATAGCAAGATAATAACTATTTTGGGCCTTCTAAATCGTATAGGTCTTAAATAAATATACTAGAGAAAAGAAAGTAAAGAAATAGATATAATTTGTTATCAGTAAAACTATGATTACATACTAAAGTTTGAATTTCACATGCTTTGTGTCTTTCTCTTAGATCAACTATTAGGAAACATAAAGCTCACTCTTTTTAGAGTACACATAAAGGCAAGCATTGGCTCATGGGCTTTATTTTGCTCATCCTCGTTTAAAATGTTTCAGAGCATTTGCCTCCTTTAGTTAAGTAAACCTAAAAAGTTGCACATTCAAGTGATTTTAAAAGTATAGTTTAGCAACCAGTTCATAAATCAGGGAACTCCAGCTGGAGAGACACTAATTTCACGGTTTGAGCCATGGAGTCTTAGATGACCATGAGTAAGGGAGTGTGTATCACATGAGTTCTTTTGGAAGTCCATGTTTCCTATTCCAGGTCTATGTCTATACCCATGGGACAATTCTCTATATAAGTGATTCCTGCTGAATCCTTAAGACCAGTTCAAGTTAAGACAGGTCCTTGTCTTTAATATTGGTATTTTATAGTATTCAATGTGAGTTCAGGCTCTGATTAGACAGTATCTACTGTGGGATAATGCTCTTGTACCCTGTGAAGATTGTCACTAGTATTGGTTTAATAAAATGCTGATTGTCCAGTAGACAGGTAGGAAGTATAGATAGGGTGACCAGACTGGGAGAATTCTGGGAAGAGGAAAGGCTCAGTCTGGAGTTGGCACCCAGACACAGAGGAAGCAAGGTGAAAATGCTGCACTGAGAAATAACAACCAAGAATAACAACAACCAAGATAAGAATTATGAGTTAATTTAAGTTGTAAGAGCTAGTTAATAATAAGCTTCAACTAATAGGCCAAACAGTTTATAATTAATATAAGCCTCTGTGTGTTTCTTTGGGACTTAACAACTGCAGGACCAGGTGGGACAGAAACTTCTGTCTACAAGGGTCAACTCAGGTTTGATCACTATCCATCTCAGCCTACTCAGGTGAATACAGCTGAGTACATGCGATGTTCTCAGACGAGGCATGTAAAACTACAGTGGGTAGTTATCAGGCTGCTCCTGGAGTGAAGGGTTGGACGCTCAGACAGCAGTCATTCTGGCCTTTCTCTGCACTATCAGAATTTGCCTTTCTGTGATACAAATCATAATTATTCTTCGTATTTACTTTCCATTTCTGGGAAAAGACTTTTATTAGTTCCATGGTTCTTTGTGAAAGTATCATTTTCCTCAACAAATGATCCAGGCATGTGTTAAGGGATGCTACAATTTAATAGAATAAAAACTTAGTACCTGTGAATGTACACACGTTAAAGTTGTAGCACAGAGAAAATGAAGGACTGATCTTTAAGTAAGTGCATGAAATGCTCCCCATTTGTCTTAATAGGTTTTTGCTTCAAAATTTTTCTACAACAGAAGAAAGAGTAGATTTATCCAATGTAGTTTATTTTTCTATCTGCCTTATGTTCAATAGCATATATTTATACATGTACCTTAATATAAGTCCTATGTATGCATTTAATATTTAAGATTTCCTTTGTTCAAATTGTATTGATTTTATATATGGCCACTGAATCTACAGCCAAGCCCTACATGGCTTTTTTTTTATCTTGGTCTCAATTGTATCATCATTGAGTTAACAAGCTGTCTTGAAAGGAGTTGTTGGAAGAATTAAGAAGTCAGGTATAGTATGCTTAGGTATATCATCTTACACCTGTCAGAATGGCTAAAATAAAAAACTCCAATGATAGCCTTTGCTGGAGAGGCTGTGGAGGAAGGGGTACCCTCATCCATTGCTGGTGGGAATGCAATCTTGTGCAACCACTTTGGAAATCGGTGTTTCGGTTTCTCAGGAAATTCGGGATCAATCTACCCCTGGACCCAGCAATACCACTCCTGGGAATATACCCAAGAGATGCCCTATCATATGACAAGAGCATTTGTTCAACTATGTTCATAGCAGTATTATTTGTAATAGCCAGAACCTGGAAACAACCTAGATGTCCTTCAATGGAAGAATGGATGAAGAAAGTGTGGAATATCTACACATTAGAGTACTACGCTGCAGTAAAAAAACAATGACTTCTCAAATTTTCCATGCAAATGGATGAAAATAGAAAACACTATCCTGAGTGAGGTAACCCAGACCCAAAAAGATGAATATGGGATGTACTCACTCATAATTGGTTTCTAGCCATAAACAAGGGTCACGGAGTCTACAATTGGTGATCCCAAAGAAGCTAAAACCTTCATCTGGTGATGGATGGAGATAGAGACAGAGACCCACACTGGAGCACTGGACTGAGCTCCCAAGGTCCCAATGAGGAGCAGAAGGAGGGAGAACATGAGCAAAGAAGTCGGGACCACGAGGGGTGCACCCACCCACTGAGACAGTGGAGCTGATCTATTGGGAGCTCACCAAGGCCAGCTGGACTATGACTGAAAAAGCATGGGATAAAACCGGACTCTCTGAGCATGGCGAACAATGAGGGCTGATGAGACACCAAGGACAATGGCACGGGGTTTTGAACCTACGTAATGTGCTGGCTTTGTGGGAGCCTAGCCAGTTTGGATGTTCACCTTCCTAGGAATGGGCGGAGAGGGGAGGACCTAGGACTTACCACAGGGCAGGGAACCCTGACTTCTCTTTGGACTGGAGAGGGAGGGGGAGAGGAGTGGGGGGAGGGGGAGAAGGGTGGGAGGAGGGGGAGAAGGGTGGGTGGGAGGAGGGGGAGGGAAATGGGAGGCTGGGAGGAGGTGGAAACTTGTTTTTTTTTCTCCTTTTCTCAATAAAAAAATGGAAAAAAAAGAAAAGAAAGTCAGGTATAAAGTATGAAGCTTGAGACTGTAGATACCAAATCATTGAGTTTTCCTATGCTTTTATTATGCCTTTTGAACCTACTCATGCTATAAGTACTGTCAGATCTCTGTTTTTCTAAAGTCATTCCCATTTTTAATCTCATGCAGAGAAGTATACTGACTATGATGGTACTAATCCTGAGATATTACTGTTTGTAAATATGGAGCTACCTTAAAGAAAACTATTGGTAAAGTCAGGATAATCTTATTAAAAGAATATCAGTCTACAGTCTTGTTTAAGTTTGATTATGATAGTATACACATCTTAACTTACAATGAGTGAGTTTTCTTAAAATGATAACTTTTCCTCTTTGGTCACCTACAAAGGTTGGGCTTCATTTCCTGGTTGCCCTTATCACATGGAAAAAAATTTTTTGTTTTGCCTCTGTCTAAGGAAATGTTAGATTTATTTCTCTGCAATGCCAGTTCCCCCACAAGAATGTTGACTTAGTTCCTCCTAATTCTCATCTCCTACAGAACGACACATCTTTATTGATGTGGCTCTGCCTGTATTGAACACCAAACCCCGTTGACTCTTCCTTACCTTCAGTGCCTTTTTTAAGAGCAAGCCCATTCTGTAACTTACATTTAGAGTTATTTATGGATGATCTTGATGAAGCAGTCTAGAAGTTGGATTGGCTTCACATATGCATCATGTTGCTTTACAAATTTGTGTATGTTTTGTTATATTAGATCCCAGAATATTGTCATAAATTGCCCAATAAAATTATATAATAGATATGTCTGAGGAATCTCTAGGCTACACTTTGGTCTGGGAACAAAGTATTATGCAGATATTCACAGTCACAAAGACCTTTGCCCAGTATCTCTTCAGCAGCTACAAGAGCTCTCTTGTCCCAATCTTTGATGTAAGAAGCAGACAATATTTCTCTACTTAACACCATCATGACTCAGTATCTTTGAGAGTGTTAGGAAATGAGATTTCAAGGAAAACAAACAAAAACATACTTGGTCTAATACCAACCTTTTGTTAGGTTGAACATAATTTTTTCTACCTCCTTTAAAAAGCTAGAAGACACCAAATACAATCCCATTCTTGTTTCAAAGCCAAAACTTATTCATCCAATATCAATTACCTCATTTTCCACATCCTCACTATATCATTGTGGTTCACATGAGATCAACTTGACTTTAGCTTACATGCCGACGAGATGAAGCCTGTGAAAACTCATGTTCCTTTGATTCAGTAACAAGAAGACATATTATAGCTCATGGGAGGAGTTCCAGTGATTCTTTTCAAGCACTATAAGAACAGAAAATCTATTTCCATGGCTGTTTCTTATAGAAGAGAGTGCAATCTTAGAGATACTGCAAACTTCTCTTTGTCAGGAAGAAAGAGTATGCCTGATAGTGCTGTTGACTGAGAGTCTTGTGGTGCCAAGCATGTGATCTTTTCACACTTGGTAGTTTACCAACTAATTAAATACTCCATGTGATGTTCATTTTACTTGAAGAATGATATCTTACTATGCAGATGTAATTCGGTTCGTCAAACTCCTATTATTTATAATTTTGCCTAAAATCAGTAACACTGTACATTAGTATTAGACATAGTTAGCATATTAGAAAAATAGGATTAAAATAAAAAAAATTTAAAAAAAAAGAAAAGAAAAAATCCCCAAAGGAAAACCTGGATTAAAGGTAAACAATCATAAATATATAAAATCAATTTTTCATTAGCATGCATGTATTTTACTACCTTCTTTAAAAAACTAGTAATCACCAAAGAGAACAACCAAAATGGACATTACTACTTCAATATATACAATGGCGATATATATGTGTTATTATGTATTCTATGTCATACAAAATATATATTGTATGTATCTCAAATACATATATTAGAAATTAATGGACATTATTACTTCAATATGTACAACATAGACAATACATATATAAGTTGACATTACTACTTCAATATATACAATGGTCATATAATATATCATACAATATATATTACAAATTGTATATATCTCGAACATATATTAGAAATTAATGGACACTATTACTTCAATATATACAATGGTCATATAATATATCATACAATATATATTACAATTTGTATATATCTCGAACATATATTAGAAATTAATGGACACTATTACTTCAATATATACAATAATACATAAATGGACGTTGCTACTTTAATATATACAATGGCCATATATAATATATAGAATATTGCTCATATTATTGCTTCTTCCTTTTTGACTGGACTCCAGGAGCTGAGCCAAGTGCTTAGCTGTGGATCTCTGCATTTGCTTTCATCAATTACTGGATGAAGGTTCTATGATGACAATAAAGGTAGCCATCAATTTGATTAGAGGGCAAGGCCAGTTCAGGCACCCTCTCCATTATTGCTTTAGACTCTTAATTGGATGTCAACATGTAGAAGAATGCAAATAGATTCATATCTAGCCCCAGTTTCAAAACTCAAGTCTGAATGGATCAAAGACATCAATATAAATCCAGTCCCACTGAATCTCATAGAAGAGAAAATTGGAAGTACCCTTGAACACACAGGCACAGGAAACCACTTACTAAACGTAACACCAGTAGCACAGACAGTGAGAGCAACAATTAATAAATGGGACCTCCTGAAACTGAGAAGCTTTTGTAAAGCAAAGGACATGGCATTTAAGACAAAACAGCAACCTACAAATTGGGAAAAGATCTTCACCAATCCCATATTTGACACTGGGAAGATCTCCAAAATATACAAAGAACTCTAGTAAGTAAATATCAAAATAATAAATAATCCAATTAAAAAACGGAGTGCCAGCTGGGCGGTGGTGGCGCATGCTTTTAATCTCAGCACTTGGGAGGCAGAGGTAGGCAGATCTCTGTGAGTTCGAGGCCAGCCTGGTCTACAAGACATAGTTCCAGGACAGGAACCAAAAGCTATGGAGAAACCCTATCTCGAAAATCTAAAAAGAGAAAAAAGAAAAAAAAAGAAAGAAAAAAATGGGGTGCCGATCTAAACAGAGAATTTTCAACAGAAGAATCTCAAAGGGCCAAAAACTATTTAAGAAATTGTTCCACATCCTTAGCTATCAGGGAAATGCAAGTCAAAATACCTCTGTGATACCATCTTACACCTGTCAGAATTAAAAACATTGATCCCAGCTTATGCTGGAGAGCTAGCTCTTAAAAAAGACAACACTAAAATTCTCTCATTTATACTGCTAACTTTTCCCCTTCTCCAAAGTTCATAGATTTGCCTCTTGGCATCTCCTCTTTTCCAATTCTCAAATCCAAACACTCTGGTGCTGAGACAAATGATATCATCTTTGCCTTTATATGTGGAGAGGTAGTGATAACACTCCGTGTTTAAGTATGGAAAGTCTGTTCATCGTACTGGATACCTTATACGTCCAAAACAAAGAGTGGATCTTGTAGAAGAAAACACAGTAATTTTGGAAAAAGAGGAAGGAATCTGATTCTCAAATAGCTGTCTCATCTTATCTGTCAGCTTTGTTAAGTTACTTAGTATTTCTATTCTCCATAACTGTTTATGACTAAGAAAACCAGAAAAGGGAATCTTCTTCCAGACCCTTAGGCAAGAGTCTCAGTTGCATAATACCAAAGGATTATGACCAAGATGTCCTGTGTTCCCAACACTCTGGTGCTGAAGCTCCTTCTCTGTCCTGAGTCCCACAGTCAAGTAAAACAAGGAGTGATCATTTGCAGAGAAGACTGAGTGCAGAGAACGGTTACCAATCCTGAAAGTAACAACTGGCACTGAGTGACATGGGGTGGAAAGCAGTCTATTCGAGCTTGGCGTCTTTGCTTAGCAATTTCACTGCATACTAATTTAAAGCAAATTAGTTGAAAACAAACCACTACCCGAAAATGTTCCTGGAATTTAAAGAAAAAAAATAAAAGAGTAGATGGTAGCAGAATGAAGAGAGTGAGACTCGACTCAGCAACTGGGAAGAAGCGTAAGAGCAGGGAAAACCCAAACAGCAAAACAGTGTTAAGAATGATGAAGAGAGAAAATTTGAAAAGTAGCTTGAGGACCTGTCACATGTGAGTGCTAGGACTTAAACAAAAACAAGTTTAGATGGAAATGAGGCAATAAATATGTTTTTTTTTTTATTGAGCTCTACATTTTTCTCTGCTCCCCTCTCTGCCTTTCCCCTCCCCTTCAACCCTCCTCCAAGGTTTCCATGTTCCCAATTTACTCAGGAGATCTTGTCTTTTTCTACTTCCCATGCAGATTAGATCTATGTAAGTCTCTCTTAGGGTCCTCATTGTTGTCTAAGTTCTCTGGGATTGTGATTTATAGGCTGGCTTTCTTTGTTTTATGTTTAAACACCATTTATGAGTGAGTACATGTGATAATTGTCTTTTTGGGTCAGGATTACCTCACTCAAAATAATGTTTTCTAGCTACATCCATATGTTTTTAAACAAAGAACTTCAGAGATTAGAGGTGTGAGTATATACAGATTTAAAACTCCCCTGTGTGCTAGGCACTTACCTTAGTAAGTCCTGCTAGAATTTATGAATTTTAAGGAATAAAAGGATAAAAGGAACAATCCAGAGTTGTGACTAAATATACTTTATGAAAATAAAAGAATCAAGGAAGCAGCTCGTTGTGTTTGCAATATTGACATTTGCGAAAGTTTGAAGGGCAGCCATTGCTTATTGAGACAGAAGCACCACATTATGAATCCAAGGCCCAGCTAGAATCTAGGCACTTGTTCAGCTAATAGTGTGTACAATATGGCATGCCAAGTGTTCAATGATCTAGATAGTCTATTATCTGTATAGCTAAGGGAGTTTTTTCCTTGAAAATAAACTTAGCAAAGTAATTACCTGCTCAGAAACTCCAAGATGAAGGAAAAGGATGTGAGAGAAAAAAGCAGTAACAACTTGGTGTACCTCAATGTCTATGGACCTACCAGTCTGTCTGTCTTTTGTGTCTAAGTAGGCAGTAATCATGTACAATATTATTACAATGAAACAGATCAAATAGAAGTGTAATTTAATATATCAAGGAATTATTCAGATGATTTCAATAAACATAAAATATTAATAAGAATATATACTTTCAATAAACTATATTCCTTTAGACAGTCACAAAATAGTTAGTTGTATTCCTGACTGTAAAGGAAAACAGTAAAATTGGTTTAAAAAGTAAAATTTACTTGGGCAACAGTGGCACTTGCCTTTCATCCCAGCACTTGGAAGGCAAAGATAAGTGGATGGATCTCTATTAGTCTGAGCCAGCCTGGTCCACAGAGTGAGTACTAGGACAGGTTCCAAAGATACAAAGATACCCTGACTCAAAAAACAAAACAACAACAACAAAGTAAAATTTAATATGTGTGTGCACGCGCATGTGTGTGGGCGTGTATGTGTGTGTACACATGGATGAGCCCCTGCTCTTCTGTGAAACACAGAGGATAGCTTGTGTAGTTAATTCTCTCTTCCTTTCTCAGTTTTCCAGGCACAGAGGCAAACAATTCTACCAGCTGATGCTTGCTCACCTCACAAATTCCATTCTTCTTAATTTATCAAAAATAAGATTAGTGATAGATAAGACTTGACTTCTTCAATTATTCAAATTAAAAAGCATACTTATAAAATAATTATGTGTCAGTCTTAAATTTGAAATTACATTTAGGAAGACAATTTATCAATTTGAAAACTATTTAGAAACCATAAAGGAAAATAATTTTAAAACCAAATTGCAGCAGTTGAACTCTACTCGGAGAAACAATTTCATTTGGTGATCCATCGAAAGGGAACTTCAAAAAAAATTTAAAGTTAGTCACAAAGATCAAGATGGGAAGGACTCCTTTTAAGACTTTAATCAAAACAAAGTGGAATTTTTTGGAATATAAAGAAAATGGGTAAGAGCTTGTTGATGTGAAGAATTAAGTGGCAGGGTTAGCGTGCAAGGCCAGGGAGAACAAAGGCACCAAACTGCACAAACATATTCAAACAAGGTCAACAAAAACAAGAAACTTGGAAGATGCTTAGGAAAACAGCCAATTTTTAAAAAAACTTTTAATGATTCTTTGTGGTTTTCTCATCACGTATTCTGATCCCTCTGCCCTTGCAACCTCCCCCCAAATCAAGACCAAATTTAAAAGAAAAAAAAAAAAACAAAGAAACAAAACAGAATAATTTTTTTTAAAAGACAACATCTTCTGAGTAAATTGGGAACATGGGGACCTTGGGAGAGGATTGAAGGGGAGGGAAGAGGCAGGGAGGGGAGAAATATGGAGCTCAGTAAAAACCAATTTTTTTTAAAAAAAGGAGAATCTTTTCCTGGAAGCTGTAGTAGGGCCCGTTGAGTCACTTTTTGGCCTTAGTCCATTCAAGTCCTTTACTTGCAAGGGTTCATTGCCACGAGTCATTTGTCTGCTCGAGGCCTCTGGTTAGCCTGTTGTCCCATGTCATGACAGTCCTGTTGTTTTGAATCTGTAGGTTCATTCCCTTCACATGCTCCAACATTTCATAGGTCCGGTGGATGTTGGGGTCAGCCAACTCATAGCTCTGCTTCTGGGCCTGGGTGGGAGCTGGGTTGGTCAGCTGCCAACTTTCCCTCATAGTCTCTGTGGTGAGCTCTACAGTGCTGCCTTGGTCAGCTCACCCAATGCAACCTGTAGCAAGGAGCAGGGCCAGTTCTTCTGCTCTCATACTCTCCGGGCGGCTCACCTGCACCTCAAACAGCAGGGGAAGCTCTAGGGTGCTGCCCTTGCTGCGTGCTGGAACACCTCTCCTATGTGCTGGAGCTGGAAGGGGGTAGGGATAGTTCTCTCACTCTAATGACCACAGACAGGGCCAGCTCTCTCGCCCTGTAACCTGGAAAATAGTTAAACAAAATGAAACTGCAAATCAAGTTATAATTAGGCATAAAATAACAGAAGTAAAAGGAGAACATGAAGAGTCTTCCTTTTGTGAGCAGGCCTCAGAATATAAAGGCTGCGTGCCCTGGGCTGTTTTCATTGGTCCCATAGTAATAAGGGAAAGAAGGTTGGGCAGAGAGGGTGGAAGAGTGAGTAATGGAATAACGGGGTAAAAGCTTTGTCTTTACAGTCAACCTTTAAAGCAGTATAAGTGACAGATGGAAGAGAAACCCAGTAGGAACAGATGTAAAATATGAAAAGTTTAATCAAAGTTATCCTTTTAGATCCATTGTTCAGGAAGAATGAACTGGAGACTCCTTTGACAGTCTGTGGTATACTTCTTATACGTGCAATTATAATGTAAGCCTGAATGTGTCCTCCCAAAACAATAAAGTTGTCATTGAAAACATCAATATATTATCCCATCAAAAGTGTCTTACTTAGTTCGTGAACTTAAAAAGAAACATTTCTCTTTTAATCAATATGAATCTATACCATCAAATTTATGTAGTTTTCACATACACCCATAGTACTTTTTAACATACTAATAGCTTTATTAAATGCTAAATATCTAGCCAAAACTAAATAGAATTTAAAGTAAAATCAAAGTTTAGCCTGTTTCTTAAGAAGCAATTCTTGGTTTCCTAAAAAAGTATTGAAGTAATTTGACTATTTTCCTTTCCCATCTAAAACTGGAAGAATACCTAACTTGTCTTGATGGCAAGGAATCCTTTCAAATCCTGTGCCTCAAGGTCACATGAATGGGAAGACATCTGTTCCAGTGAGCACGATTCAACATCATGTATCAGTTTGACATTGAAAGTCATAAACAGACTTCTGAAGAAATCATCAGTAGAAATAAAGAAAATGAGCTAGATTGTACATAGACGTTTGCTAACTACCATTAGGGCATGTCTGAATTGCTTTGAGTCTTAGTTTTGTATAAAGCACTGGTTCTCAACCTTCCTAATGTGGAGACCGTTTAATTCAATTCCTCATGTTGTTGGTAACCTCCGACCATAAAATTATTTTTGTTGCTACTTTGTAACTGTAGTTGTGCTACTGTAGTTAATCATAATGTAAATACTTGTGTTTTCTAGATAATATTAAATAAACCATGTGAAAAAGTAGTTTGATCCCCCAAAGGTGTTATGACCCACTGGTGAAAACTGTTATGAATAAACACACACATACATATACACACATGTATACACACTTACATACATATACATATATATAGACACATGCATGTACATATGATTTGCATACATATAATATCATTCTGGCTTACTGTCCTAGGGGCTTTATGGTCTTGCTCAAATGTCTACAAAAAAAGTCTTTGTAATAAGCTATCTAGTCTTAAAGATTTTCTAATTATAATTTCTGCCCTATCTTGTGGCCAACATGCCTAAACTATTCTCAATAGCTATAATGTGATGAGTCCCTTTCTCTCCCCCACCTGTCCATGTAATCCAAGCTAGCCTTGCGCTTCTTAAGTAGTAAAAGATGCTCAAGCTCTAGTTCTCCTTCCTCTGCCTTCCAGTGCTAAAATTGCAAGAACAGATGCACCTTTAATCTTTAAGGAACTGTATACACATATAAGGCAAATCTCTCTATTTTGTTTCTGTAAATGTGTAGGTGTGTGTGTGTGTGTGTGTGTGGGCGCGCTTGTGTGCTTGTGTGTTTATGTTCATCTACCTAGCTTTTTGAGGCAAGATATCCCATTGGCCTAGGGATCTATGATCTAGGTTAGGCTTGCTTAAATCCTCTGTGTCCACCTCCTGGCACTGGGATTTCAAGCATGTACCCCCACAGTCACTATTTTAAACATAGGACTAGGGATAAAACTTAAGTTCTTCCTGTTTGGCTGACAAGCACTTTATCAACTAAATTCTCTTCCTAGCCTGTCCCTTTCCCTGGTTTTAAGGAAACCATGTAGTCCTGCCGGAGATAGATGCCAGAATTTTAGCTGGTAATCCACAGCCGTGTGGCAATACACAGACTAAGAGAAATGGGTTAAAATTAATATGTAAGTGTTAGCCAATAAGAAGCTAGAGCTAATAGGCCAAGCAGTGATTTAATTACTACAGTTTTTGTGTCATTATTCCAAGGAGCTGGGAACCAACAAGCAGGCTTGTCCAACATCTATCTGTCTATCTATCTATCTATCTATCTATCTATCTATCTATCTCCATCACATAAAAATTGCAGGAAAATACAATGCATTTCCAATTAGTGGATAGCATGACATGTCGAAACATGAACTTTGAAATCATACAGGATTTGGCTAACCCCAACTCTGCTAATTACTATCTTGGGATAACGTTTTATCTAATAAATGTCTGTTTTAGTTGCTTATCAATAAGCAACAAGGCATTGCCTAAGTCTGTTTGGGGAAAAGATTTATTATTTTGTATGAGTATTCATGTTTTTTCTTTATGTATATTCATCATGTATATGCAGTACCCATGGAAACCAAATACGGGTGTGTAATCCCCTGAAAGCAGAGTTATGGATGGTTATGAACCACCATGTGCATGCTAGAAAGCAAGTCCAGGTCCTAAGGAAGAGAAGCAAGTGCTGTTAACCCTGACCCTCTTCTCTAGTGCGTGAAGTATTTCTTTATTTAAGTGTGATTTCACGTACCATGTAAGTAAACATGCCTATTAGTTCAGTGGATATCTTATCCTAATGAAGATTCATGCCAAGACATGAGGCTGGGCTGGAGACTTTTTATTCCTAATGAGTACATGGTCTACTTGACCCATTTTTGGTAACAAGGTTGTTATATACAGGGGGCTGCAGGAAGTTATCTTCTGTGTGAAAGTGGTCTTTGCTGTCTAAAGTGGGGCAGTACCTTGGGGAAGAGTCATCCTGGCAGCTAGATATGCGAGATGTATAAATGACTACCCTGGATCTTGGAAGGGACTCAGGAGACATCCTCACCCTGATGCTCTTCAATGTCTGCCCTTGTGTAAACATGTTAGTTGTGTTCAGTTTTAAAGTGGACCTCAGCCCTGAGAAGTACATGAATGGGTGTTCCTACCCTGCAGGGAAGGAAACTAAGGCTTCTGTAAAAACAAGTTTCCACTCCAGATTTGTGAAGAATTTTGATGGGATCTTGATGGGGATTGCATTGAATCTATAAATTGCCTTTGGTAGAATTGCCATTTTTACTATGTTGATCCTCCCAATCCAAGAGCAAGGGAGGTCCATCCATTTTTTGGTATCCTCTTCAATTTCTTTCTTCAATGCCTTAAAGTTCTTGTCAAATAGATCTTTCACTTCCTTGGTTAGATTTACCCCAAGATATTTTATGCTGTTTGTGGCTATCGTGAATGGTGAAGCTTCTCTGATTTCCCTCTCTGCTTCCATATCCTTTGTGTATAAGAGGGCGACTGATTTTTTGGAGTTGATCTTGTATCCTGCCACATTACTAAAGGTGTTTATCAGCTGTATAAGTTCTTTGGTGGAGTTTTGGGGGTCGCTTATGTACACTATATCATATCATCTGCAAATAACGAAAGTTTCACTTCTTCCTTTCCAATTCGAATCCCCTTGATCCAATTATGTTGTCTTATTGCTATTGCTAGAACTTCAAGCACTATATTGAAGAGGTATGGTGAGAGTGGACATCCTTGTCGTGTTCCTGAGTTAAGCGGGATGGCTTTGAGTTTCTCTCCGTTTAATTTGATGTTAGCTCTCGGCTTGCTGTATATAGCTTTTATTATATTTAGGTATGACCCTTGTATCCCTAATCTCTCCAAGACTTTAAACATAAATGGATTGGGCAGCTGAGGATTGGGAACCTGAAATGACCCTATCCTAGAGCAATACTGACGAATATCTTGCATATCATCATAGAATCTTCATCTGGTGATGGATAGAGATAGAGACAGAGACCCACACAGGAGCACTGGACTGAGCTCCCAAGGTCCCAATGAGGAGCAGAAGGAGGGAGAACATGAGCAAAGAAGTCGGGACCACGAGGCGTGCATCCACCCACTGAGACAGTGGAGCTGATCTACGCGGAGCTCACCAAGGCCAGCTGGACTGTGACCGAAAAAGCATGGGATAAAACCGGACTCTCTGAACATGGTGAACAATGAGGGCTGATGAGACACCAAGGACAATGGCACGGGGTTTTGATCCTACTTAATGTGCTGGCTTTGTGGGAGCCTAGCCAGTTTGGATGTTCACCTTCCTAGATATGGACGGAGGGGGGAGGACCTAGGACTTACCACAGTCAGGGAACCCGGACTGCTCTGTGAACTGGAGAAGGGAGGGGGGGAGAGGAGTGGGGGGAGGGGGAGAAGGGTGGGAGGAGGGAGAGAAGGGTGGGAGGAGGGGGAGGGAAATGGGAGGCTGGGAGGAGGTGGGAACTTGTTTTTTTTTGTTTGTTTTTTTTCTTCTTTTCTCAATAAAAAAAAAATAATAAAAAAAACAAAAAAAAAAACCAAGTTTCCAAAGACTAACATGTAGACAGAGACTGCTTGTTCATTTCCCCGCTGCCTGGACCCAATGATCACACAGAAGTGATATTAATTATAACACTGTTTGGCCAATAGCTTATGCATATCTCTAGCTAACGTTTACATCCTAAATTAACCCATTTCTATTAATTTGTGAATCACCATGAGACTGTGGCCTACAGGTAAGGTTCTGGCTGGTGGCAGGAATCTTTCTCTTTCAGCAGCCAAATGGCATCTCCTTGACTCTGCCTACTTTCTCTCTAAATCTCTGTTTGGATTTCCTGCCTGGCTTTACTCTACTAAGCCATTGGCCTAAAGAGCTTATTTAATAACCAACGGTGATAAAACATATTCATAGCATACCAAGGGGAATCCTACATCACTAACCCTCCTTCTATCCTACTGTGTGCTTCCCTTGTCATAGAAGCATGATATATTTGAGATATGAAAGCTGCAACTGAAAATGGTGCAAATTTTCAAATGAGTTGAGGACTGAGAAAGCTTTTAAATAAAAGACAAATTGTGAAAATATTTAAGAATTACTGATGAAAATTATGGTTATATTTCTTTATTACTTCCTTAGTGACTAAGTCTGAGTAAAAAAGGCACTCTAATGAAAAACAACTTTGCACAATGTGTATAGTGAAAGGTCATGTGCAGTGAGCCTTGTGAGCCAGGGCTACCCCAGAAGTGTGGTGTGGAGGTTAGGACAGGCATTTTCAGTCACAGATCCCAAGGCACTTATTTATATTGAGGTTCAGAATCTACTCTCACCTACTAGGTTTTCTCTCTCCAGTGAGACACAGGTTTGACAGGTTTCTTCATGATCTAGGAGGCAAAAAGTAACTTCCTGCTCCAACATTTTAGTTAAGAATAAAGTACTTGGTCAACCATGTTTATAGCAGCATTATTTGTAATAGCCAGAACCTGGAAACAACCTAGATGCCCCTCAACTGAAGACTGGATAAATAAAATGTGGTACATTTATACAATGGAGTACTATTTAGCTGTAAAAACATAAAATTAAGGGCATCATGAAATTTTCAGGCAAATGAATGGTACTATAAAAAAAAAAAAAACATCCTGAATGAGTTAACCTAGACTCGGAAAGGCAAGCACAGTATGTAGTCACTCATAAGTGGCAAAGGATAATCAGACTACAGTCCACCACTCCTGAGAAGCTAAGTAACAAGGAGGACACTAAGAGGAATGTATGGACTGCCCTGGAAAGGGGAAATAGATGAGATCTCCTCGGTAAACTTAGGGCAGAGGTAAAGTAGAGGGGAGGGAATAGGGGATGAAAACATGAGGAAATAAGGTGGTCAAGTTGATAGAGGGGCATAATAGGAGAGCAGTTAAAGAGACATCTTGATAGAGGAAGCCATTCTAGGGTTAGCTAGAATCCTGGCACTAGGAAAAATCCCAGGAATCCACAATGATGACTACAGGTCAGACTCCTTGCAATGGTAGAGAAAGTGCCTGAACTGGCCTTGCCCTGTATTCAGTTTGGTAAATACCCTAATTTTCATCACCAAAGCCTTCAATGAGTAACTGATGGAAGCAGATGCAGAGATCCATAGCTAAGCACCAGACTGAGCTCTGGGAGTCCAGTTGAAAAGAAGGAGGAGGGATAATATGAGCTGGGGTAGGAGACAAGATTATGAAGGGAATTCTAAAACGACAGTTGAATCAAACTCGTGGGAATTCACAAACTCTAGATTGACAGCTCTAGGCCCTCTGCATGTGGGTGCAGTTATGTAGCTTGGTCGTATTGAGGGCTTTCTGACAATAAGAACAGTATCTATCCTTGGTTCATGCACTGGTGTTTGGGAGTCCATTCCCTATGATGGGATGCTCAGATTTGTTCCGGTGGAGAGCTACGTGGTTCTGCCTCAACTTAATGTACCAGACTTTGTTGACTCCCTATAGGAAGCGTTACCCTTTCTCAGGAGTGGATAAGGGGTGGGTTCGAGGGAGGTGTGGGGGAAGTGGGAGGAGGGGTGGGAGGGAAAACTGTGTTTGGTATGTAAAATGAATAAAAAATTAAAAAATGAATAAAATGCTCCAGGAAACATATATGAAGATTAAGGAGGATGTTGGTGCTCATTTTTAGAGTCTCATTGATTTCTCTCAAATAAAATCGTATCAGCTCCAGCTGTTTTATGTCTTGAGAACCCTAGTTCCTATTAAGCTTTCAAAATAGCAGTATATTGCCCCCGTTTGGCTTAATTTTTGGGAGAAAGATTTGTGGAACTGTTTAGTGGTTTAGCAAAAGTTGAGAAAATGTGGCTCAACTCCTTCCTGCTTCCATAGTTTTGGCACCAGTTGAACTGCATATAGCATATACTCTGATTTATTTTATAGCCTAAGACTCAGAGAGAGAGAGCCTCCTCTAGGAGTAGATGCTGATCCCACAGCTTTGCACTGTTGACCATTTCCAGGGAAAAATAGGTAAACATGCTTAAAATATCGAATTACCTGCTATTAATTTGTTTCTAAAATACCCAAGGTTAGTAAGCATAAAATACTTTAGTAAAAATACAAAGATTTAAGATCTTAAGTTAAAAATATAAACACTGAAATTTGTAAAAAATCTTCATTTCCAGGGCCCAAAGATTTTGAACTTGTGTGTTTTACACCAGCATTTTTCTTCTTGGTAAGTGTAGCAGTAGGAGAAATCAAGACTGAGAAAGAATAAGATGCTGACTGAAGACACACTGTTGACTTGTGGAGGCATTTTCAGATCTTTATTCTAACCTTGACATAAATCAAACTTATACCTGAATTAGAATGAAAGTAAGCTATTACTGCCACACCGGAAACCTGGGGTTTGCTTGTAAAACAAATCTAATTTAGCACCCTCTTCCAATCAAGTGAATTCCTCTTGTGTAAGGCACGCTCTTTACACTTTTGAGAGTAATAATTATTCTTACCTTCCTGATTTCACTTGCGAAATCCTGATGTCTTTCCATGTTTATACTGGGGCTGAAATGGATCCAGTTTTTATAGCCGTGTCACCAGTTATGTGAGCACCATGACAGCTGCTGCACTTAATTAATGTTCAAGAGTCGCAGAGAAGGAGATTGATCAGTTGGGAAGGGTGTTCCTTTAATAAATGCCTATGATTAACTCCAGAGATACAGGATTGATGTGGGATTCCGCTCGGTATACTGCGATTACCATTGATTAATAAAGAACTGCTTTGAGCCTATGGCAGGGCAGAGCATAACGAGGCGGGGAAAGCTAGGCTGTATGCTGGGAGAAAGAAGGGTGCAATTAGAGAGACTCTATGGAGCTGCTGCCAGAGACAGATATGCTGAAACTTTGCTGGTAGGCCACGACCTCGTGGTGATGCAAAGATTAACAGAGATGGGCTAAATTAAGATGTAAACGTTAGCCCTATATAAGCTTAAGCTATTGGACAAACAGTATTGCAAATAATATAGTTTCTCTGATTATTTCTGGAGTCTGGGCAGTCAGGAGATGAACATGCAGCCTCTTACAACAGATGATGGGTTAGTTACTCTAGTTTTGCTTCCACTCACTCTCATCCTGGGGTCACCGACATTCCTTTCAATAGCTTCTGGAAATTACACTCGATAATTCCTTATCTTTCCTCATCTCTTCATTGTATCTTCATTTTATCATTGCAGAGAGTGTACTTTGCATGCAATATGTTTATGTGCACTTGATAAATTTTAGAGTTGTAGAAGGCCTTACAAGAAAGTCAAAATGGAGTATTTTGAGAAGCCAGGAAGTGCATTGACCAGAGAGTTGCATACCCATTAGTAAATGAAATCAGACTATGGCCTCAAGTTTCCGATTAATATTTCAGAGTTCTGTTTCATATTTAATAGATATAATTCCTGGAAATAATGTCTTATCTTGCTTGTAAAGGTAATGGAAATCCATGCCAAATATTCTAGCAATAGAGAAAAACTAAAAATGAATATATAGACATTGAAATTCCACAATTCCAAGGTGTAATGAGCCAACTTCCCTATAACCCTCTTCAGGTTTCTTCTCAATTTGATTTTTTTAACCTTTCATCTTGGAGAGTTACTCAAATAAATATGACTATCCATACACACTGTTGAAATAGCATCATGATGATACATTTGTACAAACACAAAACTATGCTTTAACATTTCCTTATGGGTAAGCATATTTTCACCACCAAGATTTTCCTTTATGTCACCTACTTCCTATAAATAGTAATTCATATTTATCCTTATGTCTTTATAGTTATATTGAACCACAGTGATATATCTTTAAATTTTCTGCAGAGTACTAGAGTGAAAGATGAAGAGTAGAATTCCAATTTTATATTCCCCACAAGGAGAGCTAATTACCAGCATTATTTACATGATTGTCTTTTTCTCCTCCACTGACATACTGGTGACAAGTATTCAGAAGTTCATAATCACAGATAAACTTTAGAATTACTTTGTCAAGTCTATATTTTTCACCGTCTTGGGACTTGGTTGAAGTTACAGATTTTATATAGCAAAAAAAAAAAAAAAAACCCTGACATTTTTCCAGTATGGTTTTCCTAGTTAAGTTGAAGACAATATCCCTGTGTGTGTGTGTGTTCTTTTATCTCCTGTAGTAGGTTTACATTTGTTTTCCTCATTATAGTTTCTGCACATTCTTCTTGCTTATTTCTTATCTGGGTTGTTACTGTTGAATAAATATGATTTACTTATGTTTATATTTAGCAGTCATAGCAATTCTGCATACATATTTTTAAGTGTTTGGGATTTTCACAGTATACAGTAACATCAAAATAATTATTACTTAATTATTAACTATTTATACTTCCGTGTCTTTTAATCATACTATATCACCCACACTGCAATGTAAGTGATGTCACTGCCTATAAGCATCTTTAGCTTCTAATCATAATAGAAACATGACTATCACTTAGTATGATGACTCTGCCAAGCATATATTGAATTCAGTATGTGGCTTATAACTTAGAGAAGTCTTATTTCCATCAAGTCTCATGTAATGTATGTACATGCTTACATGTAGATATAAATTATATTTGTTATGTATGCATTATCTGTATATATAGGTATTATTTATTTTTCTCAAAGAAAATCAAGACGCCGCTGAATAACTTATATCTGTAATCACAGAACACATCACTAGCTGTTATAATCATGGATAAAACAAGAATAAATGAGAATAATTTGTAGGTTGAATAAGGAGATCTCTTCTACTGTGCCAGCCTCAAATTGGCATGTTATGCTTTGATGCCGAAGTCCAACTGAGAAGGGCTCACTTAAAATTAATTGATGAATGTGCTGCAATCAATGACTCCTTCATTAATTCAAATTAATGTGGTAGGTTACTCAAATACTTTGGAGACCAGAGTATAAATTATGTTGTAGAAATGGTGACTGAATGGGTAGGCAAAGGGACAGGAAATCCTCCTACCTAGTATGTCTCCAGACTTCAAATGAAGGAGAGTATCAAAGACTAATAAAAGATTGCTAAAATTGGATTTGAGAATAACAAAGCTCTCTGGCTTCTGAAGTATATTTAATTATCTAAATTTATCTTTAAGTATTTTGTTCCTTAAAGGAGCAGAGGACAAATCCATGCTGAAGAGAGTCTCAGAGAAGTGGTGGAACTGTTTGTTATGCATACTATCTGTAGGCAAGGTGCACACAGTGGGGGATCCTGCATAAAAGATGGAGGGACTCAGACACCAAACAAATCTGTAATTCTGGAAGTAATAAGTGATTCATATTCAAAGAACTCTCCAACATCACAAAAGACAAAGAACAAAGAAACAACCTTTCTGTTTAGCTTACTTTTCTCAGGAACTTGGTCACAGTGATGCTATACATAGGAATTACACTAGACTAAATAAACGGCAACTGAGATTGGTCATCAAAACAACAGCAGTGCCGCAATGCCATCACCAACTAATATTTTTGTGTCAGACCCGCAAGTTGTCCCCACTCAATAACCACTCTCAAGGAACTCTTGGTTTGTCCCAGGGAGTACCCTTGCTATACAAATCACAATTAAGGGCAGCCCACATGGCCAGCTGTAGATAGCCAACAGAAAATGAATTAGATAATATTTTTGCCTCATAATCCTTTATCCAGGCACTTTTGTTTTTACTTTACAGGTCTTTTACTTCTAGATTATGGTTTCCAGTTTTCTGTTTTATAAAATTTCTGTCTGTGCAAATGCATGCGTCTTGAGTATCTCTGGGTCCATATATGTTTCCTGTGCTTTTGGGGGGAACTCTTTTTTTTCTATGTTTGTTTTTACCTATTCTTATTTGTCTATTTATGATGATGATGATGATGATGGTACCTGTTTATTTTCTATTGAGGGAGAAAAAGAGTGTGGATTTAGGTGGTTGGGGAGGTGAGAGGATCTAGATTAACTGGAGAAGGGGAAACAGAAAACAGAATACATTCTATGAAAAAAATATTTTCAATAGTATTAATACGTTTGATATATTTAATATACCACAAATAAATAATAAAATATATACTACATAACATAATGACTAATATATAAATACATAATAATCCATAAAATATAAATAAGATATAGACTATGGTTTAAGTTAATGATTAAGAAAAACAATCGAGTCCCAGTAACCCAGCTAGTTTAACCAGCTTTTGGTGAAAAAGAGTCAGTCAGCTTTACTTTATATCTTTAGGGTGCCTACCCACCCATCAATAAATAGCTTTTTATATCAGGAGACTGAGAGAAAAATGGCTATAAGGAATTAATCATCACCAACCAAACTTATCAAGGAAAGGATATCAGCTAGTTATAAATGGGCTGCTTTTCTCCCCCCTGACCTGAACAAGTTCCTCACTCAGTTGTGTGCCTTTCCAAAACTTTGGATTGTCTTCTTAGATTTTTCATCAAAAGCTGTTTGACCAAAACATTTTAGTTTAACTTTAAGTTATTTTCAGGGCTTTGTTTCTGCTATGATGCACTCCAAAACCTGTGAACACATCTCCCATTATAAACGCAAAAGAATTTAAACTAGCTGGGTTACTGGGAGTCGATTGTTTTTCTTAATCATTAACTTAAACCATAGTCTATATGGTTCTTCAATAGAAACTCATGTCTTTTATCTGTGTGACAATTCCTAGTGTTATTTTTTATTATCAAAACTCTATTTAAACTAACATTAATTTCAATTAGATAGTATAGCTTAGGAAGAATCATCATCATAATAATTCAGACATAAAATAGCTCAGTAGAACAGTATATTTATTTCCATGAAATAAACACACTACATTACAGGCAGTGGGGGTCTCCCCACATCCACATACACCAGACCAGATACTAGAGAAAGACGACAGCAGCAAACATGGAAAGGCATACCACAGAAGCAAAAGACACTCTGGATCTGTGGTCTCAGGGCCTTGCCTACCGAAGATTCATCCATCAGGAATTCACCTCCTGGTGGGCTGACATACATCTGAATTTCAGGTGCCATTCACTGCTCTTCTGACATGGCCATTGACACTTGATAAAGGAATCTTTATTATTGTATATTCTTTCATGTTTAAAAATAGGGATTTTTACGGTTTATTTTCCATAACATTTACTTTGATAAAAAATTTGAGTTTAAACATAATTTCTGTTTTCAGAAAATTAACTCTATATGACACCCAGATATGGCTATCTATTTTAGATTATAGTTTTTGAAACGTCTCCCTGCTTTATTTTAGTGAAACATTTAAATAAAGAATTCAAAATGATTTTATTACAGCACACAACATACATACACACACATATATACATACACATATTCTTTTTTTTTTATTTTTTCGAGACAGGGTTTCTCTGTGGTTTTGGAGCCTGTCCTGGAACTAGCTCTTGTAGACCAGGCTGGTCTCGAACTCACAGAGATCCGCCTGCCTTTGCCTCCCAAGTGCTGGGATTAAAGGCATGCGCCACCTCCGCCCGGCCACATACACATATACTTAGTGAAAGAAAAAGACCAAACATTGTTTTGAGTATCACTATGAGTTCAGCGAAGTAGACAATCAGATACAAATCCATAGAGGACATTGATTGGTTCTTTCCATCCATGTTCGTGGCAGAATATATACATACTGCCAAGTTCATGTTTATGCTTGATGTGTTTGAAAAATAAAGCAGAAGTATTACTTGAAACCAGAACACCATGAGGTGCCGAATTTCTGTACTTGGATCATGCTTTCATGGGGGAAAGCATAAGCTAAAGTGGAGAAATAGGAGGCTTTCGTAATTCCTCTTTTCAGCCTTTAAGCATTTTGAAAATGTTTATTGTTTATTTTCATGCCTCATTAATCATTATCCATTGAAATTAAGAGGATATTACAATACATAAAGAAAACACTCACAAGAGAAATGACGAAATGACATGCTAGAAAGTGCCGTATGTGTACATGCACAGGTGTGTGTGTGTGTGTGTGTGTGTGTGTGTGTGTGTCTGATATTTGTGCATGGCATTCATCTGGCAGGCACATCAAGCATAAATGTAATGGAGACCTCTGGATAGATCATCTGTGAGAAAGCACACAGTGCTGAAGGTTAACAGGTTCACAGAAAGCAGGATGGGACTCACTGCATTTGACCCTATTATTAAAATCAACATTTCACATGCTTATTTAAAACAAAAGGTTGTCTTTGAATACATTATTTAGCTGACCTTTTTTGCTTTGCATTCTGTTTGCAGCCGCAGTGGCACTGCCCCTGTTGACCTCCTGCTATGGGAAGCTGCCCTAATCAAGGGCCTAGACCTCAAGTTCTCACATACATTACAGCATTTCTGCTGAGGGCACACCTCCCACAGGCTGTCCTTTTGTCAGGATGCACAAAGGTGGCAGGGAGTTAAGTCCAGCCTCTCTTTAAGGAAAGTGGGATTCAATTGACTCCTGACTCTGGCTTTCAGGTGCCCTTACAGCCTTGTCTTCTCTTCTTTAACCTGCAGAGTGGACCAGTATACTCTGACAACCTTCCCTTCTCTCATGCACACAGATCAGACTCACATAAACATCTGAAAACTGCCCCAGTTTTTCCTGACTCTCAGTTTGCTCTTGTTGGCACATCTCATAAAGTATCCTTCTGAGTCAATCTATTATAGTGTCTACTTCTTTGATGGGAGCATCTTCTCAATAACACATAGTTGTAGTGGCTCCGTAAATAGCCACAAGAAAGAATATACATTTGGGATGCTTCAAACCAGTGAGGAGAGCCTATCATCCAGTTCTTTGATTGTGTGTCAGCCAGGAAAATCCCAAGGGCCTTAAAACTTCTGGGACTGTTTGCTCAAGGACTGTCTTCGGTGAAACTTCCTTTAATATTTTATCTACACAGAGATGAGCTGCTTTTCTTTGAACTTCTTAGTGAGTGTTTATACTAGCAGGGCGAATCGTCTGCATCAGGCTGTTCCTATTCCACATTTTCTTCTTTCAGCCTTACCATTCATTTATCAAGCATTTATTGAAAATTGATTTTATGTCAGGTTTGATCTTAGAATCTGAAGCCCATTGCAATGTGTTAGACATAAAGATTTATTTGTTAAAGGAGTAGCATAATTTTATCACCCTGTGAAAGCAAAAATGAATATTGCCTTCAGTTGCATTAAATGTTGGATTTTCTTTTATAATGAAGAAATGAAATATCATTGAGTGAAATGAAACAAATAAAAGAATAAAATCTATAATAAACTCTGAAATTGAAACTTTGTTATATATTAAACAGTGGGAGAGTCAGCTTTATTTCTGTTTCATGTTTCCAAAATTAGGCATTACATTACCATCCATTGGAATGAGAAGATGCAAAAGTACTCATGAGAGAAATGACATAATCATATAGTTTAACATGTGTGAGTGTCTTGTGTGTTTCAAAATGTCTATGATGTCATTCTTATATCTAATGACTTCTCTGGTGCCAGACAAAATTCAAAAGGCATCTTAAGTTTGTCATCATTTTTATCTTTTGGTTTTGTATTTATAACATGTTTACTGTATGACAGAGAACATAGGCTTACAGAAAAAATAAATGTGAAGAAGTACTCCATTTTTTTCTGAATTCTCTTATCGATAACACATTTTCTTTATTTTTGTCTCTGTCCCAATATGTGTGTGTGTGTTTTAGTATTAACGGACACTATATATCTATCTATACACAGTGAGAAAGAATATTCTAAACTATGTTTTCATATGACTTTCTTTTTTTTTAATTTATTTATTTATTAAGGATTTCTGCCTCGTCCCCACAACCGCTTCCCATTTCCCTCCCCCTCCCCCATTAAGTCCCCCTCCCTCATCTGCTCGAAGAGCAATCAGGGTTCCCTGACCTGTGGGAAGCCCAAGGACTGCCCACCTCTATCCAGGTCTCCTAAGGTGAGCATTCAAACTGCCTAGGCTCCCACAAAGCCAGTACGTGCAGTAGGATCAAAAACCCACTGCAATTGTTCTTGAATTCTCAGTATTCCTCATTGTCCGCTATGTTCAGCTAGTCCGGATTTATCCCATGCTTTTTCAGACCTAGGCCAGCTGGCCTTGGTGAGATCCCAATAGAACATCCCCATTGTCTTAGTGTGTGGGTGCACCCCTCGTGGTCCTGAGTTCCTTGCTCGTGCTCCGTCTCCTTCTGCTCCTGATTTGGACCTTGAGATTTCTGTCCGGTGCTCCCCGTGTGGGTCTCTGTCTCTGTCTCCTTTCATCGCCTGATGAAGGTTAATATTCCTGAGGATGCCTATGTGTTTGTCTTTGGATTCACCTTATTTAGCTTCTCTAGGAACATGAATTATAAGCTCAATGTCCTTTATTTATGGCTAGAAACCAAATATGAGTGAGTACATCCCATGTTCCTCTTTTTGGGTCTGGCTTACCTCACTCAGGATAGTGTTTTCTATTTCCATCCATTTATATGACTTTCAAATATATTATTTGCCAGTCATATACATCCATCTATCTATGTGTCTGAGAGGAGAGAGAGAGAGAGAGAGAGAGAGAGAGAGAGAGAGAGAGAGAGAGAGACTGAGAAAAAAAGCTCTGTGTCAAGCTTTATTCACGAAGGCTATGGCTATGGAGTCTGGGAAATAAAGTCAGCATTGCTTCCATTCTGCTAGGACTCAAGATACAAAAGCAAGTTGATCAAGTGTGGAGGTGCTGGAGAGAGGCCACTTGGGTGACATCTGTCCTTTACTACATTTTTTTTTCTTTGGACACAGCCCATTACACGGCCGAGGTGGGCTCCACATCTCAGTAGTTGCAGCACGTGACACAGATGCTCCTAATAACTGCACACGTGTCTTCCTCCACAAAGGAAGTGCTGGGTATCTGCTTCCATTGTCCTACTAGTTGGCCCTTCATGCTAAGCACCCAGAAGGATCAGCACCTACCATCAGGATAAGCAACCCCCAATGCTGTTACTCTGCATTCGGCTGATTTTGTTAATGAGGATGTTTTCTCTCTGTCTTTTGGTTACTTTGGATCAGGGTTTTCTATCTTGTTGATTTTCTCAAAGAACCAACTCTTTTTTCCACTTGATTCTTTATATTGTTCTCTTTGTTTCTAATTTATTGATTTCTGCCCTCAGTTTGATTATTTCCCATTTTCTACTCCTTCTGGATGAGTTTGCTTCTTCTTGTTCTAAAACTCTTAAGTGGGTTATTAAGTTGCTAGTGTGAAATTTGTCCAAATTCTTTTTGTAGGCATTTAGTGCTATGAACTTTCTTCTTAGTTTGCAGGCTTCTTGTAATTTGTTTTGTTGTTGAATTCTAATTTTAAGCCATGGTGATCTGATAATATACAGGAGTTTATTCTATTTTTTATCTGTTGAGATCTTCTTTGTGATGAGGCATGTTGTCAGTTTTAGAGAAGTTTCCACGAAGTGCCCATGTATTTTTGGAATAAATTTTCAAAACTGAGACTTCATCTTGATGGATTTTTCCTGTGATGAATATGAATATGAAATGTCCTTCTCCATCTCTTGCGATTAATTTTAGTTTGAAGTCTATTTTGTTAGATAGTAGGATAGCTACACCTGTTTCCTTCTTAAGTTTATTTGATTGAAAAACCTATTCACAACCCTTTACTCTGAAGTAATGTCTTATTCTGGAGTTGAGGTATGTTTCCTGTATGCAACTGAAGGCACACTTCTGTTTTTGTATTCATTTTGTTAGCCTGTGTCTTTTTATAGACTAATTGAGTCCATTAATATTAAGGGATATTAATGACCAGTGATTGTTTTTCTTGTTTCCTTTGGAGTTCATTCTCCCATTTTATTTTATTTTATTTTATTTTATTGGTTTTTCAAGACAGCATTTTTCTGTCCTGGAATTCGCTTTGTAGACAAGATGGCCTTGAACTCACTGAGGTATGCCTGCCTTTGCCTCCCAAGTTCTGGGAGTAAAGATATAAACCACCATCACCCAGCTATAAATAGCAATTTTTAATTTCTGCTATTTGTTGTTGTTGTGTGTGTGTTTCCCTTCTTTGGGATTTACTGGTGTGGGATTATCTATTGCTTATGTTTTCATGGTCCCTGCTAACTTTCTTGGGTTGTAGTTTTTTCTTCCACTACTTTCAGTAGGACTGAATTTACGGTTTGGTATTGTTTAAATCAGGTTTTTCATGGAATATCTTGTTTTCTCCATCTATGGTGATTGAAAGATTTCTTGGTTATAGTAGTCTGGGGTGGCATCTGTGGTATCTTAGTGTCTGTATAACATCTGTCCAGGACCTTCTGGCTTTTAGAATCTCCATTGATAAATTGGGTGCAATGTGGACGGGTCTCAATTTATAGGTTACTTGACGTTTTTTCTTTATACCTTTTCATATTCTTTCTTTATTCTGTATGGTTAGGTTTTTGATTAATATGTGGCAAGAGGACTTTATTTTTGGTTCAGTCTATTTGATATTGTGTAAGCTTTTTGTATCTTCATACAACATTCTTTAGGTTGGGAAAGTGTTTTTTTTTTATCGTGTTCTTAAACCCTTTCTATACTTTTAAGCTGGCATTTTTCTTCTACCCATTTTATTCTTTGTTTTGGTCTTCTCATGGTGCCCCAGATTTCCTGGAAGTTTTGTTTTATGACTTCATAGGCTTTACCTTTTTCTTTGACTAATGCATCTATTTCATCTGTCGTATCTTCCATGCCAGAGATTCTCTCTCCCATATCTAGCATTATGTTGGTTGTGCCTGCATGTGTAGCTCCTGTTTGTTTACTCAGATTTTCCATTTCCAGAATTGCCTCAGTTTGTGTTTTCTTTATTGCCTCTAATTCAATTTTAAAGTCTTAAACTTATTTTTATTGGCTTTCTTTAAGGGATTTATTGATTTCTTCCAATTTTTAGTTTGTCTTTTCCTTGACTTCTTTAAGTGAATTTTTCATTTCTTCTTCAAAGTCCTCTATCGTCTTCATAAAGTTATTTTTAAGGTCATTTTTCTTTGCTTTTTTTGCAATGAGATGTTCAGGACTTGCTGTTGTAGAGCTACGAGGTTCTGGTGGTGTCATATTTTTCTTTATGTTGTTTAATGTGTTCTTGCACTGGTGCCTACTCATCTCTTCCTCCAGTCAGTGCAGGTGATGTTTGTACCTTCAGTTAGCCCAAGTGGTATCTGTGCCTCTAGGGTCCACTGATGCCAGGGAGAATGGTTAGGTTTGTGGGGCAGAGTAGAACTTATAGATTACACAGTCCAGTTTGGGAGTAGTAAGCAGCTTTCCAGAAGGAGTCTTTCCTGATTACTGGCTAAATGGGGCTGAAATGGGGGGGGGGGGGAAGAAGGGCACACGGTGAGCTCTTGGGCCTATGGCCTACAGACCTCTTTGTTCAATTGGTGCAGGTGGTGTTTGTGCCTCCAAAGGCCACTAATGCTAGGATGGATCAGAATCTGATTTTCTTATGTCTACATTCCACTCCAAGCTTTCTCACAAACTTCTTTTATAATCCACCTGGCTCATATTCTCCTGATCATCTTAAACACACGATCTAAATTATGTGACTATTTTCAGTTTTAATAAATCACTAGAAACCTAGTGCTGTCAATTACTATAGTGAATTCTATATAATAAACAAATTTAAATCTTCATTTAAAAATAATTAAAGACTCCCAGGTAGTCATAAATATAGAGCACAGAGTCCAATAAACCAGCTACTCAACTTCTGGTTGATGACATCTTGGATAATGTGGTCTAATAAAAAAGCCAGACCAATGGGACATGATGTTTTATTGATTTCAGATCTCAGCCAGTTTCCACTAACTTCCTTCTCTACTGATGTGTGAAGGTCTTTGTGTGTGCATGCAGTTCAGTGCAGTCTGATCATTAGTTTGGGCTTGTGTTGATACCACCACAACTAAGGCACAGTGCTCTTTGATCATCCCAAGGAAATTTTCAATCCTTCCTTATAGATACCCCCCTATTTCTTCTGTGCCCCTCTTCTTAACCACCAATCCAGTTTACATATTTATAGTTTATTTGAAGAAAATAAAACATTTCTGGAGAAGATGAAACATCACTTTAAGAGTTTTACCGATGGACTCCTGTAATATGTAATATTTTGAAATGGACTTTTTCTTCACAAAATACAATCTTTCAGGTTTCTTTAATTTTATAAGTATCATATATGTGAATATTATTTTATTAGATTTTTGTAACTGTTACAGATGAAAATAGAAAACTGTAAAGAGAAATGTTTCACTTTTACCTGCGGCTGTAGGGGTCTCAGCCTAGAATGTATGCATCTCGTTACTTCTCGTGTCCTTTCATTTCCACAGTCAGACAGAACCCATGGCTAGAGAACATGATGACTTGTTCTGTCATGAGCCATGTAGCACAAAGCAAGCAGGTGAGGTTGGGAGCCCCAGTTCCTTTGAGGTCTACACTCAGGTACCCACACACTTTTCCCTAGGTGCCCTTCTGAAGGTACAGTCAGTCTGACAGGGGCTCCATTCGGGAACCAGTCTTTTCACATATGTACCTTTTGGGGGGACAGTACAAATCCAATCTTTAGAAAACATATTCCAATTAAAGTTAGCTTTCCCTATCTTTTCACCTCTTCTTTTATGTGGGGAAAACAAAACAAAAGGCACACGGCAAAGCAGGACAAGATGGTATTTCAAAACTTGGAGGAAAATAAAGTTGCCGGAGAGTCATAAGCACAAGGAAAGTATTTGTTCTTTTAAAACTTTTAATTAACACCAATAGAAGCAATTTTAACTTCATCTAAAAGTAAAAGGAGATATTTGCTCCTAGTTAGCTCTAAATTCATATTAGTCTCCAGGGAATGTGAATATAAAAAGAACTTGAAGAATCTGTGAATAGGATTCTCATGTACTTTTTAAATGTAGAAGAGTGCAAGTATTTGTTCTTCATTGGAAAATTATTCTATTAATTTTAGTGAAATTATTAAATCCAGTGATGAAATTGAGAGTCACTTTCAATTACTGTGGTGTTTGCTATCTAGAAATTTTAAGCAGTGACTGTCCTTCAAAGTCATTATTAATACCGAGTATATTTCTAACATTGCTGAATATTCAGTAAGTCATTTGATATAAATTCAAATAATTCAAATGTCGGGCTGAGTTCGCAGTAGTGATTTACATCGGCAGGAGTTTTATGAGCGTGCATTATTAGTTCTCTGACTTCCTTAATATATAAAGGTTATAAAAAGAACGTTTCCCACAGTTATGAATTTTAGCATTTCGTCAGGTAAATGTAAATACCCAAAGATTGCATGCAGCCTTATGATTTCTGCAGAAATGATCAAAGAGTGATTCAGCTCCTCAAATTATGGACACTTGTTTTCCATTAAATGATATTTATAGTTTTCTCACATTCTGAATGAAAATGTACCTGCTAGCTATGCCATAGGGTTCTGAAGTCTGGTGAGTGACGTTGGTTTGGAAGCACCCTCCTTCCCCAGTATACATCTGATAACCTCTATCAGCATCTGAACTTAGCCACATATATGCTCTGATTTTTAAAGTAATTGATGTATTTCTAACCTCTCTCATTTAAGAAACTTACTAATGTGGGTACTAGTTAGATGGTAAAAGCAGTTTTAGAGAATGACTGTTTTAGTTTTCATTGTTGTGCAAAAGTATCCAAGAATGTATACTTATAGAGGAAAAATATTTTACCTATGTTTCAGACTTTTTTTTCATGCCTGCTTGGATTAATTATTTCTGTGCCTCAGTGAGGCAGAACAGCATGGTCATGAACAAATGGTGGCCACGAGAAAAATGAAAAAAGCAGGGCCAGAGCCAAGCAGTGCTTTACAAAGGAACTACCCCAGTGACTGTGCTGCCAAGTTTCGACTGTCAACTGGGCATAGTCTAGAATCACATGGGAAGAGAGTCTTGGTGGGGGAATTATCTACATCAGGTTGTGCTGTGAGTATGTTTGTGGAGGTTGTCATGATTATTAATTGATGAAGGAAGCCCAGTCCACTGTGGATAGTACCATGTTCTAGGCATGGTCCTGAACTGTATTAGTGTAGTGAAACCAAGCTGAGCAAAAACATCAAGCAAGAAAGGATGTTATCATATTCTCTTTGCTCTTGACTGTAGACGTGATGTGATTAGTTGCCTTGACTCCCACTTGATGAACAATAGATTGAATTTATAAGTCAAATGAACCCCTTTTTCCCTTAAGTTGCTGTTAGTTGGAGAGTATTTCCCCATTAAGAAGAGATTGCTTTAACATGCATTTCTATTCTTTCAAATAGACCCTACACACAGTGATCTATCCCACTATGATTTCAACAAGTCTGTGATGGACACACTAGGGAGTCATTCACTATTACCTGTAAATAGTCTCTGTAGGGGAGCATTCTTATTCTGTCAATGTCTGGAGAAGGAAGCTGCAATTAATGCTTTTTATGTTCTATCAGCACTCACACAGACCAGAGGAAGTTTATGTCATCTCTCTGATCCTGACCTAGAGACAGTTTGATTAATTCCCATTGAGTCTAAGAAATTGGGGTCCTTGTGAATAATGCACACTCAGGACTTCACCCACTTCTTACATACTCACTGAGGTCTTCCTCAGCTCCCCAAGATAAGTTCTGTGTGATGTGGGATATCCTTCTGTATGCTGTGTATATATGGTTTAACCATTGATTAAAGAATAAAGCTGCTTCAGCAAATGGCTTAGCAGAGCAAAACAAGATGGGAAATCCAAACAGAGATACGTAGAGAGAGTAGGTAGAGTCAAGGATATGCCATGTAGCTGCCTAAGGAGTAGAACACGACAGAACCTTTCCAGTAAGCCATAGCCTCATGGTGTATACAGATGGATAGAAATGGGTTAATTTAAGATGTAAGAGCTAGTTAGGAATATTATAAAGTCATTGGTCAAACAGTGTTGCAATTATTTCAGTTTCTGTGTGATTATTTGGATCTGAGTGGCTGGGAAACAGAAGAGCAGTCTCTGCCCAATCTGTGCTTTTTAGTTACATTCATAATAGCTCAGTAGTATTATTAGTCCTACTAGTATTGGCCAAAGAGTCATTTTCCAAGACAATATTTCCCAAAAAGGATGAAATATCTATAGAGTAGGTAATAATACATAAACTCAGAATAATACTATCAGAAAATAAATTAACCCTGCCATGCTGACTTTATGGACAATTCACTTCTTGTTCACATATGGATTTGTTTTATAAAGGAAAACCTTATATGTATTCTTTGCAAAGGTCTGTCAGTTTGTAAAATTTACTTAATAAGGTCAACTAATTCAGATAATTGATTCTAGAGTAGAAACTTTTGCTCCAATTACCCATTCAAATTGACCTTTCTCGTGAAATACTGCTGGAATTGCTCTACGCAGCTTATGTTTAATTACAGTATCTGACTATGTTTAATTATCGAATCTGAGTAATGTTTAATGAGCTCCCATGTTTAATCACTGTATCTGACTAATATAATTACTCTTAAGTAATCTCTGTCATTATCAGCTGAGCTCCATACGCTCTGTGGAGTTGTCCTCAGCCTGATTCTCCTGTCTTTACCCAGTGCTCCATGTGTTCTGCATCTGCCCCAGCCGTTCTCTCCAAGCCATCTGTGTGCCCAGCTGTCTGAGAACTTGTGCTTTCCCTCTCTTGATGTCCTTCTCCGTGCTTTGGTCTTTCCAACTAAGCTCATGACACATGCTATCTGCAGAACTGTCTTCCTGGTCTTTTGGAATACTTTTGGCTCCTATTCCTGTTACGGTTAGGATCACTATACCGTGTGCTTCAGTATCCTTAAACTGTGACCTCTGGTAATGTAATTCTATATTTTCATATCTAAGAACAGTTGATCATTACATTCAGCATTATTTGATGAATGAACAAATTAATTAATATAAATGATTACGTGACTCCATCTACCAATTATAATTATGTATAGGCATTTGATTAACAATCCTTTAATACATATGGGTGATTTTTAAATGCCATTACATTAGGTCAGTGAACGAAAAGACAAACGCATCTGAAAATCAGAAGATAAGAAAGGTGAATCAAAGGCAGGTGTGAGAGCATGATGAAGACTTTAGCGACAATAAGTAAAGCTCAACCCATGGCTTGGCATTCTGAGCACAGAGTTTGATATGATGGCTGTCAGTCAATAACAGCACTGTGCTCATAGGTACACTGTGTTAAGTCTTAGAATACAGGAGTAGGCGTGGCACATAGATAGGTGACTTGGGAAGCATTGCATATTGTTTCTTAGATGCTATCAGATTGTGGACCATGCTGTGCTTATAAATGTTCAACAGTATAGATTCATGAGGTGGATGAGGGAGCTTTGAAAGTAGTCACATCGTGGTGCTGATCTTGCCCAATAGTGCTGGCATGAGGAAAGCGGTGTTGTGAATAAATACAAGAGGATTTCCAGGCCAGATTACCTGAACTTCTCAAAAACTCTCCTGTAGAGAGTCTGGTCAGTGAAAGAAAATCTTCAGTATACATTTCCTCCAGAGAAACAAGACCTTCAGCTGGTCCCTGAGACATGATTTGTTTTGTGAATAGGCAGTTATCACAGTGTGAAGGCAGCAGCTTTGCAGCAGCAATTAAAGAATATTCATCTTACAAAACAAAAGCATTTGCAAGTGCTTGGTTAGCTATTGGTCAATAAAATTTCTGTCTCTTCCCCGCCACCACCTCCCATTTCCCTCCCCCTCCCCCAAACAAGTCCCCCTCCCTCCTGAGCCCGAAAAGCAATCAGGGTTCCCTGCCCTGTGGAAAGTCCAAGGAACTCCCACCTCCAGCCATTTCTAGTAAGGTGAGCATCCAAACTGCCTAGGCTCCTACAAAGCCAGTACGTGCAGTAGGATCAGAAACCCATTGCCATTGTTCTGGAGTTCTCAGTAGTCCTCATTGTCCGCTATGTTCAGCGAGTCCGGTTTTATCCCAGGCTTTTTCAGACCCAGGCCAGCTGGCCTTGGTGAGTTCCCAATAGAACATCCCCATTGACTCAGTGTGTGGGTGCACCCCTTGCGGTCCTGAGTTATTTGCTCGTGCTCTCTCTCCTTCTGCTCCTGATTTGGACCTTGAGATTTCTGTCCGGTGCTCCAATGTGGGTCTCTGTCTCTGTCTCCTTTCATCGCCTGATGAAGGTTAATATTCAGGAGGATGCCTATATGTTTTTCTTTGGGTTCTCCTTATTTAGCTTCTCTAGGATCACTAACTATAGGCTCAATGTCCTTTGTTTATGGCTAGAAACCAAATATGAATGAGTACATCCCATGCTCTTCTTTTTGGGTCTGGCTTACCTCACTCAGGATAGTGTTTTCTATTTCCATCCATTTGCATGCAAAATTCAAGAAGCCCTTGTTTTTTACTGCTGAGTAGTACTCTAATATGTATATATTCCATACTTTCTTCATCCATTCTTCTATTGAAGGGCATCAAGGTTGTTTTCAGGTTCTGGCTATTACAAACAATGCTGCTATGAACATAGTAGAGCATATATTTTTGTTGTATGATAAGGCCTCTCTTGGGTATATTCCCAAGAGTGGTATTGCTGGGTCCAGGGGTAAGTAGATGCCGAATTTCCTGAGAAACCGCCACACTGCTTTCCAAAGTGGTTGCAGAAGTTTGCATTCCCACCAGCAATGGATGAGTGTACCCCTTTCTCCACAACCTCTCCAGCAAAGGCTGTCCTTGGTGTTTTTTATTTTAGCCATTCTGACAGGTGTAAGATGGTATCTTAAAGTTGTCTTGATTTGCATTTCCCTGATCGCTAAGGAAGTTGAGCAAGACCTTAAGTATCTTTTGGCCATTTGAAGTTCTTCTGTTGAGAATTCTCTGTTCAGCTCAGTGCCCCATTTTATAATTGGGTTGATTTGCCTTTTACGGTCTAGAATAGAAGACCCTGACTTTAACCCACAAACCTATGAACACCTAATTTTTGATAAAGGAGCTAAAAGTATACAATGGAAAAAAGAGAGCATCTTCAACAAATTGTGCTGGCAAAACTGGATGTCAATCTGTAGAAGAATGAAAATAGATCCATATCTATCACCATGCACAAAACTCAAGTCCAAATGGATTAAAGACCTCAATATCAGTCCGAACACACTGAACCTGATAGAAGAGAAAGTGGGAAGTACTCTACAACACATGGGCACAGGAGACCACTTCCTATGTATAACCCCAGCAGCACAGACATTAAGGACCTCATTGAATAAATGGGACCTCCTGAGACTGAGAAGCTTCTGTAAAGCAAAGGACACTGTCACTAAGACAAAAAGGCAACCCACTTACTGGGAGAAGATCTTCACCAACCCCGCAACTGACAAAGGTCTGATCTCCAAAATATATAAAGAACTCAAGAAACTATATAAGTTTTTCTTAAGGTTCAAATTGTTACTTAGCTTCTCTTGGGTCATGAACTATAGGTTCATTATCCTTTGCTTTATAGCTAGTATCCACTTATAAGTGTGTATATACCATGTTCATCTTTCTGGACCTGGGTTAACTCACTCAGGATGTTTTTTTTTCTAGTTCCATTCATTTGCAGGCAAATTTCAAGATGTTTTTAATCCATTTGGACTTTAGATTTGTGCATGGGAATAGATATGCATCTATTTTCATTCTTCTACAGGTTGACATCCAGTTATGCCAACATCATTTGCTGAAGATGTTTTCATTTTTCCATTGTATAATTTTAGCTTCTTTGTCAAAAATCAGGTGTTTATAGGTGTTTAGCAAGATTGGACAGCAGTTAGAGCTGTGGCCTAGGGCAATCAGAAACCTCTCACTGGAGATCTTTGGGTGAAAATTAAGGCCTCTGTTATATTGGAAGAACCCATCAGGCTGTGGGTTTCTATAAAGTTTAACTTAGGTACAGTTCTCACACTTAGCTGCAGCGGGCTCCCCAAGACATTGTTTTTATGCTCTTGAATGCACTGACAATTCTGTTTATTGTATAGCCAGGAAAGTAAACTCTTTATTCAGTTTTATATGATAAATAGTAATGAGGGAAGGCAGTGTATATTACAGAGTAGAGGTAATGTCTTATTTGAAATTGGTCTTCTAGAAAGATCGTTGTTGAGCAGAAGATGCTTGTACAAATATTTGAAAGAGGAGTATCCCTGAAGAGAAGACATTTCTGGAATAGCATTTTTACCAGGTAGGATGGCATCCTAAGTCATGAATGTGCAGCCAATGCTAGTAGGATCATAAGGAGACCAGCATTGCTAGATGGTAGTGATGGAAAAGAAGTGAAAGAGGATTTGTCTGGTCCAGTGGTTCTCAACTTTCCCAATACTGGGGCTCTTTATCGCAGTTCTTCATATGGTAGTGACCCCTAACCATAAAATAATCTTTGTTGCTACTTCATAACTGTGTTTTGCTACTTCTTATGAATCTTAATGTAATTATCTAATTTGCAGGATTTCTGATATGTGACCCCTGTGACAGGATGGGGTTGTTTAATGCCCTGGTTAAGAGCTTCTGGTCTAGGTATTCATACCATCCTTGGACTTTGAAAATTCTTGTTTTTATTTTAGTAAAGTCAATAGCAATGAGAGCTGTAAGCAATGAATCAAAAGGGCCTTATTTTCAGATAGTTTAACTGTGAGCACAGTCTGAACTTGTCAAGAGTAGAAAAGAGGTCTGATGTAGTTACAAGAGGTCTTGGATTCTGACTTATACTGTTTAACCTATGAGATTGAATAAGATAGAAAAGAAAGAACAAGCAGAGGAGAACTGAACCTCTGAGCAACCTCAAATGAGAAGAATGGAGGATGACTTGAAAAACAGGGAGACTGAGAATGAATGACCAGTGAGGAAGATAGAAGGAGTCCTAAGAAAGTATAGTGTCCTGGAAAAAAAGAAAACACACCAAGGACCACCTCTCAAATACTACTGACATATTATACGTGAGAAGGAGTAGAATTCCTTGAGGGATTCAGAGGCTAATTGAAAGTCCCTAGAGAAGATTCAGAATTAGCTGGGTGAATTACTGGGGGAAAAGCCTTAGTAAAGATGAACTCTGTGAGGGAATAGTAATGACAACTGCAGAGAAAAAAAAAATTGGTAAATCTTGATCAATTCGTTAATTTTGTTATACAGCATTGCAGAGAATTGTGACAGTAGCTGACAATAAAAGGAAGGATTATTTTTATTTTCCTTGGGGTTTCCCTAATACATCTCCCTTAAGCCCTGAAGACATATGGATATCCAATTTTACCCTCTTTTCCATGTTCAGCATTTTACACGATTATCTATATATTCTACTGTCACCATCTTATTGACTTTCATCCTGTTCTTTAGAGTCTCTCACTGGACTGTTACCCTCAGCATCATTGTACTTTATCATCACCGCATTTCCTTTGTGTGGTTCCTGTTGCATCTCCCCACTCCCAGAGATTTTTTTATCACTCCTGCCAGCAAACTGTCTTCAAGACACATTATCTGTGATGTCATTACTCTACCCACTGTAGAATTTAAATGGCTTCTCAAACTTCACTTGGCTCCAATCGCTAAGCATACTGAAATGTCCACAACATGGGAAAAATGATAGGCGAGTCAAAGTTACGAGAGAAGGCTAGGACTGGAGTGTGCTGGAAGGCTGCCAGGGCCTTTGCTAAGATGTTTGCAGAGTTGTGGTGTTCGTAACACAGATCTTTTAGAAACCAGGGCTTGATTCACCCAGATGGGAATCTGGAGCTGTTGACTGGTGCTTTACAGTGTAGTTTGTCCTGGAAGGCTGAGTATTGAATTCAGAGACACTGATATTTGCAAGGTTCTACCACTGGAGAATAAAAGACTCTTGTTACTTTGTCAGTTTATTTCTTATTGTTTCATTATGGATCAAAAGCCTTCAGAGAAGTGTTCAATGTAATTTGTTATCTTATTTTATATAATATCAATTTGAAAATAGGCTAATGTATATGCATACACAGTATGAATATATTTATATATTTCTGTCCAAATATATGCATATATTATTTTTATTTTTAGTGTTACGTTTTTTCCTGAGATAAGTTTTAAGTTCATTTGACTTGGTTTTACAAAATACAAAATCACAGATCTGTTTCTTGGGATAATACTGTTGCAATAACATTTTTAACTATTGGCTGACATTGTTTCTAGCACATAGCATGAACTTGGCCCTTATATAATTGCTATTTTTTGGTGGAAACACTTTTAAGGAATTCCATGCCATGAGATTACCTTAGGCAACAATATGATGCATCACACAACAATTATACAGTTGTTTGCATTTTCAAAGAAGGTAAATCAATATTGTTGAGTGAATCATAAACCACACACATGTGGACACACACACATGCGCAGAGAGAGAGAGATAATGATGCAGAACAGTAGAACAGTGCTGGACTTACACCTTGTCTTTTGTGCCCCATAGTCCTCTCTATAATTGCCTGCTTGGAATGTATTTCACTGTTCTACTTTGAGCTATATTTTGGTTTCCTTACCTTTCTCAGAAGCAAATTACTGTGCACTTTTCCTTTTCCAAGTATTAAGTGATGGTGTTTCTCTGTATTTATGTTCCGTCTTTAAACAGATCCATTCATTTTATCTACACAAGATCTGCATCACTAAACACTTCTCCCACATCTCAGTGAAAATCCAACAAATATTCCATGCTGTGGCACTGAGATGAAGGTCTGTGTGTTGCTTACAGTTTAGAACAATGGGGGAGACAGTCTCCTTAGTGGTTTTTCACCATTCAGATTTTACATTAGCTTTCTACTTAGAGATGATGCTAAACTGGGACATTAACCACAGACTTCGGTTATAATTCTTAACCTGTGGATTCTTATGATGGAAATCATGAGGTTTCCCCTGATTGATGTGCATATTCTGAGACTGAGCTGGAAGGTGCCCACTTCATTCTCATATAATACATGCAGTTAATTGGTGTTTTGATTGAACCAACAGAAGAATAAAAATGCCTATGAATCAAAGGAATTATTCTCATTAGATATGAAACAAAGAAAGCACTGGTTTCAAGAACAAATATTATTCAAAAATATTCTCATTAAAAGAAATTGCTCTCTTTGGTATAATAAAATTCTTCTAAAGAGAAGCATCTGGCAGAATAATATAACTTAGTGTAGCATAACATTTGGGATGAATTAAGTTGCTTCATGCAACAAAATGCTTTCAAGGCTTCACAATATTTTTTCTTCACTTTATCTTAACTGTGTCTCACAGTTCTACATTTAGGTCATTTTTTTGTTTCACCTTTTGTTAAAGGTATCACATTATGAATATTGCATAGAAATTCGAGTTCCTTGAAGGCTAGAAGCATTGCTAACTGGAATTAGTTCAAGCTCTTGTGTGGAATGTAACAGTCTTTCTATGTTCGACACACTTGCACAATTTACCATACTAATAGTTGATTAGGACGAACTACACGATGATACCATGAGTGAGCTGCGGAAATGGGCACTAATGAAAAGGAAATCATTGTGATTCATGTGCTGGATAACCAACCTACTGCCAACCAACACTTGAGCATTATAGAATTAGTGTATGCTGTTGAAATATTGAAATTAGACGACAATGAATCTCAGAGGCAAAAGTATTTTAGCCATTATCTTGTAATCTCATTACTATCTCTGATCAGTTGTTTAATGACTGTTTATGTGGACATTACCTTTGTAGAAAAGCCCATTTTATCTCCAAGACCTCTTTTGAAAGGAGGCTCACCTGTCTATTTCTGTAACTAGAAAACACTTTCAATCAGTCCTCCATATAGGGGCTTTGCTCAGTGTGATTTCCACATATACTCAAAACATTGTTAAATATTTTGTTCATAGGGACCCTGAAGTACACTGGCATGGTTGGCACTGGTGCTCAGGTGAGTTTACTTAAGTATACATAGTTATGGATTTGAGACTTAGTAGGGAGAGAACTTCAACTTCAATGATTATAAGGTTTGAGCATTGTTTTAAAAACCAACCTACTTCCAATTTATACATATCAATAATGATTCTGTTCATATGGTTATTTTTGACAGATTAATCTGCTAATGTAGTTCCATGTCATCAATAGTTTGTATTGTATTGTATACTTATATTGTATATAGCATTTGAGTAATTAGAAAGTTAACCCCATCCAGTGTTGAATCTTATTTTTGGGAGGCTGGTGTGGGAAGTCCTTCTGTATATGTGTTGCTTTTTTTTTTTTTTTTTTGGTTAATGAAGAAAGAAGCTGTTTTGGCCAGTGGCTTAGCAGAATAGAGCTAGACAAGGAAAACTAAACTGAATGCTGAGAGAAAAAAGGCAGAATCAAGGAGATGCCATGTAATTGCCAAAGGGGAAAGATGCAAGCTGCCAGCTATAACCTTGCCAGTAGGGAGCTTGGTGGTAAAATGTAAAATAATAGAAATGGGTTAATTTAATATGTAAGAGCTTGCTAGGAATATGCTATAGTGGTTGACCAAGTAGTGATTTAATTAATACAGTTTTTGTGTGGTTATTTCAGGAGTCTGGGAGGCTGAGAAATGAACAAGCAGCCTCCTCCTACAAATTCATGCTCCAACATATGCTAGCCTTTGGTGAGATTGTTGAGGTGCTTGTGATTTAGAGCTGCAGTTGTCAGATTGTAGTGGGAGGATACTCATGGTTATAGGATGGGAAATCATAGTGAGATCTTGTGGTCACTGGGATCCATTTCCAATGGTTTCCTCCTTGTTTATTGGGCCAAGAGGTAGTTTATTCTGGAACCAAATATGAGCCATCATTGGCTAGGGAACAAGATTCAAGAAGTTTAAAGTTTCAATGTGGTAACAATTGCAAGAAACTTTTATACTAACATAACAAAACCATGAATCAAGGAAAATTTTAAATATGTAAGCAGATTGAATTAAAGCAGGATAATATACTACAGGCTTCAGGCACTGAGGACACTCGTTGCCATCTGGTTGGTAGACACTAATAGTCTGTTAATATATTTTAAAGAGTTATTTGTTGTTGGGGTTTCTGTCCTGCCCAGTTCCCACAGTTGTTAAGTCTCAAAGAAATCACACAGAGGTCTACATTAATCATAAACTGATTGGCCCATTAGCTCAGGCTTCTTATTAACTCTTATAGCTTACATTAGCCCATTATTCTTATCTGTGTTAACCGCATGGCTCAGTACCTTCTTTAGCAGTGCAGTCACATCTTGTTTCTTCTGTGACTGGACAGGACTGCAGAGGGAGCTTCCCTGTTGTAGGACGAGCGGCTGGCGGGCTTTGTCCCACTGGCCAGCTAGCTTACTCCCCAAAATGACCACACAGAAATTGTATTAATTAAAACACTTCCTGGCCCATTA
Organism: Microtus oregoni; assembly: GCF_018167655.1. NCBI lineage: Eukaryota > Metazoa > Chordata > Mammalia > Rodentia > Cricetidae > Microtus > Microtus oregoni. The sequence continues at coordinate 45,860,672 of NW_024543060.1, forward strand.
TCTACAGCTTCTATTGGCTAACTCTCACATCTTGATTCAACCCATTTCTAATAATCTATGTCACCACGAGCTCGTGGCTTACTAGGAGAGATTCTGACCTATGTCTGTCTCATGTCAGTGATTCATGGCATATGCCACACTTCCCTTCTCCCCGGCATTTTGTTCTGTCTAGTATGGCCACTTAAGAGCTGCCCTATGAAAAGGCTAAGGCAGTCTCTTTATTCAACCAATGAAAGCAACACACAAACAGAAGAACCTCCTACACTTCCCTCTTCCCAGAATTCTCCTGTTCTCATTGACCCACCTCTACTTCCTGTCTGGTTGTCCTGCCTATACTTCCTGCCTGGCTACTGGCCAATCAGCATTTATTTAAAATATAATTGATAGAAATAGACAATTGTCCTGCACCAGTTATTACCTGTTAACCAGCAGATATTAGTTGAGACATGAATATATTAGGAATGCTTATTAAGATGAAGCAAAGATAGCCTAAGAAAAATTGTAATTAGGCTCTGGACCTGCAACAATTCTACAATTAGTGGACCTTCTACAATTAGTGAATGTGCCAGCAGTTAATCCACCTTACAGAAGACAGTGGAAGTGAACGCTTCTGTGCAGAACCTCCTTGCACACCTTCATCTGTGTCTAATGTGACAGTGCTGTATCTCAGAGGATTTCAGTTTGTGAAAATCAGCTCATGGCATCTCATCCTAAGGTTCTCTAGCATCAGATCCATCTCTGGATCAATAAAGACATACAAGTATGTCTCTTAAAGGAGCAGGACACATGTTTAGTAGATCTGTGACTTTAGGTTGCTCTAAAGTGCTGCAAATCTACTCTGCAAGAGAACTCAAGTCCTGATACTCAGAGGCCTATATCTTAAGCCCTGGATAAGGCACAGAAATCTATTACAGTGAAAGCCACTGTATTCAAGGCTGTGGAATTCAGAACTTATAATTCTACTCAATTCCTTCATCAAATGAATTTTGATGGCTTCCACCTTTTACTGAAGATAAGAATAGAAAAATCTGTTTTTTAGATTTTAAGCCTATCAGCCTAGGTCCACTGGATCAGGATTCAGACTTTTATTCCTTTCTGAATAGTCCCAAGTCTGCTGTCATGCTCGGTCCCATCACATGCTGTGTACATTAGTGCAGCTAGAGCAGTGGAGAATGCTGAGTGCAGTAGTGCAGCTAGAGCGGTGCACACATGCATGCTGAATACAGTAGTGCAGCTAGAGCAGTGCACACATGCATGCTGAGTGCAGTAGTGCAGCTAGAGCGGTGCACACATGCATGCTGAATACAGTAGTGCAGCTAGAGCAGTGCACACATGCATGCTGAGTACAGTAGTGCAGCTAGAGCAGTGCACACATGCATGCTGAGTACAGTAGTGCAGCTAGAGCAGTGCACACATGCATGCTGAATACAGTAGTGCAGCTAGAGCAGTGCACACATGCATGCTGAGTACAGTAGTGCAGCTAGAGCAGTGGAGAATGCTGAGTGCAGTAGTGCAGCTAGAGCGTTGCACACATGCATGCTGAGTACAGTAGTGCAGCTAGAGCCATGCACACAGTGAAGAGGAGAGGCTCCTTCCAACTGGGGCTTTTCTCAGATGCTTGGGTAACACATGCTTCGGCATGCGCCTTCTCTGTTTCATAGAGAGGTAACCTAAATGGCAGTAGCCCACAGCATTGAAATGACGTGAAAGCTCAGAAACCATTCCCCCTCATTGGCTTGTGTTCTCACTAAGTAAATGGATTTCAACACTGCCTTCCCATTCCAGAGTTTCCAATGCATATAACAGTTACCAGAGTATCTGCATTAATTTTTATTGTGTTTATCGTTAGGTAGTCTCATTTTAGAATAACTTAATACTTTCACATGTTTCTTGTCTTACTTCACTTTTGCACATTTCTCAAAAAGCAAAAGGGAGTGGAATGTCAGGACAATGAAATGTTCTTGTCAGAAATAAAAATAATTGCAGACTATAGCAATGATTTAAAAGTCAAGTTGGCTCTGGCTGATATTAATATTCTGGTTATGGGAAAACCCATTGACACCCTGACAATTCCAAACATAAGCACTAAAACAGGAAATGTTTATGAAGAATACCCTAATCATTGTTCTCTATCTTTGAAAATGAATGAAGTGATAGCAGTGGCATTTTCTAACAAGGAGGATTCAACTAATCCATTTTTATAAAGTGAAAATGGACATCAGGGTAAAATATTGTACATTGATTAACTACTTAATAAGTCATTGGCTTTAGAAGGCCCAACAGAGGAGTTCTTCCAAATGACAGTGCTTAGATAAAAAAAAAAAAAAACAACCCAGCAATTCTGAATGGAAATTACAAATGCATTAGGAAAACTGTGCTTAGAATGCACTAGAGGAGACGGTGAAATATGATCCAGGATCATCATTAGAATGCTGGCCGCAGACAGGAGGCTTTGTTGCACAACCAGTGATAGTCATACATTGGTAGTTCAGAAATTATGCATCACAATACCCTGTTAGGAACAGGAAGACAAAAGACAAAAGCATGGGTCTTTTGGAGTATAGCAAACCAGTTCTGAATAAATTAGCAATTAGAAAGAATACAGTAATTCTGAATGTGATTTTTGATTCCTAGCTTATCAGAAAGAAACACCATGCAGTAGAGTTGCGAAGGTGCAGGTATGACTCAGTGGTTCTAAACACACACTGATTCAAAGTGGGACATTTGGCTAAAATAAAGATCTTAGGATTTTAGTACCTTTCTTCTTAGTTAACATATCTCCAATTGACTTCCTTTCTTTTCCTTTTTAAAGATTAATTCTCTCTCTCTCTCTCTCTCTCTCTCTCTCTCTCTCTCTCTCTCTCTGAATCTGTCTTTCCTTCGTGTGTGTAGATATATCTGGTAGAGTCCAGAAGACCAGATTTAGGATCCATATCCTTTAGAGCTAAGGTTACAAGCAGTAAGAGAGGTGGGCTCTATTTTGGTTTGTGGTTTAAGTCTATCACAGCAGGGATGAAAGAGTAGAGAATATTGAGGTGACTGGTGAGAGCGTTCTAGTCAGTAAGCAGAGAAAGGAGAATGGTAGAATGTGGAGGTTTCCTCCCCTCCACCACCATTTTACTAAGTTTAGGATCCTACCCTGTGGTACTGGCTCAGTTAAATCTCTGTGGAGGATCCCCACAGACAAACCCACAAGTGGTTCTCCTGGGTGGTTCTTGGCCTAGCTATGGGGACAATGATAGTTAATCTTCATATAGCTGAGGCAGCAGAATTCAAGTCAGAGAGACTGACTTCAAACTGAGAGGATGGGTGCTTTTCACAGGAGAGAGAAAGGATGCTCTAGCAGGGTTAGATTTTGGTCTTGTGTCAGTAGAAGATACATTTTCATCAAAACCATAGGCAAGAGCTCAGGACCAGCCATTCACACCAAAAACTGAAAAGCTACAGTGATACCACACCCATTTGATCTGAAGAAATATATTTCCTTGCATGTGTGTATGTGTTTGAAAGTGAGTTTCCAGTAGAAATTTTTCATTAAGACATAAAATTCCCTTCCTTGAAATAAGTTAATCCTCATAAAAATAACCTGCTTTTTGATTTGGGTGTATCTTGTTTTTAATTTTATTTTGCAATGTTAACTGCTGGCTTCTCAATTTAGTAATACTAATTTTCCCCCCTAGATCTAGTGGATACAATGGTGATACTATTTGGAAAGCAGTGAGAGTGTGCTGACTAGCTAGGAAAGCTTTTACATGTTTTGATAATCCACTACGAGGGTTTGAACAAGAATGGCCCCCATTGACTCATATATATTAAAACTTGGTTCTTAGTTGAAGGAATTTTTTTGAGAAGGATTGGGGAGTATGCCCTCATTGGAAAAGTTTGCCATTGGGTATAGGCCATGAGGTTTCAAAAGATTCACACCATTCTCAGTTAGGGCATTCTTTGTCTCTGTTTCATGTTTCTGTTTGGGGATCAAAGATGTAAGCTACTGCTCCAGCATCATTTCTACCTGCCTGCTGCCACCATGCTCCCTATGTGATAGTCATGGGCACATCCTCTGAAACTGTAAAGTCCAAATTATTTTCTTTTATAAGTTGCCTTGGTCATGGTATTTTCATTACAGCAATAGAAAGTAACTAAGGCACTCTAATTCCAATTTTATGAGTAATTCTTCAACCTTCCTTTCTAAGATCTTCTAGTATCATGTACACCGTTTTCATGGACGTTGAAGGGATACAGAATAAAACAAGCCTCATTGGAGAATAGGCTAGAATAGGCTCATAAGAACTGAGATATCAGCAGGATTGTCAAGGACAGGGAAAGTTTTATCAGTGGGACTAGAATCATATAGTGAAACTGAATGGTAAGTGTAATGAGAGGTCTAGACAAAAAGCTTTAAGTCAGCCTACTACTGTGGTCTAGCCTCTGACAATAAAGACTCATTCTATGCTGTGAGGAGTGAATATATGCTAACAGTATTTGGTAACCATAGATTAATTCTCTTGGGATGAGAATTTGAAGACTAATACAATATTGAGTATGCTGAAATTATTATATATGTGAATGTATAGTCTATATTGGTAGCTATACTATAATATAATAAATCTGAACAAATTATATGATATGACAGATAAGATTCAAAGACAATTTTAATGTTAGTGGGGCTATACAAGTGCAGGAGATAAATAACAAAAATGTAGCTCATTTTTGAAAATTAGATCAGTGCATAACTTACATCATTGTACTATGATTTAAAAAGATGAGTCATTGGTTTTAATTAAAAATTGAAATCTGTACTAAATCCAGTGACCTATCACCAACTATTGTGTTTCGTCCTCTCATTTGTATCAGTCAATAATTTTGACAGCTCTTGCTGAGGTAAAGAGTGTGACATAAACTGTCTAGTACAAATATGGAATATAAAATAATTTCTCAGATTGCTCTTCAATTACTGGGTACAGTTCCTTCCTGATTATCTATCCCAGACTGTAGACAATTTCAAAAAATGAACTAGCTAGGCATGAAATTGCCAAAATATGTTCTTCTGTAAAGAAAGTGATAGGATGTTTCTAAAGAGAGAAAAGACAAAAAGCCCTGTACACTTCCCTTCCTTTCCTGGAGTCAAAGCATCCAGAAAAGCATCTCGAACGCTAGGGTTCATGCCATTTGGTATTTCTCTCTATGTTTGACACTGGTAAGCAATTAAATCTCAGGAGGTGATCACAAAGGATAATTAGATTTATTTTAGACATCTCAATGAGCTCTGCTTTTGATGTGTGGGCCTAATTAGTGCATTGAAAGCATGTTAGCCCTAATTAAGTTGATTAATTTTGGCAATATTTGCCTTGGTTAATATAATTAATAAAATTCCAGGGATATATTTCATATCTCCCCATTCGTAGTCAACTTCAGTGATATGTTTTGCAGTTGTGCTATGTGATGGGAATAGTCTAGAAACGTGAGTGACATCATGTTTTAAGCTATGTTTTAGCATCTTAATCAAAAAGAAATCCCCATGTTTTCATACTTTTTCCTCTCAAAAATTTAAATTTTTACATATTTTTTCAGTGACTAACCATTATCAGGTGACTGATTAGCTGTCTTGAACTTCTGCACTACAGAATTCCTCAAATAAATACCCACTGTTACCTTTGTTCTCCTCGGATTGAGTTACAATTTCAATTGTATTTCCTTTCCCTGTTGTGATAGAATACAGTTCAAGGAACAGTCCATCTAGATGATGAAGTTAAGGCAGGTGGAACTTGGAGCAGCTGACAACATTGCATCCATAGTCTAAACATGGACAATACCTGTTAATGCTCAGTTAGTTCTCCCAACCGATTTAGTCAAGGAAACGGTACTACTCACAGTCAAGCTGGGCATTCCCACATCAATTAACACAACTGAGAGCATCTCCCCAGTCATGGTCCTATAGATTATTGTCTCCCAAGGATTTCTAGATTGTTTTAATTAGACAACATAATCATCTCAGTCCCTTTTGGGAAACCATAATAAAAATTACCTCCTAGGGAATCTGAATTATTTAACTGTTCTTATAAAAAAAAAAGGAGTAGAAACAAGTTTCTTCTTGGTGTGCTTTTTCCAGCAGAGTTGTACAAGTATCCCTTTATATTATACTACTACTAAAAACAATGCCACTCCTCCCTGACATGGTTTTATCATCTATTTTTTATACATTCATATGTTTTTACTTTTATGTCTTCCCATAAACATGAAATCTTTGATCTAAGAAGGCTTAGCACCTGGCCTTCCTAGGTCCCCGGGGGCAATTGTTGACTAAAGACAGAAGCAAGTTCTGATTCTCTGGGCAAACAGAAGAAATCTAACAGCATCATTGCACTAGTGACTATTTGTTCTGTTGTCTTTTGCCTCTTGCATTGTTCCAGAATCAACAAAGGAGAGTTTCTAAACTCACTAGATTTCTCACATTAATGTGTGAATGGCAATTTCAGTTAATTAGTTTAAGTGTTAACAATTAATTTTGTAACAGAAACCATATGTATGCCACTGAACTTTAGCCATAAGAAAGGACAATTGGATCTTCTTATGTATTTCCAAATACTGGATGTTATGAAGTTATAATGGTTAATTTTATGTGTCTAATGGATTGGCTACATGGTACTGTAAACAGAGTTGGAGTTTTCTTTTGTTCTGAAAGCCCAGTCCAAAATAAACACACAAAACCTTATATTAATTACAGAATGCTTAGCCTATAGCTCACACTTATTACTAACTATTCTTTTCTAATTAAATTAACCCATTTCTATTAATCTTTATTTTGCCACATGGCTCATGGCATTACCTGTCCTCTAGCATCTGTCCCAGTAACTGACTCATCTCTTTCTTGACTCTACCCTTCTTCCTCTCTGTATTTCCAGTTTGGCTTTCCTAATTAGTTTTATTCTGCCTTGTTATAGGCCAAATAAGCTTTATTATTAACCAATAAGAATAATACATATTCACAGCGTACAGAAGTATTAACCCATAGCAGTGTACCTAGGCATTTTGTTGAACATTATTTCTGTGTTTGTTTTTTGTGGGGATGTTTCTGAATGAGACTAAAATTTTGATCATGAAAATGATTATCTTAGATTGCCTTTGCTAATATAGGTGGGTTTCAACAAATCTTTGAAGGCTCAATTAGAAAAAAAGCTGAACAAGACATGCCGAGCACCGCACCCCCGTGTCTGCGCTCTGTGTGCTGGCACCCAGTTCGCAAGCTTCGGGCAAGAGAGCTGGAGGTTAAAATACACAGACACACACAGACAGAGAGACAGCGACACGGGTTATCCTTGAATTCCCCAAGAATGCCCCCTTTATTTTGTTCAGGGGCAGATTATGTAGAGATAGCCATGCCCCAGCCAAACCCACCAGAAGCCACTCTCCTGCCATCAGGAACTCCTGAATGTCTCATGCTCAGAGCAGCTGTAGGCACTCAGGTCAGGGGATTACAAGGAATTCAGGATCTGAGTCTTACTGCTCCCAACAAAGACAGAATTATTTCTTTCTGTGTGATTATATTTGGATCTTTACTATATATGGTATGTATATATTCATGCGTATATATGGTTGTATATTGTACATGTAGGGCTGTGTGAAATGCTAAGCTTATGTGGGAAGGAATGCAACATTAGGACAGAGAAAAGTAAGTTATTTGGGGAGTGATTCTGAAAGAGGTGATCTGTGAAGTGATTGAGAGTTGTGTGTGAATCAGGGTGGAGAGTTTCCCATGCCAGAGAGGAATTGTGTTGAGGAAGGTTCAAGGGTTTACAATAACAGAAAGGAATTGTGTGTGAGTCAGGGTTGAGTGTTCACCACACCAGAAGAGTTGTGTGTGAGGAAGAATCAAGGGTTTGCCACACAGGAAGGGAGTATAATCAGAGTTGTGCTTGCTAGAGACAAATAGAGGGAACCAAGGAGGAGTTAGAATTTTTAACAGATATGCTAAACAGCAGAAAGATTATTGAATCATTTCATTGGCAATTAAATATAATATAACAGGTTGGCACTGGATCATAGTTGACATCACAGCACTGAGGGGCTGAAGAAGAAGGATTGTACCTTTGTACAGTATGAGCTACGTTATGAACACAGAATGGCCTGTGTTACATCGGGCAGCCCTGTTACATAAAAAGAAAACTAAAAACAGTATCAGAGTCAACATCTAAAAAGCAAGTAATGCCAAACTTAATTGAAATGTCAAAACAATACAAAATAATCAATAAAAACACAGGCAGTTCTGAACTGAGCTGAAAAAATACCAAAAGAACCCACACAATTTTCTTTTTTCCTTTGCTATTTTGATTATGTTTTGGACTAAAGAAAATAAAATATTAAAATATTTCCAAATCAAATCTTTCTGCAGTTTCTCTGTTCTTCAGAATCACTAAAGCAGAGAGAGTTTTGACTTCTGTTAGGCAACTGGAAATAGGGGAATTATGGCAAAGATGGGTGTTTAATGGGAAAACACCAGTGAAAGCCTTGATAGGTGTATCAGTGACCTCTTTTGGGGACACCTTGGCATGTACTCTCAAGAGTTTCACAGCTGAGTGAAGAGTTTACCCAAACATAGTCCGCATTCAAAGTGGAAGAAGAGAGAATATTCTGTGCCAAATACAAGTGATTCAAGTGACCATGGTGCAGTAACATGGAATTAGCATGACCAAGAAACAAGTTCATTATAAAATCAATTAACTGGGTGTCTTGGTTTGGCTTTTTATTGTTGTGAAGAGACACCATGTCCATGACAACTCTTACAAAGGAAACATTTATCACCATGGTGGGAAGCATGGTAGCATGGACGCATATGTGATATTGAAAGAACAGCTAAGAGACCTATATCTTGCAGGCAATAGGAAGTAGGTTAATAGTCAAACTGAGGGTCACTTAAGTAAAAGAGACTTTAAAGCCTGTCCCCACAGTGACACACTTTCTCAAACAAGTCCACACCTCCCAATAGTGCCACTCCCTTTTGAGACCATTTTCTTCCAAACCACCACAGCAGACCTTTTATAGTCACTGAACAGAAGAAAATCATAAATCACGGTGTTTACTAAATATACTTTCTGGTGGGTATCAGAAAAACAGAGTGGAGAAAAGTCAGTTATAATTTACATGTTTTAGTTTATAATAATTTTTAATTTTTGAAATTATAATTACTTCATTTTCTCTTGTCCTTTTTCTCACTCCAGCCTTTCCCCCACACCTACTTTGCTATCTCTCAAATTCACGTTCTCTTTCTTTTTTGTTGCATATAAGAATATATATATATATATATATATATACTGAAATGTCAAAACAATATAAAATGATCAATAAAAACATAGACAGTGATGCAGTAGATGGAAATGTTAGAATATATGCTATCTGATGCCATTCTTCACTTTTGATATAACCTTGTGGTTCTCTAAGAATACATTACAGAGGTTTTACCTGCCAGTCAAAAGGGTGTTGGGGTGGGCTGGAGGGGAAGGTGAGAGAGTACGAGTAGGGGTGGGAGGAGAACTGTGGATGGAATAAAAATGAAATTTAAAAATAAGATAAAAGGCTGTTAGGTTAGCAGGTAATGAATGATTACTATGGGGACTAAGGATAGGGTAATTTTGATCATAGATCTGACACATTCCAGCTTTGCCATCATGGATAAAGTTTCTTCATGTTTCAAAGAACATTCAGTTTCTTAGCTATGTGTAATGTTTAACATGGAATAACTTTGGGGATGTGGTGAGGCTTCAATTTATAGGAAGGTCCAGAAAGGAGTGATAATAATGATACCTGTCAACACTCCTTCTGTGGGAGCTGCATGTGGTGTGCACAGTTGCACTCCTTCAGAGGGAACTGTGTGTAGTGTGCACAGTTTACTCTCCTTCAGAGGGAGCTGTGTGTGGTGTGTACAGTTTACACTCCTTCAGAGGGAGCTGTGTGTGGTGTGCAGAGTTTGCACTCTTTCTGAGGGAGCTGTGTGTGCTGTGCAGAGTTCACACTCCTTCAGGGGGAGCTGTGTGTGGTGTGTACAGTTTGCACTCCTTCAGAGGGAGCTGTGTGTGGTGTGCAGCATTCACACTCCTTCAGAGGGAGCTGTGTGTGGTGTGTACAGTTTGCACTCCTTCAGAGGGAGCTGTGTGTGGTGTGCAGAGTTCACACTCCTTCAGGGGGAGCTGTGTGTGGTGTGCACGGTTTCAAATAGTGAAATATTTCATATTATCTGATGGTCCTTTTTTGGGTCATCCCTGATGTGTCCCAAAGGAAGTATTTTAATTCTTTCCTCATGCTAGAATTTATAATATGATTGTTTTATGTTTTCATTACTATTAGCCATGAGATGGAGTAGAAAGACTAGTTGATAAAGAAATTAAAAACATTCCATATTGGGTGATAGTGTTATAAAATCTAATATTACAGTTTGTATGTAAAATTCTAATGACTATCTTATTAACATTATGCCTGTGATATTTATAAGTATAAATGCTTTTTATGTAAATCAAAGAGGGAAGAAAATTTGATATAACAGGTAAGTATTCCTGAGAATCTTTTATTCTTCTTGTATTAAGAAAGACTAGCATTTTATAGACATTGACTGGGGTCCTTTAAAATATGGTTCCTGACCCATCCATAATATCAACCCTATGAGGTATACACAGTCCTTTTTACTTCCTTATAAAGATAGAGGAGCTACAGAGAAAAGTTAAATATCTTGCCCAAAGTTCAGGAGGTTAGTGTAATTTTGGAAGTGGACACAGGGCTGTGGAATCCTGACAGTGAACTCTCTGCCCATCGCCTATGTGTGGCTTTGATCTTCTACCTTCTAACTGAATTAAAAGCTCAGTCCAACGTTCTATGTATTTCCCGAGAATGCATGGCCACATCACTACTTTGTTCTCTAGCAGATTCCCACTCCTGCTGTCACATGAAGTTTGTCTGCTGCCACCCTTCTGCAGACACCTCTCCTGAGGTTACTTGATGAGGGAACGGAAGAATTTGTTCTTCAGACCTACCTGCAAACCCATTCAGTATGTGTGTATGAAAGAGCTTTGGTGAACGTTTGGAGATAGCATAGCTAGTGGTGTGGTAGCAAAACACACACTTCTGTCTCTAAGATATTTAAAAGTTATTCTTGTCACTCCAAGTAAATGCCCCCCCCCCCCGGGGGGGGCTCTCTTGATATCTTGACATTTTGTTGTAATTACTTCCACTCTGGGCACTTGTGGGTGGTACATTCACCTGTACCATTTTACTTGTCAAGCCATCTGAGCCGAGAAGAACCCAATAAACTTCTCATGTATTTTTAATCATCTTTAGATTGCCTCTAAGACTTCGTGATGGGTAACCACTGTAAGAATTGTTTAGGGGATCGCTGACAAGGAAAATGCCTACATGTGCTCATTACAGCAAGGTTTTTCAAAATATTTCTATGCACAGTTCTTAGAATACATGGTTTTGGAATTCATCAAGTTTAAGGGTCACTGGGATGATGGATCATCATGGAAAGCCCCCTGCAGAAGAGGTCATTTGCTCTTAGTGACCGGCATGAAGGCTCTGTGTAGAGAAGTGATGAAGAAATACTGGGAATGTGTAAAGACTTGAAAACACCAGCACAACCCCACTTGACTGTGATTGCGACAACAGCTATATGTGGTATCATTGAAAGAGTAGAAATAGAGAGAGAGATAAGAGAAAAAAGGGGAAGTGCAGAAAAGAGACTGGAAAAATGACTTAGATTCTACCCAACAAAGAAACCTGTGAATCCTTTTTGGAGTCTAGAGTTCTAGTATCAGCAGATACCAGAGCTCCAAATGCTTGAAGAAAGGAAGATTTATGCATCTCATTCAAAGTACGTTGATGATGAATGCCTTGGTGTGGTTCAAAACCTTTAAAGTCAATTGTAGCCATTAGGATTTAAGAGATTCGTCTATAGGTATTTGGGGTCTTTGACAGTTTTAATGTTACATAATGTTTGGTCATATTTGGCACCATAAGTTATCTTCTATAATGTATATGGTAGATGTATTTAGAAACATTTTAAAAAATATTTTTAGTGTACCCTGAAATGAGGGTGGCATCCTGTGTAGCACCTGAGTAGTTTAGCTACATGAGAATTTATATGCCTGTTGAAATTCTATTGGTAAAACTTTGCCAAGTTTTTTTCCTTTGACTCTCTCCCTAAAAAAAAAAAAAATCCTCTTTGAATAACTTAACACTGAACATTACAATGGACTTCGTGAACTGAGGATTACTAAAGATTTTACTGGCTGTATTATAGCCTTTGGAAGCACTGCTATAAGCTTTGTGTGGCTACAGGAGGCTGCAGCTTCATCCAGGAGAACATGTAGATTGGAGAACATGTGTTATTGAACAGGACAGAGCTGGCCCTCAGTTTCCCAAAGTCTTGGTGGGTCAGGCACAGAGACTACAAGTGTAGTAGATCCAAAGGCACAATCTAGGTCTGTCTTGAATGTGGGTGAGTTAATATGGCTGTGTTGTGTAGAAGACAAATTCATATGAAAATTGAGACAAAAATCACAGCTAAGTGCAACTATAACAAATAAAGTCTTTTACTACAAACAGCAAGAAGAGACAAGATGTCTACACAAATAATGGTTGCAATGGTGGCCAAGAGCACTGTAAAAGCTGCATAAGATGCACCATGGGTCATTCTCTCAAAAAAAAAAACCCAAAACAAACAAACAAAACCTCTAGAGATAGTGAAGTCATGGTTCTTGGAAGAGAACCTACAACCATCACTTTGCTAAACCACATAATCCCTAACTACCATCTAAACATTTGTCCACATATCCACAGATAAGTGCATTTCTCACCTCTGATCTTGAAAACCTCTCTTTGCAGCAGAAGGAGATCATTAAAGACAACACCATCAATCAAAATGCAGAGTTGTGGAGCTCACTTCCAAAAGACACTTCTATAATGGAACTCCTCCTGCACCTAACATTCTGGGGGTCAGGGTGGAAGGTGGGATTGAAAGGTCAGAGCATCAGAGAACTTGCTATGCACTTGTGTCTTCTAGTAACATAATGAGCTACATCCGTAATATACTAAAAACTGCCCAAATGTGAGCCAAACAACACAAACACCAAGAAGACATGCCAAGTGGACTTAAGTAAGCCCTGGAAGCCTTGACCCCATACAAAGAATTATAGAAAACTAAGGAATGCTGAAATGAGGAAAAATAGCCTTCCCCAGGGTAGAGCACACCAATTTGGTATGGACAATTGTCTGTATTCTGTCAATTATGTTTTAAATAAACATGGATTGGCCAGTAGTCAGGCAGCAAGTATAAGCGGGACAACAAGACAGGAAGTAGAGACAGGTCAATGAAAACAGGAGAATTCTGGGAAGGAGAAAGCTCTCTCTGCAGTTGTAATGCTGCCACAGAAGAAGCAAGACATGACCTACCCTGCTTAAAAACTTACTAAACCATGTGGCTAGCATATACTAGAATAATGGGCTAATATAAGTTATAAGAACCCTGAGCTAATGGTCCAATCAGTTTATAGATAATGTAGACCTCTGTGTGATTTCTTTGGGACTTAATAATTGCGGGAATCGTACAGGACAGAAACCTGAGACAACACCAATGTTTTATACCAAACTTAATAGTCAGTCTTGAAAGCATACATTAGGTTATATTTAAGAATATATATGTACATAGTTATATGTACGTAACAATGAAAAAAGAGGCCATGAATTTGAAAGTGAATATAATGGGTACATTTGAGGATTTGGAGAGAGGAAATGGAAGGAATACATTTTAAAATTATAACCTTAAAAATAAAAGAAATTCAAAGTATGGTGATGCCGAGGGTCTACGCTGGACTCAGTGTATCCCTTACATTCCCACTGATGAGTACCTTCCTCAGTGATGCTACTTGTATTGTAATGGTTTTCAAATGAGAGCTAATGTCAGCTAACACATGTGGATGTGTGTGTGTGTGTGTGTGCGCACACACACACACACACACAATGAGATTTTCTTTCATTCCAGGTGTATGGAATTTGGTATGTTAGTTACATAATCACTGTGATTGAGCTGCACTAAACATGGCAAAATGGCACTGAGAATCATTTATTCTCAGTGTAATAGAATGGAGACCAGAGTTCCTGGGCTGGGGGTGAGGGCTTTGGGGTACTGCATTCTCGTTTCCTTCAAGTTCTTTTCTTTTCCTACACTGACACTGGAAACACTTTGTCCTTTCTGTATAAGGCAGTATCTTTTCCACTCTTATTTTTTTTTTTTTGCTTTTTTTTTGGTTTTTTGAGACAGGGTTTCTCTGTGGTTTTGGAGCCTGTCCTGGAACTAGCTCTTGTAGACCAGGCTGGCCTCGAACTCACAGAGATCCGCCTGCATCTGCCTCCCGAGTGCTGGGATTAAAGGCGTGCGCCACCACCGCCCGGCTTTCCACTCTTATTTTAAAACCCAGTGAAAATGAAGGCAGTTTCTTTAGAACTGACACACACACACATACTTCTTTATTTCATACATTTGAATTCACATTTATTTAAAATTTAGATTAATAAAACCTAATACCTTTGAAGTATATTTTTCAATTTATAACGCACACTGGTGAGAAGCATTGGTGGATAAGGCTACTTGCTGCCAAGTCTGAACACCATGAGTTAGCTCTTCAGACCCTACAAAGCAGAAAAAAAGAATAGAAGACTTCAGTAAGTCCTCCTCTGGCCTCCAGATGTGGCCATGGCACATGAATGTACATGCATAAGCACATGTACACAAACATACACAAACTCTATCTATGCATTAAAATGTTTAAAAAATAAAATAAAATTTAGATTTCTAGTGAATTTAGAAAGAAGCTACACAGAGAAACCCCATCTCAAAAAACCAAAAAAAAAAAAGAAGAAGAAGAAAAAGAATTTCCCCCAGCCTAGCCCTAATCTCATAATTGTAACACTCTGTGCTTTATACTTTTGACTGTGCTACCGGTGGAGTACTTTGTGGTAATAGTTATGACAGGAGAAATGCATTCTGGAGTGAAACGGACTCCTCCTGCTCTGATTGATTTTGTGCTTTATAACCCATTTCAGTTATCAGAAAGCATTGCAATTTTTCCTCCTGCTATTTGGAAAGAATGTAATAGTCTAAAAGACTGCCTGGCTTCTGCAGGAGTTTCTCCTGTCAGGTAGTCACAGTGTATTTATTAAACTGCCTGGAACTCAGTAGTGGATACTTTCAATTCTTTCTCTATTTGCTGGCCTGTAAGTTAGAAAGCACTCGAATGGACTCTTGGCAATGTGACCTAGTGGATCTGTGGGGTCATGGTCAAGAACTGTGAAAAACGCCATTCCAGATCGCAATTTAGAGTACTTTCCAAAGTTACTGTACATGAGGCATGTGATTGCTAGAACTCATCAATACTGAGGTTCCATGTATTCAGAGTAATTTTCATATGACTTAGACTTTCATATGGCTTTTTGTATTGTGCACTTAACGTTATAGCTTAACCAAAAAAGACAGATGTGGTTTTTAACATTACCCTGTAAGGAATTTTTCAATAACCATGACATGACCGCGAGGAAGATATAAGAGACTATGATGCACACTAGTAAAATGCTTTTGGGAAAAATACCAGCAGACTTTTCTAACACTAAGAAGCACATATAAATTAATGATAATTCTTCAAATGGTAGATATGAGTGATAATACATATGAGTATCTAAAATAAGTATGGTATTTGTTGACAAAGATTTCTGTTCTGTCCAGTCCCACAGCCATTCAGTCCCAAAGAAATATACAGAGGCTTATGTTAATTATAAACTGGTTGGCCTATTAGATGAGACTTTCTTATTAATAATTCTTACATCTTACATTAACCCATAATTCTTGTCTGTGTTAGGCATGTGTCTTTCTCAGTGAGGTGTTCTCATCTTGCTTGCTCTGTAGCTGGATGACAACTACAGACTGAGCCTTGCCTCTTCCCAGAATTCTCCTATTCTTGTGGCCTCGCCTATACTTCCTGCCTAGCTACTGGCCAATCAGCATTTATTAAACCAGTACAATTGACAAATCTTTTCAGAGTACATGACCATTGTCTCACAGGAGTGACTAAGGAAATTAAACAGTATAATTAGGAGAAGACAGTAGGAGTGTGTAGGAAGAAACTATCCTTTTGTGCATCTGTTGAATGTTAGTGTAAAAAGAAAGATGAGTTTTACGTAGCAGGAAGGCCTATGTCAATCTAGTTCACATCAGTTTAGACTGTCATATGTTATACAATGCCATCTTTTCTAGCATCCATCTGTCCTTTCAGGTATGTTTTGACAATCCCACAATGCACTTGAAATTCTCTTGATTGTCTCAGGTTTATCAGGATTAGATATGGTCCTAGAGTGAACCTGCACTTGAATACATGGGGAGAGTTAATAAAAAATAGAATTTTAGTACTGGGGTGAGGAAAAGTTGGCTGAATGAAAAGTAGGAACACTTAAGGAAGTTAAAAAGGGCATTTACTGATGACAAGATAATTGCTGGAAACCAAAGTTAAAGAATGATACCTATGTGAAAATAAGGCTTCTCCCAAAGTGTGGGGGCTCTGAAGGAGGGTAGGTGGCCAATGAGAAAGACAGTCCAAATTGTTGCATTAGACTTTGAAAGTAATTAGATCTCAAGTAAAGATGCAAGTCTCAGAGAAAAGTCTCAAAGTGTGATGCAATGAAGCGACACATGACCATGGCAACTCTTACAAAGGAAAACATTTAGTTGGTGTTAGCTTAATGTTTTAGAGCTTTAGTACAGTATTGTCATGAGAAGCATGGCAGCATGCAGGCAGACATGATGCTAGAGAAGGAGCTGAGAGTGCTTACATCTTGACTCACCAGCAACAGGAAATGATCTGAGACTGGGTGTGGCTTGAGCATATATAAGGCCTCAAAGCCTACCTCCACAGTGACATACTTCTTCCAATGAAGTCATGTTTACTCCAACAAAGCCACACCTCCTAATAATGCCATTCTATTTGGGGGTCATTTTCTTTCAAACCACCACATAGAGTTTTAAAAATCCAATTTCATTTGACATTATCCCCTTGAAACAAGAAATACTATTCATTTTGACGACTATACACCTTCTGGACGGCAAACATATTTTTCACTACTGATGTGATAAAATGCAAAAGATACATAAAGCATATCTGTTATCTGCATGTCAAACATAATGAATATCTTAATAAAGACCAGTTTTGCAATTAAGATAAACTTGAAAATTGAAATAAAAGATGCATTTTCCTGAGAGAATGACTTTTTCATGCTTATAAATGTGGTGAACTGTGTCAGACAAGTGTGCATAACCTGAGTACCAACATTTTTCAAATATCAGTACACGAAAGATTTTATCATGAATAATGGAACAATTTATAATGCAAAAGCAATGGATTTTAATTAACAGAGTAAAGAAATCCCATTCTTAGAATTTCATATTGACAACTTACCTTGGACAAACATCTAACACCCTTGTTTTGATGTAATACAAGATAGTGTTAACAACAGTCCTAAATAATGCTAAATATCTATGTGATGATGAATTTCTTTTTCATATTTGTTAAGCAAAACTACCTACTTTTAGAGACTGTGTCAACTGTCTCTCATTAAGCCAGACATTACAGGAATTTGCAATGATGTGAAATAATGACAGTTTTCTCACTAAAGTTTTCTTTTTTTATGCACATGTAGACATTTTCCTTCATAAAATCAATAATCTATTTGGTAGCAATTGAATTTGCCATGTCCCCCTCCCCAGGCTCATTTGAACCTTTATGAGGTCTGAACTAGTTGTTACAAGTAGGTCTCAAAAAGCTGGCCTTTGATAGCTACTACCTGCTCTTTGCTTTCTGTTCCATGGTAGTGTTAAAAGTCTCTAACCCAGGCTTCTGCCATCATAAACTCTACCACATTTTCTCCACCTCCTCCCTTAAGTTGATTCAAAAAAAACCAAAGTATTCAAAACTCTGAAAAAACAATCCAGCAACCCAAAACAAAAATAACAAAACCCAAAACCAAATGACAACAACACCAAAAGCTGCTTTCTTTCATAAAGTTGCTTTTGGTCAGGGTATTTACCATAACAATAGAAATGAAACTGGAACTATATGCATATTTTTATGACTACATATGTACATATAAATACATCTTACTGGGACAAAAGGACTCCAGGCTTCATAATAAGCTCTGAAAAAGAGATCTGAGATAAAGAGAAAATGCAGAAATATTGAGCTATATTTGTAGATGAAGAAGTCAGCAATTGGTAGTGTCATTTGATATTATAAATGGTGTCTGTCTTAGTTACTTTTCTGGTGCTGTGATAGCATGACCAAGGCAACTTACTGAAGAAAGACTCTATTGGAGACATGTTGTATCAAACAGTTGAGTCCATTATCATTCTGGTGGAGAGCATGGCACCAGGCAAATAGGCCAAGATCCAGAGCAATCGCTGACAGCTTGTATCTTGATCTACAAGCATGAGGCAAAGAGGGCAATATATTGGGAATAGTGTGAGTCAGTGAGACCTCAAAGTCTGCCTGCAGTGCAATTACCTTTTGCAATAACACCACACTTCTTAATTAATCTTCTGCCCAAAGTCTACAAACTATACATTAAGTATTCAAATATATAAGCCTATGGTAGTCATTCTCATTCAAACCATAACCATTTCTCAGTAGGTAAAGGATCTGTGTGAAGCCTGGTGATCTAAGGAGGATTTCCAGAACCTATGTAAATGTGAAAGGAGAGAGCCAGCTATTCAAAGTTGCTCTTTGATTTCCACACACATGATGTGGCATGTCTCCCACACACATTATGCACTAACAGCCTCACAATATTAAACACAATATTTTTTTAAAGTGGTGCTATATTTTAAAGAAGATGATATATTTCCAAGACTACTGCTTTTAAATGTTGGCTAAGGAAAGAAATAAATGTTTCATGATTACAGAATGTAGTAAGATCATTGGCTTTGAATTTAAAGGCTAGAGGAAATAGGCGAATCTGAGTTTTCAAGAAGCATATATTTCATTTGGTAAGAAAGACTTCCAGAAATCTCTTGAACCAGTTCCATGGCTGAACACATTACTGGATTCTCTTTCCATTTACTTATCTTGCTATCAGTCTTGGCAACTTGCACACCTAAGAAATGTCAAATGTTTGGATTTCTCATGAGTTTCCAGGGGGATTACATCTTTTAGCTTATTCAAATGATTTCTGTTTCGATCCCATCTCTACTACTCAGCCATCAGTTTATCCATGGAAGAGATGTAGGAATATAGACCCTTCTCAGAAAAACAAAATCTTTGACTATGGCTTCCCATTCAATGTCTGCTTTTGTTCTATGATTCCACAGCAAGCATTTGCTGGAAGCATCTGTACATGACCTCAGTTCATGCTCTGTTGTAGAACATTATTTTAAGATATGTTATTCTTGTTTATGCAGTGGAACATGTGTTTAATGATGCAAAGCTGTGTTGCATTCTTTTAGGTTGCTTTTGTTTAACTCTGTGAAGCTGTGTTACTTTGCCTGTCTACAACACTTGATGATCTAATAAAGAACTGATGGCCAAAAGCAAGGTAGGAGAATGGATAGAGAGAGCCAGCATGGAGAGAATAAAAAGAAGAAATCTGAAAGGAAGAAATCAGAAATCAAGGAGCAAAAATAGGAAGAGGTCATCAGGGACCAGCCACCCAACTACACGGCAAGCCATGGAGTAAGAAGAAAGATATATAAAATAGAGAAAGATAAGAATCTAGAGGCAATAGGTAGATGGGATAATTTAAGAAAAACTGGCTAGAAATAAGCCAAGGTAAAGCTGGGCATTCATAAGAAAGAATAAGACTCCACGCAAATTTATTTGGAACTGGGTGACAAGCCCCTCAAAGAGCAAAGGGTCAAAGAGTTAAAGAAACAAAACAAAGCATAAGACAACCAACAACACTGCTCTCTTTCTTGGTTTCATTCTTCTGGGGAAGCTCTTACAAGAGCCATCCCCTTGTCAACTCAGTGGCCAGCAGTTGGCTTTCCTCATCTCAGTTGACCTTGTGGCATTTGAGATGAGATATGGAAGAAAACTTTCCTGCCCTTCACTCCAGGGATACTCTCCTCTCTATATATTTTTTTTGTTTCTTTGTTTGTTTTATAGTTTTGTTTCTTGCTTTATTGACTTCTGTTCTCTTTCTACTTTCTAGTAATTCATATTTTTATTAATCTCTTTTTTGCCTATTTTTTAATTCATCTAGTACCATGACTTTGCTCTCTCTACTACCCAAATTTGTATTAACAGCTTTTACATCTTAGTTAAAGCTTTCATTGTTTTCCTTCAATATACACCAATAAAATTTCCATTTCTGGCTGGCATTTCAATTAATCTTGAATTTCTAAATTTAACATGATATATCATAGTCTGGCCTATAAATAGTACCAATGTGAACCCAACTGCTCAGGCCTAGGTTCCAGAATATGATTTCTTTTATCTCCTTTTCTTTTCTTTTTTAGAGGGAGCTTACAAATTCATTCATTCATTTATTTTTTTTATTTTATTTTTTTCTTTTTTTTTCTTTTTTTCCATTTTTTTTATTGAGAAAAGGAGAAAAAAAAAACAAGTTTCCAACTCCTCCCAGCCTCCCATTTCCCTCCCCCTCCTCCCACCTTTCTCCCCCTCCTCCCACCTTTCTCCCCCTCCTCCCACCCTTCTCCCCCTTCCCCCACTCCTCTCCCCCTCCCTCTCCAGTCCACAGAGCAGTCAGGGTTCCCTGCCATGTGGTAAGTCCTAGGTCCTCCCCGCTCCGTCCATTCCCAGGAAGGTGAACATCCAAACTGGCCAGGCTCCCACAAAGCCAGCACATTAAGTAGGATCAAAACCCCGTGCCATTGTCCTTGGCTTCTCATCAGCCCTCATTGTTCGCCATGCTCAGAGAGTCCAGTTTTATCCCATGCTTTTTCAGTCACAGTCCAGCTGGCCTTGGTGAGCTCCCAATAGATCAGCTCCACTGTCTCAGTGGGTGGGTGCACCCCTCGTGGTCCCGACTTCTTTGCTCATGTTCTCCCTCCTTCTGCTCCTCATTGGGACCTTGGGAGCTCAGTCCAGTGCTCCAGTATGAGTCTCTGTCTCTATCTCCATCCACCACCAGATGAAGGTTCTATGATGATATGCAAGATATTCGTCAGTATTGCTATAGGATAGGGTCATTTCAGGTTCCCTATCCTCAGCTGCCCTAGGAACTAACTGGGGACCTCGGCTTGGGCATCTGGGAGCCACTCTAGGTTCAAGTCTCTTGCCAACTCTAAGATGGCTCCCTTAACTAAGAATTGTGCTTCCGTGCTCCCCTATCTAACCTTCCTTTATCCCAATCCTCCTTTTTCCCCAAGTTCCCCCCATTCTCCCCTTCTCCCTTTTCTCTCCCCATCTCCCCTTACCCCAGCCCACCCCACGCCCAAGATCTCAATTTTCTCCCCGGCAATTTTGTCTACTTCCCATAGCCAAGAGGATAACTATATGTTTTTCGTTTGGTTCACCTTCTTACTTAGCTTCTTTGGGATCACCAATTGTAGACTCCGTGACTCTTGTTTATGGCTAGAAACCAATTATGAGTGAGTACATCTCATATTCATCTTTTTGGGTCTGGGTTACCTCACTCAGGATAGTGTTTTCTATTTCCATCCATTTGCATGCAAGATTTGAGAAGTCATTGTTTTTTACCGCAGCGTAGTACTCTAATGTGTAGATATTCCACACTTTCTTCATCCATTCTTCCATTGAAGGGCATCTAGGTTGTTTCCAGGTTCTGGCTATTACAAATAATACTGCTATGAACATAGTTGAACAAATGCTCTTGTCATATGATAGGGCATCTCTTGGGTATATTCCCAGGAGTGGTATTGCTGGGTCCAGGGGTAGGTTGATCCCGAATTTCCTGAGAAACCGAAACACCGATTTCCAAAGTGGTTGCACAAGATTGCATTCCCACCAGCAATGGATGAGGGTACCCCTTCCTCCACAGCCTCTCCAGCAAAGGCTATCATTGGAGATTTTTATTTTAGCCATTCTGACAGGTGTAAGATGGTATCTCAAAGTTGTTTTGATTTGCATTTCCCTGATCGCTAAGGAGGTTTAGCATGACCTTAAGTGTATTTTGGCCATTTGAACTTTCTCTGCTGAGAATTCTCTATTCAGTTCAGTGCCCCATTTTTTTAATTGGGTTAATTAGCATTTTAAAGTCTAGTTTCCTGAGTTCTCTATATATTTTGGAGATCAGACCTTTGTCTGTTGCAGGGTTGGTAAAGATCTTCTCCCAGTCAGTAGGTTGCCTTTTTGTCTTGGTGACAGTGTCCTTTGCTTTACAGAAGCTTCTCAGTTTTAGTAGGTCCCATTTATTCAATGTTGCCCTTAATGTCTGTGCTGTTGGGGTTACACATAGGAAGCGATCTCCTGTGCTCATCTCCTGTAGGGTACTTCCCACTTTCTCTTCTATCAGGTTCAACGTGTTCTGAATGATAGTGAGGTCTTTAATCCATTTGGACTTGAGTTTTGTGCATGGTGATAGATATGGGTCTATTTTCATTCTTCTACAGGTTGACATCCAGTTATGCCAGCACCATTTGTTGAAGATGCTTTCTTTCTTCCATTGTATACTTTTGGCTCCTTTATCAAAAATGAGGTGTTCATAGGTTTGTGGGTTAAAATTCGGGTCTTCTATACGATTCCATTGGTCGACTTCTCTGTTTTTATGCCAGTACCACACTGTTTTCATCACTGTAGCTCTGTAATAGAGTTTGAAGTCAGGGATGGTAATGCCTCCAGACAATCCTTTATTGTATAGGATTGTTTTAGCTATCCTAGGTTTTTTTGTTTTTCCATATAAAGTTGATTATTGTCCTCTCAAGATCTGTGAAGAATTTTGATGGGATCTTGATGGGGATTGCATTGAATCTATAAATTGCCTTTGGTAGAATTGCAATTTTTACTATGTTGAACCTCCCAATCCAAGAACAAGGGAGGTCCTTCCATTTTCTGGTATACTCCTCAGTTTCTTTCTTCAATGCCTTAAAGTTCTTGTCAAATAGATCTTTCACTTCCTTGGTTAGATTTACCCCAAGATATTTTATGCTGTTTGTGGCTATCGTGAATGGTGAAGCTTCTCTGATTTCCCTCTCTGCTTCCATATCCTTTGTGTACAAGAGGGTGACTGATTTTTTTGGAGTTGATCTTGCATCCTGCCACATTACTAAAGGTGTTTATCAGCTGTATAAGTTCTTTGGTGGAGTTTTGGGGGTCACTTATGTACACTATCATATCATCTGCAAATAACGAAAGTTTCTCTTCTTCCTTTCCAATTCGAATCCCCTTGATCCCCTTATGTTGTCTTATTGCTATTGCTAGAACTTCAAGTACTATATTGAAGAGGTATGGCGAGAGTGGACAGCCTTGTCATGTTCCTGAGTTTAGTGGGATGGCTTTAAGTTTCTCTCCATTTAATTTGATGTTAGCTGTCGGTTTGCTGTATATAGCTTTTATTATATTTAGGTATGACCCTTGTATCCCTAATCTCTCCAATACTTTTATCATAAAGGGATGTTGAATTTTGTCAAATGCTTTTTCAGCATCTAATGAAATGATCATATGGTTTTTTTCTTTCAGTTTATTTATATGCTGGATTACATTGATAGATTTTCATATGTTGAACCAGCCCTGCATCCCTGGGATAAAGCTTACTTGATCATGATGGCTAATTTTTCGGATGTGTTCTTGGATACGGTTTGCCAGTATTTTGTTGAGGATTTTTGCATCGATGTTCATGAGTGAGATTGGCCTGTAATTCTCTTTCTTGGTTGAGTCTTTGTGTGGTTTTGGTATCAAAGTGATTGTAGCTTCATAAAAGGAATTTGGCAATGCCTCTTCTGTTTCTATATTGTGAAATACATTAAGGAGTATAGGTATTAGTTCTTCTTGGAAGTTCTGGTAGAATTCCGCATTGAAACCATCTGGTCCTGGGCTTTTTTTGGTAGGGAGGTTTTTGATAACCTCTTCTAATTCTTCACGACTAACCGGTCTGTTTAGATTGTTCACCTGGTCCTGGTTTAACTTTGGTATATGGTATTTATCTAAAAAATGTCCATTTCCTTTACATTTTCCAGTTTTGTGGCATATAGGCTTTTGTAGTAAGATCTAATGATTCTCTGAATTTCCTCTGTGTCTGTGGTTATGTACCCCTTTTCATTTCTGATCTTATTAATTTGTAAATTCTCTCTCTGCCGTTTGATTAGTTTGGATAGGGGTTTATCAATCTTGTTGATTTTCTCCAAGAACCAGCTTTTTGTTTCATTGATTCTTTGTATTGTTTTCTGTGTTTCTATTTTGTTGATTTCAGCCCTCAGTTTGATTATTTCCAGTCTTCTACTCCTCCTAGGTGAGTCTGCTTCTTTTTTTTCTAGAGCTTTCAGGTGGGCTGTTAAGTCTTCAATGTGAGCTTTCTCTGTTTTTTTTACGTGGGCACTTAGTGCTATGAACTTTCCTCTTAGGACTGCTTTCATAGTGTCCCATAAGTTTAAGTATGTTGTTTCTTTATTTTCATTGAATTCCAGGAAGACTTTAATTTCTCTCTTAATTTCTTCCTTAATCCAGGTATGGTTCAGTAGTTGACTGTCCAGTTTCCATGAATTTGTAGGCTTTCTGAGGGTAGCATTGTTGTTGAACTCTAACTTTAATCCGTGGTGATCTGATAAGACACAGGTGGTTACTAATATTTTTTTGTAACTGTGGATGTTTGCTTTGTTACCGACTATGTGGTCGATTTTTGAGAAGGTTCCATGAGCTGCAGAGAAGAAGGTATATTCTTTCCTATTTGGGTGGAATGTTCTATAGATGTCTGTTAAGTCCATTTGCTTCATTACCTCCATTAATTCTCTTATTTCTCTGTTAGGTTTCTGTCTGATTGACATGTCCATTGGTGAGAGAGGAGTGTTGAAGTCTCCTACTATTAGTGTGTGCGGTTTGATGGCTGCCTTGAGTTTTAGCAATGTTTCTTTTATGTACGTGGGTGCTTTTATATTAGGGGCATAGATATTCAGGATTGAGACTTCATCCTGATGAACTGTTCCTGTTATGAGTATAAAATGCCCCTCTCCATCTCTTCTGATTGATTTAAGTTTGAAGTCTACTTTGCTAGAGATTAGTATGGCCACACCTGCTTGTTTCTTGGGTCCATTTGCTTGATAAGCCTTTTTCCAGCCCTTTACTCTGAGTAGGTGTCTGTCTTTGTGGTTGAGGTGTGTTTCTTGTAAACAGCAGAATGTTGGATCCTGTTTTCGTATCCAATCTCTTAGCCTGTGCCTTTTAATAGGTGAGTTGAGTCCATTGACATTAAGTGATATTAATGACCAGTGGTTGTTAACTCCGGTCATTTTTTTAGTCGTAGAGTTTGTGTGTTTCCCTTCTTTGATTTGTGTTGGTGAAGGGTCTCTAGATGTCTGACTTATTGTGGTCATTGTTGGACTCCTTGGTTTGTGATTTTCCTTCTATTACTTTCTGTAAGGCTGGATTTGTGGCTGCATATTGTTTAAATTTGTTTTTATCCTGGAAAATTTTATTTTCTCCATTTATAGTGAACGAAAGCTTGGCTGGGTATAGTAATCTTGGCTTGCATCCATGGTCTCTCAGTTTCTGCAGTACATCTATCCAGGACCTTCTGGCTTTCATGGTTTCCATAGAGAAGTCAGGTGTAAGTCTGATAGGTTTACCTTTATAAGTAACTTGGCCTTTTTCCTTTGTGGCTCTTAATATTCTTTCCTTTTTTTTTTTGGTTTTTTTTTTAATTTTTTTTAATTTATTTATTTATTAAGGATTTCTGCCTCGTCCCCACAACCGCTTCCCATTTCCCTCCCCCTCCCCCGATCAAGTCCCCCTCCCTCATCTTCTCGAAGAGCAATCAGGGTTCCCTGACCTGTGGGAAGCCCAAGGACTGCCCACCTCTATCCAGGTCTCGTAAGGTGCGCATTCAAACTGCCTAGGCTCCCACAAAGCCAGTACGTGCAGTAGGGTCAAAAACCCACTGCAATTGTTCTTGAATTCTCAGTTTTCCTCATTGTCTGCTATGTTCAGCAAGTCCGGATTTATCCCAT
The DNA here is from genome assembly GCF_018167655.1 of Microtus oregoni. Lineage (NCBI taxonomy): Eukaryota > Metazoa > Chordata > Mammalia > Rodentia > Cricetidae > Microtus > Microtus oregoni. The sequence goes on from NW_024543060.1 coordinate 45,886,827, forward strand.
GCTTTTTCAGACCTAGGCCAGCTGGCCTTGGTGAGATCCCAATAGAACATCCCCATTGTCTTAGTGTGTGGGTGCACCCCTCGTGGTCCTGAGTTCCTTGCTCGTGCTCCGTCTCCTTCTGCTCCTGATTTGGACCTTGAGATTTCTGTCCGGTGCTCCCGTGTGGGTCTCTGTCTCTGTCTCCTTTCATCGCCTGATGAAGGTTAATATTCCTGAGGATGCCTATGTGTTTGTCTTTGGATTCACCTTATTTAGCTTCTCTAGGAACATGAATTATAAGCTCAATGTCCTTTATTTATGGCTAGAAACCAAATATGAGTGAGTACATCCCATGTTCCTCTTTTTGGGTCTGGCTTACCTCACTCAGGATAGTGTTTTCTATTTCCATCCATTTGTATGCAAAATTCAAGAAGTCCTTGTTTTTTACTGCTGAGTAATACTCTAATATGTATATATTCCATACTTTCTTCATCCATTCTTCCGTTGAAGGGCATCTAGGTTGTTTCCAGGTTCTGGCTATTATAAACAATGCTGCCATGAACATAGTTGAGCATATACTTTTGTTGTATGATAGGGCCTCTCTTGGGTATATTCCCAAGAGTGGTATTGCTGGATCCAGGGATAGGTTGATCCCGAATTTCCTGAGAAACCGAAACACTGCTTTCCAGAGTGGTTGCACAAGTTTGCATTCCCACCAGCAATGGGTGAGTGTACCCCTTTCTCCACAACCTCTCCAGCAAAGGCTATCATTGGTGTTTTTTATTTTAGCCATTCTGACAGGTGTAAGATGGTATCTTAAAGTTGTCTTGATTTGCATTTCCCTGATCGCTAAGGAAGTTGAGCATGACCTTAAGTGTCTTTTGGCCATTTGAAGTTCTTCTGTTGAGAATTCTCTGTTCAGCTCAGTGCCCCATTTTATAATTGGGTTGATTAGCCTTTTACGGTCTAGTTTCTTGAGTTCTTTATATATTTTGGAGATCAAACCTTTGTCAGTTGCAGGGTTGGTGAAGATCTTCTCCCAGTCAGTGGGTTTTCTTTTTGTCTTAGTGACAGTGTCCTTTGCTTTACAGAAGCTTCTCAGCCTCAGGAAGTCCCATTTATTCAATGACGCCCTTAGTGTCTGTGCTGCTGGGGTTATACATAGGAAGTGGTCTCCTGTGCCCATGTGCTGTAGAGTACTTCCCACTTTCTCTTCTATCAGGATCAGTGTGTTCGGACTGATATTGAGGTCTTTAATCCATTTGGATTTGAGTTTTGTGCATGGTGATAGATATGGATCTATTTTCATTCTTCTACAGATTGACATCCAGTTTTGCCAGCACCATTTGTTGAAGATGCTCTCTTTTTTCCATTGTATACTTTTAGCTCCTTTATCGAAGATCAGGTGTTCATAAGTTTGTGGGTTAATGTCAGGGTCTTCTATTCGATTCCATTGGTCGACTTCTCTGTTTTTATGCCAATACCAAGCTGTTTTCAATACTGTAGCTCTGTAATAGAGTTTGAAGTCAGGGATGGTAATGCCTCCAGAAGATCCTTTATTGTATAGGATTGTTTTGGCTATCCTGGGTTTTTTGTTTTTCCATATAAAGTTGATTATTGTCTTCTCCAGATCTGTGAAGAATTTTGATGGGATTTTGTTGGGGATTGCATTGAATCTATAGATTGCTTTTGGTAGAATTGCCATTTTTACTATGTTGATCCTCCCAATCCAAGAGCAAGGGAGGTCTTTCCATTTTCTAGTGTCTTCTTCAATTTCTTTCTTCAAAGACTTATAGTTCTTGTCAAGTAGATCTTTCACTTCCTTGGTCAGGGTTACCCCAAGGTATTTTATGCTATTTGTGGCTATCGTGAAAGGTGATGCTTCTCTGATTTCCCTCTCTGCTTCCTTATCCTTAGTGTATAGGAAGGCAACTGATTTTTCAGAGTTGATTTTGTATCCTGCCACATTACTAAAGCTGTTTATCAGCTGTAGGAGTTCTTTGGTAGAATTTTTGGGGTCGCTTATGTACACTATCATATCATCTGCAAATAACGAAAGCTTAACTTCTTCCTTTCCAATACGAATCCCCTTGATCTCCTTATGTTGTCTTATTGCTATTGCTAGAATTTCAAGCACTATATTGAAGAGGTATGGAGAGAGTGGACATCCTTGTCGTGTTCCTGATTTTAGTGGGATGGCTTTGAGTTTTTCTCCGTTTAATTTAATGTTAGCTGTTGGCTTGTTGTTAATAGCTTTTATTATATTTAGGTAGGAACCTTGTATCCCTATTCTCTCCAAGACCTTTATCATAAAGGGGTGTTGAATTTTGTCGAATGCTTTTTCAGCATCTAGTGAAATGATCATGTGGTTTTTTTCTTTCAGTTTATTTATATGGTGGATTACATTGATAGATTTTCGTATGTTGAACCAGCCCTGCATCTCTGGGATGAAGCCTACTTGATCATAATGGATAATTTTTCTTATGTGTTCTTGGATTCGGTTTGCCAGTATTTTATTGAAAATTTTTGCGTCAATGTTCATGAGTGAGATAGGTCTGTAATTCTCTTTCTTGGTTGGGTCTTTTTGTGGTTTTGGTATCAGGGTAACTATAGCTTCATAAAAGGAATTTGGCAATGACTCTTCTGATTCAATATTGTGAAATACATTAAGGAGTATAGGTATTAGTTCTTCTTGGAAGTTCTGGTAGAATTCTGCATTGAAACCATCTGGTCCTGGGCTTTTTTTCGAAGGGAGATTTTTGATAACCATTTCTAATTCTTCGCGAGAAACCGGTCTATTTAGATCATTCACCTGGTCTTGGTTTAGCTTTGGTATATGATACTTATTTAAAAAAATGTCCATTTATTTTGTATTTTACAGTTTTGTGGCATACAGGCTTTTGTAGTAAGATCTAATGATTCTCTGAATTTCCTCTGTGTCTGTGGTTATGTCCCCCTTTTCATTTCTGATCTTATTTATTTGCGTGTTCTCTCTCTGTCGTTTAATTAGTTTGGATAGGGGTTTATCGATCTTGTTGATTTTCTCCAAGAACCAGCTTTTTGTTTCATTGATTCTTTGGACTGTTTTCTGTGTTTCTATTTTGTTGATTTCAGCCCTCAGTTTTATTATTTCCAGTCTTCTACTTCTCCTGGGCGCGTCTGCTTCTTTTTTTTCTAGAGCTTTCAGGTGTGTTTTTAAGTCCCCAATGTATGCATTCTCCGTTTTCTTTAAGTGGGCACTTAGTGCTATGAACTTTCCTCTTAGCACTGCTTTCATTGTGTCCCATAGGTTTGAGTATGTTGTCTCTTTATTTTCATTAAATTCAAGGAAGACTTTAATTTCTTTCTTGATTTCTTCCTTGACCCAGGTGTGGTTCAGTAGTTGACTGTTCAGTTTCCATGAGTTTGTCGGTTTTTTGGGGGCAGCGTGGTTGTTGCCTTCTAACTTTAATCCGTGATGATCTGATAAGACACAGGTGGACACTGATATTTTTTTGTATCTGCGGAGGTTTCCTTTGTTTCCGAGTATGTGGTCAATTTTTGAGAAGGTTCCATGAGCTGCAGAGAAGAAGGTATATTCTTTCCTATTTGGGTGGAATGTTCTATAGATGTCTGTTAAGTCCATTTGCTTCATTACCTCCAATAATTCTCTTAATTCTCTATTAGGTTTCTGTCTGATTGACCTGTCCCTTGGAGAGAGAGGTGTGTTGAAGTCTCCTACTACTAGTGTGTGTGGTTTGATGTCTGCCTTGAGTTCTAGTAATATTTCTTTTACATAAGTAGGTGCTTTTATATTGGGGGCGTATATATTCAGGATTGAGATGTCCTCCTGATGAATTGTTCCTGTTATGAGTATAAAGTGACCGTCTCGGTCTCTTCTGATTGATTTTAGTTTGAAGTCAGTTTTGTTAGAAATTAGTATGGCCACACCTGCTTTTTTCTTAGGACCATTTGCTTGAAACACCTTTTCCCAACCCTTTACTCTGAGTAGGTGCCTGTCTTTGTGGTTGAGATGTGTTTCTTGCAAACAGCAGAATGTTGGATCCTGTTTTCGTATCCAATCTTTTAGCCTGTGCCTTTTTATAGGTGAATTGAGCCCATTAATATTAAGTGATATTAATGACCAGTGGTTGTTTACTCCGGTTATTCCTTTTGCTTTTGGTAGTAGAGATTGTGTGTCTCCCTTCTTTGAGATGTGCTCGTGAAGGGTCATTAGATGCCTGGGTTATTGTAGGCAGTGTTGGCAGTGTTGGATTCCTTGGGTTGCGATTTTCCTTCTATTACTTTCTGTAGGGCTGGATTTGTGGCTACGTATTGTTTAAATTTGTTCTTATCCTGGAATGTCTTGTTTTCTCCATTGATAATGAACGATAGCTTGGCTGGGTATAGTAGTTTGGGTTTGCATCCATGGTCTCTTAGCTTCTGCAGAACCTCTATCCAGGACCATCTGGCTTTCATAGTTTCCATCGAGAAGTCAGGTGTAAGTCTGATCGGTTTACCTTTATAAGTTACTTGCCCTTTTTCTTTTGCAGCTCTTAATATTCTTTCTTTAACCTGTATATTTTGTGTTTTGATTATTATATGGCGAGGAGATGTTTTTCTTTGATCCAGTCTGTTTGGTGTTCTGTATGCTTCTTGAATATTTAAATGAATATCTTTCTTTAAGTTGGGAAAGTTTTCTTCCATAATTTTGTTGAAAATATTTTCTGGGCCTTTGAGCTGTGACTCTTCTCCTTCTTCTATTCCTATTATTCTTAGGTTTGGTTTTTTTATTGTGTCCCATAGTTCCTGAATGTTTTGTGTTGAGAATTTGTTGGCTTTGCTGTTTTCTTTGATCTGTTCGTTTATTTTCTCTATGGTGTCCTCAGCATCTGAGAGTCTTTCTTCTAGCTCTTGTATTCTATTGATTATGCTTGTTTCTGTAGACTCTGCTCGTTGGCCTAGATTTTCCATATCCAGCTGGTCCTCAGTTTGTATTTTCTTCTTTGCCTTCATTTCAGTTTTCAATTCTTGAACTGTTTCCATTACCTGTTTGATTGTTTTTTCTTGGTTTCCCAGGGTATCATGTACGTATTTACTCATTTCTTCAAACTTTTTGTTATACTTCTCATCCATTTCTATAAGGGCATTTTTTACATGTTGTTTAAGGGACTCTATTATCTTCATAAAGTCAATTTTTTCCACTTCTTCTGTGTTAGGTTGTTCAAATACTTCTGTTGTAAGATCATTGGGTTCTGATGTTTTCATGTTGTTTTTCGGATTATTGGGTGAATTCTTGCCTTGGCGCCTGCCCATCTCCTCCTATTGATCCTATCCAATGGGTCCTTTAAAAACCGGATCAGGTTTCCCTGCTGGCCAAGGGCTCCGCTTACAAAATGCCCTCACTCTCTTTCGTGGTTCCTGCTGCAGGCCAAGAACCCTCTCACCCCTCCGAAGGATCTTCAGGACAGGACCAGGCTCCCCTTGTGCCAGTGACCTGGCCAACCAAAGGCCTACCTCTTTGATTCAATTGTAGTAGGGCGATCTGCTCTCCTTATTGCATGCCTGTCCCCGCCGCTTGGGTCTGCCGCTGCGCTGGTCCCCGAAAGCCTCTTCCTGTATGCGGTGTTGCTCTGCCGCGTCTGGCCGCCGCCGCTCCGCCTCTTTGCGTCCGGCCGCGCCGCCGCTCCGCCTCTGTGCCTTAATATTCTTTCCTTATTCTGTATGCTTTGTGTTTTGATTATGGCGAGGGGATGTTTTTTTTTTTTTTTTGATCCAGCCTATTCGGTGTTCTGTATGCTTCTTGAACCTTCATAGGTATATCTTTCTTTTGGTTGGGAAAGTTTTCTTAAACTTAAATATATTTTCTGGACCATTGAGCTGCACTTCTTCTCCTTCTTCTACTCCTATTATTCTTAGGTTTGGTCTTTTTATTGTGTCCCATATTTCCAGAATATTTTGTGATGAGAGTTTGTTGGACTTGCTGTTTTCTTTGATCAGTGTGTTTATTTTCTCTATGGTATCTTCAGAATCTGAGATTCTTTCTTCTAACTCTTGTATTCTGTTGGTTATGCTTGTTTCTGTAGACTCTGTTTGTTTACTTAAATTTTCCATGTCCAGCCGGCCCTTTGTTTGTGTTTTCTTCTTTGCCTCCATTTCAGTTTTGAAGTCTTGAACTGTTTCCATTATCTGTTTGATTGTTTTTCCTTGGTTTTCTAGGGTATCATTCACTGATTTATTCAATTCTTCAAACTTTCTGTTATCTTTCTCATCCATTTCTATAAGGGCGTTTTTTACATGCTGTTTAAGGGCATCAATCACTTTCATGAAGTCAATCTTTTCTACTTCTTCTTTATTAAGGTGTTCATGTCCTCCCGTTGTGAGGTCGCTGGTTTCTGGTGGCTTCATGTTGCTTTTCAGCTTGTTGAGCGAATTCTTGCCTTGGTGTCTGTCCATCTCTTCTTCCAAATGCTCCCTTATGGATCTTCTTTTACCGGATCAGGTCTCCTTGCCTACCCAACACTGGCTCTCCCCAATGTTGGCTCTCCTGGCGCTGAGAGATCAGGTCTCCGTGCTGGTTGGGCAGGTCGCAAACAAAGCGCCTACCCTGCTTGGTGCAGGCAGGCAATAGAAACAAAGGGACTCCCGCCTGCTTGGGTGCCCCGAGGATTCGGACCCAGTGCCCAGACAGGCTGGGCTGGGTGATGTTATGTGCCGAAAGAGGGCGGTGGGGCCGAAGTGGGGAGGGTTCTGGATGGGAGCTGGGTGGGCTAGGAAGAAAGAGGTGGTATGCAGGGAGTGGAGGCCCTGCAGAGAGCCCAAGAAAGATAGGGGGCCAAGGAACCTCTGAGCTCCCCTTCCCAGGCTGGCACCGCGGGGACAGAAACTCACCCCAACGCTGTCTCTCCTGGCGCCGAGAGATCAGGCCTCCATGCTGGTGGGCAGGTCCCAAACAAAGCGCCTATCCTCTCATTTATTTATTTTTATATTTATTTATTTTATTAAAAATTTCTGCCTCCTCCCCACCTCCCATTTCCGTCCCCCTCTCCCCATCCCCCTCCATCTCCAGTCCAAAGAGCAGTTAGTGTTCCCTGCCCTGTGGGAAGTCCAAGGTCCTCCCTCCTCCATCCAGGTCTAGGAAGGTGAGCATCCAAACAGAGTAGGCTCCCATAAAGCCAGTAGGATCAAAACCCAGTGCAATTGTCCTTGCCTTCTCAGGCAGCCCTCCTTGTCTGCCATGTTCAGAGAGTCCGGTTTGATCCCATGCTTTTTCAGTCCCAGTCCAGCTGGCCTTGGTGAGCTCCAATTAGACCAGCCCCACTGTCTCAGTGGGTGGGCACACCCCTGCGGTCCTGCTTCACAGAGAAATCTCTGGGCCTGTAGGCTGAATATTGATGCCTTATTGTTACAAAAAAACTTTGAGTGACTGTCCAGCCAGCCATATAACTCTATCCCTTTTAGAGTTTTTGAAGTTGTTTATAATTCACTTTACAGTTATTTAGGTAGTATTATATCCTTCTGGGTACTATGATGGAACTGAAGACTAGATAGGATGGATGATAGTATTTTCTTTCATTGTGCCAAATACAAAGTAGACTAAATATTATAGCTGTAATTATTGCTTGATACCTGTTTTGTTATACACAATTTTACAATGTTAAAGTTAAAACCTTCTGTTTTAATTAGACAAAAAATGGGAGATGATGTTAGATGCCATTCTGAATGGTGTGAATATGTCTTATTAACATTGGTTAATGTTATTGTGATTTGGCCAATAACCAGGTAGAATAGAGTTAGGCAGGCAATCAAAGCAAAGATAAAGGAAAAAAGAAGGCAGACTTAGGGAGATGCCAAGAGACAGCAGAGAAGCAAGATATGAGGTAACAAGACACAAGTCTCATGGTAATATATAGAATAATAGAAAATTAATAAGTTTGTAAGAGCTAGTTAATAACAAGCCTGAGCTAACAGGCAAGACAGTTATCAAGTATATAAGTTTCTGTGTAATTACCCGAGACTGGGAAGCCAGGAGAGAAACTTCTGTTTACAAACGTGTGAAGTGATTGTTTCACACAGATACACACACACACACACACACACACACACACACAGAAAGAGAGAGAGGGAGAGAGAGAGAGAGGTGTGGGTGTTCATTTGGCTCTGATTTTAACTATTATATAAATGCTCTATTAAGTATGCTTTTTAAAACTAGAATCTACATTAACTTGCAGGACATAAATGAATGCAGAACTATGTGGGAAGTAAGGGTAATACACTGTAATGACCAAATTTAAAAAAAAAATGAAATAAAGGAAGAAAAGTTGAGAAAGAATTTTGCATGCTGTGCTTGTCTTAGCACAGATTAATGACCAATATGCTAATTCATGGTGATGCAGATTAATATCCCAGTCACTGTTTATTTATACAGATGACTAATTTCTGAAGAATTATATTACAAATCATAATGCAGAGCATTTAAATGTCATTAAATCAATATTCCAGAGAACAGTTATTACACATTCTACTTTCCTGAAAAACTTCAAGAAATATGAGAATGAAAGAACAGATTCATCATAAACATTTCCAAGCTGGGAAAATAAGTATTTGCTGTGGTTTTATGTGAGTTTGTGTCATAAGCCACATGTTGGGATGTCATCTGTCAGTGTCCAGCATCAAAGAGTTCATGCATTCCAGGGTAGGGGCATGTGGATTAGAAATGTTAGGCAGGATAGACAGAGATCAGAGATTCAAAAGAAATACTGAGACATAGGATAGTGCTGGGAGAGCAACTCACTGAACGCTGAATACTGAATCCACCTGTGTTTATTTTCCACATGTTTATATACTTCCCTCAAAAAGGAGATGGGAGAGGCAAGAGACTACATTCACATGATATAAGGAGTTAGACTAAGTATCCTGCAGGCAGCCACTCCCTGGAACCTCCTGCTAATCTTTGAAGGAGCAGAAATAGCAAGGAGAAACAGATCCACCTCTCCTCTACACTCAAAACACTAATTAAACACATCTTAGGTCAGGATCTATTGTTTGTAGCCACACCTGTTGTCAACAACTTTGAAAGAGCAAAAATAAGCCCAGACTCTAACCTTCAGTCAAGGTAGAACAGGCTCCCATCTGTGGGCCTCTGCAAGTTTATATGACAACAGTGTACCTTTGGTGGTCTTCAGAAGATTAAAAGATTTATTAAATGTGGTAATTCTAAAATTATTGGAAAGCATTTTCTAAAGATTGAGATAGAGTTAAAATTTATTTTAATATATGCATGATAAAGCTATTGAGAAATTATTCTTAAATTCTATCCATCTGTTTGTCTCTCTAAAATGTAACAAATGGGGATGCATAGCATCGGGCACACAGGAGCTTGGAAGTAACTGAGTAGTCATGAAAGTTTTGTTTCAGTTACATATTCTGTGACTTGAGAACTCTGATGTGCAAAAAAAAGTTGCTCTAAAAGTCCCTCTTCGCCATAAATGTACCTGCTAAGCCTCTGCTGCTTAACCATGGCTGATGTGGTTTTATTTCTTCCCATGTCTCATTGCTCTAGCTGGGGATAGCTGCAGACTTACCATGGACATAGCACGTCATAGTTTGTTGTTTAACATCTTTATAGACTTAAAAAAGTAAAATGTAATAAGACCGAGAAATTGCCTCTTCATGTCCTGCTGGAGAGGTTGTTAAAACTATTGTTTCATGATTGTTACCGATGGAGTCAATTTATCATTGAAATAATAACAGCACCATGGAGATAATATTTCTCCTGCTGCCAAAAGCCACTTGCATACGAGTCTTTATTGACTTTTCAGTTTGTTAAATTTAATTTTTTTATCAATAGCACCTGACTTTATTTTTAGTTATTACCTTGAATTCAAATTCTTAATTTACATGTCAGCAATCATTTGCTTGTAGGACAAAATATCTTTGATGGGCATGGGGATTGGGAAGCCTGAAGTAAAGTCTCTATGTGTTGCCATGCAGTTATCACAGAATGCTCATGCCAATAATTGAAATAGGTGTTCATGAAATCCAGACATTCACATACATGTCTCTGTGATATTATACACAAATGGTTTTATGTCTGGATAACTGATTTTTTTTTCATAAATCTTGGAGGCATTATATTTTCAATCAAACTATAATTTGATTAATACCTTTGCTTCTTTCCACCACTTGACATTAACATGATTTTGGTCTCCTAGATTACATCATAATATCACTGGAAGGAGATGCCTACTGAAATACTGAACAGCAAACACAAAGAAAGGAGGGGTTTGGGGTAATTTATTCACTGAGTTGTTTTTTATTTTCACTCTTTGGGCTCCCGCCACCCAACTCTCAAATAAATTCACCGAGACTTATTCTAACTTGTAAATGTCAGAGCCTACTTGGGTTGTTTCTAGCCAGCTTTTTAAAAGATTATCCAGTCTACATTTTGCCTCTGGGTTTTTAAGTTTTCTTTATTCTATATACCGTTCTTTCCACCTTTCCTTCTTATTTCCCCTCTCTCCCTCTTCTCTTATCCTTCCATTTATTCTCTTTGCCTGCAAGTCCCACCTTCTTCTCTCTCCTGCCTTACTATTGGCCAATCAGCACTTTATTAGACCAATCAGCTGTTTTAAATTGGCACAGTTACACAGCTTCAGAGTTAAACAAATGCAACGTAAAAGAATGAAACACATCTTTAAGTAATAGTTCAGAAGTCTAAGCTCTTTAAGCAAATGTGGGCTAATGTTTATTTAAGTTTTCACGGATGATTCCAATGGATATCACAAGTATGGAAAGATATGGCTTGCATGGCATCAGTGGGGATTTCTCAGATGAAATAAAAATTTGTAATGTGACATGAACCTTATTCTTCACAATGAAGTCACTAGACAAATTATTCAGCACCTAACCCACCTTTTGTTCACACTGAGGCAAATTCTTTTGCAGGGCAGCAAATGCTTTGTTACATGTCAGTTACTTTTAAAGTTAAAAGTCTTGCTAATACCAATGTCAATTCTAAGTGGAAAGTGTTAAGACCAACTGATAAAAATCATGATTTTGTAAATTCAAAGTTAATATACAGAACTAATTTTTATAACCTCATCTCAAGATTACCCAACTTTAAAAAAAATGACAACAATCATACAAGGGGTTGGGTTGTTAAGGTGTTTTGTTTTGAGACAGGATTTCCTGTATAACTCAAAGGCCTGGGGCTTGGCATTTAGAAAAGACCAACTTCAAACTCATGATCCGCCTCTCCGAGGCCTTGTTTCCTGGGTTTTTAAGTGCCAGCATATTCAGCTGAGGCTTTTTAAATTTTATATATTTTTATAGTTTAAACTGTTTGGAGACTTTGCTAAAGTCACAGAATGTGTTTATCCCAATGGCTTTAAATATTGGATGTAACACAAACAAATCAAAATAAGTCCCTATGTTGTTGTATACTAGTAACAGTGTGACAAACTAATTCAAAAGCAACTTCAAAATTCCATTTTGCTCAGACATTTAGAAAATAATAATCAGATCAAAGGAAACCCATACTAACATAAAATGCAATCAGGATTGTGTGCTTTCTTGATAGATTTATTTTTTAATTGCACACTCAAATGGTAGTCAAAGTTAGTTTGTTATCAATAGTACAGAGTTATTTCAGTAAAGAAATAATATTTGGATGCACTACACTTACCATAATGCTCTAATAAATACATTCTATTTAATGTTTTCATAAAGTAAGTTAATGTGCAAAATATGTAGTTATGAATATCCACCAGTAAATTTTATACAGTCTTAAGTCACTAGCTATAAATGGATGATGTTAGAATTTGTGAAGAAACAGTTCATATATTTTTACTTCTGGCTACTAAAAACAGTCACATACCTGAGCATCATTTAGAGTTGTCAGAAAAAGAACAGGGCATTTGTATTGCCAGGATTGACAGTGTTCAAAAGCCATCCAACTGAGAGTCCTATGGCTGGTGTCCGTTACCTGAATACATTCATAGCTTACCTTAAAAATTATGTGTGTAAAATATATTGGAATACATGTGAGATGGGGGTGTCTTTTTATCTAATCTCATTTATTTTAAAAACCAATTAATGTGTAATCATTGGTGTTTATATACTAATGGAGTATATGACTGCTTGTGACTTATGTCATAATTATTTTCCACACACAAGCAACTGAATAACGAGGACCAGTGCTATCAAGGAAGGGGCAAACTTAGATGCTTTTTTTCTGGTTCAAGCCCCGAGTTCAGTGTGGCTGTCCCAGTTATTCCGTGGCTCTGGGACACTTGCTGACTCTTTCTAAGAGCAGAGAGGGCATGTTATCCTTATTGGCCATTGCAGTGTCTGGCCATGTGGGAATCACCTGAGCTGCATGATACATATAGATTGCTGAACTAAGATCTCTGAAGTGGTCTTACAGCCTGCATTTGCCTTCACATAGACCAGTGATTTTGTCAGTTGTGGAACTGGGTATTAATGGTAACTTCCAACCCACTTTCATTCTCTCTGATCACTGAGTTGCTAGAATATATTTGATATATGAATATGAATAATGGAGTCTGGCCTCATTAGCAACCTAAAGCTTGTCGTCATCTGACTGGGGAAACACAGAGGGGCAGTGCCCTTTCAAAGCGGTCATCTTTGATTGCAGGGTAGACATAACCTGATATTTCACACTAAGGTCCGGAATGCAATGTCAGCCAGTCTCAGAGAAATTCAGAATACGCTTCACTGTATTCTTTTTTTCTCTAGAAGACACTACTGTGTAGTCAGGGTTCTGCTGTTGTAGTCACTCCTTGTCTATTTGCTTTTTTTGTGATTTCCTTTTTACTTTTTCTTCATCTCTTTTATAAGATACTCAAGCAGCGATTTGCTTACTGAATTATGACCATGGCGTTTTACAACCTAATTAAAAATAACTATGAGGTTGTTGCTATGGGAGATAATTTTATTGAATGTATTTTATAATTAATTATATATCGATATAGTCAAGTGTCATTAATTAGTCTAATTATAAGATGTAATTACTAGAATAGTCGTAGCGGTTTACTGCTGTCTAATAGCCAGGGTTTGGAATCTCGTTTGATCGCAATGATTACTCCAATCCCTTCCTTTTAGATTATTCTCCCGTTCTTTGCTGATATATTAGATTTGCTTGGCTGGTTCTAGAGCATCAGCTTCTTAGGTAACAAATAAAATATCCCAAAGACAGCCTTTTGAAGCAAAGATGAATAACAACAAAATATAATGGATAAGAGGGTTCCAACTTACTGTCTTCAGGTAGCATCGCCTATGCCTCTCACTGTTTAACAAGTCATGACAATTTCCATAGACCATGGTAGTTGCATATTTTAACTATCTTTAAGTTTGAAAATATTAAAAGATCTATGTACTATCAGGCTGATTTTTGGGGATCTACCTACTTTAGATGTAAGTAATATGTAACCTACAAACTTTCATTTTGAAAATAAAAGTAGGATGGAAAAACTATGAGAATACAGTAGGCAGGAAATAAGTATTAAATGTTGTCATGTTTATAAGTATTGACTCGGATATGAAAGAAAATTAACTTCCAATCAATAGGTTATGAATAGCTATATAATAAAATTTGTCAGACATTACACCTCTGTATAACTATCCTTTGGTTTCTGCACTGTTTAGCTGGCTTAGATACTAGGAAATGCATTTCTAGAAAATGTATGTGTTGTGTCTATTGGCAATATTATACAGCCATTCTCCTTGGAAATCAGTTTGGCAGACTGTGCATCAGAGTTTATCTTGGGCTAATTATGATGTACTACGCTCATTTTTACATGTGGCAGATGGACAGATGTCTTGATATGAGTACTAAGTCTTTTTTGCTTTACCTTCTCTGTGTTACAGAGACCCTGGAAACCCTCATCCGGCAAGCAGAGAATTACACCAGCATCCTTTTCTGCAACACCTACAGGAACATGGCCTTGGAGGCTGCCGCTTCCATTCAGGAGTTTTTCACTGATGTAGGGCTCTATTTATTTGGTGCAGATGTTAATCCTGAAGAATTTGTAAACAGATTTTTTGACAGTCTTTTCCCTCTGGTCTACAACCATCTCATAAACCCTGGTGTGACTGACAGTTCTCCCCAATACTCTGAATGCATCCGAATGGCCCGCCAGAATGTTAGTCCGTTTGGCAATATCCCCAAAAGAGTCATGGGACAGATGGGGAGGTCCTTGTTGCCCAGCCGCACGTTTCTGCAGGCCCTTAATCTGGGCATTGAAGTCATTAACACCACGGACCATATGCACTTCTCCAAGGAATGCAGTCGAGCCCTCCTGAGGATGCAGTATTGCCCGCACTGCCAGAGCCTCATGCTCAGTAAGCCCTGTATGGGGTACTGCCTCAATGTCGTCAGGGGCTGCCTGGCCCACATGACAGAGCTCAATCCACACTGGCATGCTTACATCCGGGCCTTGGAAGAGCTCTCAAATGCAATGCATGGGACCTACGACGTTGAGCACGTGCTCCTGAACTTCCACCTGCTTGTGAATGATGCTGTGTTACAGGCACACCTCAATGGGCAGAAGCTACTGGACCAGGTGAGATGCCTCTCTGTGCCTCCCAGCTCATTTCCTTGAATGCAAAGACTAGGCAGGTTGCACCCTAAATTTTGTGACATTTCATTTTCATGTTCTTCACATTCTTATCAGCATAGTGAATCCATTCTCTAAGAAATAGTAGCAAGATGAATGGATAGACATCCTATCTATTTATGCCAAAACTTTGAACAGCTAAAACAACACTTTACCCACTAAAGTAGACAGTTTTTTGAATGGTTCGGTGATTCTGTGAGAGCTCGCGTTTAAATTAGGAACAACATCGATTTGAGTTAGAATGCAAAATTAACTAGCAACGTGAAACGAGGTGAGAGTTTTAAGTCTCTGGGTCCCTAATATCCTCCTTGCTAAGAAGACAGTCCTGCAGATGTCTCTCGCAGCATTCCTCTTTGAGAGGGCATCGTTTATGCAAACTGCCGAGCACCTGTATATAAAAAGACAGGCTGTCGTCGTTGGACTGCTGCTGATAAGAGGTTTGTAGTTTCCTAGCTTTAGAATGGGAAAACACTGCTTTTGCATCCGTGACGTTAAGGCTTGATACCTGGGTGTGCAGAAGCGTTTCTTAGGATTTCGACAAAGTGGCGGAGTGACAGACAGCTTGTGAAAACTTGAGCTCGGCCCTCTCTTGTTTTATTTCTAGCAAAATAAGTATCTTTTGCGACAAAACCATCAAGCAAGGGACGCCAGAGTTTTCTCTCTCTCCAGCTTCCTGCGGAGCTCTTTAAAAATATTCTCAGGCTCCTTCGGTAAAGCTGCTCATGTTTCATAGAGTGAAGTGGGATATGCTGTGAATGTTTCTCCTACATCACTTCTGAAATAAAACGAATACTCTCCAGTACCAAGAAAATCCATCTTCCTGCAGTGACATTGATTCACTGACTTAACAAATATTCTCATCACGATGTCTGTATGTCAACTCTTCCTTTCTGGTAGAAGGTGGGCATGAAAATGTTTGGGTTTATCTACTACCTTCCAGTTCTTTCCCTGTGGCCTTTGTGAACCGCTCCGGGGCCTTTAGAAAAATTAGAAATGGCGCCCTCTGGTGGCTGCGACATAAGCATGTGGCGTTCACTGGATTTCAACCCCCAGACTGTGGTCTGCAGAATGTCCCTACACAAGGACACTTTTATTTTGCCATTTTACAATTAGTGTTCAAAATAATAGGCTTCATTATGACATTTTCTTATATCTATCATTTTGTTCCATATCCACCTCCTAATGCCTTTCCTCTTTATCTGTTCTAATTTGATATAAATAAACCTCATTTCTTGGTCTTTTCTCCTCAGTTTATGTAAATCAAATATAGCATAGACTTCTAAAAGAACTTAGCACCTCAAAAAGAATTAATAGTTTTAAAATTTAAACAGGAAATATAATATTTATACTACGATGACGAGTGTGCACAGAGGGAATATATGTACTATTTTACCTGAGGGAATTTATGTACTATTACCTGAGGTCAACTCTACAATTAGTTTTTTTTCAGTGTTTTCTTTCTGTTTTAAAGTTTTTTATCGATTTTATTGAGTTATACATTTTCCTCTGCTACTCTTCCTTTTCTCCCCTTCTATTTTATTATTTTTGTGTATCTGAGTGTTTGCTTGAACATATGTATGTAGTAAGAGTGTGACTGATGTCCATAGAAGTCAGAAGAGGTCCTAGTGAGCCTGCCATGTGGGTCCTGAGATTAGAGCCCAGTTCTCCAAGTGCTCGTCACCTCTGAGTCATCCCTCCAGGCCTCAGAGTTTAATTTTGGTTTGTGGTATGCTAGTTAAAATCTTGGGCCAGGGATTTCTGATGTATGTAAGAGAATTGATGCTTCAGGTTCCCTGTGCTATGCATTTTTGAGAGCCAGAGTACCTTTTTGTATCCTTAAAATCCATCACCTAGGAATTTATCTATTTTCCCTCTTTCAATGGTTGAAATAAAAAAGGACTCCGGTGGACACACAGGCATGATTTTAAACCCAATATTGTCTACCCGTAGCCTAGGCAAACTGTTCACAGTGCTGTATCTGAATGTGGCTTGTATGGCAAGGATGGTAGGGCTGGATTAGGTGGGACAACATTGGCCAGTCACTGGAGCTGGATTCGTGCCCACCTGCTATTTTCTTTCCCTATTCCAAGGTCATCCCTGATCAAATCTTGGTTAAACTGTTTACTTCTGTGTTTCAAATTATTAGTATAATGTTTGTGTTCTAAGAATCCATTTTAAAGAAAGCTTTCATCCCATGAAATCCCCAGGGAACCTTACAGAAAAGAGAATGAGAAGTATAGGCAAGTCGGAGAACCGGGCCAAGAGCTGCAAAGGACACTGAAGTCATGAACTCACAACTGTGATTTCCTGCACTGGGGCTTGTAGGATTTGCCTTATCCACAATTACAGCCCCTCCCCCATGTTTCTCTCGTTCATCCCCTTTAATCTGTTTAGTAATTAAGTTTGACAGTTTCACACAATAAGGAATACTGAGCATTCTTACCACTGTCTTCACTCATCTCTCTCCTATTCTGCCCTCTCTTCCTTCCTAGAAATCTTTCCCACTTTTATGTCTATCTGTTTTATGAATCACTGAGTTTACCCAGGGCCTTCGGTATGACCATGGGTTTGGAGCTATTTGTTGGAACTTCAACAGACCATGACTCCCTTTGTCCCAGAATCTCTCAGTAGCCAGTGGTTCAGTCATAAAGAGTAGGGTTCTGTGTGCCTGTCTCCCTTCCATGACTAAGTCTGTGTTGTGCTGACTTCAGGAAGGTAATTATGGTTCTATACTCATGGTTGGAACAGTTGTATTGGTGTTTGAGGACAGCGTTTCGCAGCTCCTCCCTTAATCACCTGACTCTTAGATATATCCTGTCTTCTCTTCCACAGTGTTCCCTGGATATTAGAGGCGGTGTTGGTAGCATAAATGTCTAAATGTGTTGTAGGGTTGGGGGCTGGGCTCCCGCTTGTTTTCAGTGTCTCACATTTGCTGTCATTCACTGAAAGATGAGCCTTTGTGATTAAGGTGGAGAGCGAGTTTATTGTTGTTTTGTTGTGTGTGTGTGAGAGAGAAAGAGAGAGAGAGAGAGAGAGAGAGAGAGAGAGAGAGAGAGAGAAAACATAGGTATGTAGAAGTCCCATAGATGCTGTGTTTTATTTAAACAGCAGTGGTAAGTTCCCTCTTGAGTTTCTAACTCTCCAGGCATGGGTTGTTGTTAACTACACGGACAGTGTCAGGTATGGACTCCCTCCTATGGATTGGGCTTCAGATAAAATTATAAGGCTGTTGGTTACCCCCCCCCCCCCACACCCAGCAGTTGTACCACTATTGCCTACGTGGTTACAACTTTTTTGGGCAGGTTGGTTTTTGTTATATAATTCTCACATGCGTAAAACCATTGCTAACATCTTTACTAATGTTATCTTCTGTCATCTGAAAGCAAGCCAACAGGTGCTTAGTTTCAGCTAAGCACCAGCTTCCTCTATACCCCACAATGAGGCATGTGGTGTTGTCAACAATAGGGTCTGAGCCTGTAGTTATTGTCAATAAAGAGGACTGACAGGAGATTTCTGTTTCAGGAACCCCCCCCCCCCCAAAGTCTTATTTTAGAAAATAAAATGATCTGATATGTATTTAAAGGAACATAATTATTAGTAACAAACTATGGATTATTTTTCAAATAAAGCAACAGAGATCCTCATTTTTATTTATTTGGAAAGAAGAAAAACTGACTTTAAGTTCCTTGTAAATTGACTCATTAATATTTATTTGTGCCAGCTTCAAAGTGATTTATAAGCTGTTTATCAAGTTTTGATAACCAGTTCACATATCAATGATTTCAACAAATTCAAAATAAATTGTTAGAGAGTAGCAAATAATTCCTCTTTCATGTTCCCAAAGCAACCTGTGAACTCAAGCACTTCTTCATGTATTCTTCAATAAATATGCATTTACTCTTAAAGGGATCCATAGAGGAGCTGATATATCATGCTGTGTTGGAGGGATTTTAGCCTGAAAGAAAAATAAATCCTTAATATATTGACAAAATCATAAGCATTGCGCGCGCGCGCGCGCGCGCACACACACACACACACACACACACACACACACCTGCCAGCAACAGAAGCATGTTTAGAAAGACTATTCTTTAAATCCTATAGCTTTTACCCCCCTGTAGATTAGCTCAGAATTTAACTTAAAAATACAGAAGCAGAGCCAGAAAGATTGGGATTAAAAACACAGGCAGTTGTGTGAAGCTGGATCATGCAACTGCCTGCATCATCTTTGATTACAGGTAGTTTTCAATCTTTCTAATACAATTCCTCATGTTGTGGTGACCCCCCCATCATAAAATTATTTCATAACTCTAATTTTGCTACTGTTATGAATCAAAATGTAAATATTGCATATACAGGATATCTGATATGCAATCCCTGTCAGAAGGTTGTTTGAACCCCAAACAGATAGCAATCAACAAGTTGAAAAACACTTGTCTAGCAGTAGACTGAACATTTCCTTGTTAATTTAGTTTGCTCTCGGGTTAAATGTGGCAATAACAGCCCCATATCTAGAGCATCAGGAAGCCTTAGATTCGCACTCATGCTTAGTGTTTGCTACAAGGAGAGTTTTTGTCAAGTAACCTGTGCAGTATAACTCGTGATTTGTCTGGTTGCATCCGCATTACCTTAGAATCAGTATCTGATTCACTTTTGAATTACAAATCATTTCAAAATTGCAATTAAGATTGATTGTGCAAAATCATGTAGCTTAATTAGCTGAGAACAATGATCTCATTCTTCCTATATACACTAAAATTTACCTAGTTCTGAGAAAGGACAGTAACATCTTATGCTCATAAGTATGTCAACCATACCCTTGTATAAAAATTGAAAGTAAACATAGAAATGGTAACTTGGATTAATAGGAATATCTGCTCCTTTTCCTCTAGTATGTGGTACTCACTTTTCTATAATCTCACTGTCCATGAGGCTGTGTAAGCTGCTGCAAAGAATAAAGAAAGAGCAAACTAGAAAACAGTCAATATCACGATTACTTAAATAAAGAAGGCAGATGATTTAAGTTAGGTATCTAAATACAAACATGGCACTACATTTGATAGCCATCCCAATGTTTGCTCAGGGGAAGTTGATGTGGTGGAGGATGGTGGGAGCGAAAAGCAGATAAGCACATGACTGTGGATTATTTTTCAAATAAAACAACTAAGGTTCTCATTTATATTTATTTGAACCACAAACTCCCAATGACCACCTTTCCTTAGTAGACTAAATACATGGACATACAGAGGAGTAAAACATCACATGTAATGGAAGAATATTAAAGTTTCTTCTTAAAAGGTCAAAAACCACAGGGGAAAGACCTACAGGTAAAACACAGATATCCTTATATTTAAGATAACTCATGATGTTTCCAAGATTTGTTTATAGAGTTTTATTAAAGAGAGTTTAAATATGTCTTTCATTTCGTAGTTTACTTGGATATGTGGCGTGCCATTCTGAACATGACACATAAGAATTTCTATAGTTCTCACAGAAGGGAGCTGAGAATAAGCAGAATTCTGGAGTTGCTTTATGTATTGCTAGATGTAGGGATAAGTCTCATTCCTTGGGGGGCGTGTTCGCCTCGGGCTAATGTTTGCCTATAAATTTGGCTAGCATGCTCCCAGCCATTCCTTCTGCTTTCCTGGTCTCCTCGGGAACGGTGGTTCTGTAAGTCTATTTCGCCATTAAAGCTGTATATATATTTTTACAATCTATCTGCATTCATTTACGCCGTTACATTTTGGTGTCCAACGTTGGGCTATTTTGCCCCCGACTCAAGTGGGTAGCCCGCTAGCTAACACAGCACCCTCCTGGGTGCTGTTTTTTAGTTTGTGACTCGGGCCCCAGTGCCTAGTCCAAGACACACTCGGCCACACAGGCCCATTCTGCCTGCCTTGGCTAAGTTTGCAGCAGAACCCCACTGCATGAATTAGCAGAAGCTCAAGTACCTGTGGTTTTGCAACAAAAGCCGCCACAGTGACAGATTTGGTCTGATACAAAGTGACTTGGCCCAGCAGTGGTGGCGCACGCCTTTGATACCAGCACTTGGGAGGCAAAGGCAGGCAGATCTCTGTGAGTTTGAGGCCGGCCAGGCTTTGTTAGTGCACGCCTTTAATTCTAGCACTTGGGAAGCAGAGGCAGGCGGATCTCTGTGAGTTTGAGGCCGGCCAGGCGGTGGTAGCACACGCCTTTAATCCCAGCACTTGGGAAGCAGAGACAGGTGGATCTCTGTGAGTTCGAGGCCAGCCTGGTCTACAAGAGCTAGTTCTAGGACAGGCTCCAAAAACACAGAGACCACCACTGGCAGGAATGGATCATTGCAGGTAAAAAAATTTTCTTCTATAAATAAAATGTCTGAACACATTAGTATTCAATAATTTAACAGTTTTTTTTAATTGTACCATGTGGGAGATTTTACAAGAGGTGTCTATCACCCCACATCTATGGATCCTTCTGGAATTCGTAGTTTTCATTGTCACTAAATGGTTTGATAATAGAAATATGATAAAGTCTTTACGAGACGAATCCAGGATTCTTAAGGCAGAGATTGAATGCTTAAAAACAATTGAGAATGACAACAATCTTCTCAAGAATCAGTTTGAAGTTCTCCAGGCTGATGTTAAGGAGAAATTCATTACTATGGAAGAGGGAACAGCTGATCTGGATGGTAAGCTTCAGTCCCTTTCTGTAGGAAATGAAACATTAACTGAGAGAATCAAAACTGCTGAATGTGACAATCGGATTGTCAAAACAAGAAGGCACGGTTTATGCCATAAAAATTATGTCCAAAGATGAGATGTTATCTCTAACGGACAAACTTCATACTTTAGAATCCTCAATGAAGGCTTTGGAACATAATTCTGGACAGGAGATTCAGACATTGCAGAAGGCAATGGTGAATAGAATTGAAAAGATTGAGGAATTTCTAAATTCTGATGATGAAGAAGAGCAAAGGGTAGAAAGGCAAATTTTAACTACATCTGTGGGTAAATCTCTCCGGAACAATTTCCACAAAGCTCTACCTACAGCTCTACCTGCCTTTCCAGTAATAACAACAGAGAAGGTGATTGGTTCCAGAAACTCTAGGGTCATCAAGGAGGATACATGGGAGCCTGTCCGTATGAATGATCTCAAGGAAATAAAACAGGCTGTCATGACTTTTGGGATGCAAGCCTCTTTTGTTAAAGAGATGCTAAGAACTTGGGCCACGACAAGCAGAGCAACCCCCTCGGACTGGCTCCAGCTGAGCTCTGCGGTACTTGAGAGTGGACCGCAATTGAAATGGAAATGCTTATTCAGGCAAGAGGCTAGACTCTTAGAACAGCAGGAAAAAGCGAAGGGAATTGACATTTCCCTAGATCAAATTCTAGGTGAAGGGCTCTTTTCCGACCCTCAAGAACAAGCTAATTTGGATGAAAACACACTCTCCATGTGTACTACAGCAGCCTTAAGGGCTTGGGACAGGGTACAAGACCCAGGACAGAGAATGGAATCATTTGTCACAGTTTAACAGGGTCAGAGAGAACCCTTTAGTGACTTTTTACAAAGATTAACTAAGGCTGTACAAATAGGGATATCTGACCCAGAAGCAAGACGTATAATGATTGAGTCTTTGGCTTATGAAAATGCAAATGTGGAATGCAAAAGGATTTTGGGCCCTTTAAAGCTCAGATCAGTGACCTTGGAAGAATGGGTCTTGCATACACTCAATGTTGATACATTTGATTGTGGCATTGAAGCATGGGTAGAAGAAGCAATTTCCAATGGTAAAAGGAGACACCAGAATACCAAATGTTTTAATTGTGGCAAAATGGGTCATATGAAAAGGAATTGTAGACAACAGATTTTCAGAAATAATAATAATAATAATAATGCATCTTTCAGAAATAATAATAATAATGCATCTTCTAGAAATAACAGAAATAGGACTCAGCCTTCAGGTTTATGTAGAAGATGTGGAAAAGGCAGATATTGGATGAATGAATGCAGGCCTACAAGAGGTACACAAGGCAACCTGATGCAGTCGGGAAACGTGGGGGGGGGGCTCACAGGCCCCCATGGCCAACATGGTTTAGTCATTTCCAGTTTCTGCAGAGAACGTGCCTCGTCAGGACAATTAGGAAGCCCCATGCCTACTGTTACAAGCAATAATGATCAGAAAGATAAGTTACGTGTGTTTTGGCAAACTTCTATAAATGATCAACGACCTAAACTGAGAGTGTGTGTAAATGGCATTTTTATTACTGGCCTGCTGGACACAGGTGCGGATGTAAGATTACCCCAGAATCTTGGCATCCGTGTTGGCCTCTTCAGAATGTAAATGTTCAGCTCCTGGGAATTGGAACCCTATCTTGAGTAAGGCAGAGCATGAGATGGGTTGAATGTATAGGGCCAGAGGGACAAATAGGAAAATTAAGGCCATATGTAGCCAATATCGCAATGAATTTATGGGGTCGTGACCTATTACAACAATGGAATACCGAAATTAACATTCTTGCTACTTCTAGAGCCTATATTTCTGAGAATAATATTAAAAGATATTACAAATGGAGAAAACCGGCCATTCGGGCTGTACAAGAACAAGCAATTGATGTCCCTTCAGAGATACCAATAGCCTTTCCTCTAAAATGGTTGACTGAGAAACCAATATGGACAAAGCAATGGCTTTTAGCTGAGGAAAAGTTACAGGCTTTAGAACAGCTGGTACAAGAACAATTAGATGCTGGACATATAGAAGAATTTACCAGCCCTTGGAATTCTCCTGTATTTGTGGTTAAGAAAAAATCAGGTAAATGGAGAATGGTGACAGATCTCAGGGCCATCAACAAGGTTATTCAACCTATGGGCCCTCTGCAATCTGGAATTCCTTTGCCCTCTTTAGTACCAAAAGGATGGCCTCTCATAGTTATTGATTTAAAGGATTGTTTTTTCACTATACCTTTGCAAAAAGAAGATAGAGAAAAATTTGCCTTCACAGTGCCTACTTATAACAATTCTCAACCTTCGAGGAGGTACCATTGGACCGTACTCCCCCAGGGTATGTTAAATTGCCCCTCCATGTGCCAATATTTTGTGTACCAACCATTGCAAATAATAAGCAAGAAATTTCCCAAATCTATAGTATACCATTACATGGACGACATTTTGTTATCTGATTCAAACTTGGATACCTTGAACAGACTGTTTGAAGAAATAAAGATACTTTTACCTAAATGGGGATTGCAAATCGCTCCTGAAAAGATTCAGAAGGGAGATTCTGTTAATTATTTAGGTTATAAAATAGGTTTGCAAAAAATTAAGACACAAAAAGCACAAATTAGGAGAGATCGTCTACGGATTCTTAATGACTTTCAAAGACTGTTAGGAGACATTTCCAGTCTACGACCAGCTATTGGAATAACACCTGATCTAATAATTCATTTGAACAAAACCTTGGATGGTGATAAAGATTTAAACAGTCCCAGAGAATTAACAGCTGAAGCAGAAAAGGAACTGACAATGATTCTGGAAAAATTACAACAGGCACATGTGGACAGGGTGAATCCAGAACTCGATTGTATTCTCGTCATACTACCATCAAAAATTTCTCCTACAGGAATTTTAATGCAGAGAGATGATATTATTTTGAAATGGATCTTTTTACCACATAAACCAAGTAAGAAACTGAAAACTTATGTGGAGAAAGTCTCTGAGTTAATTATAAAAGGCAAGCTGAGACTTCGTCAACTAGCAGTCATAGACCCAGCAGAAATTATAGTGCCTTTCACTGCTGATGAACTAAAGAAATTATGGGAAGATAATGAACCATGGCAAAGAGCTTGTGCTAATTTTTTGGGAGACATTAATAACAACTATCCAAAAAGCAAGAGGCTTAACTTCATAAAGAGAACTTCTTGGATTCTTCCTCGAATCGTCCGTGATGCTCCAATAACTGGAGCCCGTACATTCTATACTGATGCCAATAAATCAGGGAAGGCAGGTTACAAATTAGAAGACTTGGGTAAGGTGGAACAAAGTCCGTATAATTCTGTCCAGAAGGCGGAATTATATGCCATTCTTATGGTGCTAAGGGATTTTAAAAAACCTATTAATATAGTTACAGATTCACAATACACAGAAAGAGTTATTTTACATATTGAAACTGCTGAATTTATACCTGATGATACAGAACTAACCTCATTGTTTCTCCAGGTTCAAGATTTGATCAGGAACAGGCATTGCCCTATGTACATAACACACATCCGATCCCATACGGGTCTGCCAGGTCTTCTAGCACAAGGTAATGCAGAAATTGATCAATTATTGATTGGTAGTGTGCTACAAGCCTCTCTGAGTTTCATAAAAAACATCATGTTAATAGCAAAGGTTTGAAGAAAGAGTTTTCAATTACATGGCAACAAGCTAAGGAGATTGTAAAGAAATGCCCTACTTGCTCTTTCTATAACCAAACGCCACTGCCTGCAGGGGCTAATCCAAAGGGCACCCAAAGGAATGAAATCTGGCAGATGGATGTGTTCCACTTTGCAGAATTTGGCAAATTAAAATTTGTTCATCACACCATTGACACTTATTCAGGCTTTCAGTGGGCAACTGCTTTAAGTTCAGAAAAAGCTGATTCAGTAATCACTCATTTATTAGAAGTCATGGCTATCATGGGTATACCTACAGAAATAAAGATGGATAATGGTCCTGCTTATGTCTCTAGGAAAATGGAACGGTTTTTTGATTATTACAATATCAAGCATGTTACAGGTATACCATACAATCCTACAGGTCAAGCAGTCATAGAAAGATCAAATTGAACTATAAAGGATATGTTGAACAAACAGAAAGGGGTGGGAAACACCCCCAGAAATAGGTTACATAATGCTTTGTTAACCTTGAATTTTCTCAACGCTAATGAGAAGGGAATAACTGCTGCAGAAAGACATTGGATAATGGAAAAGTCTACTGAACTAAATCAACCAGTTTATTTCAAGGATGTGCTGACCTCACAATGGAAGCCAGGAGATGTGCTACGTTGGGGAAGGGGTTTTGCTCTTATCTCCACAGGTGAGGAAAAATTGTGGATACCGTCAAAATTAATAAAGGTTCGGTTTGAAGAAGAGAAGCCACTTGGAAAAGATAAATAAAAATTCTTTCATAAAGATGGCGAACATACTGATGGTAAGAAATACAGATAGGTTGGAGGCAGGGTTCTTTTCTTATCTCTACAGGAAAATACTCATCTTCAAAGAAATTGAGGGACCCTGAATATTTAATTACTGATGGATGGACACATTTTGTAAGTATTAATTTATATATATATATATATATATATATATATATATATTATATGTCTTATTAAACATTTCTTTATAAATATGTAGAGCTGGTTTTGAAGTTGGACTCTGGCTCAGTCCCTCTCCAATTCCAAGCCTGTTAGTAAGAGAAAAACCCAGAGTTTCTGGGGTTTCTTTCTCATGTCAAGAGCCATGATATGGGACAGAAAGAAATATGAGTTTAGAAAACATCTTTGCTTTTCTTCATATCTATCATACTTTTCATTGAATATATCTATCATGCCTTTCATTGAATATATATATATATATATATATATATATATATTTGTGTCTATATATGTCTATATGATTAATGTTTAAGTTTTTCACAATGAACAATGAGTTTTTCCTGAAGTGACATTTGGAGTTTCCAGGAAGAATATGGGGCCCCACAACAACGACTCTACCTGGTTGATATGACATCATGATACTGATAGCGCTACTACAAGACCTGTTCTGGATACCAGCTGCACAAGACGATCCCAACTTGGTTAGCTGAAATGGTGCATATCTTGTACAACATTCTGGCCAGACCTCCACAAAATACTCAGAGACTATTTGCAATTTTAAAAGACATTGATCTTGAAATTTAACCATCATTTTACTTTCACAGGATCCCCCAGAAAGAACGTCGCCCCCATGACAGCTGGAAGTAATTCTAGAGGACGAGGACTATGTCCCCTCTCCCAGTAAAGTTTGCCCTTGGGTTTAGGGACATCATTTAGGGGTTGATTATAATTAGTATATGATTGAAGGTTGGGGGAGGAATTTTATAAGCTCAGGGATGATTTTGAAAAAAAAAGAGGGAATGATGGGATAATAGATTTATAATTGTGAGTTACTGCTTTTAGACAAATATATTGGTATCGATTCTTGTATATTGATACAAAGTTAAATTATATTGACTATTGTATGCATGCATGTTTCTATCTCTGTTTAAAACATTTTTTATGTATTGACATATATTGTATTGATAAATATATATCGTATATATTTACCATATTGCAGTGTACATTTCTACCTCTGATTAAGATACTTATATAATGTTTGTGTATTGATATATATTTACCATATTGCAATGTATATTTGTACAGTGTTTATATTTGGAGGTCATTATCTTCATTTGTTACACAGTTGTTTATTGTCTTAGTCTTTAAGTTAGATAGATATTGAAAATTATATAGATAAATAGTCATCTAAGTTTGTCATTTATAATTAGACTAATCAGGTTCTTTAGATATATAGAGATTATACTCAGTATAGATAGATAATCTTCGACCTCTTCAAAGAACTGTAGAAAATGGCCTTTAATCTAACTCAGAGTTTCGTGATAGTGAGACACAATTGCTCCTGGCAACACCGCTCTATTCCCGAGAGAATGTTGAGCACCAAAGACACTCCACCTGGAGCCTTTTTATTTGGCAGAACTGGCCTTGGGGCAAAGAAATGCCCATACCTCAACCACTGACAGAGATACAGAGCGTGCATCAATGGATAAAACAGGACTGTCATATCTTGCCAAGACAGGGTAAGATAGTTTTGAAAAGTTCCTTGCCTTTAATAATGGTATGTCAGTTATGTTAGGCCTTAGCCAAAATTGGTTGACTCAACATTGCAAATGAGACTTTGGGTGATTGCCCAGGTAGTCAGTTGTCTCTGTCAATTGTTGCACATTTTGGATATATCTCGTTTGTTGAGTAGTGTTTATTCCCTTCTCAGATCTTTGATGGAGTTGAAGATTATATAATTGTAGTTACTCTCTACATTATTTGGACTCCTTGAGATAGACTGTTTAGCAAAGCTTTTGTTCTCAATATTGTTTGTTATATTTATTATTTGTTGTTATTGTATGTAGTTGTATTTGGTTTGGTTCTGTCTTATTTAGACAAAAAGGGGAGATGTAGGGATAAGTCCCGCCCCTTGGGGGGGAGGTGTTCGCCTCGGGCTAATGTTTGCCTATAAATTTGGTGAGCATGCTCCCAGCCGTCCCTTCTGCTTTCCTGGTCTCTGCGGGAACGGTGGTTCTGTAAGTCTATTTTGCCATTAAAGCTGTATATATATTTTTACAATCTGTCTGCATTCATTTACGCCGTTACAGCTAGAATATATAAAAAGTTGTCAAGGGCAGTTAAATGACTCAATTGGTAAAGGCAGTCGACTCTAAGCAAGACGCCTTGAGTTCCATCCCCACGACCCATATGTTAGAAGGAGAGAAATGGCTACTGAAAGTTGACCTCTGACGATCCTAAGTATGTAATGTCATGTATGTACTCTTCAAGAATAATGTAAAAGACATTGTTGACAAGAAGAGCTTTGACTCATGTACATGCTGAACTTTGCTGCCAAGAAGTAGAAGGTGGTGATTAGAAGTTCTGTATCAGCTACCTCACAGCTATGAAATTCATTCATACTATTTGGAGGATATTTTTACCTTTGTTTACCTTTTGTTCAGCTTCTATGGCTGGTTGATACTGGGTTTGTGGCTTAAATAGGGCTTAAATTTTCTGTAAGACGGCGTAGTACCTGGGCAGAAGAGAAACAAGACATGAGAATTAAGTCAGTAACTGTTGTAGAGCAGAAGTCTAGGCTTCTAGGGCAAGGAACAGCTTAGGAGAGAAGCATTCCAAGTGGATTGAGCAGTAATAGAGAATTATATCCAATAAAGAGGAACAGGAAAGCTCCAACTTACATAAAGCTCACACAATACTGCTCACAGTTCCATAAAGATTATTTAGAAAGGGTTCAGCCACTGACATCTGGGCAGTCAGTGATGCTGGGGAGTTTGTTCCTCAACAGTCCCTGTATTGAGCATGGGGCCATAATTAGTAGTTTTTAGTTTCAATGGTAGGGTTATAATATTCTTCTCTAATGCAGAGCAAGAATTTAAGGCAAATCTAAGTGTAAAATTTACCATTGATTTTCTGTTCAATAAATGTTACAGCTTAGAGGTACTTCTAGAACAATGGTTCTCAACCTTCCAAATTTTGTGAACCTCTAATACACTTCCTCATGTGGTGGCCTGCATCCATAAAATTATTTTTGTTGCTACTTCATAACTGTAATTTTGCTACTGTTATGGATGATAATGTAAACATCTGTGTTTTCTGATGGTCTTAGGCAACCTCTATGAAAAGGTCATCTGACCTCCAAAAGGATTGCAACCTGCATGTTGATAACCAGCATTCTGGTATGTTTCCACGCTCTGGTGATGGGTTTTCTTCACAATTGTACACATATTCCTCACATTGGGAAGATTTCTCATCTGCACATGGATGTGAAGGCTGATGGGAATGGGTGCATTCAGTTTGATACTTCTGTTGCTACTTTTTAGGATAAGGTCTGATATAGATAGCCCTGGATAGTCTGGAACTCAGTATATAGCCAAGGAAAACCCTGAACTCTGCTCTTTCTATGCAGTACTGGGGTTATGAGAAAAACAGCTTAACATGAAACTTTCATTTTGATCATTTGGTAATTTTCTAAAGGCTGAGATGATTGACAGTGAAGTCCAGTCAATTCTCAAGTTCCTCAGTTGTAAAATTTTAAATTCTTTAGAAAGACATCAGAAAATGAGCTTGAATAATTTTTGATTATATATTCCAGAAGAAATTGAACTTGTGTGGTTAATTTTTGAATTAGTCTTTTTGAAGAACAATGTGACATAAATTTCTTTAAAATCAGTAATGAGAGTCATGAGATTTTACTTTTGTCTGATTTCCTAAAAAATGAAATATAATTAATGTTCTTATGAATACTCTCAGGTCTGTATAGCTGTCAAAATTCAAAAATGTAGTCTTCCATGTTTGTGAGCAGTAACAAATGCTATGAAATTCTATGTATATGTTAACTGACATCTATGATACATTGGAATATAAAACTTGAAGACAAAAGGAACTCATGATCACCTTCCTCTTCTAGTATTTGATGGCCAATCTTCAGACACCATCTTCCTTGACAGTGTGGTTCAATTTCATTTTAAATACAGCAGGAGAAAAAAATCACTTATATCCTTCCCAATTAATTTCAATATCATTTGTTTATTTTCATTAAGCTATATATGGTTCTCTGAGATATGCAAGTATTATGATTCTTTGTTTTAGTTCAAAGACTTATTTATTACTATCACTTTTGTGTGGATCGATTTTATCAGTGTTTTGATTAAATACCTGACAGAATACTAAGTGAAGGAAGCGCTAATTTTTGCTCACTGCTTCGGAGGGGGCAAGATCATTTGGTCTCATGTTACTGGACATAAAACTCATGTTATTGGGAGTGTGTGGCACAAGGTGTTTGTATCATGGCACATGGAAAGAAGTCAGGATTCAGATAGGAATAATATGATGGCAAGAATCTGTCCATAGTGAGCGACACCCAAGTAGGCTCCAACTTCCAGGAAATAAAAAACATTTTAAAAAGTGAGATACAAAAATAGGCATACAGGTAGGATCAAGTTTTCAAATCAGGAGTATATGTGAGATATTTTATATACCAACTATAACAGGTATGTGTTTGTTGTTCAAAATAACATATTTAATGCCTTTCGATCAAACCCATTGCCCATCCCTTTCCTCCCAATTCAAGTTCATGTGCTCTATTTATTTAAATTTTCTCTCTGAACATGGCGAACAATGAGGGCTGGTGAGAAGCCAAGGACAATGGCACGGGGTTTTGATCCTACTTAATGTGTTGGCTTTGTGGGAGCCTGGCCAGTTTGGATGTTCACCTTCCTAGATATGGACGGAGGGGGGAGGACCTAGGACTTACCACAGGGCAGGGAACCCTGACTGCTCTTTGCGCTGGAGAGGGAGGGGGAGAGGAGTGGGGGGGACTGGGAGAAGGGTGGGAGGAGGAGGAGAAGCGTGGGAGGAGGGGGAGAAGGGTGGGAGGAGGGGGAGAAGGGTGGGAGGAGGGGGAGAAGGGTGGGAGGAGGGGGAGGGAAATGGGAGGCTGGGAGGAGGCGGAAACTTGTTTTTTTTTTTCCTTTTCTCAATTAAAAAAAAAGAAAATTTTAAAGAATCACTGAGTCTGTTGATATATTCACTTTTATAAGTTCCATGCTACTATTGCAACACTGTGTGTGTGTCTCACCAGTCTAGTTAGCATTGTGGTTCATAGTATTCTTGTCACATAGATAAGACTTTCCTTTCCTTTCTTCCCCCAGTGGTATACATAGAACACCTACAAGGAAAAGGCAGAGGTGATGAAAATTTCTGGTCAGTACCAACTTGATTTCTGCATAATCAGGCATGCAGTAATTCAGGGTCTTATTAACTCTTAAATGATGACTGAGAAAATTGGCAGTATCCCATAACATTTGGGAGTTCTATTGAAACTTACTGACCAATTACTTGAAAAGCATTAACCAAACCTTGCACTGCTGTTTTATTGGCTATTCTGTGGTGTTTAGAGAAAGCATTGTTTCCCATTGTGGTGTAACTGAGTTTAGACCCCTTTAATATATGTATATTTTTATATTTTTGGAAGTGTCAACAGTGGTAAGTTTCTATATTGCAATATTTAAAGTTATTTTTCAAAATTAGCTTACTAGCTAGTGGATTTCCAATAAGCAATTTTATACTTCCTAAAGAAGTATAAATAAACTAAATTAGGGATAACCAACAATCCAATCCTTTCTCCCATCCCCACAAATTTTATCTATCTATCTATCTATCTATCTATCTATCTATCTATCCATCTATCCATCCATCTATCTTAGCTTTCTATCTTGTATGTGTGTAGGAGTAGATAAAGAGTATATTGAGAGTAGTTGTAGGCAGAGGTCAATGGAAGACAGCAGATCCCCTGGAGCTGCAGTTACAGACACTGTTTACCATGTGCATTGGAGCCTAGATTTTGACCTCTGCAAGAAAAGGACATGCTTTTAGCCACTGGATCTCTCCAGCCATTGGTGAGGACCTTGGGAACACTTTTAAGATTATCGTTAAAACATTATGGATTCTTGTTCAAAAGTTTTGTAGTTTTCCAGAAAAAAAATATTTATCACAAAATTCAAACACACTGTTTTAAGGCTAATCCAGTAAATGTTGGTTTGAACTTGAAGGTTCACAGTAAGGGGGCATCTTTGGGGTTGATAACTTACACTGAGTAGTGTTGGCAACATGACAGATCCCCTAGAAACAAACTGTGCTGTCACTATCCCTGTGCCATTGTGGAGTTTAAATTCAGGTACAGTGCCTGTCATCTCTCCAGTTTCCCACTGTACAAAGTGAATGAATGTATACCTTTTGTATTCCTACCACCAACCTGTACTGAAACTTCAAAGGTCTGTGTTAGTTGTCTGAAAACTCTGAAACAGTAAAAGTCAGCAATGTTAATTTTTGGAGGAAGTTTTGAGAACTGATTTCCATTTTTAAAAACCATACATTAAATAATATATCACAGAGATGTGACTGAAACTCAGCACCACAGAGGTTACAATTGTAGTATGCCAAAAGGGAAATAAATTTATACATATAAAATAGAATTTCTATCATTTCCAAGCAGAAAAAGGAGAAGACTTGATGGAAAAGGTTTTTATGTTCAAAAACTTGATGGTGGGGGACTAGTTTCTTATATAAGATATCACAAACAACACTGTTAAGGTACAAAATTATTGAAAATACTAATTTTTTATTTAAAATTTTTTGTTCTCTGTGTAATGTTTCACTTTATGACCTGTGTTACTTACTAAGGGTTCTTCTACATCATATAAAAGAAAAAGCCTCCTACGCTCTGATCCATTGCTCTGGTTCATGGCATCATTGATTGATGTTTTAAATTGGCATTCTTGTGGCAGGACACACTGTATGTTCTCTGTTGAAAGCTTCTGTGTCAACTGAGAATTGAATAGAGTGTTACCAGAGGATAAAGACATGGCAAACATTAAAATAAAAAAAATACTGAAGATGCATAATTTATAAATGTGAAGAATACAGTCCGCAAATACTGCTCATAATTTGCCAAATTGTGCTGGAGAGATGGCTCAGCCATTAAAGGCTAGGCTCCCAACCAAAATCATAATTTGCGAAATAGTCATAAAATGTACTTAATAATAAATTAAGATAAAATGTGGAAATAAATACAGCAATGAAAGTAAAATTAGTAGAAGAGGTAACTTTGAAAACAGAATCCTAAAAGTATAGTGGAATTATTAGAAGAAACATTTTTTTCAAAATCATCTTTTTTATATATCACATACTAGATTATACAATTGTAATACAATTACTAAATCACTACAACTCCCCATGAGAGAAAAAATTAGAAGAGATAAATAAGTATCCTCTAACAAAGGTTTATAAGGTGCCAGTGAGCTACATGGAAGAAGTTTAGCATCTTTCTTCACTGGTGACAAGGCAGTAATGAGATATTGTTTAACACTCTGTAGGACGGCTGTAATGGAGATATAGAAGAAAGAGTTAGTGCAGCTGTGGAGAACTTGGAACACTGAAACATTGCTGGAGGCGATGTGAAACGAATGGTGCACCATATTCCAACAACTGTTAGGTGCCTCTTTAAAGAGTTAAATGGAGTTACTATATTACTCAGGAATTTCATACTGAATGGATATATATGCAATACGTATGCATATGCATATCATAGGATAATTAAATATATGTTCCACAAAATACATATTCATGACAACTGTATTTATCACAAAAGTTGAGAAAATGAAACTACCTGAATGGTCATCAGAAGATAAATGGGTAAACACGATGTCTTTCATGCACATCAGATCTTCTCTAGTGAGAAGAAAGGAAGATGCAGGACATGCACCGCTGTGCCGCAGGACACTGAACCGCTGAGAAGGGGAACAGGCAGTTGAGGATGTCAAAGAAGTTGTGTGGATCAGAAACTCCAGCCTGTGTGCAACTCAGTCTCCAGTTGAAGGATTTGAAAGAGGAAACAGACACGACAGACACTTTTTATAGAAGTTAGACAGTGAAACATTTTAATGATTAAGATAAAGCAATGACCTTTGTTGTTAACTGGATGTTTCTGATTGGCTAAGTTTGAAGTTTGGTTTTTTGGGATAGGAATTCAATCAGTTCAGGTTGTTTGTTTACACAGGAACTGAGAAGGCTGGTCTTAGGCCAATCCTCCTACACCCCCCCCCCCGCAATTAACTACTATTTGAAGTTAGTCAATCACCAAGGACCCCACATTACCTGTTACTACGAACATGAAAAGCCAGAGGAGCCAGTCCACTGAGACAGAACAGCTTGGTGGTTCCTTGGGCCTGAAAGGTGGACAGGAGAATGGGAAATTACTGCTTACACAAAACGAGATTTGAAGGAGTTGGAAGTGAAATCATAAAATGTGATAATGTAGTGTTGTACACTTGTAAATATAGTAATATTCACATTTCAAAGGTGAGTTTTATGAAACATAAATCATATAATGCAAAGCTTATAAAATCATTGAAGTTCATAGTAAGTTATAAGAAAGTGACAGTCTGAATTTGAAATTAGATTCATAGAAATGGAAAACCACAGCAGCACAGTGAAAAATTTCCATGTTGGGGTTTGTAGTAATAAGAGCGGCGGGGCTCCGTCCCCAACACCCCAGCCGCCTGCTCGGCTAGCTTATGCCCCGAAATAACAACACACAAACTGTATTCATTTAATCACTGCTTGGCCCATTCTCTTCTAGGCTAATTCTCACATATTAATATAGCCCATTTCTAATCATCTGTGTGTAGCACCCCAAGGTGCGCTTACCGGGGAGATTCTAGCCTAGTCCATCCTGGGTCGGAGCTTCATCCCGGGAGCGGGGCATGGCGTCTCTCTCAGGCGTCTGCTCCAGAGAGGAGAGCTGTGGAGTCTGAGCTCACTTCCTCTTCCTCCCAGCGTTCTGTTCTGTTTACTCCTCCCACCTATCCTCTAACCAATAAAATGGGCCAAGGCAGTTCCTTTATTAGCCAATGACCTTCCTCCATCAGGGGTTTGTTCTTTTGTACTTTGTATTGGCATGTGTCCTTGAAGCTATGTGAGCTCTTTTCATACATGGTGACACATTAAACATATTTTTAGAAGCATCCTCTTCTTAGTGATTTAAAGTCCCTTAGAGCAAACATCTTGTTGTATAGTGAAGGTCTTGTTTTTACATAAGCAATAAACCTAAAGACCTTGGAAAATGGCTTTTATTGCTTCAAAAATGTAGGGGTGGGATTCAGTGGGAGAATGCTTTCATTCACTGTAGCATCTAGTGAAACTGTGTCAGGCTGTTACAGAAGGATGCCCAATGAGACCCTGAATGTCTACTGCCTGGATAGTGTAGCTGCAGAGCCGGAACTCGGGAGCATCTATTCTAAACGGATGTAAGAATGCTCTTCCTAAAATATAAAAAGGAATCATGACTAAAACCTTTCAGTGCCTCTCCATTGACCTTACAGTAGAATCTAGAACTTTGTGTTGGCTTTCAGAGCTCAACCTTCTCTGGGCTCTCTTCCTACCCTACCCTCATCAGAAGGACTCAGTGCTCTCCCTGGCCATGCTGGAGTGCTGGAGGCCCCTTTGACAAGTAGTCTTCTGCTCCATGCTCACTGCTTATAGTGAATGAAGCAGGCTCTCCTCTGGTTGTCTGCCTTTAGCCTCTTTAACAGATGTTAATGCCGCTTCTCACTTTCGGTTTCATCCTTCAACTAAATGAATGTGGAAGCCTTCCTTATCTTTAGAAGAAAAGGGTGGGTAGCCCTTTAATCCTTTAATTAATACACACTAATAACATGTTCCTCTCCTTCTGCCTTGCAGTTATTATTTATGTCTATTTTATGTTTAATTGTAGATGCCTCGAGGATAGAGATTCTTGCTTGTACTTAGTGCTCTCTGTGTTCTTTGGTGAATTTCTATTGTCCAACTGCATAAATATGACCTTTCTACTCTATTTCCTCAACAATGGCACGTCTTTCCAAATTCATCTATGTCTCCACCTTAGACTTTCTTGTGTCTGTATGAAAACTCTGAACTCCTTGGCATGGACTACAGTCCTCTGAGTGGTAGTGACATCACTCACTGTCATCTGCTTCTTCTGTGTGCTTTTCCCCCATCTGCTAAAATGCCCATGTTTCATCCATGACTCCTTACTTACTGTCTCCGTACCACTTGATAAGGTAACATCTCAGAGAATTCATGTCATCCTTTTTATCTTTATTTCCAGTGCCTATTAAAATGTTTGACAATATTTGTTGAACTGAAATGACTTCAAATTTGATAGTAGAAACATTTTGGTTTAATGCACTAGCTGGATTTAATTACATTTGTTTACAGTTTTTCTCCAAAACTTAAATTACTAACATTACTGTCTCCCATGAGAGCACATCCAGAGAACAGTTATAATTTGTGATTATTATAACGAATACACAAAGTATGACATTAAACATTTACACAGATACCTGGTGTTGTTGATATCATATGTGCATTTTGTGTAAGCTGTGTTATATATCTCATCTATCAGGTTATGGTTTTGAAAATAAGGGCAAGATAAAATTAATGAGCAATAAAACAAATAATAATGGTCCATGTGATTTTTTTGTCAATAGTTCTCGGTTCAGGTTTATGTCAGTCTTCTACTTTCTACTTCTCAGCCCAGGAATGACAGAAATAGGTATTTAGCTCCCCACGCTATAGGCTCCACAGTTTTCCAGGCAGACAACATTTTCAGGGCTGGAGAAAGACTGAGTCTCTACTGTCAGAATAAGTATCTGTTAGATGCTGTGAGTTTATCCTCATGTACAGAATTCTTAGAACTATGTTCTTGGGAGTTCGCTCGTGTTTTAGATGCTATTAGCTAGTCTTTAAATCCATATAATCTTGATGCTTGAAAAAGCTGGGTTCAGTTGCCATCTTCACAAATCACGAAATGTTGTCCATACAGGTTGTATGTCAAAAACTCTGGTCAACATCTGTTTAAAAAAGCTGTTAATTATGTTATTTGAACCCTGAAACCTAGTTTTAACTGGGTACCCCATTTTATCCCGAAAACGATTTAAAAAGTGCTCTTTTGAGGTATTTTGTGATTTTTATATTGAGAAAAGTTAATGGATTTATAGTTGGGTTTTTAGACATAACTTCAAGTTCAGCATATTGGGAAAGAGACTTTTAAATTTTCTATGGAGTATATCCTGGAAGCTGACTTCCTAGGAACCTGTCCTATGCATTTATGTGAACTACATTTTTCCTAGGCAAAGCATTATGAAAACAGAAGACTTAACATGGCTACCTTTTACAGATTGCCTGTTTTCCTGGAGCTAGACATGAGCGTAGAGAAGGCACACCTCCCTCCCTGAAAGCCACTGTTCCACGTTCACAATCCCCATTCTCATTTTTATTTGATTAGTTTTTCATAAAGAGTGAAAGTTATGGGGCTGGAGAGATGGCTCAGAGATTAAGAGCACTGGTTGTTCTTCCAGAGGTCCTGAGTTCAATTCCCAGCAACCACATGGTGGCTCACAACCATCTTTAATGAAATCTGGTGCTCTCTTCTGGCCTGCAGGCATACATGCAGACAGAATACTGTAAAAATAAATAAATCTTAAAAGAGTGAAAGTTATGATATTCACAGTGTATATTTGGGACATTTCTCAAATCTCTTAAACAATAAGCATTAGCATGTGGTGTTGCATGGGGGATCAGCCTCCAGTAGCACAGGGCTTAAAGGGAATCCACAGAGTCAGTGTGTACTATGACTTTTTTATCTGAGGGGATTAGAAGAAAAGACACACACTCTCTTGATGGTTTCCTTCTTTTTCCTTCTGCATTCTTCATTCTGTGGTCTATATTCTCTTTTCTTAACTATATCAAGAATGTTCTTTCTTTCTTGATGATTTCCTTCACCTTCTAACTCTCTTGATGTTCTCCTAATTTTCTCATTCTTAATGTTTTCCTTCTAACTTATTAATTCCATCTGTATTTACTCTTTCCTTTACAGCTTATTTACCCCAGCAAAAATTTTCAAGCAATATAAAAGTTACAATGTGGTTATATTCTGTTTTTCAAGTGGATGGTGAGTGAATACCAGTAATAAATAGCATGTTTTCCATATCCCTTACCTGATTAAACATTTTATGTATTACAGGTGAAAAACAAATTATCCCAAGAACCCACATACACTCATACCTAAGAAACTTGCTATAGATTAACAATGTAGGAAAGCAAGCTTTTTTAATTATTTTCCTGGCAGGCTGAATTTTGTGGTTACAAAGAAAGAACCAATCACTTTATTACTTAACTTGAAAGCCAATCTTATGAGGAATCTTACGGGGATTACAAACCTAAATCTTTACATATGAAAAAGAATCAGGCAGCTCTACTTTAAATCTTTAGGGAACATACCCATTCAGCAACAGTTTATTTCAGGACATTGAGGTCAAAAATAGGTATAAGTAATTAATCATCGCCTTTGGTCATCAACCAAACATAACAAAAAAGGCACGTCAGCTAATGATAACTAGGCTGCTTTGTTCTTGACCTTAGAGTTCCTCACTTGTCTATGTGCCTTTCTAAAACTTCAGAATGTCTTCTTGGGCTTTTCACCTCCAGGTATTTGATAAAAACATCTTACTCTAAATTATTTTCAAAATTTTGTTTCAGCTGTTATACCCTCCAAAACCTGTGAACACATCACCCAACATTAATATTAGCAGAATTAAAATGAGTTTAGCTACTGGGACTCATTTGTTTTAAATAATTGTTGTCCTAAACCACCATCTATGTGGCTCCACAATAGAAACGCATAAGTTCTGGGTGTGTGACATGTCCTTATTTTATTTTTATCATCAAAACTTTATTTAAACTAACATTAAATTAGACCGTACTGCTTAAGAAGAAATCATCGTCATACTAATGCACAGGTAAAAATGACCTGTAGAATGGGATGTTTCCATGAGATAATTCACTACATTTCAGGCAGTGGGGATCTCCCCACACCCATTCACACCATGCCAGATATTGGAGGAAGATGGCCGTGGCAAATATATGAAGGCACAGCAGATACGAAAGACATGCTCGGGCAGTTGGAGTCTGTCGGTAGTCTCGGGGCCTTGCCTGTCCAAGATTCACCCATCGGGGATATTCCTCTATGTGGGCTGACATCTTGGAAGTATACGTCCATCTGCTGCTCCTCTGACATGGCCACCATCAGACATGAATTCTGTGGTTAAGAG
This sequence comes from Microtus oregoni, assembly GCF_018167655.1. Lineage (NCBI taxonomy): Eukaryota > Metazoa > Chordata > Mammalia > Rodentia > Cricetidae > Microtus > Microtus oregoni. Next base: position 45,925,907 of record NW_024543060.1, read on the forward strand.
AGATGAAAGCGAGAGAAGAGGGAGGCAACAAGAAGTAGAAAGAGAAAGAGAATGAATTATCTGTATCCTCATGTCTTTCCAAAATTTAATATTGTCAGTCTTTACAGTAATTTTATAGTAAGTTGTATGCAGTTATATTCAATTTTACAGAAACGTATTGAGATATATTTAATTTCATATTTATTGCCATTTTAATGTTATTCTTTTAAAATTATATGCACGAGTACTGTATCTACTTTTACTTTATTTCCATCCTCTTCTTTCTCTTCCTACTCCTCCCGTGTCCCCCACTCCTTCTCAGATTTAAGGATTTTTCATCTTTAATCATTATTGTTTTCCACATGTGGGCACACACAGACACACACATACACACTCTCTCACACACATACAGGCCCACATGCACACACAGGCATGCACCCTGTTAGTGTTGCTTATATACATATATATTTAGGGATGACTGCTGGGTTTGGATAAACTACCAGGCATCTTTTCTTCGAAGAAAATTAGTCTCACTCTTTTGCTGCTATTGACTGCCTGTAGCTCCACATCTAGGGCTAGCGTTGATACCATTTGTGCATTTATTTCCCTTACTAGATTTGTTTTTGTCTATCTTTAAAATTTCCAAGCACTCTCTGAATGAAAAATAATTTTTTCACAGTGTTGAAATTATTCTCCCCATTTGCAGTGTCTCCCGAGTATCTTTCTTTCTGTGTCATTTGTGTTGAATGAATGTTACATGGAAACTTCTTTGTCAATCATTAGATGTAAAAAATTAGAAAAAGATGGAAAAATCTGAAAAATTGTCATTGTGTTAAACAGAAAAAAAATGTTGCACATTGAGTGCTCAGTGGAAGGAGGCATTGAAAATTTCCCTTGCATTACCACGTGAGGCTGCTAAAGACATTCATGCACTGTATTCATTTGTATCAACTGTGTTGAACAGGACAGATTGATAGCTATTGCCAATTGAAAAACAAAACTAACACCAAAAACCATCAATGGAAATATTTCTTACCTTACAATTTCAAACCTGTAAGTAGTATCTCTATTGGAGATGCACAAACCAAATGCATAAAAGGCAGACAGAGAGCCTGGAGTTGAGAGATCACACACTGTTTAGTTTCGTAGGTGAACGATGGCAATGTTTAGACAGGCAGAAAGAATAAAAGTGCAGAAACAGGAAAGGGCAGTGTCACTCTGGAGACTCTCAGACATACGCAACACAATTTAGCAGAAACTTGGGCTGTTTAAAGTAGAGTACTGGGAAATTCCAAGTTTGAACTCTAAATTCACATGAAATGCTTTGGTTCACATCATTAGAAAGTGGGAAGAATGACCAATGGCTTTGGATCAGCGAAGCAGTGTGATCAGAGCCTGCTTTACGAAGTTTAATCTTAGAACCCAGAGGGAAGGATTAGGGTAGGGCAATTGCTGGGAGGAAAGGAACCAGGGCTTCTCTTGCTTCTGAGAGGAGGCGGTGAGGGCTCACACCTGAGTGATGAAATTCCCACACAAGGAGGGTGGGAGCCCAGGATACCCGGAGGGAGAAAGCTTTTGTTTCAGGGCTCCCAACTGTCAGTTGTTGCCATTTTTAAAGCATCTTCAAATAAAGGGAAACATAAGATCACTCTGATTCAGCCTCCCTTTTGTTTTTATCTATTCATTCCTTTGTAAAATTCTGACTTTTTCCTTTCAGGATGTTTGCTTCTTTGGGTACATTCCATGAACACCTCTTTCTGTACGGAAGTGTTATTCTCTTTCCATTGCCCTTAACTTCAATTCTCAGTTGTTTTTCTCCCTTCCCTGTGGTACTTTTTCATCTGTGATACATTGTGGTTGTGTGGTGCACAGGCTGGCTGTGTCTTTTCCTTTTGTGACAAAGTAGAGTAGTTTGTAGTATGTCATTCTGTCTAACTCATAAGACTGTAAATGTCAAAGAGCCCAAAGCATCACAAAATGTTTCTGTCTATAAGGGACAAGATGTTTGTTCATACACAGAGATGGGCAAGGAATGACTCTGCTCCAGAGGCCTCGAACTGCCCCATGGTACAGAAACTACAGTATACACCTGGGAAATTCGAATCTTTATACACTGCTGTCAATGGAATCAACCAGTCAGTCTCTGCACACACAGACTCCCTTCAGAAGTCTTTGTTTACATCTGAAGAAAAAAAATTCCTTCTTACCCAACTAGTGTCTAGTCTGCTTAGAGAGCAGATAACAGAGACCAGGCAGGGAAAATTCCAGGTCTACTTCTAGTTAATATTGCTGTTTGAGTCATGAGTCTTATAGAGTTAAAAATGTACCTACATGGACATGGTCTTTTTACAAAGTCCCCACAACTGGGCAAATACGTATGTTTATTTTTTACAAATATCATAAGATGATATTTAAAAATCAATTACTTAAAGTCGATTGGTACATTTTCTCCTAAAACACATCATTGTTAATGACTCTAATGGACTCTGTCAGCTGGTTCTGTATTTCCAATACTAGACGCTCAGTATCCTGAGACTGTTGGAGTCTCCAGAATAGTCAGCCGGTCAATCTTACCCTATTTCTCATCCCTTCTAGCTTTCCAAGACAACGTCCAATCATTAAAGTGTCTCTAAGCTCCTCCATCCAGTCTCTCTCCCCACTGTCATCACCGTGGACCATTCCAGGTGACCGGCTTCCATTTCTAATTTGAAAATAATGTTAGCATATGGAAATGTCAAATACATTTTCCTCATTCCTTTTTACTTTTGCTTTTCTTCGCCTTGTAAGTACTTATTTATCTCTCCAGGCTACATTCCACGATGTGCCACCTCCAAATCATGTGAAGGACATTTTAAGTGTCTCTGGATGACCATAGATGAAAAAGTAAACTCCAAGCTTACTTTATTGTTTAAACTAAAGGCCTTTCTGGCTCTAATATTCTGTGAACACATTGAAAATCTTGTGTTGCTCTATTATCATAAGTGGGTCAAATTATCTGAAATTGAATGTCTCCCATCAAATATAAAATTGTTTTAACATACTTTTGTCTTAAAACAAAGCAGGCTGTTACTATGTTCCATGGGTTTTCTAGAAGTGCCCCCAAAAGGCTTCTTGTGTTTTCAAAGAAAGCAGTCTGATAAAGCCATGAGTAGCAAGTCAGTAAATTCTACCTCTTCTTATCCTCTGCACCTGCTCCTGTCTCCAAACTCCTGCCCTGCTAGGGTGTCTGTACTGACTTCCATGATAATGAACTGTGATATGGAAGGGTAAGATGAATAAACCCTGTCCTCCCCAAGTCGCTTTGGCTGTAGTATTTCATTACTATATTATTTGTTATATTAGTTACTATACTATTAGTTAGTAACTCTAAGACAAGTTGGTACCAGCGTAGTAGAGTATTTCTGTGACAGACCTGAATGTGGGTTTAAGCTTATGGCAGGACTTTGGAACTTTGAACTAGAAAAGCCATTCAGTGTTGAGAACTCAGTGGGATTATTTCTTTCTTTGGTTGTTTGTTTCTAGAGAGTGTTTCTCTAGATAGTTACAGCTGTCCTAGAATTCTCTCTATAGACCAGGATGACCTTTAAACTCAAACACCTCCTTGTCTCTGACTCTCAAGCACTGTTCTTTAGAAGCCTATAAAATAAGAATGTTTAGAGAAGTGTAGAAGATGGAGGCCTGGCTTGTGAAGCTTCAGAGGGAAGTTTAAGGACGCTATCAGGGTCATTTGTTGTTAGGAGTTAAGATGCTGTAGTTCTGGTTAGCTAGGGCAGAAGAATCAGCTGTGATTAAAAAGATACCAGAACTCCTAAGTGAAACCTTTGCTTTGTTTGGATACTCGATGCTGATCAGCTAGAGCTAAGACATTAGTGTTATTAAGAAAAGACAAGAACAGTTAAAGGGAAATTTTCTGTAAAGTGTTCTCTAAGAGTCAGCACACTCAAACTTTGTTTCAGAGAAAGCCAAGATAGTACCTTGAGCTGACTACCAAACTTGGTGTAAGAGTCACCCAAGTGGTTCTGGTTTTGAAGGTATACAGGGTTCATGGTGAGCAGGTTCTTGGCACTGTATAACAAGGTTGGAGTCCCTAAAGAGACCTAGGAGAGACTACCAGTGAAAGTACAGCCTTTTCCTTGACCAATAAATATATTTCCTCTATTGAATCTTTAACATCTTTTCTATCCTTTGTATCCTGTTGGTGATGCTTGCATCTGTAGTTCCTGTTTGCCAACTCAGTTCATTTCCAGAATTCCCTTAGTTTGTTTTCTTTACTGCCTCTACTTCAATTCTCAAGTTTTGAATTTACGTATTAAAATATCTAAATTTATGGGTACTCTCTCATTCAAACCACCAGAAAGTTTAGACATCTAGCTGGACCACGTAGTACAGGCCTTTAACCTCAGCACTTCAGAAGCAGAGGCAGACAGATTTCATTGACTTGGAGCTCAATCTGGTGAGTTCCAGAAAAGCCAGGGCTACATAGAAAGAGTCTTTTTCTACAAAACCAGGGGAGAGAAAGATACACAAAGACGCACAGACACGCATACACACAGAAAGAGAGAATTTTTGCTTCCCTCATGAAAATATAGATTCTCTGACAGAAGGTTTATTGCTATATTCTCATTTCTTAGAATAATGTGAGTAATATGTGCTCAGTTTATTGATCAACACTGTGCTCTATGCAGTTAAACAAGCACTAAAATCTTTATAATTGACTTTCAGTCTTGGGGACTTGCCAAACCAATGTGTGCTTGGGACTGGAACTAAGAGATGCATGATGGAGGGAAGCAAGGAAGGAAGGAAGGAAAGAAGGAAGGAAGGAAGGAAGGAAGGAGGCTAGCGAAGAAGACAGACAGGGAGGGAATGAGAAAAGAGCATTGGCTAACGTTTAGTTTCCTGTTACAGAATATCAGATGGCTTAGATAGGGCAAGTGGCCCCATGACTAAGTGCTCACATTACACTTGGGCTTTAAAGCACACATCTAGTAGGTTTTCACAAAACATTGGATTTTTGTGAAGCCCTCGTGTATGGGTACAGATTTCACTGTAGCAGACAAGCTGAATTTTCCTTTAGGATTCTTAAAGTCTATGATATTAAATGGATTCATATGAGAGTTTGATTAATGATGTCAAACAGGATTGAAATGTAGAAGCACCCTCTGGTGGTTTAGTTTATACCCTTGGGGAAAAATACAAAGTGAACATCCTGCAAGCAGTGGATACAGAGGATGTTTGTTCCTCGTGCAGCTATAACAGCTGTGTTGCTGTTCTTCACGATGTCGCTACCCATGACAACCAGTATTCTCTTATGGATTCAATATACATAAGGACTGAGATTTATGGGTTATCAATCATTTTTTACTCTTTACATAAAATTTTTTACTGCACTGCTATAATTTCCCCCAACTTTAAAGAGTATTGTTATGGATTTAATTTTTAAGATTTTTCTGTACTGGACTTCTGTATTTATTTGCAAATTGAACATGTGAATACCATCTACATTATTTGCACAGCACTAATAGTTTAGTTTTAGGACAGGATTCTATAATCATTTAATTCTTTTTTAAATTCTTATTCACTTTATTTAAAAATGCTTTTCATACAATATGCTTCTATCGTATTCTTTTCCTTCCTTCAGCTCCTCCCAGAGTCTCCCCATTTTCTCACCCACTCAACTTCATGTTCATTTCCCACACCTCTCTCTATAAAAAACAACCAGCATTTTTTTTTGAGAATTCCATATATGAGTACTTTAGTTATCATGTCCTTCTACTCCTTCCAGTTATTTCCATGTCATTCTCAATCCTCAAATTTATGACTTCTTTCTTAGTTTATTCTTCTCATACTCCATCCCAATGGCAGTTTCCCCTCCCTCTTCTTCCTGTTTCCCCTCTCCTCAACATGTCCTCTTCCTCAGATCCACCCCTTTTCCATTTCCCTTCAGAAAAGGATAAGCCTTCCTTGGATATCAACCAACATGCTTATCAAGTTGCAATAAGACTAGGCATATATCCCCTCATATTAGTTTGGACAAGACATCCCAATAGGAGAACAGGGACCCAAATACATGCAAAAGAGTCAAAGACAGCCTTCTCACCCACAGTTAGAAGTTCCAGAGAACACCAAACTTTACAACCATAACACATATGCAGAGGGCCTAGGTAAAACCCATGCAGGCTCCATATATTTTGGTTCAGTCTCTGAACCCCTATGTGCCCTGCTTAGTTGATTGTGTAGACTGTGCTCTCCTGGTATACTTGAGCCCCCTGACTCCTATGTAATCATGCAATTCTTGTTTTTCTCTGGTATTGATAAAACTGTCACTCTTCTTCCCAGTCATGTTTCAGTGACAGAGAGACATTTATTACAGTTTTTAACCTTTTTTCCTCTGATAGACTTTCTTTCAGAACTTTATATTCTCTGTATTTTGTAATTTCTATTTACATTTGGTTTTAGATGAGTTTGTTTATTTTCCTGTAAAAAATCAAAACAACAAAAATTACCTTCTAACTCACTATTTAAAATTCGTTCTTAGAAATTTTCCTAAAAGTACACATTTAGATGAGAATTAATCAGTCTCTCCAAGAGGTATGATGTAGGATGTCCTTCTGTATATGTGTTGCTTTTATTGAATAATGAATTAAGCTGTTTTATTCAATGCCTCAGCAGAGTAAAGACGGGAAAGAAATCAGAAAAGAAATAGAGAGAGAGAGTAGGTGGAGTCAAGGAGATAGCATGTAGTTGCCAAAGGAGAAGGACATGCTAGAAACTTATCAGTAGGACACAGTCTCATGGTTATAAACAGATTAATAGATATGGGTTAATTTTAGCTGTAAGAGATAGTTAATAAGAATCCTGAGCTATTGGCCAAAAAGTGTTGTAATTAATAAAGTTTCTGTGTGATTTTGGGGTCTTGGCGGCCGGGAAATAAAAGTGCAGTCTCCATCCCAAACGACACCCAGTGTAGGGCAACCACATCCACATAAACCTTGCAAGAGCCTGGGAAGGAATTCTAGACACAAAAGAAGAGAGTTAGAAATGGCCTTTTGGTAGTAGCATTTTCTTGGGTTGGCTCTGTTTGCTAGAGGCAAGCAGAGGCACCACTCCTTTAAGAGGTTTCCTGACTCAGAGTTCGCTGCAAAATCTTCGAGGCTCCTTTAAGAGCCGGCTTCCTGATTTGTGCTGGAGCAGAGTACTTAGATGGGGGTCTATGAGCAGCATGTTCCAGATTACTTACTGGTGACAGAGATCCGCTGCATTCCTGGAGCTGGGGATGGCTCACAGAGGTGGTAGACGTACCTCTGTCATATTGGACGGGGTGGAACAAGACGGCAGGGCCATCGAGTTAGTTCTCGCCACACCGGCTTAGCATTAAAATGGCTTAGTTTAAGATGTACGTTGTTTAATAAGAAGCTTGATTTAGTGGCCAAACAGTGTTGTAATTAATATGGTTTCTGTGTGATTATTCGGTCTGGGTGGCCAGAAAATGACCAAGTGGTCACCTACTACAGAGGTACTTACACAAAACTAACCTTGCTTTGTTTTCTTTTTTAGCTGGCTATTTACCATTTACCCTGGTTATCTCAAAAAAACTGCCCAGTTTTAGTGTCTCTTTTTTATAAAATTTACTTTTATTTTTTAAAAAACAATCTTTTCTCATTTTACAAATTTATCCCAGTTCCCATTCCCTCGCCTCCTCCTGCTCCCCACTTTGCCCCCACCCCACCTGCATCCATTCCTCAGAGAGAGTAAGGCTTCCCATGGGGAGTCAACAAAGTCAGACCTATCACTTTGAGGTGGGACCAATGCCCTCCACCCTAAATTTAGGTTGAGCAAGGTATCTCTCCAGAAAGAATGAGCTCCAAAAACCCAGTTCAAGCACTATGGATAAATTCTGGTTCCACTGCTAGTGGCCCCAGAGACTGCTCAAGTATCACAACTGTCACGCACATTCAGAGAGCCTAGTTTGGTCCTATGCAGGTTTTCCCACGCACAGTCTCGAGTCAGTGATTCCCATTAGCTCAGGTCAGCTGTTTATGAAGGTTTCCCCAACATGGCCTGAACCCCTTTGCTCCTTTTATTTCTCTTCCCTATCTTTGACTGGTCTCTGGAGGGTTGGTCCAGTGCTTAGCTGTGGATCTCTGTATTTGCTTCTGTCAGCTGCTGGATGAAGGTTTTATGATGACAGGACACTCAGGTATAGCCAAATCCTATTGTTTGTAACCATAGTTAACCATACTGTCTTCATGGGCCCTGGCTGAGCCTATTGTGTTAGGATTCCAGTCATGGTGGTCTCCTCATAGGAGAATATTTGTAGAAATCTTTGGTTTGAAGACTTGAAAAACAGTGAGTGCACAGACAGATGAAGATGTTAGCTGATGATTTTATGCTTTGTGTGAGGTTACACAGTTATATTAAGACTGGGAAAGTTAGCTGAGTTACAAGAAGTCATTGAAGCAAATACTTGATTGGAGTGGGAGAAGTGATATGACTTAGGAGTGAGTAAGAGTCATTTCAAGGTGAGATGGGAACTTGAAAATCAGTGGGAAGCCAGACATGGAACTTAAAGCAGGAGCTGATAAGCATTACAGAAGAAAACAATTTTTTTTCAAGACACTTCAGACTGATTACAGGGGAGAATAGTAGAGACCAGGGAGGAAGAAAAGGAGGAAATTGCAGTATAAATCAAAGATGAAAAATTGTCAACAGAAGTGTGAGGTTTTTTTCAATAGGAAGAAGGTATAAGTATTGAAATGTACCACCCAAATTGGCTCACCTCAGGGGAGGGAAGGTGGCAGCCTAATGTCCTGCCAGCAAATTGTTTTCTGCTCCTTTTCAATAAAATGTGGAATAGAACTCTCTGACAGAAAGTCAAGAAACACAGGGTCTTTGAAATTCACCTGCTGTTACTGGCATCTTCTGTGTCTACTTGTGTCTTTGGATGTAACTGAAGCTATTCTCTAAGTTTTTGGCTAATGCATTTTCTTTCATAGTTGAACATAATGAAAATAAACATCATGGAAGGCTGATATTTTTCAACTCCCCATATTCTTCCCTAGAAAACAGTTCAGTAGAAGATACGGCCTTGGTTCTAATATGGGAGGGAGAGAGTAAGATAATATTTTTCCCCAATTAGAAGTTCAAAGTAGTTTTTGCCCCCTTTCAAATTTGTAAAAGAGAAAACTGAGATTCATAAAAACTTTCATGTTTCAGTTTGCCTTAAGGCCCTTTGATCCGTCACAGTGGACCATGATTATTTTGAAACTATCCCATAATACTTCCAGACATACCCACCACCGACTCCTATCATCTGCCCCTGGTTCTTGTTTCTAGTGATTGCTGACAATAAAGATTCTCCTCTTTATCTTAACACCTAGCTAATACATTTACACTTTGCTATCACTTTTTAAGCCTCACGATTAAAATTCCTTTTGAACATCTTCACACCTTGATCTTACTTTTCACTTAAAATAGTATTGTCCTTGGTAATTGATTTTGCCTTTACCCGAAATCTATAAACACTGTCATTGCTTAACTTCAGAATTGAAATTTCTTTCCTTGGGAAACTAATAGTTTTTAATTACGTATCCACATTTAGTAGACATTCCTCTCTCTAGAGAAATATACAATGCTGTCCTGTGCGTGTGTACAATTCCAACTATTCCAGTTTTCTAATAAACACACATTCTTAGCCTTAAAACCCTCCCCCAAGGCCTGTTTTCAGCCCGTCTTTCCAATCTAATTTCCCTTTGCTGTTTCCCATGCAAACACTTTTTTTCCTAGGGAAAACAAAACTGAGCCCTAATACCTTCCTCTCATAGCATTTGTGTTTCTCATTCTTTGTTCTGAGATGATTACCAAATCAGCTTCTAAGGTTATCTGTTTCTGCTCCGGTAATCTTCATTTTCTGATTCCTGCTCCTGACTCTGGGTCCCAATGATCCTCCACAGGCCTGCTCTCCCCTCTCTCCACATCCTGGCCATTACCTCCTTGTAATAATGTGGCAGTATCAATTTCCTGCTTGATAATTTTTCCTACAATATTTCTACCTTGATATTAAAGTCGTATGCCATTTTTGCCTCTTGCTATTGCATTGATTATATAAGATGTGCACTACAAGTTGCTGTATCCTCTTGTCAATTTAGACTTTTCTGAAACATTTTTATTTGCTTTTTCCATTTTTCTAACTTCGAGTTCATCCTCTGATGTGCTGTTCAGATGTAACTTCCTGTAGCATTTCCTCACGCACCCTAAATACAACTTAACCACCCAATTTCCTTTTTTTTAATTTTTTAATTTATTTATTTATTAAAGATTTCTGTCTCTTCCCCGCTACCACCTCCCATTTCCCTCCCCCTCCCCCAATTAAGTCCCCCCCCCAGCCCGAAAAGCAATCAGGGTTCCCTGTCCTGTGGGAAGTCCAAGGAACCCCCACCTCCATCCAGGTCTAGTAAGTTGAGCATCCAAACTGCCTAGGCTCCCACAAAGCCAGTGCGTGCAGTAGGATCAGAAAGCCATTGCCATTGTTCTTGAGTTCTCAGTAGACATAGGACATTGAGCCTATAATTAGTGATCCTAGAGAAGCTAAATAAGGAGAACCCAAAGAAAAACATATAGGCATCCTCCTGAATATTAACCTTCAGCAAGCGATGAAAGGAGACAGAGACAGAGACCCACATTGGAGCACAGGACTGAAATCTCAAGGTTCAAATCAGGAGCAGAAGGAGAGAGAGCACGAGCAAGGAACTCAGGACCGCGAGGGGTGCACCCACACACTGAGACAATGGGGATGTTCTACTGGGAACTCACCAAGACCAGCTGGCCTGGGTCTGGAAAAGCCTGGGATAAAACCGGACTCTCTGAACATAGCAGACAATGAGGACTACTAACCACCCATTTTCTGTGCAATTGTGCCAGAAAAAAAAAAAAAGCATTAACTGGTTTTAATGCTGTACTGCAGCTGCTTCTGTTGTGAAAATATCAATGAATGCTTATACCTATGAATTTAATTCAACCAAGTGAATATATGTATTTTGAGTTAGCATAATGGTATTTAATAAGTGCTTATTTATAAATTGACTGCATAGAAACATATCTCAATATATCCTGACCTAACAAATAATTCAAGTCTCACACATGACAATTTGGTACCCTTTCTGGGGTAATACCATCTTTTTCACTTCCCATCTTTTTCCAACCATAGAGGATCCTAAAACACACCGAGAAGACACCATCATCACTCTACCTACTTTTTTGTTTGTTGTTTAAGTGAACACAATTTGCCTTTGGATGATTTAGAAGATCTCATTCTGTTCCAATTTGTAAGCTCAGCTAGGGTAAAGTCATTCTTCTTTTATCTTCTAACATTTATCACAGGAGCTTTACATGTTAGAAGTAAAATAAATATGGATTCGAGGAAATGTATGCACAATTATTTTATATATCCCAATATGGAAAAATCAAAGAAACTGAGAATTTTATGAGATCGTTGCAATAATCTGGCATTTTCACCTGATGTATTAGATGATCAGGTTCAAAGAGGTTCTGTGGTATTTTTTTTCTCCTTTTTTTCCCCTCCCCTGTGGTATTTTTAAGGTCTCAGAAATAAGAAAAATTAGACAAATTAAAGGCTGATTTTGGCACAGAGTTTTTGGGTTTTCTTTCAGACATATTGTTTATTGTTCAACTACATATTCTTAGTTTTTTGGTAGAGTAGATGTTAAGTTTTCCAATGATAATGACACAAACTATGTAGATTACCATTGCTAGACAAAAACTGAAAAAGAATCCCTGAGTATAGTTTCTCTGTGAAGCCTTGGCTGTCCAAGAACTCACACTATAGATCAGGCTGGCCTCAGAGATCTGACCGCTTCTGCTTCCCGAGTGCTGGAATTAAAGATGTGTACCGCCATCACCTGGCTAAAATCAATTGTTTTTTTCACTTTTTGAAGACTAGAACATCCTTACATCAGTGTAAGATAATTTAGGGGAATTACAAACGAGAGTGTATATTATACACTATTATAAGCACTCATTGAGGAATTACAAAATAAAATTGTATTTTAAACAATATTATTTGTAATCATTTTCAGCAGTACTTCATAGTTCAGGCCTACCATCCAGCTACTTCGGAGGTTAAGCCAGGAGGATAGCAAGTTCAAGGGCAGTCTGGGACACTTGGAACCTTGCCTCAAAATAAAAAGTACAGCCGGGCTGGGAATACAACCTCAAAGTGCTTGCCTAGCTTGTGTGAGGCCCTAGCTTCCCTCTATGAATTGCAAAGAAACAAGGAAGTCATTGTCCTTTCTCAAAAGATGTCTCTACCCTTAGTAAAACTGAGTAAAAACTGATTGCATATTTAGCAAAAAGTACATCTTCTTATACAAATGTAAAGCATGCTGTATATCTATTTTGAGTAAGCAGTCCTGTTCATATAAGAAATACAGTTTTTACTTTAATTCTTAATTTCTGTATAGGTTTCCCATGTGTTTTCCAGCCTGTATCAATGAGCATGGGACCAGTTTATCATTATTTCCACTACATTCAGATGTGTTGATTCCCATTGTTAAATACCCACGGGCGTTATAGGAATTGAAAGCTAAAAAGCACAAGGTTGAACACGACATTGTTTCATGGCCTGTGTGAGATTCCATTCTCAGAAAAGCTGGAGCAGGTTTGTAACTGCTTTCTGATGTTTTGTGTTTGAAAGGTGACTAAGATTTGTGGCAATCCAGTGAGGATAGCGACACAGAGCCCCCGCTGCTCTTCTGATCCAAGCAAAGAGAAGCATGGAGTGAGGATCTCTACAAGGAACGGTGAGGAGACGCTTGCCAACAGAAGAAAGTAAGACCTTTGTTTTACAACCAGAAAGAGAAAGTAAGCCATTGATTCTATAGGAGATAGAATGTTGTTTGTTAAATAGATTCAAATGTAGTATGGAAGAAAAAATTTAAATGCCATTTCCCTGTATTTAAAATGTAGTTGAAGGGGAGGGGAGAGGCAGGGAGGGAAGCAGAGAAAAATGTAGAGCTCAATAAAAAATCAATAAAATAAATAAATAAAATGTAGTGGCTAATGTTCTGGACAGAGAGTTCAGTGTTAAACTCTTGCTCTTGCAAAGGACCTGAGTTTGGTTCCTAGCACCCACACAAGCTCATCTCAACCACCTGTAGCTACAATTTGAGAGCCTCTCAAAGTCCTCCTGGCCTCTGGGGGTGCCCATACACACATGATACATATATAGACAGACACATATACATAATGCCATAAAATTCAGTGGCTCAACATTTCCCATTAATTTGGAAGATGGGTTCAGCTTGTGAGAATAATAATTTTTTGTTGCTACCATTATTCTTGATTTCATTAGGGCAATTACTATATTCTAATAATTGTAATCCAATAATAATTAGAATTATTCTTTAATGTTTTATGGAAGTCCTAGGAATATGTGAGCATAGGGTATTTAAACTAAGGACCACATACTTTTAACTGATTTGAATTAACTGTGTTTCTTCATATAGCTAATGGTGATTGTCAGTCTAGGACAAGGCTGTCACTACATGTGGTTTATATTTCTGGATATTTAGCATTCTTTAAATAGAGTAAAACAAACAAACAAACAAACAAAAAACTACCCTTACATTTTACCTGCAATGGTAAAAAAATACCCACTTGTTTATATCAAGTGGTAAGCATTTAGCATTTCACTGTGCCTGTCACTATTTTACTGGGTAAATAAAACTCTCTGGTGTCCCTTTGCTTGATAATTGGTGTCTGACATGAAAAACTATTCAAACTAGAAGAAAACATTTTAATATTTAGTGAGTGTGTACCTCCTAGAAAACAGTGGCATCTTTGTCATTGCCTTCTAAATTGAATCTAAATTCAGATCTTTATGTATGCATTAGTTTAAATAGTTATTTCTAATATCTTTTAGGTAATCTATAGTAAAATACTTTATGAAGCTTTCTCAATAAAAAAATCATCCAGTTTCTTTTTCCTTATTTACTCATTTACTTGGATTTATTTATTCTTCTCTCATATATTATATCCTGAACAGTAATTTTTCCTCCCTCCACTCCTCCCAGTCCCTCACCTCACCTCTCCTCGCCTCCCAGACTGCAGATCCATTTTTCCATTTCCTTACAAAAAAAAAGAAAAGAAAAAGAAAAGAAAAGGAAAAGCAAGCCTCCCAGGGATATCAGCATAGCATAACAAGTTACAATAAGACTAGAAGACTAGGTACAAACCCTCATAGCAAGGCTGAGCAAGGCAGCCCAGTAGGAGAAAATGGGTCCCAAGATCAGGCAAAAGAGTCAGTCACCACTCCTTCTTCAAGTTCCACTGTTAGGAGTCCCACAATAACACTGAGCTACACAACCATATTATATATGTGGAGTACCTAGTGCTGACCCATGCAGGCTCCCCCATTGTTGTTTAGTCTCTATGAGTCCCTATGAACCCTGCTTAGCTGATTGAGTGGGTTGTGCTCTCCCTTACCCTCTGGCTCCTACAATCTTCACAGTCCCTCTTCTGTGGTGGTTCCCTTGGCTTCACCTACTGTTTGGCTGTGGATCTTTACATCTGCTCCTGTCCTTTGCTGGATTATGCCTCTATGATGACAACTGTGATGTGGGATTCCCCTCTTTATGCTGTGTATATCACCGGTTAATAAAAGAACTGCTTTGGGCCTATAGCAGGGCTATAGGGGAACAGAGCTAGGTGGGTAAAAACTAAACAGAATGCTGGGAGAAAGGAGGCAAAGTCAGAGAGAAGCCATGTAGCCTGCCAGAGACAGACACTGGGAACTTTACCCAGTAATCCACAGCCATGAGATGATACACAGATTAATGAAGATGGACTAAATTAATATGTAATAGTTAGCCAATAAGAAGCTAGAACTAATGGCCCACAGTTAGCCAATAAGAAGCTAGAGCTAATGGCTCACACAGTGATTTAATTAATACAGTATCTGTGTGGTTATTTTGGAGCTGGGCAGCAGAAAACCAACAAGTGGCTCTCTCCTCCTACAGAACTGGGCTAGGCACCAATCTGTAAGTATAGTAGACTATCACTAGGAATCTTTTCATTGACTTTTTTCCCTTTTCCTTTTTTTTTGCAAGTCATATTCAGTTCTATTCTAGGCCTCTGGGCTGTCTTTCCTCTACTTCCTGGCCAACCATGCAGTTGAGGATCAGACTCTCACTCATAGCTTGAGCAAGCACCAATTGGACTAGTCATTGGCTGGGCACTCCCACAGGTCTGTGCCTCCAGTACGCTAGCATGTCTTGCCGGGAGGACAGGGAAAATTCTTTGTTTAGATCTGTATTGTATTTTTAAATTGGACTGTGGTTTGTGGATGTCTAGTTTGTTTAGTTCTTTATAAACTTTGAATGTTATCCCTCTGTCTGATGTAGAATTGCTGAAAATTATTTTCCCATTCTGGAGGCTGTTATTTTGTCCTATTGACAGTGTCATTTGCTCCTTAGCTTTGACGTCCAGAAGCTTTTTATTTTCAAGAGGTTCCACTTATTAATTGTAGATCTTAGTGTCTATGCTATCTGTGTTCTGGTCAGTAAATTGTCTCCTGTACCAAGGTCTTTAAGGCTATCCCCTACTTTCTCTTCCATCAGGTTCAGTGTATCTTGTTTTATGTTAAAGTCTTTGATTCACTTGGACTTGAGTAGTGTTCATGGTGATAGATATGAATCTATTTGCATTCTTCACCATCTGATTTTATTCCTTTTGGTTGCAGCACACTAAATTGTCTCATTCTTTTCAGATGGACTTCAGTTCTGGGATCAATATTTAGTTATTTGCTGGTAAATAATATGAACTGGTATTTTGTGTACAATTTTTTACCAAAACCTTTTTAATGAATGAATAACAATCCCTCTCTTGTGCTTTAAAAAGCAGTGTATTTTACCTTCAGAGAGTCTTACAATAAAAACCCAGCTATAACTTTAAGCACTCAAGGTCAAGTATATTTTAGCATCCAAACAACCAAGTACAAACTTTAGGGCAATGAAATCTTCAGTCAGTTTTATTCATTACTGAAACTAAGTGGATTCAGGTGAGAGGTGCAGAACAGCTGTTGAATAGATCTCATTATGAATCTAGCAGATTTATTGTCCTCTGTTTCTGACTGCCATCCACTGTAATTTAAGTTATGTAAATTACATATATCTTCAGTATGGAAATTGTATATATTAATTAAATATCCAAAATTATATAAGTTAAGACAGATAAAGCATAACCAAATATCATACTACCCAGTGTGCACAAACAAACGGAAGGTCTTTTCTTGAGTATATTTAAGTATTTCAATTCTGTACCATTTTTTCCTATTTCAGAATAGGGCTTAAATTCCAAAGTAATCTATTTCTGCTTATTGTTTATGTATTGTGAAGGTTCATTCATAAATTCGTTCTGAATTTTATTGCTCACTCATTACTTACTCTCCAAACATTATAGGTTTCTCTTAGAATAGGTGAGGCTGTATAGCCATAGCAGGCATTAGTGTACTGTCTTCTTTATGCTCTCTCATCCTCTTGAGTTTATTGTAGTAATAAAAGCGGCGGGGCTGTATTCCCAGCACCCGGGCCGCCTGGCTAGCTTATGCCCAAAAATAACAACACACAAACTGTATTCTTTTAAACACTGCTTGGCCCTTTAGCTCTAGCCCTTACTGGCTAATTCTGATATCCCGATCAACCCATCTCTAATAATCTGTGAGCACCAGTCTTACCGGGAAGATTCTAGCCTATGTCCATCCTGGGTCGGAGCTTCATTGCGTGTGTCTGCCAGTGAGCGGGACATGGCATCTCTCTGAGGCGTCTGCCCCCAAGAGGAGAGCTGTCGAGTCTGAGCTCACTTCCTCTTCCTCCCAAAATTCTGTTCTGTTTACTCCTCCCACCTATGTTTTAACCTATGAGAGCCAGCCAAGCAGTTTCTTTATTACTTAACCAATGAAATCAACAGATTGATATGACACTCCCACATCACTTCCCTTTTTCTGTTTAAACAAAAAAAGGAAGGCTTTAACTTTAACATAGCAAAATTATATATAACAAAACAGTTATCAAGTAAAAATTACAGTAATCTTTATCATAACTAAGGAAAACTATAACTATAACTAACTATTCTTAACCCCATCAAAGACTCCAGAAAGATACAATATTACCTAAGCAAACAAGAAAAAAGCAACTTTTAAAACTCTAGAAATGACAGAGACATCTCGCTGCCTGGATAGTCACCCAAAGTTCCTCTGTACCATTGGGGCATCCATCTTCGTCCTACAGGCCCATAGTTTCCAGCAGACATTTCCACAAAGCAGGAAATTTCAAAGGCAGTCACTATCTGCTTGTCCTGAAGAATGTCTTGCAGACTCTTTCATGAATCAGGAACCCCAAAAGACCATCTCACCTTTAGGCAAGTTCAGCAGTTCTCTCTCTGCGGGTTCTCTGTGTCCAGTTTATGCAATAGTCCAGGCAAGAGCAGTTTCTTGCCCAAATGGCTATCAAACTCCATAAGGATCCTCTTCGATGCCCATCTTCTTGAAGTAGATTGGTGCTGCCAGGAGCAGAGTGTCTCATTGTCATGAAAAGTCCTAAGTTATTAAAACATTTAAAATGCCATATTCTATAATCTTTGAAAGATATGAAGAATGGCTATCTAAGATATATCTATACACATCTAAAAAATCTTAACTAACATGACTACAAACTTGACTATTATGGTTATCTATTAACAAGCTATATACATTACATTTTTAAGTGAACTACACAATCACAAATACCTTAATCAATATCAGAAACACTTATACATATAACAAAATTGACCTTAAATCTCTATCAATAAAGCAAAATCTATACTAATGTAAATTATTCATATCTATATCATATCCCCCTTTAAATGTTAAAGAATGTTTATAAACCATATTTGGGAACATGGGCGCAGTTTTTTCTCTCCAAACTGCTTCCTGCTGAATGGGGGCGTCGTTAATTAGGTCTTTTATGGTATAACCTGTGTGCTAGTTTCATCTCAGTTGGCAGTTGAGCGAAGCAATTTTCTGAAGGTGTTCACAGCAACCCTTCAGGAGGGCGTGGTCCATCATACCATATCATAATAGAAGAAATGAACAGGGTCTCATCCTCTGTGAAAACAAAATAAGAAACTCCTTTCCAAAGCATCATGTCCTTAGATCCAAATTTCAAAGTCAAGGCATTTTCAAAAAGCTATGTTGGATTAGTTCAGCAGTGAAGTAGTAATAAGGGCGGTGGGGCTGCGTCCCCAACACCCCAGCCACCTGCCCGGCTAGCTTATGCCCCGAAATAATTACACAGACACTGTATTCTTTTAAACACTGCTTGGCCCATTCTCTTCTAGGCTAATTCTCACATATTAATTTAGCCCATTTCTAATCATCTGTGTATGGCACCCCAAGGTGCACTTACCAGGAAGATTCTAGCCTATGTCCATCCTGGGTCGGAGCTTCATCCCGGGAGCGGGGAATGGCGTCTCTCTCAGGCGTCTGCTCCCAAGAGGAGAGCTGTCGAGACTCTGAGCTCACTTCCTCTTCTTCCTGGCATTCTGTTCTGTTTACTCCACCTACCTAGGTCCTAACCAATAAAATGGGCCAAGGCAGTTCCTTTATTAGCCAATGACCTTCCTCCATCATTTCCCCTTTTTCGGTTTAAACAAAAAAAAAAAAAAGCTTTAATTTTAACATAGCAAAATTACATATAACAAAACAGTTATCAAGTAAAAGTTACAATAATCTTTGTCATAACTAAGGAAAACTATAACTATAACCAACTATTCTTAACTCCATCAAAGACTCCAGAAAGAAACAATACTACCTAAGCAAACAGGAAAAAAGCAACTTTTAAAACTCTAGAAATGACAGAGACATCTCGCCACCTGGACAGTCACCCAAAGTTCCTCTGTACCGTTGGGGCATCCATCTTCAGCCTTCAGGCCCATGGTATCCAGCAGACATTTCCATAAAGCAGGAAAATTCAAAGTCAGTTCAGTCACTATCTGTTGTGGCCTGCAGAATGTCTCGCAGACTCTTTCATGAATCAGGAACCCCGAAAGAACATCTCACCTTAGGCAAGTTCAGTAGTCCTCTCTCTGTGGGTTCTCTGTGTCCAGTTTATGCAATAGTCCAGGCAAGAGCAGTTTCTTGCCCAAATGGCTATCAAACTCCATAAGGTGCCTCTTCGATGCCCATCTTCCTCTTGAAGTACATTGGTGCTGCCAGGGGCAGAGTGTCTCATTGTCATGAAAAGTCCTCAGTTATTAAAACATTAAATGTCCTATTCTGTAATCTTTGAAAGACATGAAGAATGTCTATTTAAAATATATCTCTATATATCTAGAAAATCTAACTAACATGACTACAAGCTTTACTATTATCGATGATTATCCATTAACAACCTATATTTTTTAATTATACAGTACATATTTAAATGAACTACACAATCACAATACCTTAATCAAAATCAGAAACACTTATACATATAACAAAATTGACCTTAAATCTCTATCAATAAAGCAAAATCTATACTAATGTAAATTATTCATATCTATATCATATCCCCCTTAAAATGTAAAAGAACGTTTATAAACCATATTTGGGAATATGGGCGCAGTTTTTTCTCTCCAAACTGCTTCCTGCTGAATGGGGGCGTTGTTAATTAGGTCTTTCATGGTATAACCTGTGTGCTAGTTTCATCTCAGTTGGCAGTTGAGCGAAGCAATTTTCTGAAGATGTTCACTGCAACCCTTCAGGAGGGCGTGGTCCATCATACCAAATCGGAATAGAAGAAATGAACAGTGTTTCATCGTCTGTGAAAACAAAAGAAGAATCTCTTTTCCAAAGTATCATATCCTTAGATCCAAATTCAAAATATCTATGTTGGATTTGTTCAGCAGCATTTATAAACAAATATCTTTTAGTAGCTTTTGCTCTTCCCTCAGCATTCAAATAATTCAAAGAGAGCATAATAGCATACAGTATCAAGATTCTCTGTGTATTTTCCATCTTTGTTCGTTTTATTTTAACCTCTATTTTGTTTATTTTTACTTTTAACTCTTTGCTTTTTGAGACAGGTTCTCTGTATCTTTGACCTGAAGTAACTCTGTAGACCAGGCTGTCTTTGAACTCTCAGAGATCCGCCTGTCTCTGCCTCCCAGGCATTGGGATTAAAGGTGTACACTACTACACCTTGAACTCACAGAGATCTGTTTGTCTCTGCCTTCTAGGCACTGGGATTAAAGGCGTGTGCTACCACACACAACAACTCTCTTCCTTTTTTGGTTTTTTACTTTAAGAACTTCAACTTTTAGTCTGCATATATTTTTAACACACTTTAAACCATTCACAAATTTTCTCTGTCTTTGAGTCTCTCTTTACTGTATATCTCTCTTTTTCTGACCACATGAATCTTTAATTTACCAAGCTATCTCAGCAGGACTAAAGGCGTGGCTTTGCCAGCTAGATCCAGTCCATTCCTTAGCTTTCCAGCCTCATGGCGGATATACAGGCTGTAGCCATGTTTACTGCCACAACTGTATGGCATTTCAAGGTCCCTGCCAGCAAGTGAGCTACAACAGACAACACTCAAGTCCTCTCTCGGTAGCCGGCCCTCCTGCCTCAAACAGTCAGAGTTTGCCCTGGCAGGATGGCCCAGAAAGCCGGCATTTTTAAACGGCGCAGCTTTTTTCCTGCTATGGCTGAAAACTGAAAAGCATGTGTTCAGCTTTTTGTCAACACCGTTTAAGTGTTTCGTGGCAGGACCTCTTAATGAGCTGCAGGCTTTGCAGCTAAAGCTGAGTCAGGAAGCCTCTCTTAGATGAGGCGCTTGCTTGCCTCTAGCAAGCAGAGTAGAACCGAGAAATTGCTGCTACCAAGAAACCAGGCACAATGCTTTCATTTTGTTCAAGAATTACTTCCCAAGCTGTCTCAGGCTTTATGTGGAAGCAGTTGTCCACGTGGGCGCCATATGAAGTAGTAATAAGGGCGGCGGGGCTGCGTCCCCAACACTCCAGCCACCTGCCCGGCTAGCTTATGCCCCGAAATAATTACACGGACACTGTATTCTTTTAAACACTGCTTGGCCCATTCTCTTCTAGGCTAATTCTCACATATTAATTTAGCCCATTTCTAATCATCTGTGTATGGCACCCCAAGGTGCGCTTACCAGGAAGATTCTAGCCTATGTCCATCCTGGGTCGGAGCTTCATCCCAGGAGCGGGGCATGGCGTCTCTCTCAGGCGTCTGCTCCCAAGAGGAGAGCTGTCGAGACTCTGAGCTCACCCCTCTTCTTCCCGGCATTCTGTTCTGTTTACTCTACCTACCTAGGTCCTAACCAATAAAATGGGCCAAGACAGTTCCTTTATTAGCCAATGACCTTCCTCCATCACAGCAGCATTTATAAACAAATATCTTTTAGCAGCTGTTGCTCTTTCCTCAGCATTCAAACAATTCAAACAGAGCATAATATCATACAGTATCAAGATTCTCTGTGTATTTTCCATATTTGTGCTCTTTATTTTAACCTCTATTTTGTTTATTTTTACTTTTACTTTTTGCTTTTTGAGACAGGTTCTCTGTATCTTTGACCTGGAATAACTCTGTAGACCAGGCTGTATTTGAACTCTCAGAGATCTGCCTGACTCTGCCTCCCAGGCATTCAATATTAAAGGCGTACGCTACTACACCTTGAACTAACAGAGATCTGTTTGTCTCTGCCTTCTAGGCACTAAGATTAAAGGCATGTACTACCACACCTTTAAATCACAGAGGTCAATCTCCCTCTGCTTTCCAAGTGTTGAGATTAAAGGTGTGTACTACCACACACAACTACTTTCTTTCTTTCATTTTTTACTTTTAAAAACTTTATCTTTTAGTTTGCATATATTTTTAACACACTGTAAAGCATTTAGAAATTTTCTTTGTCTTTGAATCTCTCTTTACTGTATATCTCTCTTTTTCTGACCACACGAGCTTTAATGTACCAAGCAATATCAGTAGGAGTAAAACCGTGGCTTTACCGGCTAGATGTAGCCCATTCCTTAGCTTTCCAGCCTCATGGCTGAGGTACTGGCTGTAGCCATGTTTACTGCCACAACTCTATGGCATTTCAAGGTCCCTGCCAGCAAGCAAGCTTCAGCAGCCTGTGCTTGCAAACCGCATGAACCGCCTGCATAAAAGAGTCAGAGTTTGCCCTGGCAGGACAGCCCAGAAAGCCGGCATTTTTAAACTGTGCAACCTTTTTTCTGCTATGGCTGAAAAACGAAAAGCATGTGTTCAGCTTTTCATCAACACTGTTTAAGTGTTTTGTGGCAGGACCTCTTAATGAGCTGCAGGGATTTGCAGCTAAAGCTGAGTCAGGAAAGCCTCTCTTAGATGAGAGTGCTTGCTTGCCTCTAGCAAGCAGAGCAGACCCAAGAAATTGCCACAAGAAACATGCTTTACTCCATTCTTTTCCAAGCTTTCTCAGGCTTTCAGTAGATTCAGTTGTCCACACATCTGGGCACCATTTGTTGTGGGTGCTACGGGGCTGCATTCTGCCACCCAGCTCCCGCCACCAGCTAGCTTTACCCAAAATAACAACACACAAACTGTATTCTTTTAAACACTGCTTGGCCCTTTAGCTCTAGCCCTTACTGGCTAATTCTGATATCCCGATCAACCCATCTCTAATAATTTGTGAGCACCAGTCTTACTAGGAAGATTCTACCCTACGTCTATCCAGGGTCGGAGCTTCATTGCATGTGTCTGCCAGTGAGTGGGGCATGGCATCTCTCTGAGGCGTCTGCCCCCAAGAGGAGAGCTGTCGAGTCTGAGCTCACTTCCTCTTCCTCCCAGCATTCTGTTCTGTTTACTCCTCCCACCTATGTTTTAACTTATGAGAACCAGCCAAGCAATTTCTTTATTACTTAACCAATGAAATCAACAGATTGATATGACACTCCCACATCAGTTTATAACACCTCCCTTCCAGAGAATGATATATTGCTTCCACAAGATATATCTTGAGACCAAGTGCTTTCTTTTTATGTTTTTAATGTTGAAATATTTTTGTATCTTTCATATTTTTTCTTTTCCCATCTTTATGGATGATCTGCTTTGTTTTCTCATTCTAAAAACATAAACTAATTTCAAAGCTTCAGAATTTTTTTTGTGCTTTTTTTGAGGCTTTGTTTTTCTCTGTGTAGCACTGGCTGTCCTGCAGCTAGCTCTGTAGACCAGGTTAGCCTCAAACTCATACTCCTGCCTCTCCTTGAGCACTGGGATTAAAGACAAACCATATGTAAAACTTGAAAGCATTGTGTAACAAATGATGAACATGTTTCCATTTAAGGAAACATACATTGAATGAAAGAGGTGAAGCATGTAAAAGTAAGGGAATGAAGATGCGCTATTTCTATAAATTAAAAACACACACATAGATGAAAGCACTCCTCAGCCCCAAGCACAGTTGTCGAGGCCATTTCTTGGAACTGTGCACCTGTATGAAGTTTCAGCAGATCAGAAAAACAAAACTGACTGTCACCACTCATAATAAAATGCCACATGAACATTGAGGCGGTGGGAACAAATGGGCTAATTTTCCCTAAAAAGAGAAGACCCAGTCCACCTCAGTCTTTGTGTTAAGGAATTCCCTTCTTTAACCATAACCAAAGGAAAGTCTGCGTATATGAGTTTTGTTTCTATTTCTGTCTTGAAGCATCATGGTCAAAGAAACTTACAAAAGAGTTCATTTTGGCTTTCCGTTCCAGAGGGATAAGAGTCCATCGTGGCTGGGCAGGATAGCCATAAGCACCAGTTATGGCTGCTGGAGCAGGAAGCTGAGAACTCAGGTCTAAGCAGCAACCATAAGCATGGACTAGAAGTGGTACTGGGCTACGGGAGCTGAACCCCCCACCCCACCACCACAATGATGTGCTTCCTCTCTAGTAAGGGCTGCACCTCCTGAGCGTCCACAAAAACTATCTCTGATTAGAGACCAGAGGTAAGAATACCTTAGCCGGTGAGGGACTTTTCTCATTCAAACCATCACATTCTACCCCTTAGCACCCACACGCTGACGGCCATTCATAATGCAAAATGTGTTTAGTTCAACTTTAAACCCCCTTAGTCTTTGTCAGTATTAACACTTTTCAAAAGTCCAGAGTCTCTTCTGATGCTCAAAGCAACTCTTAATTGCAAGCCCTTGTAAAATTCATAAAGCAAATGATGAACTTCCAGTACACAATGGCAGAGAGAAAGTGATGCATGGCGGGGTGAATGAGAAGGTTGTCCATGGTGGTTGCAGAGAGCGGGAGCACTCACTTCTTCTGTCTAGAGAAGAGGGGCGAGTCCTGTGAGTCTCTTTTGTTTGTGAGTCTGTCTAACCATAAGCTGCAGATAGGCCATGGTGGTATAAGGTGCTTCTGCCTGGGTGGAGATGGAAATGAACCTCTGATGTTATTCATTCTCTTCACTGTCACTCTGCCCTCTGCCTAAAGAACACACCTCATTTAACCCCCACCCCTTGACCTTCTCCCACTGCTTCCCTCAATCTTTTCCTCAGAGGTGTCTTATTTCTCTCATCTGCCCATATCCATTCCTGGACTCAGAATGTGGGTCTAGGAAATCTGATCTAGAGATGTCTAAATTTATAAAAAGCACCCAGAAAAAAAAATACAGACCACGTATAAATTAATGGAAACCCAATTTCTAAATAACTTTGTCTCCTATATGTCATAGTTCAAAATCCTAATCAATTATCTCCTCTGTCTTTTCTCCCCTATATTCATAAACAGCAACAACAACAACAAAACACAAAAACAAAAACAAAACAAGACGAACAAAAAGCAGCAGCAACAGCAAAAATCCTCTCCTGGTGAATGTGTGTGCTTTCTTTGCTCTAAGATTTGACAAAAACTATTTGCATATTAAACATGACTCTGTATAAGAGTTGGGCTAAGGTACTTTGTGGACTGTCCAAGCATGACCGTTGGAAAGAAGAGATCTGAGTTATATGGTGGGATTGTGTTTGTTTCTGGAGATGTAATTATCTAGATTTAGCCTGTTACATTATGCTTTTTATATTCTACAAAAAATGAGCAAACTGAAGACTGAATGTTTGATATGTGCTGGTTATGGAGCTCGCCATAGCTCCATCAGGGAAGTTTCACCTAGAAACTGTAACCCTTTCCTCATCAAACCAGCACAGGGGACGCAGCACTCATATAGCTGTCTCAGTCATCCCAGGCAAAGCGATTTTCCCTGTGGCACTTCCTGTTCCCTGCTTGATTTCTTGAAGTTAGCTGGTAAGAATAAGCTATTAGCAAACTTAAGTCAGTGATAATTAGCTGAACATTATTATTTCAAAGTGGTGTGGCTGTGCCAATTAAGTGGGTAATTAGGAAAACCCCAGGACAATAAATTAAGACACAGCCTCAACACCAGGATCCCATCTGTTCACCAGCATGCTTTCCAATTACCCAAGTTTCTCAAAGCAGAACATGTGATGAAGGGATTGTCTGCATGCACCCTGTGTGTTTGAGTGAGAGAGACTGTCCAAGGCTCTTTGCAAAATTTAGATAGCGTCATGTATGATTTTGGTGTCCAAGTAGGAGTAGGAGGACCTTTAATACTTGGTGTATATTTAATCTTTGAAACAAAATATGATTCCTTAAAAAATATCTCATTGGAACATCATACCCAGAATATCCATTTTTAAACTGTGTTTATTGTGATTTGGGTGAGCTTTTTTCACTTGGATTAATAGAAGGTATATTTATTAAAAATTGAAACTGAAATCGACTCTTGACATTGCAGTGCTTATAGAGACCAATAAGCAAGGCTATCGTGTTGATTGGGAATGCCGTTGTTAACTAAAGCAAATCATATCCATATATATATATAAACCCAATATATTAAGGGTATGGGGAAATTTTACATATACTCAATAAGAACACTATATCTTATTAGGTTTGTTAACAATACAAATAAAATAAATTTACATTAAATGGATCAGTTTCTTAAAACACATGAGTTTATAATTACTGAATAAATTGTAATGCTTATTAATAAAATAAAATGAGTTAAACTTGATAATTCTACAGAATACTGACTGTATATAGTTTTTAAATGATAAATAAATCAAATAAATACACTGGGCTAAAGGTAACATTAGAAATGTAAGTATTCTATGCATAAATACATACATAGCACAGAAAAAAGAAACTTCTGAGGAGAATTTACTATCTTTTATAATAATAAAGAATGCAATTTACAATCTGTTTCCTAAGAGGAAGTGAGCCCTTTGAGGTGTCATTATTATTTATTACCTGAAAGTTTAATTTAGTAAAATAAAGGTCATGCTCTTTGAATGAGAAAATTTCTGTTTAATTTAAAACAGCACTTAGCGAGTGGTGGTACTAAGTAAGTACTTCCAGGGCAAGCCAGACCTCAGCAGAGCTTCAGACAGGGTGCCGGAGGTGAGGCCGAAGAGGAGCATGGAAGCAGGGAGCAGAGTCACAAGCAGGCCAGAGCAGAGACCCACATGAGTAATGAAGATGAGGAACTGCAGGGGTCAGAGCTCAGGCCTACAGGAAGCACCTAATGCCAGAAGGCAGAGCAAACATATGGCAGAGGTTTAGGATCCTGGGTCTGAACCTTTGGGGGTCATGTACCCCACAGAGGACTGATAAAGCCTTCCCAGAGGCAGGCTCATAAACAAGCACAGAGAGAGCTGTGTTGTCGTGGAAAGCAATTTGCTCCAGATGAACCTAATATTCAGAGAATGATGGCCTTAAACACACACACACACACACACACACACACACACACACACACACAGCTGTCTTTTATTTTCTCTTTGCTCACGGGAAACCTCCCAGCCATTGCATAAGACATCTTAATTTAATGCTAGCCCGTAGATAGCTAAATGGACACTGAGCACCTTTTGTCATGAAAGGGGAGAAATAGTGTCCAGCAGTTGATGTGATTCCACATTACAACTACCATAGGCCTTGGATGGTGGCTATGTACATGCATGTTTAATATCTAATAGATTTTCATTTCTTTGCTTTGACTGACAAGTACTGAATGCTGTAGGAAACTATGAAGCTATTACTGCTGAGTGAGAACTCTCATTGCTCACTTGTTTGGATGACTATAGGCTTATGTCAGGGAACATCACGAATACTGTAAATTTTCACGCTCCATTGGTGCTCTCCTAAGCATTGTTCATTGTGTTAATCTGGGATGTCTGTAATAGTACACCTGGTCATTTTGAGGATTAAATGAGTGGAAACAATTTTTCACATATTTCTCACTATAGGAAGAATAAGGAAATATGCTTCAAACCATGAAAAGGAAAATCCTTTACGTTGGACAGATCTCAAACTCTTTCTCCAAAAATCGATTTCCAAGTAATAGATTTCTCAGGTATACCTGGGGCTTTCAATGGTGGTTATAATGTGACAGTTGAATTGTCTCATTTTTAGCCTCAAAATATCCCCCTGCAAGGAAATCAAGCTGTGAATGGAATTCTTGCTAAATGACCCACAAGAAAATTCTGTTCCCCCCTTCTCCTTACTTTCTTTCCTTTACCTCCCTTCCTTCCTTCGTCCCCTCATTTCTTTCTTCTATACAAGCTCATGACATGTGGAAGCAGATGACGTTTATGAATACATAAGTCATTTCAGGATTTTTAAACAGCCTATTGGAGGCAAGTAGGCAGTAAACGAAGCTTGTTCCTGTTCAAATGGAGAAACATTACTTGCATTTGAAGCAGCATGGTCCTCCAAACTTTCAAGCTTTACGTTCTACTTTTTTGGGCAAGGCAAAGAATATTTCTAACACTGTATGTCTGTAAATGACCTTTGAAGTGTTTTAAAGACACAAGCATGCATTAGGGAAATGGAGAACAGGAAGGGCCAAGAGGTACTATAATAGCACTGTTTCCCATTGCCTGTCTAAAGGAGACACCAAAGTTGTAATTTTCCCAGCTGTCTTTACAATGGTAAAACAAATGTGTGCCTAGTGTAGGATTGTATCATTTAATAGAGACAGTTCTATTATTTAGTATTTATTCATTAACTTTCCTCTCTAAGAAAGAAATCAAAGCACTGTTCCCTGGTGTCTTTAGAATCACATGTGGTTTGGTTCTCTTGGAAGTGGAAAAAATGGAGTTTTAAAGCAAGTTTCAGGGTAATTCTTTGTGCTTAGACTCACATTTGTAGAGTTAATAGACATGTCAAGCCACATTCTAGAAAATATGACTCTTCTTTGATGACTTTTGAAATCAATAGAACTAAGACTCTTCTCTTGCTATATTGGTTTACCTTCCACTACCAAGAATCTTGTTATAAATCAAATATTACAACTTTCGGTTCTTGTAAATTGAACAGGCTCACTGGATATATAACCTTCATCTTATTTGGCTTTGTGTATAGTTTTCCATTAAAACCAATCCTGACACACACACACACACACACACACACACACAAATGAAAAAATACAAGAAGAATAGAAAACTTTAATTTCCATCAGGTTGAATATATTTTGGATGTTTTAATTCAGTAAAACAGTTACACATGTTGACTCCTGCTCACTAATCTTCTCTATGCTCAACTATGTTCATAGCAGCATTGTTTGTCATAGCCAGAATCTGGAAAGAACCTAAATGCCCCTCAACCAAAGAATGGATAAGGAAAATGTGGTACATTTACACAATGGAGTACTACACAGCAGAAAAAAATAATGACATCTTGAAATTTGCAGGCAAATGGATGGAGCTAGAAAAAATCATTTTGAGTGAGGTAACCCAGTCCCAGAAAGACAGTTATCACATGTACTCACTCATAAGTGGTTTTTAAACACAAAGCAAAGAAAACCAGCCTACAAATCACAATCTCAGAAAACCTAGACAACATAGAGGACCCTAAGAAAGATATACGTAGATCAAAACTATAAGGGAAGTAGAAAAAGACAAGATCTCCTGAGTAAATTTGGACTATGGGGACCATAAGAGAGGATTGGAGGGGAGGGAAGAGGCAAGGGGAACAGAGGAAAATGTATAGCTCAATAAAATCAGTAAAAGACTGTAATGTTAAAATCTAGTCCCTGTTTAGGCTACAGCAGTATGCAGTAACTTCTGCCATGACTTTCACAAACACACAGACAGACCCCCTACTGGGACATTGTGAATTCCTAGCTAGCAAACTGTGGTGCCAGAATTTCACCTAGGCAGTGATTTTATATTAAATGGAGTATAGTTCCTGTTTCCTGCTCCATACCTCTTCCCTGCTTAGGAGTCAAAGAGCCTGGGTAAACAATTTTTATTAAGTAAATAGAGCCCTGATCTGAAAAATTACTTTTATATATAATAAGGGATATTAGATAATAATAAAGAAGTAAAAATGAGAAATAGCAGAAATAGTCCATATGCAAACAGAATAAAGGAAAGTAATTTATTAATATTCTAATTCTAAGAAGGCACAGTATTATCCAGTCTAACTTTACTCCTAAGTACCATTAAAAGGAATATCCAAGACTTGACATAAAATGCTGTATTCCTTCTCCCCTTCTCTCTCCCTCCTTTCTCCATTTCTCTTCCCCACTTTCCTCTTCTCTCTTCTTCTCTTTCTCTCTCCTCCCTCTCACCCTCTCTTACCTCTCTGCTCATATACTCACACTTACACACTCATACTCTCACATTCCTTGCACAACACAGAGCAAGCACACAGACAGACCATCTGTGCAGAAGCAGAGGAGCTGGGAGCACCAGAAAAAAGTCCAGTTTCTCTTTGATAGCTGGATCACTTAAAGTCTTTGAAGGGTTTTCTTCCCCTAACTTAGTGCTGATCAATTTGAACAAAGAGATATTTTGGTAATCAGCAGGCTGGATCCTAATTGAGGGAGACAAAAAGCCCATCATGTCTGTTTGTCTGTCTATTTATTTAATTTTAACTTAAGTTGCTCAGCTCAGCTTAACTTATTTTGTCTCAGCTCAGGAGTGTGTAGATGAAGCTGGCTACTTTACACAAGCTCTATCTTTATTACTTAGTCGTGAAACCTGACCCTATCTGTCTGCCTTTCTATCTGTCTAACTCTAGTAGTTCATTCACATGAGCAAGTATACATACCACATACTACATACTATTCTCCCCAATGTAGGTAGATCATACTATCTCAAAATGAAGGTAATAGTTATTTGTGGAGTGTCCTGAATTAGAATCAGGAGCGTTGCAGATGTACCATTTCACTTAAATTTCTTGATGCTTTTGACCCAGTTATGAATAACTTGGCATGCTCATTCCAACAAGTAGAATTTGCCACGGTAGCTGCAACTTCAATTGAAATGAATAAAAGTTACGTTGTAAAGAAATTACATCTTTTTCCTTGAGTGGATACCCCGTGTTTTTATGGTGGCCATAATTGTTTTAAATCTTTTCCATCTGATCAAGTTTTTCTTTTCTTTTCTTTTTAATGTTTGATGTTTTTGCCTAAAGTCCCTTTTAATGAAGAACATGGTAAACACCTTTTAAGGTAGATTTTCATAATACAGAATAGTGATATTAGATCTAGGCTTGAATGCCCACTTTTTTATTTTCTTGGTGGGTTTTAAATCACGCAAGAGGAAAATGCATTCAAAACGCATGTTTCTTATTGGGATGATGAAGGACAGTGTGGGGATGCCTTGTTTTATCCTTGCTGCTGGCTGTAGAGTGTCAGCTCAGGGCTAAACTAAAACTACAGGAGAAGCCTCATCATGGAGCTCCTGTCAGAAAAGAGCTGCCAGAAAGGATGTGGAAAGATATTTGTAAATTTCTTAGAATGCATTTCTATCCCCCATTTCTTTTCATGTTGCTTCTTCTCTTACCATCAATTCTTGATCTCTTTTGGAGTGTAGAGGAATCCCTGTCAGTCCTTAACAAAATGAAATCATGTCAGGTGAACAAAACTTCCTGTAAGGATGGGAAAACCTGGAATCATTTAACCAGAAAGGAAAAAAGGCTCTGCAAATGATGCTGAACAAACCTTAGGTCACAGTTCCACGATGGGAAGTGGGTTCAGATAGGGTTCAGAGAACAGACCCCAGGAGTTCCTTGGGTGATACAAACATATTAAAAACAAAACCGTTATCATAGACTTAACATTTTTGAAACACACTCTGTTTGTGATTAGTGGAAAGCATTGGTTCCTAGGAAATGGTGACCATGTATTTCTCTGGACTGGGAAACCTAGATTTCAACTGTGCCTTTGGTTCATCAAACTACATACATTGCACACACACTGAACTAGTTTCAAGTGCTGTGGGATAGAAATCTAAAAATATTTTTTTTCAAATAGAATGACTTAGGTGAGAATAAAGTTTAATGATTAAATATAGATTCAGAACAGCAAGAGAAAATAGTTCTTATCTCGAAGCATGTAATTATATATTTCCTCTGCTGAGCTGGAGACTGACATTTTAAATGCCGACTGTTTGACAGCTGTGGTCAGACATCTCTACAGGGTTGAGCTTGCTCATTAGTGCCACATTAACCTTAACTTTGCCTCAGGCCATTAACTAGCAAACTGCACATTTGACCTTTGTTCTACAGATATTTTCAAACAGTGGGCAAGGTACTGCTTTTAATTTGGGTTCTGTATTATGTGTGGACTGACTTTATGGGTAAGAGAAAAAAATCAATACATGTCATTAAATAAAGAAACATGTGGTTGGAGACATTACACAGAGGAAAGCTCCATTTGGAAATGTGATTCTTTTCCAATATTTTCCCAGATAATTAGCTTTGGTCCAAATTAGAAATAGTGCCTACTGTCTCCAGTAGAAAAGATGGAGATGATATACAACACATGGCAATATATAAATGGCTTAAAGGGAACAACCTGCCACAAGATAAGGATAGTGGAATAAAACTTTATTTTTAGAAATGCCTAATCAAATGCAATGCAAACCCAAATGTAAATTAGAGTCACATGGTTAAAGGCACGTGGTTCTCTAGACGAACAAAGTTTAACTTTATTTGGGCACCATTCTTCACACCCAATGTATGAGGCATATGTCAAACTTATAATTTAATTTAGTTTAATAAAGTATTTTATTATAATGTACGTGTGACTATATACAATTTATAAAATACTGTACCACTGTTTATACTTAAGTGTGATATATATTTGTGGAGTTTCAGGGGTTCATGTTACCCAGTTAAGTGTGGGAATAGCTTGGTACCAATTTTGTAGAACTAAATTATCCATATATACTGCCTTTCTAATGTTCCCCCCTCTGTCTGAGTGCTTGTTAATATCCATGTGGTGAAAGTTGGGAAAGGGTAAACATCAGCCTGTCAAGGTCAACTTTGCGTATGCCAGGAGGGGTGCAACACTACAAAGAAACTCATTCACTTGATCTTCAGATAAAAACCTTTGAATTATTTTATTGCTCAGTGAAAGATGTTGCTTTTGTTATTAAAGGCAATTACTGTATTATGCCCCGTTGAAAGTGTTATTCTATTTTATAGTAGTAACTGAGCATGACCACGTCAACACACCACGAAAAACAATTCAGAGATGGGTTGCATTTCCTTTTATATATTTTAGTATGTGATGTATCAGGAGACTCTTCTGGTACTGTTGGCCTCAAGGGCATGAAAAGCAATGAAGCAATAACTATGCTAGTCCATGTTTCTCCCCTGTCTTCAGTAAGCTCAGGGCAAACAAGGCCGCAGGCTATGAATGAGCAATTGTGTTATAGACCTTTTCTTTACTGAGCCAGCACTGCACAAGTCTGGTCGTTAGCTAGTGATTAGAATTTCCTCTGCTCTGTGCTTCCTTGGCTGCACATTTCAGATATATAGGTGTGTCACATATATTATTCCTATCTCAACATTCCTATCTGAACATACTACATTCTCAGTGCAGATTTTCACAAAGACAACACATCTGTTTTCTATCATAGAAACATACATATAAGTGATATTTTGCTTTCTTAATGTGATAATATCCATAAATTATTGGAACTATAGAAGTACTCCCCTACTTAATATTTTAAAATTTTGATTTTTAAAACCTTTAACTTTATTTCTAACATTGATAATTGATATTTCATATATGCTGTTGTGGAAGAGGCCAAAGGAGATCCTGGGGTTGATTCTTCCCTACCAAGTGTGCCTCTGGATTGAACTCAAGTCATCAGTTTTGCTGGCAGGGGCCTTTACCAGCTAAGCCAACTCAACAATCCTCCCTGTATAGTTTAAGTTTTTTCCCATGTGATGACATCATATAGATAGGAGAGGGAGCTACTCAAATGCCATGGCTTCTTCAGGTTCTTTCTAATTCATAATGAGGGCATCTGTGATGGAATGCTATAGGATCTTAATACACAGTGAGGCTAAATATTAATGGGTTATTATATTTCAATGTAGTTCATTTCCTGGGATTGCTACTGAGTTAGTAATCTTGACATTTAGACATCTAACATTTTGATAGACTATACTATGAGCATACACTGATTCTTCACGATCGAGAAGTAGGTCCTATGGTTTAAAGAATTCTAAGGGTTTTAAGGGATCTTTTCAAAAAAGAATATAGTACTAATTTTCAATTCTGGAAACTAGTAAAAACCATGACATCACCTAGGGCTAATTTACCAAGCATTTGAGGATCTGTTGGGTGTTAATGCTGATCAAACCCTCAGAACAAATGAAGGACAAGGAAGAGCTTTTGCTGTGAGAGGGGACATCATCCATCAGAGGGGGCATATTTATAAGTAGGAACAATTGTAGGTTAGGCCTATTAAGAACACATGGGTGAGAATCAGAAAGAACCCATAGATGCTGCATGGATCGATGATGAAGGGAGGTGGAACCAATGGCATTTTGAAGAATGGCTAGATGGATAGTGATGTCAAAGGCAAAGCTAAATAGAGAAAATGAACATGCTAAGCATAAATTTTGTTCATGCAATGCAGATATATTTTATGCAATGGTTCAATAAAAATGTGAATTTTGGCTGGAGTGTGTGACCAGAAGCAAGAATAGTTGGCATGGAAAGACGTTACAGGGTGGAATGGAAAGAGGCTGTGGCCATCATAAGACATTCTTATCTATATTACTTTGTATTTAAAATCATCAAAAATGGTATTCATGACTTTCCAATGCTGCTTCTCAGTTTAGCTTAGAAAATGAATTGAAGGGAAAGAGAAAGGGCAAAATTAGGAGGCAAAGCCCATCTGTTAAGTTTGAAGTCTGAAGAATTTATCCATTTTTATATGGACCTGATAGATGGTGCTTTAAATAAATGCTCAGACAGAGTACACTTTCCCATATCCTTTTAAATATTGCAATTCAATTGCTCATATGAATTATATATGATTTCTATATTTTAGTGATGTTTCCAGGCCAAGATAAAAAATTGACATGAGTAACGTAACTACTGAAGGATAATTAGCAAGAGCTTTTAACTTTTTTCATGCATGTATCATGCTTCCAAATTTAAAAGATAATATCTTCATGATGATAGAAAAGTAAATATATGGATTAGTCACACCCATAGCACATATATGTGCAGGTGTATATATATACACAGTAGGTCTATATTGCCATTAGGCAATTTGTAACATGTTGCTCACAGATCCCATTTAAAATGTTCAGGACCTCAATCTACCAGCATGAACCAGGAAGTTTTCTCTTAAAGAAGCCGTGCAGGTTCTGCTGCTTATCCTGAATCAGGAAGCCTTATTTTTAAGGAGCCGCACCTCTGCTCACCGCCAGCAAACAGAGACTATCTGAAAAATATGCTTCACTCTGTTCTTTTGTGTCTAAAATTCCTTCCCAAGATCTCACTTTTTATGTGGATGTAGTTGCCCCACAATGGCGCCATTTATAGACAAAGACTGTTTGTTTGTTTCCCAGCTGCCCAGTGCAGAATAGTTACAGAGAAGTTATATTAGTTACAACACTGTTTGACCAACAGCTCAGGAATATTTCTAGCTAACTCTTACTCTGCTAAGCCATTGGCTGAAACAGCTTTATTCACCAACCAATAAAAGCAATGTATATACAGAAGGACATCCCACATTACCAGTAGCTGCACTAGCTTGCCATAGAGACCAGGCAATAGTGGAGCATGCCCTTAATTTCAGAACTGGAGATGAGGATAAGATTGGAGGAGACAACTTGCACAGTTTCCTTCTGAGATTTTTGGAGGCAGGATCTTCAGTTTTGACTGAGGTAGAGATAAGAGCCAGTGGCTGGCTATTTTGCTTTTTTTTTTTTTAAAAAAAAAATTTTATTTGTTATGTATACAGTATTCTGTTTGCATGTGTGTCTGCAGGCCAGAAGAGGGTGCCAGATCCCATTATAGATGGTTGTGAGCCACCATGTGGTTGCTGGGAATTGAACTCATCATCTTTGGAAGAGCAGACAGTGCTCTTAACCTCTGAGCCATCTCTCCAGCCCCCTATTTTACTTTTTTGACCTTCAGGTTGAACCCTAATTTCTGTCTCTGAGCTTTTATTAATCATGCATCACAAATACACAGGACATCTGAAAGTTCTCCGCCACTTTAGGTGTTGATAGTTTTTTTTTTTTTTTCTTCCTGAAGCCAGAGCTCTCTGATTCTGGCAATTCCAACTCTCCAGCTAACTGCTGAGATATTTTGTCTCTTCTTCCTGTATACTTAGATTACAAGTGTCCACCACATCTGCCTAGTTTTCATAAACTGTGCTTATCTGAACATTGGCATTTGAATTTGAAAAGCAAACTTTCTTTGTTCTTCTAGGTCCTGGTTTTAAAACTCAAAAGTCATTGCTTTCTAAGCAAAAAAATGCAAAATTCTTCATTATCATTGAATTTTCCCTTGTATAATCCTCAGGGGCAGGAGAAATAGAATGTGAATATATAAAAAAGCAAACCTTAGTTGATATACTAAACATTCTTCACTCTATTAAATTTTACTGTAGTACTTCTGGAATATTTTATATCTAGGGCTTAAAGTCATGTATAATAAAAACTTACTACTTTGTATTCCTTGTTACCAAAAACTCAGAAACATAAGTTGAATAAACCTTTATTCAGGAGGCAATTCATTAGCATGTTGTAAGCCTGATGTTTTCCATATAGGATAGAAAATATTTTGTGTTTCTGTATTTAGACACAGTGACTTGGGAAGGATTTAGGGAGACGGAAGTGGTGTGTGTGTGTATGTGTGTGTGTGTGTGTGTGTGTGTGTGTGTGTGTTTACATGGTATTCAAAACCTTTTGTCTTTAAAATAAGACTCATAGCCAGTAAAATTTTTTATTCAGAAAACAAGTGTAGATATTAAGATGGCATTCTTCTATAAAATAACTTTCCTGGTTGTTAGAAAGATGTCTTAAATATATAAAAATTAGTAAAATATAGTATTCTATAAGGAGTTTGTAGTAATTTTTATGTGGATCCTCTCTATGGGTTAATGTTATCTTTTTTTCCACTCAGAGAATTCATCAACAGCCTTAGACTGCACAGGTCTTTCTATGGTGGCCTGGCTGATCAGATTTGCATCACTGAATTAGCTGCTGCTGAAGGACGGCCCTGCTGGAATGGGGAGGATGTAGTGAAAAGGTAAGTTCTGTGTAGAATTCCTTTCCTTCCTCACTTTCTTCTGGTGGAGCTGAATAGATGCATAACTGTTTGCACTTTAACACACAGGTTAGTCAGACCTTTTCAGAGTCTCTGATTATTCTGATCCTTCTTATTATTTCACTCTGAGGGCACTCTGTGTTGATTTAAAGCTTTCATCATGTCCACCTGTCTCCAACTCACACACAACCCCAACCTCAAAACTGCTAGCTCCTGTCTAGTTGTTTTTATTAAGTATCTTTTTTTTAACTTCATGAATATTAGATTGTGAGAAAACTCACTGAAACTTCACTACTCATCCAAAAATAAGATTGAGAGGGGAAAAAACAGTATTTCTAAATCGTAAGATGAAATACACTTTCCACTCACACACTCCTGCTTGTTATTTTTATTTATTTTTTGTAAAAAGTAAAAATTCACTTCATAAGAAGTGCTATTAATAGTTTTCAGTTTCTAATTCAGATCTTCATAACAGTTTGGTGACATGTGTTAAAGCACTAATAGATGTTTTAATGTTGAACTCCTGAATTGTCTTAATAGCATTTCTATAAAATATTGTGTCCAAATGACTGATATTTTAAACTAATTTTGTTTTTTAGAAAAAAATGTAGCAATATCCCCAGTGAAAAGCTGTATGTGTATTTTGCTTTAGACATTTATTTTAAACATATACCATTACTTAAAAAAATGCCATTCAATTTTGAGAAGATTGAAACCAAGTGGATGTGTGTCATATTTAGGGGTGAAGACTATTATCCTCTTCATGGTAGGTTATAATACCATCACGTTCATCCTGAGGAAATTATGCCAAATACATCAACACACTAAATTGGTTGCCAAGATTGATTTTTATCATTCGTTATCAGACTGGAGTGATTATGTTGGCAATGTTTCTTCTGCAGCCATTTGTTAGGAGGTGACTGATAAGATTATTTATGTGCACAGCTGTGCTGCTTCACAGGTTCGTCAGAGAGATGCTTCTGTATCAGTTGCTTACCCAGTCTGCAAAACTGGGTAAAAACAGGAGACCTGGAGTACCTTGTGAATGAAAGAGAAAAATGTCTCAAATATCTGTAGCGTAAGGAGAGTTTTGCCTGTGTAACAAAGTCTATTTTAATTTCAGTATTTTTAACAGCAGCCTTCCTGGCATACACTCCACTATAACACTGAGGTCAAGAGGTCAAGTTTCTGATTTTAGATGAAATTGAGCTGCTGCTGCAATCTCTAATCTGCATCTCTGAAGGTCCATCTTCTGTAGCATGCTTTCATTATCTTGAAACAAAATTGTTCTCCGAAGGCATACCAGTCCCTACTCTGTCCTCAGTTATCTGTGATTGTAAATTGATCGTCCAATGGTTCACTTCCCTCTGGGCAGTGAAGTTTAGGTGACAGCCCCTTAATTAGCAGGGCTTGCTTTTAATAGACAGAAAATCTAGTAACTCTCCCTTGATATCCAGGAATTCAGCATCTCTACATTAGCCCTTGAAACAGCCAGGAGCTGTTAACTACTCTAGTAAAATTAATAAGCCACATTATTTCTACTTTATCTTGATTTAGTTAATGTTCCCTAATGCTTCTGGCACAATCCTTTTTTTTTCTCTCTCTAGTTCTTATGTTAAGTCGATCATTTCCTTAAATGATTATGACCAAGTTTTTAAAATCAAATAAAAATAGACTATTGTTAGCACTCTTAACTTTGTACTTAGCTTATTATCATTTTTTATTTCAACCAGGATTCTTTTCTCGGCAGTAATTTCTTTTCTTTACTTCGTCCATCGACTAACAGGAAAGCTATTTTGCTTTTAATCTTTTGTTATTTCTGTTCCTATAGTGTTTAATTGTATTTCATCTATTTTTATAAAGCAAATGGTCTAGTTCTCATGTTAGGATCTTCATTTGAAGCCAAACAGTTCTCCAGTGCTCAGAATGGATTCATGGAGTGACCACTGGCATTTCCTGCAAACTGTTTTTAGATTACAGTATTTCTTGTGACTTGATCCCTGACTGCTGCCAGTTGCTGTCCACTGTTCATGACACATGTCCTGTTATGTTTGTAAATATTTCCAAAACACACTTTTACTTTAATTTTTTTTTACTTTCATTTTTAAAATGTTGCAAAAATAAAATTTCATGCACCAAAATTAACCAGATGAAAAACTGTACAACTCAGTGAACTTAGAGTAGCCATTCAGAATGGATACTGGGAAGTTTCATTTCTGATTATATACTTGACTATGGAATATATTTTATGAACTTACTCATCACTAAAAATGAAAATTCCTGCATGCAGTCCTTCCTCGCCCCTAGCCTATACCCATAATTTTTTTTGTACTCACACCAAATATAATTGGTTGAGAAGTAGAGGGTGTTCAAAAATGTAATTTGTGGGCTTATTCATCTCAGGAATCTACTATAGAGTGTAAAATCTCCACTATTAAAATGAGTAGTTTCCAGCTAAATTATTTTCTCCAGGCAACTACATATACCACTTAGCCAAACTCCTACTTTCATTTCATGTTTTAGTAGAATGAACTCCTTGTGTGTTAGACTCCCAATTTACTATACTAGCTACAAAGTTTTTACATTTATATATCACATCGTCTTTCTTCTGTTCTAATTCCTTTTAGAGTAAATCCATTTTATTAAAGAAGGGTAAATGATTAATATCATTGAGTACACATGAGTGATTTTCAGAAGATAACAGAACTATAGGGAAATTAAGTCCATAAGACAGTGGTTCTCAACCTTCCTATGCTGTGACCATTTAATATAGTTCCTCCTGTTGTGAGTACTCCCAGGCATAAAATTATTTTCATTACTACATCTTAACTGTAACTTTGCTACTGTTATGAATTGTAATGTCAATATCTGTTTTCTGATGGTCTTAGGTGAACCCTGTGAAAGAGTTGTTTGTGCCTCAAAGGAATCTCAGATCACAGATTGAGAACCACAGCAATAAGTGGTACTGCACATTCGTATTTAGACTGGGAAATAATCTTGATGATAGGCGGTTGACAGTAGGTTCTTAAGTGAAGCTGAACACCTGACAGTGCAGAAGAAGAGGTATAGATCCTAAAATTTCCACCTGTCTCTAACTCTGGATGCTGTTCTCATTTTTCTCCAGTTTAACAGTAGGATTATGAGTATTTCCTGGAATATATTTAATTAATATTGTGAAACTGAACTCCAGACAGCTCTTCTAATCTCAGATGTGTTGGGCTAAAACATATTAGTCAGCATCATCCCAGCAAAGAGATGAGGGTGTAGTGTTGGGGATGTATAAAAAATGCAAATGCTTGTATAATGACAAACGTATGAACTCACATGATGGAAAGGTAGCTTAATGGTTAAGGGCAGTTACTAATCTTCCTGAGGACCCAGGTCCAGTGCCCAGAACCTGCATTGCAGTTCACAACAGTCTGTAACTCTAGCTCTAGAGGGATCCTTTCTTCTGGCCTCCAAGGTAAAAATGTGGTGACATACATACATGAAAGCAAACACTCTTAAAAATAAAAAGTAGTAAACCTTGAAAAAAATGTTAAGTCAGGATGTATAACATTTTGTAAGGGGAGAATTGAGACAGGCCCCTTCTTGAATCATGGAAATGAAATACGCTATTTGTATATTTATCACATGAGGAGTCTATATTCTGAGTCCTTACTGGATGCATATAGGTGTATCTGATATGTAAATTTGCAACAAATATGGAATAAATTTGTAGCACACTCAGCTGTGGACTCTCTCACATAACAACTAGCTTCTAGCTGTGTTAGCTTGAATTCTTTCTGACCAGAATTTTATTTTTCTTTAAACTGTAGTCTCTGGAGTGATCATTCAATTGTTTAAGAGTTCATAGCAGGCCGGGCGTTGGTGGCACACACCTTTAATCCCAGCACTGGGGAGGCAGAGGCAGGCGGATCTCTGGGAGTTCGAGGCCAGCCTGGTCTACAAGAGCTAGTTCCGGGACAAGCACCAAAGCTACAGAGAAACCCTGTCATGAAAAACCAAAAAAAAAAAAAAAAAAAAAAAAAGAGTTCACAGCAAATACCAACGGATATTCTGGGGACCTTGCTGACTTGATAACCAGTTGTCTTTTTAAGGGTACATCATTATTCTCAGAGCTGCTCTTTTCCAGGCAAAAGTATAAACTGTAGTAATAAATCCACTAGAAATCTTTTCATAAATAAAATCATGACCAATTTTAGGGTCGTTTGAATCATTGTGGTACCAATAGTATGCTTGGTTATCAGTTTTATAAGTAGTGTAAATTGTACATTGGAAGCACCCAGCACTACTTAATATTTGAAAATCTAAAATGCATTCAATGTGTTTGTTTATACTCTTTCCCAGTTAAGCTCTGGTTGAATCTAGGAGACATGTAGTGGGTGTGAACAATTTCTACACTGTGTGTCAACCCTGAAAGGTACTAATTCAACTTCTAACTCTCCATATCTACCTGAGAGTTTTGGAGTTGGGAAATTTTAGTATGAAAAGGTGTCATAAAAATATTAAAAGACTACCTTCTGTGACTGATTATATTTATGATATTTTTACTGATGCCCCTGGCTGGCAAGAATTTAAACTTGAAAAGTGTCTCAGTGTGTTCAAGGCAATGCCTCCCCTCATTTCTCTATCTCACAGTGTGTCTCTTTGTGCTCAGACGATTATAAGGTTTCTCTTCTTCCACATGACCTGCCATAGAAACCACGGAATCCTTTCCTCACCACCTCTGGTTTTGGTGGGAGTCTAGTCTGACTTGTATTTCTTTCTCTGTCACTAGGTGGGCTTCCACTGCATGTGTTAACAATGAGGCTTTTATACCTTCCCACTTGTAGGGAACCCTTACTTGAGTCTTTCACTTAGGATGAAGAAATAGGGAAATGCCATAGTATTCTAACATTTCCTCAAAGAAATATTCTCATGTGGTTCTTTTAGCCTAAAA
Source organism: Microtus oregoni (assembly GCF_018167655.1). Lineage (NCBI taxonomy): Eukaryota > Metazoa > Chordata > Mammalia > Rodentia > Cricetidae > Microtus > Microtus oregoni. The sequence continues at coordinate 45,967,462 of NW_024543060.1, forward strand.
TTTTGTATAATTAAGGTGATGTCAAGCTATGGGACCAAAGTTGTATGCATGTAACCTATCATACTTCTCACCTCACACGGAAGGCAAAAGAACATATACCATGTGTCGTCTTGTTCTCTGATGCATAAACACAAAATAGGTAGTATGGTCAAGAGTGTTTGGAGATGGTGGGAGAGCCTGAAAGCATTTTCCATGTGAAGATAATAACATTGCACCTAGAATAGAATATTAAGTTAGGCAAGTGATAGCCCTAATATTTGGAGGACTTAAAATGTAAAAGCTGGTAGAACATAACAAATCAGATTCTAAAATAGGAAAAGCATAAATTCCAGCATTACTTCAAATAAGAGATTTCCTATTTGACTGAGTACATTCAGAAATAATAAACATAAGGTGACATGGGTTTCTACTCATCAATTTAATAAAAATATATAGTAAATATGAGTAAATGAAATAAAGTGTAATACGAAAACATAGTAATGAAAAATTGGAAGACATAGTAAATAAACATTGTCAAGCATCTTCTCTGTCCACACAATGTTCTAGAAACTGGGGCAGAGAATTAGAGATAGAAACTATTGGTAGCATCCCATCTTCCAAGTAGATCAAGAGACAGAAGAGACAAATCGTGGTCAGATGTAGCTGTAATTCACAAAATCTTTATAGTTGTGGGGAATTCTTCACCTTGCAGACTTTGAAGCATGAAACAGAATCGGAGAACATCTACCCTTGAATGAACTAGTGAGTACGGGGTGGCCTCCAAGCTACATTCTCACCATTTGTAACTGCTCAGATTATTCATTTTCCCTCTGTGCTCTTTTCACATCGGCTTCACTGGCTTGTCTTCACCACCTAAAGACAAGCAGCTTCTTGTAGGAATTTGAGCAGCGAGACTGCGTCCCCAGCACCACAGCCGCCTCGCTAGCTTATGCCCCGAAATAATTACACACAAACTGTATTCTTTTAAACACTGCCTGGCCCATTAGTTTCAGCCTCTTAACCCATTTCTAATAATCTATGTAGCACCACGAGGTGTGCTTACCAGAAAAGATTCAGCATGTCTGACCTGGTGACTGGCTGCATCGCCATCTGCCTCAGAGAGCAGAGCTATCGCGTCTCTCTGCTCCAGAGAGCAGAGCTGTGGAGTCTGAGCTCACTTCCTCTTCCTCCCAGCATTCTGTTCTGTTTACTCCTCCCACTGATGTTTTAACCTATGAGGTCCAGTCAAGCAGTTTCTTTATTACTTAACCAATGAAATCAACAGATTGATATATGACACTCCCACATCAGCTTCTCCTTCACTGTGGTGCAGCCAGTAATTCAGAAAGAGGCTGTCAAATGTTCACAGCTCATAACCACTTGTAAATGATCTACAGGAACACTCATTGGTTTTTACAGATTTAAAATTTGTCTTTTTTTGATAATCTTATGTGAGTACAATGTACTTAAGACCATATCTGTTGCTCTGTTACTCCTGTCCCCTACTACCTACTACAGCTCTTCTGGATCTCCTCCCCACCCAATCTCAACTTTATTCTCATTAACTTGTAGCAATTTTCGTATATTTACACTGTGACTGAAAGAAATATCACCCCGATATGTGAAATATGTTGAACTATTTATATAAGGAACTCAGAATGTTAGCTACCACAGAGTAAAGATTCCACAAATGTTGAATCACTATGACTAAGTAAGATCTGCGCATTTATTTCAGGGTTAACATATCTCTGTTTTTGAACTCCCATAAGTGGATGAGTTATAACAGGAGAATTTTATTTGGAAACATCAACATATGTGAAGGGTAGCTTGTCAATTAGTAAAAACAATAAGAGCTGGAGAGATGTCCTGACTGTAAATAATGTGTATTGTTTGTACAGATGGCTTCAGCTGAGGTTCCAGAGCCCATATCAAGCAGGTAAAAACCCCATGTAACACTACCTTCAGGGCCTCTGATTCACCTTTTAGCCTCCCTTCACAACTTGTATGCATATACTACATACAGACACATATGCATAAACATAATTTTAAGTTTAAAAAACTCTAAAAGGACATATACAGTACTGGGGTTAGGAGGTGATTCCTTCCCAAATATTAAATTAGAAGCTATCTTACTAGGGTTAGAAGTACAGAAAAATTATTTTTAAGAGTTACTCAAATACTCTAGCTTGGGAAAAGAAGGTATGTTTTCTACCCATGTAGCAGGTTAGTCTTTTCAGGAGAGAGATAACATTAAAATACAAAGATTTTCAGAGACAAAAAGGAAAATTCCCTAAGCAGGAGTTTGGGAATATTGATGGTGGGCTAGGCTTGGTGTTGATCATAATGAACCATTAGTTGACAAGAAAACCATGCCAAACCTCCAGCAAACCATTCATCATGTTGTTCTGGGAAACAGGATAGTTCTAAGGTAGATGTACATATTACCACTTCTTTTCAACCATTGAGTTCACCAAGGAAATCTATACTGTACCAGAAGGTTTGGAACAAAATAGAGTTGGACATCAGCCATCACTGTGTGTCAACTCAGTTTCTTGCAGGTTGACACCATTCAAATAGATTATTTTTAACTTATTACGTGCTTCTATCAGAGGCTCTGACTAGAGAGGGGTAAGAAAGGGAAACAAGGTAATAGTTCTTTGAAGTGGAAACCTAAAGAGTCTTTTCCAGACCATTTAACACAGAAGCTGATCTGTCTGGGGGTCCAGTTTTCATCACAGTCACCCTGACTTGTGACTTTCAGATCGTGTTATTGAAAACAGCAGCAATCTTATTGTGTTCCAGCATGGTAATTCTGCTTTATAGTAAGAGTGGTTTAATACTTCACCCTCATAGTCACACTCAGAATTGTTTCTTATAAATAAAACAGATAGAGATACTTTTGCTCAGACTAGGTTCTATATTTTTGCATAACAGCAATACATTTATTAGACAGTGATTGTTACATATGAGAGGATATATTAAAAATGTAATCATTCATTCGTATATTTCTCCAAATAGATCCCACTGTAGTCTCATTTCATTTATACTCGGAACTCATCAGTTACATGTACATTTTATTGCTAAAGTCAGCAGATCTTCTCCTCTGATGTATTTCTCAAAGTAAGGGAACCTGTTAGAAGTTGTTAAAAAGAGTTTTGCAATACCCAATGGCAGGATGATTTCCACATTAATAAATGTGGTAGTGGTAGCTTACTGCCCTTTATATTTGGCTTGTACAAGTAATATGATTGTGTGTCATACTTTATGAAGATTTAATTTTCTCCAGATTATTCTGAATACTTTTATTCCTTTGTTTACTTGGAGAGGCCCAGGAATACAAATTATTTTTGTTTTGAGATGGAACTTTGAAAAGTAGAGTATATAATGAATTTTACATATCACAACATCCATAGAAGCTGCCTGTTATAATCCTTTGAGTTATTAACTAATTTAAAAGTCTTAGGATTATGAAGGAAATGGATCTCACATTGAAACATTTGGAAAGTGTCATGAACAACATTTCATTGTACACAGAAAGAACATTAAGTGGAAGCTTGGAGAAGAGGGAAAGAGGAAAAGAGAAGCAGTGAAAGCCCATTCTCTGCAAACATCTAGAGTTGACTTCATCAACAAGCTAGTGTAGATACATTATTATAAATAAAAAAAAAAACAGTCAGTTCTAAGAAAGACTACATAGCCAAAGTATTTCATCTATCAACATCTATCAGCAGGGACCAACCTACTGATATGGCATAAAAACTTATCCATTCTTGGGTCCTATTTGATATCAAGGAAGGCCTTCTGTATAGTAACACTGATTGCTAGTCACAGAGGTGGAAATATACTTATGGAAGGATATAAATTCATTTATAAGAACTTCACATAAAGTAAATATGAAATTGCACATAAGTAAATGTGTGGATGAAATGTTGGTCATTTTATTGTAGAGAAAATCTAGACAAAAAATATATTGAATCAGTAAAACAATAAGAGCTTAGATAGGCTTTAAAATGATCATCTTTTAATGAGCAAGATATATTAAAATATAAAAGTTGTTGCTAAGTGAAAACTGTATATGGTGAATTGGTTCAGAATTCAATTGGGGTTTAGCTGAAATGATTACCAAATTATAATATGTATTTCTACAGAAGAAAAATGGGGGGGAAACTGCAGTGTAAAATGGCACAGTTCTGTAGAAGTGTTATTAATTTCGGCTTCCTTAAAAAACACAGAGAGAGAACCAAACCCTTCTTTCTTCAAAACAGTTTGTTTTACACATATGCACACACATACTCCCACATGGATAAATAGATATATACTATATACATATATAAGGATATAGATATACATACTATGTATACATATAATTCATATGCAAATAGAATAATATGTGTCTATTTGCATATGTATTTTTATGTGTACAATACTATATGTAGTTATAATGTTAGTTTTCTATTACTGGAGTAAATAACTTAGATTAATCAATTTACAGAAAGAAAAGGATCACTGTTTAGAGGTATCAGTCTATGACTGGACACATTGGTTTGGGTCTGTGGTCAACTCTTGTGGCTTCACATATGTGCCAGAGGGAAACATCTCGACTCTTGTCTGGGAAGCACAAAGAGAATAAGGAATTCAGGTCCCAGTGTTCATTCAAAGACATATCCCTTATGACAGAAAGATCTCCTGCTAGGCTTTTCATCTCAAAGATCCTAACTCCTCATAATAGTAACAAGCTAGGGATCAAGAATTGACCATATGAGCCGGGTAGTGGTGGCACACGCCTTTAATCCCAGCACTCGGGAGGCAGAGGCAGGCGGATCTCTGGGAGTTCGAGGCCAGCCTGGTCTACAAGAGCTAGTTCCGGGACAGGCACCAAAGCTCCAGAGAAACCCTGTCTATTGGAGAACACTTAGGATCCGAACGACAGACACAAGTAGATTGACACAGGTAGATTGGGGATAAATACAAGCTAGTCTAATGGTGTGCCTACATGATTGGATCATTACAGGCTACAGCCATTCCAGTATCCCCAGGGAAGATGAGCAAGCTGACAGCCCCAGTCAGAAGTGACATTGCTATCTTAAGTTTAAACATAGTCAGGAGGTAGAATTTCTCAGTTTTTGAAGGATTTAAGTCTTTCCCTCCAAATTTCTACTGAAAGACAGAGGCCTCTTTACCCCATTGACAGTAAAATGCTTTAGTTTATGTCTACAAGTTCAATCAATAATTAACCAAACCTGAAAACAGCCTTTTATGCCAACATGAAGATTTTAAGCAAATCTAATCAGTGTGTATAGTATTCCCAGTGAGTACAATATCCTAAGTGTGTTACCAAATTAACAATCACCATCACTGTTTTAGGTGAGGAACAATAAACTTTTCTCGTGGGCTAGTGTTGCAGAGCTGGGGTGAGGAAGAGGCTGTGTTCCGTAAATACTATGAAAGACCTCTGTGGAGAGATCACATTCAAGCTAATGTGGGAAGACCGAACTTCTCCAAGAAGAGAGAACTTTATGCTTCTTGTGGCTGCAGAACATAAGGAATGCGAGTGCGTGAGCAGCAGACATACAAATAACAAAGGGTTTCTTTTAATTAAGACTCACTAAAGGGTAAATAAAGCTACCCCAGTCAGAGAAATACTGGTGGTTCATTTTAGGTGTTTAAGCAGTCTGGACATTTCAAGCTGCAGTGGGCTGGCACTAAACAGTTTTCTCTCTGCATTCACATTCAACTCAGATCACTTATATCATCAAATGTAGTAGCTTCTCACACATCCATAGCGTCTCCAGCTCTTTACACACAGCTGCTTTTCCTCCCATTCAGCTCAGTCTGGCACTCATCACAATTACTGCCGAGTCCACAAGTTGAGAGCGCTGCTCCACAGAATGACTGATACTTTTAGAAGTCATTCACAAACAGTAGATTGGCAACTTCTCCACAACTCATGTGTGATGTAGCTAAAATGTGGAGATTTTCATACTCAAATTCTTTGGTTTGATAGTTGTTAGAGTGGCTTACAGAATTCAGAGATATGCTTTGCTTGTTTTCTGTCAGTTAACAGAAACAGCTAAAAGGGAGAACAGGAAACCGATGACAAAGGATGTCTGGGAAAGGCTCTATAAAGATTAAATGTCAGGCTACAGCAGCCAGGGCCAGGCATGTGATGCTTCCACACCCTTTCTGAGCAAACCAAGCTCCCAGCACTTCCACACATTCAAATCAGCAACTTAGATGTTCTTTGAACACCAAGGCCTTAAATATTGATGGAGAATACTTGAAGGTCTGAAAAAAACAATGATTAATGTTCTTTGATCATCAGCTGAGTCACTTTTTTTTACATGTCCTCTCTAGTCCGCAGAGCAGGAAGAGAAAAGCTTAAGTTCCAAGTTGTCAAGTATTGTTTGATCTTTCTGGTGACCGATCCTCATGCAAAGCCTACCAAGTGTCCCCGCCTAAAAGTGAAGGAGTTTCTATCACTCAGGATATGTCAAGGTATTTAAGGCTGTTAGATGCTTCTATGTAAGGTATTGCAAAAGACTTAGGAGATCTGAATCAGGAACCTGGGTCAAAGACCAAATATTAGAACTAATATTTTTCTGAGCAATTATATTTATGTTTGTGTCATAATATTAGAGTACCTGAGACTTGATAAATTATAAACAAGAAAGATTTATTTGTTCATAGTTCTAGTCCTGTGCTTTCCAAGATTAGGATTCTGGCATGGATTTTTTTTTTATCATGGATATCTTTGCATAATCAAAGTCCTCAATGGCAGAAAGATAAAAAGAAGGAGGGTGACTGTGCCTGTGGTACTTTCTCTTTGCAATGCTCAAATACTCAGCAGAAGCATCTTGAAGGAGAAATGGTTCATAATTTCACTACTCTCTTAAGGTAGGAAAGGTAAGGCAGCCACAATGGGTAGCTCCAATGTCAGTTGTATTTTCACATGAATTTTGAACAAATCTTTAGACCATAACAGTGGCTCTTTATAAAGTGGATTAGTTAGCCTTTTTCCCCCACATTAACAAAATACCCAAGAAAGCCATCTTGAAGGAGGAGAGGTTTGATTAGAGTCATAATTATAAACATTTCCAGTCATGGCATCTGGACCCACTGTTTCTGGTCACATGGTGAGGCAAAACATGGTGCCGAGGGATGTGGTAGAAGGAAGTTGGCAACTTCCAGTCAGCCAGGGTTGGTGGAAGAAAGAGGAGAATGCAAGGGTCTTCAGGGGTCTAGAGACAAAATATACACGAAGACACATGCCAATAACTTACTCCCATCCTCACATTTACCTTTAAACTCATTAATCAGTCACTGATATGGCTCAAGCACTCATAATCAAATTAGCTCCCAAAACTCCACCTCTGAATGCTGCTGCATTAGGAACCAAGGTCAATGTAAGAATTTTGGAAAAATATTTTTTAACCTCCTAATAGAATAAGGACTTTTGAAAAACTCCTTTGTTGGAAGTTAACCAGACAAGATTGAACAGGGACCACAGGAGGAAACATGGGAGTCTACCACTGCCACAGGACAGATTCCTCACATAACATTATCTGCTTTTATGGTCTCATTCATTAGTACAAACCCAACTATTTACAGATCATTCTGCAGGAACAGAAGATTTTGTTTTAATAGTTTGTTTCTCTAGGACCATAGGATTTTCCCAAAATCTCTCTATACCACTAATTATCACCACTAGTCTTATCAGCCCTACTCCCTTTAAAAAGATTGTATAAGTTTCTGACCTGGTTGTCTTAATGCAAAGTTTTAATTAATTGTTGGAATGCTTTATACAACGTGTTTTGATTGTAATTAGCCCCTCCCTGAATGCTTCATAGATCCACCCATCTCTTTCTCATCCACTGAACCTCAACTTTGTGTTCCATCCCCAAGTCTGTTTTCCATTTATATTATCAGTTATTTTAGTGGACATTCATAAGGTGGAGGAAGTTGGGCTCTGTGAGACAGTGTGAAGTGCATTGAATTTGTAGTTTGACTAATATTCATAAGCTGGACAAAATTTCTAGTCTTACCCTTATATAAGCCAAGTTAAAAAGAGCACAATCAACTAAATTCAATAAAATACCAACCCAATACATTTATTTTTAATTCACTAATATGGTAGAGATAGATGAAATTTATAATTCTCAACATTGTCAAAAATATGTAGAAAAAGATATTTGTCTCTAGATAGGAGAATTATTCATGCCTTTTGAGAAGGGCAACAAAGTAATCTGTATCAATATTTCAAAGACACTAGACCTCTGAGTTAACTGCTTACCTGTAAGAAATTTTCTTCAAATGTAGTAACACATAAATACAAATATATTGAAAATAGCAAAATGAGAAGAAACATGGGGGTATGCTTAGGAGTATTCATTAATTAATCATATTTCTATGTGCTTTTAAACTATTTATAGTCCCATGTACTTTCAGTCCATGTCAAAACAACACAATACACTAAAACTTATATAAATGATAGTATTGAAAATACGGGCACTTACTTTAAGTAAATATATTTGCTTGGGGAGAGTTGTGCTCTGGTGAAATGGCGCATATGTGGAGGCCAGAGGAAAACTTTTAGATGTTGGCTGTCTTTTTCCAACACATGGGTTCTGGGAATTTAGCTCATATCATAAACCTTGATAGCAAGTATCTTTACACATTGAATCTTCTTGTGTACCCCACTAATGACTTGCTTTATTAATATAATTAATTTTGTATGTGTTATAAAACTGTAAAGATGTAAGGTAATGAACATCTCTATTCAAGATGTTCAGATGTCCTAACAGGACAAGTCCTACGATAGTGACAGTATTAAGTTCTTGTTTGAACAAATTCCTTAGGGCAATGTTGCTGTTTAATAAGATTCCATTTTGATGAATAGAGCATCTTCTACATAATGAATTTTGTATCTCAGATGTATGAAAATGTTAATCAGGTTTTTAAGTATTGTACATTTCTGGAGAAAAGGCATTGATTACTTTCTCCTTAGGCATTTAGCAGTGATGGAAAATATTTCTTTAGGCCACATTTGAATTTTTAGAGCATGTCAGGGTGTGGAATGTTTAAAATTTCCTCTCTTTCATACCTTACACACTGCATAGACTTTTCCATAACAGCACTTTCTTGGGGATGTCTACCTACAAATCACAATAAACTGTAGAGCTACAGGTTATAAAATCTAAGACTGAGCTTCCCCATTCCCAGTATAACAGCTCCAAAAACATAAGAATTCAAAAAACCTAGAGAAAAACCCACCATTTATTCTTGATTTGAATTTAAATAAAGACAGTATCAAAAAAAGGCAGACTTTCTATAGGCCATTTTCAAAGTTCTAATTGAGATGTATGTGTCTTGAACATGTTTTCAATATCACTTGTTTCTGCAATTTAAAAATATTCTTTGGACAAAAGGTTTTTGCTTGGTCCAGACAGGCAGATGAAGCCATTTGTAGAATGGAAAAGTGTCAGGACCAGCCAGCTAATTAGGAGTTTATCCATTCAGACATGCAAGTCAGCTTCTCTTTGGGACTCCATCCAAGTAAACATCAAAGGCTTCAAAATGCATACACAGACAGATCTGTTAGTGTGCAAATTGACATAATTCATCATGATTTCTCATGTGTGTCTTCTGGGGACTATTCGCCTGCAAGCTTTATTATTATTTGTATTTACTTATGGTAGAAAAAAATGATGCTATTCCTGGGGAAATACACTGTTGTTTGGGGATTCCTAATTAGCTGTTTCCTGTTCATTTTACTTGCAAATGTGCTACGTTTTGCTCTAGAAGTTTTCTTACAGCCCAGATGACAAAGCATTCAGTTTGATGAAGACTTTAACCACTAAACAAATGTTTAGACCTTAATTCAAAAGAAACCAAGGAAGAACTCATGAGTGGACAGCATAATGGGGAAATTGGCAAGGAGTCACACTGAAACCTTGTTGTAAAGAGTCCTTGTTTTTTGACTTTGATGAAGCAGAGAAGTCTAACATTTTAATGTGTAAGATACTGCAGGATAGATTACTTGAGAGGAATTCCTGTAATGAAATGTTAGGTTGCTCTCAGTTGATCATTAACCAACCATTTTTTAATGTGTATATAACTGTGTTATGTGGTTCTGGCCTCCAAAGTATGTATACAGAAGTTTCTGTCCCACCAATTCCCACAATCATTTAGTCCCAATAAACACAAAGAGGATTATATTAATTATAAACTGATTGGCCTATTGCTCAGGCTTATTACTAACTAGCTCTTACAACTTACATGAACCTATAATTTTTATTTATGTTAGCCATATGGCTTGGTATTTTTTCTCAGTAAGGCATTCTCATCTTGCTTCCTCTGCATCTAGCTGGTGACTGTGTCTCTGCCTTTTCTCTTCCCAGAATTCTCCTAAGTTTGATTGCCTCACCTATGATTTCTACCTATCTACTGGCCATTCAGTGTTTTCTTTTTAAACACCTTGAGTGACAAATCTTTACCATGTACAAGAACATTATCCTACAGCAAAGAAAATAATGTGTAGCAGTGAACTCTGGCTATGAATGATGGGACAGCTCCTCAGCACATCCTATTACACAATATATTACAATGGTAAGACATTGACATTGCTTCTGGAAGTCAGAGAGAGCAAGGGATCTGAGTACATACTGTAGTCCACACATTTTTATTGATTTGTAGTATAGTCATCCCCCTACTAATGGAATCATTAGTTCACCACATCTTCTCAATGTCTGCCCCATGGAATTGCTACCTGGCTCAAAAACCATAAAATGCCTATCAGAGTCCCTCCCCAGACTTCAGGATTGACATTACATTATGAGTTTTACAAAGATTACCTTTCTTGTCTCTAGATGTGTTCAGCTCCAGGCTTAAGTTCATACCTCTTTGCTTCCTAGTGGGTCAGAAGAGGCTAGACATAGCTAAGATTCCTCTTTCAATTTCTCCATATTTCATCCACTCTACTTTGTGTCCTTCGTTCCCCTTCATCAGAAAGTATTTCTTCAACAATCTCTTGAGTAAGCATATAGCTATGATATATGCTCTTATGGCACAAATAACTTTTCTGAGAGCTGAAGGGCAAGAAGGAGCAAGTTAGAATGAGTGGTGTCAAGAGAGCAAAAGAATTACATAAGAAAAAAAGACACCAGCTATCTTGAAGAGGACAGCTACAACAAGGGCAAAAATTCTACTTAATGAATAAAGTGATTGTGCACATGGGGCACACTTGAAGGTTTAAGGGCTGGTTCTAAGCAAAGGAATAGTATTAGAAATGAAAACAGAAAGGTTAAACTCTTTCTAACTTGCCTTATCTATAGTTACTTAATGACAAAGGATTGAAACCTTCAGACAATTGCCTATATTTTAGACAATATAAAAATGGTGTTATAACTAAAATAATGTATGTAATGTATGTGTTTGAGACACTTCAAAATCATATTCTAAAATTGATTCTTTAAGATGTTATGCTGAAAATTGTTGCTTACATGGGTTCCTCCCCCCGTATTTGCATGCCATCATCATTGTGACTGTAGACATCAATATTAAGCATGTAAAAAGCCTACAACAGACAATATCAAAGAACTTGCCATTCTTATTCTTTATTCCAAGCACAATCTCACAAATGCAATATGAAGAGCATGATGTAAGCCTGTATGGTATACTTATTCATAGATAGAAAGCATGAATATTGTTATTTTAAAAAATATATGGGGGTAAGGGACCAGGTGAACGGGAAGGTGAGCAAAATAAAAACTCATATAGCATACCCTTTTATACATTTTATTGCAATTCATGTTTTAAATACTTTTTATGTAGTATTTGCCATGATCTAGTAGTAACTTAGGAAGGTGAGTCTTTAAAGACTATGGACTTGGTTGCTATGTATATTATTAAACACATATGTATATCACAGCTTCAGAGAAACTACTTCTAAAAATCTTTATAAAATAGAGAAAATTATACATTACAACTGACTGCCAAACACAGAACTAAATTAAGGGTTATTTCTGTACACTCAATATTTCACTACCATTTGGGTTGCAACTCATGTTGCATTTCAGTTGTTGAAAATCCAAATTACCATAATTTGTGATTTCTCAGAAGTACACTGATCTATAAATATATGTACAGGTTAACAGTAGCGTGCACTCCTTTTTCTCTTGGACAGGTAGCTTAGTTTACAGCCTTTCTGTTCTGCTCCGGCTCTTATGTTCTCATTTCCTACTCCCTCATTTTAAAAGCAGGTTTGTCCCTCTACCCACCACCTCTCCTGCAAATTATTTCCCCACACAGGTGATTATTATTTTAAAAAATCAATAATGCAATTCAGTGCATATGAATTGCTTCACAGTAAGAAGGATTTTGCACCCCTAGATTTACTCTTTCTACTCTTTCCCACACACCTTCAGCCCAAGCACATCAAATACCATTTTTAGAGCTCTATACTTTGGAGCAATCATTTCAGTGTTGAGATTTTACCTTCCCTGGATTTTTAAAACAAAGTATGAGTAACTGGCTCTCTCTTTCTCTTGGGCCTCCTAAACTATGTATCGACTCTTGGCATGGTTTTTATCTACTCACGCACTTTCTCAGGTGCCTGTCATTTTCATGAGTTTACCTTGCCTTTGAGAGTCTCCATGAGATTCAGCTATGTGAAGAAAAGTGATGTTGAGACCATGAGATGTGGGAGCACTCCATGTCAGGAACATGATGTTTAAGATGGATCGGGAACAGTGAGCTGCATATAAAGCTCTGTGGTCCATCTATCCAAAAGTCCATGGAAGGGCTGAGAATAGAGTCTATACATTAATACTGGATTATACATAATTAAATAGTGTATATTGCTGTTAGCTGAAGCCTAGTCATAGCTAAAAGTGCTTTCTGTCACACCTTTACATCGACTTATTAAGAAGGTGTTATTAGTACTGCAATTCAGAAAAATAAATTGAGATATCAAGTTACTAACTCAAGATACTGTTGCAGCAATGGGAAAGGAAAGGGGGGAGGATGAGAGAGACAGAGAAATAGAGGCAGAGAGAGATAGAGACACACAGAGAGAAACACAAATAGAGACAGACAGAGAGAGAAAAGTGATTTCTTTGGGAAATAAGGTGGTTTTTTTTTTTTTTTTTTTTTTTTTTTTTTTTTTTTTTTGCCAGCAGAGAAACAGGAATTCCTGTGCAATTAGTAACCACTCTGGGCCTTCCTCTCTTCTCAGTCGTATACCAGCAGCTCCCTAGAACTACCATCAGAAACCCCATTATAAAGAAAGATCATACACTAAAATCCCTGTGTGCTACCCAATAAACTTCTGGCCTTGCTTTGTCAGCGTCTAATTCTATCCAAGTCATACATAGAACCACAGCATGCATCTCATTTACTATATGAAAGGGGAAAAACAGCTTTCACAGAAGCTTTTTGAGATGTAATCTGAATGCCACCAGGATGGTATACATGGCTAATTGCTAACTTTCCCTTAAGGACTCTGAATATACACTTGGATATATATTTTATGGAAATCTTTATTCATATCCTCAATTCATCTTTTACTAAGTGTCTCTTTCTTTTAACATTCTTGTTTGATCCTATATGAAAACATCTTTAATAAAATTTCTAGCTTTACTTCACTATTTTTGTTAGCCCCCAAATTCTTTCCAGCATAAGAAGCCAAAAATCTTGGTTGGTCCTGACAAAGATCTTCCATAGAGGAGAGGAACTCATAAAGCTGTGCTGTCCCCTCACAGGTGAAATCATTAGCAGTACCAAGCAAAGTTTAGACTGCAAGTTCTGATGGCAGAGTGTACATCACTCCCATTGGTCTGCTCACGTCAATCACTAACAAATTACACATCAGTGATGAATAAGCTAGTGGATGGGTAATATCAACGTATCTGGTTTATCATAAAGAAAACAAACTCCATAAAGTTACTAAAACATTTCAAATGCCATATTCTGTAAGTCTTTAAAATGATTGAGGATACCTATTTATCAGAAATATATCTCTGTATATCTAGAAAACCTAACATGATTATAAGTTTAACTATTTTAGATGACAATTAAACTCTATTTCTTATTTATACACTATTTTTAAATGAGATACATGAACATAATACCTTAAATTAAAGCAGGAATATACATAAAGTATAACAAAATTAACCTTAAATTTATATCAATTAACTAAAATCTATACTAATGCAAAATATTTGGAGATTAACAGTTTTTTTGGATTAAGTATATTAAACAACCTATCCTTTTTCCCTTCTTTTTATATTATATCCCCCTTTCTTCATTTAGAAGGATGTAGTGATATTTCATTTCTATTTTAATAAATAAGGCTTACCTGAAGATCAGCCACACAGAACAGACAGTGGTGGCACACACCTTTAATCCCAGTAGCCACACTAGTTTGCCATAGAAATCAGGAGATAGTGGTGCATGCCTTTAATCCCAGCACTGGAGAGGAATAAAAGATGGGAGGAGACAGGTTTCAGGTTCAGTCTCATTTTGATGATTCCTAGAGGTGGGATCACCATTTTTGGAGTGAGGTAAAAATAAGAGCCAGTGGTTGGTTGCTTTGATTTTCTGGTCTTCAGGTTGAATTTTAACATCTCTCTCTTGGATTTTATTAATTGTGCTACAGAATGAGAATGACTGTAACCAATACCCATCTATCACCAACCCCCCTTAAATGTAAATAAGCATTTATGAACAGCGTTTTGAGAATTTGGCAATAGTTTTCCAGACTACTTCCTGCTGATTGGGAGGCACTGATGATCTTTGAACGACTGTGAGAAAATTTAGACTTAATGTTTAAGAACTGACTTAGAGGCTGGGTTATCTCAGTCAGCAGTGTTGAAGCTGTTCTGTATATAGAACTCAAAGAAAATTTTGATATACTCTGAAATATTCAACCATCTGGGCTATCACTTCCATGGGAGACCACTTATGGGATCTTCCTTGATCAAATCATGTTAAACCAGAAGGAATCAGTGTTTCTCATCTTCTGTGGAAACAAAATCAGAATTTCTTTTCCAAAGCAACATATCCTTAGGCCCAATTTTTGAAATCAAGACACCTTTAAATTTTGTTGGTTGATTTGACTTTGAGCCCCCAAATTAAATGTCTCAGCAGTGAAACATACTGGAGCCTATTTGGGTTTTTTTCCACCTGGATCTCTTTTACTGCATATCTTCTAGTCTTTTTTGACGACATTAGCAAAAGCCCTAAATCTTCCATGCAGAATGTGGCTCTGTTCTTAAACCCACAGCTGTGCTCTCAAGTCCACAGTCAGTGACTTGGCAGAGCCTTTTTGTACCTAGGCCCATGAAAAACTGCAGCAGTCTACATGCAGTCTGCAATGAGAGACATGAACTATGAAGCTGCTCTTGACTCTGGTTTTGTGTGTCTAGAACCATTTCAAAGTTTTTTTAAGTTTCATGTGGATCCATGTCCCACACTGGGTGCCATTTGTAAACAGACGTTTCTCTGTCTTGCCCCACCCTGATAATGCTTCTAAATAATCACTGAGGCTTAATATTAATTACAAAATGCTTGGTCAAATACCTCACACTTATTACTAACTAGCTCTTACATTTAAATAAACCCATTTCTATTCTATTAATCTCTATGTTGTCACATTTCCTGTGGCTTTACCTATGGTCTAATACATCTTGCTCCTCCAGCAACTGGCTGACTTCTTTCCACTCTCTGTCCCTCATCTGAATTCATCTCACCTAATCTTATCCTGCCCGGCTATCAGTCAAACAGCTTTTATTACTAACTAATGAGAAGAAATGCATATTCACAGCGTACAGAAAGACTATCCCACAGCACTAAAGCTGTGTGAAAAGAGCGTTTCAGTCAAGCTTCCTGAAGATTACCCAGTGATCCTCAGATTCTGAAGATTCTGAAGCTGGAATGGTTCTCCAAATTTACCCTTCTCTATCATCACAAGGTCTTGTATGCAAAGTTTTCATACAGGATTTTCAAGAGGCTTAACGAAGACAACCATGCTTTCTGACTATGGAATACACCTCATTAGGTAACCAGAACTGGAACTCCTGTACCTTTTCCAGCATCTTACAGGCAAAGAAGAGCAAAGCCCACAGGAATTGAGTTCACATATTGCTTAGCTTATTAGGTTCAGTTGAGTAGCCAGCTTAATGAACTTTGCAAAGCTGAGTATTCAGAGAATGAGGAATTGATACCAAACACTTGAGATAATTTCCATGCCTTCTGCTGCTCGCCCATCCCAACTCTTTCTATAGCAGACTAGAGATTCAGCAGAGAATTAGCATGGCCCACTTCCACTTAGCCATCTATCACCTCTTTGTTGTTTCTTACATTTAAAGTTTTTGTCTATGTCAAGGTATGTATGTACTCATTCATGTGTGTACACATCTGCCAGTGGAGGCCAAAGGTTAGCTGTCTGTGTATACTTTCCTCCCTTGCTTTTCTTCTTCTTCTTTTTTTTTTGAAACACATTTCTTGAACATTGAGGTCATTATGTAGGCTCTTCCTATCTCCTCTTTGACCTTTTTCTCCCCAACCTATATCTTCCTCCTGAGATTCTTAGGCTAAACCTAAGGCAGAATATACTTCCTCATTTCTGGACTCACCATTGGGTGGCCTGATTGTTGAGTTTAAGTCTGTTCTGTACTGATCTTTATGAAGAGGTATTCTATGTAAACTGTGCAGTTATTCTTATTTTTAAGTTGGGTTTGCTCATCTTTCCAGTTTACAAAAGTTCCCTAGAAACTAAGATAGAAAATTCAATGCCATTTAATGACCATGTCTTTCTTCATTAAAAGAGGAATTACTGCTATTAACATTCACCAAACAAGTCTGAACTTGTTTAGTACATTGACTCATTTTATATATAAGGAAATAAGGAAAACACTACCAATGTAATTAAGACTCTACTCCACTCACAGAATTATTTTATGGTGTGAGAATTAATTCTCCCTGTTGAAGTCCATGCTTTTCAACAGCCTCACATCCCACAGTCTCCAGTAAACAGCAACCATCCCAGGCCCAAACTTCCCCTTTCTGTAAATAAAGGTTGCTTCAAAGGAAGATCTTTGAAGCTGGACTTTAAAAATTGATTGCACTCTATCCTAGTCCTGGAAAGAAGTCATTAGATTATCTATTCAGGTATTTTTTCTCACAATATATTAATAGTTTTGTTGAGCAATAGTAACTCATTTTAAACAGTGGACACACATTTCATGAGCAGAAACATTTGCATATAGTTTTACAACACAATAATTTCTTTAAGATCCTCTTGTATTCCTTTTGAAGTGCTCGTGTTCCGTTGGCTGTTTCTAGAGCTTTCTTCTTTCTGTGTCTTGGGTTGCCATCCAGTGGTAACAGCCACATACTTCACTTGTGTAATGAAACCCTCTTCTTATGCTTCTGATTCAGAACTCTATAGTTAAGGATAACTTTATACAACTAACTTATAACAGTTGTAGCCAAGCTTCCTACTGAAACCACTAAAGATAAACATATGTCTAGATACTGGCAGGGTAAGTCAGCAGACCCTGACTACAGAGAAAAACAGTTCTTTGATTTTCTTAGGAAAGTTATTACCCATTTTTTTCTTTAGATAGATAAGAAGCAAAGCATTTGTGTAAGTTTCTATAGTCTCAGTAATTTCTAAATGTGTTCATCAATGGTGGACGCACTCAAATCTATGAGTATTTGATGCTTTTCTCAGATTTGATGCTATCCATGATCAAAAGCACTAACTTTTTGAACTTAAAGCATCTAAATCCAATTACATTTTTTTATTTCAAGGTGGGCAAGTTGTCTGTAGCATTTGTAATGTAGAAGAGTTATTTTGAATAACTTCTTTTTTAATTTTTATTTTTCCATTCAATTATTTACACTTCCTTCCCTCCTCCCAATTCCTTCTTGCTCCCCCACAACCCCTCCTTCCTCTCCCACCCTGCTTGAGAGATTGCCAGGAACTCTGCCCTATGGGAAGTCCAAGGCCCTCCCCCTACATCCAGGCCTAGGGAACTGTGCATCCATATAGACTAGGGTCCCCAAAAGCCAGAACATGCCGTAAAACAAGTCCCAGTGCCTTTATCAATGTCTTTTCAGTCAGCCCTCATTGTCAGCCACAATCAGAGAGTCCGGTTTGATCACATGCTCAGTCAGACCCGGTCCAGCTGGATTTGGTGAGCTTCCATTAGAATAGGCACACTGCCTAAGTTGGTGGACCAAACCCTCGCGATCCTGACTTGCTCGTCTTATCCCTCCTTCTGCCTTTCAACTGGACCTTGGAATCTCAGTCTGTTGCTCTGTCTCTATCTCCATCCATTGCCAGACGAAGATTCTATGGTGATATTCGAGATAATCATCAGTGTGATAGTGGGGCAAGGACGGTTCAGGTACCCTATCCTCTGCTGTCCAAAGACCCAGAAGCGGACATGCCCGTGGACACCTGGGATCCCCTCTAGAGCCAAGTCTCTTGCCAACCCTAAAATGGATCCCTTAATGTAGGTATCTTCTTCCCTGCTCCTATATCTGCCCTTTCTTCATCTCCACCCTTCCACTCCCCCAAGCTCTTGTCAGTCCTTCCCTTCTCCCTTCTCTCTCCCCCTCTCCCATTCCTCCCAACCTCACCCCTCCCCTGCCCCTACCCCCATGCTCACAACTTTTGCCCTGCATTCTTTTTTTTTTTTGTTTTTCAAGACAGGGTTTCTCTGTGGTTTTGGAGCCTGTCCTGGAACTAGCTCTTGTAGACCAGGCTGGTCTCGAACTCACAGAGATCCGCCTGCCTCTGCCTCCCAAGTGCTGGGATTAAAGGCGTGCGCCACCACCGCCCGGCTTGCCCTGCATTCTTGTTTGCTTCCAATTTCCAGGAGAATCTATATATGTTTTTTGGGGGGGTTCACCTTGTTATTTGGCTTCTTTGGGCTTGTGAACTATAGGCTTAATAACCTTGGTTTATGGCTAGAGTCAACAAATGAGTGAGTACATACCATATTCATCTTTTTGGATCTACATTATCTCACTCAGGATAGTGTTTTCTATTTCCATCCATTTGCATGCAAAATTCAAGATGTCATTGTTTTTTACTGTTGAGTAGTACTCTAATGCGAATATATTCCACACTTTCTTTATCCATTCTTCCATTGAGGGGCATCTAGGTTCTGGCTATTACAAATAGTGCTACTATGAACATAGTTGAATAACTTCTATAATCTTAGAAAATGGTTTGTGAACAGTGGTGAGGTAAGGGGAGGACTTAAGCCAGGTAAAGAAAATATAATAAATGAACAATAGTTTAAAATGAGTGTTTCTATCTATAAAATACAGCATAATTTGATTTGATGTTGTCTTTCTAAGTTTAAAGATAAAAAGTTTGGAAGCAAAATAACTCAAAAATTAATTTCATCTAGATTAGAATCTGTGTCTTTGGATAGACATTACTTTTCTTCAAACTGACTTAAGATGTTTTAGGTTGGAACTTGTTGGTATAACATGTTAGCTCTCTTTATCATCATTCTGACACAGTGCCTGGAGGAACTCTTGTGCAGGGATGGGTGGTTGCTTTAGATGACTGTTTTGGAGACCTCATTCTCCAGTCACTTGTACTTGAGAACACCTGATCATGAAAGCACATGCTAAATTTACTTCATGAGTGACTAGAAGGCAGAGAGAGACAATGCTTCCACTCGGTGGGTTTTATCTTTTTTGCTTTTTATTTTACCCAGGCCTCCAGTCGATGCAATGATGTCTCTGCTTTATTGAACTATTTTTCTCTGAGAATGCCCTCACAGACTCACAGGTGTTTCTCATCAATCTCTTTGGTGATTCTAAATTGAATCTAGTTGATAATGAAGACTAATTATCCCAAATCTACCCCTTATTAACTTGATATTCAAAACACTTCACTGAAGTGTGATGCCTATTCTGGACCTTGCAAAAATTTCATGTTCAACTGAGGATATTCAGTTTCAGTGGTGCAAATAGTTTTCACGGTTCCAATTTTGTTCGGTTCCTCAATACAAGCCCATATCAAATAAAATGATAAACTTTATTGTGTCACTCCACAATGGCATAGAATAACATTCATTCATTCCAAAAAGGAGGAAAGGTGGACCATGAGAGGCGAGATGGGACTAAAGCAAAACTGCAGGTTAGCAGGGCAAATGTTAAGAGATCTAGTTCAATGTCAGGCATCTGGGGCACACGGTGTCCAAATGTGAGCTCTAAACAGACATAGCAGGCATACCATGGACTCTTTTAAACTGATTTAATTCATTATATGCAGATTTCTTAGCAGGTATTCCATGTTTTTGGCAACTTAGATTCTGCTCTTACAGTCTCGTGAATTGCTTTCTTTGGTGACCATTTCAGGGAATCTGATTCTGGCACATAATGCCTAGCATAATAAACTTTCCTCCAAAGTCTTGATGAGAGTGTTCACAACTTTCAGCCTCTTACATTCTGCATATTTGTAAAAACTAATATCCTGTGGAGACCAGCAAAGACTGCAGTAGCTGCGTCTCTTTGGACAACAGCTGAAGCCTGGCTGACTGAATTGTGTAAAACACTTTGTAGATGGTCCTAGGCATGCAGCTCACCCATGTCTTGGCTCTCTCATCAGTTAAGGAGAACTTGAGCTGCATGGGGTCTTTTCAACTTCTGAGATGTTCTCAAGATGCCTTTCTTACTTCCCAATGCAGTGTGCTCAGGTTCTTCTTAATGATCATGGTCTCATTCAAAACCACACCTTCCTTAACTCCAGGATACACTCCTTCCATTGGTAACCAGGCCGTACTTCTTTTAAGTTATTTGTTCCTAATTCTTATGAAATCTTACTGACTCTCCCTAACCAAACTCATATTATAATGCTATGGTGTATTGAAATGTTGTCTGCCAAATCATTTCATCTCATGGTTTTAAATTCAGGATCTCAGAAAGTTTCTGGACCATGACAAAATGTTGGCAAGATATAACACAAATGTTGCCAGTATATAACACAATGACTCTATACTTATTCGTTATAGATTCCTTATGACCTAATAATACTCATGTTTATGTAATATAAACTTTTATTGCCACTGTAAAAAAGTAACATCACAGAAGATCTTAATATGACAATATTTATTTTAACTCATAGTTATAGAGAGTATGGTTCATACTTGGCTGCGCCCATATACATGAACACAACCTTGTGGCAGTGGGAAAGTTAGCTAAGAAGTAGAAGGCTAGCTACAAAACAAGGTAGAAGAAATGCTATTGCCCAGATGACTTTCCATTACCCATCTTCTTCCCATTTTCTCTCATTCTTATTGTCCAAAGAATCATGCTCCTAGTTAAGATTCTTTTTCAGGCAGTCATCCCCCACCGCAGATACACGCCGAGGTGCATCTTAACTATAAACTGATGTTTTTGGAACCAGTCAACTCATACGTGATATTGGCTATAATGTTCCCCTCCTCCATTTCCTAATCCCTTCTCCTTTATGGTTTTCCCTCCATGTTTCTTGTAGTATGGAGGCTGCTTGGTTGTTCCTGGCTGCCCAGTCACAAAATAATCACACAGAAGCTGATTAATTAAATCACTGTTTGGCCTATTAGTTCTAGCTTCTTATTAGCTAACTCTTACATCTTAATTTATAGCATTTATAGTAATCTGTGTATCTCCACGTGGCAGTCGCTTTCCCGCAAAATTTATTTTGAATATTTAATATAGCTATGATTTCTTTTGATTATACTCACCAGAAGAACCTCCCAGAACACCCCCCTCAACTTCATGTCCTAGGTTTTAGTGCTGTCCATATGTGTATATGTGTTGGGATGAGGCACATGACTTTAATCCTTTGTCTCATATGATTATCCCAGGTAGATGTTAAAGATGTTTCTGGAATATTTACTGTATTAACTTGTGTACTTAATATAATTTTTAATTAAGTTATTTATTTAAGAAAATGTGCCACATTGTGCCACATCCTCTGCTAACTGTTGAAGTTATAAATTTAATCAGGAAAAAGTTCTTCTTTCTTGAACTACACTCTGAGTTATTTTAGTGAAGTAATATCAGTGATAATTCCTATACTATAAAATCAGAAATATAAAAGGGAAAGAGTGCTGTAACAATTGCAATATTATTTTGGTTGTAATTTTACTCATTTTATAGTTATTTTAAAAATGGGAATCAGATTTTTTTTCTGTGACACATTCATAATATTCTGCATTTTTCAGAACAAATAAAAAAGTTCCTTGTAAAGCAAGAGAAATTAAAATTTTATAATTATCTTTGCTCATTTTAATATTTAGTATATTTTATATGCAGTAAGGTAGTCTCTTTTGGATAGCATCTCCATTTTTGGATTCTTGAAACAATAAATGGCAGTGGGAAATATGAAATAATTTTGAGACATTATCTGAAATACTGATGCTTCTCTTACCTACATTTCTTCCCATTTTCAATGCTTATAGGGCCATAAATAGCCCGTGTGTGAATGCACACAGCATTGCCAGATTTGATATTTGATAAGGAATGATGTTTTTTAGCCACATCTGAAAAAAGACTGTTATAGTATTATTTTCTTGTTTCTTTTTTTAATCCCCCACACATTACATACAAACCGTTCACTTAATGACTGAAATCCAAAACACAGCTCAGAGAGATGAGGCTCCCTCTACTGTCTTATATCAGTCATGTTTATCATCACAGTGATCAGATATCTGACCAAAGCCTCTTAAGGAATGCTTCATTTTGGCTCACATTATGATACAGTTCACCCTGGCAAGGACGGGATGGTGTCTTTAATTGTGAGGCATCTTGTTCTGATGCACTCACAGCAGGAATCATCTGCTATGGGAATAGTCATTCCCATATCCATGGGGACCTTTCCAGTTTGGTTAACTTAGTTTAGAGATTCCCTTCCAGACATGACCAGAAATATGTTTGATTGAGCTTATAATCAAGATTAAACAACACATATCCCAACATTGCTGTTCATATTTAATTCTAAGCAAAGGGACAAGAAGAAGAGTTAAAATGTGAAGAGACCATGGACCCTTCCAGGGAAGTTGACTTTACACTCAGTATGTGGTTCTAGGTAGGAAGTACGAAGGAAAACAGAAAGAACTGCTTTTTGGGGACCGAAACCACAGAAAAGTCACAGCCACTTAAGAATCCTCCATGCAAGAAGAGAAAAGTTGATCCATTTTGACTTCTAATACACTTTACTGTCCCAGTGTTCTCTCTGTGACTCTTAATGATCACAAGTGCCTGAAAACTATTTTTCAAGGAAGGTTAGAAGATGAACTTGTACTATAGAGGAACAAGAATCAAAATAGAAGCCTGGTAAAAGGTTGGTACAACACAGCTCCATCCTAACTTCCTGTCCACATTTAATTCCTGTATATAAACTGCAGTTCTATGAGGCATTCTCACAACTTAAAAAGTTCTTCATCCTCTCTGTATGTAATAGAGATCTGACTGGTTCCTCATCTTCCATCAGATAATACACCAGTGACCAATGTCTTTATCCAGAACATTTATTTAGATTGGAAGTGACTTTCAGGTTTGAGGACTAATAAAATATGAGTGAAATTAAGTAATATAAACTAGACTATTGACTATCAAAGTGAAAAGAAACTATTGCCTAAAAATAACACACACACACACACACACACACACACACACACACACACATCAGTGGTTATTGTTTCTACTGCTGATGACATGGTCATGCTTATAACTGTAATGTCCTCTTCTTTCATCTTTCCATTGTACCTGGCATTATAGACTGTAGCCTAGAGTTTTATTCCCAAAGGTTCCCAGTATTCCTTCTTGCACTGCATTGATTTGCCATATCATTTTCATTGATTATTAAAGATGGCAACACAAACATGTCGTATGACACACAATAGTAGCTTGTAGGCAAAATGAACCAGCCTCTCCAGTTAGTAATGCATGATGCCCATGATTAACTGAATCAGTAGCATTGAATATGATTGCAAAAGAGCAAAATGAAAGTTTTAGCTTCCAGTTTGTTAAAATCACTGCATTCTGGAAGGATCACTTTTTCCTTTGGTGGTAGAGAGTTCTTAATTACCAAAACCCATGATTGTGATGTTGAAAAATAAAAATCCTAAGTTTGAATGGATATCAGTTATATTAATGAGACAGGATACTACTGTTTCTACCTTTTGGTTTTTGACTATGAAAAAACAGTGTCCTATATTTTAGGATATTAAAAAGTACTTTTCTGTGTTCTATTTCCAAATCCCAACTTGGATAATGTTTGTTGCCAATATATAGCCACTCTGTCTTCTTTAGCCACTTAATTGCACTTTTAGGTCTGCTGTAGCTGCTGGTGATGCTGCTGCTGTTGCTGCTGCTGTGTGTGTGTGTGTGTGTGTGTGTGTGTGTGTGTGTCTGTGTGTACATTTATGGGAGTGTGGGTTCCCATATATGTGCAGGTGTGCATGGATGTATGTGCCTTTGTGTATAATAGCCATATATAAACTGCTGTCATCGTTCAGGGTCTGTTCCTCTAGTTTTCTCGAGACAGAGTCTCTCACAGGGACTAGGGCTCACTGATTGTGTTAGTCTGGCTGGCCAGTAGTCTCCCAAAGACCCACCTGTCTCTCCCTAAGCAGTACTGCACTTGAAATCATATAGCACCCTGTGTAGACTTTTATTTGAGTTCTGGGATTGAAGTCAGACCCTTGTGCTTGCACGGCAAGCACGTTACCAAACTAACATCTTTCAACCAACCCGCTTTAAAAATATAGTTCATAAAACCAGTTAAGTTCAGAAAGGTGGGTTTATATTTATTTCTTTTGATTCAAAAAATTTGTCCAAAAATCACTTTTCACGGAGTACATATGGTTGATGTCAGTAGCTGTCTGAGAAACAACACAATGCCATAGAATTTTTCTGTTGGCAAAGCGACTCTTACAGTAGTGTTGTATAGAAATCGCTGAGAAAATTCCATAAAGTCTGAAGGATGTTTATGCCAAACCCATCAGGTCATCCCCCAAAATCCATTTTTATGGCTGAAAATACTGTGCTGAAGAAATGATCAATACACATCCTAACCTCTCTGATTATGACAAATGTGTGCCTGCATGAAAGCATTGCCCTGCGCTCCATAGATATATACTGTTACCATGTGTCAGTCAAGACAGACAATCACTCACATTCCATTTGAACAACAATTAATACAGTTTTCAGCATGAGGTTATTGTGTGATGGGTGGCTGGCAACAATCACGCTGTCTGCACTATCTAGATAGCAAGGTGCATTCAGGTGATTCCTTATATCCTTTGGGGCATGTGTCTGGATAGCATTATTTTCAGATGAACCATAGACTTCTGAGTGGTCAGCCCCTAGATGATTCTGGACTGTTATTGTACTAGAAAGGAAATGTCTTCATCTGATAGATTAAACAAGAGCTTCTTTTCTTTCCATGGCCTTGTATTTAATATTTATTAGTTTCTTTTAAGATTTGTTCTTGTGCCTGTTTTCATTTGTATGTTGATAACAGTCTTTGAGTCTGTCTCTATATCCATCTCTGTCTGTCTGTCTCTGTGTATGCTGCTGTGGGCTGCGTGGGTTTTGAGAATGCTTTGTAAGCACATCATTATTGAATCACATTCTTTGCCCACATTTGACTTGATTTTTATCTATCATTCCAAGCATCTGAGTCTTTTCTCTAGTGGTGTATCAAGTTGGATAAATGGTCTGTCTTTTTAATTCCCTGTCTGAATTTGATAAATTTTGATTTCATGTTGTGCTTCATTGTATTAACTTATTTTATGAAATATATTGAACCATACAATTGATTTATAATTGTAACTGCTTAATTTTATTTTTTAACTGATAACTGATCATACATGCTCATAACTATTATGTTTTAAAATTTCAGTCTCATGTTTATCTAAAGAATATGCAGTTCTTATATTTTCTCTCCAAACATGGAATTTAGTCATAGAATGTCCCTCTCTGTATTACTTTTTGTTTAATAATATGCTATTTGGAACAATGCTTCTTCAGTGGTTCTCCCAATAGTCTCTTTTTACAAAAGATCTTCTTATTCAACCCTTGACAGGTTTGGTGGTTTGAATAAGAAATGTTCAACTCTCATGAATTGAACACTTGGTCTTCAGTTGCTGGAGCTGTTTGGGGATGCTATAGAACCTTGAGGTAGCACAGTGTTGTTGGAGGAGTCAAGTCACTGGGGGTGGCCTTTGAGGGTTTATAACCTTCCCTTGCTTCCTATTTGTGTTCAGTCTTGTGTATAAGAGTAAAATTTTGATCATCTAGTTCTTGGTCTGGCTGCCATTCTGAAATATCTTCCCTACCATCATGGATGCTAGCTATTCTGGATTCCTATGCCCAAATAAACCCTTCGTTCCTTGCACTGCCTCTGGTCATGGTATTTTAGCACAGCAACAGAACACTTTCTAATAAAATGGGCATATAAAATAGGTTTGCAAATCAAACATTTACTACTAATAAATCATAGTTTTAAGGTTATTTGTTATATTCATCATTTTGCCATTTCCTAATGATTATAGCAAATTTGTGCATATTAATGAGGTGGATAAGCATGTCTTCTCTTACTGAGAAAATGAACTCTTGACTGAATCTTTGATTCTTTAGGACATAGTTTTCAGAACTCATCATTATTTTTATTTCATAAATATCAGTACTGAGAATGTTGTGTCGCATCAACCTAGGACAAAATAGCAGAAGTACACTTAGAGTCATTTTAGAAAATGTTGGAGAATCAATCCTAATCTGGAGCCAGAGTTCATTTAATGCTATTATTATTTTCTTTCTTTTTGATGCTAAAGTCAGCAACTCAAAAAATACAACGTTTTAAGGTCAATCTTCTCTAATGATACGACTGTTTTACTGCTGAGAAAGGTCAATAGTCAAATACTAAGTCTTTCTTTTTCATAATGGAACCATTATGTTTCTCTGAACAGAAACTTCAGATGTGCAGTGAAAACACTGCAACCAGGACACAGAGTAGCCTGACTCCGAGCCACGTTGTTGCTGGGATTGTTCCTCAGCACCATGAGTCACAATGGCAGGTCAAGTAAAAAAGAGTTCATTTTGTCTCCTCGAAACTTGCATTGCAGTGAAGTCATGATGAGCAACACAGGCAAACTCTACCAGAAACCCGTGAGATTCATTACAGATTTCTGTTTTATTAATTTTGGTCACTGCATGTTCAGAAATGTGTTGTTATAGCTAAATTTTCCATGACACACCCACATTAAGTTTAGGAACTCATGATTCATGATAAGCACTAGATTTTCCTGCTTGGTTCTGGGCCAAATGCTGTGTGAAAGTCAAACACCATCATTGTAAAGGCAATAGCATCATCACTTAAGCTGAAATTTTAATTTTTAAAAATCACAGTAAAAAATAAAACTAGTAACATTAATATGAGGAAAGTACTCTATTCCCTTATTATTTATTAATAAATAAATTAAAGCAAAATTCCTGCTTTGTTGTTTTTTTATGTTATTTTTTCCAAATTAGTCAATTAAAGTAATTTTACCCAGTCTCTGGTCTTGGGAAATTTCTCCATAAAGGTAAGCAGTATTGATTTGGCTCAAATGTTTAGAAAAAGGATTTTAATTTTACATCCTATGTACATATGGGAAAGCATATTCTTAGGCTTATGAGTTCTCCATGCACCCAGTGGTCGAGTGTGGCTGTCTCTTCCTTGTATGATGCAGACACATTGCTGTCCCTCTAGGTAAGCTTTCCAAAACAGAAGGAAAACCATGGCTTTGAGGCAAAGCTGACAGCGGATGACTAGTGCTGCCTCAGTGGCCTCTGTGCTTGTTATTTGGTGAGCTTGGCCCCAGAAGAATAAAGAACCCGTGAGATACATCAGCTGTCAGATACCTATGCATCTTTCAGTGTTTAAGCATTAGAGTCAGGGAAAAATAAGTACAAATTACAAGATTGTTTTGATGTAGTTAATCAAGAAAATTTTAAGAGATGATTTCGTAATTATAGGATAATTTTCACTGAAAACTATGATGGAAATGTTGTTTTAGTATACTGACATTACACACACACATATATATATATATATGACATTACATATATATGCGTGTGTGCATGCATGTGTATATATGAATTTATGTATGCGTACGTACATATATCTGTGTATGTTTTATTGAAAATTTTGCCAGATAGTGTCCCTTTCCACACATACAGGATGTTTTTAGTGACTATTACCTCACTCTAAATGATTTCATAGCAAGGTCTGTAAGATTTATTATCGGGTAACACCACAGACTCTGTACTAATCATGCTAAACCTTCTATATCCAAAATTTATTATATACTGCACCAGATGCTATGTGCTTTGAACTAGTTTCTCCACAAGAATTTATGGTGTGAATATATTAAAAAAATCAGATTTATCAAAGGAGAAGGGGGAGTGGCTTGATCCTGCCTCAGCTGAATGTGCTGGTCTTTTTTGGCTCCCCACAGGAGGCCTTACCTTTTCTGAGGAGTGGATGGGAGTGGATTGGGGTGAGGAGAGGGAGCAGGAGGAGGGAGGGGGATCTGTGGTTGCTATGTAAAATGAGTAAAAAAAATAAATAATTGTAACATGATTCATGTTTTAGTAAAATTCAATTCTCTGTATTTGTGTAGTATTTTATTGAATGCAAAATTTGTAAATGGTTACTATTGAACAAAAAGTTGGCCTCTTTTATTAAAGAGGAGAGCAAAGAATGTAATCATCTAACCCACAGTTCCATTAGCAACAAAATGAATCATCTATCCTGGGGAATTTTTATTTCTCCTTCTTCAACTGTATAATAGAGATCACTTCACATTATTCAAACCTAATTCACCATAAAATAGAATCAAGTCTTAAAGAACCATGATTGTCCTGTGCTATTTTAAGTTTAGTTTTCTGAAGATGCCGATAGTGAGATAATTGTATTTTGACAAAAATGATACATGAGCGTGCTTCGCACCTGGCGAGTAGTGCTATGGGTGAGCAAACAAACATGGAACGTCTGTAAATTTATGATCCTGAAATTGAGCGGTGTTTCTTTTGGCTCTACGGTGCACCAATTAGCCCATGTGAGAAGAAGTTATTTAATTTGTCTCGGCCACCTAGCATTTCCATTGTCTACTTTCCTTATGTAAGCCAGCAGGCAGCCAGAGTTTAACCCAGCAAGCACCACACGTAGATTCATTCCACACTGCTGAGAATGAAGGAATGAATGTCCGGAGACCCTGTAAATCATCCTGGCTCCGGCTTTTTCATTAGTGCAAAGGAGTACAAGGCAATAATTTCATGGATTGTATTTCCTGTCCCGTTATCCAAAATTGTACTGCTTTTCCCTGTAGAATTCAGAGTATGCTAAATCTCCTTTGTTAGTAATTGCTTTGAAAGGCCACTCTATTTGAACTGAAGGATAAGGGTATTAGTAAATCAAATAACAAGCATTCTGGCAAGAGAACTTTTCAATACACGATTGGGTTTTAATATAGATTATAGCAGTTCTTTTTCCTTCATATTTGAAAGAATGGATTGCTAATTTTATTGTCTCTAATGGTTTGGATTTGGCCTTGCAAATTTCTTACCGTGTCAGCCTCAAGTTTTCTTTTATTCTTGCCATCTTTATAGGGTGTGTGTGTGTGTGTGTGTGTGCTCTCCAGAGACCAGGAAAGGTTACTAGATTCCCTGAACTGCATTTGTTTGTGTGTGTGTGTGTGTGTGTGTGTGTGTGTGTGTGTGTGTGTGTGCACTCTCCAGAGACCAGGAAAGGTTACTAGATTCCCTGAACTGCATTTGTGTGTGTGTGTGTGTGTGTGTGTTTGTGTGTGTGTGTGTGTGTGTGTGTGTGTGTGTGTGCATCTTGCACGTTTCAAAATATTTGTCTCAATCTTTTCACATGTTTTTATAGGAAAAGATGTACCAAAGGTTTGCACATTTTAACCATAATTTTAAATTTGATCATTTTATTAAAAATTTCATTAACTTTTCACATAACTATATTATTCGAGTCAAAGAAAATGTACATACTTGCTAGATTTTAGTCTGCAGGCTGATTTTTCCACCAGTTTCTCTTATCTGTGAAATGCTCTTAAATTGAAATAATGCAGTGAGATTGTAATAGCTTTATAATTAAAGCAGTTGTTTAATTTCATTTCTACTCACATGCTTTTATCTAAATGTAGTCCAGATGCCAAGCAGACCATCTATGAGATCTATCTGTCGGTCTATCTATCTCTATCTATCTATCTATCTATCTATCTATCTATCTATCTATCTCTGTCTCTATCTCTATCTGTATATCTATGTATCACTAATATATCTATCACTATATCTATCTATCTATCTATCTATCTATCTATCATCTATCTATCTATCCATCCATCATCCATCCATCACTATTTCTTTGTATGTGTGTGCACACATGCCCATGCGTGTGTGTGTCCATCCTTTCAGAAGCCTGGGTACTTTCTTTGTTTGCCGAGTTTGTTTCTGAAACCCTAGCGATCTGATACTGAGAACGGAACTGAGTTGTCAGTCATTTACTGTCCCGAATTAGGACAATATTCATAAGTATCTTTTGCACGATTTTTTCTATTTCTTTCTTCTGAATACATTCCCTGACTATCCCAAAAGAAATGTGTTTTAAATTATTAAAAAATATTTGTATTCCATGTAGTTGATGACAGAATCAAGAGAAGGTGCTACTAACAATGGAAACAGATATAAAGGGATCAACTAGTAAATATCTTCATGTAGCAATTACCAAATGTGCATGGCTGCATCTCAATGGAAATGTATCTAGTAGGTGTGTTTATGGAAGAGGCATCCATGGAAGGGATATTGTGGTGGCAAGGACTAATGTTATTATTATTTATAATGTGGAGAGAGGTGCCCCAAATCTCTAAATGCCACAGTGACCCACCCAGAGTGGTAAGAACTCTCTCTACCTGGATAGTTCTTCACACCACCTACATAAACAGCAAAACTATCCTTAGGCACATTTGTTTCGCCTATACATGTTTATGCCTATACATGTTCATATGTGTTTGTGGACATGTGGATTTGGAATTCTTGGTGCATGTATCTTTTTCACTTGAGGAAGCCTACTCCATTGTTTTCCACTTTATATACTAAATCTTAGTGTCCCACATAAAGTGATTTTATTTTATATTTATCATAGCCATCCTGCTCTGGGGAATCACCCATCTCTGCCTTAACACACTTAGACTATGGGTGGGTTACCACGCCCACATGGCTTTTCCAAGTGTTCTCACTTTTAAATGACTTGGACTTTTTCTATGGACCACCTCCCTGCTTTTAGATTGCAGTTTTGCATTGGCCACACAGGTGTGAGTCAAGACTAATGTCAGTATGCAGGAAGAATCTCTGGGTCCAGTGAGATCAGCATATCCTTGCAGCCAAGCTCCATGATCTAAGGGCAACCCCTAGAACCTACACAGTAGAGTTGAAACCCAACTCCTTCAAGCTTATCTTAGAGCTCTACATGTTGACCTTGGCACACAAATGCCCACACATGCACAAACATACACTAAATAAATAAATGTAAAAATGAATATAAAAGCCTGTGCATTCAAACAACAAAATTCAAAACCATTTCCAGGCCCGATCCCTTTGCATATATAAGTATATAATGGTTACTCTTCATCACCTAGGAGACATATTTCTTGGCTCCTGCAGCAGCAAGTTTCCAGGAAGAGTTAATTCAGGTTTAAGTGGGAGTCTGGTCTTGAATGTGGGTAGCACTAAATGAAACTGGAGCCCTAGGTTGAATATAGGACTGAAAAATTAGGAGGGGATAACTGATCAATAATATTTATCTCTCTGTTTCCTGATTGTACACTAAACATGACCAGATATTTAATGTTACCGTTACTCTACCAGGCTTCCTTTCATCCTCAAGAAAATTTGTCCTTTTAAACTGTGACTTTAGAGACTGTTGGAGCTGCCATGGAGCAACTGGAATTAGGAACCAGGTCCTTAGGGAAAGCAGCAGTACTCTTAACCACCGAGCCATCTCTTCTGCACCCTTATTAAATTTTAAAGTATTGCATACAAACATTGTTTGGCCAGGTTAGTTTAACTTATTCATCATGGCCATTAAAAACTTTAAAACAATTCTGGAAATGACTTCTGAATTGTAAAACAGTGACCTTTTAGAGTATTGCAAAATCAATTTAGAAAACCATCTTTATTTCGGCCTTTTTAGTTGTTACTGTATGTGATCTGTGTATGTGTATGTATGTGCATGTACGTGCAGGGTCAAATGTGCATATATATATATATGCATCTTGCATGCATGTTCTTGTCATGGAACAATTGTGTGGAGTCCTTTCTACCTTTCTACCTTACTGGGTTGTGGGAATTGAACTGTAGATGGCCAGGCTCATTAAATAAGGATCTTTAACTGATGGCCCATCTCATTAGATCCATATTTATTTTTTAATTAAAAAATAACAAAGAATTAAGTAATCACACAAAGTAATTGTGTGAAATTTTTTATTGTTTTACATAAACACACATACAGCTTCTTGACCTTATTACTGTTTAACGTTAGTATTTATATTTCAGTATTTTAAAAAATGTCACCTCTTTAAGAGCTTAGTGATCTCTGATAAGCCTGACTTATTTCCTCATAAAGATGCAGGGGATCATGACACATATTATTTGTACTCCATCATGGTCCTTGCTCCCCTGTTACCACTCCAAAATGTCAACATATCCTTTGCAATTATGACATTGATTTTTTGGGTACTCACAAAGCTCCTATTGAGATAAGGGATTTAGAGGAGTTTCTTGACATCTCTTGCTTAAGGCTAATATTTTACTTAACCAGTGTGTGTGTGTGTGTGTGTGTGTGTGTGTGTGTGTGTCACTAGTCACTGCTAGACATAAAAGAATCTTGTTGAAGCAGAGAAAAACTGAAAGAAGCTGATACTCCAGTGCTGGTATTTCTTGCTAATTTTAAAGTTTTTCCATGTGTTAAAATGATCTTGCGAGAACAGTTTTGTAATTGACTGGTACAATAGGTTAACAAGTCATTATGCCATTTCGAATTGCAAAGACTGGAAGGCTTAGCAGGGCAACAGTGCAAGGAGGACCTGTCGGGTACAGTGAGATTTTCACAGAGATGTGTGCAAACAAACCTTCATTCAGACCCGGCAGAGGAGATGAAGTCGCAGTTCCAGGCCTGGCAGGAAAGGTTGACATGGGGCCATCTGTTGCTCTCACACATGTCAGGTAGAATGATGGAGAGAGTGAAGCCACACACTCAGGTCTGTTCGTCATGGGCTTGTGGGGGAAGGAGATGATAACCTTGTGACAAGATGGCAGAGCCACCACTAAGTCCTGCTTTTAGAAAAGTTGCCATCAGGATGGGTGTTTGAAAACAAGACAAAACAACCTCAGAATCAAGTGCAATATAGTAACACATTTGAATTTTAACTTTTAGCGACATTTTAATAGTATTGCTTTATAAACTGGCATCCATCTCCAGTTTCACCATCCTTCCTCCTATGCAAAATACGGACAATAATCTAAAAATCTAAATTAAGACTGAGATGTTGGGGAAGTTCGCTTGCAATATTACTAAAGAAGGTTTGCTGTTTCTTTTCATCCACTCGTGCTTATTTTGTTCATGTCCTTACGTGATGTGTGAAGAAGAAATAAAGCATTTTATTTCCTAAATTAAAGAGATGCAGTTTGCTTTCATTACGGCACCCTAGGCTTTGCTTTATTGCATCCTTAATTAGCACTTGAATGGTCAAAGGGACTTATTTGGTAAGCGTGTATCTTGCAACACAATAGAGGTGTATATTAATGAAAGGCTAAAACACACCCAGGGGTCTCATGCAGTCATATTAAAACATTTATTAATGGGACTTATTTAAAGTGCTGCTAAAAGGAAAATGAAATGTCGTATTGATTCTCAGGCCATATGCTTGTCGGAAATGCAGCGTGCATATTATTCCCTCTTCAAATTAGCGCTTCCAAACTGACCTGAACATGTTCAAGAGGTTTTTTTTTTTTTTTTTTTTTTTCACTCCCTATATTTTTGGGGACACAGTTTCTTTTTTTTTTTCACTTTCCCACACTCTTTTATTGAAAATATATTTTTTCATACAATATATTCTGATTATGGCTGCCCCTCTATTCACTCTTTCCAGATCTTCCACACCCCCCCAACCCAATTCCATATACCTCTTCATTGAAAACAAACAGGCATCTAAAAAAATAAAGGATAAAAAACAAACCAGAATAGGACAAAACAAGCAAATGAATGGCAAGAGGTTTTTTCAGAACAAATTTAGCCCATAAGGCAATTAGGAAGCAGCTCAGAGAGCCTGCAGGATGGCTTCTGGGCACTAGGTGGCAGAAGTCTCCAAGAACAGTGCTCTTGCATTAAAGACTAGACTTTGATTCCTGTAAACTGCAAACCAATACTCATCAAAGCCTTGACTGTTAACACTAAGGTCCTCCATTTTATTCACATTGGGTCATTTTGATAAATGCAAACTTCATATTTTATTTCATGTGGATTCAGCAAAATCATTAAATTCTGTTTTCAAGGAATTTATTTGCTGGTAAAGTCACAAAATTAAGGTTCTACTATTGTTAATTTTTAATTTAACTTTTTTCTTTGATATATTCAATTTTATTTCAATTTATCTTTGATTTTGTAGCATAAAGGATCAGAAGATTTTTAAATAGTGTGATTCAAATGGGCGGGGCAGGGGTGGAAGCTCCATTTTTATATGAAGATTAAAATTGTCATGTGATAAATTGATCAATTTCTGATAAGGTGAACCTGGATGGTCTCTAAGATCAGCAGCACAGGGATTCTTTCTGTCTTTCTGTTAGTTATATAAGCAGAATGTTTCTGTGTAACAGTCCTGGCTGTCCAGAAACTTGCTCTGTAGTCCAGTTTGACCTCAAACCCAGAGATTCTGTCTTTGTTTCTTGAGTGCTGGGACTAAAAACATGCACCAACGCTTCCTGATATAACATACTACAACTGTGATTGTTTTATTATTTGTATTTTATTTTTTAACTTAAATAACATATTTTCATTTATTTCTCATGCCGAACAGCTTCCCCTCTCTCCTCTCCTTCCATCCCCTTCACTTTTTCATCTATCCCCTCCTCATCCACTCCTCCTTCTATGGGTTTGCACAATGCATAGCACATCAAGTTGAGGCAGAACCACGCTCCTTTCCTTATATCAAAACATTTAACAGGTTTATATACAGTGAGTCTTTAGAGATAATTTTTGTACATTTTTGTTTTCTGAACATACTATATAACAAAACATTTCTGCATAAGAAAAATGTGACATGGTTACAGTCTAGGACAGTGCTATAATGTCAGCATTCACCTTGATCCCCTGCTGACGAGTCTTGTTTGTCAAGATACCTAAGCTAAGCCACATAGATGCTTTCTTCCTTAAACTGCTTCTGTCTGGTATGTTGTTATAACAACAGCACAGTAACTAATCATAATCTCTTACAGTGAGGATGAGTGGGGCTTTCTCATGACTGTGGATGTAGTATAAGTCAATGAGACCTGAAATGTCATAACTAGGAAAGAAAGGGACAATACTACATCGGGCATTTCCATCACCGTAGTGATTTCATGCTGTGTGTTCCTTGGTATT
Organism: Microtus oregoni; assembly: GCF_018167655.1. NCBI lineage: Eukaryota > Metazoa > Chordata > Mammalia > Rodentia > Cricetidae > Microtus > Microtus oregoni. Next base: position 46,003,151 of record NW_024543060.1, read on the forward strand.
GTTTTGAATTCTGATACATTCCGTCCATTGAGGATCCAATGCTCTTGTTGCAGAGCTGAACCCTCATAACCTTGGTCCTGTTATTTTTGGTTTACTGTGCTATACACCCTACTTATGTGTGTAAAATGTCATATAAGCATCTTACCTCCAAGTTTTATATGTGTGACTCAAAGACAGAGCAAGAGAAAGTTTTGATCAACTAGGTTACACTATAAATGAGGAAATAAAATGAAAGAAAAGAAAAAAACCTGTAGATTGTATTTTTAAAAGAATGTAGATAAGCGATGTGAAGCTGGGGGTGGTAGTGCACCCCTTTAACCCCAGCCTTTAGGAAGCCTTTAGGAAGCAGAAGCAGGTGGACCTCTGATTTTGAGGCCAGCCTGGTCTACAAAGTGAGTTTCAGGATATCCAGGGCTAGGTAGAGAAATCCTGTCTAAAAATAAACAAACAACAACCAAAAAAAATCCAGAAAATATTTTTGTCCATAAATTACATAAATGAAGCTAGTTATATGCAATGTAAATTATATAAGCTAAAGGGCATGATCAGATATTTAGTTTCCTTTCTTGAAAATTAAATGATTATTGTCTTTTCCATATATCTGAAGGACATAATCAGACACTCATCAGTTTCTATACCCGTCTAATGTGTCTTATCTATGCTGAAAAGCAAGATATTTCATCGAATGATTATTTGGTAGTTTTATACATATCATTTGGCTCATTACCATCATATTCAACTATATCTTTAGCCACTTCTGAAATAGTTTAGGTCCACTGTTGTTTAACCACAGCAGTTATCATGTCTGTGGATAATTCTCTACACAGAGAACTGTGCTATGACTGCTAGCCAGTGATGACTGAAGTTTCCCGCGACACTAAGTTTAGTTTACACCATTCACATCTCTATGCTTTCTCTTGCTAAATGTCAAAACTGTAAGTAGCCTCCATACTGTCTGACCTTTGACTTGATGCGGTAGTCATTGTCTGTCTGGTTATAACTGTGTTAGACATAGACACACATGCGAACACAAACACACACATGGGCAGGAGCACAAAGGTGCAGATTCACACATGCACACTTTTGAAACTGAGTGTGCATGTTATGGGATCACCTAGATGCTGAATAACCTGTCGCTTGCCTTAGATTGTTGTGACACATGGCATCTTCCATTTCTTGAGTTTGTTTTTAAAGGAACAGCACATGCGTGGTTCAGAGACATAGTGAAACATCTACTGAATTGCCAAATAATTCAGTAAACTTTCCATGTATGCTCATGAGAAATTCGTCAAATGTGTGACACAAAAGTGGCAAAGGAATTTTCCGTTACCGGTCTTATCTCTATTGAGTGTCAAAAGCTAGAATCCAGACAATATTGGCTGTGGAACACATGTACCAGTGAGCCCGTGGAGAATGAATGGTGTGAAACCTAAGACTGAAAAATAATATGTTTGCAATTAAAACTAGGCAGTCTCACTAAATGGATAAAGGTACTTACATAATTGGCCTAAACTGTTTTTTCCAGAGGGGAAAAATACCTTCCTTCACACCAAAAATAAGTATATTAATAGATCTCAGAATAACCGGCACGGATGGAGATAGAGACAAAAACCCACATGGGAGCACTGGACTGAGCTCTCAAGGTCCATTTGAAGAACGGAAGGAGGGAGAATATGAGTAAGGAAGTTGTTAGGACCATGAGGGATTGATCCACCCACTGAAACGGTGTGACTGATCTAATGGGAGCTCACCAAAGCCAGCTGGACTGGGACTGAATGAGCATGGGATCAAACTGCACCCTCTTCATGTGGCTGATAATAGGGGCAGACTGAGAAGCCAATGATAATGGCACTTGGATTTGTCTCTACTGCATGTACTGGCTTTTTGGGATCCTATTCTATTTGAATGTACACCTTCCTAAATCTGGATGTAGTGCGGGGGTTGGACTTCCCACAGGGCAGGGTACCCTGCCCTCCTTCATGACTGGAGGGGAGAGGGGGGGTTTGGAGGAGCAGCTGGAGGGAAGTGAGAGGAGGGGAAGAAGTGGAAATTTTGATTGGTATTATTTATAAAGTAATGAAAAAAACAAGAAATAATAATTATTAAAACAAAACTCAACTAAACTAAATTTGGGGGACTTGAGTGTTGTGATGTCAAAGATTAACACCTAGCATTTATTTGGTTATTCTGGTGGTGACGCTCTCCAATGTAATTTTCCTCATATTTTGCAGTATATAACAATTAGCATTTATTATTTTCTAGAGTTTCTATTATTCATTTATTACCAACTGTATTTCTTATTTCTTATTAACAAGTCAAAGAAGTATTTATTTCAGCTCTTTTGTCATACCAGGGCACACAATTTGGAGATAAAGTCACAGTAACTAATGCTACAGAGCAATAAACAGTGGAGGTTAGATTTGAATCCAAGTCCGAGAACAAGATCAGCATCCTTTCTATGGATTATACAATTACATACTGTGGTCTCTGTAATAAAACTCCCTTTCAGTGACTGGAATAATCAATTTGCTTTGTATAGTAAAATCGGCATCATTTAATATCAGGACTCCCACTTCACAGAAGTTCACAATAGAGTAAAAATCATTAAAAATAAATATGATGCACCTCATGGTAGCATAAGATGATAACCAACTCCAGTGCTGAAAATTAAACCTATCCACCTGTAATATTACACTTTTCAAGATTTAATATAACATCTTATTGTTTATTAAAGTAGATATTGATAAAAGTGAAAATAATTATAACTACTAATTAACGTTTTATTGATTTATAGTAGGACTATAAAAGTCCTTCTTTAGATAGTTCTTTTTACTAATTATAGCAGAGACTTCCGTTTAATGGACACAAGGAAAACTAGGCACACTTATTTTATCCTAAACTTGTAATTTGGATAATAGCATCATTGAGCAAATGATTGGAAAGGATGGGCCTACTCTATTTACTGCCTATCTTCATTGACCTTCAAAACTGACGATTTTCTTGAAGTTCCAGTAGTCATTTATTTTAAGCTTTTTAATAAATTTAGTTTATCTGTAAGGTGGTTTTCTGATTTTTAACAACTTCCAATAATCTATTCTTAAATAGTAACTTAGACTTATGTTTATTTAACTTTTTATATTATATAGTCATAATTTTATTATTAATAAGTAGATATAAATTTCTTATAGAGTTAGTGAAGGAACTGATTCTATAAAAGTATAAGGCCTAGATTATAAAAATTACTGAGTCTCTTCGTTGCCATATTTAATATTTATGGCCACATAATATAAACAAAAACGGTGAGTTTAGTGGATAACTTTTGAGGGAAATTTCAGAATATTTAATAATAGATTTTAATTTCAATTTTTGCATATTACCTTGAATAAATCCTAGTATGAAAATCGGACATTGCTGCACCGCATTCATGGAGAGTATATGTTAAATAATGATGTTTCAAATCAGAAATCACTGTCTGGGACGCCTTGGTTGTAATCTTGGTCGCCTCCAGGTTACACCATCTTCCATGGGTTCTGATTTGGAGGGAATAATCTCACCCTCAGAGAGTGTTCTCATTTTAACCACAGCGTGGCGCTGCACTGTGAAAGAGCCAGCTCTGTTGCGCTGAAGCAGTTTGCTGAGTCTGGTAGAATAGTACATTTTAAAAAGCCTGAAGTGGAGAGGAAAACTCCCTTAGGCTTACAGGGAAAGATTTGCACTTTCAGTGCAGAAGGCATTTACAAACGTGTTTCGTATCATGAATTTAGCTAGCGCAGCCCAGAATAGCAGGTCTAGCTGTTTTGCTTTTAAGTGTCTTAAGTCTTACTGGTGTTCTTGGAACTGGACTTTGAACCTTTGCATAGTCACGTGTTCTTTCTTTTGAAACATGCACGGAAATTGTGGCTTTGCAAGCCTGTTATAAAATAGAGGGGAATAAAGAAACTTCTAAAGCATTTCAGCACTCTTGGAAACCTGTGATCTGATTACAACCCAACAGCCCCTGTTCTTTCTAAATCTGGAAACAAAGACCAAGAGCATAAGTCTCCTCAGGGATAGAACTGAACATTAGAGTGGCTGTTCGCATCCAAAATCTCCTGGGCTAACCCCAGCATGTGTTCATGTTTGCTGTTATTTGCTTGGAGTTAGGTCATGTAAGAATATTATCCCTGAGGTTGGAGACTGGGTAGTTAGGAGGGAGGAAGGGGAAACAGGAGAGTGGCGTGAGTCTGTATCAGTTTACAAAGAAAGAAAGAACACTAACCAGCAAAAATAAATTTCATCCAAATTGGTGAATTTAAAAAATAAATAAAAATATCTAAAGTCCACATTTTTTTTTCTGTCTTCAATCCCATTCTGTACCAGCATTGATGAACAACGTGCTGTTCAGCAACAGTTAGAGATGTTGCTTCACTCACCTTCAGTCCTCTCATGGACTGCACAGCTTGTCAAAGTGTAGCATTAACCCCAACAGCAAAAACTAAGGAATGGTTGAAAAGCCAGAGGTCTCACTTTTATTCCTCTCCCCCAGCTTCCAGGACTCAATCACTAATAAGTAAGACATTTTAAATTGGTATTGAAAACACCAAAGCTAAATGAGGTGCAAACTCACAGTTCTCACATATGTTCTGCTAATACTGCACGTCTGTAATTTAAACTAAGGTGTGCTACAGCTTCTGTCTTCATGGAATTGAAGCAGCTATCCCCAAATACTGAGATATAAATTTATTCTAAAGACCTGAAACCAAAACCAAAACCAAAAATCTGAAGATCTAAGTTAAAGGAGGTCATTGAGTATTGAATATTAAAAGATTTTTATGTTCATAAAAGGGGTTTTATATATGCATGCTTGTTTATATTGCTGTGTTTTGCTAGGTCCAAGAAGCTTACCCCCTTCCTTTCGATTATGCCCCTGCACCTGTTACCATCCATCTGAAAACATCCTTCCTTCTCAGGAGCTCTGAGAGCACCTTTGTACCTTTGGAATTTTCATTAGCTCTTTACTGGCTGCAAGAATTTGGACTGTAGTATTGCAGTGCAGAAGCATCCATGTATCAAGCTGCCAAGTCACAGATGCTTTTCTAGAGCGACAGCAGGAACCCCGGGACCTCACAAAAGCAAAACACAATCACTGAACAGAGCCATGCTGTTTCAGCATGTGGCTGTTAAATTCTCTGCAGAGTAAGAGAGGTCTAAATCAGACTGGCCCTGAAGATGGTTTGCTGGTCAGAGAGATGGGATTGTGGGTCAGAGGATTGGGGTTTGTAGGTCAGGAGTGAGTGGTTTGCAGGTCAGTTAAGTGTGGCTTGCAAGTCAGTGGTGGATGTGGTTTGCAGGTCAGGGGTGGTTGACACTTGCAGGTGTGGGTAGGTATGATTTGCAGGTCAGAGGTAACTGTGGCTTGCAGATAAGGATGGAAGAGGACCAACACTTTACTTACAAGTGTTGGTTATAATGAAAGATGATTTTTAAAAGTTGCCAAGTGCTGATTTTTTATTCAAATTTGTATTTTTGTTGAAAGTAAGAAAATTTGGATTATAAATTGTGTACTTTATTTAGCAAATCAGTAAGTATAAAAGTAGATTATTGTAAAAGACCTGAGTAAGTCAGCAATGAAAATACCTTTTGCCCCATATTTGAGTTCTACTCATGTGCAAAACTTTTAAAAGAAAATAATATTTAACTTGGTGTTTGTGGCTTTCTTTGAGATGTGTTTGTAAGTTGAAATCTTGAAATCTATCATGTATCTATGTTTCCATAAATGTCTCATTATGTTATTATCTATATGCTATTCCATATTGATATGCAGATATGCAGATCATATTCGCCTAGTTTATAAACCCAAACTCAAAGATGTGTGTGGGCCAATAGATCCTGACTCCATATAAAAAAGAACTTTTGCAGACAGAACACTTCAATTCACTCTGTAGCTCGTCAATGTTTTTGATAGTGTCCTTCCACCTATTTGTTACTGTGCCACATATCAGCATGTCAAATACTAAGTGCCTAGTTTTCTCTATTATTTTGCAAAATTTTTCATGGAAAATAGATTTTTTTAATAAAATAATTCTGATTATGGTTCTGCATTACTGAGCTCTTCTTAGATCTTTCCCAAACTCACTACCCAGTCACATCCACATTCTTTCTCATTAGAAAACAGGCATCTAAAAGATAATATAAACTAAAACCAACCTGAATGGGGAAAAAAAAACACACGAGAAAAGGAAAAGCACAAGAAGCATATAGATGCAGAGACACACATTGACAAACACAGAAAATTCCATCAACACACAAAAACAGAAACAATAATAGGCAAGCAAAAGACCTATAATAAAAGAAAACTGCCCAGACAAATCCTTGCAAGACAAAAACAATTGACCTCGTTCTATGCTGACAGTCTACTGCTGACCACGTGCTTAAAAAATAAATATTTTATACTCAGTGAGTTCATTGGAGGAAACTTATTTTTCATTTGAGTGGTTATCAGTTGGAGATAGCTTTTGGTTTAGAGACGTATGCTTGTGTCCACTTCCAGTCATAGCACTGGGACCCCATCAATTCCAGACCTATGAGTACATGCTCCCATGGTCTCTGTGAATTCATATTTGCATTGACTCCGCTTTGTTTAGAAGGTCTTGTTTAGTTGGTATTCTCCATCCTCTCTGGATCTTACAATATTTTCACCTTTTCTGCAGGGTTCCCTGGACCTTGAGGGTAGAGATTTGATGGAGATGTCCCATTTAGGACCAAGGGTTCCATGGTCTTTCATTCTCTGCACATTGCTCAGTCATGGGTCTCTGTATTTCTTCCCATCTGTACCAGAGGAAGTTTCTCTGGTGACGCTGAGGGAGACACTGATCTTTTAGCAAAGCAGAATGTTATAAGAGTAATTTTCTTGCTAAGTTTCTTCAGAAGAACAGTAGTATTTGGTTTTGTCTTAGGTCTCTAGCCAGTCTACTCTCAGGTCTTGGCCACCTGTGCAGTGCTGGGGATGGATCCCACATCATAGAGTGGGAACTAATCTAGATATTGGTTGGTTATACCCCATGCTTTGTGACACTATTAAGCTAGTGCATCTTGCATGCCTATAATATCACCATTATAGATACAAGGGTGTGTAGCCAGATCAATTTTTACCTTTCTCTCTTGTTAGAGTACCTTCCAGTAACACAAATACTAGTTGGTTGGGATGAAATTTCTAGGTAGACACAGTTTGATTTCTCCATGTTCGATGAGTTTGGTAGGTATTGTCTTCACTAATAGAGCCTTGCCCTTGGTTTAGAGAGAACAATAGCCTTGGTAATCTCATGAGTCATTTGATATTCCCATGGAGCTCCTTTCTAACAATTCAATGAGATGTAACTCATCCCAAGAACTGAAGTTTTCATTTGGCAAAGAGAGATGTTCAGCTGTGGCTCCATTTCCCCTGTTAGTAGGTGATTCCATATAGAGCACGTTAACATATAGTATATATTTTAGGAAAATTCTACTGTATTAGGTTTCATAGAACCTATGAAATGGGCTTTGTTTTAGCTGTTCTTCCTTATGCTTCCTTCCTTATCCTCTTCCTTCCCCTTCCCTGTTTGATCATCTGTTCTAGTCCTACACCACCCCTTATGGTTATCAGTTCCTCCTTCATAGGATGATCCAATCATCTCCCCAGTTCTTTCTTTTGTACATAACCTGTATAGATTGCAGCTTGCTTACCAAAGATGATACCGTTAATACCCATATATAAATGAGTACATACCATATTTGTCTTTTTGGATCTATATTACCTAACTCAGTGATTTTTGTTTTCGTGATCGCATTTTTTTAGCAGTTGAGTAATATTCCATCGTGTTAAATGTACCCATTTTCTTTTCCATTCATTCATTGGTAGACATATAGTCTGTTTCCTGTTTCTGATGATTATGAATAGAGCAGCAATGAACATGGTTGAGCAAGTGACTTTGCAGTAAGATGTACAGATTTTTCGGGATATGGTGAAGAGTGATATAGATGGATCCTGAGGAAGATCCTAGTTTCATGATGAATCACCACACTGATTTTCAAAGTGGGTATACAAGTTTGTGGTTTCACTGGAAAGGGATGAGTGATTCACTTAACCACAATCTCACTGGCATAAACTGCTATTTGTTTCATTAATCTTGGGCATTCTGATTGCTTAAGAGAAAATCCCAAAGTAGTTTTATTTGCATTTCCTTGGTAACTAAGAATGTGGACAATTTCATTAGGTGTTTCTCAGATATTTGAGTTTCCTTTTTTGAGAATATTGTTTCCATCTGCATCCCATTGTTTGTTTTGATTGTTTTCATGATGTCCAGATTTTGAATTCTTAATAAATTTTGGATATTAGCTCTCTATCAGATATGTAGTTGAAAAATACCTTTTCCTATTGTGCAGCCTGTCACGTAGTCTAAATAAGGTGTCCTTTGCCATTCTTCATGAGGTCCCATTAATTGTTTCTCTTAGTGCTTGTGCTAATTATGTTCTGGTCAGGCAATTGTCTCCTGTGCTAATGAACTGAAGACTATTTCCCATTTTTGCTTCTATCAGATCTATTGCATCTGGCCTTATGTTGAAGTTTTTGATCCATTGGAGTTGAATTTTTGCAAGATGATAATTACAGATCTGTTTTCATTATTTTTTTTACATGGTGGGCATCCAGTTTGACCCGCTCCAGTTGTTGAAGATGCTGTCTTTTTTCCAGTGTATACTTCTGACTTCTTTATTTAAAAAAATAATCAGGTGTCTACAGGTATTTGGATTTATGTGTGACTCTTCAATTAGATTCAATTAAAAACATTTCTGGTTTTCTGTGAATATTCTAATATTTTTGTTATTATAGCGCTGTAGTACAATTTTAAATTGGGATGATGATACATTCAGTAGTTATTTGATTATTCAATTGTTTTAATTACTCTGGGTCCATATAAACCTAAAAATTGTCATTATAAATTTTGGGAAAAATTGTGTTGAAGTTTTGATGGGAATTGTATTGAATTTGTCAATTTCTTTTGGTTGGATGGCATTTTCACTAAAGTAATCCTATTGATCCTTGAGTATGGGAGATATTGCCATGTTCTGAGGTCTTCTTCAATATCTTTCTTCAATGTCTTCAAGTTTTTATCATTCAAATTTCTAGCCTGCTTGGTTAGAGTTACCCCAAGATATTTTATGTTATTTGAGGCATCTGATTTTTGTATTAATTTTGTTCAGCAAAATTTCAAAAATAATGCAAAGGAGACTCAACTTTAGCTTCCTTTGATTCAGCTTTCTTCTTTATTATCTCACTCCTTCCTTCTCCTTTATTTTTAACATAATAATATACCTGTTGATCACTTAATTATATCAAGAAAAAAGGAATATAACACACCTCACATTTCTGGGGAGGCTTGCCTAGCTAAATAATGCCATAAAATATGAAGCTTTTCATCATCAGAGGTCAGAGAAGTGATCAATGAAGCCTGTGTCAGCCACAAAGACTTCATTTAATAAATACTAAAGGATGAGTTGCTGTGTGTAGTTTATTTGCCCATTGACAGTACTGCCTCCCAGCTAGCAGGCAGCTGCTCTAGTAAGCTCTTCCTGGTCATGGACTGTTTGTATATGTATATACGCTTCTGGTATATGAATATGCTTCACCTTGGACACTCAGTTTGGATGTTGGGTCTATTTCGTGAGTGAATACATCCATGGATGACTGTCAGAGAACTGGAGGGCATGCTCCTTTCTTTCAGTGGAACAAAACTCTAATGGAAGACTGCACACTGAAGGAGGGAGGGCCTTGGTTTCACAGTCGGAAAGCTTTAACTCTCCTGGAATCATTCATGGCTGCTCCCATTTTGTCTGCTTTAATGAAGGATGGATTCTGCAGCACTGGAATCAAGGGGAGGAGGATTAACTATTTATTCCTGTGCCTTTCTTCATCTCAGCCACCATTTTCCAGATCATATTTTACTAAAATTTTTATTTATAGTGTGTCTTTGCAAGGAAAAGTATCAGAACTGAGTAGATGGTGTGTAGCAACAGGTATTTTAGTGCTGTTTGACAGATGTCTTCTGGAAATAGAAACCTAGAAATGTGATCTCAGAGCCCCCACTTCCTAAAACCGAAGAACATATGCCCTCAAACTATTTATTTTGGTAAAATGCAAAGGGTTTGAACTTGAGATGAGAGAACATAGCTCTGTACTTCTACTTGATAGTACTGTAGCCATGGTAAATAAATTATTCTTGGTGGGTTTCTTTATAATCTTGCTTCCCTAAGTGAGTGCTATAAAAACTACAGAGAGATAAAGTACTGAGTATCTATATGCTGAAAATATCTTTCCCCAACTCTGCATTATCAACAGGATTTGTCTTAACTCTTTCATACAATTTGGGTAGTAATTCAGACTGTGTTATTCTATGGGTATTAATTTTGAATTTTAATTTGATGCATTTATAGGAAACTCCACCTCATTTTTGTATGCCATTTTATTTTGTATTTTCCTTCAAACAGTGTATAATACCAGTCATGAATATACAATTTTGTCTCTTGGCAAATATATAAACTCTTTAAATGTTAAATAAGTGAATTGCAAAAGATATTTTCACATAATCTCGCAGGAATATCATCCCACCACACAACCACAAATGTCACAAAATTCAAAGAATTAGATAAGAACAATATATTGTGGAACACTTAAGCATTTGCTTTGTACTATCTCAGAGGTTAGCAGAAATATGCCAATATGCCTGTAGATGGCATCCTTGCACCAGATGGAATGAGTCAATAATTAACTATGCAAAATCTTTCCCAGTGAGTCAAGCTACTTAGTGTCAAGTGCATGCTTAAGAATCTGTGATATTGATTTTTTGGAACTGGGAACTGATAACCCATTTTTAGGGAAAAATGTGGAAAATTGGGTATTACCCAGTGGGTTCTACAGTGGTTATGTCTGCTTATAAATAATAATACAATACTTTAGAGAAGAAAAAGTAAAATAGGCATTTTAGTGATTGATCTAGTCATGTCTTACAAGTTAGCATTGTCTAAGTAAACAATCTATATTACATATGGAAGCTGTGCTTTTCTTTTCTGAATTAAAGTTCCTGGGAAGATTCTTGGAGGCAAACAAGTTCTTTCCTCATGAGAACTGTGAACTGTTTGTTCAGTGCTATGTAAAGGCCCACAAATGCAAATGCTGGCCCATGCAGAGCCCATCCGCTTTCATCAAGTACCAGATTTGCCCTACCTGGTAATCACAGAGACAGATGAGTCTGGTACCTTTCTACTTACCACGAACAATAACACTACATATCTGACATTGTTAAAATATCTTGATAAAGTAATTCATACACAAATTTGATCAAAGAAGATACTATTATGTAAGGATTTTGCTTCTCAAATTACTTAAATTTTGCCTTTTGTAAACCATGTATTATCCTCCAAGATGAGGTACAGGTAACTATTGTGGGCATAAAGCACATTGTTTAAAAATCTGATGACCAATTTCTCTTGTTAATCCCAATTGCTTTTTTAAATTTTTTACTATTTTGATTGTGTAAAGTATGTGATTGCTGATGAAGCTCAACTTGAGATAAAGTGATCAACTGAGTAAATTTATCAGCTGAAGCATTATCTTCAGTCAAAGGCCCAGGAAGACTCGAATGTGCTCTAGTGTGACCCACAAAGCATGTCGTTTTTCTTAGATGAATGGCATCTTGAATTTGCTGGAATGGTATTTTAACTTGACTACTACCAATTCCAATTCAGGCAACAGTCTCTATGACCTGAATAGCTGGAAAAGTGTAATGACTCTCAGTATATAAATTAAATGCATTATTTGCAAAAAGCTGAAATGCCACAGCAACAGCTCGCAGCTCAACTGTTTGAGTTGAGGCCAGATCTGTTTGCACTACATATCTTTTACCATCAACAACATAAGCTGCTCTTACATTAGAAGAACCATCTGTAAAAATTAACATAGTATCCTTTAAGGGATCTTTCATTACAATTTTAGGACAAATAAAAGAATGAACTTATGCAAACTACAGGAATCAATCATCAGAAAAAAATTATCACTTTGGCCTAAAAATTGAGTAAACATGATTGTCAAAGTATCATTATTTTGAAACAACCAATAAACCTATTACCTATTTAAACTGTTACTTAGTTATCTAAGGAACACTGATCACGTTAGATTCTCTACAAAAATATTGCCTAGATTCCATCTGGCTTTTCTGTACTAAACAAACTACTGCTTCAAAATAAGAGTCTAACATTTTGGCTGGGGAAACAGGTAGATGCAACCATAATAATGTTACTTTTTGCCATAGTATGGCTGTTGGAATAAGTCTTGTAGGCAAAATATATGTCAGTCAAGGTGATCATAATTAATATAATGTACCTGCTGATTCTGTATTGCATATTACACATATACCAGTACCAGTATAGCAACATATGTAAGATGTCTTTGGGAAATGGGATCCCTACTCCCCTTAAGAATCTCACTGAGGGGCTCAGATCCTGTGGGAGATTTTAAATTGGGATATAGTCACTGGATATCCCCCAATAATTTCTGAAAGTCATTTAATGGTTGTAAGCTGTCTTTCCTAATCCATGCTTCTCTGAGCCCAGGAGCTGACCTACAATGGCAGAAGTGGTTCCTGAAGGCCTCAACCTGCTTTCAGTTGCCAGGTCATGCACCCTACAACTCGTTTTCCTTGTTTAGGAGCAGTGAAGGCTATGCCATCAGTGTGGGGGATAGAACAGAATAACTACAAACTATAAAAATCTCTGCATTTGTTTCTGCTCCATCCCAGCTCCTCCTACTATCAAAATACATCCAAGCAAATGTACAGACACTTGTGTACTCTTTCCTTGTCCCATATCTACAATTTTTATATATAACTTTTACTCCCCAAAATATTCACTGCACCTTTACATCACTCCTCCCCCCCCCCCCCGCCACATGCTCACTTTCCATCTCTATACCTTTGTGTGTGACTCCTCTGTGGTAACCATCACATGCTCCAGCTCTACCACTGGTCACACGTCTGGGTGCCATCTATCAGGTTCATCAATGGGTTCATCCTTATCCAGGATAAGGGTGTGTGGATTAGAAATGTTAGGCAGAAGAAACAGAGATATAAAAGAAAAAGAGAGAGACACAGGATAGAGACTGGAAGACAGTCCAGTGAATGCTGAATCTTCCCTGTGTTTATTCCTCATAGGCTTTACGTACCTCAATCCAAAAAGGAGGGGGAAGACAACAGACATCTTTGCCAACATATAAGAAAAAAAAAATCACCTCTCAATACTCAAAGCCTCAATACCCACATCCTAGGTCAAAACATCTTGTCAGTAGTCACACTTTGGGTCAAACATTATGTCAATAACTTTGAAGGAGCAAGAATAGTCCTGAACTCTCTGACCTTTGTCAAGGTGGTATGAATCCAAATCTGTGGGCTGTTACATATAACAAAGTAACTGAGACCATTAACTTGGACACATTATTTGGCTCAGAGTTTTAAAGATTCCTGTCCATAACAGCTTCTCTAACTAATTCTGGGACATGATAAACCATCATGTGGAAGGTGTAGAATTAAACAACCTAATTGAGGGCCATGAGGCAAAGTAAGTAAACAGACAGGAAGTAATCATCTCCTTCAAAGGTGCAACCACAAAGAGCTAAAGAGCTCCACTAGGTAGGCCTCTTTTGATGAAGAGGCGGTTATCTGCCATATTACCATTCTGGGGGTCAGCTTTTCAACATGTAACCGCTTAGGGAATATTCAATATTGAAATGTGGGAAGTTGTACACTACACTAGAAACTAAAATTCAGTGTCCATCTGACTTAAGATAGCTGAAGGAAGGAAAAATATGAACTAAAATCATTTTAGTATTTTAGCACTGGCCAGTGCAAAGTTTATGCTAGGCCCTGTATTGCATATTGGAAAAGATGTAAACTCAGCCCTCGGTAGGCAATGCTTGTATATAGGGGATGTAAAATGCATAATGAGATAAAGTAGCAAGCATCAAAGTTATTCATATCTGTATCTATATGTATATCAATGTTATCACTGAGTGGCTCAAAGACAAATCAAAACAAAGTGTTTGAATGAACGGAGTCAGGCCTTAAATGTTAGAACTCAATCTTGGTGACCACCATTGAAAGATCTTTTGTACATTTGCATTTTGCAGTTACCAAAAGTGGTATACATCTTTAATTTAGTGATTGTATCCAGAGTAAACATCCAATAGTCTTGAGAAGTTAAAAGTTAAGCTATTGAAACATTCATGTCTAGAAACAAAGGTCACATATTGAATTACAGAGTAAAGTCCATCATGGCCGGGAAGGCATGGCAGTGTGGGGGAGGATGAGACAGCTCTCACACCTTCAGTCAGGAACAGAATGCTGCTGCTGCTGAATATCTTGGCTTCTCTTTATTTAGTTCAGAACCTCAGCCTTAGGTTGAGACTAGGGACCTTTAGGGTGAGTGTTCCCATATTATCTAAATGACTAAAGACACCCTCTCAGAGGCATCCCTAAAGGATTACTTTTGAGGTAATCCTAGACCCTATCAAACTGAAATCAGATTATTGACCTCCATACTCAGTAAGGATGTAGTTATATCTTCTAATTTACTGTCTCCCCCCTGCTAATGTTATTTTCATTTGTGATATACTCATTGTTTTCCTATTTACCATCTATACAAACTTCTGTCTTTCAATGCTTGACTATTTTGTGATTGGTAGTAAGAGTGTTGGTATTGTATCAATCCCCATTTAGTCAAATTTTGAAGTGTCTTTTCTCATTCTATGGTTTGGTGTTTCATTAATTTCATGTCATCTTTTGTTAGATAGATTTTCTCAGTATCAAGAAGAATTTGTAGCTGGGCCATGGTAGTACATGCCTTTAATCCCAGAACTTGGGAGGTAGAGGCAGGCAAATCTCAGTGAGTTCATGATTTGCCTGATCTATAAGAGCTAGTTCCAGGACAAGGTCCAAAGCTACAGAAAAACCCTGTCTCAAAAAAAAAAAAATAAAAAAGAAGAATTTGTAATTTATTTGTCTTTGTTCAGTGCTTTGAAATAGATGATATTTTAGAAAGTACTGTTATGATCTTAATATTTCAAAATATTATGGATGTGTTTTCAAAGTAGTGATCATAAGAAAAGGAAAATTTTATTGTTGAATAAAAAGAACATTGCACTCAAAATTACCTCAAAACTAGAATGGTAATACATTCAACCAAAGTCATCTGAATGATGAGTTCAGGGCTTGGTTGCTATCTCTTTTTCTGTAATGAAGTTTTCAAAGTTTTACATTTATTATGCCAAAGATCCCTTTCAAATTAATTTACACAATTGTCTTGAACTTAGAGTTTCACTAATGTCTATAGTAACTAAGTATTTCATAATTGTCTTTTAAAATTGAAATTAAATATCCTAAATATTTACGTTCAGACATTTACTAAACAATGGAGACATTGAGTCAGTATTGTAGAGAAATGGAGACAAATAATGAGGGAAAGGAATCATTTGACTCTGGGAAGACGGTAGAAGACACAGCACGAATCTAAACTTTACATTGTGGAACTGTAGGAATATATAAGAGCTATGAAAACAACTCTCACTCTGTCCTCTCAGTGAGCATAGCTGAAAGTCTTGTATTTGTATGGATATGTGAAAGATAATCTTTCAGTCATGTGGAGACCGCAGACCTGCAACTCACCAGCACCATCTATTTATGAACATGAAAAAAAATGATATTCTTAAGAAAGTGTGTGCTTTTTGCTTGCTTGACACATTTTGGATGTAGATTTGGCACAATAGATCCTTTATATCCAACCCTATTCCAGCACCCCATTGCCACAGAACACAAAAGATCAAATGGATGCACAAATACAATTCAGAATCCTTAACTTATGCTCCAATATAAGTTAGCTGAGGCAGAGTGGATATCTGAACCAGTTTCTTCTTTTGTCCAGTGTACTCTCTTTAAATTGAAAAATGTGGTTCATTGTTATCCTCAGTGTTTTTTCAATCCCTTAAAAATTATGACACCAACTGTACAAAGTAGTATAAATTCCACAAGCCAGTTTCTAGTAAAAACAATACTTCTGAGTACTTTTATGTAAATCAACTGTTGTTATCACTCTTTATCCATTACCATCACATGCAGGGATGTCTCTATCCACTCACGTAACTGCCATTCCATCTCTAGTTCATTATTCCTTCAGCATGGCCAGGACTAATGCTCAGCATCTTACATATAACACCCAGCATTCGTAGTGCTGAAAGCTTTTTTGTAATGAGTGATCCACTTTGAATTATGACTATTATTGTGGTTATTTGTTCTGGAAAGTGCTGTAGTGGAGACCATTTTACAGGCATGCTTAGAATCACAGGCTTGTATGGAATGCATTCACTGTTGGAGCAGTAAAGATCCATGTATGATTGAATAAAACAAAATAAGTAAATTCTTCTAGGCAGAGGCAAGGCTATATTAGTTTCATTGCCTCTTCCCATCACCTTAAACAATATAATGTGTGATTATATGCCACATAAAAGGCTTGGATATAATAAAACTAAATATGGGAGCTAATTCAATAAAAGTGAAATAAACAGATAAAGACAATCATAAAATATCAGATTATAATCAAGTTGTGTTGACATTAGATTTGAAGGAAGACATTAGGGTACCACTCTAAGGGTGGTGGAGGATGGGAGACTAAGGAAGAAAGTCCAAGTTGTAGTTGAACCTCAGATAGTATTTGGAAAATTAGAATTTTTAATGGCTCTATACTCACTGAAGAGCAAGAGAAATACATTTATTTTTGGGATAAGTAAAATGTGCTAGGCGAATTAAAGTTCTTATGCTGATGAGGAAGTTATTGCTTACTGATATTGGATAACATGTGTTCAGTATTTTGTAAGTCATTCTCTTCATCAGAAGAGAGAATTTGTATTTACTCCATAGTATTATGAAAATAAAATATAATCACAGTTAAAAATGCCTGACTCTGTATTTAGCATATAGTACATCTGCAATAAATACCTAAATCTTTCCTATTTCACAATATTGAAGGCTTTTCCAACTATGATAAATGATGTAAACATAACAACAAAACAATCTTCTTAATTTTTTCAAGGAGATTAAACTTTTATATAATATTGTAATGTAACTTATTGAACAGTTATCACGAAATCTAATGTTGAGCATTTTCTGTATGGATCAGAGATGTTAAGACAACATATTTGATTCTCACAGTAATTTTCCATATCATTTCCTCTTGTAGAATTATCAGTTACATCAATGGGGGTTTGGGATAATCCATAACAACAAAGAATGTCTCACTCTGAAGTCTATGATTTTAATAATTATGATATTTTTGATACTCATCAGTGGTGCCAACATTTATGGATTTGAAAGGTCGGATATATGACAATAGGACATGGTATGACTTTTGTGGATTTTTAAATCCTTTTCTAACTTCTAAACTTTTCCAATAATCAGGCTTTCAGTCTTCCTTCTAGCAGTGCACAATCAGATAAATATGCCTGTCTGCAGTGTTGCCCTTAGTATTAAATACAACCTTTGTTGGTGGTGTCTAAACACATTTATGTGTATAGGGTAGAACATTGAACTGTTCTTGGCAGAGTCAGAAAATAAGCTGTCAGGTTTTATAGAATGGAAATATTTGAATCATAATGCTCATGACTACCGGAATAAAATAAATGGAAGCACTTTTTCTAGTTCCAATAATAGCACCAGGGTTTGAACTAAGAATTACAAACTCTGAGAAAAATAAAAAAGCAAGTTTTTAAGAAATGAGAGAATGACAAAAAAGAGTGGAAAGAACTTGACCTTATGCAGAGAAGGATAGCTGGTGAGATCTCTATTTATTAGATCTTGACAAAAAGCATTTTTCAGATCATATAACCCTAGGTAACTAGAATTTAAAGTAAAGGCACAAATTGTGGCTTCAGGATCCAGGTGATGAAGCTTGAACTTTCAAAATAGGTTTGGCAGTGTTAGAGCAGTTAATGAGAAAAAGACAGGCTGAAGTGACCTCAGTTCTGGACCTGACTTATCAGGTCTTTCGATTACTCTATTATTACTTAGGGAGCATCCAAATATCATAAACCAGCTTTTCAGCTAAGGGGAAGAGTGAAGTTCACACTGAGCTCAGCACATGTTCACCATGTCACTAGGGCCAAGTTAACTGGGAAGAAGAACTGGCAAGGGTCCAGAGCGAAGTACCATTATCTCTCATTTATTATGTAATCCACAAGATTCAATCTAAACGTGAAATAATAATTTCTCATGGGAACAGTTGCAGGAACAAAGATCCAGAGTCAAGGTTAAATAACTTAGGCATCCCACGTCTGAGGTGCGCAGACTGCAGTTAGCAAGTCAGCTGTGTTAGATACACCCGTGTACTTGGAAGAACTGATGTTTATATGGGGGAAGCAATTGTAGAATCTGTGCAAGTGCCACATTATCAACGGAGAAAGCCTGGAAATTCCAGAAATCTAAGTGAATAAGCTTTTTGGGATAGTTACCTGTTGGAGGGAGGGCTGTTGGTTGGCTGCCCAGCTAGCTTAGCTGAAATAATCACACAGAAACTATATTATTTAAATCACTGCTTGGCCCATTAGCTCTAGCTTGTTATTGGCTAACTCTTACATATTAATTTAACCAATCTCCATTAATCTGTGTATCGCCATGTGGCAGGGGCTTACTGGCAAAGTTTCTGCATGTCTGACTCCGACAGAGGTACCATGGGAGAGTGATCTGTAAGTTTTTTCCCCTTTTAAATAAATACCACCCTATTAATCATAATTCCAAACTGGTGTGGCATTGTTTGTGACTTACGCCTTCATATATATATATATGAATATATATGAACATATATATGAATATATGAACATATATATATTCATATACGAATATATATATATTCATATATGAATATATATATATTCATGTTGTATTTTGAAATCATTGTATTTGAAGTAGTGTGGTGGGGGGGGTAGTGAATCAGAAAGCCAATCTAGGAGAAACACAAATTTTCAAAATGATTTAAGTAGTGAATGCTTACTTTGTGCATGCATTTGGGCCTTGTTACAGTACAATTTGCTCTTCCTAGCCATGAATTCATCTACATCTATTCTGCACAGAATCTAACCCTTTATGCTATTACTGTTTATTAGATCAACTCTTCTTGGTAAAACACACACTTACAAATGCATGAGTCTTCTTCAATCATGAAATTTTTTAACAGTAAAATCAATTTCAGCATCTTTTTATTATTACTTAAAATATAGTTTGAAGTTTATTTTATGTTTAAAAATAATTTTCTGTTTATACAAGCAGTCACATTTGCATTGATACTTTTTTTTAAAACGTTTTGTTGATTTTTATTGAACTCTACATTTTTCTCTGCTCCCTTCCCTGTCTCTCTGCTCTTCTTCAACTCTCTTCCAAAGTCCCCACACTTCCAATTTACTCAAAAGATCTTGTCTTTTTCTTCTTCCCATGTAGATTAGATCTATGTAAGTCTCTCTTAGTGTCCTCACTGTTGTCTAAGTTCTCTGGGATTTGTGAGTTGTAGGCTGGTTTTCTTTGCTTTATGTTTAAAAGCCACTTATGAGTGAGTACATGTGATAATTATCTTTCTGGGTCTCGGTTACTACACTCAAAATGATGTTTCCTAGCTTCATTTGCCTGCAAAATTCAAGATGTCTTTTTTTTTTTTGCTGTGTAGTACTCCATTGTGTAAATGTATAACACTTTCCTTATTCATTCTTTAGTAGAGAGTCATTTGAATTGTTTCCAGGTTATGGCTATGACAAACAATGCTGCTATGAACATAGTTGAGCATATGTCCTTGTGACACGATTGAACCTGTTGGGAGCAGTGAGACCCCAGATCCTGAATTTCTTGTATTCCCCTGATCTGAGTGCCTACAGCTGCTCTGAGCACGAGACATTCAGGAGTTCCTGATACCAGGAGAGTAGTTTCTGGTGGGTTTGGCTGGGGTGTGGCTATCTCTATATAATCTGCTCCTGAACACAATAAAGGGGGCATTCTTGGGAATTCAAGGATGACCCGTGTCATTGTCTCTCTGTCTGTGTGTGTCTCTGTATTTTAACCTCCAGCCCCTTGCCTGAAGCTCACGAACTGGGTGCCAGCGCACAGAGTGCAGACATGGGGGTGCGGTGCGCGGCAGAACATCCTTTGGATATACACCTAAAAGTGGTATTATTGGGTCTTGAGGAAGGTTGTTTCCTAATTTTCTGAGAAATCGCCATACTGACATCCAAAGGGGTTGTACTAGCTTGCATTCCAACCAGCAATGCAGGAGTGTTCCCTTTTTACCCCACAACCTCTCCAGTGTAAGTTGTCATCAGTGTTTCTGATCTTGGCCACTCTTACAGGTGTAAGATAGAATCTCGGAGTTGTTTTGATTTGCATTTCTCTGATGACTAACTAAGGATGTTGAGCATTTCCTTAAGAGTCTTCAGCCATTTTAGATTCCTCTGTTTAAAGTTCTCTGTTTAGGTGTATACTCCATTTTTATTTGATGCTTTTTAATAGAGTGATCTGGCCAATTTGAACCATTTATATTAATTTTCATCTAAATAACCCAAGGACCTTGAAATGTGTAAGTCAGAAATTAAAACTAGATACAGTTGACTTGGCTTATATTTTTTCTTGAGAAAAAAATCTTTTTCTACTTTTTATGTGTGTGAATACTTCTCTAAGAAATTAAATGAATGTATAATTTATTATTTATCAAAAACCTTGGCTTTCTTAATAGTCTCATTTCTTTTTTATAAACCCTAATGCTCAAAGGATTTTTAAAGATCTTTATATATTGAAAAGTAAAAATCAAGGCAGAGCTCCTGGCCTGGTTTCCTTTTCTGTGTGGACTTAATTACAGCTCCGTTACTGGGAGTCAAGGATCTATTCCCTGAGTGACGGTGTGGGTCAAGGTCACCTTTATGCTTGTTAGAGAAGAGGCCGATCCGAGACCTTTAGTTTAATGACCCAGCATCTTCTTCATAAGTTATGGTCTGAGACGATGGCAGGAACTTTTGAAGCTCCATTAGCCCTTTTGGCCACAGGGGAATCATTAAATTAGCAAAAATGGCAAGAAAGAAACAAAATTTGAAGTTGGCAAATTTTTAGCAATAAAAATGTTGGCTTTCCGGTTTTTTTTTTAAGTTTAGTGTAAATTCCACTATCATTTAACTTTTATTACTTTCTAAATCTGTTAAGTTTTATTCCACTGTAATTACTTTTCAGTTAAGAAACTATTATCTTATACACATCATGCCCATCACAGTGAACACGAAATACCTCCACTGCAAAGTTGAAATTGGCACTAATATAGCTATAAAAATAGCTGAAAATTAATATTCTTTTTTGTTGTTTTAATTGAAAATAGATTCTTCTCTCATATAAGACATCTTGACCACAGTTTTCCCTTCCTCCACTCCTTCAGGCTGCCCCTTCCCTCTTCTCCAGATACACTGCTTTTGTTTCCCTTCAGGAAAGAGTAGGCCTCCCAAAGTTAACCAAACATATCAAAAAAAGTTACAATACGACAAGACAAAAATCCTCATATCGAGGCTGGACAAGGCAGGGAGATTAGAGCAAGGCTAGTGAGGGAGAAGAATTAGACAGAGATGAGTGTATATGAAAATATGTAAAAACCTGTTATTTTCTAAGCTAATTAGATAATATTTTTAAATGAATAATGTCTTAAGAAAAATGTCACACTAATAATATATAGTATAGCCCCCTTCATTTTCCTGTGCTTCTGCATATGGATATATGAATAATAAAGCTTCAATGATAACCATTTATTAAAATATGAATATTCCATATGGCAAACAGAAGCTACTTTTTCTTACCACTCGGCAGTCTTTCAGGTTAGTGGATACATACATATTTGATGCTGTCAAATAACTGAACAGTGTTCAATAATTGCTTTTATTCAAATTAGCATTTTTCTTAATGAACATTATGTTGCCTCTATCTCCTTGCTATTAATATGTTATAAATAACATACATCTTTGTAAACAGAGTGAGATTGCTATAAATTGTACACACACACACACACACACACACACACACACACACACACACAACAAGGCCATAATAGTGCCATGGGACAATCATTCAAACACATGAGGAGACCATAACTACTGAAATCACAACAAGGGAAAAATATGTCTAATAGATTGCATAGGTCAAACACTGAAAGTACAGGGAAAACTGGTTTTCCTTGTACCCCTATCCTGAAAGTTACTACATTTGACCACAGGATTTCATTATATTCATGATTACTTATATTTGCTACTGAGGACACCACCAATTAAAGCTTAGGAATTCTATTTGGTTTTTGGAGTTTCCAATGCTAAAATACAATGATTTCTAAATTCTACTTTTGTTATTTTTTTAAATGCATTTAAATACCTTTAAGTATTATTTGATATCAAATATTGGTTTTAAAGACTTGAGATTTATTGCAAAAATAGTTGTGAATGCTCTACTGATTAAAGCATTTTACTGATAACTGCACTTTGTGATTGCAGAATAAGATCGTTACTTCCAAGCTTCTGGAACCACATTCTATTTTGATTTTTTCATTTCATAGCTGCATCTACAACCCTGGGAGCCAGAAAAAAGTATGGTCATAATGTTTCAAGATGATTATTATCTACCACCTCTGGAATTGTGAAATGAGTGGTTTTTATTTTTGCAGAGCTGTGAGTATCAGTCTCCCTACAGATAATAATAAACACAGAAAAATCCATATCTGAATTTTGAAGGAACCCAGAGTGAAGAGATTTGTCACACAGACAAATAAGTTAGTGTACCTCCCTGTACTCATCTCTACATTTATTAGGAAAATGGATTTCAAATTCAAGGCTAGAAAATGCAAAAAAAAATACTAAAGTAGACTGACTGTACAATCGGGGAAGAGAGCATATTCAAGGAATACTGTCCATGCAATCAAGACTGTATTCAGTGTAGAGTGCATTCAATGAAGATGATGCAGCCCACTACTATTCTACATTCAGAGAAGACTGTACATCCAGCGAAGATGACAGCAACCCCGGAAAAGATGACTGTAATCCAGCAAAAACTGTAATTTAAATGATGATTTTTCAATCATGGAAAACTAAGTCCAGGAAAGTCTGTAGATCCAGGGAAGATGATTCAGCAAAGACTCTATCCAGACAAGACTCTCTACCCAGGCATGGCTCTCTATCCAGAAAAGACTGACTCTATATCGAGACAAGACTCTGTGATATCTTATAAGGAATATACATTCTTCACGGAATATACATTCAGCAAAAAATATATCCAGGGAATATTGGACATCCAAGGACCAGTGGGTATCCTGGGGCAAAGGATATACAGGATGAGTGTATAGTCATTGAAGACTGTGATACAACAAAAGTATGCATTCAGGGAAGCCTATAGATTCAGAAAGTAGTATATATATTCAGTGAAGACTGTATATCCAGTGAGGACTGTAAATCCAGGGAAACCTGTACACTTAGTGAAGACTATACATTCAGTGAAGAATGTACATCCAGTGAAGACTGTACATCAAGTCAAACCTATATGTTCAGTGAAGACTGCACACTCAGAAAAATTTGTATATCCAGTGAACACTGTATAACCAGCAAAACTGTATATACAGCAAAGACTGTGCAGTCAAGGAGGTATGCATGTTCGATAAAGCCTATATATTCATCAGAGTTGTATATTCATCAAAGGGTGTACATCTAGTGAAGACTCTACACTCAGTGGAGACTCTATGCTCAGCAGAGACTGTATAATAAAGGCAGACTGTACATTCTGAATAATGTACATTCAGTTAAGGCTGTATAGCTGCTGACGACTACACATTCAACAATGGCTATACTTTCAACAAGGACTGTATACTAAGTGAAGATTGTACATTTTGGCGATTGTATATTCAGTGAGATTGGACATTCAGCAAAGAAATTACACTGAGCAAAAATGTACATCCTATCAAAACTAGACCCAGTGAAGACTCTACATACAGCAATTTCTATACATCGAATGAAGACTGTGTGCTCATTGGAGATTGTACACTCAGCAAGGACTGTACACTCAATGAGGATTCTGAGTCCAGTAAGGATCCTCCATTCAGTGAAGACTGTGCATCCAGTGGGGACTGTGCATCCAGTGGGGACTGTGCATCCAGTGGAGACTGTGCATCCAGAGGGGACTGTGCATCCAGTGAAGACTGTGCAGCATCCAGTGGAGACTGCATCCAGTGAGGACTGTGCATCCAGTGGAGACTGTGCATCCAGTGGAGACTGTGCATCCAGTGGAAACTGCATCCAGAGGGGACTGTGCATCCAGTGAGGACTGTGCAGCATCCAGTGTGGACTGTGCATCCAGTGGAGACTGTGCATCCAGTGGGGACTGCATCTAATGTGGACTGTGCATCCTTTAGGGGTTGTGCATCCAGTGGGGTCTGTGAATTCTATATGCAGGGATGTCTATGTACCTAGTAAATACTGTACATGCTGGAAAGACTGTACATTCAGGAGTATTGTACTCCTGGGAAAAACTGCAGGTTCAATGAGGACTCTGCACCCAGCAAAGACTGTACATCTAGTGAAGACTGTACACTCAGCAGAAACTACAATCAGGGAAGACCGTACAGTCTATAAAGAATGTGCATTTTGTGTAGACTGTATATCTCTTGGTGACTACATTCAGCAAAAACTGTACCTTCAGCAAAGATCTGTGTATCCAGTGAAGACTACATTAAATGAGTATTGTATATTCAGTGAGGATTGGACATTCAACAAAGACTGTACGTTAAACAAAACCTCTACATACAGCCAAAACTACATCCAGTGAACACTCTCTATTGCTTGAAGACTTAAAATTCAGTGTGGAATAAACATCTAATGAATATTCCTCATTAAAGACTTTATCTTCCTTAAGGACTGCACATCCAGCAAGTACGGGCCTACACATTTGTTGAAGAATCTACATTCAGGGAAGACTATACATTCTGTGAATTGTGCCATAATTTTTTGAGTGAGAAGAGACTCTGAATATGGAGTGAAAAATGTTTGTGGGATATCAGTCATGCCATCAGAGAGTTCCTTGGCATGAAATAGAAAATGGAATGGTTACTTTCATATAAATGCTTGAGTAACCTTTTAAGTAAAAATTCATCCGTTTCAAAGTAATATTTTTCACTAAATGTTGCTTATATCTTCTAAATCATTTTCTTCTACCTAGTGATTATAGGTAAACATTAAGTTGCTATAGAAGTCATGTGTTCTTACAATGTGGCCAATGAATGTTACCAAAAATTTTCCTCTTTATATGAACAGCTTAAGAGTGCTAAATTTGTCAGTATTTAAAAGAGATTATAAAGATGTTTTAAAGAAACTATAATGAAAGGGAAAAGATGGAAAGAAAAAGGAAAGCAAGAAGATCGGTGGACT
Organism: Microtus oregoni; assembly: GCF_018167655.1. NCBI lineage: Eukaryota > Metazoa > Chordata > Mammalia > Rodentia > Cricetidae > Microtus > Microtus oregoni. Next base: position 46,028,667 of record NW_024543060.1, read on the forward strand.
ACTGCAGCTGGGGGCAAACACTAAATTGATAGTGTTTCAAGTCATTGAAGATGTTTACTAACCGAGGTCATATTTAATTTGTTCTAGGCATACTGTGCAATCACCTATAATTAATGAACCAGTCTTTGTGTATCATAATAAAAGTTTTCGTTTGTGGGTTTAGTTTTAAAACATTTTTGGTTTCTTGTTTTTTCTATCACATCTGGCTACACAGCCTTTTTGCATTGTAAGAATTTTAATAGTCTTTTGTCCCATGTCTCCATCCTTAGCTTGTAAGTATAAGGCCAAGGCCATATTCTACTCTTCAAAAAGCTTCTTTCTGCTTCATTATCACTTGGGCTGAGTAAAGCAATGAGGGTGAAGTAACAAATAGTCAACATACATAGCATTTGTCTGGTTGCCTGCCTCAAAGAAATTAAGAGAAAGTCATTGCTAGAAGAATGGACAATTTCAATTATTTTATTTCAAAAGGCAATCATAGGAAAACAGTGGTGAAATGCACAGAACTCTGCAATCTGAACAATATTTATTTTCCAAGGATACTTAGAGTAACCCTGGCTTCTAAGGATGTTTATTTTATACATAGAAATGGTATGTGATTTTCTGAACACCTGGACCAAACACTGTCTTAAAAATGATGAGACGCACTCTTTTAAAGTTCAATTACCTTTTAAGAGTTTTGTCTTCCAGATAAATGGACTAATTCTAATGCCCTAAATTGAGAATAGATTAGCATAACACAAGTTTAAAATCTTACATTGTGTATTCTAGTGGTAAATATTTGGGTAAGTAATATTTCAGTGACTTATTTTTCACATCTAATTGCTTGTTTTAATATTTATTGATTATTTTATTTGGAAAGACAAGCATCGCTGTTATGATTGATCACTGTGTGAGCATTTATATATAAGAGATTTAAATTTTTGAAGCATTTAGCACTTTAAAGCTCTTTTTTCACACCAGAAAGAAATAAAATATGATGCATTAATGAGCTACTTATATGTAGGTATTTAGCCAACATTCTACATTCCAAGAAAGCCAAAACTCAGACAAAAATATAAATGTAATCAAATTTTAAAAAGACTTGTAATATAGGTTTGAACATTCACCAAGGATTCACCAATGAGAGAAGATACGTTTATTTTTATTTTTACTTTTGGTTCTTTGAGACAGGGTTTCTCTGTGTTGCTTTGGAGCCTGTCCTGGAACTAGAGGCTGGTCTCAAACTCACTGAGATGGCTCAACTGTTAAAGGCTAGGCTCTCAAACAAAAATATGAGAGAAAATACATTTTTAAAAAATAGCACAAGAGGGTAAGCTGTCAGAGTTTGGAGATAAAAACTGGTGAGTGGTTAAAGAGTCAGGAATAATATAGCAGGGGAAATATGAACCCAGATACTGAAATATGCAAATATTTGATATATTTATTGAATGACAGGTAGACTAGAATCAAAAAACTATTGGTACTCTATGGAAATGACAAGAAAATAGGGGAAAACATTATACTCAATTTGTAATAACCATTTGAGAGGCTATTTTTGATTATTACCCCCAGAGAATTTAAACTGTTTCATTTACAAGTGATGCTAGTTGAACGGGATTACTTCTGTTTGTCTAGCTTCTGCTTTTTCATTGGTGATGTTAACCTTGTAGGACATACTATTTGAGAATTATTAGATCGTAGTTAAAGTAAGAACATAGCTAATAACACATTTAAGTTTGAACTTTAATTGACATTCATTAATATAGTCTTATCCGATTATCTTTTCCTATTTTCAAAAAGGCATATAATGGAGAGTGAAATCAGTGCACAAATCAAAGGGCACACAAGAAACTTTATATTCTAAAGGGATTCTGAGACTCCACATATCACACCAAATCTCCATACATAGTTTTATGAGACTGCACATATCAATTCTTCCATTGTATGCACTGTGAATTTTTAAACCATATGAAGAAACCAGCTTTTATTATACTTTAAGATTAATTTCATAACCTCTCCAATTTTGAAAGGATTGGAAAATACATGTTTATGTAGGAGAAATATTATCAACTCTTGTGTCTGCTGTATATGGTTTCAAATACTACCTGTGCCAGATCCTCTTAAGGCAATAATTTTGTCTGCTGAAATTTATTGTTAGTTTTAACTCTTGCATTTTATTGTCTTTAAAAAGTTGATATTTTCTTGCAATCAATGGGAACATGCAAACTGGATATGATTTTCAAATGTAACTTTGAAGTAGCTGAGACACTTTGGGACAATTTTGAGCTGTGGTTTCCCAGAGATAAATAACCTCTTGCCGACTTATGCTTTTCCATTAACGCACATATAAAGAGACATGAAATAGGAGGGGATTTATTCATAAGTATTACAGTAGGAGAGGGAGGGAATGAAAGAGGAACTGAAAGTTAAAGTAACTGATATTCATCATACAAATTTATTAAAATATCAAACACTAAAATATTTTAAAATAATTATCACTATTAATTGGAGTACATTTGATACCAAATAATTAAATGCAAAGTTTTATTTAATTTCTGATTTTTGTCCCTTATTTACTCCTGTCTTCGAAATATGTGTCCTATTTTATTCAAGAGAAATCACAAACGTCTGAGTATGCAGTCAGTTCACAGATGATATAAACTTGGCCCCACACTAATTATTAATTTTTAATTAATATATCCATTGGATATTGTCAAAAATGAACCAGAATAGTGGAGATCTTTAAAATATGTCACTCCCATATTTTCAGAAACCTTTTTATTGGTTGAGTCCAAGTTTATGCAGTGGGAGAGAAAATACAAATGGGGTTTATCTGGGAGGAGCCAGGCTGCCAGAAAAATGCTCTCTATATGGGGGTGTGGCTGAGACAGTACAAGGAATAGAAATAGAAAGAAAATAGAATAGGCAGGGACAAAGGATGGGTAGTAAAGAGGATGCTGTGTAGGGAATCAGTTTCTTTCATCATAGATTATCAGATCTATGGCAACTCAATTAGGGAGAGATGTTTGATTTAGTCCTTTAAACCAGAGCAGTGAAGATGTCCAATTCATGCTGAATAGCACAGTCTTGCCTCAGCTACAGAGCTGCTTAAACATTTTTTATTTATGTGTTCTGAAACAAAGGGAGATGGCAAACATGTATAGGAGGCTGAGAAAGGACAATTATGGAGTTGGAAACACAGGGAATGCTTCAACCAAATATAATCTATGAAAATTAGGCAATGCTCAGACTTTGAAGTCCAACATGAAGGGGGAAGACAAACTTTTCAACCAGTCTAGGAAAAAATACCGATCATCAAACATAGATATTGCAGAAAGCAGTTAAAACACTGTGCTGTAATTATCAAGCCTGACATTAGGGACTGAAATATTCTTTGCAATGTCAACCCAAAATGGACAATTTCACATGTGGAGGAAAATTATCCTTTGTTGTTCTAAAGATTTAAGTTATATTTATCATAAAATGTTGGTGTTGAATTTATGATTTTTAATGAAATGATATTAACAAATGGCATTATCACTGGTTATAATAGTTTAAGTATTGGCAAATTTTCAAGGTGAGAGTCATGGTATTCCAATCATGAGTACTTCAACTTCCAATAAATTATTTTACTGTTGACTGATGTACATTAGAAACTTAAGAAAATTTATAGTAAGGTCTTAATATTTGTAGTAAGTTCTTAATATTTGAAGTGGATTTTTTTAGGATCTGTTTTTTTTCCAGAATCCAATAGTCAGTGTGGCTATGAATTTTCTTCTTAGAGAGACAAGATTCTATTTTTAGTTAAAATATCACACTAATTTAGATGATACATTGACTAGTGGGAGAACTAAAGGGTCAGATTTGGAAGCTTCATAGAAAATTAGAGCTCTCAGAGAAGTAAGCACCCAGCCCTTGAAATCAGACATGAGACTTGACCTTACCACTCTGGTGTGAAGGGGTTGTGTTAGGTCAAGTGCAGCAGAAAACTTAACAGCCTGTGAAATAACAATATTATAAAAACCACATTCATTATAAAGTTCTAGAAGGATAATAAAATAACTATGTGTTATTTTTCAAACAACTTAAAAAGATGAACAGTTTAGTGCCCATGTGCATTCTTATGAAATTGCCTTTGAAATATTAAAATATTCCAGAATTTGATACAACTGTACTTCCAGTGGTCTGATTTCAGTCATCATAGAATGAAAGATAAAGACATTCGAGAAACGTATACTAAAGATAGCTCTTTTTAGGGCATAACATTTTATTGGATACAATCAGAAAATGTGGTGTGGTTGACAAGCCCTCCATTGAGTTTGAAATTGCTGAGTTACCACTATGTTCCAATCAATGAGAACCTCTCAGCCGAACTTTTATTGATTTGTATACCTCAGAGTCACATAAATAGCCTTCCTTAAATCTTTCAATTTTACTATCTTTCTCTTTTCTGAATTCTTGCTTGCTAAAAGGATATCTACTTACTTATTTTCTTATGTTCCTATCCAGACATAATGTGGGCCAAGATTCACGTTCTATATGAAAGTGTGTATGTGTGTGTGAGTGTGTGTTATGAAAAATTACATTATTCTGTGAGCAGATAAATTATACTATGGGGAGTTCTATAAACAGAAGTTTTAAGAAAGCAAGTTAAATGTTTTTCATTTCAAACAGAAAAAGCATAAATGGGCATGTTCTCACATAGAATCACACCTGGAATGGTTCTGTAACTTATTTCATTTTTGAGAAATGTATGTGAAATCCAACTAAATCCGGGGTATTAACAGATGCATTTAAAAATGTATGGAGAACATGCAAGACTAGTTTCCAGACATCCTGAAATCATGGTCCAAAGGATAACCAGCACTTTTTCGTTAGCATTCTTAGTTTCCCCCACTCTCTAACATGTTAACTATGTATATGAAAAATGTGATCTCACCATATGTTCAAATTGGAAAATCAACTACAATGAAGCCTTTTTGATGTTGCCAAAATCATGGACTTAATTTGTTTTAATCCTATTTTCCATTATTATAGTTAATTTTTTTTAAAAAAAATGTCACTAATTTTGATAGGAAAGGTAGATACTAAGAAATAGTTTGTCTTCCTCACATGGGAATTTTTATTGAAACGTTTTTCATGCAGTATTTTTTGATCATGGCTTCCCTTTCCCCAGTTCCTCTGTGATTCTCCACACCTTCCAAAGATGCAATTCCATACCTGTTTTTATCTCTCTCTGTAGAAAACAGACCTGAAATCAAACCACAAAAAAACCAAAATAACAGAAAACACATACAAAAAACACACTGACCAAATATCTACGAAAATACAAAATCAAAAACAGTTTAAGAGGATAAATCTAACAATTGCTCAAACAAAGAAATATCAGATTAAAAAAAAAACTAGAAAAACACCATTGAGTTCATTTAGGTTTGTCCATCTACTGCTGGGTATGAGACCGTCAATAGGTGTGATTAATAATAACCAGTGAGGCTTCACTGTAGAGAGCTTCCTTGTTAGGGATGGGAGCTCTTGTCTATTTCCCTCTCAGAACTGGGACCCTGTCTGGCTTGAACATATATAGACCCTATGCATTCTGCTACGGTTTCCATGAGTTCGCATGCACAACAGTCCTATGGTGTCTAGAGAAAGTTTCTAAGTGCCACATCATCCCTTCTGGATTAATTCTCTCTGCCTCCTCTCCCTAATAACTCCCTGAAACCTGAGGAGAAAGATTTGATGAAGACTTACGTCTGAGTGTTCCAAAACCTCTCATTCTCTGTACATGTTGATGTTTTCTAACTATTATGCATTTGCCATGAGTAAAAATGGAAAAAAGGAGAACAGTTTCAAACTTCACTGACTTTTGAGTCCTTAACTTTATGTTCTTATCTAAGCAATGAAATCCTGTTTGATCTTCCTTACAGATGTCTGTGAATTGTGTGCCCTCTCAATAACATTACAGCCAATGCAGTCTATATTAAATGTTATCATATTGAATTATATATCATGTATATGAAGTCAGTTGCTCTTTTCTTATAAAATAAAGCTACAGATTAGACAAACTAGAATAAAGACTGATTACTTTAAATGAATTGTAATTTACTAATGTACAATGATAAAGTCATTTAAATCATTATTTGGATAAGAATGAAATGAACAATATTTCTTAACCTTTTAAAATTACCATGTAGACTCTTGCTTGATTGATGCAACTGAGGCATTTATGGCTTGGGCATAAAAAACGGAGAGTGTGATTGATTTATTGATATAAATCTCAGGTTTAATCCTCTTTCAAATGCTTTTATTCTGTGAACAAAATAAAGGATTCAGGGCCACAGTGATTTCATGAGATTTCAAATCTACTGCAATTTTCCTCATGAACAGTTGGAATACTTTGCTATTGATTCAACAATTTAAATTGTATGAGAATTGGGTTATTTTGAAATTATTTGAACATGAAACCTTATTCAAGATTTTAGATGACACTTCAAGATTTAAATTTTGATGAACTAGGTCCTGTAATTTCATTCTTCATCAACAAAAATTACGTAGCATTTAAAAAAATGCAGTTTTCTGTACTGCTATTAAGTAGATTTTATTTATGTTTCTACTAAATTTAATACTCTCATAACAAATATCTAAGTGAATATTGGAGTATAATATGCTTACAAATGAATGAACTTATTTAAGTTTTATAGAAAACACTATGATTTTATAGATATAAGAAAATGGTATACTCTAAATATTGTGTTGAAACTGGAGTTTTATTATTCAAGTAATCATACTTTTAAAGGTCATACAGAAGCGTTGTTTCTGAGGGAAGCCAGAGTAGATATTAAGAATGGCATACAACAGAAGAGAACTGTGGCAAACAGGAGTTAAGGAAGACTTGGGGACTGCATCAGATCCCTGACAGAGTGATGGAGATGACTCCTCTAAGCAAGCATGGAGTCTGACCTATAGGCCTTGAACACTTTGAAGAATAAAATTTTAGAGGAATTAGCTAACATAAAACCTCATCAAAAGAACTAAGAATATCATGAACTAAAGCCCTGGAGATACAGGAAGTTTTTCTCTAAAATGAACACAAAATTATGGGGGTGGGACAAGAGTTAGAGAATGTATGTGAGGTTTAGGGTTGCTACATGTTCTCTTTGGTTCTTGAGGCATGGATACAGTCTATGTAGGAATAGCAGACCTGGATGACAGCGTAGATGGCCGCTAAGAAGAGAAAAAAAAATATGAGAGATGATTCAGGAGGGCATGGCCTCTATGAAGATGCTGGACATTTTCTGTGTTTAAAATAAAGCACTGCAGCACGTGTAGGCATGTTTGATTCTCCAGTGATAATGTTAAACATTGGTCTTTGTAGATTTCTGATTATATTCCCGGAGAAAATCACAGTAACCAAAGAAAGATATATTTGCTGTTGGAGCCCACTATCTTGAAACATAATTTATTATGCTTTCATTTAAGTTCTATTTTATTATTTGATATCTTACCATCTCACAAGACTGTAGTAACACAAGCAACAGATTTTTTTCCTAACTTATCATTGGGGTTTTAAACTTTGTACTTTTAAAATATTTTATTCTCTAGACAGTGCAACTTCCATTGTGCTGATTTGAAATGATAACAACATAATACGAGTTTTTAAGAATGATTTTTTGTGGGTGTGGTAAGTGAAGATGGATGCTAAAAAGAAATTCCCTATTCACTCAGAATTGCGTACAATAAAGGATTATTTATATAGGAGTAGACTCACAGATCACAATCCTCTGTTTGAATGGGAAAACAGCAACTGAATCCAGCAGTCAGAACAAAGAGTAAGCGTGGTCTTTACATCGGTATTTATAGTATCAGAGGCCCATGATACTTCAGCTACTGGCTGAAGGATTTCCTACAGCACCTCCCCCTTTTGTTTAAATAAGAGAGTTCTAAGGCTAATACACCAGAGTGACTCAAATACCCTTCTCCACTGCATTCCATTCCTGGTCTGTTGTCCTGGAGACTGCTTATAGACAAAGGCTCCTTCACTGTCTTATGACCTTTATATTATATTTCCCTATATATTTTAAGTTGTTCTTGTTTTCTGCACATTAACAGTTCTATTTGTTTGAGATAACATCGTAAAGCAGTGTTAATCTTTCTTATCACTTTATCATGTTGTAGTTAGATTTTTCTCATATTCATTATTAAATATGTTAACTATGTAAATACATAAATATTCCACAATTCACCTGTGCATTCTTGAATTGTTTTTAACTTTTGCAATGTGAAGTAACCCATGTGTGACCTTTTGTTCACATAGATTGAAATCTTTTCTGCTGAATCACTCACCATGGTAAAGTTCAAATGATTGAGTCAGAAGTTTGTTAGGATTTTGTTGATGAAATGTCTCTTCAGCTGTGGAGAATTAAAAACTATAGTTTAATGAAGCAAAAAAAAAAAAAAGGAGCCAGTGAAATAACCTAACTTCAGCTTCTGCTGATACTGCGTTTCAGAGTTGACAGTGCATTAACGCCTGGGTTAATTCTATCATTTGACCTCTGTTGTGTTGTCCTTCTCTGTCTGGTACTGGTAATGGCATTCAGGTTTCTCATGTGCTTGCAATTCCTGCACCATACCATAGCTGTCATTCGTGCTAATTTTCCATCAATTATCTAGCAAAACAAACCACTCAATTATAAAGAATGAATTGAGTATGTGGCCCTTTGACTTCAGAAGGCAAGAGTTAGAAATCTCCTGTGGCTGAAGCAAAATATTCAACATGTCAGTGTTGTGTCAAACACCAGCTCTGAAATTATCAGGTAATCTCAAGTCTCATCCAGGATGCTGTTATGGGATCTGAGAGACTTGCAGCATTGTTTTAGAGGAAATAGGAACTGTCAGCCTTGCTTCTCCGAGGCTTGGTCTCCTGAGTAATGGTTCATACAATTCCTATATTAGATGCCTTTTTGTCTACATGAAGCAGAAGAGTTCAGCCTGGTTGGAATCTGTGTGCTTCTATATTATTGTAATTGGACTTGAAAATTTCATGTTTTCTCTTTGCATTTCCCATAGTAATGTCACTATTGTTTTTTTGTAGCAATCCATATACATTAAAGTAATTTTTAATAGCAATTAAATTTTCAGGACTACAGATAGAAGTATGTTCAATATAATACAGTTTTTGCTTTAATCAAGAAAATCTAAAATTAAAAATTTAAGTCTTAAAAAATATAAGGTTGTGGTAGATGGATGATTTAAAGAGAATTTCTGTTTCTTAATTTACTAGGACCTTTTTCAGAGACAAAGTTTTTTTTATTTAATTATATTTAAAAATATTTTAAAGTAAAATTTCAGTGTTTTTTTTCCTCCTCCCTCCATTTTGTAAGCTTAAATTAGGTATTTCTATAACATCGGTTTTGCAATATGTCTGACAGCTGTTCTTTTGTCTTCTTACAACATGTTCTTTACAGTTCACATTGAGTTTTACAATTGTTATCTTGAAATAATAGTAGGCACACAAAAACTGCAAATAAATTGCAGGGAAACTCCATGTGTCAATGACCCAGATTATGAAAAGGGTAACAATTTACATAATGGCAATCCATTATTTAAAACAAAGTAGGAAGTAAGCTTGGGCAATTCATTAAACTAAATTAAGTTATATATAAAGAGCCTGGGTTATTTATAACTGTGTGATATTAATTTTAAAGGTTACCTAGCAATGCCAAGAAAACAAAACAGACAAAACATTTGCTCTTCTGCTGAGTCACTGGGTCCCTCCCGTGGGCACTCACGGAATAGGGTGTTAAAATCAGGTTGTGCACTTTTGTTCTCTGTTTTGTGATATTTCAGGCTGTGTCTTGATCTGAAAGATTCTATTCTGTGATCAACTTTTGACTCCATTTTGAAATGTGGGTGGACTGTCTTCCAAGGCAGGTGAACAATCAAATACACATATCTGGTGCTACTCATGTAGCACACTCCGATAAATAACCCATTCTGAGGAGGAGAAATGGTACTTTGTGATTGTGGGAATTAAGACTGGAGGGGCATATGGACATATATGAAACATATCAGGGAATCCAGGTCCAAGAATTTATCAGACTTGCCTGAAAAAAAGAACAGGTGTAACTTCCTCTCCTGGACCCCACAAGATAATGGGAAAACTGCACTGCAAGTTTGCAGCCTTCTCCAACGTATTATGTCATCCTTGGTGTGCACATCAGGGACCAACAGGCATTGACCTCCAGTCTGCTACCAGTGCTTCAGTTCAGAATGACCCCCTCCCCTCAACACCAACACCAAGGACTATGTTATTGAATATAGTCTGCCTCTTCACCTGTTCATTCTTTTGGGCTTCAACATTTTGTTTCTATCCAGATCACATTCTACCATCTCTCTTCAACCAACTGCATCTTTATTCTCAGCCCTGACTCTTCTGTGGCCTGGCAGTTTTCATGGTTTATGTTCGACAGAATACTATCAGAAGACAGAGGTTTGAGATTTTATTGCCCTGTGACCAAAGCCTTCTGGGATTTGATACCTTTAGGGTTCCAGAGAACCAGGTAAGGCAACTGTGGGAAACTGTTTATGAGCAGTCATAGAATGATTTTTCCCTCTTGATACAAATAATAGTTACAAATATGTTAGGATATCTTCACACACACACACACACACACACACACACACACATACACACACACACAGAGGCATTGCATGTTTATTTCACTTAGTATTCAGAAACGTTTTGCAAATTATATCACAATTCTGTTATTTTAGGCATGAGACAATGGAGCACCAAGAATACTTGGTAAGTTAAACCAATAGTAAGCTAGAGAGAGAGAAGAATTAAAGGAACATATCCAGACTTTGGGGTGATTATTTCTTATCTGGGATTGAACATGCTTAGATTTTCCTGTGTAAACATATTGCAACTTTTTGGAATAGAGTTGCCCAAACCTTTTTTGGCCATTTTCATGTGTTGTACCTGATCACATAGAATTTACTATAATTGAGATTAGTTTCTTAACCGTTGCTGATCATTTAGTCTTTTCTAAAAAGATAGTACTGATGCTCATTTCTGTCTTGTTATGGTAATAATTAAAATAATTGGTGTCTACTTCCCTTAGCCAAGAGGATAACTATATGTTTTTCCTTGGGTTCACCTTCTTACTTAGCTTCTTTAGATTCACCTATTGTAGACTCCGTGACTCTTATTTATGGCTAGAAACCAATTATGAGTGAGTACATCCCATGTTCATCTTTTTGGGTCTAGGATACCTCACTCAGAATAGTGTTTTCTATTTCCATCCATTTGCATGCAAAATTCGAGAAGTCATTGTTTTTTACCGCAGCATAGTACTCTAATGTGTATATATTCCATACTTTCTTCATCCATTCTTCCATTGAAGGGCATCTAGGTTGTTTCCAGGTTCTGGCTATTACAAATAATACTGCTATGAACATAGTTGAACAAATGCTTTTGTCATATGATAGGGCATCTCTTGGGTATATTCCCAGGAGTGGTATTGCTGGGTCCAGGGGTAGGTTGATCCCGAATTTCCTGAGAAACCGAAACACTGACTTCCACAGTGGTTGCACAAGATTGCATTCCCACCAGCAATGGATGAGGGTACCCCTTCCTCCACAGCCTCTCCAGCAAAGGCTATCCTTGGTGTTTTTGACTTTAGCCATTCTGACAGGTGTAAGATGATATCTCAAAGTTGTTTTGATTTGCATTTCCCTGATTGCTAAGGAAGTTGAGCACGACCTTAAGTGTCTTTTGGCCATTTGAACTTCTTCTGTTGAGAATTCTCTGTTCAGTTCAGTTAGAAGGGAAGGAGGGGGGGGGGGGGCTTGGGGAAACAGGAGGATTGGGATAAAGGAAGGTTGGACAGGGGAGCACGGAACCACAATTCTTAGTTAAGGGAGCCACTTTAGGGTTGGCAAGAGACCTGACCCTAGAGGGGCTCCCAGGTGCCCAAGCCGAGGATCCCAGTTAGTTCCTTGGGCAGCTGAGGATAGGGAACCTGAAATGACCCTATCCTAGAGCAATAATGACGAATATCTTGCATATCATCATAGAACCTTCATCTGGTGATGGATGGAGATAGAGACAGAGACCCACACTGGAGCACTGGACTGAACTCCCAAGGTCCCAATGAGGAGCAGAAGGAGGGAGAACATGAGCAAAGAAAGAAGTCGGGACCATGAGGGGTGCACCCACCCACTGAGACAGTGGAGCTGATCAAATGGGAGGTCACCAAGGCCAGCTGGACTGTGACTGGAAAAGCATGGGATAAAACTGGACTCTCTGAACATGGCGAACAATGAAGGCTGATGAGACGCAAAGGACAATGGCACGGGGTTTTGATCCTGCTTAATGTGCTGGCTTTGTGGGAGCATAGCCAGTTTGGATGTTCACCTTCCTAGATATGGACGGAGAGGGGAGGACCTAGGACTTACCACAGGGCAGAAAACCCTGACTGCTCTTTGGACTGAGAGGGAGGGGAAAAAGAGTGGGGGGAGGGGGAGAAGGGTGGGAGGAGGGGGAGAAGGGTGGGGAGATGGGGAGAAGGGTGGGGGGAGGGGGAGGGAAATGGGAGGCTGGGAGGAGGTGGAAACTTTTTTTTTCCTTCTCCTTTTCTCAATAAAAAAAAAATAATTGGTGTCTTCAGTTAGGTATTTTTTTCATGGTAAGGAATATACCCTGTAACTACTTTGTTATATTTATTATTTATACTATTGTATTTTATTATTTTTTTAAATTTATTATATATATTTTTTTAAAATTAAAATTTCTTAATGTGTTTGGACTGTTGTACCAAACATCATTAATGGGAATATAAAGATTTATTCTTCAATTTTTAGTCTGGAAAAGTCTAATATATGTGTCTTCAGGATCATCATTTAGAGTGCTCCAGTCTTGTTTCACAAATTTCCACCTTATCACAGTGGCCTTACCTGGTTCTCTGGAATACTGAAGGCATCAAATCCCAGGAGGCTTTGTTCATAAGACAATAAGATATCAATGCTCTGCCTTCTGATAGCATTCTTTTGGGTTAAATATTTTAAGAGATAAACTTGGAGAGGTAAAATTCTATCTACAGCATTCTATTTACAGTAGAAGATCAATAATCTAGTTTGTTTGCTGTAGTATCACATTCAATTAACATATATTCCTTAGTAGTAAATCACCCTTATATGCCTAAATTCAAATCTCTAAATTTCAATATTGGATGTTTTCTGATAAATTTGAATTTAAATTTGTGTTTCTTCCAATGCACAAGGCCTACATGGGTCTGCACTGGGTTCTATGAATATATATTCTAGCTATGAACTTAGTATTTTTATGACATTTTTTACTAGGAGAAGAGGCAGGTATCTGACTCTTGTGCCTGCTTTTGAGGTTCTTTTCCTCTTCTTGAGTTGCCATGTTCAACTTCAATATGATTGCTTCTTGCTTTATTGTATGTTTTATTTCTCAATGTTTTGTTGTTATCTCTTAGAAGCCTGTTCTTTTCTAATAAGAGATAGAAAGGGAGTAGGAACTGGATGGGGGTGGGGGGATAGGGAACAGCTGAGAAGAATAGAGGAAATGGAAACTATGTATTTGATATTTATAGATTGATTGATCGGTTGATTCATTGACTGTGCTGTTTTGAGAAAAAAGCAGTATGTTGCCTAGGGCAGCCTTGAACTGATAATCCTCCTACTCTGAGGCTCAGTTTTAGGATTACAGGTCAGTTCTACCTCTCCCGACTTCTAATAATTTAAACAGAATAGAAGAAAATTTGATATATTCTTTACATAACTTATTTATAAAGAACCAAATCTTCCTTCTTTTTTCTCCCTGCCTTGCGTATTTGACATTTTATTTATTAGGTCTCAGCCTTTGTCCACTTTCTGTCTTCACTTAGGATATTTTTTGCTGTTTCTTTTCTTGGCTCTGTTAGAATTCAATAGTCCTTTTAATATTCACAGTTTTGGTTTCTGTTTCAGATCTTCTTCTTCTTGTTACTTTACAAAAATTATTCTTGACTCACAACTCTCCTCTCCACAGATTGTGTGCCCTTTCTTCTGTCATTATTTTACTGCACTTCCCCCAACTCCAGCCCCCAGGCTCTGACTGAATTCCTGCCTGAACCTTCCACTGTAGACAGACTCTTTAGTGGATAGACTACCTGCTCCTGCATGTTTAGTTTCCTATAAAACAAAGTATCTGAGGTATCACTCACATTGATGTCTGGGTATATTTGTCTTTGTACCATTTATGCCATGTTTCCTAAATGGTATGACATTCTCAGTACTTCTCAAATTTAAACAGTTTAAAGAAAATTTCTGAATAAGTCTTTTGGTCAGCCATAAATTTCTTTGGGATGTTTTCTACTGGAAGATTTAGTATAATCCTCTTTTCTCTTCCTTAAGGGGGTGCATTTTACATTTTCTGTTTCTCTCTTGTCTATTCCCTACTCTTTTTGTTAAAAAAGCCTTATAAATATTATTTTATATAAAGAAATGACGATTTTTATTTAGTTTATTCTTTTGGCTGTAAAAAGATATCATGCTGCTTTTCTCCGCTCTGTGCTGTAGGTAAGATTGATGTCTGCAGTTGCTATGGGTAGTCAGCAGGCCCTGGTGAGAATAGTGCAGCTGAGCTGAGGTGGATGGATACCTGTTGTAGCCTGTCTGCCTCTGGGTACAATACATATTTCAATAATCAGCATGAATATATTGGGGCAGTGAGTGGAGAAGGTATGTGAAAGTGGTTTATAAATTATACACTCAGCTGGTTCCTGGGTGGAAATACTGAAAGAAGGCTACATTTTTAAAAATTTGATCTTAAGTGGCTGGTTGGTATCGAATTAGATGGCTTGTTTATCAACATTTTCTATTTTTCTCATAATCTATCTACATAATTTCCCAACTTCATTAAGATGAAGTTATCATGCTAAATGATAATGCATAACATAGGGAAAAGAAGAGAAAGAAAAAGATAAAAAGCTAAGCTCAGGCTAGTAAAAGCAACAACAGAAATAAAATTAGGAAGCCCACAGTCTGTACTGGCAGGTTACAGCTTACAGACCCCAGATTGCTCTTCTGCCTCATCACAACACTCCCCTTATGTGCTGATCCTCCAAGATCTCATTCTTTTATTTTTTAAATTGTTACCTAATTTTCCCAGCACCCCTTCTCCCTCATTCCCTCCCTCCCTCTCTCCTTCCTTCTCTCTTTCCTTTCTTTCCTCCCCATGTTCTCCTTTCCTCTCTTTCCCCTTCTTTTTAAGAAAAGGAATAATGTAATTTTTAAGAATATCTTAAAAAGACAACAGGTATGAAGAGAGAGAGACACACAGAGAAAAGGGAAAGGGAATGTTTGGAGGTTCGAACTTGTACACTCTAAGGATGCAGGGGACTGCTTTACAAAACTGAAAGGTGAAAGGGAGGAATGCACACTTAGTGAGATATCAGCCAAATTTACCTGGAGTATGAAATCATTAGATCCTTGGAGTCATGATTGTGTTTTTTTCACCATATTATTCATTTTCTTTTACATAAAGATTTATAAGTATGCTTGACCAAAACATAGTTGCTAACATATCCTGCCACTCTCCATGGCAGGGAATTGGTAAGTTACATGATCTGTTTGGTATCTGGTTTTCTTTCTGGCCTTCACCAACAAGATAAGTAGGGCGAAGTTTTAGACCAAAGACTAGTATCTCTTTCCATCTATCACCACATATAATTTTCTTCCCTCTCCCTTCATTGTGCTTTCCTTATCCTTTTCTTATAGAGTCTGTGCCTTTTTTGCAAGGTCATCTTAGAAGCCTTCAGAAACACACAGCACATACTTACAAAATGATGAAGCAAACATACCTCCTCAATTTGTTTTAGGCAGGGCTGAGTTGAATGAATTGACCTCTAAGGTTCCTTCCAACTCTAAATTTATGTTGTTGTCACCAGAGACAGACAAAAGAAATCTATTAAGCTATAGGCTAAGAAACAAATATAGGTTTGATGCAGGTGTATTTCTTCTTGGGGCAGACTGCTAGATACTGTAGGCTGCTGTGGGTCTTCACGGGTACACAGTGATAAAACAAAGTCATTGTTAAAAATACAAAATTTCAGTTAAAACACTATTTTATTTTTAAGAGCAATTTAAACAGGAAACAAAAGATTTTAAATATATGTTTTGAGTCATTTGTATACAATGGGAAAGTAAGATTAACCTAATAGATGTAGCTAATTTTATGAAACTGATTGACATTTTCTGCAATATAATTTAGTGTGATTTTTATTTTTTATTTATAGGAAATATTAAATATTTATTTCCAAAGATTTTGGTAATTTTTACAATTTTTATATCTTCTAAATAATTATTAGTTTAACTTTTTGTTGAACTTTTATTGAAAATAGACTCACATATTGGGTCCTGATTATGATTTTACCTCCCACTACTCCTCCCAGTTCCTCTGCAATTACCCTCCCATCTGTATGCATCATTCATTAAAAACAAACATGATTTTAAGAAATAATAATATAATAAAATAAGAACAAAAACAAGCACATCGGAATACTATAAAACAATGGAAGGAAAACAAAGAGAAGACAAAAGAAACAGAGACCCAATTATTTGCACTGTAGGGAATTCCATAAAAATACTAAACCGGGAGCATATATATATATATATATATATATATATATATATATACACACACACACACACACACACACAAGACCTGTAAAATAAAGATAGAGGAAGAAATTTAAATGAAAATGCAAACGTTAACATTATAAAATAGGGGAAAAAAGAAAGTAAAAACCTGTATGACATTATCTGAAAATTGTATGTCTCATCTTGATTTAACTTTGGAAAGTGATGAATATTGAGAAAAAAATTTTTTTTTATTTTTTTTTATTGAGAAAAGAAGAAAAAAAAAACAAAAACAAAAAAGCAAGTTTCCACCTCCTCCCAGTCTCCCATTTCCCTCCCCCTCATCCCACCCTTCTCCCCCTCCCCCCACTCATCTCCCCCTCCCTCTCCAGTACAGAGCTGTCCGGGTTCCCTGCCTGTGGTAAGTCCTAGGTCCTCCCCCCTCCGTCCATATCTAGGAAGGTGAACATCCAAACTGGCTAGGCTCCCACAAAGCCAGCACATTAAGTAGGATCAAAACCCCGTGCCATTGTCCTTGGTGTCTCATCAGCCCTCATTGTTCGCCATGTTCAGAGAGTCCGGTTTTATCCCATGCTTTTTCGGTCACAGTCCAGCTGGCCTTGGTGAGCTCCCCGTAGATCAGCTCCACTGTCTCAGTGGGTGGATGCACGCCTCGTGGTCCCGACTTCTTTGCTCATGTTCTCCCTCCTTCTGCTCCTCATTGGGACCTTGGGAGCTCAGTCCAGTGCTCCTGTGTGGGTCTCTGTCTCTATCTCTATCCATCACCAGATGAAGATTCTATGATGATATGCAAGATATTCATCAGTATTGCTCTAGGATAGGGTCATTTCAGGATCCCAATCCTCAGCTGCCCAAGGAACTAACTGGGAACCTCATCTTGGGCACTTGGGAGCCCCACTAGGGTCAAGTCTCTTGCCCACCCTAAAGTGGGCTCCCTTAACTGATGGAGGAAGGTCATTGGCTAATAAAGGAACTGCCCTGGCCCATTTTATTGGTTAGGACATAGGTAGGTGGAGTAAACAGATCAGAACGCTGGGAGGAAGAGGAAGTGAGGTCAGAGACTCAACAGCTCTCCTCTCGGGGCAGAGCCATGCCATGCTCCGGGATGAAGCTCCGACCCGGGATGGACATAGGCTAGAATCTTCCCGGTAAGCGCACCTTGGGGTGCTACACACAGATGATTAGAAATGGGCTAAATTAATATGTTAGAATTAGCCTAGAAGAGAATGGGCCAAGCAGTGATTAAATGAATACAGTTTGTGTGTTGTTATTTTGGGGCATAAACTAGCCGGGCAGGCGGCCGGGGGTGCTGAGAACGCAGCCCCACCGCCCTTATTACTTCATATGGCGCCCACGTGATGGGCTAAACCCACTTAAAAAACCTGAGAAGGCTTAAAAGTAAGGGAGAGAGAGTTTAACACAGATTTTGGCTGTTTGTTGGTGGCGTGCTGTAGAGAGATTTCCTGATTCGGCAACAGTAGCAGAAAAAATGCTGTGTCATTTTAAAGCACGACTTCCTGGGGCTGTGCCGCCATTGCGATCTCTGTCTGGCTCCTGCGGGAGACAGAGCTTTTGAATAGACCATTTGGAGTAAAGTGCTACGTACGATTTGTTTGATGGCAACTAGACTCGCTGTGTTCTCGGGTCTGCTCTGCTTGCTAGAGGCAAGCAAGCGCTTCATCTAAGAGAGGCTTCCTGACTCAGCTTTAGCTGCAAAGCCTGCAGCTCATTAAGAGGTCCTGCCACGAAACACTTAAACGGTGTTGACTAAAAGCTGAACACATGCTTTTCGGTTTTCAGCCATAGCAGGAAAAAAGCTGCACCATTTAAAAATGCTGGCTTTCTGGGCCATCCTGCCAGGGCAAACTCTGACTGTTTAAGGCAGGAGGGCCGGCTACCAAGAGAGGAAGTGAGTGTTGCCTGTTGTAGCTCACTTGCTGGCAGGGACCTTGAAATGCCATACAGTTGTTGCAGTAAACATGGCTACAGTCTGTATATCCGCCATGAGGCTGGAAAGCTAAGGAATGGACTGGATCTAGCTGGCAAAGCCACGCCTTTAATCCTACCCATATTGCTCAGTAATTTAAAGGCTCGTGTGGTCAGAAAAAGAGAGATATACAGTAAAGAGAGATTCAAAGACAAAGAAAATTTCTGAATGGTTTAAAGTGTGTTAAAAATATATGCAGACTAAAAGTTGAAGTTCTTAAAGTAAAAAACAAAAAAAGAAAGAGAGTTGTTGTGTGTGGTAACACACGCCTTTAATCCCAGTGCCTAGAAGGCAGAGACAAACAGATCTCTGTGAGTTCAAGGTGTAGTAGTGTACACCTTTAATCCCGAATGCCTGGGAGGCAGAGACAGGCGGATCTCTGAGAGTTCAAAGACAGCCTGGTCTACAGAGTTACTTCAGGTCAAAGATACAGAGAACCTGTCTCAAAAAGCAAAGAGTTAAAAGTAAAAATAAACAAAATAGAGGTTAAAATAAAACGAACAAAGATGGAAAATACACAGAGAATCTTGATACTCTATGCTATTATGCTCTCTTTAAATTATTTGAATGCTGAGGAAGGAGCAACAGCTGCTAAAAGATATTTGTTTATAAATGCTGCTGAACTAATCCAACATAGATATTTTGAATTTGTATCTAAGGATATGATACTTTGGAAAAGAGATTCTTATTTTGTTTTCACAGAGGATGAGACGCTGTTCATTTCTTCTATTCTGATTTGGTATGATGGACCACGTCCTCCTGAATGGTTCCTGTGCACGCCTTCAAAAAATTGCTTCGCTCAACTGCCAACTGAGATGAAACTAGTACACAGGTTATACCATGAAAGACCTAATTAGCGACGCCCCCATTCAGCAGGAAGCAGTTTGGAGAGAAAAAACTGCGCCCATATTCCCAAATATGGTTTATAAACATTCTTTTACATTTAAAGGGGGATATGATATAGGTATGAATAATTTGCATTAGTATAGATTTTGCTTTATTGATAGAGATTTAAGGTCAATTTTGTTATATGTATAAGTGTTTCTGATTTTGATTAAGGTATTGTGATTGTGTAGTTCATTTAAATATGTACTGTATAATTAAGAAATATAGGTTAATGGATAATCATCGATAATAGTAAAGCTTGTAGTCATGTTAGTTAGATTTTCTAGATATATAGAGATATATTTTAAATAGACATTCTTCATGTCTTTCAAAGATTACAGAATAGGACATTTAATGTTTTAATAACTTAGGACTTTTCATGACAATGAGACACTCTGCTCCTGGCAGCACCAATCTACTTCAAGAGGAAGATGGGCATCGAAGAGGCACCTTATGGAGTTTGATAGCCATTTGGGCAAGAAACTGCTCTTGCCTGGACTATTGCATAAACTGGACACAGAGAACCCGCAGAGAGAGGATTACTGAACTTGCCTAAGGTGAGATGATCTTTCGGGGTTCCTGATTCATGAAAGAGTCTGCGAGACATTCTGCAGGACACAACAGATAGTGACTGAACTGACTTTGAATTTTCCTGCTTTATGGAAATGTCTGCTGGATACCATGGGCCTGACGGCTGAAGATGGATGCCCCAATGGTACAGAGGAACTTTGGGTGACTGTCCAGCAGCGAGATGTCTCTGTCATTTCTAGAGTTTGAAGTTTCTTAGTTCTTGTTTACTTAGGTAATATTATATCTTTCTGGAGTCTTTGATGGAGTTAAGAATAGTTAGTTATAGTTATAGTTTTCCTTAGTTATGATAAAGATTATTGTAACTTTTACTTGATAACTGTTTTGTTATATGTAATTTTGCTATGTTAAAGCCTTTTTTTTTTGTTTAAACCGAAAAAGGGGAAATGATGGAGGAAGGTCATTGGCTAATAAAGGAACTGCCCTGGCCCATTTTATTGGTTAGGACATAGGTAGGTGGAGTAAACAGATCAGAACGCTGGGAGGAAGAGGAAGTGAGGTCAGAGACTCAACAGCTCTCCTCTCGGGGCAGAGCCATGCCATGCTCCGGGATGAAGCTCCGACCCGGGATGGACATAGGCTAGAATCTTCCCGGTAAGCGCACCTTGGGGTGCTACACACAGATGATTAGAAATGGGCTAAATTAATATGTTAGAATTAGCCTAGAAGAGAATGGGCCAAGCAGTGATTAAATGAATACAGTTTGTGTGTTGTTATTTTGGGGCATAAACTAGCCGGGCAGGCGGCCGGGGGTGCTGAGAACGCAGCCCCACCGCCCTTATTACTTCACTTAACTAAGAATTGTGGTTCCGTGCTCCCCTATCCACCTTTCCTTTATCCCAATTCTCTTGTTTCCCCAGGTCCCCCCTCCTTCCCTTCTACCTTTTCTCTCCCATTTCCCCTTACCCCCATCTCACCCCACACCCAAGATTCCATTTTCTCCCCGGCAATTTGGTCTACTTCCCTTAGCCAAGAGAATAACTATATGTTTTTCCTTGGGTTCACCTTCTTACTTAGCTTCTTTAGGTTCACCTATTGTAGACTCCGTGGCCCTTATTTATGGCTAGAAACCAATTATGAGTGAGTACATCCCATATTCATCTTTTTGGGTCTGGGACACCTCACTCAGGATAGTGTTTTCTATTTCCATCCATTTGCATGCAAAATTCGAGAAGTCATTGTTTTTTACCGCAGCGTAGTACTCTAGCGTGTATATATTCCATACTTTCTTCATCCATTCTTCCATTGAAGGGCATCTAGGTTGTTTCCAGGTTCTGGCTATTACAAATAATACTGCTATGAACATAGTTGAACAAATGCTTTTGTCATATGATAGAACATCTCTTGGGTATATTTCCAAGAGTGGCATTGCTGGGTCCAGGGGTAAGATGATCCCGAATTTCCTGAGAAACTGAAACACTGACTTCCACAGTGGCTGCACAAGATTGCATTCCCACCAGCAATGGATGAGGGTACCCGTTCCTCCACAGCCTCTCCAGCAAAGGTTATCCTTGGTGTTTTTGACTTTAGCCATTCTGACAGGTGTAAGATGATATCTCAAAGTTGTTTTGATTTGCATTTCCCTGATTGCTAAGGAAGTTGAGCACGACCTTAAGTGTCTTTTGGCCATTTGAACTTCTTCTGTTGAGAATTCTCTGTTCAGTTCATTGCCCCATTTTTTAATTGGGTTAATTAGCATTTTAAAGTCTAGTTTCTTGAGTTCTCTATATATATTGGAGATCAGACCTTTGTCTGTTGCAGGGTTGGTGAAGATCTTCTCCCAGTCAGTAGGTTGCCTTTGTGTCTTAGTGACAATGTCCTTTGCTTTACAGAAGCTTCTCAGTTTAAGTAGGTCCCATTTATTCAATGTTGCCCTTAATGTCTGTGCTTCTGGGGTTATACATAGGAAACAATCTCCTCTGCCCATCTGTTGTAGGGTATTTCCCTCCTTCTCTTCTATCAGGTTCAGTGTGTTCGGGCTGATATTGAGGTCTCTAATCCATTTGGACTTGAGTTTTGTGCACGGTGATAGATATGGTTCTATTTTCATTCTTCTACAGGTTGACATCCAGTTGTGCCAGCACCATTTGTTGAAGATGCTTTCTTTCTTCCATTGTATACTTTTAGCTCTTTTATCGAAAATGTGGTGTTCATAGGTTTGTGGGATAAAATCCGGGTCTTCTATACTGGTCGACTTCTCTGTTTTTAGGCCAGTACCACACTGTTTTCATTATTGTAGCTCTGTAATAGAGTTTGAAGTCAGGGATGGTAATGCCTCCAGAAGATCCTTTATTGTATAGGATTGTTTTGGCTATCCTGGGTTTTTTGTTTTTCCATATAAAGTTGATTATTGTCCTCTCCAGATCCGTGAAGAATTTTGATGGGATCTTGATGGGGATTGCATTGAATCTATAAATTGCCTTTGGTAGAATTGCCATTTTTACTATGTTGATCCTCCCAATCCAAGAGCAAGGGAGGTCCATCCATTTTTTGGTATCCTCTTCAATTTCTTTCTTCAATGCCTTAAAATTCTTGTCAAATAGATCTTTCACTTCCTTGGTTAGATTTACTCCAAGATATTTTATGCTGTTTGTGGTTATCGTGAATGGTGAAGCTTCTCTGATTTCCCTCTCTGCTTCCATATCCTTTGTGTATAAGAGGACGACTGATTTTTTGGAGTTGATCTTGTATCCTGCCACATTACTAAAGCTGTTTATCAGCTGTAAAAGTTCTTTGGTGGTGTTTTGGGGGTCGCTTATGTACACTATCATATCATCTGCAAATAACGAACGTTTAACTTCTTCCTTTCCAATTCGAATCCCCTTGATCCCATTATGTTGTCTTATTGCTATTGCTAGAACTTCAAGCACTATATTGAAGAGGTATGGTGAGAGTGGACAGCCTTGTCGTGTTCCTGAGTTAAGTGGGATGGCTTTGAGTTTCTCTCCGTTTAATTTGATGTTAGCTGTTGGCTTGCTGTATATAGCTTTTATTATATTTAGGTATGACCCTTGTATCACTAATCTCTCCAAGACTTTTAACATAAATGGATGTTGAATTTTGTCAAATGCTTTTTCAGCATCTAATGAAATGATCATATGGTTTTTTTATTTCAGTTTATTTATATGCTGGATAACATTGATAGATTTTCGTATGTTGAACCAGCCCTGCATCTGAGGAATGAAGCCTACTTGATCATAATGGATAATTTTTCGGATGTGTTCTTGGATTCGATTTGCCAGTATTTTGTTGAGGATTTTTGCGTCGATATTCATGAGTGAGATTGGCCTGTAGTTCTCTTTCCTTGTTGAGTCTTTGAGTGGTTTTGGTATCAGAGTAATTGTGGCTTCATAAAAGGAATTTGGTAATGACCCTTCTGTTTCTATATTGTGGAATACTTTAAGGAGTATAGGTATTAGGTCTTCTTGGAAGTTCTGGTAGAATTCTGCATTGAAACCATCTGGTCCTGGGCTTTTTTTGGTAGGGAGATTTTTGATAACAGCTTCTAATTCTTCGCTACTGACAAGTCTGTTTAGATTGTTCACCTGGTCCTGGTTTAGTTTTGGTAAATGGTATTTATCTAAAAACGTGTCCATTTCTTTTACATTTTCCAGTTTTGTGGCATACTGGCTTTTGTAGTAAGATCTAATGACTCTCTGAATTTCCTCTGTGTCTGTGGTTATGTCCCCCTTTTCATTTCTGATCCTATTAATTTGCGTGTTCTCTCTCTGTCGTTTGATTAGTTTGGATAGGGGTTTATCAATCTTGTTGATTTTCTCCAGGAACCAGCTTTTTGTTTCATTGATTCTTTGGATTGTTTTCTGTGTTTCTATTTTGTTGATTTCAGCCCTCAGTTTGATTATTTCCAGTCTTCTACTCCTCCTAGGTGAGTCTGCTTCTTTTTTTTCTAGAGGTTTCAAGTGGGCTGTTAAGTCTCCAATATGTGCTTTCTCTGTTTTCTTTATGTGGGCACTTAGTGCTATGAACTTTCCTCTCAGGACTGCTTTCATAGTGTCCCATAAGTTCGAGTATCTTGTTTCTTTATTTTCATTGAATTCAAGGAAGACTTTAATTTCTTTCTTTATTTCTTCCTTAATCCAGGTATGGTTCAGTAGTTGACTGTTCAGTTTCCATGAGTTTGTAGGCTTTCTGGGGGTAGCATTGTTGTTGAATTCTAACTTTAATCCATGGTGATCTGATAAGACACAGGTGGTTACTAATATTTTTTTGTAACTGTGTAAGTTAGCTTTTTTACTGAGTATGTGGTCAATTTTCGAGAAGGTTCCATGAGCTACAGAGAAGAAGGTATATTCTTTCCTCTTTGGGTGGAATAATCTATAGATGTCTGTTAAGTCCATTTGCTTCATTACCTCCATTAATTCTCTAGTTTCTCTGTTAGGTTTCTGTCTGATTGACCTGTCCATTGGTGAGAGAGGAGTGTTGAAGTCTCCTACTATTAGTGTGTGCGGTTTGATGGCTGCCTTGAGTTTTAGTAATGTTTCTTTTCCGTATGTGGGTGCTTTTATATTAGGGGCATAGATATTCAGGATTGAGACTTCTTCCTGATGAATTGTTCCTGTTATGAGTATAAAATGTCCCTCTCCATCTCTTCTGATTGATTTAAGTTTGAAGTCAACTTTGTTAGAAATTAGTATGACCACACCTGCTTGTTTCTTAGGTCCATTTGCTTGATAAGCCTTTTCCCAGCCCTATACTCTGAGTAGGTGCCTGTCTTTGTGGTTGAGGTGTGTTTCTTGTAAACAGCAGAATGTTGGATCCTGTTTTCTTATCCAATCTCTTAGCCTGTGCCTTTTTATAGGTGAGTTGAGCCCATTGATATTAAGTGATATTAATGACCAGTGGTTGTTAACTCCGGTCACTTTTTTAGTAGTAGGGTTTGTGTGTTTTCCTTCTTTGATTTGCGCTGGTGAAGGGCCTCTAGATGTCTGAGTTATTGTGGTCATTGTTGGACTCCTTGGTTAGTGATTTTCCTTCTATTATTTTCTGTAAGGCTGGATTTGTGGCTACGTATTGTTTAAATTTGTTTTTATCCTGGAAAATTTTGTTTTCTCCATTTATAGTGAATGAAAGTTTGGCTGGATATAGTAGTCTGGGCTTGCATCCCTGGTCTCTTAGTTTTTGCAGTACATCTATCCAGGACCTTCTGGCTTTCATGGTTTCCATAGAGAAGTCAGGTCTAAGTCTGATAGGTTTACCTTTATAAGTAACTTGGCCTTTTTCCTTTGCGGCTCTTAATATTCTTTCTTTATTCTGTATATTTTGTGTTTTGATTATTATATGGCGAGGGGATGTTTTCTTTTGATCCAGCCTATTTGGTGTTCTGTATGCTTCTTGAACTTTCAGAGGTACATCTGTCTTCAGGTTGGGAAAGTTTTCTTCTATAATTTTATTAAGTATATTTTCTGTACCGTTGAGCTGCACTTCTTCTCCTTCTTCTACTCCAATTATTCTTAGGTTTGGTCTTTTTATTGTGTCCCATATTTCCTGAATGTTTTGTGATGAGAGTTTGTTGGACTTGCTGTTTTCTTTGATCAGAGCGTTTATTTTCTCTATGTTATCCTCAGAATCTGAGATTCTTTCTTCTATCTCTTGTATTCTGCTGGTTATGCTTGATTCTGTAGTCTCTATTCGTTTACCTAGATTTTCCATGTCCAGCCGGCCCTCTGTTTGTGTTTTCTTCTTTGCCTCCATTTCAGTTTTCAAGTCATGAACTGTTTCCATTATCTGCTTGATTGTTTTTCCTTGGTTTCCTAGGGTATCATTCACTGATTTACTCAATTCCTCGAACTTTCTGTTATACTTCTCATCCATTTCTATAAGGGCTTTTTTTATCTGCTGTTTAAGGGTGTCAATCACTTTCATGAAGTCAGTTTTTTCTACTTCTTCTTGATTAAGGTGTTCTTGTCCTCCTGTTGTGAAGTCACTGGCTTCTGGTGGTTTCGTGTTGTTTTTCAGATTGTTGGGAGAATTCCTGCTTTGGCGTCTGCCCATCTCTTCCTCCCAATACTCCCCTTTGGATCTTCTTTTACAGGATTAGGTCATCTTGCCCACTGATGTACCTTCCCGGTGATGTCACTCCCCAGAGATGTTTCTCCACAATGATGTTTCACTTGGGGCCCAGATCGAAACTCTGCACTGCTTGGTTAGCTCACGAACAAAGGGCCCACCCTGCTTGCTGTGGGCAAGCTATGGGAACAAAGGAGCTACTGGCCACCCCTTTGTCCTCCCGGTTCGGGTTCGGTCCCAACGCCCTAGCAGGCTGAGCAGGGAGGCGCTATGCTGCCCAAGAAGGGAGGGAGGGAGGGAGACAGGGAGTGGGGGGGATCTGGATGTAAGCTGAATGGGATAGGAAGAGAGAGGAGGTATGGGCAGTATAGCCCCTGTAGAATGGCCAGAAAGTGTGGGCGGGCTGAGGTATGTTCTCAGCTGCCGCAGCACTCACTCACCACAATGATGTTTCACTCGGTGCCCAGATCGAAACTCCATGCTGCTTGGTTAGCTAGCGAACAAAGTGCCCACCCTGCTTGCTGAGGGCAGGCTATGGGAACAAAGGAGCTACCGGCCACCCCTTTGTCCTCCCGGTTCGGGTTCCTATATTGAGAAAATTATCCATTTCTTTTAGATTTTCCAATTTTGTGAAGGACAGATTCTAAAACTATGATTCTCTGAATTTCCGTGGTTTCTATTATGTTCCACCTCCACCTCTAATTTGTTAATTTAGGTGCTTTTTCATTGCTCCTTAATTTGGGTATGGGTTTGTCAACTTCTTGATTTTCTCCAAGAAACAACACTTCGTTTCGTTGATTCTTTGTATTGTATTTATTTTTGTTTCTATTTTATTGCCTTGAGTTTGATTATTTTTACCCTTCTACTCCTTTTGGGTATGTTTTCCTTTTGTTCCACTGCTTTTAATTATGCTGTTAACTTATTAGAATGAGGTTTCTCCATTACTTTTAATATAGGAACTCAGGACTATGAATTTGTCTCCTAAAAATTTCTTCGTTGTGCTCCATAAATTTGGGTATGTTGTGTATTGTTCATTCAATTGTCAAAAATACTTTAATTCCTTTCATAATTCCTGTCTTAACCCAATTGTAAATCAGTAGTAAGTTGTTCAGTTTCCAGGAATTGGTGAGCATTCTGTTGTTGAGTAAATAACTTTAATTTGGTGTGTGTGTTTGTGTAGGATACCATTCTTTTATGTAAAATTTAATTACTGCTGACATAAATTACAATATATCACAAAATATTATAAAATTCCAAGAAAATCTAGAATTTAATGACTGAGGTAAAATAGTGGTTATAGATTGGTAATATATCTCAGTTGTAGAGCCCTTGCTGAACAAGTCTCAAATACCAACGAAAGAAAGAGAGAGAGGGAGAGAGAGAGATTGAACGTATACTGTTAGTCATTTTGACTTGTCTTAAAGTACATATTAGAACCTGCATAATAATATGCATATAATAGCATATTTTCATATACTAAATAAAATAGTGTATCAAGAGTTGAAAATATAATTGTGACCATGATAGGTCAGTTGAAGACAGGTTTTGCTGTACAGTTTAATTTTGAAATTCATGACCAGGAAATATATATCACTGTAGTATTCCAGTAGTTGCAAACCATACTGAATATATTGGAGAGAGAAAAAACAGTTTTAAATTCTGACAGGTGCTTGGAATCAAAAGAGGATGACTGTAAATTAGATTTATAACTTGCGTTTTAAAACTAATGTGAAGTATTTATAAATTCCTTTATAATCGATGTATGTATAGTCCTGTTTAAAGTTTTTGTCAGCTTCCGGCTAACTCCAAATTGTCCAGATGCTTCCTGTATTGAAATATCTTCTTTCTGGTTCACACAACTGCTTATTTTACAAACTGTTTTGAAATTGCTTACCTGTGGTTCTCTTGGCTACCCTGGCAAGCAGCAATGCATGCCTTGCCAGACAAAGTGAGGCTGAAGACTGATTTATGTACATTTTTAAAAATGAATTCATGGTTTCTGAGTCTTTTTAAAATGTCCATTTCTTAATTAGTTTATTGAAGTGGTAAACTGAAAATAAGTAAAGCATACATTGACTTTAAAAATAATATTAATTATAACCATTTAAATCATATCACAAAATATCATATCTATAAGAGAAATTAGTTATTTATAAATAATGATATCAAACATATTCACAATTAATTATATTTATTCTGGCTTTGGTAAAACCATAGATACAATTTATTTTTTAAACATAAATGTATAGTTATACAGCTAAATAAATTGCCAATAGTCTGAAAATGATTCTGTCTTCACAATTGAAGTGAATATGTAAAATCATGAGGAGTTTAATCATTGCAAATTGACTCTACATTCTCTAAAGTTCTGTGAGCCTCAATCTACTGTGAAAGGTTATTTCCATAAGTCTGGCTCATAAAGTCAGTTATAGGAGTTATTTCTAGACTGAGGTTTCAACAATTAGAACTTTCTATATAGAGAAAATTGTTGTATAGCACAAGTGTCCACAGCACGGCCCTTAGCTTCGGTGATCAGTAAAACTCAAGAGCATATGCAGGGTTTTCTTGAAGAAAAATCACCAGTATTTACATCACAGTTCCTTCCAGATACAGAAAGAGAAGCAAGAAAGAGTTCAAAAGTAATTTACTCTTTGTCAAGGAACTCACTGATGAATACCTCCAGTGTACTTTATAGCCTGTGTTCCCACCCAGGTTTGCAGACAGCAGCACATTTGCTGGACCCACCGCAAAACCAGCCTTCTATCTTTCAGCAGTTCTGAGACTCAGAATTCTAGACATGAAAGGAGTATAAAATCACAAAATCAGCCATGCAAAAATTTATTGGACACAGCAAAAAATAGTAGCAGCAATTAGGTTTCCACTATTGGTTTTTGACTTCTGGTACGCGCTGCATCTTTGGTAAAGATAAACATCTGATGGGGTACATTGCACATCAGGATAACATTGTGTCTTCCCTCCTGTACCAGCAAACTTGGGGAAGACAGCTAGGATCAATCATTTTAAGTTGTTTATAGTCCAGTGTCTGATTCTGTTATTTTTCCCTGAAACTGTATAAGTGTTCATGAAAATATTATAATTCTGCCATGAATCTAAGTCAAATTATATGGCATTCTACAAAATTAGTATCTGCCAGTCAGTGGTTTTGACATTGGTTTCAAGTAGGAATTGCAGGTTAAGACAGTAATCAAAGTCAATACTTCTTAATTATTTCTTTAAATCTGGCTCATAAAGTCAGTCATGCTTACAACAACTATATATATGCTTACCAGCATCTCTTTCGTGTTATAACTGTCCAACACAGAAAGACTGAAATCGTCTTAGTCAACAGCTATTCTGTTGCAGTGTCTGAATGTGTGTGCATGTGTGCGTATGGGTATGTATATGTTTTTATGTGTATGTGGATATGTGTGTATATTGTGTGTGTTAGTGTTTGAATGTATGTGTTTGTATTGTGCATGTCCTTGCCTTTGTCTTGAGATGAGAACAAGTTATTCTTAGGAGTGAATATTCCTGTACATGATTAGCATCCATTACCAGTTCTTATGAGAAGAAATAAACACACGCGTTAGGACTTAACTTTTATATTTAAAAAAATTCCCATTGTTCTATTTTTTACATGAAATATTAACAATTTTTAAAATAAAAAAATCTATGGAAATTCTTTGTTTAATAATTAGTCTCACACTCAGAAGTAAAAAGAATAATGATCTATAGAAATTCCATAAGGTAAGTAAAACACATTTGTTAGGAAGAATTATATTTAATTTAGAAATCATATCTGTGTACACAAATTTAAGTCAACTGGGAGTAGGTTTTTAAAGCCAACTAGAATCTTTAGTCATTCATTTAATGATGCTGGGAGTATTTTTTTTTTTTTTTTGCTTAAGATGTATGGCAAAAAAAAATAAAAAAACAAAAAAAACAAAAAAAAATAAAAAAAACAAAAAAAAACAAACAAAAAAACAAAACAAAAACAAAAAAAACAAAAAACAAACAAACAAAAAAAAAAGATGTATGGCAAGATATCAGAAATGAAACTAAGTAATTAAAGGGCCAGACTGAAAGGAGAGGGGATAGGAGAGGACAGAAAAATGTGGGGTAAATATGTTTATCACAGTCTCATGTACAATGAATATGTATAATTCTGAAAACATTTATATACACACAGAGATGTAATGCCTGCGTATTGTTTAACACGTAGTTTAACTAAAATTATTTTCTTCAATAAATACTGTAAGAAATAACCAAGAAATTGAATATTAATATTGTTACATCAAAAATATGTTCATATAATTTATAGTAAAGTTTCTTAATCTCACTTTTTATATCAATGTTTTTTTATTTTAATAAGCACTCCTGATTAATTGAGAAACAATAAAGAAGCCATATGCTGTTGTTTTTCTAGGGTGCCTTTGAAAGTGACACTAATAGAAATACATTAATTTTCTAGGGTGCCTTTGAAAGTGGCACTAACAGAAATTTATTAATGATTGATTGCTTTTCAAAATACATTAAATCATAAAATATATTGTGTATCATCTTTTATTTGAGGCTGTGGGACTTGTCAATCTTTTCTAGTATAGTTGTGATTCATTCATTTTGATTGTATACTGTCTGCCTTTGTTCAATAAATATTAGCACACACAATAAATTGCAGCATATAAAAAGGAAAATAATACAGTGATGAGAATGAATGAATCATAACAACACTAGAAAAGATTGGCAAGTGACACAATCAGAGTTCTGGTTACCTTGTGTTTTTGCTAACACTTGATATCACTCATCTTTTCACTTGAACAATTTTAATATGCACATTAGACTACATCAGAGTGTCATTACTCTTATAAAACAAGAAAAAGTAAGTTTTCAATAAATCATATTCCACTTTAATTTTTAATATCATTTAAATGTTGTTACTATCCAAATAATAATAAAAGGAGGTAACTCACATATTTAAGAACAGAGTAGCTGAACTTATGATTCTGTAACCGGCCTTGTATAGTTAGTTAATGGTGTCATAAGCTGTAGTAATAAAAACACCAAAAAGCAAGCAGTTTCTCAGGTTAACACCAAGTCCCATCATCAGTGTGTGCTAAAATACTTTCTGGTCTGACTAGGAGTGAAAGTGAGAGGAAAAGAAGCTATGAGTGACAGTCTGAGGAAGACTTGACTAGGGCTCCCTGAGGATCCTAGATTAAATTTATCCATTAGAGTCTAGGTTTTCAAACGTTGGACCTGCCTTCCCTTCCTGCCTCTCTCGGTAACTAAGGGCCACATAAAGAAATAGATGTTTTACTGAAACAGCAAATAACTTTATACTTCTAGACTTCCTGTTTTTTTGAGATCAATTAAGCCCAAACTCATGAACACCAAACAAAATTTTAATTGTGAATTGACTGTCCCCACATCGAGTAGCTAAAGAAATGTGTGAATCACAAATATAATGTTATACATTTTGTTTTTTGCTATGGTTGGTGGTAGGAACAGGGTAACTAGAGCCAGTAAGTGAGGCAGACTAAATTCTCATGCCATAGCCAACTTTATTCAGAGCATCAGATGATTTATACCCTGAGAGTTAAGAGGAGTCACTATGTACAAAGGCAAAGTTGCACACGACAAAGCATTTTTTTCCATAGAGGCAGATAAACAAATGGCAATAGCCAGCTGTAATGAATAATCTGAAGTCAGTTCACTCCTATCTTGTCCCTCATACTGAGGAGGGGCAAGAAAACATATTCTGAGGACAATTCTACGTTTTCAAGAAACAGAAGTCACAGGACTCTTGTCTTATTAGAGATTTCTCACAAGCACTCAGAATTCTCCTTACAGGACTCCATTCTTGGACCATGTTCTGATGATATTTATTTACCCATATTATTCATCATCTCTATTGATTTTCAGCACATTAATCAAGGAGCCAACTATGTAATGTGCTTTTAACACTGTGACAATGGTATATACTTGGCCATGCTACAGAAGATCAAGGTTAATTGACTCCTTGGTAGTTAAGAATAGGAGGCATTCACAACATAAGTGATCTCAATTTCCTTCTGCTCCTTTCTACTGGCATATATCTCCCATGGATCCTGGAAAACCACCCCTTAGTCCTGTTGTGGCTGCACACACACACACAAAGGTGAATTTTGGTGTAGGCAGAGTCTCCTCTTTCTTTTTCTAGCTTCTCAGATCAGAATAATCACACAGAAACTATTAATTGCTTGACCAATGATTCAGGCATATTTCTAAATAACTCTTACATCTTAAATTTACCCATTTCTATTAATATGTAAATCGCCATGAGGTTGTGGCCTACCACTAAGGTTCTGGCTGGCAGATGGCATCTTTCTCCTTCAGCAACTATTTGGCATCTCCTTGACTGCCTACTTTCTCTTTATATCTCTGTTTGGATTTCTTGCCTGGCTTAACTCTAAAAAGCCACTGGCTGAAACCGATTCATTAGTAACCAATGGTAATAAAAGAAATTCATAGTATACAGAGGGGAATCCCACATCATTCTGAACTGTTTTGAAAATATCAAGATTTAAACAACTGCCTGTCACAGTTTTATTAAAATACTTTATTAATATTATACTATTAATATACATAATATTAATATGATGAAAATGAGCTAGTATGTCAAATACAATGTCAAAGTTTCTATTATTTAATTTTTATTTAAAATTGTCAATCCTCATTTTGAAGTGGATATTCCTTAAACTTACTTAATATGGCTGTGCTTATAAAAGTGTAACCCAATTTCATTGTTTCAGAAATAATTGTTTTTACCTCACTAGGAATTTTTGGGGAAAGGCATGTTAACAGTTGGCACAAACTCTTCAAGATGAAGGGAGGAAAATCACATTAAAACAATGTGACATCACTGTGGATAGCTTTCTTTTTGTCATAATGAGAAAAAAAGAAGAGTTCCTATAGGAGACTTTACTGATAGAGAATGGAATCTCCCAGCAGTAGCTGGTACCTCCACCTGGTGGAAGAGACCTTAGTACATAAACTTTTTTTTTCATTTTACTTTTAAGAATGTTATCCTTTGCTCCAGAAATCTCATGACTCATTACATGAAAATCTAGTCTTACTTAATATCTCCTGGCTTAGAAGCTCACTTAATATTTCTTCTTCCCTTCTTTCCCCCAAATTTCTGAATCCAGACAGACTTCCCATATTTTCAGCATGCATCACCTGTGTTTACTTGTCTTTAGCGCTGATGTGTGCAATGCTTCTTTGTTAATCCACAGTGATGAATGTGGCTGCTCATGTGACTTACAAAGCTACAGTATACAGTCTGAAAACAAAAGCAATTATGTGGCTGAATTCTACTAGGTAACTTTGAAATCTAGCAAAATGTAATGAATGAATTTGTCAATGAATGACTTAATTGGCATTGGCATTTTCTATTTCCAGTTGGTAATGAGCATTTGAGGACAGGAATTACACCATCTTTCAGCTAGTCTATTAGTACAGAATGGTGAATAGAGTAGGAACTGATACATTTTTGGGACGTATAAATTTAAATATTTTCATGAATAGTAAGTTGATATTATATTATTGCCACTTGGTGAAGGTAGCAGTCATTCTAGTACCATTTACTACCTGTGACAACATCCTGTTACTAATGATTGTAACTTACTGAAACTGTATTATTTCCTCTGCCTACAAAAGATTTTGTGGATTTTATGTCATTATAAATTTAATAATTTTGGCTTGTCTTTCTCAATGAATGTATGTGTGTTTGTCTATATATACAATCTTATCTAAATACTTCATAAAATAAATTGATGCAGATAATGAGACAATGTTAGGTATAGACATGTGTAATTGAGCCAGAATTCTCTCTCTCTCTCTCTCTCTCTCTCTCTCTCTCTCTCTCACACACACACACACACACACACACACACACACTTTTTTTAGCATGTTGTTATACACAGTTAAAATCCATTTTTTTTCTGTTTTCACTGTGAGCATTTCACCTCAGCAGAATGGTGATAAAGTTTTTCTATCTGTATTTTGAGATGCACAGCCATGGTGTCTGTTCTGAGAAAAGATGGTTCAAGCAGATCTGAAGGTTGCCTCTGACCAGGTTCCCAAGTAATAACTCTTTCCTTTCACTCCGGCAGCTATGCTCAACGTGTGGTTGGAAACGGGATGAAAGCCCAGTCTGGAAACCCTGAAGTCAGAGTCAGAGGAACTGACCCTGTGATAAACCAGATCGTTGATAAACTGAAGCATGTTATCCAGGTAAGTGCTGGCTTGATTCTTATGGATATATTCAACTGTAAAGGCAGTATGGTTACTTTACTAATTGTATCTAATATCCTCCTAAATTGATCTTTGGAAAAATTTATTTTTATCTGGAGTTTCAGAAATACTTTTTTGAACCATCACCATTTAAAGTCAATTCCAATGGTTTGGTGGAAAATCTGTGTCTTTGAACAACAAGCCTTTGCTTTTAGCATTTCAACTATGAACTTCTTAGGGTATAATCATCTTTAGTAAAGAATCTATAAGCTTAGGAACTTATGACTACTAAAGGAACCCATATCAGATCACAAAAGTCAGAACTGCCGTTCATATAACTATACAAACTTTGTCAAGAAAGTGGCACTATCAAAAGACCATAAGTAAATAATCTGCATTTCTGGTGTATTTCACATTTTAGATATTATGTGTGTAATCACCCTAGTGGGTGTTCATTAAATATTTCTGTTTGATCGTTTATGTCATATACATTGTTGTTTTAATATGTAATATATGAACCATTTCAGATAATTATTCAAAAATATTTCATTGAAACTGTTTATTAGTTGGAATAATACATTACGTATTGTAAATATCACCTTCATCCCACATTTAGTATTATTTGGTGTAGGAAGGACTATTCCTTAAGTTGTTAGTTATTATGTAATAATTTGTGTGTATATACATCTTCATTCATCTTCATTTGAAACCCTGCTGAACCTAATATGTGTATAACGGTTGTTTATTACCTAGGTAAGTGCACAAACCCAAGAACATACACGGAAAAGAATAGTTAGATCTCCAGTCTACAGAGGTTCTTAAAGTCCTGTGGAGAAGGCCTTCCTGATCTGTTGTCCCACAGTATAGCTGCATCCTTGTTACAGAGATATCAAAGCTACATCCTTTCCAAGGTATCGCAGGGAAATGATCCTACTTTTATTTATTTATTTATTTATTTATTTTTATTGAGAAAAGGAAAAAAAAGTTTCCCCTCCTCCCAGCCTCCCATTTCCCTCCCCCTCCTCCCACCCTTCTCTCCCTCTCCCCACTCCTCTCCCCCTCCCTCTCCAGTCCAATGAGCAGTCAGGGTTCCCTGCCCTGTGGAAAGTCCAAGATCCTCCCCCCTCCGTCCATGTCTAGGAAGGTGAACATCCAAACTGGCTAGGCTCCCACAAAGCCCGAACATGAAGTAGGATCAAAACCCCGTGCCATTGTTCTGGGCTTCTCATCATCCCTCATTGTTCGCCATGTTCATCCTACTTTTTAAGCTCCTGTTCAGATTGCATCCCATTCTTTTATCTTTAGGAGCATGCAGATCTCAAATTATACAGGCTTTCGCTTCATTGTAGAATTACAAGAAAATATCAAATATATGCTGCCTTTGAGGTCGGAATTTAAAGTCTGCTGGAATCATATGGCTGGAAATTAGATTTTTGTGAAGGATCACAGAAAGTCATATCCTGAACAGGTGTCACTAACACATTAACCTTTTGCGCCTTAGAATATACTGCTTCATAAGCTGGTTCTCCTGCAGATGGAGAAAAAGTTTTTATTTTGCCAGACTTCTGACTCCTTATAATATATATGTGCCCTGAAAAGGTGACTGGTGCTATGCGGAACTGCAAAGGACAGTTAACAGGATCTCTAGTGTCATTTGTAAGAAAGGTTCAGGAAGGTTGCCGTCTGGTGCGAGGATTCATTACTTTGGGAGGAGTGTGGGCTAAGTGAGGGCATGGACATTGCGACATAGTCACAGTCAAATCCCTAGATTTATAAGATCGTATAAATATTTGTGTAAAGTTGTTTTCATTATAATGGATTTTAGCTAAACTTGTAAGTGTGCACTCTGGAAAAATGCTACATTTTATAAGAGAGATTAATGTGCCCCTTACCTTTTTGTCTGTGTACAAGTATACAGAAATAATCACCTATACTTTTTGCCAGCAAAAATATTAGTAATAATTACCTCCATATGTTATTTCTGAAACACCTGTGTTCTTGGCTTGCTATAGCTGTGACCTCATTTTTTCTGACTTCTGCAATTAATCACTAAGCAAGCAGGCAGAGATTTTATGTTGAATTGGCTATACTTTCCCTGTTTTCACAGTTACTTTATTAAATGTATTTAATATATTTACCTTTTA
Organism: Microtus oregoni; assembly: GCF_018167655.1. Classification (NCBI taxonomy): domain Eukaryota; kingdom Metazoa; phylum Chordata; class Mammalia; order Rodentia; family Cricetidae; genus Microtus; species Microtus oregoni. The sequence continues at coordinate 46,065,222 of NW_024543060.1, forward strand.
AGTTCATAGTATGAGAATAGGTTTATAAAATAGAGAGACAAGGTAGATATGGTGACTATCATTGCCTTTGCACTCCTAGATGAGGTAATTGAATAAACAACAATAGCTGGAAAGAATTATAAAGGAACTCAACAGACTGAGAGTAAGCCTTAGGCAACCAGTGCTAGTGAATGAAGAAAAAGAATGGGGAAAATTGGTGAGAACTCTGGGGCAAAAGGACATCATCTTTAGGGCACAGAAAACACAAGGCTGCAGCAGAATGAAGGAGTAGCAGAGACACACCTGAAGCTCGTACGGGAGAACGTTAATAGGCTCTCCTCACAAGTGTATGTATGCTTTATTCCAAATGCAAGAAGAAGACGTTTAAAGTGGCCAGGGGGTGACTTCATTTATGTCTTATAAAAATAATTTTGTCTGAATTGTGGAAACTGGACCTCATGGAGAAAGAATCAAGGAAAATCCTACACGTTGAAGATGATAGTAATTGAGAATTGGATGATCAGCATAGATAGTTATAAGAGGTATATAGAGCCTGAGAAATATTTTGGAAATGGGATTGGTTTGCAGTTAGATTGGAACTATGGGAGAGGAAAAGAACAACTGGTCGATTAGATGGTTCTGTGGATAAGGATATTTGCTGAAAACCTGAGTTATATGGGGAGCAAAAACATAACACAATTTTGTCCATTGTTGAAGGGTTAGGTAGAATCCTGACAATGACTAGGAATATTCTAGCAATGTGGAACATTTAGTGGTATTAGAGATGATATCAGAAGTCCCTTAGCAAATTTAGGATGTACAAGGTATCTCAAGAATAGCCAAAAGAAATATTTGCCTTTCATCCTCCCTAAATACATGATATTTACTCTTACTACTTCTTTTTGTATGTTACACTGCACTCACGTGTATATTTGCTTTCTGATATTTTTATATATTATGGACTAGGATCTGCATATAAGAGAAATACAACGTAAGTTATAAGAGCAGATATAAAGGTACTTCTTCCTTTAGTCTATTTCTAACTCTACCATGACTTTTCTTTCTTTTTTGTGGTAAAGAGTATATGAAATTATAATTGTTAGCAAATGTATCAAATCCATTGTGGAGCCCCACTCCACAGTTTCAGAATAGCTAGCCGTTCTCACTATATAGAAGTTCATTGAGATATGTAGATTATGCTTTAGCTAACCTTGCTACATGTTTTTTAAATTTAATTTACAAGTTCTTTCCAATAAAAATTTTAATTATTGTTAAAATGAAAAATATTGTAGTCAGAAGGTGACTTGCAAAGACATTCAAGGTTTGCTAGAGAGAAAAGTTTTAGCATAAATAATATCAACATATTTCATCATTTAGGGCAAACCCTATTTCTACGTTCTACTCTTAAATACATATTGATGCAAATAGAAATCCTTGTTTTGTTGTGTGTTGTGTGTTCCTCACAGACATCACAGGACCTTGCCGTTTCCACACCTGAAAGTCTTTCTGCATTGTGAACAGGAATCTTGAAGGAACAAGAGCATCTTACCCTGCCACTCCTCCACCTGTGATTCTACCTGTGATTCTCTCCTAATACAGCCTTACTGGAATCCCAGTACTTATCTTCCAGTGCCTCTTTGTAAAGAGTAATTTCCCAGGGTAAATTCACCTGGGGAATCTCACCATACTGTAATGTTAACTTCCTTAGATGCTTGCCTCCCACTGAGATGAAAAAAAAAATTAGTTCATTTCTCCAAGTGTATCTCATAGGTACAAAAATCTACTAACATTTCCCATTCGGATTTTTTTTTTTCCTAGAACTCCTTGTTCACACTGACCACTTGTTTCAGGGGAAGTTGTCAGCATGCATGTTACAGCTGTGCAACAAATGGTCTGTAAACATTAAACATCTATAATTTTAAGGAAAATGTTGGAAGAAGCTAAAATATTCACTGCTGGGTACAATTAGCATAAAATGGATGTTTTTAATGCTTAGAAAGAAATTTGCACTCTTTCAAAAAGAGATGTAAGATGAAATGGCATTCAGTTTTCCATAATCGTTTTACTGACAAACCTAATAATCACTATAATAGTGTGGAAAGTGGTGAATTTAAGTGGAATTTTATTTCCTAATTCTAACCAGTCCAACTCATTTAAGAGTGCTAAGTTTCTATGAAGCATTTGCTTAATGTGTACTAAAACTTCATAAAAATCTTCGTGTATTAAATAAATTTTTTCTTTTAATAAAAAAGAAGTTATAATAGCTACTTAAATCGTAAAATAACCATACATTTAATAGCATATATTCCAATGATCATAGTATATTATACTATATTAAGGCATTGATGACACTTATTTTATGTAAGGAACAACTATGCTAAACAGACTCTGCCTTTTTTCACTTTTTCCTGAAATACTAATATTATGAATAGTCACTTTAAAACCATGACAGACTGAGAGAGATTCTAATTTAAATCTCAATGAATAGTTATAAAGGATAGTTTTGCACATACAAAAAAATAAGACAAGATGTTCTAAAGACACTGTTATTTCAAAGTTTCAAAATTTTAAGGACTTTTCAAGCTCTTCTCATTAAACTTACAGCGCAGTACTATTCAGAAAATTTCTATTTGTTTTTAACTGTGCATTGAATTAGTCAGTCTCTTAGAACTCAAATATCAACAGATTATGGGATTTTTCTTCCTCTGACCCATCCTGTCATGGTCTTAGGAAGTACCACCATACTGAGGCCCTTTAAACTGGATTCTACTACACAGTAGCCATGGCCCTAGGCTTGTGGTACTCATATTCCGTAATCAGATAGTTCTTCACTTGGAATTAGCAATGCAGCAGCCATCAAAATGCATTTAGTTAACTTATTTTGAGAATAAGGTACTTGAAAAGCACTCGATAACTTTAAATGGCTATCTAATTCAACAATTGGCTTCTTTGAAAAAATTCAATTGAAGTCTGCTTTCTGCAGTAGAAGGAGAGGGACTCTGACTCCATTATTGGCTGTTTCACTAAAAAAAATAAATCAATTGCTAGCATAAGAGAACCATTCCAATTAGTGTACAATCAACTGGAAACGAAGTCCTAGGAACTCTCTTTGAAAGTAATTAGATTAGGGTTGGTCATCTTTGATTTATTTCTGATTATTTAGAGTATGCAATTGTCTTATGCAGAGAGGAGGCTAAGCCTTCTAGTCATTTCAGTAAGGCTGCTGCTGATCTTAAATTATAAGACTTGATCATTTTCCTGGCTACATTTTCTTTTTGTATATAATTGGAAAAACATCGATAATTAGAACTTTTATTTCTAATTATTTATTGCCATAGCATTTCATGCACATATATAATACCATGTGATCAAAGTTCCCCATTATTCTCACTTACATCCAGCAAATCTCTTCTTTTTAAGCCTCCCTTCTACTTCCACATTCTTTATTTTGTGACCTACTATGTTTAATTAGAGTGTTTTACATGAGTACTGGCAGAAGATTGTTTGCATAAGTCAGGCAATGTATCCATGCTATATTTCTGAGGAATATGGCTCCTTATCCCCTGTCAACCTGGACTGTCTGCAGCTTCCTCGTCACGGAGGGTATGAGACCCTATGAACATCTCTTCCATCTGGGATAGAATGTTGATGGAACCATTCTCGGTCAGGTCTTCTGTATATTAATTGCCAAAGTGAGTTTCTGCATGCAATAGCCATGTCAGAAGACAGTGTTTTATAGTCTTCCATCTATGACAATTTGCATGAGAATGGATTCCATTGGCTCTTCTTCTTGGGTGTTTTGTCCCCAGTTGGTGGAGTGTTTTTTGGCTGGATTAGGAGATGTGACTTGGTTGGAGGAGATGTGTCACTGGGGGTGAGCCTTGAGGTTTCAGAAATTCATGGCATTCCCAATTAGCGCTCTCTCTCTCTCTCTCTCTCTCTCTCTCTCTCTCTCTCTCTATTGCAGTTTAAACACGTAAGTTCTTAGTGCTCTAGCACCATGTCTGCTTGCCTGCTGCCATCTACTCCACCGCGATGGACATGGACTCACCCTCTGAAACTGAAGCAAGCCCACAAATTAAACACTTGGTTTTATAAGTCTTCTTATTAGTGATTATCTCCCTTGGCTTTTGAGCACTTACCTATACAGCTTCTTTCTTCTATTGGCTCCTTCCTACTAATTTGTTAGCAATCGTTCTGACTACTGTCATGTGATCTTTGTGTCTTTCCTTCTTTAATTTCTTTAAAAAATATTTTGAGATACCACCCCATCCCACCACCTTGTTATTCCTTTCTTCTGCTATAGAGACTCTCACAATATCATTATAACCAAGTATTTATCTCCTTCCAACACATTTCCTCTGAGTCTCAGATAATTTCAATTTACTCTTGTACTGGAAAAGCAATATAGAGGTTCAGATTCAAGGTGGCCAAATACCCTCAATCCTAATTGATACACCACCTTACTCTTGTTTGCATACTTTGTGCCCTTTCTCGTTTCCCTAAGCCTGTAACTTGACTCATAGTTTAATTATACCTCATGTTGGTGGCTTGCCCATCACTGTAATCCCAAATTTTCCTTCCATCTTTTAACTTGTCTGCTTCATTTACATCATATCATCACAGTAGCTGATACCACTAAAGTTGTCTGTCTAGAACAGAGCAAGAGTTTCTGATTACTTTTAATTTGATCTAGTATGGTTGTCTATAGCAGCATCTCCAGTTTTTCCCTTACACTTTGTGCAACACATTGTGCTTGTCTCTGGTATCCTCCATTCATCTTAAGAAATTGCTAGTTATCTTTTGTGGCAGATTCGAAATAGACAATTATCAGTCTGCCAGCACACTGGAAGTGGCAATATATCTCTAAAAATGTTCAGAAAACAAGTGATTATGATGAAGTGCAATCACCTATATTTTTTGCTAAGTATGTAAATTTGACAATAGGGCATCTCTTTTTTCAAGATATTCTAAAATACAAATTAGTGAATTAACTATATTAACTTACAAAGAAAAGGTCTAATATATTTATAAAAATCCAAACATTAAAGCATGGCATTCACATGCATGGTCAGGTTTCCAAACCATGTGACTTCAGAGAGTTTTGCTTAAAATTAAGTGAAGGTAACTCACCCATTAACTGCTGGGTGCATGAAGGGATCAGGGAGAATAAAGAAACTTGGCGCCCATTTCTAATATTCTGTGTAGCACCACTAGGTGGCTTACCAGGAAAGATCTTAACCTGCGTCTTTCTGGAGTGGGAGAATCATGGCGACTCACTGGCTCAGCTTATTTCTCGCAGCATTCTGTTCTGTTTTCTCTGCCTACCTAAGGTTTGGCCTATCAAATGGGCCTAGGCAGTTTCTTTATTAATAAGAAATCACTCCCACATCAACTTGGAGAACCTGGAGGTGGTGGTGGTGTACAAGTTTATTCCTAGCATTCAGGAGGCAGAGGCTGGTGGTGGATCTCTGTGAGTTCAAGGCCAGCTTGGTCTACAGAGCAAGTACCAAGACATCCAAGGCTACACAAAGAAATGCTTTCTAAAAAACTAAACCAAACAAAATACACAAAAGGAACTAGCAGAATCTATGATGAAATGAATGTGTTTTGTTGGACTCCTGATATACTTTAGATGTAAATTTTCTGCAAAGTTCATTGTATTACATGTTTTCCCCCAGAGTGGCATTATCTGAAGGCTGTTGTAATGTTGAGAGGTGGAATCTAATTGAGTGATCTTTAGTTTATTGATTGGACTCCTGAAAGGACTGGTGTACTGAAGCTTCTTGTCACTTGCTTTCCTAATCACAGGATAAGCCCTTTGTTTCACCATATAGTTTTCCAATATTGCCATCTAGCACTCACATTGAAGTCCTCAAAGAAATGGGTCCTTTTTATCATGGGCCAGAGCTATCAGAGCCCAAATAAACATCTTCTTTGCAGGAATCTATTATAGTAATTGCAAGATAGCTTTACAACACAATTCCCTAATTAAGAAGTTACCATGAAACACTCTTCTCTTTATAATCCACCAACTGCATGACTTAGGGTTTGGTCTACCAAAGATGGCAGGAATGAACAAATGACAGACTCATGTATAGAAAATCTGGGATCTGGTGGGCCATATACTCTGATGGATACACTCTAACAGCAACCCTAAGAAACTCAATGCATAAGTTTCACATGTGTGAATTAAGAAGGGTTTATAGTATACAGTGGATTGAGAAGCAGAGTTACTGTATGCAGATGAACAAGAAAGTGGAAATATATTTAGCTGATCTTTGTAGGAAGTCTTTTTAGGGTATGGGCCTCAAACTGTGGACATCCTGGAGGAAGAATCTGTGGTCAAAATTTTTTTATACATATTTTTAAGATACACACAGGAACCAAGAAATGCTTTTAGATTCCCTTAACTCTCAGCTATAGGAGTCTTGAAGTGGCTGTGTTCATATCAAACAATCCATATCTACTCATTATTTCTTTGCTCCTTATATGTTTGTTCATGGCCTTCTCTTCTTCCCATAGCACTTATGTTCTGTCCACAAATACCTAGATTATTATACCCTTATGACTACGGATCATGGCACTGCTATCATAGAATAATTTTAACGTGTAAAGTTCTGTTTCACACCTGGAATTTTCAGTCTCCTCTTTGCTAATCTGTTTTTGTTTCCTCTATGGGTTCTAGAGAATATTCCCAGCAGCTGTGCCTGGTTATTTACTGAAATCCATAGTTCTATCACCCTCCTTTGAACTGTAGTTTTGAGGGATCACAATAGCCTGCTTTTCTAAACCACCCGCCTCCTCACCAAACCAAAGAAACCCAAGATAGCTCTTTGTGTCCACCTACACACAATCGGGTGGTGAGACGAGTTACAGATTCCCTGGAAAACTACCCTAATTTTATTCCACTTGGCTCAACATCTAGCATGCAAAAATTGTTTCTCTAATGATCATTTCCAGCACTCCGTTGCCATACATAGTTTTTTGATAGCTCATTCATACATAATCTTAGCTTTCTGCTGGTAAATGATAAGTCCATAACGCCTTACAGATTCAATAAATTTTACTCTAACCACTTGACAGCAATTTTATGACTGTGCTCTGAAGATATAATTTGTCAGAGCTGAGCAGCTCCAGAATGTGTTCCTTGCAGTTCAGTGCCACTTAACCCAGATGGCCTCCTACAGCTTAGGAGCAGTTAAGGCACCTAGGAAAGAGGCTGACTTATGAGGAGAGATGGCTGCTGGGAACCAGTCAGGATATTACTTAGGCATGGACTATGGAAGAAGAAAGATAGCTACTATGTAAAGGTCCATTAGAAGCTAAACCTGAGAGTTCTGTACATTTATAATAACTATAAATATAACAAGGCTTATGAATATATTTTCTGTTTATTATGTGTTTTATACTGATGTGGTGAAACCTTAATCAGTTTCATTAGATAAAGAACAAATCATGGATTTTATTGAGTTCACATAGGAATATCAGCATGGTGGGTCAGCAAGTATTTCTGAAAATTATAACTTTGAAATTTTATAGTGTGAACTGTAGTATGAAACTAGACCTAAAGCTCATTAAACAGGAGGTAAAATTCTACTTAACTTCTTTTAATACCTCTTTTTTTTTCATTTTATAAAAGTGAGCTTTTACCTGTGAAGCTCTGAATTTAGTTTTAAGATGGACATAGCAAAGCAAGTTGGTTCATTTTTATAATCCTAGGAAATTCCTATGTTAACTTCCATACTTTATTTAATAATGAAAACATTTTAAAGCTTTTCTACAAGAATCAAACATCATGGAGGATAAATAAAATTTCTAGAAAATAAATGCACTCTTAAAACATTTTAAAAATTTAGAAGAAAATATTTTTAAGAGTTTAAAGATTGCATACCTGCATCCATTTCAATTTAGGCAGAATTTTAATTTCATAATATTCCATTATAAAACATAAGTAAAATATAACTTGAATATATAAAACATTATTTGCACTTTGTTCATATATATATATTTCTAAAGAAAAGATTTTTTTATTAATTATTTTTATTTTATGTGTGTTAGTGCCAGCATGTATGCATGTATGCCACATCTATGTTTGGAGGCTAGGATTCAGCGTTACATTTTTTGGATCTGTGCTTAACAAAAGATTGTGAGACATCTTGTAGGCACCAGGAACTTAACCAGAAACTCTCCCTCTGTGGTAGGGAGGAGGCCATTTGTTTGTTTCCCAGCTGCCCAGACTCCTGAAATAATCACACAGAAACCATATTATTTACAATACTGTTTGGCCAATACCTTAAGTGTATTTCTAGCTAACTCATTTCCTAAATTAACCCATCTCTATAAATCTGTGTATCACCTCGTGGCTGTGGCTTACCTGGTAAAGTTCCATCCAGCATATATCTCAGGCAGAGGCCACATGACTTCTCTCTGAATCTGCTTTTTTCCCCCAGCATTCAGTTTAGTTTTCCCAGCCTAGCTCTGTTCCCTGCACAGGCCCAAGACAGTTTCTTTATTAACCAATGGTATTCACAGCATACAGAGGGAAATCCCACATTATTCCTCTACACTAATCAAGTTGCGATGCAGTCCCAATTGTATTCACTTTTTTTTACAAATATGAAAATAGTACACTTAGAATTTTTAGATTGAAATATTCTGATCTGTTGAAATCATCAGTATTCTTGTTGACAATCATGTTACACTGTTGATAAGAAAAGAAATGTAGGAATTAAAGGCACGATTTCTAAGTCAAATATTGATTTATTTTAACAAATTAAAAATTACATTAAATTATAGCAAAAATTGCACTAGAAAACTAGTCTTAGATGAAAATGAAACTGGATTTTGCTGTTAAAATTTAGACAGTACATTTTTAGTATTGGTTTATTAAAGTATAATTATAACATTATCAGCAGTAAAATATGTGTTATAACTAAATCATTTTAATAATAATATCTTGATGTCTGAATATCATGTGTTTCACACTTCATCGTGGTAGACAAGAAGCGAGTTCAAAGACAGCCAGATCTGTTATTCAAAGAAATCCTATATTCTCCTTAAACACAATTCATTATCAGTACTTTACTCTTATAAAAATGGTAGAGAATTTAAAATTCTGTATTACTGTGTTACAGCAATGCATTGGCCTGATAGAGATGTATTGTGTTTATCAATAAGGCAAGGTATAGAAATAAGGTAAATAGAACAGTACTGTAGCAACTTTCCCTTTTCATCTCTTGTAAAGTATTGCTCATTTTTGGTCTAGATTAAGTTTTAATCTAGAGATAAATTGTCATGTTCTTTGTTCACAGCCCAGCATTGTTTTCAAGTATTGATTGCTTAGGTCTTATGTTCCTCATTGTCATTTGTTGATCTAAACAGAGTATTAAAAGTAACAGTGTCTAAGAAGTCACATAAAATAAAAATAATTAATAAAAAAATCTTTTCTTTAGAAATATATATATATATATATACAAGAACAAAGTGCAAATAATGTTTTATATATTCAAGTTATATTTTACTTATGTTTTATAATGGAATATTATGAAATTAAAATTCTGCCTAAATTGAAATGGATGCAGGTATGCAATCTTTAAACTCTTAAAAATATTTTCTTCTAAATTTTTAAAATGTTTTAAGAGTGTATTTATTTTCTAGAAATTTTATTTATCCTCCATGATGTTTGATTCTTGTAGAAAAGCTTTAAAATGTTTTCATTATTAAATAAAGTATGGAAGTTAACATAGGAATTTCCTAGGATTATAAAAATGAACCAACTTGCTTTTCTATGTCCATCTTAAAACTAAATTCAGAGCTTCACAGGTAAAAGCTCACTTTTATAAAATGAAAAAAAAAATCAGAGATCATGCTCATTCTCTATGGCAGTTCAGACAACATGACACACGCCCACAACAATCACAGACCAATATCAGCCCTGAAACTAACGGCATATAACTGCTTCCTAACACATGACTGCAGTATTTTTCTGATCTCTGATTTTTTTTTTTCATTTTGAGAGTTAAACCTCACAGTTTACATGGATCTACTGGTTTAGATTTTCTTTTTGTTGGATGTGTGTGCATAAACTGCTTACCTATATTTGAATTTTTACCATACAATTCTAGCAGATCTCTCTTTCCTGCAAACAGATGTGACTTTTATTCTTTTCCTTTTCATTGAACACCTCATGTGAATTTTTCCCCCACTTGATTTTATTTAACTTTTTTAATGGTGGGTACATCTGTTGCTCTTTCTATCCGGTTGTCATTTTAATGGTTTGCCCAGAAGCTGAAACCACGATAGAGGTATATTTTCCTTCTGTTCCATTTCCTTTGTTCTAGATATATCTGTTTTTAAGCAACTGAATTGCTTCACTATCACAGATATTTGCCTTGCAAAGCTGTTCATCTACATTCTTCTTTATGCATACTTTGGAAACAGTTTTTGATTAATTGATGCATAAAATATCAGACTAAGATGTCTTTTAGTATTTCCCAGATGCATATTGGTAGAGATTACTTAATGGTTGCTACAAGAAAACTTTCAGAACAATAAATTTTGTTATATGAGGACAATTCCCAAAAGCAAAACTTTGAGTGATAAACTAGCCATTAAAGGCCCAGAATTGATGTACATTTATCATTTTAATTTTCATACAAATTTAAGAATACCATGTAATCAGCACCAGCTACATAAACCTTGAAAGCCCAAAGAACCCTGTTTAATTTTAGATAACCACATAGTTCAAGCCCAGGCTGGCAGTAGGTCAACTGAGCTACAGCTTAGCCTCAGAGGATTTTACATTAGTTTGGTTGACGTAAGAGGTTGGTTGATTACTACTTCAGTAGTTCTTTAAGATGGACAATTTTCAGGCATGCCCTTAAGTTAAATACATCTACAGTTAGTTCTTTCCGCAGAAGCATAGTCTTCTTCAAATGTCTTGTTTCTGTTCTAGAGACTAGAACCAAACACTCATTGGACTGGGCATTTTGGATTCTGTGCTAGGTTCACCATGTTCACCTTTCTGTGGTTGTATTGCAAGGAATCTTGCTTCTAGACCGTGGCCTTCTCCCAGTTTTATGAATTACAACGAAGCTCTGTACACATTAGCTTTCAAGTGAACCCTTATACCACCACTCCTTTAGCATGTGAGAACTTCATGTTGATGTTACATTGTCTTTTCAAGCAGAAGTTAGGTGACATGTCTTTAGTATGTCTTCATAATTCTCAAAATGTGGCCGGGCGGTGGTGGCGCACGCCTTTAATCCCAGCACTTGGGAGGCAGAGGCAGGTGGATCTCTGTGAGTTCGAGACCAGCCTGGTCTACAGAGCTAGTTCCAGGACAGGCTCCAAAGCCACAGAGAAACCCTGTCTCGAAAAACCAAAAAAAAAAAAAAAAAAAAAACAAAACATAATTCTCAAAATGATAGTTTATAATAATGTACACCAATGGAAAGAGGAATAAAATAGACTGTTCAGTAGACACATTTGCAAACCATAGGATAAAGAAAGATGAGTATCCTTTGTTTCTTGGCCTTGCTATGTTAATAAGCATTGGATATTTTGAATGAAGTATTATATAGAGAGAAAACTCCTATTCTCTTTGACAAAGGCATGCGTTTTCTTTTATGTTGTTTTATTTTATTGGTTTATCTATATATGTATCCATTGTGAATATACTCCTATGCGGGTGAGAGTTCAGCCTTGAGTGTCATTTCTCAGTAGCCAGCCCTGTTATTTTATTGAGACAAATTTTCTTCCCATGGTATTGGTCATCAATTAGCCAGCAATCACCAGGCCTGTCACTGGTGCTGGGAAGACACGCACAAGCCACCACGTATTGTTCATGTGACTGAGGGGACACACTCAGGGTCTTATCCTGTCCATGGATCTGTTTTACTGGTTGAATCATTTCCACGACAGTTATCCATATCTCTAAACAGCAGCTATGTATTTGAGATATTCGTGTTTTTTGAATTATATTTCAGGGTACTTTATATGTAATAGAAATAAATGTAGGATTTGAGAAGCATGGATCAGCAATGTGTGTCACTGTTTTATATTGTATTAGTCAGGTTTGTGTCTGACATTCTTTAGGGCTTAGGTAATCTCAATAAACATGCGTTAAGTTTCAATTCTGAAAATCTCCTTAACTATGTTAAATACTAAAAATATGAAATGATAACATGAACATAAAATTATAAGCCTTGTGTTTCACAAAAAATATGATTTAAACAATATGAACAACATCTGTTTTCTCCAAGTCATTTTCTCTGAACTCCGACAGATCAACCATCCAGGAATTCTTCATCAACACAATCAAATCCAATTATACTTTAGTGTAGGTATTCATGGTTATTCCCCTTCTGTTTCTATCTATCCCTATTTGCCTTTGTGTTTTAATGTTTAATCTTTTTTCTTTTATTTAGTTTTCCTTCTTTTGAGAATCATAATCTATTTTTTATGGCAAAATCCCCTCCTTCAATGACATCACATCTCCCTGTTTTTGCGGAGTGCAGTGTTTAGTAATCTTTTCACAGGATTTTTTTCCTATAGAAGAAAAGTTTTTATTTCTATGGTAAATCCATTACGCAACCAACTATGGGTTAGATATTTACTCAAGTTATTTTCTTTAAGTATGCCATTACTCACAGAGAAAAAATTAAGTAGACTCACTATTACAGGTTAAAAAGTGCTAAGACACAAAGAACTGATGCAGTGTGTTTAAGTTTTGTAGCTAAGGGTGTGTGATTTACACCTGGCTATGCTATCACTAAAGCTGCCTTTCTGCTAACACATCAATTTTATTTCCATGTTTGTAATTAAGGTATTCTACCATGATCCATGATGACGTTATTTCCTCTGCCATGCTTGCTCTGTTTGGTTCTCTGATCTTGTTCTGTGCTCAGGTTGACTTCCAGCTTGAATCCACTTTTTCCACCTGTGAATGCTGGGAATTGCAACTTCACTGTGCTTGGTATTCTTATCACAATGTACAGTCAGTAGCCATTCCCACCGGTGTGCAAGCCCTGTGTGGTCAGATGAGAAATCATAACAGCTGGGTAGCTATTGCAGTATTTTCCATGTGTGGCTAAATACATGTTCACGTCAACTGGATTAAATCCAGTTATATCAGCTACTTGGCACTACTGATTGGTTTCTGTGTGGCACCTTATAGTTTCTCTTTGTTCAAATTCTCCTTAAAATAACTCTGAGAAAATGCTATGTAACAAATTCCAGGTGACTTTCCAAGTGTCTCCCTTACTGTTTAAGGTTTAAAAGTTAGTAGAGAATTTACACTCTGATGAGAAACACTCAGTCTCTATCATCATACTCAAAGAATACAATTTTCAGTGACTCTACCAATATGAAGAAGTAAAAAAAAAAAATGAGAAGGAGGCTAACAGGGTCCCAGAGGCAGGATGTTTTAAACAGTTAATTGGAAGCATGTTTCACGGGTGCATTGCTTCAGGAGCAGAAGGTAAACACTCTGATGAAAGATTTAAGCATGAAGCAAGTCTCAAACATACTTTTCTCTGTTAAGCCCCGGAGTTGTGCTCTTCAGAGTACACTCCAAATTATTGTTTGAAACCCTGGAGTTGTGCTCTTCAGAGTACACTCCAAATTATTGTTTGAGAGTAACATCTGCTTTTAAATACATAATGCAATTCTGTGACTGGTGCAGGCTGCCAGATAGCACGAAAAGTAAGAATGGTTCATCTTTGTTTGTTATTTTCATTTTAAAAGTTACTATTTATTTTAATTAGCTTACAAAATAGCAAGTTTCCTTATGGTATTTTAATATGTAATTCATTTTTCTGGATATCTCCCTGCTCCTCATTTCATCTCTTGCCCCCTTTCCTTTCTGTACCCCAAATACCTTCTTCCATTTTCTTTTCTTTCTTTTTAAAATTTATTTTTCTCTCATACAATACATCCCAAACACAGATTCCCCCTTCCTCTGCTCCCAGTCCCTTCTCATCACCTGCTCTCTCTACCAGATTCACTGATCTACCATTTCCCTTCATAAAAGAACATGCCTGTCATGTGTCTCACCCAAACTTGGCATAGCAAGTTGCAATAAGAGTGGGCATATACACTTATATCAAGGCTAGATATAGCAACTCAGTAGCAGGACAAAGGTCTGGTGAGCAGGCAAAAGAGTCAGAGACACCCTCACTCCCATTGTTAGGTGTCCAACAAAACCCACAAGATAAATAGCCACATCATGTACGCAGCGTGTCTGATGCAGAACCATATAGGTTCAATGTTTTGTTTTTATATTAAAACTGGCTGTTTTCCAATGTCAACCTTGAAATTTAAGTTTTGTTTCAATGCTAGCAGCCAACTGTCTGTACTGCTGGGCAAATATGGCTAATAATTGATACATACACTAGGATGCCTTCATGATATAGATTATTAAATGATGAACTTTAGGCAAAGGGAAGAAAGATGGGCAGGATTCATATTATTCTTTCCAATGGGGAATACAGGTGACCCCCATTCTGTCAATACTTAGGGGCCATTCTTGACTTAAAGCTAAGAGAACCGTGCTCAAAGCATGGCCATGGGACAGCCACTTGTCTGTTACATTCTTATCTACAGAAATGTTGCGGGAAACCTAGAGAAATAAGTCGCTGGATTAAAAATCTTTTCTATCGCTTTTTCTTTGTTGCAATGATCTTGCCACTAAAGAATACTCTGTAGGTCATATTTTTATCATGTGAAAGCAAGCTTCCAGAATAGTGCTGTTCTGGCTTTCTAAGTTTGCTTCAAGCAAAAACAGAAAACTTCCTTGTAATTCCTCTAAGTAGATGGATTTAATGCTGGACCATAGCATGGCTGTCACTTTCCTTAGAGTTCAGCTACACCCACGGAATGCTTCAGATGCTCAAATTACCATTCCAAAGATGAAAAACCATTTTCTCTCATTTAATTCTAAGGACATTTTAGTCTATGACTGTAAAAATTGCACAAAGCAAGTTTCAACACCAGAATAACATAATTATATTTTCTGTTAGTAGATATTTATTTCCCCATATAAACCTTTTTATTTCTTAATTAGTAATTTACCCCTTTGTATTCTAAACATTCAGTGTGTCTATTTTTATATTTATTTTTTACAAATAAAGAAACACAGTCTTATCTACTTACTAGGTGCATCAATTCATTTTAGAAAAACAAATTCATTAAGTGTTATTTTGACAAGAGCCCTTGGAAATCAAAAGGTGAAAAGATCCAGGTGTGATCCTCTTCTATCATGAAGCTTAGTTTACAAGAAATGATGGGGTCTAATTAGATAATAATATGTATAATTAGTTAGGTTTTATAATATGAAAGAAAGGTAAAATGAGCTGCAAAAATAAAACTTACTAAGGTGGTTATCCTGATAGCTAAAAGATAATTAAGCATTTAATGGACAAGAGATGTGAGGTTTACAAATATAAGACTCAGCTATAACCCAACAGAGAGAAGGAGAGAACAGAGGCTTATAGTATGTGAGAGAAATTAACAGCATGAATGACTGTGTGATTAAGCTGAGAACAAAGGAGGGAAGCAGAAAGCTGCCACTTAAAGTAGAAGACTGGGACCAAGTCGTACCGTGTCGTGGAGAACTGGTTTGAAATTCACTGAAGAAATAAAGTTAGACATAATTTTAAGCTATGGCATACATGATATGACTTGCAAAAACAAATCAGTAACAAGAAAGTAGAATCGATTGAATGGAGACTAATTCAGTAGAGGTGATGATATGGGGGATTGTCCTAAAAGTTCATGACACCACTGTAGACTAGAAGGGAAATGATCACTGGATGTGGCAGATGTTTACAAGGTCACCATGGCAAGCTGGATAGCTGGCTCCAAGGAGAGCAGAATGTCATGGCACTATAGTGTGAATGTTTTTCAGTTCACCCCCCAAAATCTCATCTATTGACAAGCTAGACTTAAAAAATAATAGATTTAAAGTTACAGCCTTAAAGAGATGATTAGACTCTGAGCCCAGAGTCTTCATAACAGGAATGATGGCTTTTATTAAGGAAACTCCAGACTATTCACTATCTGGGATAGCAGCTGTGATACAGGAATGTGGCCCTCACCAAACATTCAGGATGCTAGATCCTTTGCCTTAGATTTCTCCACTTGCAGCCCTGTGATGAATAAGTAGATTTTGTTTGTAAACCATATTGATTGAAAACTTTAGTTGTACTAGATGGAACAGATGTAGCAAGTAAGCAAATAGTGATATGTCCCACAGTGGAAATTGCTGAACAGGTTTCACATGTGGGGAGGAATATTAGATAAGATAAAGATGGAATTCATCAATGTCAAGTATAAAATGAACTTTTCAGGATTTGACTCAAAGGATAAGTAACAATTAGAAATATAAATATCAACAACACATACCCACAGAGAAAGCAGGTCTTTCTGAATATGTGGATAAGTTCCCCCACCTAAGTCATAAGGGTGATTTTGTATATCACCATATTAATTGCCAGAGTATACTCACTAAAATGTGTCAGATATTTTAATCTGATTTTGATCTCTTAGATCCGTATTTCTCAGAGTGAATGCATCATTTCTCATTATTGTTCTCTGCCTATCTTGTTTTAGAGATATTCGTGAAATTTCTACTCAATTCAGTAAATATGTATTAGGCCCCCAAAAAACAGTTTTAAAAATACTTTAGTGGGTATAAAGTAGTTAGCATTAAGTGACTTGCATATGCTTTTTATAACTTTAAAATTAGCATGGATTAAAAATTATTAGCCTAAGTCAATAAGTATAAAACAACTACAAGTGATCATGCTAACTTCTGAAACCTCATGACCATATCACCTCTGGCAGCATCAGAACTGTTTTGACTATGGATAAAGTTATAAAGAGTTTGGTGTTTTCTAAGATCCACCTAAATGCTACAAAAGTTAAATGGATAAACTATGAGGGGATGTGATAGTTAGTGCCATCTCCAGTTTGTACGAGTTAGAGATAATAGCATAAATTGTCTCTATTCTCCCAGATGATCACTAAGTATTTTTTGCCAAGAAATCTATGCTATGTTAATGAGCCCTGAAGCCACATGTGATTATTTGTTATATCTTATAATCATATCATTGTAGAATTCACTGTAGCATACGATGTGTTTCAATCTAGCAGGCTCCTTTTCTAGGGAAAATAGAAAGCAAGGATTCATCTCCTCAGTCTAATAATTTTATGGTAGCATGTTAAAGAATACCACAGATGCTTATGTTGAAATTGGCTTAGGCACACAGAAGACAGACACGGAAGCTGAGGAGTCCAGATTACCCTGGAAACACTTTATTTTTATTTATTTTTTTTTATTGTAATTACATGTATGTATTATTATTTTTTTTTCAGTTGGGTAACAGCCATTTATGGGCTTTAGATCTCTTTTTTTGTTTTCCTTTTTTCCCTCCCCCTCCTCCCACCCTTCTCCCCCTCCTCCCACCCTTCACCCCCTCCCCTCACTCCTCTCCCTCTCCCTCTCCAGTCCAAAGAGCAGTCAGGGTTCCCTGCCCTGTGGTAAGTCCTAGGTCCTCCCCTCTCCGTCCATTTCTAGGAAGGTGAACATCCAAACTGGCTAGGCTCCCACAAAGCCAGCACATTACGTAGGTTCAAAACCCCGTGCCATTGTCCTTGGCTTCTCATCAGCCCTCATTGTTTGCCGTGCTCAGAGAGTCCAGTTTTATCCCATGCTTTTTCAGTCACAGTCCAGCTGGCCTTGGTGAGCTCCCAATAGATCAGCTCCACTGTCTCAGTGGGTGGGTGCACCCCTCGTGGTCCCGACTTCTTTGCTCATGTTCTCCCTCCTTCTGCTCCTCATTGGGACCTTGGGAGCTCAGTCCAGTGCTCCAGAGTGGGTCTCTGTCTCTATCTCCATCCATCACCAGATGAAGGTTCTATGATGATATGCAAGATATTCGTCAGTATTGCTATAGGATAGGGTCACTTCAGGTTCCCTATCCTCAGCTGCCCAAGGAACTAACTGGGGACCTTGGCTTGGGCATCTGGGAGCCAGAACCTGGAAACAACCTAGATGCCCTTCAATGGAAGAATGGATGAAGAAAGTGTGGAATATCTACACATTAGAGTACTACGCTGCGGTAAAAAACAATGACTTCACGAATTTTGCGTGCAAATGGATGGAAATAGAAAATACTATCCTGAGTGAGGTAACCCAGACACAAAAAGATGAATATGGGATGTACTCACTCATAATTGGTTTCTAGCCATAAACAAGGGTCACGGAGTCTAAAATTGGTGATCCCAAAGAAGCTAAGTAAGAAGGTGAACCAAAGGAAAAACATATAGTTGTCCTCTTGGCTATGGGAAGTAGACAAAATGGCCGGGGAGAAAATTGAGATCTTGGGGGTGGGGTGGAATGGGGGTAAGGGGAGATGGAGAGAGAAAAGGGAGAAGGGGAGAATGGGGGGAACTTGGGGAAAAAGGAGAATTGGGATAAAGGAAGGTTGGATAGGGGAGCACGGAAGCACAATTCTTAGTTAAGGGAGCCACCTTAGAGTTGGCAAGAGACTTGAACCTGGAAACTCTTTAGATTCCATCTGTAGAACGACCCGGGGATAAGTGCCACTGGACAGTGGTCCATTCCTCACTACCTATTCCCAGAGTCTTCTAAGCCACACTCTGCAGCAGGTTTCTTATGGTGTAGATAGGTTTCTTATGGTTTCTGATAGGTGAAGAGCTGTACCACAGTGTTTAGTTAAGCAAATAAGGAGACATGACAAATTTGTTGCTCTAGTCTAGTTTTACCTAGATGTACCCACAGCAGAACAAAGAGGTGTTTTTAACCTTTTCTAAGTGAAATTCCATTTTTTAAAAAAATCATTATGACATTTTCATATTCATCATGTTATTTTCATGTTTGTTATCCTTAGCTGATATGGAAAGTTAGGTCAACACTGTTTAAGAACCATATCATAAAAATGTACTCCTTTGTGTTAGTAGACTTTCTTGACTTATTTCATTCAAATGCTCTTAATTTGACCAAAATTAAGTTTTCAAAATGTTAAAAGCAAGAGACTATAATGGTATATTCTTAGAGTACCCTTTATGCTTAGCGATGGGTGTGTTTCTTTGGAAGAGCAAGTTAGAGAAGGAGAAGTGATCCGGGAAGTTAAATCTATGGCACAATGTTGAAATCTCCACAGGTAAATGCCTTAATATTGATCTTTCATATGGCTGGAAGAACTGTCACAATGATCTATTGACTTATGTGCCTGGAGATGAAGGTGATAGATTCTTTCTCCAGATTGCATTTCCCCACACAGGATTTTATAAAACTATAGCTAGCCTTAGTTTGAAAGGCACATTATGAGAGCTGATGTATTTTCCTTGATTTGATATACAGATATACTGGGTTCAGGTTTTTTTTTTCTTTTTACCTCGTTTCAGATTGTGTATGGGTTTATTGAAACTGATAAAGACAAACAAATATAAGTGGAAATTAGGAATATGAACTTAAGATGGGAAAAGCCATGGCTGGAAGGAGTTTCAGAGTTATGTTACCTATGAATGACCCAATCTAAGCACACTTAGCATTCTGCAGGATGAGAGAATGATGAATTTGTAAAAAGTGTGTAAAATCTACCCCGACCATATTGGTTAGAAATCTGCTTGGAGTTTCAGGGGTACATTATGAGCTGTGCTTTCCTGGGACACTTTGGTATACGGTGGAAGTATTGGAGACTTTTGAAGTAAGTGGAATTTGCTACAGCTTAAGGCCATGGGAATTCTTCTAAGATTGCTTCCTTCCAGCTTAGAGCTTTAGTGATACGGTGATACACCGCTGCTTTACAAAATAGGGGCCAAAGCTATCGCTGGTGTTTAGGATCTTCCTGCACCAAGACAGGAATATAAAGTAAAGCTGTAAGTAATTTAATTTTTCATCTGTGGAGTGCTTAATTCTTTCATGGTATGTTTTAGCTTCTCATATGATATCTGACTTAATTTGTTTTAGATATCCACATGGTATCTATTTATCTTACTGGTCACAATGAAATTCCTAAAAACAGTTATACTACAGTGTTCACTCAAAAGTAAAACGTTTGTATATTTTTCTTACACAGAGTGAAATAATGAAGATCCTCAAAGACTATTAAAATATTACTGCAGTGAAATTTGAAATTTACCTAATAGAAGTAGAAGACAGTGTTTACTAATTCTAATTTTTATAAATAGTGCAGTTCCTGTGACTCTGATACTTTTGACTACTATTAACTATGACTATTTTCATAATTTAAATAATACAATATTAGATTTAGCAAAAATTTCACTATTATAAAATCTGCTTTTAATTCTTGTTTTGATAATGTTTAGCAATAGATACTTGTATATTTACCACGTAATTATTTAAGAGAAAAATTGAAAATGTGTAAATAGAAATATTGGTAATGAATGTTATCATGTACAAAAGAAATTTGTGTGCATACATTATTTTCACAAACTAGCTATATTTGAGATTTGAATGTTTACCTTTCACTATTGGTTAACACATTTATGATATTGATAAACTGAAAAGCCCCTCATGAAAACTATCAGTTTATCTTTCTAACATACCAAAGTCCAATACTCTTCATTTTCTACCTGCTCTGAGAATATCAGCCAATTTATTTATTATTTTTTTATTTATTTATTAGTTATTTGGCATGTCTCTCTCTCTCTCTCTCTCTCTCTCTCTCTCTCTCTCTCTCTCTCTGTGTGTGTGTGTGTGTGTGTGTGTGTGTGTTTGCATATATGTAGATGCCATGATGCAAGTGTAGAAGTCAGAGAACAGCTAGTGAAAGTTGATGTTTCCCCTTCCCCATGCCGGATTCCAGGTTCTAATGCAAGTGATCAAGCATTCCAACAGGTGCCTTTGCCAGTGACCTTTCTCCAGTTCTGAGCATTTGTTACTTTAAAACATGGTCAAGGAGGGCTAGCACATATCTCTAAGTTCAAATCTCTTTTATCACATGTAGAACCAATGAGAGTGAATCTTTTTGCCAGTTACTAGATTAACGCTCTTCATTCTTAAAATGGTCCTTTGAATTAGATGTTTTATTTGTGCTTAGAATGCAGTTCATGCTTTTACAGTGGATGCATGTTTATATGTTTTGGGGCCACAGGGACAGGGGTGAGTGTTCATGTATATTTGTGTATTTATAGAAGGCAGAGATGATATCAAGTCTTCACCAGTTGCTCTTTACCTTATTTTTTGAGATGTGGTCTCTCACAGAGCCTGAAGTTCCCTGACTTGGATAGACCAAAAGGCTGCAGGGATCTTTCTATCTCTGCTTTGACAATGGTGCAATATAGGCTTTTATAATTGGGCAGTTTGGGTCCATCTCAGGTCTTCATGATGGCATGGCAAACACTTTATACTAAGCTCTCTCCCCAGGCTCTGTGCTGTTATTTTAAATGAAGATTTAAGCAGGTAAATTGCCTTATTAAATATATACATCAGAAATTTTGCTCTGAAATTTTGAAAGGAAGAAAAATTGGAGAGAGACAGGGTCTAGATAATCCTAACATAATAAGTCCTTGAGATTGGGATGAGGACACAAGTCATGGCATTGACACTCAGATAGAGAAAGTACTAAGGGATACAGGGCTGTTGTACTGAATTAGTGATGTGTAGATTACATTAGATGAAGAAACCAATAGTACTCTATCCCAAAAGTCATCAATCCCATCTTTATAATCTCTAGTTTATTTACAATATTGTTTTAACCATATCCTAATATGGGTCCCAGTCAGACATACCCTACTCCAGTACTGCTAAGGGCTTATGTTTTCTTCTGCTTTAGATACCATGGCATGTCACTTAGCAATTTTGGGAACTTTCTTGTCCATTCTGTCATTTAGCTATCTAGAAAAATCTTTTTATATTTGTAAAACTGAATCTGGGATGCTAGGAAGTCTTGGAAAAATATTCATAATGACATAGAGTGTTACATCTATGTTCCATGTAAGTTCCTAGTTACCCAGTTTTTCCTTTTTTTCTCATGATATGATCCCTTCCTATTGTCAGAAGTATTCACATGCTCTTCGCTGCTCTTTCCTTTTCAATAGGTTTTATACAAGGCTTTGTTGATCTAGTGAACTATCAAAGCTTTCAATATATTCTTTCCTCAGCAATTTATTTCCCTATATTCATTAATATATATCTCAGAGGGCAGGAAGACTGTTCTTCCTGGTTTTGTTAGTGTCTCACTGAAGCAGGCTCATGTCTCACCACGTCAGAGTAGAGTTTTCTGAACAATATTCCATTTCTTGTTGAGGCCCTTATTGCCCCTTGATTCTAATGATCTTTGGTGTTACAGTGTGACTATATGGGCTGTGACTATTATGTAAGAAAGAATTATATTTTATTTAGCTTAACATAGATTATCTAGTATTTTGTGCTACCTGGGCCCTTAAAACATTTTCTGAATCATTTGAACCAAGAAATGAATAAATGTCACTGTCAAAACTATAGAGTATTGTGTGCAATTTGGTTGACAATTAAAGAAATTTGCAAGCATATTTTCTAAAACATCTGTTCTGTTTCAGACAGTGAGACAACATTAAATTATGTTCTCTTTTGTTGAGGTAAAATGGAAAAGTAGGAATTGTAGGTATGTAAAGCTCACTGCTTTTTTATTTGTTATATACACAGTGGAACAGTCAGTAAGCTCATGCTAATTGCTATCTCTTCATATAATACTTAGCATTAAATGTCTACATATTTATTTGGTGATAAAGACATTGAAGAACTATCTTCTGAGCAAATTTTAAGTCTTCAGTATGATACATTGCATCATCCGGGAATCATGTTCTTAATACTTCTTATATCAGTTGGGCTTATTGTTTTCTATAAGGATTGAGCATTTCCCTAGCTAAAAATAGACAGTTTCTACTCAGAATTCTTTGAGGTGAAATTCAGTTTCTACCTTTTATTTGAGAATGACTTTAGTTCTCTCATGGCTTTTCTTGCTGTGTCTCAAGTTCTAGTCATTTTATCATTCAACCTGGTAAGAGCAGTCCATCAGGTCTCTAACAAGAGAACAATGACATAAAAAGGGAAATCTATACCACGAGCAGGTCTTATATCAACCTTTTGAGATTAATTCACCTTCTGTTCTTGATATCTAACCCATCTTGACCAAATCAATCAAAAAGCTATTACTTTCATACTTGGAAGTGTTGCTTTCAAAATCAATAAAAACACAGCTCATTTTTAATATGCAATATATTAGAAGAATGAAATTCCCGTTGACTTGAGATTGAAATTTAAGAAAAAGGGTTCAGTGTGTGTGTGTGTGTGTGTGTGTGTGTGTGTGTGTGTATGAAATTCATCACAGGCTTTATGGTTAATTTCATGATAAAATCATGATTATTGTATAAGTATGTACACTGTGTTTGTTTAAATTTAAGAAAAATAGAAAATTGTTGCTCCATATAGAATTATTACTAGTGCCTTGCATCTCAATCATTCAATGATAAATTGGTATCATTCTTAAAGTTCTAACCACAGTTGATATTTCTGTATCATGAAGCACATTGTCCAACAAAGCATCTCTAGAAAAAAATTGGATTTGATTTATTTATAGGAACAGTAAAAATATCAAGCTATATAAATTTTAAACATCTTTTATTAAAGGGAATAAGTAGAAACTGTGTCTTCTATTGCCAGATGATTAATTGGACTGTACATGTGCATGAAGAAATATGTTTTCTGTCCTGCAGTAATCACTGTTCATCTGTAACATCACACTGCAGTTAGGTATACTCCTAACTGTGAAACTTGCTGGGCAGTGATGGCACATGTCTTTAATCCCAGCTCTCGGGAGGCAGAAGAGGTAGATCTCTGTGAGTTGTAGGCTAGCCTGGTCTACAAGAGCTAGTTTCAGGACAGACTCCAAAGCTGTAGAAAAACTCTGTCTCAGAAAGAAAAAACAAACCAATAAAAAGCAAAACAAAACAAAGAACAACAACAACCAAAAAAAAAAAAAAACTTGAGAAAATGATTAAGATCAACTTTTGAGTAAGATTTGCTTATGCATTTCTATTCATTTGAAAATACGTAATGAAAACACTGAGGAAATGGTTCAGTTGATAAAGTTTCTGCCAGTCAGACTAATACTGGAACTAGGATCTCTGTAACCCCAATTGCAGGCATGCTTGCATGAACACTGTAATCCCAGCACTTAGGAAGCATAGACAGAATACTCTGGAGCAAACTCCCTAACTGGGTTAGTTGGAATGACCAAGTTCCAGCCTCAGTGAACAACCCCATCCAAATAAAGACAAAGTAGGGAATGATCTGGAAATCCCCAAAGTCAGCTGTGGGCCAGCATAAGCACTGGCAATCATGTGTACATGAAGACAAACACTAAAAAGAAATCCCACACTGGCTTAGAACTGAGTACAATAAAGAATTATTCATTTACAGGTTAACTCACAGATCACAGTCCTCTGTTCAAATGGAAAAACAGCAGCTGAATCCAGAAGCCAGAAGAGAGAGCAGACATTTGAGCTTTACATAGACATTTATACTGTAAGAGGCCACACGCAGGTGGGTGGGTAACTTAAAGGCTCCTGACTGAAGGATTTCCAACAATGCACTTCTTTCACTTACTTACATCCAAAAATGTGTGTGCGTATAATGTACACACTAATACATACAATATGCATCATCACATGAAAGAAGGAAAGTCTGTGTTGTTTATTTGAGATGTATATAATCATGCATGAAGTAAGCTATTCTCTTGGCAGGAAAACTAGGCACCTTTTTGAGAGTCAAGTAAGTGTTATGTTTGCATTATCAACATCTTGACTAATGTTTACTCTGTCATTGAAGTCACTTTTTCTGATCATCCTGAACTTTCTATATTATTTCTTTGAATGCTGTCACATGGTCATAGAAGAGAAGTTTTAAGTCATCAGAAGTTGTCACTGAAGTGTGTGTGCTTCACCGTAAGATAGAATTGGGTTTGTTATATGTGTAATAGATGAATTTTTACTGTATGATGGATAGCTGCTCATTCTGTTAATGGCATTTCATCTATCAAGTGCTTTTGATATGGTTGATCACAGGATGTTGCCAACTCAATTTGGGAGTATTAACAAAGGTGAAAGTGACATGGGTTTGAAGTTTCACTAATATATATTTTCTCCTCTGGAGGATAGGATGAATTGTATTATTTGTTCAGACACCTTTCCACCTGGGAACTAAGTTGCCAACTTTCTTGTCCTGTCAAGCATATCTTGTCAGTATTAGCTGAAATAGAGACTTCAGTTCCTAGGTGATTTTTCTATGTCAGAGAAAATTTATGACTATAACTCTCCATTCTTTCTGGAAAGTTACCAGTATCAAATAACTTTGTTAAAAAAATGAGATGGATTTCTGTTCTTCTGGTTAAGAAAGCTCTCTATTGCTTCCCTGTCACACTGATGTAATTAATAGCTTGTAAATTGAAAAATAAAACAAAACAATCAAATAAAAAACACAAGTAACCTAGGAAACTGAAAATAAACAATGGTAGTAAGATATTGAAGGATAGTGAAGTAGAGAGGCATTTATTCTGATTTTGGTTTCTGTTGTTTTTTTTTCCAGTTAAATTAGAACAATAATAAAAGAAAACAATCATCATATAACAAGAAAAATTGGTACAAAGGAAAAATTAGAATCATACAGTTAGGATTATCATAAAACTTGTATAAAATAATTATTTTTAAAACATTATCACAAAATTTTGAGATTAAATATGAAAATCTAAAAAAATAAGAAGATCACATAGAAATAGCCCAACTACTCACTTGTTTGGACCTATCAA
Organism: Microtus oregoni; assembly: GCF_018167655.1. NCBI lineage: Eukaryota > Metazoa > Chordata > Mammalia > Rodentia > Cricetidae > Microtus > Microtus oregoni. Next base: position 46,091,039 of record NW_024543060.1, read on the forward strand.
CATTGCACTTTTAAAGATTTGGATGCTTTGGATTCTAATATATTTCATATATCTTTGTATATGTATTACTTCCTAATGATATTAGAATATATTAACAAAGTGACCATATATTTTAATTTATAGAGTTAATCAAAATTTTTAATTGTCATTTTTTATGTCAATCCATCTTTAAATTTCCTTACATTTCAACAATGTTTAACACTATGGCATTAGACAATATCACAGGCTCCCTGGGAACTGAAAAAAAATTAGAGTCAGTGCCATTTCTAATTTCTTCACTCCTTTTGTGCTATTTGATTTGGTAATAGAATTCTTCTTAATATTTATTTTAGCACTAGTTAATGTATTTGTGAATTCTAAAAATAACCCGCCATATTCCCCTGTTACAGACCTGATGATCAGGAAGCTAATTCCTTCTTAATTTAGTTATCTTTCCTCCAAATGTTCATGGTTAGATTATTTGCATGTTATGAGCATTGAAAGTACAAATGATTTTTAAATTTCCTATGATATACTTTTCTTAGATTTATAGACTGATATATTCGATGTTCTTTGGTTTACTCTAAACATGTCACTTCTTGAGCCTGAGGCAGATTAGATTATTAGCATTTGCTGTCTACATAATAGGATTTTGCTGTGGAATAATGCTCTTGCAAACTGTAAAGATTTATCACTATTGGTTTAATAAAACTCTGATTGGCCAATAGCCAGACAGAACCATAGGTGGGGCCACCAGATCAAGAGAATTCTGGGAAGAGAGAAGACAGTCAGTCACTCTCCACCAAGACACAGAGGAAACAAGATGAGTATACCTTACTGAGAGAAGGCTCCAGACCACGTGGCTAAACATAAATAAGAATTGTGGGTTAATTTAAGTTGTAAGAGCTAGGTAATAATAAGCATGAGCAGTTTCTAATAAATATAAGCCTCTGTATGCTTATTTGGGAGTGAATGACTGTGGGACCAGGCAGAAAAGAAACTTCTATCTATAAATGATGTGCAAAGTAGGACAATAAGGTCTATTTATATTTTATTATATTTTTAAATTTTATGATAGAATGCACAAAATTTCTTGTCTGTTTCATAGCAGAATCTTTCTGGTGTTTAAGTGTTGATATGTTCCTATTTATATTGTTTCATGTGTGTTTACAATGTTGCTAAGGAAACTTCTTAGTGCCTGTCAGTTGTAAGCAATGGCAATCCTTACCATCCAGAAAGCAGGGATTTTCTCTATGAAGTGAGAAAGCAGTCAGAGCTCAAGGGTACTCTCAGAATTTCCCACCATGAGATTGTTGTATCATTTCTTTGAACAGTGTGGACTTGCTCTTGTCCTGCTACCCAGAACCCTTCTCTGTATAAGGAGAATTACATTCCATGCCTCTTACTCTCTTGCCCACCATCCTGCCTGGTGTAAGAGAACCCTCGCCTTCCCTCACCTTTAGAATTCCTGTTTAACAAGTATGTTCTGTAAGATTTCCAGTTTGGGAGGATATCCTTTGTTACTCAACTCCTGTTCTCATATGGTGTCACAGTCTTTGTTTTTCTGACATTTGGGGAAGTGTGCTTTGTCCATAGATTTCTTTATAAGTTTCCAATATTGTATAACCACCTGGAACACATTTCACCTTATTTTTGTTCTTGAAAAACCCAGCTTTCATGTTACTCCAGCTCAGCCCCGTACTTTTTGTGCCGCAGTGTTATATAACTAGATGCTAGGACAGTTTTCTGTTGGTTTCCATGAAAACAATGTTTACAGTTTAAGAAGGGAAATTTTTTTTACCCTGTCTTGGAGATGACTCAGAACAAAGGTGGTAACACAGAACTATATAAATCCTTGCATATATTTGAATAATGGATTGCAGTATTTAGATTAACAATGAAAATTCCATGTGTTTCTTCATTTACCTCTGCTCTTAAAGTTTAGTTTGCTGCCTGGCTTGATGATAACTTTAAACAGCAAATATGTAAAATACAATTGCATCAATAATAAAACAGTCTGAATATTTTTATTAGGAGGATGTCAAAGGTTAACCACTTGGGAACTTTACATTTTGCTCCTTATTTCTGAGTGTTTCTCTCTAATGTAAATGTGATTTGCACAATGCCACCTAATTGCTGTTCTTTAGAGCATTGCAACCTCTGTAAGCCTAGAAAATGAACAGCAGATGTCACTGTTGGATGAAATGAGCCTTTTGGTTAATCCCATCATCTCTAATTTGAAAGTGCCTTTCCAGAATCCAAATTCTGGAGTTTATTAATGTGGGAGTTGGGTGCAGGGGGGGAACTAAGATTAAACTCAAAACTGAATTTTTGAATCAATTTCATATCTTAGCATGGCACCTTAGAACATGGATATACGCCAGCTTTGCAATTATCTCGATTTTCCACTTAAAGTTAAAGCATTTCTCCAGTTTACGCTGCATAATGATGTGTCAAACCTTATAGATGGAGATGCTGCTGCCCATTTAGATGAATTAGATGCAATGGGTTTGAATGAGCCCTGGAGTAGCAGGTCTAGGTGGCAGCACTGAATCGCCAAAGGAAAGGTGGCAATACCCATAATGTCCTGACCTGTAATGGGAAGCACAGGCAAAGTGAATTTTATGGTGACATGACTCATGTGGACCTTAGGTATCACCTAATCAATCAGTCATGGGGTTTCCAGTCAGCAAATGGTTAAGAAGCCTACTGACCAATATAAGTGGAAAAATTCTCAAACAAACAAAAATTATTGTGGTGCTGGCTCATGGCAGTAGGGAATCTTGACCTGAGAACCACTCAAGTCAGTTTGCCTACCCAGAACCCCTTGAATGAAAAGAAAGTCTTTGCTAAAATACTACACTTTCTCCTTGAGTACAAAGTTTTGTCCTAATTAAGGTTGTTTTTGTTGTGATAACACACCAATTAGGAGGAACAGGTTTATTTGGTTTACACTTCTAATCTACATTGTTCCCATCCCTGAAGGAAATTAGGACAGGATCTCAAACAGGGCCGGAACCCTGAGGCAGGAACTGATGAAGATGCCACAGAGGGTGTTGCTTACTGATTTGTTCCTTAAGGTTTTCTTAGCCTGCTTCATTATAGATCATGGAACCAACAATGGGCTGGGCCCTCCCCATCAATCACCAATTAATAAAATGCCATACAGTCAGATCTTATGGAGGCATTTTCTTTCAATTTCCCTCCTTTAAGATGACTCTTGCCATTGGCAAGTGGACATCAAACTACTCACCACAGATGGGAATGAATTTTAATGGGAATAAGATTTTTGACATCTGTGCCTCATTTGCGTTACTGCTTCAAGCCTTTGAGCATGTACTTCGTGGTTTAACTCTAGCACCTCCTCATCTGTTGCTGCCCTTGCAGCTGGTATCACACCAACCCCACAGCTCTAGCAGGGTCCACTTAATATGATAATGTGAGTATATGTCAGCTTACAATATTTCATTTTTAATTAGCGACATTTTAGTTTTCAACTGCTTATATACTCTTCTATTGCCATGTCTGGCTAAAATTTTTGTGGTCATAGCTCCACCTCTATAAATACTGAGAATTTCGTTCTAGGAACTTGAAATGTTCAGATTGCTTGCCTCCGTTTACTAAAGGAAAATCAAAGCGCATTTCCTGAGTCCTACTGTGATATTTATAATCTTCCTCATTGATGCCTCCTGCTAATTGTCTCTAGAGAGTTTTCAAATAATTTGAACTTTCAGGCATGGAAAATTTTTAAGTGACAGCTTCTTTCCAGTCGGCATGCCATTACTGATCAGTTGTGATTCATTTTTATTTCCAGTTTTTTTTACTTTATAATTTATTAACATTTAACTATTTTTAATTTTGCTTCACAATCCCTTTAAAAGAAGAAGAGGCTGAAGTAGTATGACATTTCAGTCTTCATCCATCATCTCCAAATAGACAAGCTCACATAATTGTTGCTGTATAATTGTAACTGCCCCTATCACGAGAGTGAGAAGAGTGATAGAAAAACACTAGAAACAGTAAAGCTAAAATTATGTTGATACTTTATTAAAATAAAATTCAGCTCATTCTCATCACAATTTTGATCCCAATTCTACATTTGTTCTTCAGCAATGGGGCAGGTAGGGTTTTGTTTTCTTTAGCATTATAGAGCTGAACGCAGGGGTTGATTTTAAAGTAGGAGTCGGCAAATTTTGACTGCATGACAATTGAATTGATCTAGAAAAATGGCAATTTCATTCCAGACATTTTTAGTATAAGATGACATGTAACACATCAAAGTAGAATGTAAAAAGAAACTTGGCATTGATTAAGACACCATTCATTAACTAAATGAATATCCATTGAGCATCTCTAGTCTGTGGATCGCTTTAGTTTGGTGTGCATCAGTGGCATATGCTAGGTTTACAAGCCTTTGGGGACAATAATTTGTTTTTAAGTTTGTTTTTACAAAATAAAAATCAAATAACTATTATTGCTCTACAATATATATTTGTAACAGTATAAAACAACTTTGAATTCATAATATATATGTTAGGAAAAATAAAAAGTATTTTAATAATAGCCATTTTAACGTGATAGCATGCCCCTCTTGATCAAATTTTGTCCAATATTAGCAGACCACATTGGTGAATCTACATTATAACAGAATATGATGATACTGTAGTTACACATATGCATTGAATATTAGGAAGAAAATGAAGCTTTGGAATCAATGAAAATTATCCATCCCATAGCAAAGAAGCAAAGAAGAGTGTATCTTGTTAGTACATATGTCAGGTATGGTTTAGTTATTCCTTTTAATGAGTTATTACCATCTAGGAGAGACATATGGTATGTCAATGGAATTGCTTATTAAGGTGTTTGAGGAAGAAATATTAAGAAGGTGCACCAGATGCTGTTTAGCTCTATAAGAACACAAATGGTTGCCAGGAATGTGTTATTGCATTTCATCCTTAGTACGCATAAACGTGATACAGTTTATAAGCAAAGAGCATTTTAAGACCTATTTTATGTTTTATTTATCTTTCATCATTTTTATCTATGTATATGTGTGTGTATCTATGTAAATATATGCCATGTATGTGGTAGTATACATACAGGCCAAGAAGAGGGTGTTTGATGCTCTGGAGCTGAAGGAACAGGCATCTTACATATGCCTTATTAACTGTCCTACGTGAAATAATAGGCTGAATTTGCCTTCTTTGTTGATTGTTTCTAGTTCCATCCATTTACCTGCAATTTTCATGATGTCATTGTTTTTCCACTGAGTAATAAAACAGCAGTCTATTCTGAATAGGAAAAGTTCTTCACTAACCCTACGTCTGAAAGAGGACTAATATCCAAAATATATAAAGAACTAAAAAACTCTAAACATAAAAATACAAATAATCTCACTAAAAATGGGATGCAGAAGATTCCCAACAGAAGACTCTCAAATGGCTGAGATACACTCAAAGAATTCTTCAACCACCTTAGTTATCAGAGAAATGCAAATCAAAATCACTCTGAGATACCATCTTACACATGCCAGAATGGCTAATATCAAAAAAGCTAATGATAGCCTATGTTAGAGAGGATATAGAGAAAGAACACTCCTTTACTGCAGGTGAAAGTGCAGACTTGTACAGTCACTTTGATGTGACTGTACATCAGTAAATCAGTATGGTAGTTTCACAGAAAACTGGGAATTAATCTACCTCAAAACCCATCAATACCATTCTTAGACAAATATGTGAAGAATGATCAATCATACCACAAGGACACTTGCTCAGTTATATAAACAGTAGCATAGTTTGTAATAACCAGAAGCTGGAAACAACCTAGATGCCCCTCAACAGAAGAATGGCTAAAGAAAATGTAGCTTGTAATACCTCTTAATCATGTGCAGTATTAGTGGAATATGAAACTCTATCCAAATCATGAGAATCTCTCAGTACTTGTTCAGTTGATAGGGCAGAACTTAGGCAGGAAAAACTAAAGTGAATGCTGAGAGAAAGGAGGCAGAGTCAAAGAGAAGCCATGGAGCCACTGCTGGTGACAGACATGCTTAAACTTTGCTGGTAGGCCGTGACCTCATGGTGATGCACAGACTAATGAATATGGTTTAAATTAAAATGTAAGACTTAGCCAATAAGAAGCTAGAGCTAATGGGCCAAATAATGATTTAAATAATATATTTTCTGTGTGATTATTTTGGGTCTGAGCTTCTGGGCAGTCAGGAAACAAACAAACAGTAATTTTTACAACACAGTTGAAGCTCGAATTGCTTGCTCATCTGTTTTTCTGTGGTATCAATAGATGAGTGATTAAACACAGACAACATCCCTCTCTTCCCAGTGCTTATTTAACCAGTTCTTCTTTCCTAGGAGCGATAGAAATTCAGAAGCTTACATATAATTATAGAGAGAGTCCAAAGCATTTCTAGAAGAAAATGAAACATTGCCAAGTGCACAAGGGATTTTAGCCAAAGTAAATGAATGAAAGGTTTTAATTCACAAGGGTTCAGATTCATTTAGGCCTGTCATATCCTACAAAGGAAAATCATCAACCAGAAAGGGGTAGTCAGGCATGATATTAAACAGCTGAGCATGTCAAAATAATCACTCTGTGGTTATGGAGTTCCATTCACTATATCCATGCTTGAGCTGTTGCCATTGTGTGGGATATTTTTCCCTTCCTGATAAATTGATTTGTTTTTTTCTAATGTAATTATCATCAAGGTTTTGCTAAAATGAAAATCTGAATTGAATAACTCCATGGAGTTATAATTTTTGAATATCTAAGTTAAACATTAAGTAAATTTAATTTGTGAAATAGGCTTCCAGATGGTAAAAACACTATTTTTTTTGCTATTTATTTGCACAGTATAGGATTGGATGTACTTACAACAAAATAGAAGTTTTCTTCGTAACTTCCCAAATTTCTAACTAGGACCATTGAGAGATCTAAAAGATACATTTATTGTTCACATATGTGAAAGCCTGTGTTTATGTACTTACATTTTAAGGTGAGAAATATGTTGCCAGAAAGGTTCAATTTTCAGGTCACACCTCATTCTGACACCAGTGAATTGAAAAGTTCACTAAATTATTAAAAAGAAACAGCTTGCTTTAATGTTTCCCTTTAGAGTTATAGTGTAGAAAAAGTGAAGACAAAATCTACAAACATCCAATAATCAAGATTCTGAGGGTTTGAAAGTGGACTGTATTTTATGAGAGAGCTTTTATCAAGTGATTGGGAAGTAGGGTTTTTTTTTTCCTTTAGCAGATTTAAAGGGATTTTTTAGTCTATATTTTAAATGGATTGCTATTATTATTACTATTATCATTATTATCATTTACATTCTATTGCAGTTTCCCCTAGCTCCTCCCCTCTAAGTTCCCCTTTTCACTCCCCATTCACTCCTCCTCCATTTCTATTCAGATAAGGACAGGCTTCACAGGGAGAGCAACCAAACACAGCACATCATACAGCAGTAAGACTTCCCACCTCCCTTTGGGTTAAGGTTGGACAAGGCAACCTAGTATGAAGAAATGGGTCCCAAAAGCCAGCAAAAGAGTCAGAGACAGGATTAGGAAGTATTTTATTTCATTGAATGACTTAAGTGACTACTTAAGCAGCAAATAGCTTGTTAATGAAATTCTATAGCAGAAGTGATAGAGACAGTTGTGGAAAAAGGTAAATATATTCAGTAACCATGTTTATGTATTTTTCCTTGTTGTTTTTTTGAAATTTGGGTATGTTTATTGTTTTCTTACTGACATTGTCTAGCAGGACATTGGGCCTATTTTCTAGATTTTGTGTGTGTGTTTGTGTCTGTGTATGTGTGCATAAGCTTAGTTACCCTTAAGCAAATGTTAATGGTCATTGAACAAGCTATAATATACAAAGATGGTTGTGTTAAAAGGCTTGATTTATGTAAAAACTGACTTATTACTGGGGAAGGAAAACACAAAATACAGAGGATCCTTATCTGCATCTGAGACATTAAGTAAAGACCACATTTATAGCCAAATTATAAAAAAAATGAATTTCATAAATTGTAAATGTTAGCAATGAAGTATTTGAAAAGTAAAACCTATTTCCTTTATATTAAATGTACTCTAGGGTAGGGAGATGACTCAGTGCAGAAAATATTTACCATACAAACATAAGGATCCATGTTCAGTCCCCAGCATCCATGCAAAACAGCTAGGCATGGTGCACAGCCATGCACACATGTAAGCACATCACTTGGAAGGTGGAGAAAGCCTTGATATCCAGCCAATCTGGCAGAATTTATTACTGGGGGTTCAGCGAGAGACTCTGTCTCAAAAACAATGTGGGGTGTGATTAAAAGAGATACCCAGTGTCTATCTCTGGCCTTAGATTAAAGGATACATACTAACACATACAAACACACAAAGAGAGTCAGTCTATTCTGCTGCTCCAATCTATTGCTTTTGTTCATTCAGTCTTTCGTTTTATACATTATGACAGGTTTATATTTAACATTATAAAATAAAATATATTCACTGACTACAATAAAACTTTAAAGACAATCAGGAAGATATCTAAATGATTCATAATTTAAAAACTTGTTGCATACTAATTACTACACTATATACTTGGAATTTGCTAAGAAAGTAGACATTGCAAAAATTAACATATTTGTATGTATCACATCTTCATATCCTGTATCTTACATTTATTTTTCAGCATTATTGATGAAAAATTAAAGACAGATATATAGATTATATGAGATAGAAAATGATATATAAGTAGATAAATATATGTCTCGTGTACACATACACACACAAATACACACACACATGAAATGGATAGATCTCCCTGTTTTTCATTAAAGCTGGAAAATGAAGAGTAAAATTTAAAAAACCAAATAGCAAAACCACTGTGACAAAAAAGAAAACTTAAATAGTAATATGTATAAATAGGCATACCATATTTCTAAGAAGAAAAAAGCAGACTTCTAAGGTTTATTTAGGGTATCTTTTTATATTACAATATTTCTGTAACCTATATCTCTGTTGCCATATAATATTTAAATCATGTGAGAAACATCAGTGCTTAACAATAAACATTTTTAGTGTAAACCATTTCTTCATCCTGGAAAGAAGAAAGCATTCATTATACTTAAACAATCAAAAAAAGTGACATTTTAATTTTTTAGAGTAATATTCTAGTAGTTCAGTAGAATTTCCTACTGTGTTTTAGTGGTATTTACCCATTCTCCTGCCTCCTCCCAGAGCCAATCCTCCCCTGTCCATCAAGTCCAATTTGAACTTCTCATATATTCTTGGCCTTCCACTGGAGTTTGATGACTTATTAGCTGTTACATTTTTTTTTCTTGGTTTTTTTTGAGACAGAGTTTTCCTGTAGCTTCGGAGCCTGTCCTGGTACTTGCTCTGTAAAGCAGTTTGGCCTTGAACTCACAGAGATCCTCCTGCTTATGCCTCCCTAGTGCTGGGATTAAAATGTTCACCAGCAATGCACAGCAAGCCAATACATTCTTTAAGACAATTCACTCTTCCTCTCCTAGAATGTATCAGTTATCAATAGTTTCATGCCTACCTCTTCCTCCCATTAAGGAATTTGGTCTAGGTTGAGCTTACACAAGCCTTGTGCCTGCTGTCAGAACCACCGTGAATGATTCCTTGCTATATAGAGCTTCACTGCTGTGTCCAGAAGGTTTTGCTTCCTTGGAGTCATCCATGACTCTTTTCGGCCCTTTTTCTATGATACCAGAGTCTCTGGGGAATGAATTGTTATATTCATATGTAAACAACAAGTTGATATATGTCTGTTTACAGCTGGGCTCAGGAGAATGTTGTGAAGGGATCCCAGACAGTACTGAAACAGGATCCATAACAGTAGAAAATGCTAATTCTCTTAGATGAATCCATTTCAATTCTAGGCAAAGACTTCAAATATATTAAAATGGTTCAAAGGTGTCATATTATTTCAAATAGCAAACATCCATTAGTTACATTTGGTGCTATCCTAGTGATTTATTCTATGCAGAAATATCTCTACTATATGGAGGAAAATGCTGTTGTTCATGAGTGTATAGTAAAAAGTATTGTAAAGGGTACCACTAAAATTATGAGCAAATAGGTAAAATGAGGTTCATTAATGGAAATTTTCAAGCATCCAGTTATGGGACTTCATTCTACTCCATGAGATGTGCACGTGCAGGTAGGGTAGGACTGGCAAACCCAGAAAGGATGCCATGGAGACTAACGGTGCTAGACAGCATGGATTTAGATACATAACAGCTAAATAGTTTTCTTGGTCAATAAAATACCTTAGAAAGTGTAAGCTTGACCTGATCCTGAGTTTTTATTAAGTTAACCAGAGTTAACACAGTCTGTTCTTTGCTAAGTTTCTAAAATGGGAAAGAACTCACTTGAGTCCATGGCATCCAGAGTTGTCTCTCCAGAGCTCACATCTAATCTGATTAAATTATGTCATACTGGAAAATTGTACCATTCATAAATCTTTTTGCCATCAATATTCTGTATCCAATTACTAAATACAGAGCATATGAATATATTTTTAAAATTATTTGTCTTTTAATTTTTATTTTGTTAATCTATTTGCTTCCATGTTTAGTTTTTTCTTCTCATCTTTATTTTTTTTACCTCCCCCATTCATCTTTCCTGCTTTTTTCTTTCTTTGTGAGATAAGTTGTTTCATGTACTCTAAACAGTAGCTTTAACTAGCAATTCTCCTGCCTCAACCTCCAGAGTGTGGACATTACAGGTATGTGCCATGATATATGAAGGCCTATATTTTGAAGTTCTATTGCTTGCTTCATGCTCAATTGGGGTTACTTAATGTTTTCAGCTGAATTATTCCTTTCATTGTTATGAATCAAAATAATGTATGTTGATTTTCTTCAACTGTACTTTGACCAAATTTGATAAGGTAGTTTTTCTTGTCTAATGCTTGTCCTTCCTGTTGTCATTGTTTCTTTCCTTTTATGTTTGCAAATAAGAGTTTCTCTATATAGTATAAATAATATTTTTTAAAACTCAATATGATTGTGTTTACCTTTAATTTTTATTTACATATTTTTAATAATTTTGTGAGTGGAGTTTAGAGTGTTACAGCATACTTATGAAGGTCAGAAGGCACCTTGCCACAGTAGATCTAGGAAATTTAAGTCCTAAGGCTTTGTACTAAGTGTTTTTTTTTTAACCTGCCTAGCCTTTTTGATGGAACAATTGTTGTCTTTGAGCCTTAATAGATAACCTATATTTGAAGATTTCACTCTTTTCTTAAAGTTTGAGTCTATTATTCTGCTATATACATATTACATTTGATTTATTTGTTTGTACTTTATCATTTTTACTTATTTGTCCTAATTATTATAATTTATTATCTTCTTTTTAATGGCTTTTTGCTACACATTTTCATTGTTAATGTGTTAGTTAGCTTTGTTTTAAGATACAACTGAGATTTATTATATCCAATTATCAAAACCAAAATGAAACAGTAGGTTTAGTGCTTTTCAAACCACCTAAGAAACTTTCTACTATGTAACTTTTCTTTGCTATCCCTCCAGCCTGTAGTGCTATTTTGTCATATATTTTATTTCTACATATGTTATAATCCCTACAGGGGAAGCACAGCTTGCAATGACTAAAAAAAGCACATATTATAACTCCTTTAAGATAACTTAGGCAAGCTGCATCCTGAAAATTCATAGGAGATACTTCCAAAAAGATGAAAACAAAAATACACATTGTCACTTTCCAGTGTGTGCACGCAGGCATATGGCGCTCTATTCCTGACATATCTCTCAATCCTGTAGAAGAAGTGCACTGTCTTAGTCATCAAGACCTTTGCAAATGTGTTCTTCTATTGTAATTTCCCAATATTTAAAACTTTAGAAGTTGTCATGGAGGGCAGCTATGACTATCTCTTTTGATGAAACAGGCTCATCTACTTTTCCACCCTTGGTTTCCACTGCCTTCTGTTTCTAGGTTATGCTTTCTATAATTCAATCATTGTGCAACTTCAAATCTCTGATCTTGCTCTAATCACTCCAGCAAGGTTCCTCAGATTCTGAAAGAGAAACTGTCACAATCGCCCTGTCACATTGTTTTTCCAGTCGTTACTTTACACAATGGCTATGTAGGCATGTACATAATCTTACTCAGTAGACTTTGATCGTAAAAGTCCAAAAGATGTTTTATATATTCTCAACATCATCAATCACAATGCACTACACAAATTGAATAGACAGAGCAATCAATTGATGTATCAACAGTTGGTGTATAGGATAAACATGAGTAAAAAGCTAATTTTGCCACAGCAGTTTTAATCCAAAGTTAATTTGCAAGGCTCTGTTTGGTCAATGAATTCTTATATAGACACAAGGTGCCTGTTGCTGAATGCTTTATTAAGCAATGGGGGTTGAGTGCCATAGGCAATATTTCAGAGATTAATTGTCAGTTGGTAAGCAAATTAGGTAGCAATCAAGGATACACAAAAATTACACTGTCTTAAGGATAAATGTTAGCTGGGAAGTCATAAATGAACAGATAATCAGGTGGGAAGACATTGTGGCAAATGAATTTGTTTCCTTAAACAACTTTTATAACAAATGCAATTTTAATAAGATATCACCCTGCTTCCCAGTCAATAAAATTCTACTGAAAAGTAATGAAACCTGCAAAGGTGATTGCTGCAATTCTGCAGACACTGACGGAGGCTCGGTGGGAGGCCTGCATATGATTCTTCCCTGCCTCTTCTCCTATTTACAAACATAATTAAAATGAAAATGAATAGCCTGCTTGGCTGCCCTGTAACAGTGAGCACTGAGAGGGGAGTGTGGGTTGCTTGTTCAGGGTGACCTCTATGAGTCAGTCGGTGTTGAAAAGAAAAGCCAGAGCAGACAACAGTCTCAAGCCTTCAGAACATAGCTAGTGTCACACAAACTTTGCTTCAGCAATCCTGGAGGAAAAAGTGTCCTTTGATCCTTTAATTTCCTTACTTCTTTCTTTTTTCAAGGGGGCGGGGAGTATGTATTTTAGTTTTGGTTGGTTGTTTTACATTTATAAGAAATGAGAAGTTCCCAGGAGTTGTTGACCAAAATCTAGGTCCATGTATTGCTTAGGTTTTTTTTTTTTTCATTAAGCTCTACATTTTTTTCCTGCTTCTCTCCCTGCCTCTCCCTCCCCCTTCAGCCCTTCCCCAAGGTCCCCATGCTCCCCAATTTACTCAGAAGATCTTGTCTTTTTCTACTTCCCGTGTAGATTAGAACTATGTAAGTCTCTCTTAGTGTCCTCATTGTTGTCTAAGTTCTCTGGGATTGTGGTTTGTAGGTTCATATTCTTTGCTTTATGTTTTTTTTTTCTTATGTGACCAGAAAACACACATTTTGTTGTTTTTTCTTCAGCATACTAATTTTTGCAGCTTTTAGATACATATTTTGATTTCGTTATTCTGCTAGAATATAAAGAGATGGAGAAACCTTCACATTTTAACCCAAGAGCAAAGATTAATTTTCTTCTAAAACAGAAGCATTATGTGTTCAAACATAAAGGGTAAAAAATTCATTTGGAATTGTTCCTGAAACTGCACTTCATGACTGGAGAGCTCCACTGGGTTTACTTTGGACTGGAATGTTAGATTTGTCCAAAGATTCCTACAAAGGGAAGCATAGAAGCCTCACAGTCTGAAATTCTGTTTCAAATACCATAAGGTCTTCACACACGTACTCAAACCTAGTGACTACACAGAATGCTAACCAACAGGAAATCTCATTCCTCAGTCAAAAGCCGATTAGAGCCAGACTGAGAGGCAGCCTGTTTCAGCAAACCAGACATTTAGTAAGAAAAATCATAACCCATGTAAGAGTGCAGGGCAGCTTCTGGTTGTTTTTAGATCACCTGTAGCACAGGAAAAAAATACATTCAGTAAGCCATGGAGTGAAAATATGGACCTGTGACAGTAGCTAATTTTACAGAGAGTGCCAGTCAAGGCTCAGATTCTGTGTTCTAGAATATGTTAGGTGTTGGGGTGACTCTTCTGATGAGGTAGTGTGGGTGCTCTTCTTACTGTGGGATCACACATCAGAGCTCCACTGCTTACACACTGTTGAAGTAGACAGACACACATAACCTCATTTCAAATCTGCTCTATTCCTAGTTAGCATGGCAGGTGTGTCTTTACCTGCTGTAGAGTTAGGATAATTCGCATTCAAATGAAAAAGGTACTTGCCTTAAAAGGCCGCAGTTTTCCACTCGTTCTTCTACACACCCTCGCCTGTCTCACTTTCTTTGTTTGGAAGATGAAAGTAGAGCTCACTGGCCATATGCCTTCTTGTATGCTAAGAATGCCAGGTTCTACCATGCAGTTTTAGAAAATAAGGCTCCAAGTGGGTTTCCAAAACGTTTCACTTGCAAAGAAAAGAAAATCTGTTAAAGAAATATTATGGAGAATAAAGAATAGTCTTTCCATTCTTGTGTTCTGCTTTGGTGCCTTATATCTGTTTTGCAGTCTTCTAGACATGTATGATAATCATGGCTGCACTTGAGTTGCATTACAATGCTGAAATCTGAACAAAGGGACTTTACGACACCTGTGTAAAAATCAAGTAGTACTTAGTAAGTGCCGGCTTTGAATGCTATAGATAAAGCTCTCTGATGGTATTTTAATGAGCATATCATTTTTGCTTCAGGAGTAATTTTTGCACTCAAGGATTACTTATAATTGTGTGTCTTTGAATACCTATTGCCTGTCATTACAGATGCAATGAACCTTATGTTGTCTGTTCTCTCAGTGCTTTAAATATCATGTCCACCTCATTAATCTAGTACTGCTGACAGTTATCATTGACATATAATACCACACAATTATCACTGTGAGAATCATCCCCCAACATGCAATCATTATTGTAAATACTGCATAATTGTTATTGCCATATTTTATTTGTATGAAATTAGTGTTAATGTTGTTAAATATGCAGCTATTGTCATAGTTTTCATTACCTACCTACTGAATTTCACAATGAACACCAAAAATAATGTGAGGTTAAGATGAGAAAAAAAGGAGGTCCACACTTTCATCCCCTTTATAGAATGTAAACCCTGTATAGACTATAAACCTTTATAGAATTTAAACCAAGTCATTCATGTGCAGAACTATAACAGTTTAAAATTCCTGAGTTACACACAGCATCTGTGTTCTCAAAGGGATCTCAAGACAATGTCAAGTTTCCACCTGTTGTCTGCCTGTATAGGTAATATCTTTGGTGTTCTAATATTTTATGATTTGGATTTTTTAAATACAGAGTATGAACCTATGACTTTATACTTAGATACTAATCTACAATTGTACCCGAAAAAGATGATTATTTAAATTCTCTTTTATTCCTAAAATAATCACCATTCTTGAACTAGACAAAAGTAAGCAAAATGCCAGGAGAAGCAATATTGTATGTCAAAATGAAGTAGGAATTTCAAATAACCTCAAGATTCTTCAGCTCTGTAACCATTTTGATGATCTGAACCTCAGTTTGGTCATTCACAGAAGTTATGTCTCTGTGGACTAAGGTAGGAATATCTGCAAATAATTCAAGGTGCTGTGGGACACATGCAATAAGCCCCCAATAAGTGGCAAGAATATGACACACATCTGAAATGCTAGATGGAATTTTCTTTTACTTTAAGAGTCACATTACCTGGTTATATCATCCCTGTAAGTAATTTTCGTATGTTTAACATGATTTACACTAATATTTAGGAAGCAGTCACTTGGTCAATATGTGTATGTGTGCCCATGTGCTTTTCAGGAACCATACGGTGATGAGGGGGAAGGTAGCTGGCTTTCTTCCTCCAAGGCATTGTTTTTGACTAGTCGGCAATGCCATTGTTTCCACATGGACCAAAATTTCAACAAATAACAAGACAGAAATGCGTAAGGCTTCTGTGAAAGAAGTGAGTGATTATGTGACTTACATTTCAAATTTTTTACTATCAAACTGTCCTCATAAATCTGTAAGATCTTACCTAACTCTAGCCCACTTAATATGATGTATGTTTATGGGAATCATGATTACTATGAATTAGCTTATTTTTTATGCATTATCCTACTAGATATATATCTTTCATTATTTATCCATGTTTTTAAATATTGTTACATGAATATGTGCTCATATGAAAAGGAAATTTCTCACTTCTAAGTTTCATGCCCCATTCATATTACAAAAATGAAAGCAATCTGATATGGTATTATCAACAGCTGTGCTGCATAAGGAACAGGGGTTTGTAATGATCAAGACAATGACTTTCACGGCTGTGTGTCCCATAGCATTGTATCAGTAAATCTCTCCACCTTTCTTAGCCCTTCTGCTAGATGTATTTTTTCTTTTGGTTTCATTATCTCTGAAAAGAAAGAATATGTTAGAGAATTTATATTACTTGGTGACTACCCCAAACTGAAACGAAACTTGTCTGAAATTTTGTCATTTTCATGTGATCAGGAGAGCAACCTGCTTACTTTATCTTGGTATAGTTTATACTTTGTAAATTATGAATAAATGATATTTAATAAATTTCTGTAATTGTAGCCATACTTAATAATTAGTATGATTCATATTAACTCATTTGAATGTGAAACATTAATTTTGTTATTTTATAAAAGATATCCATTTGGTGGAGTATATGTACAAAGCCTCACAATACTAAAGCATTTATGAATATTCTAACTATGGAAATCAAAGACTCATACAATGACATGCTAAGATATACAAACTGGAAGACAGAAAGATCTTTCATTCTTATGGATTAACCAGATTAATATTGTGAAAATGATTACCTTATAAACAGTGTATAAATTCAATTCAATCTTATTCAATAACCAACACTATTCTTCACATAGATCTTTTAAAAACATCTTAAAATTAATATGGAACAAAAAGATCCTGGACTGCCCAAATAGTTCTGAGCAATGAAAGCGGTGCTGAAGGTATCTCCTTCCGACTCTCTTATCAAGGTGCTTGCTCTTTAGTAGTGTTCAGTACAATTACTAGCTTGTGGACTTTGTTGACTATGTCTGTGCTTTTTCAGCCTTGTCCTAGCGACTACAGTAATATTTCAAAAGAGGAGGCTGTGGATTGCATTTCTACAAAGATGTCTCATAGTTACTCTCCCGGTTATCTGAGGGCATCAAGGCATCTTTGCAACTGCAGAATAAATGAACTGCTAGGACACAAAACACAGAGGTGACTGATTACCAGGTAGCTGTAGCCTCAAATGTGGTAATAGAACCAGTAAGGGTTTTCATTAATTGCTTTCCTCATTACTGTTGCCAAACATTCCCAACTAATGCAATGTAGGCAATGATTTTTCTTTTGGCTCCCACTTTCACACTGAAGTACAACATGACCTTGATGCCATGGATGAGAAGGCAGGAGGCACCCCACCACTTTACCTCTGAAGTGAGGTGTAAAGGAACATGGATGTTCTTCTCAGGTTCCCGCCTGATTTGTTCTTCTGTCTATGCTTGGAGGGAGCAATAAAGATTGAGAAAGAAATAGACAAGAGACAGCAGATAGAATTGGGAGGGCATCAGTGAATCCCGTGGTCTACCTTAAGTTATTATTCAAAGTTCTTATCTACCCCAATTCAAATAGGGGGGTAGGAGAAAATCTTCCGTACTGTGATACAAAGAACAAACAAAGAAATTTCCTCCACACATCTCCAAACGTCAGGTAACCATGCCGTAGATCAAAATATGCTTTTTTTGTCTAGGCAGACCATTCTGTAACCTTAAGTTAAGCATACTGTTGTATAATCTTTTTTTTTTGTTTTTTTTTTTTTTTGGTTTTTCGAGTGTTGTATAATCTTGAAAGGATCGAGAATAGGTCTGAACTCACTGACCTTTAGTAAAGATGGAAGAAATTCACTGTGTGGGCCCCAGCATTCAGTCCAGGACAACAACCTATGGAATGCTGTCATCCGTAGTTAAAGTGCGGCTTGCTGCCCCAAGTAGGCTAATCAAGAAACAACCTCACTGACATGCACAGATGCTCATGTAATGTAAATGAGCAGTTGTGGGCTTGGCTGGCAGGCTCAAGGTCCTGGTTTGTTCATAATGGTCCTTTCAGAGTGCCTTTATCCGAATATTTTAAATTTTCAAATAAATAAAAATTACTTTGTTGTTTTTAATCTCTGAGAAATACACACATTGTCCATTGGTCTTTTCTCTTTAAAACTGGTTTAGAAACATTCTGCTAGATTCTTTGATTCACATACATGGAGTAGAAACAATCTGCTAGGTCCAATGAGTCACATGTATGAAAATAGGAAGGCAACATCCTGATAAGTTTGGATGAGGGTCACAGATGATAGTAGAAGGAGCTGCTGAGTGAAAACCCTAAATTTTATTACATATATATGTGAAAATGCCAAAGAAATAATTTAAAAAAAGAAACCCCCAAAACTACTCCCAATTTTCTTCACCCATTTTGCTCTTCTTCCCAGAGCTTCAAGATTCTCAGGCCATCACAGTAGCCTGCCCTCTCTTCAATAGCATGTGTGCTAGCATCATACAAAGAAAACATGTTTTCTCCCGAATTTTTTCACAAATTATCAATCTTTCTAAATTATGGCTTTTGTTTCAGGCTCAGATATTGGGTTTATCTTGATTTGAGGTTTCTCGCTTACAATTCTTTAAAGATTCAAATGAAAGAACAGTGTAGAGGATAACCTCACTCACACTTACTAGCGTATCATTTGAAACCTAATTTTCTGCATCTTAGCTCTGTATGGCTGTGATTTAAAAAAAAAAAAAAAACGTGCCCAGAATCAACTTGCAGAGTAAAGTATTTGTATTAGCTTAGTAGTTATAATCATCATTAAGGGCAACCAGGATAGGAACCCAAGCAGGAACCTGGAGGCAGGAACTGAAGCACAAACCACAGAGGAACGCTGTTTACAGGTTTGCTTTCCCTGGTCTCCTCAGCTGCTTCCATATTCAGGTCAGGTCCACCTGCCAAGGGGAGACAAGGCCACAGAAGACTGAGCGATCCAATATCAAATAGCAGAAAATAAATAAATAATGTCCCACAAAAATACCCACCAGCCAGGCTTGTAGAAGCACTTCCTTGATTTAGACTCCCTCTTTCCTTATATGCCTAGGTCTGTGTGAAGTTCACAAAAATGAACATGTGTACTTTTCTATTCAATTTATCAAATTCTCAGGTAGACAATGTGTTTAACTGTGTATATGACTCTCTCTCTCTCTCTCTCTGTGTGTGTGTGTGTGTGTGTGTGTGTGTGTGTGTGCGTGCCTTCACACCTGTGGAAATGCATGGTAGTGCTACCTTGGTGATTATCTGAATACACACCGAAGTTTACTTTCATGGAACTGAAATGCCCTTCTCATAGATGAAAGCTTGGTTTCTTTCTTTTTGACTTGATCTCAAAGCATCTTGTAGGAAGTCTTCATTGCTCTTGAAAGTGTCAGTTGCTGGGCAGGACTCCATATTCCAGTCACCTTAGTTCTTAGCTAGGATACAATAAAATGACCAAAATGTCACTAGCATCATATAGCAAGTGGCAGTTGATATAGAGTGAAGTGAAAGCAACATCAGGAATGAGAAGACAAACCAAGTAAGCATGACAAAAAAGGGACAGAGTAGGGCAATGTCATACGTCTCACAAGCAATTTTATAGTCAGTATGTGTTTTACACAGAAACAAGAACAATGCCTACAAGTCATAAATGGTTGATATTTTCCTGGATTTCTCAACACGATGTGTCACTTTGACTGTATTGTGAAGATGTTATTCATGAATCAGTGTTAGGTTCTAAATAATACAAATCAAGTGTTTTCAGAATGAAACAATAAAACTATGTGTTTTACACATTTATGAAAAAATCCATTTTTACATGAATTTCCATTGGACAAAATGTTATAGTATGCAATACTCCTACTTCCTTTCCCTACTTCATGTATTCATTAAGTGCCTGACACATCACTAATGCATGATTAAAGATACACATACACATGGTATTCAGAACAAAGTCATTCAAAATCCCAAAGACTTTATTGACTGTTCTAATGCACTGATACAAAAACAGAAAGACTCAAAACTTTGAGAACTCTCAATTATTGGTTCTTAATTAAATTCAGAATACAGGCTTCAATCATATAAATTCAAAACATTCTGCTACCAAACTCACCCTATCACAAATACACAGTGAAAGGCCTGGCCTCACCCAAAACCTGATGCATATTCAAGTTTTTCCCTGAGATTCCCTGAGATTGCCAGAGCAACAAAAGAGAATATTTAGCATGCTAAAGCTCACTACTTCCATTTTTAATTACACCCAAGTCATCTGTCTAAAAATCTGTTTCAGAATTTTGTCTGGAATCAACCTGGGTTTCTGTTTTAGCAACTGCCTTCCTATATCAAAGAGAATCTTCTTGTGTACACTGGAATTTCTTCTGTCCTTTAGATGTCCAGTTTTATGAACTTATCCATTCATGAGTTTGCTTCCTTGGTTAGTTGGCAGTGTTTTCTTTTGGAAGCCTAAATTCCCATGAATAACTTACAAAATGATTTACAATTTTCTTATCCAGTTTAAGTATTTCTTTCTTAAAAAAATAAATCTGTCTATATTTGAAATGGCTGCAGTAAGTCAGAAAGCAAAGGAAGAAAAGGACGAGTTTGCTCTGGGTTCTGCTGCTGAGATGGAAACATGCCTCTAGTTCTTACAACACCCTGGCACTAATAATCTAATAACTATGTGCTTTTGTTCTCTGATCCATACAATGGGAAAAATCAACAGAATTCTTGGAAAGTTTAAGTCAGTTGATGCCTAAGTTCCTGGGAGTCAGAGGTCTAGGATAAGAAGGTTCTGATTTTAAGGAGAGTCTTGCCTAAAATAAAATAAAGTAAAGCAATTGGGAAATATCTTTGTTAAGAAGAGTATTGAGGTTCCTTCTTTCCCATATTCACTTTTGGGTTATCATTTATAACTAGGCTAGAGTTATCTGAAGCTGTATATTGGTTAGTTCTGGAATAGCGGTATGATTTTACTACTATTAAACCAAAAACAACCACTACTCACACAGTACTAAGATCAGTAAGTCACTATAGGTTCTTACTGCAAGAAAGATTTTGAACTGTTGTGCCTCATAGTGCAGAGTCTCTGCGTGAGATGGAAGAGTCTAATCACGTATTCGTGGTATGGTTTTGGACAAATTATTAACTTCTCCATGTGTTACTGCTAAGGCCACCGTGAGCACACATTTGCAACACTGAGTTGTAGCACTTGAAGACTTTTGAAGTTCATATAGCCAATGATGGTAATGGACCCACAGATAGATAGCAAGGATTCATACACTCGACTCATAGTTAACATGATTTGGTGTCAAATGTCAAGTTGATGGTTACATTTTTCTGCCCTTTGCAGGTATTTCAGTATCTTCTGGAATCCACTGTTATGGCGAGATATCTTACACACTACCATTTCACTCTTCTGAGGGAGATTTTATACTTTATGTCTGCTTTGTCTTTGGATTTCATTTGTTATTATAAGAAGGTAGAATATGTTTTTAATCTACATAAAGTTTATAAACTTCATAAATCTTGAGCAAGATGTTTAACAAGCTTGATGAAGCTTAAAGCTTTATTTCCAAGGTTTCTCACTGCCAGGTTTCCTCACTTATCCTCTGAGAGTACAAATATATACATAGACTTTCTCACACTTCTCTGGATGACTTTGCTGTTTTTTTTTTTCTCGATTATTTCCCCTAGCACTACTTTATTTCTCTTCTTTCCTTCAGACTGATCTGCCAGGTCAACACATTTTTTATTCAGCAATGTCACATCTAATATCAAAACAATCCATCAGTTACTTTATTCTTCTTAATGTGCTTTTCCATGCTAGACTTATTTTACAATCAATATTTTATATCTCATTTTAGTCTTCTATTCTTTATCAAAATATGTGATCTTTTATCTATTTGAATCTCAAGCACAGTTCTGTTCATCTCTCTGCCTGATAACTGCTTTATCTGAGGCTGCTTGCTTTTCCTTGTGTTATTCCTGTCTTTCTCTTTTTTTATGACTGACATTTTTGAAATTCACTATTAACTTAAAAACATTTGAAATGATTTGTAGGCTATGGATGAATTTGTCTTCAAACTTAGGAATTTAGCACTTCAAGAGTTTCTTTCTCATCCATAACCAAGTGGGGTAGTTAAGGATGGTCTTTACTCTTCCTATAGCTTGTGTGGCACCAAGAAATTGAACACAAAGCATGGAATAGTTTCCCTTCCCGTTATAGCACAGAGCTCAATGTTTATCCTCCACCTATAGAATACTGCTGTAGCTGTCAAAGATTTTAGGTACTCACAAAGGCCTTACTCAATTATTTTTCATTTTCTTCCAACCACAGCTTCATTATTATTTTCAAAGCCATTTAAGGAAGGATAGAATAATGACAAAATTTTTAAAAGTTGTATTTTGTTTTGTTTTGAGACAGGGTTTCTTTGTGTTGCTTTGGAGCCTGTCCTGGAACTAGCTCTTTTAGACCAGGCTGGTCTCGAACTCACAGAGCTCTGCCTGTCTCTTTCTTCCAAATGCTGGGAATAAAGGCATGGACCACCACCACCTGGTATATTTTATTCTCCTGAAAATGTTGGAGAATTGAGAGATATCTTAGTGGGTGAAAGCTTCTGTTGTTCTGGCCGAGTACTTGGATTCAATTTGTCTCACAGCCATGTAGAACTCCAGTTACAGGGAATCCAAAACCCTCTTTTGACCTATCCCTCCACCAGACATGTATATGGGAAACAAATATACACACAAGCAAGACACTCATACATGTAAAATAAATGAATAAATAAATCTAAAAAGACATAATGTTACTGAATTATCTTTTACTTTATGACTTGTTCAGAGCTCTCATTTATGTTTTGCTAAAAGACACATTTTTCATGAAGATGTATGATGTTTTTCACCCTCAATACATTAAATATAGACACCTACTTTTCCCAAATGCAAAATAAAAACTCAGTAATATAATGAAAGCACTGAATCCTTATGTATCTAAGCTTGAAATAGCTTAAAAATCACAGCATATTTACCGGGATTCATGTAGACCATCTTAATTGGATTTTACATATATTTATAAAAGAAATGATATTATCATAAAATAAAGCTGTTGATTAACCACTGCCCTGTATTCTATTGCATCAACACTGAAATGCCTACACTTCTCTAAATGACATTTTCTACCTGAAAATTCAAGGAGTTACATCAAAACCTCAATGACCAAAATTGCTAATTAATACAAGAAATTTCAAAGTCTGGTGTATCTAATCCATGATATTTTTATGGAATTGAAATCTGGGTAGTGATCTGTGTGACACAGTCTTGATTCTCAAGAACTTTTATTCTTCATTATAAAATCAGTTCTAACCTTTTCAAGAATATAATCCACAAGTAAAAACTTTAAAGATAATAATAACAGCCATCCATTTTAAACTGCCAAAGTGCCTTGTTCCTGTGTAGCCATTTTCCTTTCTCTTATTCCCATAGTAATTGTCAATTTGTGCTTTTGTGAAAGGCCGAGTTTCTAGAGATACTGAGCAAAAGCTCTGTATATGAGGTTTAAAAAGCCAGTAATATCACCTTAGAATAGAGAAAACAGATACTTACAAAGCTTGGTAATACTATGAACTTTTAAGATTCGGCTATTAGTCAAATTAATATTCTTTAAGTTGAAAGTGAGTCATTAATGTAAAGCATAGTGCAACATTGATGATTTGTTTTCACAAAATTGTAGTTATCTTTGGAAAGACTATAGGAATGTCAGTGTTTCATTGACATTCTGCTTGTTTACAATTTAGCTGCCTTTAGATGTGAGTTATTTCCCTAAGATATTAATTCATTGTCATTGAATCACCAACACAATCATGTTGTCTGAGGGCCCTGTGGAAAGCCTGATTCTCTGGGAATCACATTGCTTTTGACCAAGGAAGGCACTCCTTTAGGTACTGGTAGGTAGCAGAAGCCACGCAGTAGAGTTTTCTGGTATCTATCATGAGCTGATATTCAGAGGAAGCATATGGTTTATAATTTCATACTGGAGAAAGAGACAATAAAGAAATACTTAAGGCAAGGTAATGGTGCATTCTTTGCCAGATCCAAAGCTTCTAAGGTTATCTATGTCCTGTTCCAACCACACATGTTTGGTTGGAAAGAATGCATAATGCCTCACACAGTAGGAGGCAAAGAAAGAAATGGCCTCTGTCAACCCGGAAGTGTTTCACCACTCCCGACATATTGCCAGTTACACACTATAACTTTAGCAAGTATATGCTCCTTGAATGTCACATCAGAACTCCTCTTTTATCATATTCAGCCTCACACATTTCAGACTAAAAGTGTTTTAGTTTATTTATTTTATAAATTTGGAGGTGAAATTGTGAGTACTAGTGCATATTTGATGTGCTTTGCCAATGAAATCATTTCTTCTCACTCAAGTAAGCGCATGAAAACCATCAATTTTGGTAAAATTAACTATTCCAAAGCTCATATTATGGACAAAATATTTTGTTTTATCTTATAAATATTTTATATGTTTAGGTTTGGTTGGAAAGAATGCATAATGCCAAGACTTACTTGAGGATCAACTTGTATCTTAGCATAAAAGTACAGATATTACGTCAGATTTATATTGCAGATTAAGTGCCCATCCATACACGTTGACCATCGCTCACCCACATATCTAATAATCTGAAAGTGCTAAAACCAGAAAATGTTTGAATACCAGTAAGACAAATAGAGAATTCCACATATGAGTCTTTGTTTAATAAACAAAATAATCTTAAAATGTGTAAACTTATTTTCAGATTATTTGTATGTAATGAGACTCATAAACATTAGATATATCCCAAGACAATTTATTGAAATTTGACATATATGAAAATATCAAAGATCTGAAGCTTTTAAAACTCTAAGTCCAAGCATTTCAGGTAAAGAATACCCATCTTGTATGAATATTTTCAAATATTGTCCCTTTAGATATACCTATCACCTATTCTAGAAAGTTATATACTATAACACATTAGCTGACTGGAACCAAATGAATATTAAGATTGCTGATATAATGCTGTGAGATCCAAGTTACACAAAATTTTATAGAAAAATGTCATATGCTAAAGAAAGTCAAAAATCTTTAAATTTGATATTAAAAACTGAATTTAATATAAAATTTATTGTGGAAATTGATTTGGATTTTCTTTTAGTATGTATTGAATTTCATAATAAAACCATACTTATGAAACTGTTAGATTTTAAAATAATTATTTTATTGCAATAGTATGATGGTAGAAATAATATTTATATAGATAATTAGAAACTGAATTTTTTTAATGTCCTTTTTTCTTAGTCAAGGTGTTTAGCTGGGATGCTCACATTCAGGCTAGGTCATGGAAAGCTTGTGTTTTTATGGTCTGCATGATGATCAAAATTTGAAATACACATGCTGAAATTGAACTGCTTCCAGGGGTGTGTGTCAGGGAGAGGTAGAATCAATTCGGAGAATATGTCAGTAGGTAATTTCACCATTGTGAGTATATCATACAGAATATTCACAAGTTAGGAATGGGAAATAAGTGCTTTCGATATGGTCTTACAAAAACTGTCATCCTGCACACAGCGGAAAGATCACCATGTGGCATTTGGCCACAGCTTCTCTGTAACTACACACAATGTGTTCATACCTTGAGGCAGCTGAAGCCCAATATGCACAAGATGATAACTGAATGATGTTTGGTGCATTATTTGTAGTGGGTCAGGAAAGCCTTGGGAACTATGAGAATAATTTCCACAGCAGTGTCTGCCGAAAGACAGGAGGCAGGTGGGTAGATTCAGAGAACATTTATATTCATCATCACCTGGAGAAACAAGCACATTTATGAGCATGCTCAGTTCAAGATCTCCCTTCTCATGCTTTTCATATTCTATTGGCATACAGGAATGACTCCTGGGTTGAGAGACCTGAGCTTGCCCACTGATGCTTTCTCTGGCAGGTCTTCTGAGAAGGAAAATACACAAATAAAGTAATGTAAGTGAAAGAAGTGCTAACAGGGATTTAAAGGTTTGCAGCTCCCTCTTTCAAAAATAGGATTATGACCACAGAACTTCCTGCCTAGCAGATGATATGTCCAAAATTCAGTAATGAGATGGAAATTATTTTTGTCTTCCTAGGTTTTAGGTTTGACATCCATCATATTTTATTAAAATTTGGGAATGTGGTTCATAGATTTGTGCAAAGCAGAAGACATAGTAGAACATCCCAAAATTATTGTAAAAAATGTAGAATAGGCCGTTTTTCTATACTGCACCTGTTCTCCCCATAAAATTCCGTGCACGTATGTCAAAAGCATTACATATCTTGAAGAAACTGAAAAAAATGACTAATTCTGCTGTTCTCAGCTACTTAATGTATTTTCACCTTGAATTCCAGAAAGACATATTAATCTGCCCTGAAAAGGAAATAAATGTCTTCTTTTTATACTCAGACTCAGAGCAGAACACAAAATTCTCACAATTTATATTGGGTAGCCATCAGTAAGTCACAGTTTCTCACAAAGAGAAAGTAATGCTTTAATGAATTAATAAGCCAAGAAGGCATTAAGAATATTTTTCTAAATATTTGAAAGGAAAAATAATTTCTTATCGTTCTATGTCACAAAAACAGAAACAAAGATAAAATAGAAATAGGTACACATAAAAATGAGAGTAAGACTATATAAAAAGAATAAGAAAGCACCTATTCCAATATTCAAGTTTCTCTTTATGGTAAACAAAAAATATATATGATAGGAAGGGGGCATATAAACATGTATCTGAAGTTTTCTTCAAATAGTGAAGACAAAGAATGCCACCAGCTGATAGTTCTTTCCACTGAAAAAGAGAAAACAGACTTGTTCTCTCTTCAACAAGCCGAAGCTCAGAAAAGCCAGTGGAGTGGGTCTAAGCAGATGCGTTGTAAGCTGCCTCTGAGCCACTGCAATTGCCTGCTATGCTAATGTTTAACAACAAAGAACAAAACATCCAAGAATGCTGAAATCAGTGTGGGAAATCCTGAGGTGTTTAACAGCATTTCAAAGTTGCAGAGTAAAATTGCTGAGTTGAATATGGAAGGCAACTACTTTGTTTCCCAGCCTGGAGAACAATGTCAGAAATTTACAGTCTGATACAGAGAAACTTTTTTCATTGTAATTCTTTGATATCTCAAGTTTAAAAAAATGGGTTATATTCCCTATGCCATATATGTGTCCATACTAACATTTGACCAATCATAGCTAGTTGTCAGTATTTTAAGCCAGCTAGGTCAAAGTTGTACATAAGTTATATGTGTAGAAAAGCATGTTAAATATTTAACTCTTGATTTTGATAATACACATAGCAGACCCGTTTAATCCTTCTTTACTATAATAGAGTTGTCCCCTTTCCTTAGTAAACACACAGGAAAGTAGAAATAACAGGTCATTCGTTTCCAAAGGAGAAACAGAGAGTGCCTCGAAATGTCACATCTCAGCGTTTCCCTACAGAATGAGGGAAAATCACACCACTGCCCATGCTCTGTGAGAAGATAAATGAGTCCTCTTTAATCTCTCTCCATGTGGAGTAGATTAAAAACTTAAAAGTTTCTCCTGCTCTTCTCTGGGAGTTTCCAGAACTACATTCTAGGACTGTCAAAAGAACTGGATGCAGTATGGTACTGGATAAATTTGTTTCTCACAGAGTATATTGTCTTGGAAGTTAATTCAGAGAAATGCAGGTTTGTCTTTATTTTCTCAAAACTTTGATTCTTTGTTACATACTATGTAATGACAGACTTTCTCCTACAGATATGAGGATGCCCCTAAAAACTTCTGTCTCTATTCGTTCAAGTATGTGCCAATGGTAGTAAACAAGGAGACATTAGAAGAACGGCATCATAAACTCTGACCCAAAGCCGTGCTGGAGAAGATTTTTCAGTCCCATCCTCTGTGCCCCTGTCTAAAATTTAGAAAGAAGATTAATCTAGGATAATGTTAAGTGATGAGGTTCTAAAAAGAGAAAATGTAGGTTTCAGGTTCTCATTTAATAATATTTCTTAGTATTAAAATTGAATTAAATCCCGATTACAGTTCCCTGCCCTCTACTCCTCCCAGTTCCTCCCCATCTCCCCTTCCATCCAGATATATTGCTTCCTGTCTCTCATTAGAAAAGAACAGGCTTATAAGGGATAACTAAAATACCAAAATAACATATAATAAGATAAAACCAAAAACACTTTACCAAAGTTTCAGAAGGCAAACCAATAGAAGGAAAGGGGCTACAAGAACAGGCACAGAATCAGAGACCCATTCATCCTCACACTCCAGAATCCCATATAAATACTAAACTGAAAGATATAATATATACACACAGAGGAAGAAGTACATGCCTGAGTAGGCCCTGTACTTGCTGCTTCAGTCTGTGTGTTCATATGAGCTTTTCTCACTTGTTTCAAAGGTCCTTGTACTTCTGGTGTCCACCACAACCCTAGCTCTTACATTCTTTCTTCCTCCTCTTCTTTATGATTACCTGAAGCATAAGGGGAGGAATTTGATAAAGAAATCCCATGTAGAGCTGTGTATTCCAAGGTCTCTCTGTAAAATGACTTATTGTGGTTCTAGGTATTTGTATCTATCTGCTTCAGGATGAAGCTTCTCTGATGATGGATGTATAAGGGACTGATCTATGAATTTAGCATAATATCATCAGGAATTAAGAGCAGTAATATTTGGTATTACCATAGGTCTCCAGGTTATCTAGTATCTGATTCTTGGACACTAAAGTGGTGTAGGTAGGGGTTTCATCTGACGGAGTGAACCTTAAGTCAAAGTAGACCTTGGTTGGTTACTCCAACAGAATTTGTGCCATTACTGTCACAGCATATTTTGCAGTTAAGACAGACTGTAGAGGGTTGCTACTGGCATTTTACTTTTGATAAAATGCAGAGTACCTTCCCTTAACAAAGGCAAAAGAACATGGGTTGAAGGTTCTATCTAGGCACCAACTTGGCCTTTCCATGTTCAATGAGTTATATGGGTGTTGTGTTCAGCCATGTGACCTTACTGTCAATTTGTTTAAAGAAACTTATTGTCTTTGCAACAACCTGGATTATTTGGGGATTTTCATGGGACCCCTTTGGCCAACAACTCAATTGGATTTAACCCAGTTTCCATATTATAAGCTTCATTTGGTGATAGGGGATGGCCAGTTGGGACTCTCTTTCCCTCATTATTTCGAGGCTTCAATGTGATCACCTTCATATATTTTAGGAAGTTTTTACTATGCTAGATTTCCATACCACCTTTTAAATGCCCTCCTTTCTCTATACCCATCCATCCATTTGCCATTCACTTGCCTGCAAATTTCATCGTGTCATTTTTAACAGCTGTGTAATACTCCATTGTGTAAATGAGCCACAATTCTTTATCTAGTCTTCTTTTGATGGACATCTAGATTGTTTTTAAATTATTTCTAGTGGCTATTAGAAATAGAGCAGTAATCATCATGGTTGTGGTAGGATGGAAAGTTCTTTGGGTATATGCCCAGAAGTTGTATAGCTGGACCTTGAGGTAGATCATTTCCATTTTTTCCCTGAGGAAAAGCCATAGTGATTTCCACAGTATGTGTTTGCACTCTCACCTGTGTTCCTCTTATTCTACGTCATCTCCAACATCAACTGTTACTTTAAGCTACAAATTAGAAGCTCATTCTTCCTCAAAAGTATTTTCCCAGACCAGACATCTTCCACATATAGAATTTCCTTGGTTTCTACTTCCTCTCTTTATCAAACCTTCTTGATTTCATTGTGTGTGTGTGTCTATGTGTGTGCACTATGTACATAAATTCTAGGTTTTTACATCAAGTTTGTGTTTTCAGTGTTAGATGTTTAGGACAAATGTCATTTTCCCCCTTTCTATCTGCTGCTCCTTCCACAATTTCATCTATCTATCTATCTATCTATCTATCTATCTATCTATCTAATGTTTGCATTATATATGGACATTTATACATATTAATGTATTTAGTCTGATTACCTATATATTGTCACTAGAATGTAATCTCAAAAACAGAAGAATTTAGATCATGTTTTCTGCTCTGTCTCCTGCACTTGCAATAGAGTTAGTAGTCTACAAATATTGCTCAACAAATGATTGAATTATTGTCCTTTGATAGTAAATAAGTTTTCCTTACCCATAGAAAAGAAAGAATTGCAACTTCACTGAATGAATTTTAAATAGAGGAGAGATATCTACAAATGTAGGATTTTCTTATTTTGTATTTTTCTACATTTGAAAGTTACAAGTAGCCTGATCAATAATCACACAACTATAGATAACAATGAAAAATCTCCCATGAGCAGTACCTCACAATTTCAATGAAAGACATTTTCTTTTCTAATGTTTTCATAAGATAAAATACTAAGTCCAGTTCAACCTGCTGAAGAGAACACCATGCCTAAGCACATGTGTATTATGAGAACACCATATTCAAGGCTTCTAAGAAGAAATAAGAAATGAACTAAGTGTTCTCTGTCTTCTGAAGCAATAAAAAGAATGGCATTTAGAGTTTTCACTAAGGGTTGATGACTAAACTAAGCCATTTCTGTGAAATGTGGGGCTTTGTGCTTTCTGCACAAACTCAGGTCATTTGATCTGGACACTGTGTACTTCTGTAATAAGCAATTAGTACTCACTGGGGCTGAGAAATTGTGTGTTCCCAAAAAGTAAATAAGTATTGATTTCTGTCTGGCCTGAAGAGTTTTTGAAATTCTGTCTTGCACAAAAGTGATTCACTTACTTTTGTCTTACACTAGGTTTTAGTTCCTTTCTGACTATAGAGCCATAGCCAAGGAAACTCATGATCTTGGGTCAAATGTATTAGGAAACATTTTCATTTAAGTTATTTCCAGAAAGTTTAGCT
The DNA here is from genome assembly GCF_018167655.1 of Microtus oregoni. Classification (NCBI taxonomy): domain Eukaryota; kingdom Metazoa; phylum Chordata; class Mammalia; order Rodentia; family Cricetidae; genus Microtus; species Microtus oregoni. The sequence continues at coordinate 46,122,024 of NW_024543060.1, forward strand.
CTTGAGGTGTCAAAGTATTATTACAAAGGAATAACATTAGCAAATATTCTGATTTGCTAATTAAAACAACGAAGATGACCCCCCCCCAAAAAAACACACACACACACATGCTTAGAAATCTGGTCAAGGCATATTCTTTAATTAATTTTGTGAGTTTCATAGATTATAGACTGGGAGAGCAATCAAGTTGTCTGACTTTTCATGGTCTTCTCATTTGTTAATTAATTTTGTTTTATCATATAGTCCATTTTTAGAATATTGTAGCAGATATAATTTTGAAGGTTATATTTTATGCTTTGAAAAACTGAATTTATTCATATTGCTTAATCAAGTATTCATAATTAAATGTGGCTTATAGATCATTTTCTTGTGGCATTTAATATGATAAAGGTGCACCATAAAATTCAGTTAGGCAATATGTATACATTTTATTCCATCAAAAGTAATTATATCAGTTTTCATGATCTGAATATCAATGTATGGTAGGATGTCTATTTATTTACACATCACATAATGACTAGGACAAGTTGCATGTTTTAAAAGGGAAATTCTATTTGATCCTACTCATGTATATATAAACTATGTCTTCATTTGCCTCATAGCTAATCATAATAATAAAACCTTTACTGATTTCTAAAAGACAGAATTTGTTATCTTAAAAATAATATTTTGTAAATATTTTGAGAACTTTATAGTATGTATTTTTTCTTAGTCACACTTCAGCTCCCCCCAAGTACACTCTCACATTCCAATCCTCCCTAACCCCTCTGTTTTTTTAAACCCATACAGTCTTGTTCTGTTGCTCAGCCACTTTTAAGAGTAGGGATTTCTCCTGCAGTATAGTAGAGATACCAGAGTTCACACATTTAAGGCAAACTTACTCTCCCTCTCCCAGCAGCAAAAATGACACTGGCTCCTCAGCTAGTGGTATGATTTCATTTATACCTCCCCCTGTCCCTGTTGGGATTCTGTCTAGCTTGAGCTTGTCTGAATGTTATACAGGGTGTCATAACCACTGTAAGTTCATAGGTGCAGAGCCCTCTTGTGTTTCCCAAACACTTGGTTACTTGAAGTCATCTATAACCTCTGGATTAGAATCTTTCCATTCATCTTCCTCCTTAGGAGTCGGGGTTTAACTTGTGTATCATATGTAGGGTTAAGCACTCTACAATCTCTTTTTCTTGCAGATTGACCAGTTGTGTGACTCCATATTAAACACCATCTACTGTAAGATAAAGCTTATCAAATAAGCACTGAGGGATTCACTGATATATGCAAATAACAATAAGTCATTACTTTTGTACTAAGTCAATTTAGCAAAACAATAGTAATGGGTTCTCCCCTGTACCTATGACAATAGATTCTTGCTATCATTGATGGTGACAGTTATGGGTTCCATTTGGTGGATAAGAGCTTAAATCCAATCATAAAATTGGTTGGTAACATCTGTAGCACTCTTGTAGTAGTAGACATACCTTGTCAGGCCAAACCTTATTGTAGTCCACAATGTTCAAAACTGGGTGAGATGGATTATTCCTTTGATCATTTGGTAGCTTTCAGACTACTTTTCAAATCTACTAAAGCTAGCTAGGCATGAAACTTCCAGTTGAGTGGCAGCTAGATATTTTTCATGTTTTATGACTCAATAATGAGATGTCCTCAGCAGTAGAATTTTTCTCTTCAAACACTGAAGAGTAACCAAGAGCATTGACAGTAATATCTTGGGGTCTGTGAGACTTCATTAGCAAACTGAAAAAGAGGTAACCCTCATATGATTGGGGTTTTTATTTGCTAGAATTTACTCATCTTTATCAATGCTCTAATAGAAATTTCTGTTTGTGGTTGAAATTTGAAATGAAGAAAATATAATGACATTACTATGATGTCAGTACTTAGAAGGTAGGCAAGAGATTGCTGCAATTTCAAAGTCAATATGAATGATTTTAGACCTTATTTTAACAAAGAAAAAAAGAAAATGTAATTCAAGTGATCCTAACCTTTTGTTAAAGAGCAGTCTTCATATTTACCCAGTTGAGCTATTTTCCTAGGAGCTAAATGGAAGTTTTAGTAAACTCACAGCTTTTTAAATATATCTGGGAAACATTAATCAATATTATGTGGTGGCAAATGGAAAATAAGTTTCTCCTCTTAAAATGACATTTTGTACCTTTTCCCTGTTTTAATAAAGTTACTAATTGCTGTTAATTGTCTTCTAAACTCTGTTTCGGCTCCTGTCCACATTTAATGTTACATTTTCATTTTTTGTTGATTTTAAGAGTTTTATGTTTCAATATTTCTTTACCTATTTATTTGAAATTCAGTTTTCTTTCAAAGATATTATCATTTTTAGTAATATCTTTGGAATTAGTCTGCATTATGTATGGTGCCAACATTATTGCTTGATGGTCCTCAAGAAACATCCCATTTTCCTGCTAGTGCTTTACATTCTTCTAGTGCTGAGGAGACATTTTACTGAATGTCTGTTCAAGTAGAGCTATATTGGTAATATTATTTGAATTTTTTGCATACAAGCAAATAGCTTTCTCTCAGATAGTGAGAGAAAAAATGTTGAAGTCTCTACTTAGAGTTATTGTCTATTCAGTTCTTCATGAAATCCATCAGTTATTGTTCCATGCATTTCAAGTCTGAGTATTTGCTGCATATTTATTTAGAACCATTATTTTTCTACCCCTTAAGATTCTGGAGACTTACCATTTCTTGTTACCCCTCAGGTTTTATTGAATGCTTTTTGCTTGCAGTAGAGTAATTCGACTTTCTTTGTAATGACATTATCGTTTCTAAGATAACATTTGCTACTCTGCTTTTTAGAGCTCTCTGTCCATGAATTTGTCAATGACATTATGTTGCAGTAGTGTTGAAGTTACGATCTTACTTGTTTTTGTTTTTGCTTTCTTATCTACTCTTTGTTTTCTTCTACATTTTCCCCATTTTTCTACTATGGTTCAACTTCTTCATGTGGTTTCTCTAGCTTAATGTGTGCTTCTGATATTATAGTCTACCATGAAGTAAGATGTTACTTCTTCTGCTCATGCACCACAGCTTTTTGTTTCTGATTGTTTCCAGCTCTTCCTAGTCTTCTGGCCATGCAGTTTCTTTCTTTACATGCTAAAAAAATTGCAATACAATATTTTTTTTTTTTTTTTTTTTTTTTTTTTTTTTTTTTTTTTTTTTTTTTCAGGTGGAAGGACAGCAACCTTTATTTTGCCCAGCAACCTTTTATACCTTTACTCCTTCTGTGGAGACCCACCGGCCAGAAAGAACACAAACATCCTTGTCAATTACAGATACAGACCACAAGGAAGTTCCACTACCGGTCAGGAAGAGTGAGGGCAGCTGGATCACAACAATATGCCAATTTTGTCCTTGGATTGGTATATTGAGGTTTATACCTGCTTCAAGATTTGTTTTTAACTTATTGTTTAACTATTTTAATCTTACAAATAGCCTAAGAGTGATATACTTTGATGCCCAAAGATAGCAGTTGTACAAGACAGTATTCGAACCCAGGGCTTCTGTGGCTTCAAAGCCAGTGCCATTTCTTTAATGAAATTTGAGGTCACTATCGTGACTTGCACCAGCCATTTCCCGTTGTTTGGGATACGAGTCCATGCTCCACACTTGGACTTTGAGCGGCTCCTGCCGTGGCATCCTCCGTGTTTACAGAGGCCCTGGTTGTGAGGAATGAGGTGCCGAGAGAGAATTTTCACTGCGCAATCTTTGTTGACTTCTCTGTTTACACGGTCTCCTGCCTCCTTCAGTCCGCACCTGGCTATTACGTGGGAGGTGCACAGCCAGCGGCAAACGTGAGGGCTAATCAGCAGCTGGTGCCCGTGGGCTGCACCTCTGCTTCCACAGGACGACAAGTGTGGAGCATGGCCAAGGCTGGTAAGCTACCTAAGCACAGTTTTTGTTGAGGAACTTTGCATTTTTATTTTAAAGACCTTAAATATTGGGAGGGTACATCCATCTTCGTAGTCACTGTGAATCATAATTTTGTTAATCTGGCATAATTTCAAAAATGTCCTGTTTTTTTTTTCTTTCCTTTTCAACCTCATTTCAACTTTCCTTGAAATAGCAAGTTTAATTCATGAAGATATTTCAAACATGCCTTTCCAACATCTGAAGACTGGAGTTACAGGCAGTTGTGAGCTACCCCCCGGGGGGGGGGCTGGGAACTGAACCTGGGTCCTCTGCAAGAGCAGCCAGTGCTCTTCACGCTGAGCCGTAGCTGCTGGAACAATGTTTGTACTTAAGGAACCGATCATGTGGAATGTTAAAGAGCCTGCAGAAAAAGATAGTCTTGTCTGAGCCTGGTGCCGTTCTTCATCAGGTGCGTGTTTCTGGAAGACTGTTTAAAAAATTTATCTGAAGCTCTAAATAGAGTTGTATGATTCTCCTCAACAATTCGCCTCTGGCACATTCCTTCCTTAGGAACCGACAGACAGGTGCGTGGAGTTTCATCTGGATGAACTGTCATCGGCAATGCTCGGAGGTAGAAAAGCGGGGGCCAAATCAATGCATCAGTGTGAAGGGCAACTGTGTAGCCTCTATCCAGGTCTCGTAAGGTGAGCATCCAAACTGCCTAGGCTCCCACAAAGCCAGTACGTGCAGTAGGATCAAAAACCCACTGCAATTGTTCTTGAATTCTCAGTATTCCTCATTGTCCGCTATGTTCAGCTAGTCCGGATTTATCCCATGTTTTTTCAGACCTAGGCCAGCTGGCCTTGGTGAGATCCCAATAGAACATCCCCATTGTCTTAGTGTGTGGGTGCACCCCTCGTGGTCCTGAGTTCCTTGCTCGTGCTCCGTCTCCTTCTGCTCCTGATTTGGACCTTGAGATTTCTGTCCGGTGCTCCCGTGTGGGTCTCTGTCTCTATAAGTGTTGCAATTATGTGTTAAAGACAATAATAAACAAAATAATTTGTGGTCTCTCATAGATTTAGCAGTTTTCATTCTCCTGTGAAGTTTGCTTTCCATCTCACATCATTGTCCTTCCTCATAAGAAAACTTCTCTCATTATTTCTCAGATCTTATGGAAAAATTTATATCTTCCAAACTCAATATGTGGGTAAATTTGTTCTATATTAAATTCTCCAGTATCATTTTCTTCTAGCTTATTTCTAAGAATGAAGTCAGCAGCAATTGCTATTTTTTGCTTGAGTTGGACTGAAACTTTTTGAGTCTGTGAGAATAGAGTCTTGAATAATTTTTTTCTCTCCCTTTAAAACTGAATTGCCACTGTTTATCAATAACTCAAAAGTTCTTTCTTGTTATGTTTTCAAGTGGCTTAATATTTTCTTCTACCATTTTACATATTATCCTGAAGATTGTTTATCCAGCAGTCTTTAAGGATATATTTCTTAGGTAGCAGTGGCAAGATTGCATTGGATAGTCATTATCTTGACTAATTATTTGGTGTTTTTCTTCAAATAGGCAAACACATTTCTAATACCACTTTATACCTGCCACAGTTTCTGTGGGGTGTGTCACGTGTTCTCTTCTGTATGTGGGGTGTATCGCATGCTTTTCTCTATATCCCTCTACATAACTTCATGGGATCTGTTCTGTCACTAAACCTAGAGCTCACTAATTGGTTAAATTACTTTGTCTGTGAATCCCTAAAATGGCCTTGTTTCTGTCAGGTCAAGATTACAGACATGTTCTTCCACACGTGATCTTTTCCAGGTGTACTGGGAGTCCAACTCAAGCCCACTTGGTTACATAGAAAGCTCCTTACACATGGAGTTCCCTTCAAAGTCCATTCTGTCTTTTTCTATCGTATTTAACATCATCTATCCTATTTAGTATTCATATTAGGTATGACACTTTCATGTTTTCCAAAGCTGGATGGCCTGGGACATTGTCAAATTGGTTTTATTTGGGGTAAATAGGTGAGTTACATGCATACTATGTGGATACTTTAGACTTGTTTGTAAATGTCCCTCGTGCTGGTTCTGACCAGCCTCTAACCTGATTGCACTCACACTAGCAGTGTAAGGAGTCTCTAATGACTTTTCAAATGAACTCTCCTTTTTTTGAGATCTAACTGTGGGGTGTCTTGGTATACACTTCACTGTCATGACTGAACACATATTCACACATTTCTGTGTCCTTTCTATAAGTGGCCTAGTGTTCAGCCAAAGACACTTGTGAAAAAATACTTACTACTCTATTTGGGATTTTGTCCTTTTCTGTTCCCTTTTTTTACTTTAGAATACATTTTAGTTCTACTTATCTGCATTTGATTTGCATTATAATATGTGTTTTATATATTTATGTTTATTTATTTTACTTAACTTTTATGTTTTATGGTACTGAAGATTGAACCTAAAACTTTATACCCTTGAGCCTTGTAGACAAATTCTCTACCACTAAGCTGTATCATCTGCTCCCGTTTTACTTCTTATTTTGAGACATGGTTGCATTAACTTCCATGGATTAGCATTGGCTCACTCTGTAGCCAAGGCTGACTTTGCACATATAATCCTCCTGTCTCTACCTTCTCCATATTTGGCTATAGGCATGAGCCACAGGACCCACTTTGTTTTTAAGTTCTCTCCTTTCCCCTTTCTCCTAGATTAAAGCTATTCAAATATGTAGCTTTTGCACTTTAATGGGTTGTTATTTTCTGATTTTTGACTACATGTAATATGTATTGAATAAATGCAAGTTATCAAATAGAGAAGATAACAACATAAGTTTTATTTGGTAGGAAAATAAAGGGACATCATTGAAGTTATTTGAATTGCACCTCTATGTCTGTTATCTAGAAGATATGGCACCCTTAATATCTAGTTGATATAATAGCTAGTTGATACATTAATTCACAAATGGCTTTAATAAGAGATATGTTTTAAGGTGGCAGGCAAGTGTTGTGAACCAGTAAGAGAAGTGACTGTTTATATATTTTAGAAATTAAACTTAGTATCTACTATTTGTGTAACATTTTCTATATATCAAGCATAACATTTATAGTTTTATCCCTAACTCATAGAGTAAGTCTAAGAAGCAAGGTGTGTTTTATTGTACAGATAAAATGGAAGACATTCTGAAATAAAGCAGTTGTCCAGAGACACGACTATATATGAGTGTGGCAGTTCTCAGCTGTTAGCCCATTGTCAAAGACCAGCCTCAGCTGTTAGCCCATTGTCAAAGACCAGCCTCAGCTGTTAGCCATTGTCAAAGACCAGCCTCAGCTGTTAGCCCATTGTCAAAGACCAGCTGTTAGCCCATTATCAAAGACCAGCCTCAGCTGTTAGCCCATTGTCAAAGACCAGCCTCAGCTGTTAGCCCATTGTCAAAGACCAGCCTCAACTGGATTCATATGTTCCAGAACAGAAGCAAGAGGATTAGAATCATTATCAAAAGGTACAGAGTTGTGAGAGAAATAAGAGACAGAATCACAGAACAGCATCGGGAGGGACATTGAATGAATACTGAACCCTGAATCCTACATCTTCCACGTGTGTATATCCTTTATTTCAAAAGGGGAGGGAGGAGGCAACAGACTTCATTAACATGATATAGGGAATAAACTTGAATTCTCTGATCTTTAGTCCAGGTGGAATGGATCCACCTCCATATGCAAAATACTAATTAACCACACCATAGGTCAGAATCTCTTGTTTGTGGCCATATCTGTCGTCAGCAACTTTGAAAGAGCAAAAGTAAGCTCAATCTCTCTGAACTCCAGTGAAGGAGGGACAGGCTCATGTCTGTGGGCCCTCAGCCTACGAATCTAGCAGTAGAAAGGCTGAAATAGGAAGAGGGTGAGCTGAGACTGCCAATAATTATCCTGAGTCAAAATAAAATGGAAACAGCTAAACAATTAAATAAATATATTGGGTTTTACCTTGACCTAAATCTACTCTGGTTGTTATAAACTGTAACTAGGGTGGGAAACCTATGAATTAGCAAGTGACCCTGCAATTTTAGATGAACAACCTTTTTTAATTTGTTCAATTTTGAAACCCCCAAATTTTCACATTTGAAAATGGAAGTAATGCTGATGACAAAATGCAAAAACATTATAGAACTTACTAAGTACCCATGAAATATATAATGTTAGCCAAACACTAGGTGAGTTTGGTTTCAGTAACAGTATTATTGGGGTCGAAAAATTTGCTGAGTTATAAAAATCAAAGGATGACTTTTAAAATAAAGGACTAAGTAAGTAGGAAATTGTAGATTTGTGACACAATCTAAGCATTCAGTGTATTTTAGCAGTAGCAGCAGCAGAGGGGCTTGTGAATGCCATTAAGAATTAGCCAGCACTTATTCTGTACCTGGAGCACTGCTCAGTGTGCAAGAACATGAGTCTGAGTTTAAGACACAACTTTAACTAGCCTTGCATTAACCTGATTAACTCACAAAGATCTTTTTGGATCAGATTGAATAAATAAAATCAAGTTAATTATTAAAACAGTTGAACATAGATAAAAAATATACTAAGAAAATGAATTGTTTAGCTGTTAAGATAAATACTTTGGAGGAAATTTCCTCTTGGACTTCAGTTTTCCAAAAATAATTATTTGGTTAATTGTCCGTCAGATGCCAGCTTTGTCGGTGTTTGTGTGATCTAGTGTTAGCCTCTGCTTCATTCTCAATAATGAAAGCTGTGTATTCCTCTTTCTCTTATTAGTATTGCCGTAAGTCAATCCAATTTTATTTTTATTTGTTTTTTAAATCTATTTAATTGGTTGCCTTCTATTTCTCTTCTCTTTTTGGTTTTTAATTACAATTTATTTCCTTTCATTCATAGAATCATTTTGTTTTTCTTTGATGGAGTGTTCTCAAGGGATTTTTGTAGCTTAACACTTTCCATTTTCATGTAAATATTTCATGCTCTGACATTTCCATACTAGTGTATCTGAATCTTATCTGTTCATTTTAACTGTGAATTCGTCTATTATTCTACCCATTCCTTACTTTAGCTTAGACTTGAAGATTTCCTCGGTGAATTTTTATTTTCACTTGAGACTGTGTTTTTAATGTATGGCTCATAAAAAGTGTGTTATGTACTATGTAGTGCCCATGCTTTTGAAGAGTCTCCTGATATACTAATTTCACCTATTGGAGTCTGGCTTGATTTTATTGTGGTTAGAGAAGAAAGTAATGTGAATTCAATTATTTTAGATGTGTGTCTTATTTTATATCTCGGCATCTCATGTATCTTGGAATATGCACCAAGAGTACCTGAAAACCTATTTTCCCTGCAGTTGTTGGATATTGTTCATTCATGGTGCTCTTATGTTGACAAGGGCCTATTGAGGAGTTCAACCAAAGCTCTGTATTTGTCTAGTTTTTTTGTTTGTTTAACTTCTTTTTACTTATTTCATTTTTATTAAATTGTCTTATTTTTAATTAAGTGTATGTGTTTGAGTGTAATTGCTATGCTTTCAGAGGTCAGAAGCATCACATTTCTCTGTTGCTGGAGTTAAGGTGGCTACAAGATAACCAATGTCACTCTGGTACTGAGCTCAGGTCCTCTGCCAGAGCATCACTGCTTTTAATTGCTTGACCATGTCTTTATCTCCAGCTCTTTCTTATTATATTTAGATCTCTGTTGTTGAACTTTTATTATTTAAGAATATAAATATGGAAAACACGGTCTCAAATCAGTCCACATTAACTTTTAGAGAGCATAAAATATATATCCACCCATAAATACAGTCTTTCCATATACCTGTGACTCTTCGGAATGATATGGGATTTTTACCTAAAGAACACATATCTGGCTCAATTATTAAAACAGTCAAAATCACTAACTGTGAAATACAAACTTAGAGTAATAGTTCACAGCAAATTTTAGACATAGTTTTTAAAGGAAAAATTAATTTAAAAGTATTTCAAAATTCCATTATGTTCTTTGCATTATTATAACTCCTACATCATTAAGAAGAAACACTAAATTTAAAATTCATGTACATATTTTAAAGAAAAGTTTAGTTTGTTAGCCTTCTATAAAAATACCTAGCATTTTGGAAGGTTTAATACAGTAAGCAGAGGAGAAAATGAGGAAATGTAATATCATTCCAAACCCTATGCCAGAAATAAGCTTGAAACAGAGCTGGCTCTTGAAATTAAATTTATGCTTGTATTGGGAACATTAACATCTCTGCATTTCATCTGCCTGTTTCCTATCATAGTGCTCAAGTCAAATGTGAAAAGAGATATAAGATGAGATATATAAGTTCAAATATTTTATGTTTCTGTTCATCTCTGAGCTTAGAGGTGGGACAATTTCAATCCTATATTTAAATAGACTTTTAGAAAAAAAGGCCAGAAAGCTAAAAAATTTAAAGGTGGCATTAAAAATACATAATGAACATCCACCCTTCAAGTTATTCTGTACATTTGATACGTATTTAGTATTGTGACAAAATTGTTTTAATTAGTCATAATCATAAATAAACAATAAGAATTGATAATATATTCTCATTCCTTCCAACTCTTCAGCTGGATTTTGGGAGCTTAGTCCATTGCTCCCATGCAGGTCTCTGCCTCTGTCTCCATCAGGTGCTGATGGAGGAAGGTCATTGGTTAAAAAAATAAAGAAACTGCTTGGCTGGCCCTCATAGGTTAAAACATAGGTGGGAGGAGTAAACAGAACAGAATGCTGGGAGGAAGAAGAAGTGAGCTCAGACTCCGCAGCTCTCCTCTCGGGGGCAGACGCCTCAGAGAGACGCCATGCTCCCGGCTCCTGGGCAGACACACGCGATGAAGCTCCGTCCCAGGATGGATGTAGGCTAGAATCTTCCTGGTAAGCGCACCTAGCTGTGCTACATAGAATATTAGAAATGGGCTAGTCCAGGTGCTAGAGTTAGCCTAGAAAAGGCTAGATAGAAATGGGCCAAGCAGTGTTTAATTGAATACAGTTTGTGTGTTGTTACTTTGGGCATAAGCTATCAGGCGGCTGGGGTGTTGGGGACGCAGCCCCGCCGCTCCTATCACTACAAGGTGCTAGCTGTTCTATGGTGATATTTAAGATATTCATCAGTCTGACTACAGAACAGGCCAGTTCTGGCACCCTCTCATCTATTGCTATTATCTTAGCTGGTCATCCCTGTGGATTCCTGGGAATTTTTCTAAAGCCAGGTTTCTTGCTAACTTCACAATTGCTTCCTCAATGAAGATATCTCTTTCCTTGCTCTCATCTTTGTCTTTCATCCATCTCCCAGGATTTATCCCTGCTGCTTGTACTGCCTTTTGGGGAATCTATTCTCTTTGGATGGATACCTGCTCAGCCTCCATATAGTAATGAGGGCCTTGGACCTTCACCAAAGCAATGTGGCTTACCCTCTCAGAAGAGTGGATGGGCATGGGGGGATATGTGGAGGGAAATGGGAAGAGGGAAGGGAGTGGGAACTTGAATTGGTATGTATAATTAGAGAGTTGGTTTCCTTTTTAAAAAAATTAAATAAAATTTAAAAAAGACATAAAAATAAATAAATATTAATGGCCTTAGTTTTCTTTTTAAAAAATAATTGATAATACATTTTAATTCTACATTCCAATATCTTTCCGAAGCAAAATCACTTCTATTGATTGAGGTAATGCTTTCTGATACAAGTACTTAAAGTGACTGATTTGAGAAACACAGACAAATAATTATTTCAGTAGTATATTTTAAATAGTGTTAGATTCTTTGCTGCTCAGTTAAAATGAAATATTGGTCTGTTTAACTTTATATAGATCTAAAGAGAAAAAGTATGGATCAAATTATAAGTACTTATTTATTTTACTATAATATACATGTATACATATAGAAAAATAGCTATACTTTTGATATTTAAAAGGATTTGTATATACTTTGAAATGCTTTATTAATATCTTTGTAAAAAATATATGTCAGTAAAATGAGAGATGTTTCAGTCACTAAAGGGTAGTTTCACTTGTTTTGGGACTTCTGGTTCACAAATAACGACATAGAGACCTCTTATTAATTCATAAAGCTTGGCCTTTATCTTAGGATTCTAGCTTAAAATGACCCATGTGACTCTTCACATCTCCTCAGTATTACACTTTCAACTTGTTCAGAGTTCCCTGAACCTAGATTCTTCCTCTTAGTTCCTCCTTCTGACTAGAGAGCAGTTTCCTGACGAGCTATTCGCTGTTCAGCTTTTTATTAAGCCAATAAGAAGGTGCCTTAGTCAGAGACACCTCTTTACAGTTTACAAACCTTTCTTCCTTCCTTTCTTACTTTTTGGAAGATAATGTATCATTAATTATTTAGGTCCTGTATACTGTCTAGGATATGTATATATCTGTTATTCCCACTGTGAAGTTTTTGTCTGCCAAATGACAATTTCATATGAGTTATTATTCTCAGACTTTCTTTCTTTCTCTTTCTTTCTTTCTTTCTTTCTCTATTTTAGTGTTCCAGATTTGCTGGATGTTTTGTGTTAGTAACTTTTGAATTTTAACATTATCTTTGATCGAACAATCTATTTTTGCTATTATATCTTCAATGCCTGAGATTTTCTCTTCCACATCTTGTATTCTATTGCTGATATATGCATTTGTAGTTCCTGTTTGCTTGTCCAGATTTTCCATTTCTAGGATTCCTTCCCTTTGTGTTTTCTTTGTTGCGTCTACTCTGATTTTTAGATCTTGAAACATTTCCTTCAGCAGTTTTTTTTCTTAATATATTTGCCATTCTTTAAGATTTTTTTTTTATTTCCAACAATATTTTGTTTGACGTTTCCTCAATTTCCTTAAGGGATGTTTTTTTCATTTCCTCTTTAAGGACCTCTATCATACTCATAACGTTGTTTTTTTGTTTTTTTTTTTTTTGTTCTCTTGTTTGTTTTTAGGGTTTTTTTTTTTTTTGGTTTTTCTAGACAGGGTTTCTTTGTGGTTTTGGAGACTGTCCTGGAACTAGCTCTTGTAGACCAGGCTGGTCTCGAACTCACAGAGATCCGCCTGCCTCTGCCTCCCAAGTGATGGGATTAAAGGCGTGCGCCATAAGGTTATTTTCTTGTGCTTCACCTTCAGTGTAATGTTCAGGTATTGACAGAGATTTCTGTTCTGCCTGGTCTCACAGTCATTCAGTCCCTAAGAAACACACAGAGGTCTACATTAATTATAAACTTGTTGGCCTATTAGCTCTGGATTTTTATTAACTCTTATATACTACATTAACCCATAATTCTTGTCAGTTTTAGCCACGTTGCTTGGTACCTTTATCAGTGAGGCCTTCTCATCTTGCTTCCTCTGCATCTGGGTAATGCCTGTGGACTGAGCCTTTCCTCTTCCCAGAATTCTCCTGTTCTTGTTGCTCCACCTATCCTTCTTGCCTGGACAGCCCACCTATACTTCTTTTCAGGATACTAGCCAATAAGCATTTTATTAAAGCAATACAACTGACAAATCTTTAGAGGGTCCAAGACCATTGTCCCACAACATTCAGATCTTGCTGTTGTAGGATAACTCAGCTCTTGTAGTGCTTCATTGCCCTTTCTGTTGTTAATTGTGCTCTTATACTTATTTTTGGGCATGTGAGTTTGGGATGATTAATAATTTAGGTGTTGATTTCTAAGTTTATCTATGTTTGATATATTTTTCCCCTTCATTTCTGTTTCCTCTCTGATCTTCTGTCCAAAATGGCCAAGGTTTTTGGGACTAGCAAACCTTCAGGTCCATTAGGGTTTCTCTGCTGGGATTTTTGCAGCCTGCAAGACCTCTGGGGTTTCAGAAGCCTACATTTTCTCTGTGGTTCCAAGTACCTGTGTAGCCTCTGGTGTTCTGCCAGCCTGATTGGTCTCTGTGATTTCTAAAACAGTGTGACCTCCTGAATAATGGAAGTTATTCTGACCTTGTTGTGCTCAAGGAGGTGGGAATAATTTGTCTTTTGTGCAGTTGAAGGCTTTAGGGCCAGCTATAGGGAGTTTTAGCTGGTTGTGTTTTACCTGTGGTTCCTAGGATTATCCTGGCCTCTGTTAAAGCTGACAGAGTTATGGGCAAAAATATTGGGTCCAGTGAAAGGGGTGCTGTTTGGGGCTGTTGGTCAGATTTAAGGAATGTTAGAGGTCAGTGGGTGGTGTTTACCTTTTGTCCCTAGATCTGTCCTGGCCTCAGGTAATTCAGAATTCTTCTTCTGATGTAGTTGGTCAAAATACAGAGCCTGCAGCTTTAGAAATTGTTAGAGAGAGGTAGACTATATCTTACCTGTAATGGTCTATTATTTGTATTAATAAATAAATCTTGCCTATAAACCAGAGGCAAAGTTAAAGCCACTAGGGATCAGGCAATGGTGACATCTTTAATCCCAGGATTTGAGAGACAGAATCAGATGTATCTCTGTGTGTTCAAGGCCATCCTGGGCAACACAAGATGAATACAGAAACAAATCCAGGTGGTGGTAGCTCACACCTTTAATTTCACTACTAGGGAGTCACATGCCTTTAATCCCAGAACCAGAGGGATTATAAAACGGGAGAAGAGAGATGCTTATACTAGTTAGTTTGCAGTTACCCAGCTTTGTAGAGGTAAGACTTCTCTAGTGGCTTGGCTGCCTTGCTTTGGGTTGAATCCTAATTTCTGTCCCTGGATTTTTATTATTTGTTATTCACTTACTTGCTGTCTGGAGAGTCAGCATGGCATGCATGTAAGCAGAGTTGTGAACAAAATCCTATGAAATTTAAATAGCATTTTCTTTATTTTGTCATGGATGTGTTGATAGGTGATATCCTGTAGTATTGCCTGTCTTTATGTTGACTGAAATTATGATAGAATGCCTTAGTTGTGAATCTCTACTTTGAACAAGATTAATTACTTTGAAATTATTTTAATGTCTTTATGTTGACTGAAATTATGATAGAATGCCTTAGTTGTGAATCTCTACTTTGAACAAGATTAATTACATTGAAATTATTTTAATTTTTATTTTAAATTTTAATTAATTTTAATTAATTAAAAATTTTAATTAATTAAAAAATAATCCTGGCAAGAATTTGATAGAGGTAGCCAACAACAATGGCTTCCTCTGTGGCTGACCAGGTTTTGGATGTGAAATCATAGTGAACCCATGAGTTTTTAAAAAAGATTTATTTTGCTAATACATTTAAAACTGCTCTAAAGACTCAGCTGGTCATTTGCTTGGATTCTAGGTCCATTCAGTGATTTTTTTTGAGAAGTTTGAGAGAATGTACATTATATTGTGGAGATATTTTACCTCTCACTGCTTAGCTTGCCACTCTTCACAGCTGGCCCTGAGCCTCTCAGTGATTTGAAAAAAAAAAAAAAAAAAAAAAGAAAGAAAATTAAATTTGAGAGCCGGCCTTTGTTGAATTCACAGAGGACCCATGTGAAAATGATTGAATGTCATTTGTGGTGCACCAACTCTGATGCTAATATGTACACAATTTCTTTTTAGGTGAAAAGTAAGATAAAAGATTTATGGCGTTTTAAATGAAAGAGAAAACTTCTGGTAGCTGCAGTTCTACTTATACCACTTTCTAAACAGAGGGTAAGCTCTGTGATTTTCTTTAGAAACTGATCAGAACACAGCGACACTACATACTGAACCAGAGTTGAACCATGCAGATGACTTCTCAAACATTTTACCATTTTATCATGTTTTATTTTCAAAATATTCCTGTAATGCTGGGTGGGAATTATTTTAACTCTAAGTTACAGCTCTTGATTTCAGTATCTTTTTTGTTATTTTTTCCCCTTAATCATGCCTCCATAACTTCCCATGCTCCTCTGAAAGGAAATTGCAAAATTTCTTATGGTCTTGAACTAAATTGTCTCAATTGCTCAACAACCTAACAAATAAATGAGGACTCTGAATGGATGCCCTTGTTTGGGCAGGGGCGTGTCCACAACCAGATGTACAAAGATCACTAAGCCAGAGAAAAGTTTACCTTTCTTCTTCCTTCTAAAACATTAATATTTATATCTCCTCTCATCTAAAACAATGATATAGAAAATATTTCTCAACAAGATAATTCAAACCAAAGTAAGTAGCATGCACAAATTTTACCAATTACTTTTCAAATGAAGATGTGACTTAAAAAGCGATGTCAACATGATGCATGTTGTTGTAGAAAGAAAAATAATTAATGACTATTGGCAACTTCATAATGATAACTTCTGGGGATGGCCTGACTTTGTGTTATCAACAAGTTCAAACCCGAACACTACACACAATGATTAAAACTTTCTAAGTAGTGCATACCTGCTATATTGGGAGGTGTGATCTCCCTAGGGGAATAAAAAAAAAGCAAACTTCTTAGAACTCATTAAATCAGTGGCACTATAATAAATCATAAGCTTGTTAAAAGGAAATAGTTTAATATAGACAGACCAGGTCCAGCTGTCTCAATAGCATATAGCATATGGAACTTAGTAATTGGACTCAAATGATAGCTGTTAAATCATTTACACCAGTGTGCAGCATTAGACTTCTATAGGAAAAAATAAAATTGTTCCTAAGTTACTACTAGACTGAGTAATATACTTTAAATTATGGGTGAATCCCTTCCAAATTAACATCCGATTGTTGGTTTCCATGGAGAAGAAACTAAAATATGTTTGTTCTGGGTCATTTCCAGGTATAATTTATTTATTGATTTGTTTGACTTCAAACTAACACTTTCTATTTTTACATTTATATTTTGTTTGCTTATTATTTTAAAAAAAACATCAGGATTTGTATTTTAAAACAAAGTTCACTTAAAAATACAACCTTGTCACCCTGTTCATATTCACACTAAGGATAAGAATAGGGTCAAAACAATACAAAATAATTTAATTTTAATATACTTATAGTAAAAAAAGAAGATTTAGTTACTAAAAAATACTTGTGTCTTGTTTTGGGGGATGTGAGATATGCATCAACTAAGCATAAATACCTACAAGGTCCTGTCTCATGGGGCTATGTGTCCTGGAAAGCACAAACTTACCCTGCTATGAACAGACATGATCTCTCAATGAAGATTCACTAACACCACTGTTCATCAAATGAATTACTTTAATTTTATTTCAAACCAGACCCATAGGGCTCAATCTATATACTTGTTTTGGTGGTATGGTATGAGTCATCTGCAAATTTGGATAGATGCTCCAAAGGAAGGAAGATGAGAGAAAAGGGGTGTTTGCCCATGCAGTATCAGTTACCTAGCTCAGTCAGTTGAGCATGTGACTCTTAATCTCAGAAGTATGAGTTTGGGTCCCATGTTGGGCACCATTTGTAGATGTAAGTTTTGTCCCACCTGGTCCCATAGATGTTCAGTCCCAAAGAAACACACAGAGGCTTATCATAATTATAAGAAAATTAATCCAGTCTTATTATTAACTAGCTCTTACAACTTAAATTAACCCATAATTCTTATCTATGTTTAACCACGTGGCTTGGTATCTTTTCTCAGTAAGCCAAGCTCATCATACATCCTCTGCTTTTGGCTAACGACTCTCTCTTGCTTGCTTTTCCCAGAGTTCTCCTAGACTTGTCTTCCTTTCTATGCTTCCTGCCTGGCTACTGGTAATCAATATTTAATTAAAACAATATGAGTAACAAATCTTTACAGTGTACAAAGACATTATTCCCCAGTACCTGCAAATGACGTCTGTCTCCTGCTTTGGTTTCTCCAGTCCATGGGAGAATCCTTTTCTCTACCTTTAATCTACAGGTTGACTCACTTTCTGCTCGTTAGCTACATAGTTTTTCTTTCACCTATTTAACCAATTCCCTTGGCTAAATTCCCTTTACTTTGAACCCTTAGGATAGTTTCTGTTTTTGTAGATGGATCCTGACTTGTATCAACTTGATGTTTCCAGAGGGAGGTAGTAAAACAGATGAGGCATGCCCGTTTCCCTCACATTATATATTAAACATGACAGTGCAGATATCCTAATGCAGTCTGTTTAAAATTAACCATGAATCTGTTGCTCGCTGAAGGAAATTGAAAGAAAAATACCAGGAAAATTGGTTGGAATCATAATGATTATAGGACACATAATAGACGAAGAAATGAGCCACAGCTCCTGGGAACTACTCCGAAATGGGACTCCTCTGCATTTAAACTCTGACAAGCATACTGCATAACGTGGCTGTCAAAGTCAGGAAACTGTATGGAGAGGCCACAGGAAGATAAGAGAGTATTTTTTTCTAGGTTTTGAATCGAACATTGTTATGTTTTGTTTTCTTTTGTTTCTCTGAGAATGGACTCTATTTCAGGCTGGCTTCAGATCTGTTGAAGCCATCCTCCTGTTTCAGCTTTCTAAGACCTAGGATTATTAGTTAAGAATCACCACACCCTGTTTGACTGGAATGAATTAAGGACAGCTTTAAGGCTTCCATTCAGAGGACAAAAAAGGTTTCATAACTTTGTGCCCTTAGTTTACAGCCAGAGAACAATGTCTTTCCATGGAGATTTATTATCTTCCTGATTCAGTAGTGAAGTTCTCCAGTGTGCTTTCCTCTTTCAGTTCTCTTGACCTAGTTGATGATTTCTCAAGCTCACTTAAGTCACTTCTACATCTGAAAAATCTCATCATTCCAAATCATAAACACTTCCTCTTCATCTTCTGCATTCTAGTCTGGCTGTAGCTTTGTCATTGCTCCCAGTCAAAGCTTTTGAAATGTTCTCTGTCAATATTTACTTCTTTCTTTCCTCGGCTACATATTCCATAGCCCAAGGTAACCAGAGTTCCTCCTTATTGTCACACCAAAATCTCTTACTTGGGACCAAATCCAATAGACACATTCAACTTTCACTGCTCATGATTTCTCAACAGATTTTCATTACTTTTTAAATTTTGTAAATTATTTTTTTAATTTTTGAAATTATACTTGTATCATCTTTTCCAATAACCTTGTTCCTTTCTTCAAACCTTCCTGTGTGCTTTCCGTCTTTAAAATTCATGGCTCATTTTTATTTAATTGCTGTTATACAAACACATACACAAGTATACACACATACAATATATGTAATGTATACGCACATATACAACATATACCAATATTTGTGTGAATTCGTTCATACATATGTATATATTATTTATATATTCATAAATGCATAAACACAACCTGCTCAGTGCATATAACAGAACTTGTATGTATATGTTTTCAGAACTTGTATGTATATGTTTTCAATTGTTATCTTCTTTCTTCCCTGTGTAAGACTATTACTCCTGCTCTCAGATTTCCTTAGTTGTCTATAGCTTTTTGTCAAATGTGAGTCTTCATAAGTTTTCCACCTTCAAAGTTAGCATGCCTACCTATGTCATCCTGGTTCAGGTAGCTATGTTATAGAGACTTTGTGGTCCAACTTTGGACCTTTCAGGGAGACACAAACTCACAGCAAACTCTCTTCCACTGTATCTCACAATTTTTGTCTACCCTCTCTTCAACAATGACTCCCATGTCTTATAATCAGGGGTATGTAGTAGATGGATCAATTAGAACTGTTTTCCACATTTCTGCATTTAGGTCAGCTTGGTTTTCTGTAATGTTTTATGTGTGTTACAAATAGAAGTTTCCTTGATTAGAGATGAGATTCATAGTTATCTCTGGGTATAAGGATGAATAGTCTGAATATAGTTAGAGATTTTACTAATTTTGTCAAGTGTCAGTTATAGGTTTTCATCAAAAATCTATGACTTTACTAACCTTAGATATTTGACAAGATTGCCAATACCAGCGTAATTGTTGGTTATTGCCAAGGTACTTATGCCAATACTGTAACCTTAAGGCACTTTTTGATGCCTTAATTTGACTTTTGCATTTTCTGTTCTCAGAGTTTTCTCATGTTACATAGACTTTACACTTTCTAGGTTACTGCTCAGGCTATAACCTAAATTAATAAGTTATCTACCCATTTTTATTATTCAGTGGTCAATTTTGCTTATTCCAGAAAGCTATAGAAAGACATGAAATTGGTCACATCTGGTTCTCATGATGCCCAGGAGCTGTATTCTCTTCTTTATTCTCCACTGTCTATAAATTCAGGTGTCACTTCCTTAATCATGAAGTGTTGCTCAACTAGCCTTTGTACCTGGCCTGTGCTTAACTCAAATGAGGCTTTGAACTAATCCAACAAAACCTTCTTGTAGTTCTATATAGTAATTTGAGCCTCAAAATTTCCTTTTCATACTTTTTAGTGGCTATATACTCCTGAGTGTTTAATGTGTCGCTAACCCAAAGCCTGTAAATTTCAATAAAAGCATTTTTAGAACTCTGGTCTTGTTCTACACCAAAATCTATTACATTCCAGAGTACCTGTTATATAATATAATCTGAGTAACTATTTGCAAAATGAGAATGGACATTAAAGATGTAAAAAAAAATCTTAGTCAGAGATCTAATCTTACTGTCAGTGTGATGAGTCAGTAAACACAGAAAATCTAAACAAAGCTGGAAAATGTTGAGGCAAGGAACAAACTGATAATTATTGTAATCAATTTTAGAAACATAGGAAGTAAAAATTGGTTGTAAAAGTGTTCGTGTAAACCACTGAATCTGTATAGATAGAGGTGGCACATACTATTCTGGGATACTTCCTTGAACAACAACAGGTAGCCATATCCCTTCTTGGCAACAACTCTACACATTTATTCCAAGTCCTTGAACCTGTCTGGAGCAAGGCTTCCAGCAAAACTACTTTCATTATACTGTACCATAGTGTAGTAAAATGATCACAGACTTTTTTGTCCAATAAAATAGATGCAGCATGGTTATTCCCACAAACACTTATGCAGTTTCTTGCTTGGAGTTTGATATTGTATCTATATGTTATTATATTCAAACTCATTTTATGATGATAAATATACATACATATACATAAATGTACATATATGTGTTATAAATATTTATGTATGTTTATGACAAAATGAGGTGGAATAAGACATATATAGCATGTATGTGTATGTGCAGCTTTCTTCATAGTCTGTTTTCTGCCCACTCCTATAGTACTTTGATAGTAATATAAAAATTTTTAAAAACATTCTGAATACTAAATTTACTAAAATTGAAAGATAATACCTAACTGGCAAGTCTTTAAGGTGGAAGAGATTTTGTGCCTCACCTTGGTGATCTTTATAATATTCTGCTGTGATTATTTGCTGTCCCCCAAAATTACAAGTGAAGATAATATACTAGTTAAAACACATTAATTCTATAGAGGAAATTCACCTGAATATTGCTTCTAATGCTTATGAACTCTGACCTACATCTTTTTATTTGAAAAATTAAGGGGACTATTTTGTGAACCCACAAGCTTTAAGCAGTATAGTGTTCATTTATTGATTAATGAATAAACAATTTTAATTTCATAAAATAGATTGATATATGACAAATAATACAAGAAAGTACAATAATACACATGGATTTACTAGTATTACTATCTGTAATGCTAAGGTAAAAAGATAAAAAAAAATGAAATCTGGAGCATTGACTTTGTCATTTAGAGTACTTACTATTCTTGTAGAAAATCTGAGTTCAGTTGCCAGCACCTACCCTGAGCAGATTACAATGCCTGTAGTCCAATTGCTGGGCTGTAGATAGTTTTATGTCAATTTGACAGGAGATAAAGTGAGCTGTGCGAAGAGCGCCTCAGCTAGAAAATAACTCCATAAGGTCCAGGTGTAGACAAGCCTATAGGTCATTTTTTAAATTAGTTCCTTATGGGAAAGGACCCAGGCCATTATGGGTGGTGCCATCCCTGGGCTATTGGTCCTGGGTTCTCTAAGAAAGCAGGTTGAACAAACCATGAAAAACAAGCTGGTAAGCTGCATCTTTTCTTGGCTTCTGCATCAGCTCCTGCCCCTAGGTACCTACCATGCTTGAGTTTCTGCACTGACTTCCTTCAATGATGGACAATGATACAGAAGTATAATCTATCTTTTCTATTCATTGATAATATTATATTCTAGCTTTTGAGAACATTGACTATTTTTAAATTTTATATGAATTATATTATCTTGGAAATAAGATTAGTAAATTTAAAGCTTAAAAATCAATCCATTTATTTACATTTGTCTTTTAAACATATAGTAAAATGTATAAGTCAGAGGACTAAGCAACATTCAAAACCATTTCTAAATTTACCAATATCATGGCAGATGTTGCTTTCTACTGAAATATTGAATGCAATATTCTCTGCAGCTACCTGATTGAGCAGGAAGCTTTTGTCTACCCCACAGAGATCTGAGCTAAAATCCTTCATTCAGTGTTTAATCTTGCAGCATTTATTCTCTTTCAAGACTTTCCAATTTGCCAATTCATTGGATTTCATTTATCACCTTTCTACAAAAGCTCATTTGTTCACTGACAGTTGCATTCTAAGTTAAATCCAAAGTAGAGCAAATTAATGAATATTCAAAGTGGCCCCGAGGGTTGTTGTTAGCATTACAGTTCTATCACATCAACCATATGTAAAATCTTTCCAGTTAAATGTGGCTGTTTTTACTTTATCAGACATTATTTATTACTTTATCCTTTATTAATCATAATCAACAGGAACTTTTTGATCAAGGAAGACCTTCTCATGTCTGAACATCAAATAATCTGCCATGCATTTGACATATTAAAGACTTTATAGCATTGCTATTTATTTCATGTTTTTCAGATGGTTTGGTGCAAAACAAATGAGACAGAGTTGAGTAAAAATCAAGATACCATTACAATTTTTTCATACATGTACTGAGAGTGCTTTGATACTCAGCTATTTGTCAAAATATATAGGGGTCTCCAAGCGTGTTACAGCAAATGTTCCACAGTGAAATTTGGAGAGCTCATTTTTTCCTTTTTGTTTCCATTTTTAGTATCATCTGTCTTCAAAACAGGAATTGAGTTTATGTTGTTTAAATGAAGGTGTGAGAAAAATTAAGGCATGTTTAGTCATGCTGGGGAAAAGATTTTGTTCCCAACTCCATTCCATTCTCCACATGTATTATGTAGCAATCTTTCTGCTATGGTCCTTCTTAAGAAGATATTGTCAACAGTATCTCTCAGTCATTTCAAGCATGAATCTTACAGTCTACTCTGTCAGCCACCACTCCAGCCATAATCTTCTCTATGTATTGGTGAACACGTAAACATTTACTTATGCAAATATCATTTTAAACAAAGACAGGCAGTCTTTTATAGTACAGTGTCTGTGTGATTATTTTGGGTCTGGGTGGCCGGGAAGTGAACGAACAGTCTCCACCTACAGAACTGCACCTACATGGACAACTACATCCACATAAAACCCAAGAGAGCTTGATAAGTAATTCTAGAAACAAAAGAACAGAGGTAAGCATGGCTTCTTGTTAACAGCATTTTCTCAGGTGGACTTTGTTAGAGTTTCCCATTTAAGAGACACTTTCTGACTGAGCTGTAGCTGCAAAAAGCTTACAGCTCTTTAACGAGGTTCAACACTAAACACTTAAGTTGTGTTAATGAATAGCCAACAGCATGCTTTTTGGTAGGGGCAGGGACATTAAAAGTCCATAAACTTGTGGAAATAAACATAACTCCTGATAGTCCCTCTGCGTGAAGCTACACTCTGAGAAAGCTAAGGAATAGGGTGGATCCAGCTGTCAAAGCCACAGCTTAAATCCTAGCCATATGGTTTAGCAAATTAAAGACTCATGTGGTCAGAAAAACAGAGATATACAGTAAAGATAAATTCAGATGATAAAACTTCCAAACAGTTTACAGTGTGTTTAAAAATATATGTAGACTTGGGGTGTAGTGGCTTTTGGCATATACTTTTAATCCCAGCATTTGGGAGACAGAGGCAGGTGAATCTTTGAATTCAAGGAAAGCCTAGTACAGAGTGAGTTCCAAGACAGCCAAAGATATACAGAGACATCCTGTCTCAAAAAACCAAGGAATATAAATAAAAGAAATAGAGTATAAAATAAAGTCACATAAAGATGGAAAATAAAGAGGGAATCTGGATACTGTATGTTATTGTGTTGTCTTTGAATTGTTTGACTGTTGAGTAAGGAGCAGCAGCAGCTAAAAGATACGTGAAAATAAATGTTACTGGTTTAATCCAACATATATATTTTGACAATGCCTTGACTTCATAATTTAAGTCAAAAGATGTGTTACTTTGGAAAAGATGTTTTACTTTTGTTTCCACAGGAAATGAGAGGACATAGGTTCATTCTGGGTTAAGAAATATCAGGTTTGATTAAGGAAAACCCCTTGAAAAGTCTTGAATAGGAATGGATGGCCCAGATGATCGAACAGTTCAGGGAACCTCTGTTAGAGTTTCCTCTGAGTTCTATATAGAGAACAGCCTCAAGACTGCTGACTGAGAAAATCACAGAATATTCCAGTCAGGACTTGACCATAATCATAAATTTTTTAGGTTCCCATAAGATTATCAGTGCCCCCAATCAGCAGGAAGTAGCCTAGAAAACTACACCCACATTCCCAAAAAATGAATTATGTATGTTTGTCTTTGTTTAGAGTGTTTGTTACAAACTGTTATGGAAAATGTTTAGGAACAAAGCTAAACAAAGGAGATTAGATTCAGAATTCTTGTTTTGAAAAAAATAACAAAAAGGGAAAGTGCTATGGGACAATGGTCTTGTACCATTTAAAGGTTTGTCATTTGTATTTGGTTTCCACGTGGCTAGCAAAGACAAGAATTATGGGCTAATTTAAGATGTAAGAGTTAATAGGGCTGGAGAAGATGGCTCAGGCATTAAAGGCTGGGCTCACAACCCAAAATATAAGAGTTATCTAATAATAAGAAATCTTGAGCTAATAGGCCAAGGAGTTTATAATTAATGTAAGCCTCTGTGTGTTTCTTTGTGACTGAACAACTGCGGAATTGTGCAGGACAGAAATCTCCGTCAACAATGGTAAAGGTTTGCTTTTCATTTGTGAAGAAAGAAATATGATAACTTTTAAGATTGTAGATAAAGAAGAAATCTGAAAACACAGCTGCACCTTTAAGTCAGTTTTCAGGAAACATGCAGGGGCAGAAATTGAGGATCTGGAAGCCTATGGGTCTTAAATGTAGCCAAGTAAGTAGAGGGTGTTATGTTTTTCTTCTTGGTTCCCCACTGGAGAACATTCAACTGCATCCATCAAGAGAAATAGAAGGAACCTGTTGCTAAAATTGTCTGTCTTTTCATCTGCTTCTTTCTCCTCTGCTATTGACCTGCTGACCCCCTTTGAATACTGCCTTTAATGAAGTCAATCAAGAAAGAATTGATAAGATGCACTATTCAGCCAGCCATTACAATTATGGAGTTATATTTTTTACCAAACTCACATATTAACTGTCCTGTATCTCAGTGTGACCTATGCAGCTCCACACTGTTGGATGGTGATTAACATTAAAAACGAGAAGAGTGCAACTTTTCACCTAACAGATTTCTGCCTGTACAAGAATTAAGGCACCAGAACTTTCTATTTTTTCTTCCCAATGAGGACATATAAAGGCATGTAGATGAGAGGAAGTAAGTTTCTGCTGTTAAGGCCTCACACTCTGTGGTGTTCTGTTACGACAGTCTACAGAGACTAACGCTGGGTATTGTGTTCATAGATGTTTCATGATTGTTATTTAAGATGCCTTCTTGGAATTTAATGTCCATCTCCACTTTCTCCTGGCATCTTTTCCCACTTGGAGACATGGCACCACGTTTTCCTATCCTTGTATAATGAACTGGCCAACTCCCTACAAAGTCTGACTTGGCTGAAGAAAGTGCATCAGACACGCCCCACCTAATGATTGAAGTATTTTTGAGGGGTCTCTGCTCTAATTCAAATCTACTATCAGTGGACATTCAGAAGCTTCAGAATTCCCAGATTTGTTCACTGCAGCCTCTGTTAAGAGGTCATTGCATCTGATATTTCCCTTGCTTCCTGCCAGCCATTCCAGTTGCCAGCCCCAGAGCCTACCCGAGAAAAGCCTATGTATTCTGGTCTCCAACTCATCGATTATATGAAAACATATAAAATGGCACTATAGATTTTGTTTTTCTGTATGTGGATTCGGTCTGAAACTGAGAAAATATTATAATCTATTATAAATTTCCTATCTGTCTATCATACCTTCTACATTTTCATGAGATGCTGTAGGCCACAAATATATTACTTCCATGACTGTCCACACCATTTAGGGCGTATGTATGAAATTATCATAGTTTTTGACAAATGTTTTCTGAGTGAACTACAGTTATTTCATCATCTCTCTCTCTAGGCTAGATTAGCTCTAAATTGAAAATTATTATAAAAATCTACACTATCAATCTAGGATGTTAAACTGTATAAAGTTTGGCTGTGCTCCTTGAGTGACAGTTTATAATTACTTTAATATTTTTATGAAAGTACAATGCATTACTTCACAATGAGGCTACCCCCAGAAAGCTGACAAACTCATGGAAACTGAACAGTCAACTACTGAATCACACCTGGGTCAAGGAAGAAATAAAGAAATTAAAGACTTTCTTGAATTTAAGGAAAATAAAGAGACAACATACTCAAGCCTATGGGACACTATGAAAGCAGTGCAAAGAGGAAAGTTCATTGCACTAAGTGCCCACATTTAAAAAAAAAAAAAAAAACGGAGAAAGCACACATTGGAGAATTAACAGCACACCTGGAAGCTCTATAAAAAAAAAGAAGCAGACTCACCCAGAAGGAGTAGAAGACTGGAAATAACCAAACTGAGGGCTGAAATCAACAAAATAGAAACACAGAAAATAATCCAAAGAATCAATGAAACAAAAAGTTGGTTCTTGGAGAAAATCAACAAGATCGACAAACCCCCATCGAAACTAATTTGCAAATTAATAAGATCAGAAATGAAAAGGGGGACATAACCACAGACACAGAGGAAATTCAAAGAATCATTAGATCTTACTACAAAAGCCTGTACGCCACAAAACTGGAAAATGCAAAAAAAAAAAAAAAAAGGTTGGGACATTCTAAAACTAGAATATTTAACAACAAATACTAAATAGGCAGGCAGCATTCAAGACTGGCACTCCAATGCATGATCCACAGTGTGCAGTGTGTGTGTGAGTTTGTGTGTGTGTGTGTGTGTGTGTGTGTGTGACATATATTGTTCAATACCACAAGGGGGAGACTAGTAACAGGAACTGAGTTGCCACACTTGTGGAGTCTGATGTTAACAGGTCAATGAAAAGTAGAAAAGTGAGTATGTGAAACTGAGAAGAGATAATGAAGAGAAGTGAGAGAAAAAGCAAGTGCATGTGTTTCCTTTGAAGCTAAATAAAGAATATCAGAGGAAGTACTGATCAGATATGTGAAATCTTACAAGTAAGTCATTTTAACAGATTTCTGGAATTTTCTGTTTAATTTAGCAACAGCCAACAATTGATAACTTGCTCAGTGCAGTGTGGGAAGTGTGATGCAAGCAAAGCCAGGTCTAGATGAGTTAAGGTGAGAATGATGAACAAAATAGAGGGGGATCAGATCCAGAAAGGATGTTTGCTCCAGAGAGAGAGAGAGAGAGAGAGAGAGAGAGAGAGAGAGAGATCAAGAATTAGAGGAAATGAGATAAAGGAAAGACATTCTTAGGATGTATACTTTTTTTTTTTTTTTGAGACAGGGTTTCTCTGTGGTTTTGGAGCCTGTCCTGGAACTAGCTCTTGTAGACCAGGTTGGTCTCGAACTCACAGAGATCCGCCTGCCTCTGCCTCCCAAGTGCTGGGATTAAAGGCGTGCGCCACCACCGCCCGGCAGGATGTATACTTTTATAATAGTGAGAATTACCTGTAGGGAGTGGAGCATAATGAAGCAGATGTTAGAGGAGAGAGCATGCCTTCTGTGATGTGGAATTCATTAAGTCCATCCAGGGTACAGAGTAGCTATCAAAAAATAGAAAGCAGTAAGAAAGGCATCACTGTTTAAGGTGATAAGAGATGGTTTGTGTGACCAAATATGAATGACCAAGGTCCAGAAACACAGATTTGGGCTACCCCAAATTCTGTATTCTAACATGGAATCACTTTCATGGATTTTATACTTAGTAATAGAAAAAAACAAAGTTATAAATTAAGACACTTTTAAGTGATGGAAACGGTGGGTAGGTGGGTTCTAGCAAAGTGGAGGAAATACCTGACTTAGATCCCAAATTGTATCTGGTTACATTCTTAGCTTTTAGGTTACTGGAAGTGAGAAATTTGCTAAGTTAATCCATTTCAAAGGTTTCATCAAATATCCCCATATTAGGTAAGACATAAGGTGGAGAAGAAATAGCTAAGAAAGGGGATCAAGATAGTCCAGGATACTCATTGGGCTCTGGGCTTGAAACATTCTGGCCTTTCTACACTTACTGAGATTCTCATCAACTATTCACTATAGCAGATGTTTCAGTGGAAGATGCAGCTCCACTTCTAGGAGCCTTCATTTGCAATAACGAAATATGGCAGACCATGTAGCTTAATGAAAATGTTAAGAAGCTCAGTGTCTGAAATAAACAGGTAGGCTACCTTGGTTTTCTGTAAGGCCTCTCCACTCGGAGTGCAGGAGCTGCTCTTTGCTGTGTCTTTCCCAAGGTCTTCCCTCTGTGCAGGCACAAGTTTATAAATTCTCCTGATAAGGGCATCCATCCTATTAGACCAAGGCCAACCCATGTAACTTAACTGTACCCTAAGACAATAATATTCATAAGTCAGGGCTTTAATTTCAACATGTAGGTTGGAATAGAAAATTAAATTCAAACAGAAACCAGAGTATATCACCTAAGACCTACTTCATAGATTTTTTTTTGAGTGTTCTGAACTCATTAGAACTTGAACAAGAAGTTGATGTAGGAAGATGTTCATAAAATCACAGATATTGGTGAGGAGCAATTAATGTGGTCCTCTTAGCTCCTCCATATGGACTTGTGGACAACCAGAAACATCGTCTCAGTTGTCCACGACTGCTGTGGAAGATGCAAACATGAACTGTAGAACATCCTCTATCATATGCATCTAATGACAGAAGGTCAAAAGTTAATGTGCCACCCATAACCTTCCATGTGAAAACGGTCTTTGATGACTCAACAGAAGCCCCATATTCAGCAACATGAAATGATTGAAAAGGGAGAGCATTGTCTGAGCAGAAACATTATCTGAAAGGTTGCATATTGTGGGGAAAAGTGGAATTCACTGGATAGGGTTAGTTAAGTAATTAGTCAAATAAACAAGAGACCAAGTGAAAAACAAGAACAAGAAACTCTGAAGGGAATGACTAATGGAAGCATTTTAGTAACTTTAAATGAAGATTATTCAATAAGATTTATGCATTAGGCTGGAGAGGTGACTCAATAGAGAGCATACTGTTCTTGCAGAAGAATGGGGTTTGGTTCTCAGCACCTGAATAGGATGGCTTACAACTCTCTGCCTTCTTCACATACCTGTATTCATGTCACATGTACAGACACACACAGTTTACCTTTTACAAATTATGTATATGTATATAAAACTTTCCATGAGTTTGTATAATAATGAACAAAGGAAAAAGGAATGATAAAAGGGGATCATTGGCAAATCCTAGGAATGAGTAGCCATGGGCACTACTTGCTATCAGACAATAATTGAGTGCTATAGACAGATATGCCATGTAAATTAGATTGTTGAATGCTCCATTTCATGAGAATCATGTGCTTAATATTTGACTGAATTTGCTGTTACTGTAATTCTCCCTTTATATTATAATGTAGCACCTGATTTGACAACAGAAAGCCAGCATTAGCTTAGTTCTTCCCCTTTAACTGCTAAATTTTCCATGAATCTATGAACATTGGTTTTAGTTCTGTTTTGTCTATAATTTGCTGGGCCTGTTAAGCCTATAATTTGATCTTTTTATGTTTATTTCCTTCCTGAATTATTTCTTTGATATCTATTATAGAAATCTTCATTCTGCCTGATATGATTATAACCTCACTCCTTTAACCCTAGCACTCAAGAGGCAGAGACAGGTGGATCTTTGAATTCATGACTAGCCTGTTATAGTGAGTTCTGAAACAGCTAGGATTACACAAAGATTTCCTACATCAAAAAACAAACAAACCTAACCAAGCAAACAAATAAAACTTTATTCTAACTTGCATTAAATGTATTTTTAAGGTGAAAAATTAAAATTATCACACAGATTAATTAGGAAGGCTATAAGACAAAACCAAAGCCAAACCTATGCATGAAGTCACATAGTAATCAGAACTGTGCTCTGGGGCCTTAGGAGATGTCCACATTGGATCTGGAGCAGTAGAATGCAAAGCTGCCATCATATGGGAGGCCCCGGAAGCTACTATGGAAGGTGCTAAATAAGGAATCTGAACAGCGCTGTCATGGCATAAGATGCCTTTCACCTTGCTGATGACACAGTTCTGGAGTGGGGTCTTTGGAAAGAAATCATATTGAGGAAATTGAGAGTAAATATTAGCATCAGGAGTTTCTAGAATTGTTTCTTTGGTCTGCTTCTCACATGCTAGAAAACCATTAACATGAATGTTGAATGCTTAAATAAAATCTACCATGATTGTTATTTCAACCTTTATTGCAGCTTGGGATATAGAAAGATGATTGAATGTACTAACCCTAACAAAATTTGATCATGCTCAGGATCATATCTACTGAATCCACCAAGGATTTGGTGAATTAATTCATAGCTTCATCCTAAGGAAGTTTTAAACGGAAAATCTTCTTGAAAGATTTCTACTTCTGTCAGAAAAGTAAAACTTTTGGCTTTTCCAATTAAAAAGTGAGTGTGTTTTACCAAGATCAATATAATTGCTTTATTTATATGATTCATAAACCAATTTAACTTACTACCTCATAATTTTGAACTTGTACAGAAATGTGTATCAAAATAAAATGAGAAATCATCTGTTTCCTTACAGGTGCAATGCTAGAAAATTCATCATTGATTTCAAACAGAACATTTAATCTTTTCCTTTATATACTTTGTCCAAAAAATACCCCTAGCAGAGTAGGTGGATAAATCAGTCCTTTCCTGAACAAGTTATAGCTTCTCATGTTGTTTATTATAAGGAAAGGTTTAATACAAGGAGCATGCAGGACACACAGACAGGGTGTTTATAGAACAAAGAATCAAATGAACAAAAATGTGAAGCAAAATATGATCAAGAGTGTGTGTAGGATGCCATCTTCCCTGTGGAGGAACTAAACAAATAGATTTCAGTTCCACTGCCTCTCCCGTTGGCTCGCCCCTCCTAAGAAAGAAGCAAAGGTGTAAGAAGGGTGGGACTTTCTTCCTACAAACGTTTACAGGGATATTTTCTGGGGTTATTCAAAGATTTGGGAAAGACCACAGTCTTTCACAGTGATCACCCAAAGCAGCTTCACCCTGATGATCACCACTATCCTTGCCAGTCAACTGCTGACTTGCAGACATGTTTAAATTGCTTAGATCACTTTTGTGGCACTTAAGTACCAGATGACTGTAGCAGTGAAGTCGGAGGAGGGTTTAGAACTCATGTTGGTAGAAGATGCATGATGGGTAAAAATAGTTCCAGGACAGTATACATGGGCGAGTCATCCTATAGAGAAAATCAATAGTTTTTATGACGTTAGAATAAATATGAGTGTTGGCAGAACTGATGTGGGACTGAGTGTAAAATCCTAGTTCTGATATCAGAGGTAGAAAAATCAAATTTACCACACACCATTTGAAGATATGAGACATGGCTGTTAAGAAAAGTAATTCCTAATTACTCATGTACAACTGTTGAAATTCAATCTTAAAATGTCAACTTTGTATCGAATATTTTCTCCATTGTATTCTTCAAAAACGTTTCATAAATCTATTACGGGTTGAAGACAGATCATTTGATGTTCTCTATGCAACCTTTACAATCTTGGACTTAGGCTGAACCCTTCTTTCCTTTTGCTTTTTGAGTTGCACTTAGATACTAAATAATATTCCTTACCCTAGGCAGTCATGAAGACAAACACGAGTTTCTTTAACTGACAGAAAACAAATGCTCTCACATCAAGTCAGGCTATCAGGCAGCACAAATCCACACCGATGTTCCTTATTTTCTTTCATGCTCACCCCACAAGAACTTTTGTATTTTAATCTTTATGAAGAGCAACTCTGATTCAATTATGCTAATTGATCATATATTTCTGCATCCTATTAGAAAATTCTAAAAATTTATAGTTAGCAGAGCTGGAATTTCTCATTGTTGGAAAGGGTAGTGGAAGTCAGATTTTTAGCTTGTCAGAACAGGATATAACAGGAAGAAATATGCTGTCTTTTTAATAAATATGTGTATTTGTTCCATGAATGCTCTCTCATATGCCATTTTCCTATTTTTGAATCACAGTTAATGTTTTTAAATCACTTTTATAAAACAATGAGTAATATTCAAAAGCATATGTGGGTCTATTTCTCTCGATTGAATGCAGTGAATTAAATGATTTCACAAAATTTATTTCATCTTGCTCCCTAGTATAAAGGAAATTCAGCTCATAATCTCAGATATGAATTCAGGGATGACTTCCCAGGGAACAGACCAATACTAGTGCGCCGGTACCCAAAGTGTACCAGACGAGGACACAGTCTTTCATCTACCTGCCATTCTTTCATTTCTTGGCATTCTTTCTGCCCTGTAGGTTTCGGGGCTACAATGCCATTCTCTCTATTTTCTGTAAAGCCTTTCTTTTTCATCTTCATTCCCCTTTTCTTCCTCCAATGTATTCTTCCTTTTAACCTTTATACAGCTAAGAAATCAATAAAAGCCTTAGGTATCATGTGTCAATACTGTTTTAATATAATTTTATTCCAAATCCTAAACCAATATTTATTTCTAGTCTACTGAAATTTTAATAATTGAACATTAATAAAAAGTACTATGAAATATAAATATTTAAATATAAACTTTTCATAAATATATACAATGATATAAATAATATGTTCTACAAGGCACCTTAGAATAAGAGAATTCTAAATATACTATGAGTTTATTAATTTGAATTAATTTAAGAGTTCAGGAGAAAAAGATACAGAATAACACCAACAATAGTAACAACAACAAAACTCAGAGATAGTAGTTGAGATGCCCAAAACTATAAAGCATGTTGATGACAAGAAGAATGAGGTCCCAACTTATGACAAATATCTTAACCCATCTTGTCATATTGGATATGATATGACTCATTACAAATGATCCTGAGACAGTATTTGAAACATGGCTTGGGACAGAAATCTATTATATTATTCTTAACTAGAAACTGTGAATAAAAATATAGGGTAATAGAACATGTTAAGCTGTGTGAGAGGAAAGGCAAGTAATTCTGTGTATGTACATATGCTATAATTTAGCGTATTACTTATTTGTGGCAACTGTTTTGTAATTACTTAATTTTAATATAAAATATTGTATATTATATGTCTATTAATTATTTTTTAAAATTAATAATTCTGACATGGAATGTAGAAAACCATTACTGACCAATGATGGTGGAGTGCTTACCCCTAACTGCACAATTATGTCACATCCTTCAAAGACCAAGGAACTTCATGGGAAAGGCAGCAGGATAAATGGTATAAAAGCAGAGGATGGGCAGATGTGCAGCACCAACGCATCTCCTGGACATGACATCATTGTCTTCCTCATGCACTCACTGCAGTGTTATTCACTACAGAGGATTAGGCTCCTAAATAGTCCAGCATGGATGGCAGAGGAGCCAATGATGATGAGCCTGTTTAATACTTCCTACCAAATAGTCTGGAAGAATTAAAACAAAAACATATTTGTGGAGAGAATGCCAGCAGGAGAAAATACAAAGGTAGATGGGGGTGGAGAGGCTTAACTCCAGCTTGCTGGAATCTGCTCCGGGTGAGTAACTTTGCAGACAGCTAATGGGTGCTTCCTACTCTCCTGTAAGTTCTGAAGACAATACTGCTGCTGTTCAGTTCAAAGAATTTCTGCTTGATGTTTTGAATTTTCCATTCTCAACAATAATATTTTATGAACTCTACCATACAGATTTTTTAAAAAATCCATTCCACATATTAACATGTTCCATGAACAGATGAATAAACATGTTTAAATGCTGTGTATTGTATTTTTATATATGCTATCAAGTAGCTCATTATGATTTTGTTCTCAGTTCCATCATCACAACTCCCAATATTGGTTGTAATATAGACAAAATACATAACGAAATTATTCACATTTTGTGTGTATTAGAATGATTTTATCCTCACCTTTTATGAAATCACATATATTTAATTTTAGTGCTTATTTAACATTCAACTTTGAAAATAAGTGACATTTCAAATGCATTGGATGAATCTTCTGTAGTGAATAAGTATGGGAGGGAAGTGAAACAGGCTTTGCCTGAGACTCTGAGCTACAAATAAAGGCACAGAAGAAAAGAAGAATAGGGAATGTTCATGCACGACTAAGCTCATCTGCATGCTCTGCTCTCCTTGGTTGTTCTCATGGAGAATTATTCATGATAATACTCAATGATGTTGCTATGGGGAGAAGACAGGCGAAAAGCTGCAGTAGAACTCTCTGGGTGTGAAACTTGCCTTCCCGGACTGTGGAAATTATCGAAGGTTTTTGAGTAATAAAAGCTAAGCAGAAAAGACAGGGGACCTGGTGAAGATAGGAGCACAGATGGGAATGTGAAGAGAACACTAAGGTGTTCATATTCTCAAATTCGGTGATTTCTTCATCCATGACTCTGAATTGCAAAAGCTGCCCTAGTTCCTTCTGAAGATGTCAGAGATGCCTGTTACACACCTTACCTACAAAGGAGAACCACATATGTTCCACTCAGTCTAAGATGAAACACTTTGAAGTCCAGGGTCTCTTCATTTAAAAGCAGTAACAGGAGTGGCATGCGTCTGGTCACCCCCATTTGTAGTTTTATGAGGGTGGTTCTAAAGGAGTGTTTTTAATGGGGGCATCTACTGCAGGGGCGGGGAGGTAGAGATGGTACTTCTTCAATAAGGAACAAAGGAGAAATTGAAGCTTAGCAGAACAAGGGATGATGAGTTTCTATTGAACTTTCAGAGCTTGACCCCAATAGTCAGGAAGAGAGTCATGGGTCTGAGATGGAAGCATCTCCCACTTGCTGTTTGTTTGTTTTTCACTTTAATTTTGATAGAATAACTTCTACATGTATTTTCCAACAAGTACTTTAATACCGCAGACATGTATTTTCACCAGATGTTTTAAGAAGAGTAGCTGAAAAAGGACCCAATCATCAAGTTTAGGCATCATTTTCCAATATGCTGTTCATTATACCAGATTTTCAAGAGATGTTGGCATATTGTTCAGAGAAAGCATAGCTTCAAGGTCAGATAACTTGGGGAACTATTAACTGGCCTTTTGTTCTCTTGAAGTATAAAAAAATTTCATTGAAATCAGTAATCTTAAGAAAGAAGTTAGTGTGACAGAGCCTTCTATAAAATGTATTTGGTTATAAAACCTATTTATTATATAAATATAATTTCAACGCTATGTGCTTTATAAGAACGTGCTTTGGGGAATTATTTTAAGAATAATTATTTATGTACCCCAATTACAATGTTGCCCAACTATCAGTGTCATGTGAAAGTCCAGGGGAACTTACTGAAGAGGAAATGGACTCAGTATCTATCAGTACTGGTCTCTGGTGGTGCCCAGGGTTCTGGCCTGACCCACAGCATGAAAGATGCACAGAGATACTAGCACCCTGTAGTGTTGCACAACTTACGAGTACAGCCTGGCCGATGCTTTGGATTCAGCAACTTGAACGGCTTAGGCTGATGAAATGAAGCAAATCTGGAGAGTGGAAGTCCTTCTCTGTCAGCTTTGACTGGTGTCAAAATAATAAAAAGAAAGTAAAGATGAAAAAAATCCCTGCTCATTTACGATTAACAAAAACATTGAATACAATAGAATATTCCACAACTCCTAGAACCCCATCTAAGGCAAATCTTTGAAAGGTGGCCAGACATGGGATGTGATCATAGTCGGGTCTTTTGAGAAGCTGATATATTGGTCTGTAGGCCTTTAGAGGAAGGAATAGGCAAATGTCTGCCTAGCCCCAACTTTAATGACTATATCCAAAATAGAAATAATTCATTTTGAAATGAATTACCTTAGGTCAGATAGCGCTGACGGCGCAATACCTGATTCATTTTGGGGAACGTTAAAGGAACAGGACAACTAGGTCTGATATATCCTAGAAATTATGTATAAATTGTAACCTATTAAAATAACCCACGTTTCCATAATCTATTGATATTAGTGGTCTATATTTTCCTCAGACCATCACGGTTTAAGTCCATTAGGAATGCTGTAATCACGTGACAAAGAATCTTAGCAGAAGAATGAGGGTTATACTTAATGAAGACCCAAAGCTGAGCGAGAAGTCAGCACAGGACTGCCTCAGGTGAGCACACAGGGCAGTACCCGAGGCAAGATACTACAGAAGAGAAACTGTGTAGCCTGCTTTGGGAGTCTAGAAAGTGCAGGTCCAGCCCACCCTGAGACATGCTTCTCTGAGTTTGAAATTTAGAGAATGGGAAATCAAGTTTATCTGGTACTTCACGTTTCTTCTTATTAACCTTGAGTTGGACATCTGGCTTCTCAATCTCACTGGTCTACATTCAAATTTGAAACTGCCAGTGTAAGGAGTATAGGGTCCTCTTTACTCTAAGAAGAGACAGAAATGCCGTTTTCCTGTCAGAATCCATTCAGGAGTGGAGCACTGGAAAACTCCAAGCCAGCGACCGTGGAAACGACATTGGACTGTCTTTGTTCCTTCTGGGAGTTAGTGACTTCTATGTCTTCACAGACAGTAAACACAAATTTATTCTCCCATACCAATGTCTGCTGTGACTTCTCTCTGGAGTTGATTTGAACTTGTGTGCTCTGTCATTAAGTGCTAAATTAATCCTAACTACTCACACACAAGAATAATTACAAAGGTAGGCTGAATACATACCGTCGGCTCTTCCAATGCTATATCCTGTTTGTTCAGTGCTGCAGGGCCATTTCCGTCTCTTTACCTGTTATTGAACTGAAACAATGTCCATTCTGTTTGATTGCTTGAAACATCTATCAATTATTGTGAATAAGCAGTTGTGTGGCTATTTCATGCATATGCATGTTAGTCATACTTTTCATTGCTATGCATACATGTAAACTGAATTTCTTGGTATGTCAATGAGTCCATGGAAGAGCCCAGTTTGTAGGAAATGAAGGGAAGACAGACTCTGAGCACAGCAGACTTCATTACTAGACCTGCACATGCAGGCCAATGACAAAGTAGAACATAAACATTTGATATCTGTATGGAGTCCACTGTGCCCCACAGTGAAATATAAATTCTATGATGGTTGTTCTATATTTACAATGCTATTACAAAGATTATACTATTATTTTTATCTTTTGCCAGTTATTTACAATAAATGAAGTTTAATGTCTCAAGAGGTACCACTAAACTATACAGAGTCCCCAAGATTAAAAGAAAATATGCTATAATTTTATTTCTAATTCTTTTTGGGGAATGAGAATTTGAACTACCTTGAGTTTTATGTGTCTTCCACATATGTACATAAAGTTAATTCTCTGTCCCAAGAGTAACACAGACATAAAAAAGCCAATTACAATTTTATGAATAGGAAATATAAGATCTGGGGTTTCAATTTCTCTATTGCTGTGTTCTAAATAACAGCATGATTTCCAGGGAACACTTTCATTCTTTCCAACAAAGAACAACTAGCAAATTTCAATAAAGAAAAGTCAAGCTAGACTTTCTATAGCACAAGAAATGTTAAGATAGAGTCCAAGCTGGTACGTTGTGTTGGTGAAAACTCAGAAGACAGTTTTTGAGACTCTGGAGACAGGAGAACAGATGGATCTCTGAATTAAGTGACTGTGTAATCTGAGATTTGAAATGAGCCCCAGTCCCAATTGTACATTTTCAGTGATTATGGGCTAATTGGATGTGGTAATTGATTATTAAAGGACTTGTATGCTAAAGTTTTAAAGTTCTTAAATTTATAATTTAACTATTGCTAATAAAATCCAAAGATGTGAAATCCATTATCTGAATGTTGAGAGTAAATAGCATTCCACGAAACATATTTTGCTCTTTTAGATGAGAAAATACAAGAGCTGGAGAGATGGTTCAGGAGTTAGTCACAACAAAATTAGAAGATAATACTTTGAACTAACACATTTTCTGTGAAGCCAGATAAAAGTCAAACATTCACATATTTTAAATTCTGTGGTTGACAAATTAACAAAACTTCATGCTTACCAGACAAATTGAAGGGAAACACCCACTTTCTTTTCTTTTTCCCTTAAGTGCTTTGGTAAGGTGCTTTGAACAAGAATATATGTTCAAATATATGCTCATATTACATGAATATTCTTTAGGAATATTAAATTCTTTCACTCAACTCTACTACTTAAAACTCATTGTTTATTAACCCCAGAAGTCTTCACGTAAATAATCATAATCCAGTTTCTTATTATACAGTATGTTTAATTTTCCTAAATGGTCTAGTGATTTGATAATAACTGCCATTAAAATTGGTCATTTGTTTTCAAATTGTTTAATAGATTTTGGGTTTTCTTTGGCATCTATAGAAAATCACTACAAGTTTAGTATTGTAGTACATTATCATATAGATCTGCAGGTCAGAAGTCTGAAATGGTTCTTGAGTTCTGGAGGTTCTAGGAGACTTCTGTTTGCTTTTTCCAGCTGCTGCTGGATTCTAACATTCTTTCACTTTTGGCCAGGGGAAGATGGCTCATACCATCCCTTCATCTGAATTACATTTGAGTTTGTGAAGAACATTTAAAAGTAAGCTATAATTAATGACCCAAATGACCCAAGGTCTGGGAGTCTGCTTGTCAAGAAATTTTTGACTTTCTTTCTCCAGTCCCTTCTTGAATCACTCTGTTTTGGAGACTATCCACCATGTAAAAAGTCTGTGTTTCTTGAGAACACTATGTAAAGGAAGTTAAAGATGTCCAAAGTGAGAGAAATGACGCCAAGTGAAAGAAGGGCAGCAAGAGACTCCGAGAAGCCAAAAGCTGTTGTAAACACACCTGCCTGAAGCAGACTGCTGACCCCCATCTGATGCTGTACAGGATCAGAATGGCTGAACCAGATCCACATTTCTAACTTGCAGCATCATGTATGAATCAAACAGTTTTGCTGACGCCATAAAGTACTATTCTACCTAAAGGGCCACCAGCGGAGACAGAAGGAAAAGATGACTGCTGGGCTCACCAACACAAACAGCGGGTTTTTTTAAGTTTCTATCACGAATAATTCTT
Source organism: Microtus oregoni (assembly GCF_018167655.1). Classification (NCBI taxonomy): domain Eukaryota; kingdom Metazoa; phylum Chordata; class Mammalia; order Rodentia; family Cricetidae; genus Microtus; species Microtus oregoni. The sequence goes on from NW_024543060.1 coordinate 46,161,275, forward strand.
ACCCTCCTTTTCCCCACAGGATGGTTCTTTAGAGACATAATAAGTGATATTCCAACATCATCCACTTCCTAAATACACCATCTTTTAGTTCAGGATGCAGGACCTTATTGAATGACTCTTCTGGGACTCGGTATCGCTCCTTTCCTGATGACAGTTGCCTGACTACAGCTCTGTTATCAGGGTTCTACCTCCAGCTAGGGCAGAGAGAGGACACTCCCGCTTATCGGTGATGCTTTCCTGACCTCTAAGCACACCTCAGACTGAAAATGGATCATAAAGATGGAGTTTCTTATAGCTGTCTTACTTTTTATTCATACAATTATAATAGATTTAAAATGAATAGAGAAAGTCATACATCTTAGCAATAGTTTTATATCTGAAGTATATTTCATTGGGGTAAAGAAAAATGCAAGAAAGATAAAATATTTGTGTGATTTTATTCTCTATGTCCACAATATCAAGTTAACCATGAACATGGAGGAATGCTGTCCATAAGCCTTTCAGTTAGGAAACATGGCATTACGATCAAATGGGATTTTTGTTGACTGTATATAGTAAAGGAATATGAGGGGCAAGCTTTCTCACTTGGATCTTTTCTGATGTCCAGGAGGCTTCCACTACCATGGTCCCAGCAACATTGCTGAAGGAATTTGGCTGTTTTAAATTGATGAACTTGCCGGGCGGTGGTGGCGCACGCCTTTAATCCCAGCACTCGGGAGGCAGAGGCAGGCGGATCTCTGTGAGTTCGAGACCAGCCTGGTCTACAAGAGCTAGTTCCAGGACAGGCTCCAAAACCACAGAGAAACCCTGTCTCGAAAAACCAAAAAAAAAAAAAAAAAAAAAGATGAACTTTATTGTTTAAAGAAATTTTATTTTAAAAAATAAATTCAGTCATACAACAGAGAGACCCCTCCAGAAAGAAAGCACACCAGCATCCCCCTCTTTTAACACCCCATTCAAAAGGTGTGCATTTGTTACCCTAGGTGAGCCTGCTTCGACACATCTTTGTCACCCACTGGTAACTTCAGACCTGTGTCTGCACAGTAGAAATCAAATGAATTTAAGACTTCGAATGTTTTCATATTAGCATGTACTTTTTAAAAATTATTTTAACTTTCTTTGTGTTGCTTTAGAAAATTTGATGTTTTTTTTTTCTCTTAAAACCACACTGTTTATGTAAGTAAGCACACTTGACCTTTAAAATATGTTGACTAACAAATTCCATTCTATCGCTTTTTTAATGCAGCTCTAAGGAACACTCACAGAGTTTCACTTGTTATATGAATATAACTTCCTAGCTATAGTTTTATTTGTTGTATTAAAATGACTCAATATGGGAGCTATAGAGAGTTTTTACAGTAAAGGAACATCCAAAGGTTAAGCCAAAATATTCAGAGTCATTGAAGAAAGACCTTTAGAGCTCTTAATAATTTAGCTGATGTCTTCACTAACTTCCAATTGCTGTGATAAAAAGCAATTTGTGGAGGAAAGGGTTTATTTCATCTTAAAGCTTCAGGCCCAGCATCCAGGGAAGTCTGGGTATGAACTCAAGGCTGGAACCTGGAGTCTAGGACTGATACAGAGGCTAGGATGGGATCTTGCTGGCTGCTTTCCATGGCTTGTTTGCCCTGCCTTCTTATAGCACCTAAAACCCCCAGTCCAGGGTCAGTACTGCCACAGCAATTTGGGACCTCCATATCAATCAGCGGTTAAGAAAATGCCCTAAAGACCTGACTACAGGCCAGTCCCATGAAGGCATTCATCTAAACTTTCTATGATCCTAGCTTGTATCAAGTTGACATAGAACTATCCAGCACAGTTACATGCATGTGTGTGTGTGTGCGCGTGTGCACATATGCACACGCGCTAATACACACATCTTTGTGTCCAGATGCTCTAACATGATGCTATATAAAAAGACTGTACTATGTGTTTTTGCATGCATTCTTCTTTATTGATGATATTGAATACTGTGAGAATTTTTTCTGAGACAGATTCAAGATAATGTACCTCTCAGTATGCACTGGGCTGGTGGCAAGCACTGTTAAAAATATATGTAAATTGAAAAAGCATGGGATAAAACTGGACTCTCTGAACATGGCGAACTATGAGGGCTGATGAGACGCAAAGGACAATGGCACGGGGGTTTGATCCTACGTAATGTGATGGCTTTGTGGGAGCCCAGCCAGTTTGGATGTTCACCTTCCTAGATATGGACGGAGGGGGGAGGTCCTAGGTCTTATCACAGGGCAGAAAACCCTGACTGCTCTTTGGACTGGAGAGGGAGGGGGAAAGGAGTGGGGGGAGGGGGAGAAGGGTGGGAGGAGGGGGCGTAGGGGGGGGAGGAGGGGGAGGGAAATGGGAGGCTGGGAGGAGGTGGAAACTTGTTTTTTTTTTTTCTCCTTTTCTCAATAAAAAAAAAAAAAAAAAAAGATCCGAGTTTAGCTCCCAGCACCCACATCAGGCGTAACACCACAACCACCACAGCCTGGGGTCTGATGGCCTTCTCATGTGCCCACACGCGTGCAGCATGCACTGACACAAACAAGTGAATGAAAATATATCTTAGGAGCCTAAAGAGATGGCTCAGTGGTTAAGAGCACTGACTGCTCTTCCAAAGGTCCTGAGTTCAATTCCCAGCAACCACATGGCCGCTCACAACCACCTGTAATGAGGTCTGGTGCCCTCTTCTGGCCTCACACAGACAGAACACTTTATGCATAATAAATAAATAAATCTTAAAAAAATATATATGTAAATTGGTAATGCTAATAAGTTTTTAAGTTGTTGTTATATCATTCCTTCTGATATTAATTTTATTAAAAATAGTAAAAATGGTGGAGGAACAGTTCAACTCTCTCACTGCACTAGCAATCAATCAAAATGATGTCTAGTCAAATAGTCAGCTAGACTGCCTTCATCCTCAAGATTGATGGGGAAACTATCAACCAATCACATCTAGTTAGGGTGTGGCTACCTGGAGCCCCAGTTACGAAACTGGCATTCTCTCTCTCTTTCTCTCTCTCTCTCTCTCTCTCTCTCTCTCTCTCTCTCTCTCCTCTCTCTGTGGTGCCTAACAGACGGATTGGACTTCGGACCTCCCACTCTTGTAGCGTTAGTTTGCCCTTTTCAACTATTAAAAAATAACTGTTATTCTTGAGCTGGTCTGGTTATTTATCGTACCAACCCAAGATTCTATGGATGCTTTGAAATTATGACATAAGAATCACAGCTGCAAACAGAGGCAGAGACTCGCATCAGAGCCCTTGACTAAGCTCCCAAAGTCCAGTTGAAAAGTGGGAGGAGTGAGAATATAAGCAAAGAGGTTATGCCGTGATGGATACACCAACTAAAACCATCTACCTGAGCTAATGGGAGCTCACCAACACCAGGCAGACTGGGAAGGAGCAGGCATAGGACCAAATTAGTCCCTCTGAATGAGGCTGACAGTTGCAAGGAAGGGGCAGACTGAGGGGCCACTGACGGTGGCACCAGGACTTATTACTACTGCTGAAACTGGCTTTGGGGGAACCTATTCTCTTTGGATGGATACCTTGCTCAGCCTAGATATACTAAGGAGGGTCTTAAACCTCTCTGGGGAGTGGATGAGGGTGAGGTGGGGGAGTAAGTGAAGGGAATGGGAGGAAAGGAATGAGTGGGAACTTGGATTGGTATATATGATGAAAAAAGAAGAAAAAAATCACATCTTCACATACTCATGAACGTACTATCACAGCTAAGGCTGATAAAATGTTAGTTACAGAGATTTTGTTTTTGTTTTTTTTGTTTTAAATATGCTTCAATGAATTGTAGGTGTCAGTGAAGGAAGCAATTCTTACCATGAAGGAAAAAAAGACATGGTTTATCCTGAAGCAAAATGATTCACCATGGACTGGTTATATAGTTTTAGGTCTCCGCGGACACCATGTTCTAATGAGTTATTAATTTCTCGAAGCTTTCATAGTAACTAAACAAAGAAATCTATAAATCAAAATGCCTTTCAAATACATTGGAAGTGCATCAACAAGACCTTGCAGACCTTTGCCGTAGGCTTTGGAAGTTATTTGACAATGTTCTTGGTTGGTGGAAAACTAGAGTTCTGTTTAGTTAGTACATCCCAAATGGTTTTACTATGATTATGATTATTATTTATCATCTCAAACAATACACCCTGACCACAGTTTCCCCTCTTTCCACTCCTCTCAGCCCCCCAAACTTTCCCTATCTCCCAGATCCACTCCTCTTCCATTTCTTGTCAGAAAAGACCTGGTCTCCCAGTAATATCAACCAAATACAATCTAACAAGACATACAATAAGACTAGGCATGAACCCTCATATCAAGACTGAGCAGGGCAACCCACAAGGGTCCCAAGGGCAGGCAAATGAGTCAGGGCTACACCCTCACTCCCACTGTTAAAGAGTCCACATGAAGAACAAACTAACAATCGTAACATATGCAGAGGACCTAACACAGACCCGTTCAGTCTCAGAGACTTCCACTTCAGTCTCTGTGAGGCCCCATGTCTGTGGTGGGGGCAGTGCACCATAGGTGCAGTAAAGCAGTTGGGGGTAGGGGGTGGGGGATGAGTGATTAGCATAGCAAAATAGCCAGATGGAGGCAACTGGAGGATTTGTGTTAACAAGAAACAAGATCAAACAGAAAATATTAACTAACAAAAAGAACGGGCTGAACAGGGTTTGACCATCTAGGCAAAATAAGGAAAGAAACACAGAGAGAGAGCAAGAAAGGACGGAGCAGACAGAAACTGAAGAGGAAGAAAGACAATAGGAAGCCAGGAAGCAGTAGATGCAGGCCCTGGTTATAGGAAGACTTCTTGTGTGGTGCTAAGAGCCACAGAGGCCCAAGTTGGGGGGATAAGTAGGGGCTGTAACACGTTGAGAGCTAGGGGTCCAACGAGGGAGGTCTGCAGAGGATATAACTCCAAAAGCTGTTAGCTGCTGATGTCTTCTTGGTCCCGCGGCTGCTGTTCCCCTCTGAAACTCAGAGGGAAACAGGAGCGGCTTTCAGCACAGAAGTGAGAGCTCAGTTCCTTTGCAATGGTGTACCTTTGCTTATTTAGCCGCAATCAGCTTAAAAAATTTGTAATGTAAATACTGCGTTTGTATTATGTAGACTTACAATTTAAAATCAGGTTCCTGACAAAAACTAGATTTTCATTTCAATAAAATTATTTCTGCTTTAAAAAGGTTTGGCTGGTGTTTCTAACTTTTATTATTGTAACTAAGATTTAGATGAATATCTTGTAGTTGTGAATTTCTCTACTACCTGCATTTCTTTAACCGTGAGACTTTTGTACATATAGCCATATAGCTGTTTAAAGTTCATATGAAAGACTCATTTCGCACAAATGGGTTTTCCCAGTTATATAACATTATATTAATTTCCTAATATTATCAATACTCCTAATAAATAAAATTATCCTGTGATTTTTTTTCACATAAAATCCAGATTCTTTAATCCTGTCATTTGTTTTTTGCTTTGTAGATTGAGCAGAGTTCTATATAAAGACATTTGCAATAACAAGATATGTTCTCTGGTATAATTTATGTAAGTTTAATTGCATGGTGAGGCGGATGACATATCTCAGTGGTAGAGAACTTTCTCAGTGTACATGAGTTTAATCATAAGCATTATAAAAATACATAAAAATAAATAATGGAAGTATAACTACTCTAGTTATGCTAGGTGCCTTTTGGAATTTGAAATAAATACTGATGTAGATTTAATTTTTCTGAAGTTGTATCATTTTTCTCTCTTCATAAGCAATCTAAAAATGATTTTATTTAACTTAACTGGCAATTACGTTATTTTTGTTATTTTCTAATATGAGGGAAAATAACATTTTAATAACATTTCAAACGTTCCTTAAGCAGCATTTAATTCTGTTTATCATGAATAATAAAAAAACAAGCAATTATCAAATTTCTCTTTCACTTGACAATAACAGTGATCAGAAAACAGATGAACTGAAACAATGTCCTTCTGTGGCGAGGAGAGCTGAATAGGCTTGGGGAGCTGTGCAGTTTTTCTGTGACTGTAGGCATTGCACACTGAACACAACTATGAACTGTATATGCATGTAGTACTGCCAGTCTCTGTATTAAAAGGTGGATTGCCTTTTATGAGTGGAAATTACTAAAGAAGCTCAAAAGCTATCTTGTTCCTTGAATACCCATAATATCATCACCAACTCTCCCTAACAGTTCATCGTGTTCTAAAAAGCTTCAGGGTGCCCATGTTTAAACCATTCTTTCCAGTTATTCATGGTCATTGAAGGTTTATCACAGAGTCTGGGTTAATTCTGTTTAAAATTCCAACACATTGACCATCCTGTCTATAAATCATAAAAAGATGAATTTATTTCTCACCAGAATTAATTCTAGATTAGAATATGGTGACTTGTATAGGCCTTTCTTTTTAATAGGGCTTCTATTCAGACAATGTGCAGAACTGTAGTCAACAGAAAAATGGCAGAACCTTTTTTTTTTTAATAATTTTTTTTAATTAAGAAAAGAAGAAAAAAAACATAAACAAAAAACAAGTTTCCACCTCCTCCCAGCCTCCCATTTCCCTCCCCCTCCTCCCACCCTTCTACCCCTCCCCCCACTCCTCTCCCCCTCCCTCTCCAGTCCACAGAGCAGTCCAGGTTCCCTGCCCTGTGGTAAGGACGGAGGGGGCAGAACCTTTTACTTTATGACTTCTTCAGAAAGGAGATGATAAATCACAATTATATAAACTGAGAGAACACATAACATACCTATAGGCTTCACAATAATAATCAGGGCAAGAGGAACCCATTGCATTTGCAAGATTAGAGCTAATCGTTTTTGCAGGGAGTGCAATAAATCAATTTTGAAAATGTCAAGTCAAATCAGGTGTGCTAAGCTATTAACTAGTATGTGGTTTACAACAAAACCAGAAATTGAGTTATAGAATTTATTTCAGACACCTTCATTTGCAAACCACATAAGGAATGTCTAAGCCATGTTTATATATACAAGCATCTCATGCAGAGATAGGAAAAGAATTCAGCATACAATGCAAAGTAATCCTATTTCTACTTCAAAGAAATTGAATCAATTCATGAAGTTAAGACTTAAATGTTAATCATCATCCCTTTATGGCATTGTGTCCTTAATAGAATCAAGAAACACTAGGTAAAAAATAATTTCATTTTCAGCACACTGTGCAAAGTTTTTATTTAAAAAATACTTTATTTGCTTCTTATATGAGCCTTGTCCATCCTTGATGTGAGGGTTTGTGCTGAGGCTTATTGCATTTGTTATGATATATTTTATATGTGTTCGTTTGCTATCACTGGAAGGCCTGCCCTTTTCTCAAGGGGAACTGAGGAGCAGTAGATCTGGGGGAAGAGAGAGATGAGAGAGTTGGGAGGAGTGGAGGGAGGGGAGACTGTGTCCAGGATGTATTGTATGAAAAGAAAAATATTTAAAAAGTAAAAAGTAACACATGATTAGAAAATGATCTTAGATTTGCAAATTAATTCTGCAGCCAGGCTAAATGAAGTAATGAATAAAGTGGGGGTAGATTTAAAGATCAATGTTGAACCCAATGATTCTTCTCTCTGGTAGAGAATGTTTTGTCCAAAAGGCTGCCCTCAACTAATCATCAAATTGCTTAATGATATGTCACAAAGGCCTTTTCAGTAACACAGAAGGAACAAAAGCTGCAATGCTCAGATTCATGATAGATGGTTAGGAAAAGGAGATTCTGTTAACTAATTGCTTTGAATCCATTACATTATTATTCTTCCCTGTTTAAAAGTCATGCTTTTGTTCAATGTTTTATGCTTAGATGCAAATTTGACTGAAAACTACCATATTTAAATGACAGAAAAATGTTCAAGCACCGAGGTAAATATATTAACAATACCTTATCATGGGTTGATGGTTGAAACTTCAAGTTACCAGGACAGAGACCCAGAGATTTGACAACATATTTTAATAGCATTGCGGGGGAAAAAGAAACTCTGTACGTGGCTCATAGACGCCACTTTGCCACTTGTAATGTATTAGGCTATTAATAGGAAAGTTATACGAAGGTCTGAGGTCATTTCTCACTCTAAATGATGTTTTTCAACCTTGACTGAACTTTGGAACCACCTGGGAGATTTGGAAATTACCGATGTTTAGCTTTCACCCTCAGCATTTCTGCTGAAATTGATCTGAGGTCCAGGCTGGACATTAGAACTCTGTAGCGAGGTTGGAAATCACTGTCCCAGAAAATCTTGGGATATTAGGTTTTAAAGGAGACATATGCAGACATAACCAAGTTGCAAATATTATGGCAAAATTAATAATGAGTATTGGTTAAAGATATCACATATCAGACAAGGAAAGCAACTAGGGAAACATTTCTCCAACCCTAAAAAGGTGTTTGCCTTGGAATTAAGAGTATGAAAACAATAGTCTAAATAATCTCTATGAAAACAATGAGTATTATATGAATAGTTCTCAGCAAAATTGATTGTGTCAATGATGAATTTGTTTATGAAGCTATAATAAAGCAAAGGGAGATTCTCAAATTAGTGCTTCTAAGAGGCAAAATAACATCGGGAGAGCACAGATGCTCAATTAAATTAGGCCAAATTATTTCTGATGTGTAATTGGTATCATTATTTTGAGTTTACTGTATTTTTTGAAAAAAAGGCTTTTTTCAAATCATGTCAACCAATCGAATGTTCATATTATTTTACACATAATATTTAATCTTCATAAATATAAATGATACGACAAACACATCACCGAAGTTTTTGTGGAGACCGTAAATATTTTTTTTTCCAGTCGGATAGTTAAACAGAATTGTTTCCCTAACTCTAGGGCTGGGGATTGGAGATTTGTCCTTTGTGACATAGGAGAAGAGTGGATGTGGGTATAAAAATAGTAAAGAAATAATTAGTTTTAAAAAAATACTGAACTCCACATTTAGCAAAGTTAATAAGAGTCCTTATGGTCTTAAAGCTTCATATCAGCATATAAATGAGAACTACAAACCAACAGAGAATAACCTCAGCATCCAAGAGTATTTAGCTCAAAATATCTTCTTTCTCCTGATAATTCTGTATCCCCTAGTTTTTCTTCAGACAGATGGTTTTTCCCTTAAAAGACTCAAAATAAATTTTGTTTCCTTTGTGGTTTACATTTTTTCAGGGACCATTGTTAGGAAAAAAATAACATTTTAAAATGCATTTTGAATTAACTGGCTCTTGTATAGTCTGTGTTTTAGTAATTTAGCTCAGTTGATATTGTCTAGATAATCAAAAATAATTGTTAAAGCTACAAATCGCATCAATTATTTTTTGAGGGGGATATGGTAGCTTAGCAGAATATTATATTCTTTGACATTTTGAATATTTAAATTGTTACATTATGAATAATTTGAAATATTTAACCTTATGACCATTTGATATAGCAGTAAGTTAGCATACAGGTACTACAAAGAGAAAGATTGTGACATAGAAGTTATCAAAGGAAAAAGCAAAAGTCTTAAATTATGTTTCTTTTCTTAGAATTTGTGTAGACTTCTAAAGGAGCAGCAGAAGTTTGTGTGCAGTCATTAGGTAAACTCTGATAGTTCTACTCTCTTGACAGTACCCCAGCCCATGACTGAGATGGGCCCTAAGGTGATGTAAGGAAACATCCAAGGGTTAAGAGCTCTCGGCTGAACTCTGTCTCTGATCAGATCTTATGATGGTACCCTAGAAAGTGAGTAGGACAGAGAAAGGATTCATGAAATACCATAGATTCCACATCAAACAGCTGAATAAGGACACTGTGGTCAAAGCAAAGTTAAAAGGGGGAGGGGCATATGGAAAGAAGTTAATCATTTAATCAGTTCTCCATACACTAATTTTAACAGGTCACATCTGAAAGGACACAAAAAAATAATACAAAGACTAAATGGCTGGTGGCAAGGGTTCTCTAAACAAAGTGTGCCAGCCCTGGTCATCCAGAAGCTCCTTTGTGCCATGTGTGAACAGCTCTTTCTCGGAGGACACATTGTCTAGGTGTGTGGCTCAGTGTTCTTATCTCCATTCTACTGACTCACAGTCTAGAGAGGGAAGACACCTCCCTGGCAATGGTCAGGCTAACTCTGTAAACAATATTCTTCACCAAGAGGCTTGTCTCTAATGACACACTTCTTCCAGCATGGCCACAATTACTCCAGCAAGGCCACACCTACTCCAAGGCCAATTATTCCAACAAAGCCACAGCCGCTCTAACAAGACTACACCTACTTCTCCAAGGCCACAGCCAGTCCAACAAAGCAAATCACCCCAATAAGGCCACACCCACTCCATCAAGACCACACCCACTCCAACAACGCCACACCTCTTCCAATTTAGCCACACTTCGTAATACTGTAGCTCCCTAGGAGGGCCAGTTTCATTCAAACAACCCCCAAAAGGAATACTGTGTAAACTGTTTCAGCAGGTATGTAAATTCTAGTAGAGAGTCAGGGACTTCCTCTCAGAACAACCAAGATGTGTTTCCTGGGGTGGGGGGATTCTGTTTATCAAAGAGGAAGCTGGCAGCTACTATGCTGTCTAGATTGTTCCACCTTCTTTACATGCGTGTGTAATTCTGCCTGAATGTAAGAAATTTAAATGTCAGCCTTCTTAAATGTGTTTTGTGTAAGTTGTGTATACAGATTTATTTTAAGGTGAGAGGAGAAGGAAGAGAACATTAATTCCAGATGGCTTTAAGCAAATATTAGAAAGGTGAGCTCTCATAGGCTTCCAAATATCTTTTGGCTAGTTGACATTTACAAACCCTGAGCCAGCTAAGCTTTCTCCCTTAGCAATATTAAGGCTTTATAGCGTGTCAAGGATGTGTGGAATGAACTATGCCGTTCAAGAATAGCAAAGAAAAGACAGGACTGTATCCACTGTGAGTAGAGATCAGGAAATCGCACTTTGTGTTATACGAAACATCATATTATATAGCATTACAGGGTGTAATCATCTTGTGTGCTGCTTACGGTGTTGGAAATGTTTTTTTTCCTTTTCACCTTGCTACTTTAAGAACCACTTTTGATTTTATTTATTTATTCATTCATTTATTTGAGTAGCAAATTATCTCCTTCAGTTTGTGAAAACTGTTTGAAATTCCGGAGGATATCCCGTAAAACTTAGGAAAACAGTCAGCAGTGTTGATAGGAAGTGCTAACAAAGAATTGCTTAAGGCTGTAAATTGAAAACCAACTAATTCTACTTCTTTAAATTGTGTGTGTGTGTGTGTGTGTGTGTGACTCACTCCTCTCTCTTATATAACAACATGTTATGTATGTGCAAACCGTTAATGTTAGAGACAGAAAAATTGATAAGAAAACATAATCTCAAAACAGTTCGCAAACAATTGTCTATCTTCATCCTCACAGTGCAGCTGGAGGAAATAGGTCTAAGCAGTATGTGTGGGTGATAATAGCTGATGCTACTGGTACACAGGAAAATATTTCAGATGTATGCAAATATGGAAATAAGTCTAGGGATTATTTCAAGCTTTAAATTTTTTTTATTTTCAAATGTTTATTATGGTAAAAATATAGATAGCATAAAAGATACTTTCTTAATGACTTTTAATTATACAACCCAGTGTTAAATCATTACTCTTCTGATTTCAAAATTGAAATTTCATGAATTAAAGGCTTCCTTTTCAATTTTCTAGCAGACCCTGCCAGCCATTCTCCTGATTTAATGATCTTATTTATTAATTCCTGAAAGCTATGCCCATTCAGAAATAAAAGCAATTTAATAGTGTAAACATATTACAACTATTTCATTAAATCAAGACTGCTTGCTACTTGTTTCTCTGCTCTGTGGTTTTTGTTTTTCTTTGGTCATTTTTGAGATTATAATGTAATTCCAACATATCTTCTTTTAATGCCCTCATTAGTAAACCCTCCTATGTATACTTCCTCCAAATTTAAGGCCTCTTTTTTCTCATTAATTGCTGTTGTATGTGTCTATGTATATTCATATACACTCCTAAACATAGCATGGTCAGTTCATATTCTGTTACTTTATATCCATTTTCAAGGCAGATCATTGACACTGGACAACCAATTGGTGTTTTCTTCCCTGGGATGACTGCCTCTTCCACTACCAGTTTTCCTTAGTTTTCTGTGTAGGGTTGGGGCCTCTGGGTTTTGCTCATTCACCATCGCATGTCTATTCGTTGTAATATGAGCGGCGGGGCTGCGTCCCCGGCACCCCGGCTGCCTGGCTAGCTTATGCCCCGAAATAATTACACGGACACTGTATTCTTTTAAACACTGCTTGGCCCATTTCTATCTAGCCTCTTCTAGGCTAATTCTCACATATTAATTTAGCCCATTTCTAATCATCTGTGTGTAGCACCCCAAGGTGTGCTTACCAGGAAGATTCTAGCCTACGTCCATCCTGGGTCAGAGCTTCATCGCTCACGTCTGCCCGGGAGACGGGAGCATGGCGTCTCTCTCTGAGGCATCTGCCTCAGAGAGGAGAGCTGTCGAGTCTGAGCTCACTTCCTCTTTCTCCCAGCATTCTGTTCTGTTTACTCCTCCCACCTATGTTTTAACCTATGAGGGCCAAGCAGTTTCTTTATTGCTTAACCAATGAAATCAACAGATTGATATATGAAACTCCCACATCATCTATTGGCATCATCCTTGTTCACCTTGTACTGTCATGGTGCAGAGAATTTATAGATGCAGCTTGTGATGTTAGCAAGAGGCACAATCTAGCAGAAAGCTTTTACTATCTCTTCCCCCTCCCTCTTGTCCCTGTCTCTTTCTTTCTCTCCTTTCTATAGCTTCTCACCTATAATCGTGTGTAAGTTTATATGTAATTATAAATACATGCACACATATACTGCAAATGGATTTAATAACAATCAATGCATTTACAAGATATTATCAACAAAACTTTAAAAATTTAAAAACCAACACTTAGGAAAACAAATTCCTCCAAGGAGTTTATGACTTCTGTGTAAAGTGATTATCACTTTACACAGTGATAGTCTTGATATATGTATGGATACCTATAATCAGATCCATTCTGTTTAATATTTTTACTTTTCATGGCTAGAAATGTTTATAATTATTCAACTTACTTCACAATTTCTCTTATGTTTGTAGTAAATATTTGAGTAGGAAAAATATAAAGTTCACTTTAAAGTTAACAAAATATTAGTTTTTAGCATCATATAAGTGTATTATTTTATTATTAGTTATATAAGACAATAAAACAGATTGTATATGTTATATATCAGGGATTTATCTAACTAAATTAGCTACTTTAAGTATTTTCAATTTTTGGTTTTCTACATATATATTTATAAGTTTGTGGATATGCCAGCTAATACAGATAATATAAGTGTTATTTCTTTATCAGATTTTAGGCTTTCTCAAAAATTTGGACTGGATAGGGAGTTGTGTTTGGCTATTTTCATTTTAGTCCTCATATTTCTGTAGGTATTTTGATTGCCTTTTCTCAGACATTAAGGATTCCAGTCTATTTTTACTTTGTATATCTTCAAAATATAAATTTGTTCATTCACAGTCATAAGATAGTCTCTCTTGTGTGTACTGGTAATGGAGTCAATTTAGTATATCAAAATTCTTGGATTACTGAGAAAAGCCCTCCTTTGTTCTCTTCATTGCTGAGATATTATTCAGACACTCATAATAACCTTCATCCTCTAAAGAGGTACAATCCCATGTCTTGTCTGTGAACAAATTTAGGGTGTAAACAACAAAATATCCAGAAAAGCTTTGTCATTTTGGAAACAGGAAACAAACAAACAAATAAATATCCTGCACTTTTGACTATCCAGTTCATGTTTGCTTCATCTTACCTTCAGCCGCTAGCAATGACTCATTTACTTTCTATTTAGTCCTAGCATTTTCTATAGGTCGAATTATATTATATTTTACTCCTGCCCAGCCATCTTCACTTAACACAGCATTTTATGCTTCTTATGAGTGAACAATACTCCATTGCTTGCATATACCATCTTATTTATTTGTTTGACTGTTGATGGATATTTGCTTAGTTTTGCTTTTTGGCTATTATGTTTAAGTATCTCTGTAAACATTTGCATGTAGTGCTTTACAAGTATTTGTTTTCAATTTTATTAGATATGTTTCTAGGAGTGGAATTGTTTAGTTATTTGATAAACCTTAGTGTTTTGAAGAACAGCAAGCCCATTTACAAAGTGGTTGCATTATTTAGTACTCCCACATGTAATTATGTAAGACTGTTTGCACACTGTCATTTAATGTTAGTTTCTGTTTTATTTTGTTGTTGTTGTTGTTTTGACCAAAACTATTTTTGTTATGTCTTTGTGGTCTTGATCTGCATTTTGCTAATTCCTAATAATATCTTCTGACATCTTTTCCATTCAAATGTCTTTTCTGGTGAAATATCTGGTGATATCATCTACCCTCCTCTTTAAATCTGAGCTACCTTGTTTTATCACAGTTGAGCAAGAGGAGTACATTATATCCAAATACAAGTCACTTACAAGACAAATGATCTCCAAAACTGTTCTCATGATCTATAGTTTCTTTCACTGCCATGATGATGTCTTCAGAAGCATATAAAATTTAAGTACAATTTATCTCCTTCTCTCACATCACTTGCAATTAGATATCATTTCTAAAGAGCCATTGTATAATTCATAACCATTAAGTTTTGACTTGTTTACTTCAATGGGGTTTGTACTTCTATATTTTACATTCAAGCTTCTTCCCCCATTTTTGGCATACAAAGATTTCCACAGTAGCCTGGAATGGAGTATAACAAAGGTTTATTTATCTGGGGATAAACTCACAGAAAGTGTAGCTATCCGTAGTCTTCTGCAAGCACTGGGCACTGGAACTGAATCCAGCAGCCAGGAGGCCTGCTTATGTTTTTCATCAGCATTTAAAGTATGGAGATCACACCCAAGTAGGTCAGTATCTTACAGGCTATTGAATGAAGAATTTCCCACAGGACCCCACTTTCAGTAAAGTTTTGAAAGTGTCCTAAGGTCAGAATCAAATTTCATTGTTTAACATCTATTAACATCTATTATATTTCTAACTTTCCTGTTTTTCTTTTATTGTTACTTTTAGATGAAATCATTGTATTTATCGTTTTACATAAAATCTTTGCTAGACCAAAGTATAATTTATATTTTATTTCTAACTTTGATTAATCTACTCATTGGTTTTATGTTTATCTGTCTCCATCCCTGTCTCCACTTCTCTCTCTCTCTGTACGTGCACTTCCTTGGATTTTTTTTTATATAGCTGAATCTATTTCTTGATTATATATTAGAATATTCATACTTTACTTTCTGTTTTATACAAAGATAACTTTTTGTCTTCTTTTACAATCTGATAGAGTATTTATTTTTTTTGTACAGTTCCCTTGGATTTTAAGAAATTAAGCTACAATGAGTGTGAAAGGTGGATGAAAGTGATATTCTGTATATTCGTAAGACCAGCAACAAAGTCAATTGAGGTCACTGAAAGCATTTAAATTGACGGAGACATATGCACGTATAGTTGAAGTGACAAATAACAGATACACACACGGTCACATTCAAAAAGCCGTTCCACATGGGTACCAGCGAATATTTCATTTTCTGTAGATCTCTTAGTTGGTAAGTAATGAAACAGACACTAATCCATTAAATGACAGCCATAACAATTTCTTTTTGTCAAACTGGTTTTCATATCACTATAGGCTTTTTTTTTTTTACTAAATGTGTGGATGAACCTCACAATTTAGTTGAGATGAAGAACTTCTATTGAGCGATAAGTCAATGGTGAGGGTTTGTTGATATCTAATGATCTGATTTGACCAAGACTGCTTTACAGTACCCACAGACATGACAGACAGCATTCAAATTTTCATATGTACTATGACTGTGTGTTTGCTTTAATCAAATGCCTACATCTTTTGGTGTCATTAAAACAACCATTACTCACATCAGGCCCACATAAGATTGGCCCAGTCAGGGAACATTCAGTTATGAAAGCCAACAGTCCTATGAGGTTGAACCTTTTATAGTACTGTGAGAAAAGAAACAATGGCTTTCAGCAGTCTACCCACTGCTGAGATCACCAGGACCTAGTGAATAACTTCAAGCCTATGATTACACAGATCACCCTGGATAAACTCAGTGGGCTTCAAGACAAACTGAAGTACCCTTGCTCATTTATAGGAAACACATCAGTTAGACCAAAGTGTCCAGCAAAGAAATAGAGCAGGGATGAGAGGAGTTAGTATGTTATGTAGATGTGTGTTCACATGTGTTCACACATGTAAATAAAGCATATACTGACTTGTCAAAGAACAAATTTAATTAGTAAATTCTGAAGCAAAAACTGTAAATTCACAAAATAAAAACTTTCATACACTCACTATACACTCTCTGTAGGTTTATTCTGGTACCACGTCATTTAACAATTTTTTGTCACTACATGTTGGAATAAATTTGTGTGGATATAAATCAAAGCTGTCTAAAGGTAGACATTTCATTTTTATAGACTTATTAAAATCCAGCATAGAGGTGTGTCTACATAAGATCATGAAATCAAACATTCAGAAGCAGTATATTTTCTGCAGTGTTCTGAAGTAAGTGGCTAAAATCAAAAGAAATAAGTGAACTGAACTTAAAAATTGATTTGTTAACTTTTTTTCTTTAGGTAGATAGTACGGATAGAATACTTAAGCTCCGTTGAGTTACATTTAAAATACTGCTATATATAAGCATAGTAGCACTCATTTTTTTTGGAGTTTCTTTTCCTTTGGGGGTTGAAAATAATTAATGTAGCTCTCAGGAGCACCCTCTCTATGTTTGTTAATCTGGCTTCTGGCTCTGCCTGCTCAGTCTCCCATTTGCTGCCCTCTGAAAAAGCACTTCTTTGGGCTGGCAGGTGATGTGCTCTTAGCTGTTTCCTTATCAGTAGAAAGATAAGAAAATCATGGATAGATGGGGCATGCATCTAAAAGATGCATCTGATTTAGTTATGGAATTTTCCTCTAAAAAAGAATATGAAGAGTGAGTGACTGTTTATAAAGCTGAATAAGCAGCCTTAAACCATGGAGAAAATGTGTGAAGTTCAGAGCATATAGGACACCTGGTTTATTTTGACTATTTACCATCAATGGTACTGAAATATAAATAAGCTCCAAATTTTTCAAAGTCACATTTCCATGTGGGCCACATCTTTATCATTATGTTTATTTTAATAGTATAGAAAGGTCTGGGGTGTTTAAGTTGGCTAGGCTAGTGATGGTAAGGAAAAGTCTCCAGGACAGTTGGTCTTACTGGGAGTCAACTCAGAACCAGGTTTTAACTCTATCTTCATTTGTAAGCAAATGCCTTAATTATCTTTCTACTGCAGTGATAAAACACCATGACCAATGCAATTTATAAATGAATGAGTTTATTTGGGGCTCACAGCTCCAGAGAGTTCATGATGTAGAGGTAGCAGGTAGCCAGCAGCTAGAGACACCTGGGACCTCACAAATGCTATTGCAACAGGAGGCAGGGAACTAAGGGATGACACAAAGTTTTGAATCTTCTGTATCACCCACTAGTGACACACCTTCTTCAACAAGGCCACAGCTCCTAATCCAATACAGTTCCACTAACTAGGGATAAAGGATTTAAATGTAAGAGACTATGGGGACTTTCTTATTCAATGAACACAATAAAGTTCATTCACGATATAAGCAGTAGAGAAGAACAATTATGGGCTTCAGACTAACAAAGGCATCAACCCAGTTTTTCCAGTTATTAATATAAGATAACCAGGAATATTTTGCCTTCTAAGACTCCTGTCCTCATATCTCTAAATGCAGAAGTAACCAGCACTAAATTGGTGGAATTTGTGTAACTTATGTATAGTGTCTCACAAGTGACTGGCTTATCTTTGTACCAAATAAGTACTATTATAAAAGCAAGAGGTTTTTGGAATCATTATTTTGATACCCTCTAGTTCTAACTTACCTTAGCATGCCAGCCCAAAATGCCTTGACGTGATCATTTATAAACAGAAGACAGTTATTCTGTAGCATGGGAGTTAAATATCATGGAACTGTCCCCAGAAATGCTGTCTGCTGAAAGTGTCCTTTCTCCTTCAGAACTGATGCCTGTGTGGGTGCTCACAAAAGAGTAGTGAAGGAACTTTCTAAGTTCTCTTTCATAAAGGGCTTTCTCTCCAATTCAAGGTTACCTAAACACCTTCTAATTGTCTTATCTTCTAATATTACTACAATGGTTATTGTTTCAACAAAGGAATCCTGAGGGATACACACATTCATACTATGACACAAAGTACCAGGCAAGCAACAAATAACACACACACACACACACACACACACACACACACATATATAAAGATACAGACAGAGATACAGAAAAAACAAAATCAATCTGCTTTTGTGAAATATAAATTTATGCCTATTATACAAAACAAATATAGATATTTCAGCAAATAAAATATTATAAGAATTTTATGGATGATTCCTGGAAATACATTATCAATAAAATCATATTCTGATGACTCTTAGTCTTTGAAAACCTCCATCCCTTGTGAATCATGGGGCAAAAGAACAAAACCTAAAGTAGTAAAGAGAAGCTGATAATGTCTAATAAAGGTTTAAAGGAGCAGATGATCCCATGTCAGCATTTAGAGTATAAAAGGTAATTGTTCCCTTTGGAATTCACATTATGTAACCTTCCTCAAGGAAAGGGCACTCAACTAATCATCAGCATTACCTGAGCTTCATGTACAGGTGCCACACAGGGCTGGCCTTCTTCCAAAAACACAGCTGCTCCCACGTCAACCCTTTACCACCTGTGTGCATCAGGTCACAGCCCTTAAGTTGTTCTGATTTCAGAATGGCTTGTTGATGAACACCTCTAACTACAGGCTTTTGGATTTTCTCCATGGCATCATCCTTACAGAGTTTCATGCTTACTTTAAAAGAGGACCTCCTGGCTTTACAGCTATTCATAATTTCCATTGGCACAATTCTTCATTGTAAATTTATCACTCATATCCATTATCTTATCAGGAATCTTGATACCTTCAGTAGCTCTTCACAGTGCATTATAAAATTCCAGGGCTCTGAGAAGATCCTTCACCTTGATTTCTTATTCTCCCCATTCTTTGAATTTTAAAAAATTCTGTTCTTATATTTCTGACTCTGATACACAGTTTTATCTCTGCATTTTCTTAGACTTTACAGTTTCTTTATAGCTTCAGCTATTTCTTTAATAATCATAAATATCTCAGATGTTTTACAATATGGAATTTACATTCCTATTTAAAATGATTCATTGCCAAGCTAAACCTGCATCTATTCCCTTCAAAACTGACCACCATGAGCATAGAAATACAGCATTTCAAATAATTCTTCCTTGGATCTATATTCCATTCTAGTATTTTGTTAGTGAAGACTGAGCATAAATGGTCAAAAGACTGATGAGATTCAGGCAATGTACTGAAAAGTCTCTAAAGGAAGAGATGAATAGATTTCATTGAGACTGAATCATGGTTATAAATAAACTTAACTTTCCAGAACACTATATGCTATGGATTACAAAGCTTAATATACTATCAATTTCTTCTATAGTTTCAATGAATGTACCCATTAGGTTAACAGCTATTGGGTCTATATCATAACTAAAATACTATTTAAAATGATGATATTTTGTGGTAAACAATACTGACTGGGCCCTTTTACATGATTTTTTTTATGGAAACTACGGCTATTTTCTGAAAAACACAAAGATTATCTAATTTTCTATAAAAAAAAAGAAGAGTAGAAAACTTTAAAGCATGCAGCTGGCTGCTTTCTCCTTTAGAACTAAGTCTTCATTACTTCAGTAAGGCATAGATCAAATATCTATAACTATACATTTAAATTAAATTGGTAAATTTATGCACACATTTCGGTGTTACATATGGGGATGTAAAACATCTTGCCTGATACATTATTCATATTGATGGTAGCCATATCTGGAGTTTGTAGGTTCTTGGTTTCATTGGCTTTTATAGCTGCTTAGGTTAGATATATTATGCTGTATCAGTCCCTGTTTGCTCCAAACTACTTGGAGTTTTAAGAAGTTGGAATAACACAGTGTTAACGGTAAGGCAAATATGATAAATGTACCATGAATAGCACAAAATATTTCCTGCAATGTCACATGCAGAGTCATGCTGCATTTTGTCAATTTCTTGAATAAATATAAAAGTTCCCAACTCATGAATCAGTCCAGTATTCTGACTCCCACAGTGGAAACAGAAATTATGAAAACAGCTAGCTCCTAGTTACCATAAATCAGGGCTCCTATCCGATCCTGCTCAAAGAAAGCTATTTAGAGTGCTTCCATTTCAAATATATGCAAGAAGATGAGCTAATGAGCACCTGTACTTCTAAGATACCGGCTGATTTGCTTTTTGCTTTCATTAGCAGTCAATAGCCCAAATGATTAAATGTACCCAAGCAAATGCATTTGAAATGTATGTATATCTACATATCTAAATACCGGAACTCACCATAGGTGAGTGTTGTTATCTATACATTAACTCCTGATTTTTATGAGAATTTGCAAACATTGCTGTTATTGATCTTTTAAGTGGTGGCCAACAAACCATATCATTTTTTCCAAAGCCAACTATGGAGTGAGGAAAGAATGTGAGGCGCGCTCTGCTCACCTGAGGTACCGATTCTCACTTACATCTGTGCCTGATGAGTTAGTGCTGCCTTCTCAAATGAAACAGATGTTGAATTGCTTTCTCAAAAAATTGATGAAGCATTTTATTTGGTGAAAAATTATCATCATGCCATTAGAAGCCTGTATTTTGACTTAAAAGACTTATGTCCTACATGAATGAGGAGAAAATTGGGAAATAGGACTGCCAACTTGTAAAATTACATAAGTCCTCAAAGCTACAGTGTTACTAGGTAGACTCATAACAAACGAAAAGAAACAAATAGTTGAAGTCACAGATAAAATAGTAGTTAAATCATCATATCCTAGGTTAACGTGCATGCTGTCCATCAAATTTTAGATGAGAATGTGAATTGTTTCATGTTATAACAACTTACATATATGAAATTCCTTTTTTTGAAAATTTTTGACTTATTTCTTAGAAAACATTTCTAAATTCTTTATAGTGAATATTAAATATACTTGGAGTTTAAGAATTAATATAATTATTTTTTTGTCCTTGACCATAGGCTTTTGGCAAGGTTTAAAGTACCAGGCAGAAATCTGTCTTGTAGAGTAGGTCTTACATCCAATCAGAAAGTAGTTGGTAGCCCATCAATTCCATGCCATGATTGCACCAGTGTTTAAAGGTAGTATTGAAGCAGGCTGGGTATGGCCCCCACACACAGGATTTTCCTGTCAATTTGATGTTGATTTCTCTATTGCCTGCAATCAAAGTGAGTGTTGTGTATAGCAATTACTATTATGGTGGTCAACTGAAAGCAATGTCAGTGCCTGTGTTTAGACAGTTCAGAGCCTCCCTGCTCATAACACATCCTCTACTGCTTCAGATATTTACCTTTAATGACCCTTGTTTTCAGGAAACAGCATTTCCCACCAAGGCAGAGTGTTTCAGTATAAGCTCCTTTAAAACTGCATTATATTTCCTAACTAACTTACATACGAGTTAATTTCCATAAGACTTCTTGCACATCCTTAGTTTTGGATAACTGACCATCTCTTCTTTTCTCACTTTTTCTTAAACCTTTAACCCAGAGTCTACGGATTAAGTGTCCACTTAAGGACTGCCCACTGCCCTTCCATGTCGCCCATGCTCTACTTTTTCCTCCAAACCACTACTTTTTTTAGTTAATGATCATAGGTTTCCATAGAGATTTTCATGAGTGCTTTGTTTTGACTAAACTTTCCACCAACACTTCATTTCACCATCTACACCTCCTTCAATACAGTATCCCGTCTGCCCCTACTGTAGCCCTTCCCCTTTCTTAAGGCATCCACTCCCTGTAGCTCCATTAGTTCTTGGAATGCACATATACTCTCCTTTAAACATACGATAGTTTTGAAATCAGGATTTAAATATCAGAGTGAAAAGGTGGTGTTTCTCTTTCTGAGTCTAGATAATTTATCAAGATTTATCCAATTATGCAAATTTCACATAATTTTCTTCATATTGTATTAGTATTCTACTGTGTTTATATATCACAATTTCTTCTTGAATATGAATCTTTTTATTCTACTTTGTAGCTATCATGAATAAAGCCATAATAATCACAAATGTTCAAATATTTCTGTACTATGACACAGATTCCTTTGAGTATATGTCCAGAAGGGATATATCTGGATCATAATTCTATTTCTAGATTTTTTAAAAATAATCTTCTGACTGATTTCCAAAGTGACCACCTTGGTTTACACTTCTGCTGTAGTGTATAAGGTTTTCCCTTTTGCTAAATCTATTTATTGTCATTTGTCTTTCTGATCATTTCCTCATTTCTAGTGAAATGAAACCTTAAAGTGGTCTTAATCTACATTTCCCTGTTAGGTAATACATTTGAACACTTATAAATTGTTTTCTAGCCATTCATATTTCTTGTTTGGGGGAGTTTTGCTGAGCTCCATAGTCCCTTCTTTAATATGTCCGAGAGATATATTTTTGCAGTGGTTATTATTTAATGGAGACTCATACTTGATCACAGTGCCAAGCATAGGTAACTATGGTGCTCATCTGTCTGTGAGTCAACTCTATCAACTTCCCTACAGCCAATTCTCAAAGAACTCTCTGGAATATTGGTGAGAAGGACTTTAAGAGCTGCCAGGTTTGGAGGATTGAAAGGATGACCTATGGATATAATATGACTGCTATATGCATTAACTCGTGACAAGTGCAATAACCTGCACAAGATCAAGGTGACCAAAAGTCCAGCATCAATTGGAGAGGGTTTCTGACATCCATGTCTGCTGGAGATATTATTGGTAATTGATAGCTGCTCAAGAGGAAAAGCGTTACTAAGCTTTGGTGATGTGCACCTTGTAGATAGTCTGTGCGTATAGAGGTTGGCCACCACAACTATGCACATATGGGCAGTAGTGATTTGCCTCACGGGATTCTTTGTAACAATAAATACAGAGGACATGGATTTGGGAGAGATATGGGGAGTTGAACACTAGAGAGAAGGTAATGAGGGATTGATAAAATCAAATTTTATATATTTATCCTATTTCTAAAATAAATAAAAAAATATTTAAAGACTAATTATAGGTAAATGTTTAGGAAAGGAAGCAATCACAATGTTTATCAATTAAGTAAGTAAATGCTCAGGGAAGATATTTTAAAGTAAATGTTCCTCTTTAATAGAAATGATTAAATACTCAATTTTCCTATATCTTTATAACATATGAGTGAAAATATATGAGTGCCCTTGGGCCCACCTGCGACTCACAAAGTTCCAAAGACCTACTGTGTAAATGGTGCTGCTCCTGTCATGAAGACCTACTGTGTAAATGGTGCTACTCCTGTCATGAAGACCTACTGTGTAAATGGTGCTGCTCCTGTCATGAAGCCTGGATGTGACAGGATTAGTTTTGCATGTGATAAACAACTCTAGAACTCATATCACAACTGCTTATGGTCATGAGTATTTCCTTTCCAGACTCACAGTGGACTCTCATGGAGACAGTGACAGTGAAATTCCATCAGCACAATTCTGCTTGATTGTTTTTTTTTTTAATTTGAACACAAACTGTTAAGGTATACAATGTGACAGTTACAAAATGCACTAGGCATTGTAAAAAAAAAAAACATAGCCTTGGAATGAGCTATGATTTATAGGGAATGAGTTGTTGAAGATAAAAATTGCTAAATAGAAAATAGCACTTACAATTTTCAAATTGATTTAGATTGTTAGGTATCAACAATTTAGTGTGATATTAGACTTTATAAAGGATGAAACTTTATTCACTCCATCCTTTTCATGTATGTCTCAGTAATACTAAACGGTCTTTTAAGATCATTATTACTGGACTTTTGAAGAATTTATCCCTGAAAACAATAAAGATCTTACAGTGTTACAATTTGATTATTAGTCAGTATTAAAGTCAATCAGTTATTGGTTTCCATAATTACTTTTCATGATACTGTTTATGCAAACTTTCATGTATTTTCTTAGGTTATTTGAGTCTGTTCTATTATTCTCAGACAGCTGGAGAACATTATAATTTTCTTAAAATAATATTAAATTTATTGTCTAATCTTTTTAAATATATAAGAACTTCAGCCAAAAATTCTTCTGAAATATTTATGCTATTTTACAGAAGGAAACTTAAATAATACATTGGTCAAAGAATCAGTTTGTTAATGTTATACACATAATTATTGCCCAATAAATGTTTTTACGTCATCTTTTATATTAAATACATTTTCTAATATTATAAGCAATGTTATATGGACTATTCTAACTTATGTTTCTATTTACAGCAGATTTTACCCTTTCAAAATCTATTTGTTTTAATCCAATTCATTTATAAAAATATGACTTTTTAAACAATTTTTGTAAAAAAATTTAAAATATTAAGTTAGATTATACTTTGATTTTCTAATTTTATATGTCCTATAGCTTTAATTTAAATTCCATTTCATGTTCCTGTTTATTGATACAATTTCAAAGCTGCCTTTCTTATTTATACAGAGTTGGGACTTTAGATTCAAAATATTCTGAATGTGATGGAAGTCAAAGCTCAAACATTCCTTGAAAATGAGATTTTTCTGGGCTGGGAATCAGTGGCGTCTATTTCTTGATGCGGTTTGAGAGCAGGACTTGCTACGACTCTATGCATTAACAACCTAGAGAAGAAACGGGATAAAGGAAAGGCAAAGAGCACACATTCACACAGCAGAGAAACACTGAGGGACTAACAGAAATTCACTTTATTAAAATAAATTTACCAAAGGATAAAACACATTCTCTTTCACTGAGTTCAGGGAAGACTTCTTATTACTTCTAAATCCTTTTTTCTCTATAATAGTTTCCCCAAATGAATTATTTTTAAAATTCACTTTTGTATTTTGTATTTGCAAAGAACTTCCCTGTGTTACATTATTTTAGTCTCTTGACGATATATGCTAAGCATGCCTTATATTACTGATAGGGAAATTGTCTTGCTAATAATTACAATGACCTCCTCAAGGTAACAAGACTTATAGCTTGGAGAGCCAGTCCTGAGAGCCTGGTTGCCAAGACTGTCTGTGTGGTTTCCCATCTCACTATAAGATACCACCTCTGAGCCCAGAGCTCAGCTACTGAATAATGGATGGACAACAACCCACCAGAGGAAAACATCACTTTATTATTTATGAAAATTTATGTCCACTACATCCATCTTTATGGAGCCATTTTGTGATGATGGCAATGAAACCTTAAATCTGACATATACCAAGCATAAACTCTACCACTAAGCTGCACCTCCAGCCTCAGTAACCCACAGCTTTGGAGTACATGGCACATATTCTTCTGGCTTATTTTTTTTTTCTGTCATTGGATCGAGAACCTGACTCCATGAATTCCCTTTCCTTGGGTTATCCTGTAATTGTCTCCATCAGTTATACAACAGCAAATATCCCTGCCTGACTTTGCCTACTACCCACACTTATACTGTGATGCCACCTGGACAGATCTATTTGGACGTTACCACCTAACTCATGCTCAAAATGTCTGAAATTGAAGTAATCATTTTTCTCTCAAACTGTTTGTAGACAAAATAATGACCTTTGGCTCACTACGACCATGGCTTAGTCATCCCACACTGTGAACATGCTGTCTATACATTCCCTTGATCTGAATGGGTCCAAAATATATATTATAAATGTAATTCCTACTTTAAAGACATTAATAAGTAGGGTCTTGATGCCAGTAATTGAAGATTAAAAGGCAACATACAACTGACAAGATTAGCATCTTATAAAGTGTTGAACTACATTATCCTCTTATAGTTTCTATTTTGTGCTGTGTGAAAGTGTTTTCCATTTATGCCTTTAGTGATGAAACAAGTAGGCTCTCAATAGACACCTGCATCTTGTACTGTACAACTCTCGATATTAGGGAAGACATTTCTTGGTGTTATAAATTATTGAATCTCATGTCCTATTGTAGTAATGGTAATAGATTAACATGTGGAAAAAGGAATTAAGCTTGCTACCTGAATTAGAATTATTAATTGATTAAGAAATTAAAGTATTTCATTGGGTAATCTTCAAATGGGAAGACTAACTTAGATGTAAAAATTTGACCCATTGCAGCTACAAATATACTTAGACATGTAATAAGAGAAGAGTATCCTCTGTAACCTTTAAATGTGGTTGTGTAAGAATTATCAGAGAAATTTTTAGTAAAGGACTGCATAATATTCTAAATATGGATAGAGCCAAAGGGTGTAAAGGAGGCTATACATATTAAAAAGGCAAGAAAACAGGTTCTTATATACAGCTGAGAAGCAAATCAGATACTTTACCAATACCTTAGTGTTAGCAAGTTACCTTTGTTGGAACTCTGACCAGTAACATGTCATAATGGCGCTCTTCTAAACCACCAAGGATATGGTAATAGAGCATGAAAAAACTAGTTTGCAATTTGCTGTCTGGAAGTAGGATTATGTTGTATTACATACAATGAAAAATTTGCCAGGTGATTTGGAATTAGCTCAAAAATATGTCTAGAAGGCATTCACAGGGCTTGCATGGCATTTAAACACAGAATTTCCTTAACAATGCAAATCACAGTGTAGATGCTAATGTCTCTAAAGAAAGTGAGAAGCATGATGGAGAATGTCTACACTCGGTGACAGTAACAGTGAGAATGCCAGGATGATCATAAATAGCTTGTCAGTAGAAGGCTGGATGGTAAGTGATGACCTACTGAGTGCTGAAATGGAAAATAAGTAAGTTTTATTACAAGTCAGTAAGGAAAAAAGATTTTGTATATTGGAAAAGCATTTAGTTGAATTGTGAAATTCAAGAATGAGGAAAGAAAAACTCACAAATTGTACTAAAATTGAAGGAATTTCTTGGAAATTTCTTGAGACTTCATGCTTATCACTTCTTGAAACCTCTAAAAAATAAATGGGGAAAAGGAGATAATAAGAAAATCTGGATTATTTAGTTAATGTTCCTACTACCTACATTTAAAAGACATTATTAATTTCAAAAGTTTGTTTTTGGAACCTTCTTTACATATTGAAATCATAGATAGAAAACAGAAAACTGAGGAAGCTCTAAAAGCAAAGAATTCTTTCCCATAAAAGGCTAAGAGTGGGAACTGAGATGGCTCAGTGTGCAAAGTATTTGTGTGGAACCCTGAAACCTGAGTTTCATCCTTGGAACCCAAAGGAAGATGGAAAGAGAAATCTTAACCTCATAAAGTTGTCCACTGACCTTGGCACACTTACATGTGCCTACACCCATCACACACACTTATCAAGTAAAAATAAAATAGAAAAATAAAGGTTAATGAATTCTGTAAGAAGATATGGAGAGACTCGTAGCTTACCATCTCCACAGAGGATAAAAATAGAAATGAGATGATGAAGTCTCTTAGCAGTCTTTGAATATACAACAAAAGGTCCATAAATAGAGGCATATAATCCCCATAAGCTCCTGAGAATCAAATTCCTACCAAAATACTGCTATATTATGTCCAAAAATATACAAAGAACACAAAATTAAATAACAACATCTGATTCTAAGATATCCAAGGAGAGAGGCTAATTAAGCTACCAGACTGTGTATACATGCTCTAACTCATGAAGAGGAAAGATGATCAAGAAGGCAGCGCCTGGAGTCCATGGAGGGTAGACACACAGAGAGATCATATAGCATTGTTGCTTTCTTTCAGGTTATTATTTTAACTTAATATATTTAGTATTTTTTGTATGTGTGTGTTGTGTTCTCATGCTACATTATGTGTGTGTGTAGGTCAAAGAATGACTTTTTGGAGTAATTTCTGTCCTTTCACCTTTATAGGTATTGTCAGCATCGAATTCATGTTGTCTAACATGAATGGGAAGCACATTCTCCACTGAACCACCTGGCTATCCCAGGGGATTAGCTGGAGGCATTGAAACTGAATGGTGCTTGCCGATTTAAATTGTAAAACTGTACAACACCTGAAGATCTCATTATCTTTCCCTTTGTCCCCTCTTTGAACAAGATTATCTGTAACTACTATCTCATACTGGTCTTAATTTGTGTTCTGTGAGTGCTGTGGGTCTTTGGAGCTTTCGCATTGGATGAAATGTACGTAAAATTGGTGCCATAAAGTGATTATTGCCTTTCAGAAAATGGAGTGAGAATTAAGGTATTTTATGTGTGAGATAGATGAGTCCTTCTCAGGAGACTGAGGAAGACAATAGGGAACAGAAAACAGTGTCCTCTGCATGTCCTATATGCTAGAGTCTGTGGACATACCAAGTAGCAAAGGAAATTAATGCACAGTAAAATGAAGGTTGCCATGCCGGTTGCCTCCAATGTAGGCTTGGTTATGCTGAGATTATCAGGGTGAGTTCAGTACAACCACAAGAGTCACAAGTAGAAGGAAAGGCATGCAGTGCTTCTCTGGAGCATTTACATGAAACCTGATGTTAGCCCAAACAGATGTATTTGATGAGGATTCTTGAGAACACTAAAATAATGCATTTGTGCTAAATTTGTAGCAGATTTTCATAGGGTCAAAGGGAAACTGATAATGTAATATCTCTCCTGTTTTATTTCTGGTTTGAGATACCTTTGCTAATGCCCTTCCCCTCCTGAACTAGAAATCACTTTTCTTTGCTATCTTAACTAGATATCAAATTAATCAATTACTTTGTGTGGCTTAATTAGCTCCAAAATGTTTCTAAAATAGGTTTTCTCTTCACACCAATTAGCACGTCCTTTGATATGTTGCATATTTTAAATAAGAATTTATTAATATTCTTAAAATGTCTTCATATTTGGGTATTAACCCTCTTCTGATAATTTCCAAGAACATTTCATAATCTACCCTAACATACATACAAACTTAGCTTCCCATGTTTGTCTCCTGCCAAAATTCTACCATCGCTATTTTGTACTGAATACACTCCTGTTGTTGCCTTGGACACACCAGTGTCTAAACCCTCTTCTAGTGTCTGCAGTGCTCTAACACGGGTATACCTGTGAAATTTCTGCTTATATTGATAATCATTTTAGCTGCCGTCTGCTCTGTATTTCTACTTTGTGTTTTAATCTTTGACTAAAAACAGAGCAGCTTGATACTTAATAATATAAAGTGTGGGTATTTATTTATCTTTCAGTAAACTTCAAAGTACCTGTTTCATAGTAGCTGATGAATGCCTGGCTACTTAGTTGAATTAAACTCTTTCCTTATTGTGTTAGTCTCTGTCTAAAATTATTTCCCCATGCCGACAGCAAGTCATACACTACTATCAAATTCCATTTCCATGAGGTCAGGCAGACCACATGGCTTGTTTCTCATATCAGAATGACAAGGTAAAGGGATTTTCAAATAAAGTTAAGATCCCAATTCATTTTTTGAAAGTGAATCAAAAGTAAAATTAAACTCTAGAAGCCTGGATTAAGGTGAAATCCCTGAGGCAGGAACTGCTGAGTTCTCACTTGAGGGGGGAGATTCTCACACTCATCTTAAAGAAGCAGATAGCCACCATGTTATGAATTGCCTGTGAAAGCCCATGTGTGGGAAACTCTGGCCACTTGAGAGAATCCAGACAACAACCAACAGAAACCAGATCACACAATGGTCTGTCTTACTACAAGGAAACAATTCTCAACAAAGACAGTGTGCTCGAAAGCAGATCTCTCCCAGAAAAGCTCAGCGTGAGTTTTCATATAATTTAGCATCTTGATTCCAGGCTGTGGAAAATCATGTCAGGACTCCTAGCCCAAGGAAACAGTGAAATCATAAGCATGTGTTGCTTCGGTTTTATTTATTGGTAAAAATTTGCTTCGCATCAATAGGAATACATTCATGGAAATTCAAACTGTTGGGAAGATATTTGTTTGTTTATTTATTTATTAAAAAATTCGAATTCCCACTCCCCCTCTCCTCCCATTCCCTTTACACACCCTCCCACCCCACTCCTTCTAATCCTAAAAGAGGGTAAGGCACTTTGATTTATGGCAGGTCTAAGGCCCTCCCTACTACATCTAGGCTGAGCAAGGTATACATCCAAAGAGAATAAGATCCCAAAATGCGAGTATGTGTAATAGAGACAAATTCAAGTGCACTGTCAGTGGCCCCTCAGTCTGCTCCAACTGTCAACCACATTCATAGAGACTAGTTTGGTCCCATGCTTGTTCCTTCCCAGTCCAGCTGGAGTTGGTGAGTTCCCATTAGCTCAGGTAAACTGTTTTATTGGATGAACCCTTTTTGGTCTTGACCTCTTTGCTCATATTCTCATTCCTTCTACTCTTCAATTGGACCATGGTAGCTCAGTCCAGTGCTCTGCTGTGGGTCTCTGCCTCTGTTTCCATCTGTTGTTGGACAAAGGTTCTGTAGTGATATTTAAGATAATCTTTAGTCTGACTACGGGGTAAGTTCAGTTCAGACACCTTCTCCTTTATTGCCTATGGTCTTGGCTAAGGTCATCCTTGTCGATTCCTGGGAATTTTTATAGAGCCAGGTTTCTTGCTAACCCCAAAAAGGCTTCCTCAATCAAGATATCTCTTTCTTTGCTCTCATATCTGTCCTTCCTCCATCTCAACTATCTCATTCCCTCAAGCTCTCCCCAACCCTCCCCTTCTCCCCCGCTTTTTCCCCTTGTCCCCTTCCTTCTACCCTCTGACCCCATGCTCCCAAATTTTGTCAGGCGACCTTGTCTGTCATTGTTTTTTGCAGGTGAGTTGTACTCTAAAGTATATATGTACCACACTTTGCTTATCCATCGTTCAGTTGAGGGCCACCTAGGTTGTTTCCAGGTTCTGGCTATTACAAATAATGACAGTGTATTTTTAGTATTCAGGCACACCCTAGAACAGCGCCTCAGACCCTGTGCCAGCCAACCTGCATAGCAAATGGTATCCTGTCCTTTTAAGAGAAACTCAGCCCACTCTTAGTCTCTCTTCCTACTAAGTAAAGGGGACTTGGTCTCTTTTTCTTCTTTCTCTGTCTGTCTGTCTCTATCTCCCTCTCTCTCCACTTTCCCCCCTTTTTCCCCTCTGTTCCTCCCCTCTATGCCCCACGCCCCCCTTTTAAACCTTACACTAAATCTCCATCCACCTGGCTTATTTGTCCTTTACTTACCCTTCATGGATTGGACCACACCCACAGGCCACGGGACCTGCAAAGTTTCCAACTTGCTCAGAAACCTTTCACCTGTTCCCTTTAATGGGCTCCTACTTCCTGCCTTTTGCAACCATGCACTAATGTGACAATGTTGTAATTCCATCTGTGTATTAACCAGTCACTATGTCAAAGAATTCAGTACCTAATGGTCTCTAGAAACCCCATGACTGTTGTAATAGGTGCAGCGGGACTGTGTCCCCAGCACCCTGGCCGCCTGGCTAGCTTATGCTCCGAAATAACAACACACAAACTGTATTCTTTTAAACACTGCTTGGCCCATTTCTATCTAGCCTCTTCTAGGCTAATTCTCACACCTGGACTAGCCCATTTCTAATTATCTGTGTAGCCCATGAGGTGGCTTACCAGGGAGATTCTAGCCTACGTCCATCTGGGTCAGAGCTTCATCGCGTGTGCCTCAGAGAGAAGAGCTATCCCCGCGTCTGCCCAGGAGAGGGGAGCATGGCGTCTCTGCTCCAGAGAGCAGAGCTGTTGAGTCTGAGCTCACTTTCTCTTCCTCCCAGCATTCTGTTCTGTTTACTCCTCCCACCTATGTTTTAACCTATGAGGGCCAAGCAGTTTCTTTATTGCTTAACCAATGAAATCAACAGATTGATATATGACACACCCACATCACTTCCCCTTTTTCTGTTTAAACAAAAAAAGAAGGCTTTAACTTTAACATAGCAAAATTACATATAACAAAACAGTTATCAAGCAAGAATTACAGTTACAATATTTATATCTATTTTATCTTTTATCATAACAATGGAAAACTCAAACTATAACTATCTATCTATTCTTCAACTCCATCAAAAACTCCAGAAGAATACAATATTACCTAAGCAAACAAAAAGTAAGCAACTTTTAAAACTCTAGAAATGACAGATACATCTCGCTGCCTGGACAGTCACCCACAGTTCCTCTGTATCGTTGGGGCATCCATCTTAAGCCTACAGGCCCATGGTATCCAGAGACAATTCCATGAAGCAGGACATTTCAAAGTCAGTTCAGTCACTATCTGTTGTGTCCTGCAGAATGTCTCACAAATTCTTTCATGAATCAGGAACCCCGAAAGATCATCTCACCTTTAGGCAAGTTCAGCAGTCCTCTCTCTGCAGGTTCTCTGTGTCCAGTTTGTGCAATAGTCCAGGCAAGAGCAGTTTCTTGCCCAAATGGCTATCAAACTCCATAAGGATCCTCTTCGATGCCCATCTTCTTCTTGAAGTAGATTGGTGCTGCCAGGAGCAGAGTGTCTCATTGTCATGAAAAGTCCTAAGTTATTAAAACATTAAATGCCATATTCTGCAGTCTTTGAAAGATATAAAGAATGTCTATCTAACTAAAATGTATCTCTATATATCTAGAAAATCTAACTAACATGACTACAAGCTTGACTATTAATGATGATTATTCATTATCCTATATTTCTTAATAATACATTACATTTTTTAATGAACTACACAATCACAATATCTTAATCAATAGCAGAAATATGCATATACATATAACAAAATTAACCTTAAATCTCTATCAATAAAGCAAAATCTATACTAATACAAATTATTCATACCTATATCATATCCCCCTTTAAATGTAAAAGAACATTTATAAACATTTTTTGGGAAATTGGGTGCAGTTATTTCTCTCCAAACTGCTTCCTGCTGAATGGGGGCGTCGTTAATTAGGTCTTTCATTGTATAACCTGTGTGCTAGATTCATCTCAGTTGGCAGTTGAGTGAAGCAATTTTCTGAAGATGTTCACAGCAACCCTTCAGGAGGGTGTGGTCAATCATACCATATCGGAATAGAAGAAATGAACAGGGTCTCATCCTCTGTGAAAACAAAATAAGAAACTCCTTTCCAAAGCATCATGTCCTTAGATCCAAATTTTAAAGTCAAGGCATTTTCAAAGTATCTATGTTGGATTAGTTCAGCAGCATGTATAAACAAATATATTTTAGCAGCTGTTGCTCTTTTCTCAGCATTCAAATAATTCAAAGAAAGCATAATAGCATACAGTATCAAAATTCTCTGTGTATTTTCCATCTTTGTGTGCTTTATTTAACCTCTATTTTGTTTATTTTTACTTTTATTTTTTGCTTTTTGAGACAGGTTCTCTGTATCTTTGACCTGGAATAACTCTGTAGACCAGGCTGTCCTTGAACTCTCAGAGATCCACCTGTCTCTGCCTGCCAGGCATTGGAATTAAAGGTGTACGCTACTACACCTTGAACTCACAGAGATCTGTTTGTCTCTGCCTTCTAGGCACTGGGATTAAAGGCATGTGCTACCACACCTTGAAGTCACAGAGGTCAATCTCCCTCTGCCTCCCAAGTGTTGGGATTAAAGGTGTGTACTACCACACCCAACTACTTTCTTTCTTCCTTTTTTTTGTTTTTTACTTTAAGAACTTTTAGTCTGCATATATTTTTAACACTGTAAATCATTTAAAATTTTTCTTTGTCTTTGACGCTCTCTTTACTGTATCTCTCTCTCTTTTTCTGACCACATGAGTCTTTAATTAACCAAGCAATCTCAGTAGGACTAAAGTCGTGGCTTTGCCGGCTAGATGTAGCCCATTCCTTAGCTTTCTGCCATTCCAACCTTGTGGCTGAGGTACTGGCCAGAGCCACATTCAGAGCCACAAGTCTACAGTGTTTCAATGTCCCTGCCAGCAAGCGAGCTTCAGCAGCCTGTGCTTGCAAACCGCATGAACCGCCTGCATAAAAGAGTCAGAGTTTGCCCTGGCAGGACAGCCCAGAAAGCCGGCATTTTTAAATGGCGCAGCTTTTTTCCTGCTACGGCTGGAAACCGAAAAGCATGCGTTCAGCTTTTCGTCAACACCGTTTAAGTGTTTCATAGCAGGACCTCTTAAAAGAGCTGCAAGCTTTGCAGCTAGAGCTGAATCAAGAAGCCTCTCTTAGATGAGAGTGCTTGCTTGCCTCTGGCAAGCAGAGTAGACCCGAGAAATCGTTGCTACCACGTCGGATGCCATTTTGTTGTAATAAGGAGTGGCAGGGCTGTGTCCCCAGCACCCTGGCCGCCTGGCTAGCTTATGCTCTGAAATAACAACACACAAATTGTATTCTTTTAAACACTGCTTGGCCCATTTCTATCTAGCCTCTTCCAGGCTAATTCTCACACCTGGACTAGCCCATTTCTAATTATCTGTGTAGCCCATGAGGTGGCTTACCAGGGAGATTCTTACCTACGTCCATCTGGGTCGGAGCTTCATCATGTGTGCCTCAGAGAGAAGAGCTATCCCCGAGTCCACCCAGGAGAGGGGAGCATGGCGTCTCTGCTCCAGAGAGCAGAGCTGTCGAGTCTGAGCTCACTTCCTCTTCCTCCCAGCATTCTGTTCTGTTTACTCTTCCCACCTATGTTTTAACCTATGAGGGCCAAGCAGTTTCTTTATTGCTTAACCAATGAAATCATCAGATTGATATATGACACTCCCACATCACATGACGATCTTGCATAGAGACAGGTATTAACATTACTGATAAAATGACTTAACAGCATCAAATATTCTTAATATCATGTAATTAAAATGAAATATCACTATAGTGATAAGAAATAATGTGTAATCTCCAATCATAAGCAAATGTTCAAAGATCCTAAACTGAGAAACTCTGAACACCATGTCTGTTCCTTTCATAAGAGATAGGTAAAGTCTGAGTAACTCACCCAAAACAAAGAAACTTAACACCTAAAACCCATGCAAGAACAACTTCGATGAGATCTATTGATGCGTTATAATGTCAGCATTATTAACAATAATAATAGCAGTACAATCATGTTTAGAGTAATATTAAGTTCAATATACAACCTAGTCAATGGAGAGAAAGTAAAACATTTTATGAAAACATTGTTGTAAAATAATCCCATGACTTGTTGGTTAATGCTGTAAATGAAACTATTCAAATATTATTTTAACCCATGTAGCACATAGCTTTCTTTTTCTTAATGACTATTAATTAAGAGGCTAGTGGGAAATAAACATTAATGACTGAACATGTGAAGTTACTGATAGGTTGCTCCACTTTGAAATATTTTCTGTTAGTTTTCAATAAAAGGTGACTGATGCAGAGCATAGTAGCCCTGCTCCTTGGGGATACAATTAGCTATGTTGTTTACACGAACCATGTTGAGCTTGTAAGTGTCTGCACTCAGTTTGTGTCTGTCACCCTGGTCCGGCCATGTCTACAGTGGATTCTCAATGTGTTCCTATGCATATATTCAGCCTTTCCAGAGCTATCATTTAATTAGGTCACCAACAAACTCAAGGAAATGAATTCAAATTAGAAAACTTTTACAATTAATGTGAAAGTGTTTCAATATGGGTAACCTAAAATTTATAATATCTAATTAATTTATGCTTACTCTGTCAAATCATATGTATCAGGAATATTCCAAATTTATAATTATAACCTCTGATTATCGTTATGTTACCTAGGAAATAAAATGATATGTTCCCAAAAGACTGTTGTTCAATCGTTTTCTATTCAAGACTTAGTAGCAATTTCCCATCTTGGAACAAGTTCTGGCTAACTTTAGTTGTGTCTCAGGTATATAAGAGTACATGATTTTAATGGGAAAAATAAACCTAAACCAACTTAAATATTGACAAAAAATTTCGAGTATCTGAAATGCACATGAGCCCTCTGGGTGCTGTCAACGGCTAGTGATTTATTAACACCTGTGGGGCATTATGACAACAAGCTGACTTTGAGGGGAATTGGAAGGGTCCAAATAGCTTAGAGACCGGACTTCCCTAAGCTTGCAGGTGGCAACGAATGCCATCTACAAAGTTACACTTTCCTTGGGAAAGAAAACAGTGTAGGAGAAGGACACGGGCAAAACTCAGGAAAACTCCAGCTTTGGTGAACAGATGGGGAGAGAACTAGAAGTAACAAGGATCAGAACAATCAAAAGAAACGTGTTACCAACAGAGGTAGAGCATTTTAAGGGAACCAAAAGATTGTCAAAATCAACCCTGAAACATGACATGAGTGCATAATGAATTGCAGCTATATGGAGCAGCAACCTGTTCATTTTCTTTGATTTTGCAGTTATATACATGGATATCCAAATACAATTGATATAACTAGTTTCATTAGTTTTCCAAACAGAAATAAATATTTGCAGTGTGGCTTGTCCAAAAGCTATCACCTTCACTAAAATGACAATGTAAAATTTCAGAAACCACTTTTGGACAACACAAGAGCCAGGATACTGCCCCTGCGCTATGAGAATGGGCTGCAAAAATGTCATCATATTTCTTTATCCAAAAATATGTGTGTGACAGACAGATCCTTAAACATGTTGCAACTGTAACTCTCCTACTGTTCATGACCAGCTCTGTGTATTTTCAGAGACATGCTTAACCCACTGAAGGGACTTTAGAACAAGAGTCTGATACCTCCTGCCATAACACATCCTCAAGGTGGGTCAGCGTGGAAGGAGTTGGGCCTTCTCAGGTTTTTTTTTTTCAAAGGCACACAGCTCAGCATTTATGACCTCTGCATTCGCATGAATATGTTGGTAATTTTATATCCACATGTAGATACCTCCTCACTTGTAACTGTACCGAATTTCATTGCAGATCTCTTTTCTTTTCTTTCTTTCTTTCTTTCTTTCTTTCTTTCTTGGTGACTTTGTACTTAATCTGAACATTGTCACCACCTTAAATATAGGAAATAATAAAGCACTGTCTTCCATTATTTTGGCAAATACCTTAAAGGAAAGGCCATTAGAGAATTGTTAACCAAATCCACAAAAGATAGTCTATCAAAATACTAGTGGGTTGAATAGCAATACGAACTGTGAATGCAGCTTTGGGCTTTTGCCACCCTTGCTCTGGCTGTCCCTTTCATCCATCAGTAACCAGCAAACTCATTTTTACCAAGACTTGAAGACTGCCTATTTTTAAGGTAACTGCAGAGCTAGGGAGAAGCAAGGAAAATAAAGTACATAAAATATTATAAAAGTCAGAGATGTCCAGCATTTCCCCAAAACGAAATGATCCTTAGTTTGCCTAGATCTGAAAATGTGGATTTCAATGGTTCATACAGAGTTGTTACTGATTTATAGAGTGGATATGGGAAGGTCTCTACCATCCCAGAAGCCAGGAATCCTTACATGTTTTAACACATTCTCACTGGAGTTCTGGGGAATTTGGTTATGTGCGGTCCCCATTCATCAATAGAGAATCTAGGAAGATCCTGGATGAAGCAAAACTTTCATGGTAGAAATCAGCCGAGAACATGGAGCAACAGTGCTCTTTAGAGTGCAGGACTAAGACACAATGCAGAGGTTGGAATTGTTCTTGACAGGCATCTGATAGGGTCCCATTAAATAGACTAGGGTGTTGCATGAAGTTGCTACCCAAGTGGTTAATTCAAACAGTTTGGTAATTCAAGGTGACATGTATAATGTTGTGTTTAATTCAGAACATTTTTGGATTCTACAAAGTCCCTTACAGTGGCATTGCAGATGGAGCTTTCAAAAATACTGGATTAGCTTAACCATTGATCTGACTACAAATTTTTCATGGTTTTTAACGAAGTCATTAGGATTCAGGTATAAAGCATCAACAGCAGAATGGAGTTTTGCCTGTTTCTGCTTTTGGATTTCATTTCAAATAGGCTAGTATATTCCTTAGTTCTTAATAGATTTATTTTCCTGTGCCAGTAATGGTCATTAAAATAATTCACTTTGATGTGAAAAACAACTTCTTCTCTTAAGGGCACTTGTGAGGGGAATTCACAATTATTGATTATTTTAATTGAATTATATCCTCAGAGCTTTAGGTTTGAGATCTCAATCCACAATCTGTAATCTGCAAGCAATCAACTACGTTTATTTAAATGTGCTTGCTTAGAGCAAACACAGGCAGAGAAAGCTGCAGGTTTCCAGTCTGAAACCATGCCTTTAGCATACTACTATATCACTGATATAAACTGTGAAGATGGTGCTAATGCTTTCCTCTTTTTACAGTTTATTTTTAGATTTGCTGAATATTAAAAAAAATAATATAGGGTAATTTAATTCAAAAATGGTTGAAATGTGAATGTAAACTTTTAAAGTAATCTCTAAATATGCTAGTATTTAATTTGTCTTTACATTTGTCATCTGTTGTGTAATTCACTTACATAAGCATTGTTGCCATTCATGAAAAAAGTGATGTTGCCATGACCACCATTCATGAAATTTGATCATAGCATGACCAAGTATAAAATCCTGCTCCCTCTTTAGCCCTCTCTACCAAAACTGATGCTTTGCTGTTGTTACTGTTGCTGTTGCTGCTGGTGTTGTTGTTGTTGTTGCTGTTGCTTTTGTTGCTGTTGTTTTTACTGTTGCTGTTGCTGCTTTGCTGCTGCTAATGCTGTTGCTGTTACTGTTGTTGCTGCTATTGTTGTTGCTGCTATTGCTGTTGCTGTTATTGTTAGTTATTGTTGCTGCTAATACTGTTGCTGTTATTGTTGTTACTGCCTTTGTTATTGCTGTTCCTGTTGTTGTTGCTGCTTTGTCACTTAGATTCAACACATATCAGGACGCCAAAGATAATAATTCCTAGGCTCATGAACATTCTTGTAAAATTTTATGTCATTTTTTTAAAGTTTTATATTATTTTTCAATAGGTATTTATTCTGCAGCATTGTGAAATTAAATGAATTCTGGATAATCCTGAATCCTTACTTGTGAATCAGCACAGGAAAACATTTTTTATTGGATTACCCTTGAAAAAAAAGAATATTCTTTTCCCCAGATTTGGTCACTTTGGAAGTTAGTAGTTTTGATTGCCAAGATTTGGGAGCAAAATATTCTGAAATGAGTTATCATGTTTCTTTATAATATCTTTTGTTTCTCTCAATTTGGATTAGCTTATAGATTGAAATAATTAAACATGTATAGAGAACAGGACAGATGTATGCAAACATGAAAGGTAACAAATCAAGCAAGTATAGAGTAAATGAAGAACAATCACCAATGAAATTAGGTGAATTTGTCCCACTGCATATACTTGACCCCACTCCTCTGCATGCTGTGCCAAGCCACCTTCCCTTTCTCAATCCCTGCTTATCTTGGTTCAAATTATTCATGAGCAGATTTGGTGCTTAAATTGTCAAATCTACCCAAAAGAAATTTAAACAAATGATTAATTTCACCATGACAGAGTGTTGGCTTATTAACCAGTCCTATTGTGTTCCATTAAATTTCTGGTAAGAGAGTATTCTCTTCCCAAAACCATTTTCTGTGTCTTGTATAAGCATGGTGCCAATCACCCTGTCCCATTAATCTTCCTTTTCTTTGATACACCTATTCTGGAATATGCACATGGCTTGTTTTTACATGTTTTCTGGAAATCTCTCCATTCCAAAACTACACCAGCATTGGCAATAATGACACACAGGAAATAAAAGGATAAACTCTTAAGTTTGCTGTGTGCTAAGTGGTATGAATAATAATAAATCATAGTGATACAGATGCATTCTTACTTGCTCTTTTGATTTACATATGTATTTCCCGGTATTACATGAGTCAATGATAATGTAATCTTTACAACTATGTTTCAATGAAAGCATTGTTGCGATCCCTATAGATAATTGTAGAAGCAACTGTTAAGGCAATACTCAGCTAAATAAAATATAAATAGAATATTCCATTGCTGCAATTTCTCTCAGGCCATTATTTGATCCTGCTTACTTCTCCCACCTGTTTTCAAAAACCATGGAATGATTAAACTCTGTATTCACTGTCTTTATCTAGTACACATTTTCTCCCATTATCACTCAATATGATTTTCTTTATATAATGTCAGAACTTTTGTGTGACCCTCCTCAGACCTATTCTATTGTTTTTTTCTCATACACATGGTCCACTTTTTGTTTGTGAACTTCAGCATCCTGGGGACCTCTTGAACACTCTTCAGCATCCTGGGGACCACTTGAACATTTTTCCCTCACTCAATTGTTGTCATCTCTTTCTATTGTTCTTTAAGGTTATTGCTCTGTTCTTTAAATTCTATTTTTATACCTAGTATGTTTTGACACACATTTATCAACTTTAATGCTCAAAAGTTTAATAGCTCCATCTCTGCACATCACTCCCAAGGTATAAGCATCTCTAATTTGAAATGCAAATTCTATTCTCCTCTGCTCATCGTTTCCACATTACAACCCCTTCCAAACCCTCTTGGTCATGATCATCAAATACCCTAGACCTTGTATTGTTTTCTTCTTTCTTTCTAGATTTAGGTTTTTGTCAAGCCTTCATAGTTTCTCTTTAGGGTTTGTCTACCAGAAGCTCGTCATCATTCTATGCAAATTATTTTCTTCAGTTTCTACTTTATCAAGATACTTTTATGTATGATTCGTTCTCTTTGGACCTCTTATTGACTATTTAAAGTATATTTTACTTTTTAAAAGTAGATTCTCCTTAAATTATACTCAGCAAGATACTTTATAGAGCATGCCATTGTTGTAGAATTCTGGGACAATAAAATTGTAGAAAGCATTGCTTCAGTGCCCTTCTTTGGTTTTGATCATGTCAAAATTAGTCAAAAGTTTCTCCAATACTGCATAGTCTAAGGATTACAAAATTAGGAATAATTTGAAAGTTATAATTTAGTAACCTGCCAAATAACCATTAATTTGATGATAAAAGTTGCATTTTTAACTAGATCATTTCTGTCATTTATAGAACAATGTGTAATAGGCTACTTCATACATTTTGAACATACATGAAATTAGTTATACTTAATCCCCATGGCTAGAAAAGTTACAAAAATATTGTCAATATGGAAATTTTTAAATAACAATAAATTTAAATTTAATGTAAAAATCTACTAAAAATGAACTGATGCATCAGTAGCCTAGAAATTTATTTAAGGGGTGCAATTCATGTAATGAGGTCTTATGACAAAACCTACTACTTAAGTTTTGTAGATGGTGAAAGGCATTCATAGACTGCCGACTTTTGATGAGTTCGGATATGAGATAGGAAGAAAAAATTCCCCACAGGATTGATTTGATTCTCCATTATAGTTACTTACAGCACCACTAACTCCAAACATTGGCAAATAGAAGCAGACTAAAACAGGTGTTAAAAGGTATTTCCATACACTTAATATTTTGCATCTGTTTACTCATTCCCCCTTTTCTTGAGCTTGAATGTAAGATCTTGATAATGTTAGGCACAAAAGATCTGCTAAAAATCAGGTTGGCCATGTTAGCTAAAAATATGAAGTATTTCTTCCTTATCATCTGACTTAGTCTGTCTACCGTGGTGCATTTAAGGGGATTCAATCACTGACAGATGACAAGCTATTTCCTTCTCATTAGAAATGAAAAAGTGATAGTTTCTTTGAAGAAAGAAAAAGGCCACACATATCTTTCAAACAGTCAAAATCTAAAAAGGAAAATTGGTGCTTGCCTTTTAGTAGTTTGTAATATAAATGACAAGGCAGTAATTTAGCTGTGTTAATTGGAAGTAAGCAACAGCAGTTTTAGTGGGTTTTTCTCAGACTAGAGGGATAATTGAAGGGTACAGTTATTGTAGACTTGACCTCAGTATTCTAAGCAATAATTTATCACTCTCCCTTCTTAGTTATAAAATTAATTTTATTCAAATAAGGAAATGAGTGTTATGGAGGCTATGGAAAACTTTTGCTGTCACATGTCTATGAATGTACAGAATCTAGCATTTTTCTTCAACATCTTGATTTTAGGAGAGGAACCTTGCTTTCAGATTTCTTGTTGATATTTACTCATTCATTCTTTGGATCACAAATATTCAGTCAATACATTTGGTTTGTGCCTTCAGTGAGTTCTCTTTCTGACTAGAAAATCATTTCACTGGCAATTGTGCTGTTATGACTGATAGCAAGTTTCCATCTGTACTAGCTTTCTTAAGACAGTGATCTGGATTGACTGTTTCAGTGACTCCGTTTTTCCTCTTAACATTGTGTCTGCCTTTCTGGGAGTCACCAAATGGTGGATTCATGTACATGTAGAGCTTATATGGTATAAAGAAGGAGGGGTGTGGAGAATTTCAGATATGAATGGCTCAGGACAGCTAGATTTTTCTTTTATTCATAACTATGCCCAGTAGACTTCAAGTAATATGTTACCACCATATGTCTGTCTAATTTCATGAGCCTCTCTAGAGACTGGGAATCCAGGGAAATCAAGATTTCTGCCAGGCATACATATTATTATCCAAACTAAAACAAGATCCAGCCAACTAGGAAATATAAGAAAATAGATATACTTTGATACCTTGATGTTTCCATCTTGACAGACTTTAAATTTCTAACACGCATAAAAACAGAGGCATCGGTGCTATGAAATAAGGTGCAGATTGAGATGGCCTGTGGTTTTTAGATGTACCAGTGACATGCACTTTAAATAACCGTCTAAACAGAAATGTTTGTGATGAGTTTTAATAGTAAACAAATATATAATTAGACAATAATCATCATTCATCATCATTTATACCCCAGCAATGCTTAAGCATGCATGGGCAGCTCATTATGGTGATTCTCCAGTTGTTCCTATTCTGGGCTGTCTTACATGCTTGTGTTATTGTCATATCCAAGGTTACACAGTCTTCATTTATGCAGCCTATCCAGTGTTTTTTGGGCTTCCTCTTTGCCTTATCCTGTGCACTCCTCCTGGCAGTGGTTGGGTAACTTCTGTCATCCATTCTTATGACATGGCCAAAGTATCTCAAGCACTGTAGCATATCCTGTAGTGAAGTTCCTTCTGTAGATGAAGATGTTTCTTAGTGTCATTGTTGTGCAGCCTATCTCTTCATGTTAGGCATGTTAATTCTCCCTGAACTAACTTTTGTGTGATATGCGTAATGATTTTTTTTTAGCATCTTTTGCTTAGGAGGCAAACAGATAATAATAGTTCTAGGACTGTCTCTTAAATAATGACTTTACCCAGTAAGTGGCCACCATTTTAACTTTCACAAGGTCAGACATCCATATTTGGTATTTTTGAACTTTCATTCTATTCTATTGATTTCATACTTCCATTTATCCATTCCTGCATTACTGTGTAGCAAAAGTATAGAATAATCTTAAAACCACAAGGAATTCCTTAAACTTGGCATTAAAAAATAATCTTGGTTACTTTAATATTTTTGCCTTCCTTTACATATTTTAAGCAATTTGTAGGTGTTTACAATTTTCTTGGATATTCAAAGGACTGTGGAACTGTTTCGAATTGACAAGTGTGAATATTGAGCTTTCAAACGCATGAACACCAGGAATCTCTCTATTTATTAAGCTACTTACTTTTACAGCATATTTTAGCTGTTAAAATACCAATTCTGCATATTTAGGTAAACTTGTGATTGATTTTATATATTGACTATTCAGCAGTCTTGCTAAAC
The DNA here is from genome assembly GCF_018167655.1 of Microtus oregoni. Classification (NCBI taxonomy): domain Eukaryota; kingdom Metazoa; phylum Chordata; class Mammalia; order Rodentia; family Cricetidae; genus Microtus; species Microtus oregoni. Next base: position 46,205,054 of record NW_024543060.1, read on the forward strand.
ACATACATTAGATGGAATAGCTGCTTGATAGAATAATCAGGACATATTTATCTGTATTGCTGTTGTCAGAAAATAGAAGTAATTCTCTCTCAAATATAGATATTATTTATTTTTCTTGAACTGTTGATGTGGGTTCCATCAACTTAAGCATGAAAGGAAAGATTTATCCTTCTTTTTGTATAGCCATTCAGTAGTAAGGAGAATCAATCAGATGTTCAGCATTTCATAAATTAGGATAGCTTTGTTGTTTATTTTTATTGTCCTCTACCAGGTTAACAAAATCCTTAGTGTTACTTGCTTGGTAAGAATTTTAAGTAGAATGATTTTTAAATGTGTCAAGTTTATTTGATGAATATATTGACGTGATAATTCTCCACGTGTCTGTTATCTTTATGAAGTATATTTATTAGACTTTAAATTCCTCTTTCTTTTTTTAAATTAATTTTATTTATTTCCAAGAATGACATACACAAGTACTGTATTACATCATTTCTGCCCTCCCTTCTCACTCAACTCCTGCCAGCCCTCCCTTCACTCTCTCTTAAACTCATGACCTCCTTCTTTATTATTGCCACATATAAAACACAAATATACTTTCTCTGTTAATTTTCTGATGCCTACATGTATATGTGTTTATTCTTAATTACTATGGGTTATATGAACTATGAGGACCACATCCTGGGAAAAGACTGATTCTTCTTAGTAGCTATTTATTGCCTATGTCTGTTCACTTAGGTCAGGAAATTATGAGATCTCCCCATCTATATTAGCATGTCAGTTGGTGTTGGCATTCTACAAATCTTGTTTAGGAAGTCATATCATTGAGATGAGATTTCCTGGATGCAGCTTCTCTATAGTGTTTTTATAGAAGATACTAACAAGCATCAGAATCCTTGTCTTCTGTGACTCAGATCAACACACACACACACACACACACACACACACACACACACACACACACAAAATTTCCTGAACCATATTTGTAGATAAGACTGCTTATTTATTTCCCAGCTGACCAGACCCAAATAAACACACAGAAGCAATATTAATTAAAACACTGCTTGGCCTATTAGCTTAGGATTCTTATTAACTAATTCTTACACCTTAAATTAGAACATTCCTATTATTTTATATTATACCTTGAGGCTTATAATTTACCAGTAAGGGTCTGAGGTGTCTGTCTCCTTTGGCAGCTACATGGTTTTTCTTTGACTCCACCTACTCTCTCACTATATCTTTTCCAGCCTGACTATATTCTGCCCTGTCATAAGCCTAAGCAATATCTTTATTCATTAACCAATAAAAGCAACACATATACCAAAGGACTTCCTACACCATTTCCCTTTTTCTGTCCAAATGAAAAAGTTTTTAACTTTAAAATAGTAAAATTACATATACAGACAGTTACCAAGCAAGAATTACAGTTACAGTATGTATATCCATTTTATCTTAACTAAGGAAAACTATAACTATCTAATCTTCAACTCCATCAAAGACTCCAGAAAGATCTAATATGACCTAAGTTAACAGGAAATGCATTATAAGCAACTTCCAAAACTCTACAATTGGCAGAGACATCTAACTATCTGGACAATCACCCAAAGTTATTCTGTAACTTTGCAGTCACCCATATTTAGTCTATTGGCCTATAGTAACCAGCAGACTTTTCCATGAAGCAGGAAATTTCAAAGACAGTTCTACCTATATTGGCAGTTTCTCAGATACTTTCTTCTGTTTCCTACAGCATGTCTGGCAGACTCTTTAATGAAGTAGAAAACCTGAAGTAGAAAAGTTCAGCAGTTATTTTTTGTGGGTCCTTCTAGTTCATACAGCACATCAAGCAGTCTAGGCAAGAGCAGTTTCTTGCCCAAATGACTAACAAACTCCATAAGGAGCCTCTTAGATGTCAATCACCCTCTTGGAGTAGAGTGGTGCTGCCAGGAGCAGCTGTGTCTCGTCATGAAAAGTCTTAAATTCTTAGAACATTTTAACCATTCTGACAGGTATAAGATGGTATCTCAAAGTTGTTTTGATCTGAATGTCCCTTATCTCTAAGGAGGTTGAGCATGACCTTAAATGTCTTTTGGCCATTTGAACTTTGTCTGTTGAGAATTCTCTGTTCAGTTCAGTACCCCATTTTTAATTGGGTTAATTGACTGCTCTTAGGACTGGAGAGGGAAGGAGAGGGGGAGTGGAGGGAGGAGGAAAGAAATGGGAGGAGGGGAAGAGGTAGAAATTTTTAATAAGTAAATAATAAATAAAAAAAGAAAATAAACCAGTAGGTACTTGTATTATTTTTCTTCTTTAATCATAAAAGGAAACTATTCAATGCAGAACTGTCATATAAAAATCTATTAATTAAATAAAATATTAATTTATTTAAAAACATTTTAATTGTCATATTCTGTTAGTCTTTGAAAGGTTTAAAGATTACCCATAGATCTGAAATATATTTCTATATTTCTAGAAAATCTAACTAACATGACTACAAGATTGACTATTATAGATAACTATCTATTAAAGTGTATCTTTAATTATACATTACATTATTAAATGAGCTGCACAAGTACAATATCTTAATCAAGAGCAGAAATAAACATATAAAAATTGACCTTAAATTTTTATTAATAGACTAATATCTGTACTAATGCAAAGTATTATTCTCTATATCATATCCACCTTTAAATGTAAATAAACATTTATATACAATATTTGGGAATTTGTGCATTGCTCTCTCCAAATTGCTTCCTGCTTGCTTTTTGTTGGGCAAAGTAATTTTAAGAGTTCATGGAAACCTTTCAGGGGTCTTGGTACATCAAACCACTTTAATCTGGAAGGGATCCATAGGCTTTCATACTCTGTGGAAACAAAAGCAGAGCCTCTTTTCCAAAGCAATGTATCCTTAAATCTAAATTTTGAAGTCAATTGTATGTGTGTTTACACACACACACACACACACACACACACACACACACACACATAGAGGTTTAGCTTAGCAGCTTGTACAAATGAAATGTCTGTATTTACCTCATTTAAAATCAAAAAACTTCAAAGAAAGCACAATAATATACATAATTCAGACTCCCAGTGTGTCATCTTAAAAATGACTTGTTTTTTCTTTATTACCTTTTCTATGAGTTTAATAATTATTTCATTATCTTTACTTCTGTACTCTTTTACATTATAACTGCTCTTTTACTCCCCTCTCTCAAGTCTACATATATTCATCTAACACTATGATCCCTTTAAATGCCTTTTCCATACTAATTTGCCTTTATTATGTATCTGTACTCATTTACTGTCCAGGAATACTTTTTAAAATGTTTATCACCTTGGTTGCAACAGACCTGGATGCAGGCTCCCCCTCTCTCAGGCTTTCAATATGGCAAGGTAGTTCACTGCTGACTCTGGGACAGCTGGGTGGGAGCCGTCTTTACCACTTGACCCCAAATGGGCACACAAGCATCTGGACCAGAAGTGGGTAGCAGGCATCAACCCCAAACGTTGGGCACCATTCTATAGGAAGAGTCTGCTTGTTTGTTTCCTGGCAGCCCAGACCTGAAATAATCACATAGAAACTATATTTAATAAACGCTGCTTGGCCTATTAGCTTAGGATGCTTATTAGCTAATTCTTCGTCTTAAATTAACTCATTACTATAATTTATATTTAACCATGAGGCTCGTGGTTTGCCGGTAGCGGTCCAGGTGTCTGTTTCCTTTGACAGCTGCATGGCATCTCTTTGACTCCACCTACTCTTTTGCTATATCTTTTCCAGCCTTACTATATTCAGTCCTGCCATAGGTCCAAGAAGCTTCTTTACTCACTAACCAATAAAAGCAGCACATATACAGACAGACCACTTTATAGCATCTATCTATATGTATTTAAATTGTATATTTATTATTTGGAAATGGGCATCCCATAGTCAATTCAATGTACTTTGTCAAGTTATATATTTTTGTAATGATCTCTGTCTGCTTAATTAGAAGCTTCTTTGATGATATGTGAGAGTTACTGTCATCTATGTAAAATAATAAGTATTTAAAACGCAGTTGGGAATTATACTGTTTTAAGAAAATGCCTTTAATTCCAGCACTTGGAAGGCATAAACAAGTGGATCTCTGTGAGTTCAAAGACAGCTTTGTCTACAGAGTGAGTTCCTGAACAGTCTCCAAAACTACAGAGAAATAAAAAAGAAAAAAAGGGACATATTAGGCTATTTTCTAATAATCAATCAATCAATGGTAGTTTGTTAGGTTTATAGTACTTGCTTGAATTCCCTACTATTGTGTGGTCCTTAAGTCCAATAGACAACTCTTGATTACCCTATTATTTAAATATTATTGCATCATTATCTTGCTGTGTTGGTCGTTGAGTCACAGGCTTTACCACTGGCTGGCACACCTTCAGATGCTATAAAAGCTAGTCCCAAGAGAGGAGACTTCCCATCAGTTTCTTAATTCCTTCAAGTCTTGTTCTAAAGATTACGATGTATTCAATAATAAGGTCGTGCATACCTTCGAGTTCTAAAAGGCAGCCAAGAGCAATGAAAATAGCCTTTATTGATTTGGGGCCTCTTGGAATCCCCAACCAACAACTCAAAAGGCAGTTTCTCATGTCTGGTACCACAGAAAGTTGTTTGGTGGTTAAACTATTGGGGAATACGTTATCACCCAAATTCAGTGATACCACTTAAATTTTTGATATATGTATGTGCTGCACACGACGGCCCCTGTTGGCTCTCTATGTGCAAGAACCCAGTTCATGAGCTTCAGGCAAGGGGCTGGAGGTTGAGAATACACACGCAGAGACAGACCGACACGCAGACCTTCCAAGACTGGTACTAAAAGTCCCTCTTTAATAGCATCATGGAGGCTTAAATACACTGCAGTCAATGGCCAACAGGTGAAAATCCCATCCTCTGATCCTCTAGGCAAAACAGAGTTTTGAGTAACTTCAATTAGAAGGTTCTAGACCGGGAAGAGCAGCTGAAGGCCAGGACTCAATTTGTCCCAACATGCATGTGTGTGTGTATATACATATACATATACATATACATATATATATATATATATGTATTATGTATTTTTCATTAAACATAAGCTACTATGTTTCATGATGGCTGTTTGTCTTAGCTATAGTTTGACTGCTATGAAGAGACATAGATAATCGTTAAAAAAAGGAAGCATTTAATTTTGGAATTGCTTTAGTTTCAGAGGCTTAGTCCATTATCATAATGGCAGGAAGCAGATAGACATGATGCTTGAGCAGTAACTGAGAACTTTACATGCTCATCCACAGGCAGAAAACCAAGAGAAAGATTGAAAGAGCACTAGGACTAGCATGAAACCTCTCCCACTCCTGGAAACACACTACTTCCAACAAGGATACACTTGCTAATTCTCCTCAAAGAGTTCATCAAATATATATATATATATATATAATATATATATTATATAAATATATATAAATAAATATATAAATATATATATATATATATATAAATATATATAAATATATATATGTGTGTGTGTTGTGTGTGTATATATATATATATATACTCCTATGGGGGCATTCTAGCCAAACCACCACTCTGTTAATTAGGGTTTTTTTTTTTTGTACTGCATTCTTCTATTCACTTTTTATTGCTTGGTTTTTCCTCTTGAAATAACGTGCCTCCCCCCATTTCCCATACTTGTCTTTATGGTATCAATTTTGTATATTTAACCAGGCTTGCACTCCATTTATGAACCAACTAATTGTGCAATATTATTGCTCTATTTTTTAATATTGGCTAATGATGAAATACTGTTTTATATTTTAATATCAGAGAAGTTTATCTTTTAACTTTTTATTCATTTATAAGTAGATCTGTGATAGATATCTGTATTTATTTTTCTTTTCCTTCTGTGTTTTGGTATCTCTGAAGACTTTTAGAAGTACATCATTGTCACTGCGCTGCACTGTTGTTAGAAGGAAATCACACAAACCTAGGAGGAAGACCGACAACATTATTATCACTATCCATTTGCTCCAATACACAGAGATCAGGCTTCTAAGTAATGAGTGTCACAAATCTGGCTTCAAAGCTGGAAAGAGAAAAATGAACTCACTAGAACCATCCAAGATACACATCACCATTTACATTTATATTTAACTGTTAACCCTGTGATATTGTTTATTTTTATATGCAGACATTAATTCAGTCATCAGGAGACATGGGCTATGATATACAGGCTTCATCCTGAATAATGTCAGGCACCTATTTTCTAACAGTTTAGAAGACTTAGTTCAGTAACAAGATGGTACAGTGTTCAGTTTTCTCATCATATTTTCCTAAGTTGAGAGACAAGGTTTAAATGTTTGATCGACTCTAAACCCTAAAACAAATAGGAAATAAAGACCTTCCTTTGGCCTATGTAATCACACGATAGAATTTTAGATGAACACATGGTCTCATGTTACTTTCTGGAATAACCGACTTATGGTTTGCAAGGAAAAATGAATCTCTTTGACCTATTATTTCTAATACAGATTTTATAATTCAATTTTGTTCAATAATTCTTAGAATTTATTTATTGAACAAAATTGCATATGTACTATCTTTGCATGAAAACTCTCAATACAAGGATTAAGTGGGAGGGAAACAGTAGGCCTGTACTGGTACATGGCAGGTGGTCAGCGTATTCCACTTGGAGGGCTCATGATGCAACAAGATGTTCTATCCACAATCTGTAAAGCTGCATATCAGAAAATGGTTTAGGGGTAACCAAGGCAAGAAATATTGTCAATCAGACATTAAATGTAGATGTTTAAGAACTGAACAGAAATTAAGTATTTACCCACTGATTGGAAGGTACAGAAACTTATTTTGCATACGTCGGTAGGAGTCTTTAAAAACTGTAATTACACTCTTCATAAATGCCGCATTCCATGACACATCCACAGTTGTCCTTGGATACACTGCTTTTCCTTTTCTTGAGTATTTGTGAATCAAGAAGCCTATGCCCCTGTTTTCTACCACGTCTCTGTGTAGAGCATTAACTTCCGATGTTGATCTAATTCTATTTTCAACTCTCCATCTTTTCTTCCCACATAATTAAGCATTACATCTTCATAGCATATGTACATATAGATACCATGTTAAAATTATACTCTATATGATTTTACTAATCAAGAAAACATTTTAGTTGAAAAAGAGAGATTTGGCATTTCATGCAGTTGATCTGTAAATCTATTATGTTCCTTGTGGTTTCTTACTGTGGTTTCATGTCAGCAATAATTTTTTCTGACCTCAAATTATATAAATATAAACTTATATGTTAATGGATTTTAAGTTATATTTTAAGAAATTTATACCAAATGTTTTCCTAACTAAAATTTGATCTATACTTTTTTAGTTCTAAGGCCAGAACCAGGACTTTGGCCTATTAAATAAGCCATCTACCACCAAACTACAAAACCAGTCTAACCAGAGTAGCAAACAAATACCTAGACATAATTTTTTTAAAAGACTTCCTGTCTTTTCTATTAGGTACACTCCAATACCTTGTGAAAAAAGTAGATGTGAATGCCCTGTCTTACCCATTTAAACTTATTGCATATTGAACTAATTCTTTTAACAATATTGGCATAATTGTCTTTCAGATCATTGGATGAATGTCTATTAATTTCAAATCTACTCTAAGGAAAATGTTTTGTTCTTCCCTGTGTGCAAAAGTTCTAAGAGAAAAGATGAGAAGAGCACACGGAAAGATGACCACTAATCTGCTTCTTTACGTGACAGCTTCAGCTGTCTTTATTTCTGTTCTTCATGGTTCTCATCATTTCCAGAGTGTGCTCTTGAACTATGAGTCTCCTCACTTCATCTGAGCAATCCCTAAGAAGTCTAAAATCTATCCCAACCCAGATTTCCAATAATTTCTCACAGCACAATGTGGGGCCTGCTTTGCTTTTCTTAATAAGATATTTATGACTATTTTTCAATGGAATAGTAACCAAGGGGAGAGCATTTCTTTTCTGAACAGATTGCTGAACTATGATGAATGTGCCAAATCAGTTTGCTTATAAATTTATAATATACAATAATAGTTAAAAATTGGATTAAAAGAAGAATGTTTTCATCAAATTGCCTTGTTCAGTCATAAAATTAAGGTCAGAAAAACATAAGCTCTATTTTCATCTTTGCTACCAGTGTGCAGTAAGTCACTTCCTAGACTGTCAACTACATTAGTACAGCATCACCAGCCATGTTGCCAGACCCTGGGACCTACAGAAATACAGTAAAGAAGAGAGAGTCACAAACAGACCAGGCAAGAATTGTTTCTAATTACACACCACTTTTAACAAAAAATATGCTTCTGAATGTAAAGCTCTGGCAGTCACTGGCACCCTTTGTCTATAGGGTGAAAACATTACTTTGAGGCCCCATTAAGTATTTCTAGTTTAAGCAACAATATTATTCCTTAATCTACTGACCTTTCTTTTAAAATTTTTAACAGTTACAAAATGTCTTGCCTTCTTATTGCCCAGAAGCCCCAAAATTTGCAAGAAATTCTGCCTCTAGCTCCTTCTGGGTGGCAGAGAGGTGTGAAAATACAGACTCAGTCCCACCCCCGCTTCCTCTGCCTTCTGGTGTCTAATTAGGTGCTTATCCTAACACCTTAGAATATACTCTCTGTATATGGCATAATTCCCAAACTCATAATTTGTTTTAATCCTAGTTTCACCAACTTCTCAAAAGTTCTTCATAAATAAGACCATGTAATTAGCCTTCTCAGAATGATCATACCTGAGATTTCCATCCATTCATAAAACAAAACAGCATTTTTTTAATTTTTTGTATGGTTTGATATTTTTCATGACATTGACAGACTTTGCTTATGGAATTTGCTTAATCATTAATCATATTTTAATCATTATAATTATGTTATTTACATATAATCTAAAAATATTCATTGTTATATGAAGGTAAAAGGTCCCCCACAGGCTCAGGTAACTCAACACTTCATCTCAATCCCCAGATAAGGTGACTGTGGAGTATGAAAATTGTGAGTGGTTCAGAACTTATAGTCCATTACTGTAAGACAAGAATGAAAGCTAAAGAGATAGGACTGTACTCAGGGCAGGAGGTGGCACCACAGTTTATTCATAGCTCAGTGATCTGAGAGCACAGATAGAACCATAAATGTGGCCAGAAAGACAACCTTCTCCTATAACCTATCAATAATCCACTTCCTCCTGCTAATTCCTGTCTTCATAAGTTTCCTTCTTTGGTTGTTTGTCAGCCACTCATTCATAGTGACAATATAAATAACAAACACAGAAAATTATGCCAGGAGTATCATTGTGTTGGTAAATATGCCTGTTTTATAATACTTCAGACGAGGTTACTGTGAAGAATATGGAGAAGTTTGAAAGAGTAAAGAAACTATAGAAGGCCGTCAGCAGTGCTTAATGGGCAGTTCTTTTCAGAGTTCAAAAGGTCAGAGTGTTGATATAAATATAGACAATGAAGGCCAAACCCAGGAGAATTGAGAAGGGAACAAAACCTCTATCAGGAACTAACCTAAAGGCCATTCATTTTACAGTGTGCCTGTGTGGTAATGTAAATCATTCCGTATATGTTTTGCTTTTTATTGGTTAATAAAGAAGCTACCTTTGGCCAATGGATTAACAGAATATAACCAGGCTGGAAAAGACATATATACAGAGAGAGAGAGCGAGAGACAGAGAGAGAGAGAGAAAGAGAGAGAGAGAGAGAGAGAGAGAGAGAGAGAGAGAGGCACAGGATACAGACACCTCTTGCTGAAAATTTTCCAGTGGGCCCCGACCTCAATGGTGATGCACAGATTATTGGAGATGGGTTAGTTTAGGATATTAGAGCTAGCTAGTATATAAGCAATACGCCTAAGTCATTGGCCAAACAGTATTGCAAATACTATAGTTTCTGAATGATTACTTCAGGTCTGGACAGCCAGGAACAAATGAGCAGCCTCTGCCAACATCTGCCCAAGAATCTGTGTACATTCTGCTTATATCCTGAAATTTTAGTGAGACTAAATTCAAAATCAAATTCACTGTTCAATAAGTGGAGGACATTTCAATACAGTGTAATATTTGGCATGTGGTATGATTACTGATAGCTGACTCTAATCAGATTAAAAATAGAAAGGTGTGAAAATCTGTGCTTTAAACATAATGGATACTTTGTACACTTTTAAAGTTATAAGCAAGACCAGTGAGAACAAAGTAGATATAGGATCATGGTATTAATATCATTAAAGAAAAGATTTTATTGAAGGACAATATTAAGGTGCATTGAGAACAAACCTCACACATTCAAATCACCATGGCATTAAACTGAAAATTTGAAAGAGGAGTCCTTGAAAAGATAGATCTGCCAGGGCACCCTACTCAAATACAATGGATGACATTTTACTCGGGGCTGAGTCATGAAGGGACTCAGAATGAATCACAGCTTGGTCCAAGAGTCCATGACTTTATTTCAGTATGGGTTGGAGAGGCTTGATCTGAACTTAAACCTATGAAAGAGAGTTAGTAGAAAAAGCATGGAGCATGGTGAAATTTCCTGAAAAGAGATCATGAGAGACTGGCTGCTGAAACCCTAAAATGAAGGAAACTCCAGGAGCATGGGACTCGTGCCTGGAACGAATAGAGCTGATGAACAGGAAGACCATATGTGCTACAAAGCAGCTCTGCAGGAACAGAGCAAGCAAAAATACAGCAGTCCAAACTATGCTACTGGAATCCTCAGATGCTGAAAACTAAAGATGTAGGATTTAATTTTCAATCTGCTTTGGTTCAGATCTTGCTTAGGTCCGATATTTTATTGCTTTGCCCAATTCCTTTCCCTCGAGTAAAAATGTTTCCCTGTGCTGTTAGAAATCAGAAATTTGCAACTTGATCTTAATTTTACAAGGACTCAATTTTTTTTTTGCCACAAGTCTCAAGAAAAATGTTGAACTTTGGGCTTTTGAACAGTATTGTAACTGTTAAAGGTAATGGGGATTTATGCAATTAAACTGAAAATATTTTGCCTTTTAAGATGGCCGGGTCACAATCTTATGGTTTGTACATGAAGCATTGTAGTAATAAGGGTCAGCAGGGCTTCGTTCTCAGCACCCCAGCCGCCAGCACGGATAGCTTATGCCCCGAAATAATTGCACGGAAACTGTATTCTTTTAAACACTGCTTGGCCCTTTAGCCCTAGCCCTTACTGGCTAATTTTGTTATCCCGATCAACCCATCTCTAATAATCGGAGAGCACCGGTCTTACCGGGAAAGGTTCAGCATGTCTAACCTGGCGGCTTGCTTCATGGCGTGTGTCTGCCTGGGAGCGGGGCATGGTGTCTCTCTCAGGTGTCTGCTCCCAAGAGGAGAGCTGTTGAGACTGACCTCACTTCCTCTACTCCACCCACAGGGCCAAACAGTTTCTTTATTGCTTAACCAATGAAATCAACAGATTGATATATGACACTCCCACATCAAAGCATCCCACACAGACTCATGCATTTGGTCAATTATTACAAAGCGGGTGTACTGTTTTTGAAAATTTGAAAACATTTAGAAGGACTTAGCTAGCTTTAGGAAATGAGTTAGCAGTTGGTGGGTCTTAAGATCATAGCTTGGCATCCTGTTCCTTACTCATCAAGATTTGAGCCAATCTTTTTTTTTTTATTGAAAAAAAATTTTCCCCTCCTCCCACCCTTCTCCCCCTCCCCCACTCCTCTCCCCCTCCCTCTCCAGTCCAACGAGCAGTCAGGGTTCCCTGCCCTGTGGAAAGTCCAAGGTCCTCCCGCCTCCATCCAGGTCTAGGAAGGTGAACATCCAAACTGGCTAGGCTCCCACAAAGCCCGAACATGAAGTAGGATCAAAACCCCGTGCCATTGTCCTTGGCTTCTCATCATCCCTCATTTTTCGCCATATTCAGAGAGTCCGGTTTTATCCCATGCTTTTTCAGTCATAGTCCAGCTGGCCTTGGTGAGCTCCCAATAGATCAGCCCCACTGTCTCAGTGGGTGGGTGCACCCCTCGTGGTCCTGACTTCCTTGCTCATCTTCTCCCTCCTTCTGCTCCTCATTGGGAGGGAGCCACCTTAGGGCTGGCAAGAGACTTGAACCTAGAGTGGCTCCCAGGAGCCCAAGGCGATGTTCCCAGTTAGTTTCTTGGGCAGCTGAGGATAGGGAACCTGAAACGACCCTATCCTATAGCAATACTAACGAATATCTTGCATATCACCATAGAACCTTCATCTGTTGATGGATGGAGATAGAGACAGAGACCCACACTGGAGCACTGGACTGAGCTCCCAAGATTTGGGCCAATCTTACTACGAGCTTCCATGACCACCACAGGCATAGATGCTTCAGCCACCATGACTCTCTCTCCCTCCACACTTTAGTGAACTTTATCTCCTGAATTGCGAGTGCCAAGTGTAATTAAATCTCTCCTCCCTTAAAAGCCATTCTGTTCTTCGACCTTTGAGAAATGAGAAAAGTAACTATCACAGAGGCTAACTTTGCATTATCCCCTCTATTAAGCACAGAACAGCATCTTCTGAGAGGTCTGCTGTTTCCCAGACATCACCAGTTCAGGAAAAATCCTTCAGCATGTAAACCTTAGGGAACATTCCAGACTGATGCCAGAAGAGTGAAGATGCAAGTCATTCCTGCTTGTGAATTATATGAGCTAAAGGCTCTACAAACACCTGTTAGAATTCATATGTCTGGCCAGATGGTGGTGGTGCACACCTTTAATCCCAGAATTCAGGAGCCATCTCTGTGAGCTCAAGGCCAGCCTGGTCTACAAAGTGAATTTCTATACAGTCAGGGTGACATAAAGAAATCCTGACCTGAAAAACCAAAAAGAAAAAAAAAAGTAAAATTAAAAAGAATTTATAAGTCTGATGAATTTATGAGATAAAATAAACATGCAAACATTAATGTCCTCATACACCAATAACTAACATGTATAAAGTGAAATGATTAAAGTAATCTTACACATGATAACTCCAGAAACACAAAAACAAAAAAATTCCAAAAACAACAGAGTAAATTTAATCAGAGAGGTAAAGTCACTATACTGAACATCAAAATGAATTAATGAAAGAAGCTGACAAAACTGAAGAACTTATGCACAAAATAAACTTTAATATCATCTGTTGAAGTAATTTCTACAGTTAAAATATGCATACCACCCAAAGCACTTATAATTCAATAAAATCTCCATGAAATTATCATTGGCATTCTTTACAGAACTAGAAAAATATCAATCCAAAATTCCATGAAAAAAATCACAAAGCCCCCAAGTAGCCAAAGTAATTCTTAACAAAATAAACAAACCTAAAGACAATAGAAAGAATGTTTCAAGACATTTGATAAATCTACAACAACGGGAGAGGGCGGAGCTTCAATGAGAAGATGTGAGACAGAATGGATATCTCCTAGGTTGGGTTACATTCGTACATCGTTGGAATGTACTGGTGTTCTGCAGAATTGCTATCTGAATGGTTTACCTGCACTTCATTAAGAAAATAAACAAATCAGAAATTCTAAAATTATCCTAACCGTATCTAGCAAACTGCACCACATATTTATATGAAGTTGTATTTTCAGCAATGATTATGAAATCAGAATTTCCATTATTTCCGAAAAAAAAATGTTTATGGTGCTCTATATCTACAAAGTTAAATATTCAGCCAAGATTTAATTACTCATGTGAAGATAAACAAGAACATTCATGTCAGTAGCCTTCAAATTTGCTCTCATATTTAATGTGCTGTAACTTGTATGTACATCAGAGAATTGCTCTGAGATGAATTTATGATTTATTGTTAGTGAATGGTGGCTATGAATGCCTATTTTGTATGACTATACAGCTGGACTTTCAAAAACGGGGGGAGGGCAAAAGGGCTGTAAGTGTAAATAATGTAAGACATGTTACTGATATTATCTACGGAAAAAAATTCAGTGAAAAAGTTTCAAATAAAATTTGAAAAACTGGGGTTGGGAGAGATGGGGCGGGGAAGGGAAGGGGGGAGAGAGGGAAACCTGTGGTTGATAGGTAAAATGAATTAAAAAATTAATTAAAAGACACAATAATTTCAGTCCCAGAAAAAAATTAAAAAACAAGAGCCAGAAATGGTTTGAAAATTGTATTGAAAATGAAACATTTTCAATAGCAAGATTCAGCAGGCATATGCATAAGGATCCCGAGTTTGAAGCCAGTTTGAACTTCATAGTAAGACCCTGTCCCACAAACAGCAAACAAACTAGAGTAAAACAAAATAAAAAGCAACTGAGAAAAAAAAACATTTCTTAAAGGAAGAAATATAGGTAGACAAAAAAGTGTGGAAAATAGCTTACTATTACCATCCATGAAAGGAGTTAAATCAGTGAAATATTACCAGTAAAACCAACTTTTATTCAAACTACAATAATAAATGCTGTGTAACTATTGACAAAAAGACTCCTTGCCTAATATTGTTGGAATATTAAGTTAACGTCACCATGATGGAGAATATGGAGTTTGCATAAAAATCCTAAATTCAGGTCTGCTATTTTTTCCAGCTATCCTGTTTCTGAGGATATTTAAATTAGCAAAGAAATACCAAAAAAATGAAATTACAAAGACATGATGGCAGGAACACACTAGCAGACTCCTACTACACACACTTGCCTATTCATGAGTATTGTAACAATATTCCTGGCAGCAGTGATACAGAATAAGACTGTGTCCCCATCGGTTAATGACTATATGATAACATTTATTATATATACATGACGGAATGTCAGTCATACATAGGGTGAAATCCTGCCATTTGTTGAAAACTGGATGGAACTGGCAAGTGATATGCTGTGTGAAGAAGGCCAGACAGAGAAATGCAAATTAAAAAACATGTTCTCTTTTGTTATGAGAACCCAAAGCCTTGTAGCAGTAATTACCAGAGAGCGGGTAGGTCAGTATACCCTAGAGGGAGTCCAGAGAGAGGGATTAATGGGTGCTGTATAGAGCAGAAATGGTCAAGTCTGTCTTCTACAGCAACCTGGAGTGAGTTCGCTGTCCCATGCCTGACTGTGTAGAGGGGAGTGCTAGAATGCAAGGGTTCTGAGGTTCAAGGGGCAAAATGCAAAGGAGAGAAGAAGAAATTCAACACTAATGAGTTCTACTGGAGAAAATGGAAATTATCCATGTGGCAAATATCATAGTGTTTCCCATAAACATGGACGCTTACTACATGTTATCCACAAGTAATAATTAAAAAGCACCAATGAACAAAAATTGACCATGTGGAAACAATATGTATCTTTTTACAATGGGTTTGATTGAACATTGAAATAATTGATAAAGTCAAAGTGACTCATCATATACTTATTAGCCATTTATAAATAAGTGATAAATAAATCAATTAGTTACCAGAACATAGATTATAAATGCTTGTTAGCGTTTTCAAAATGTATCCATATGATAATTTATAAATGTATAAAAATCGTATGTTTGAAACATTCTTCTTGAAAAATATTCTCAAGAATGTTATGCTTTATGATATTCAAGGCAGAAATGCACCCTATATTTTGTTTTCTGGAATTTTCGGAATTGGCATTAATGAATGAAAACAGAAAAGACAGGTATTTGGGTTTCTGACCTTCTCTGTCACACATTTTGTCTGGAGTCAGAGGCTCGTTGCTGTCACCATGGGTTTATTTTACAAGTTTGGACTTGCAAATATGCAGCAGAATTCGAATGTCTTGCACAGTTTTTGGAAAGCAACCATTATAAGGAATACACTGACCTTTTCCTGTTTATTTTCATTGGTTAATGGGAGCACCTTTACAGCCTAGTCGGCTTGTAAACAAGAGCAGGAAACTGAATGCGTAAAGGTCAGGGAATGTTCGAGTCAAAATTTATGAAACATCATACCTATCCTGTGAATAAAAAGAACAAAATGATACTCTGCTTTTTAAAGAAGTATGTGAAGTTGGAAATTTTTGGAACTATCCCAAAACATAAATCATAAAATATTTTAATTTTGTTGCAAATAAATTGAAGGTAATATTTCATAGTAAGATGTATTTCATCTCTGAGTATCCTTCAAGTTATTATTGTAAAGGTCAATACCATAGGCTTTATATAGAACT
The DNA here is from genome assembly GCF_018167655.1 of Microtus oregoni. Classification (NCBI taxonomy): domain Eukaryota; kingdom Metazoa; phylum Chordata; class Mammalia; order Rodentia; family Cricetidae; genus Microtus; species Microtus oregoni. The sequence goes on from NW_024543060.1 coordinate 46,221,216, forward strand.
ATGATGTGTTACTAGAAAACCTGTGATATTTAGGAACTTGTCTGTTTTTTTATTATTTTTCTTAGTAAGGCACAGGCTAACAAATAGTAAACAGTAAATATTCATTTAACTGCATTGACTTCTCAATGGTACACTCAAATAAACAGTAAAAATAAAATTCCAGGAAAAGTGTTTGCATAATCTTTAAAATAGCTTGCAAGAGTTAATAGCTCTTATATGACACTGTGGAAAACGTGGGTAGTACTCAGTTCAGAACTATACTTTAAGCTCCAACTAGGGAAGAAATAACATGACTGAAGAAATTTGGTATTATCAATACTGTGAACAATTAATCACAAACCTCGGTAACATCCCCTAGTACAAACTCTTTAGGAAATGTCCCATCTCTTTAAAATCACAGTGCATAACAGGATATACAGAACATGACATTGAACAAAGCAGATAAAAGGAAGTCTAAGCTAGAATTTCATTGTTATTGAAAGCCAGAGAGTCAAGGAGAAGTAGAGACCACAAAGGAGCCACCATGATTAACAGCTGTTAATGGAGAAGTGAGAACTGCATGACTTGGCACATCCTCACCCATAAAATTGGAAGGGGCTGACCTCGCTGTCTCTACAGGTTATAATTGGAGAATCTGAGGGGCCGATGCAGGTGTACACAATTTCTTCACTCTACTTGTCAAAGTAGAAGTTGGTGGGAAGAAAGAACCAAACTGCTGCATTTCCCTAACAGCTCTGTAAGAAAAGAGAAGTGTTTTCAAAAGAGACCCCTATTCTGTCCATGAAGAAGGAACATAACTTGACCTTTCTCTCTCTGCATAATGTCTGGCGGTGGATTTCTGCACTTACTCCCATCTACTGCTGGAGGAAGCCTCTCTGATGTCAACTAGACAAGATGCTGATAGATCATTAGGAATATCATTAGGAATCAGTTAATCGATTTTTTTTTTTTTTTTTTTTTTTTTGCCTGTCATGTTTGATCCTACCCTAAGTCTCTGGGCTGTCCAGTCTCAGGTTTCTGGCCATCAAAGCATGATAGGGCATGGGATCATGGGATCCCTCTCGTTGAGTAAGCCTCCCCGTAGAGATCAGAGAACCTGTGATGGAGGAAGGGGAACACTGTAGGAGTCAGAGGGAGAGGAAAAACCAGGAGAACATGATCAGTGAGTCAACTAAATAGAATTCAATAGGGCTCATAGAGACTGACGCCTCTGGCATGGGGCCTGCATGGATCTGCACTAGGTCCTCTGTGTATGTGTTATGCCTGTTAATGTGGTCTTTTCATGATACTCTTAACAGTGGGAGTGGGTGGGTGAATCTCTTACCTCTTTGCCAGCTTTTGAGACTCTTACACTCCAATGGGATTGTCCAGCATCCATATCAGGTCTTGCAATTTATCTTATTGTATTCTGCTTTGCTCTATTTGACTGTTGGCTCTTGGAGGCTCTCTCTAATCTGAAGAGAAAACAAAGGAGTGGATCTTAGGGAAGAGGGGGAGGGAGGGGTGGCTAGGAATGGAGGGAGGGCATACTGTGGTTGGGATATACTGTATAAGAGAAGAATCTATTTTCAATAAAGGTGACAAAAAGGAAAACAACATCATAGTGAAAGAGGAAAGTGGCAACAATGATGGATGATGGAGTGAAGATAGGACTCTGAGGGCGGGCTTTGGGTCCACCTAACTATGCTCACTGTATGTGATCTTCTCCACTAGAATAGGGGCAGTACACGGCTCACTGGAGTGGCACGATGTTACATTCATGATTACCCTACCTCGCTCTCTTGCCCTTACACTTGCTGTAACAATGAAAACTACAGCTGTGGTTTGCGTATTGTTTATGGGAGTCCCTTCAGGCACCATGCATGTATTGACATTAAATCTCCACTCTAACATGTTAAGAGCGTAATAATTAATCTGATTATGATATTGTAGGTGAGTATTTTGGAATGTTCTCAAGATTAAAATCATTTGCATAGAGTTGCTATGACTGAATGTTTCTGGCATTATAGTGAGAGAAACACCAGGGGAAATGTAAGAGTATTCCTTCTTCTTACTTGTGATACTCTGTGTTTGTTCCAGACTGTGCCAGCATGGTGGTTTGAACAGGTATAGACCTATGTGTTTGAATGTTCAGCTGATAGGAAGTGACAGTATTAGGAGGTATAACCTTGTTGGAATAGGTGTGGCCTTGTTGGAGTAAGTTTGCCACTGTGGAAGTGGGCTTTGAGGTCTCCCATGCTCAAGTTATGCCCAGTGTGATATGAAGTCTCCTTCTGCTGCCTAGATATCAAGATGTAGAACTCTCAGTTCCTTCTCCAGTACTATATCTGCCTACAGGCCACCATATCCCATTGTGGTGATAATGAACTAAACCTCTGAAAGTATAAGCCATCCCCAATTACATGTTTTCTTTCATGAGAATTGCCACAATCATAGTGTCTCTTCACAGTAATAAAACCATAACTAAGAAAATTAACACGTCTTTGTTAATTTCTGTCACTCTGCTAAATCACCATAACTACAGTTAACTTAAAGAAGAGAGAATCATATTGGTTTCTGATTCAGAAGGATAAGATTCCCTCATGGCAAGGTTGAGGCGTGGAAGCCAACTGCAAAGAAGTTATGAGGAACAAAAGAGATAACATTTTTAACTTCAAACTTGAAGAAGAGATGGCATACAGAACGTAGGGCAAGATTATATACTATGATAGCTGCCCCTCAATGGAGTGTTCCCTCCAACAAGGCCACAACTCCTAAACCTTCCCAAATTCTGTTCTAGGACCTTGAGCCAGGAGAGGCCCTCTGCTTGGCTATATGTTGTTATGGCAACCCTCTGACTTCAGGGAGCAATGCAGAAGTGGAGCTTCAGATGGTTTCATATGTTTTAAAATCAACCTGTTTTATATTTAAAGCACTTTGTAAGGATGTCTTTTAGCATGCCGTCAAAGTCAAAAGAATTAATCAGCCAGCCATATTTTCTTTCTCTGGGGATCAGACGGATCAACCACAGAGAGATGAAAGAAGTACCGACTGAGAGAGACCTATTGTACAAGGGAGGAGTGGTTACCCTCTAGGAATGCCTGAGTGAGAAGCGCAACTTAGGGGTGCTGTTAAATAACAGGAGGATTGAGGCCAAGATAAGGTGAAGGCATGGTCTGTGACAAAAAAAAAAAAAAAATGGTTCCAAGAGGTCTTAGGGTGGAGACCAAAAGATTTGTCGTTGTCAGTCATGGGTGCACCCACCATTTAGAAGATGAAGGCAAGAGGATTAGGAGTTCAAGGGCACGTGTACTTACTTATAGTGAGTTCAAGGCTAACCCAGGGTCCTTAAATCCCAGTTTCAATAAATAAACATAGAACACCCCCCTCAAAATATGGTGTGAAATAAAGTTATACGGGGTAAAAAAAAATCAATGACTTTTGTTTACCAAATAAATCAGCAACAATTTTTCTGTTGTTTTTTGTTACTGCTAATATTCTCTACAAATACAATTAAATGCATTTTGCTGAATAGTATTAAAGAACCAAAACCATATGTGGTATGTGTGCGTGTGTCTAGGTGTGTGTGTGTGTGTGTCTCCTGAGTGTAGAGGCACTGTAGGAGATTAAAGACTAATATTCCAATGAATAGAGCACTGTTAGACAGCTGCACTTGCGATCTGGGCTTAGAACAACATATTTCAGAATGCTGCAACTATCTAAAAGAACATGTGTCCAGTACAGGGAGGTGGAAATGCTACTAGATAAATACCCACCAAAGCACTGTGATAGAAATTTAAAATGGAAATGCATGAAGATTTTAATTAATCATGGATTTTCTCTGTTGCCTAATTTTTAATAAAAGTAAATAATTTATATATAATGTAATACATACGTTATTTGTTACTGCTAGTCTCTGAAGACACATCATTATACACACTGAACTATATACCCTGTCCTGCTTTTGTGTTTTAAAGGGATAAAGCAAAAATTTCATACTGAACATGCCCAAACCTCCTGTCAATCAGCCTGCATCAGGCCAGGAGACCTGGGGTGACATAGTCTCTTTCTCTCCTTCGCACTATGATGACAGAAAGCTGGGAATCCCCTCACGACTTCCAAGCCACTCTTGCCAAAGGCCAGTTTTCTCTGATATTTGCTTTTTTTAAAAGCCAACTGAATGCTGATTTACTCAGCTTCTCTGTTTGTCCCTTTTTCCTCTGGGGATTTTGATGCTAGATGCTGATAGCCCTATCTGTCACTCATTCCCATATGGTTCTCCGGTTTGTTTGTTGACTCCCCTCCATTAACCTCAGAGATAGAGGCCAAAGTAAATTATTCCCTCAGCACACTTTCAGAGACAGGTTCACAGAAGTGCACCTGATGATGTGACCGGAGCCACCACTGTCACTACACATTTCTCTTTGAGGAAACCACTGAAGGGAATATATTACACGTTTGAGTTACCTTAGACCAGCTGTTGGCATATGCCTTGCTCTCGGTACTCTTCAGGCAAAGGGCAGAGGGTCCTAAGTGCCAGGCCAGCCCGGTATGTACATAGCAATACACTATCTCCAACAGGAAACAGGAAAAACAAGGACAGATAACAATTCACTTTCAAGACACTTAAAACGTAAGCAACCTAATTTAGGAAAAGATAAATAGAAAAAGGTATCGAATTGCTGATCCACAATAAAATGAAAGCAAGGCAAGCGAAGAAGCAAGAAAACAATGTTTTAACAAAAACTATGGAAACTCAACAGTGAAACAATGTTTTCAACATGACAAGGAGAAAATTATGGCAACATAAAATTCTCTAGCCAGTGAAATTATCCAGAACGAGAAGCACAGTATAGTATATTTAGAGAGATAATGACCCAGTAAATGTCTGAGAAGAAGAATGAAAACACAAGGAAAAAACAAAAGAAAGCCATTGACAAGCTAACATATTCCAGACCAGGCTCAACATTACAGGAAGCGAGTGAGTTCATTGGGAAAAAACAGTTGTTAAATATTGCTCCAAGAAGCTTGAAAACACTGAATTAATCCTGTATCTATGATAGAAGCTGTTTCTATGATGAACACATTATATATGCATGCACATGCACACATAGGGAGAGGAGGGGAGAAAGAGAGACAGAGATTTTCAAGCATGGTGAATTATCTGCTTAGCCCCTCCAAAATGTAAGCAATGACTGTTACTATTCGTATAGAGTGTTTTCAGGAAATAGATACACCCACAGACATCTATTCTAGCAAGATTCTCACAGCAACAGTATTTATATCCAGATTCTCACACTGAACAATTTTAAACCAACAGGAAGCCAAAACCATAATTTGTTTCATTAATAGACCAGAAAGAGGCTTATCACAAAGCAAGGATGTCTGAGGTCTTCTGCAGAGCAAACCCTTGCACAAGTAGCCAGCATTTGCCGAGCACCATTTGTAAGAACCTAATGCTCCTGGATAAGGACTCAACCCAGTACTTCCATTTTAACTTTGCTACCTTTAAAAGGGTCCTATTCTAAATGCTATCATATTTTAAAATATCATGATCTAGGGTTTCAATATCTGTTTCAGATAGACACAATTTAATCTGTAACAAACATACACTTTCACTGGGCAGGGTGTGTGTGCTGCAGGGAAAAAACCCTATATCTAGCAATGAGAAAAAGAGAATTCTCATGAGTCTTACAGAGGCCTAAAGTAAGTCTAAAGATAGAATATTCTTTTCCTGCAAAATGTTACTGTGGCCTGAGATATAAATAAACAAACACACATATATAAAACAATGTATTTGCATATTGTTATAAATAATATATATAAATAAACAATATTTATGCATGTGTGTCTCAAGCCATATTAACATTATGTATATTACATATAACATACAATTATAATTACATGTATAATATATAGAACACATGTATATATGTGTGTATATGTGTGTGTTACTTTAGAGAGGGGAAGGATGGTAAAGAGAAAGTTAAAATAACAGTATTTTTAATATAAAGAGAGCTATACGTGACACCTGAAATTTTTTTTCACCTTTTGGAGTGAGTATGTAGCTATAGTAAGATTAAATTGTTTAAGTGTACAAAATTAAGTAGTCAGTGACAGAATTTATTTTAAAAATCTTAAAATATACCCATCTAGCCTCTCTACAAGACAACTAAAGATTCAGATTTTGTCCATTTTTTCACATTATTTCTGGAACACTTCCCTTCAGTTCATGTATGACTGTTCACAGTTTTACAGGCTGGCTAAAGAAAGGTCCAGTAAGGGTATCTCATGGTAAAGGTCGACATTAGAACAACATTTGTGAAGTCATAAGGTCTGTTACCATCTGGAGGACTTGAGGGTGTCATCCTAAGTGGGTCAGCCTGAGATCCCTTTACAGTGAAGTTTTATTGTGCCGAAACTTTAGGGGAGTTTGTCATTATGCTTGAACACCCAAGAATGTCTCCTGCACAGCTGCTCAGTAAAGCAAATGTGGTATAGCTGCCAAAATCAGATTTTTAAAGGAGTTTTCCATACTTCATGATTCTTTCAAGAAGACAATGGAAATTTGATTAATTAATATTTCTAAACAGGAACGACTTGCATGACAATATATCATGATTAAAATCTTCCTTCCTCCTGCCTTTATTCAGTCATTCTTTTTAATTAATTCTGTTTATTTTATGTCATATGATGAAGGCAATATGATGGAGATGAAAGACAACAATTGCAAAACCTAGAGCTGAGTGACATAAATCTCATAGTCCCACTAAAAATACAGTAGAACTTTGTCTTAATAAAAAGAAATGGCAAGTGGCAAACCCCAAATTAATGAAGGAGAATGATGATACCTAGATTCTGTGTAAAAAAGGACAGGATGTTTTTGTTGGTGCAAGTGTGAATTGCTAGTATATTGAGTTGTTCCCATAATAACGCAGCCAAAGTCACTAATTACCATATCAATGGACATAGAAATTATTACTATAGGCACTGGAATAGTAGTTTAGATTTTAAGATGATTAACTTCCAGAGGATCACAGTTCAATTTCCTCCACCCATATGATGGCTAACAACCACCTGTAACTCCAGGCACAGGGGATGTGAATCCCGCTGTAGGCACGTGACATTCATTTGCTGCAAGACATACACAGACAAAACACTTATCTACAAAAAATAAACATATATTTTTTTTAATTAGTGGTGTCTATAATCATTAACTAGAAAATGAGAACATTGTTATTGATATGGCCTCTGCTTCACTGGAAAGGTTATGTTTAATAGAAACTCAATTTACCAAATGACTTGGTGTTTTAGAATATATTTGCTCAGATATGTTTTCTCCATGGTTTGAGAAATTAAGTTAGATTCCTGTATTATCAGGAACATGATGTGCAATGACTGGGCAAATAGTTTAGCCTTCTTTCTCAGCAAGTAAATTATTAATAAGTACTTGCCATTATACTTTTGACAAACAGAATGAATTTCTGAAGAGAAAGCCAAGCTTAAGTCAAAATTCAAAGTGGGAAGGAGGCACATTACTGCACATTCAAAACAGCACAGTCTTACCTCAGCCCATGAGCTCTTTAAAATTCTGCATGCTTACAAAGATATAGTTGGAGAGATTAAGGCTTTAGCATAGTAAATAGAAATGACTCCCGAATGATAACCCAAACCATGAACAATACACATTTAATCAGCACCTAAGAGAGGCAAAATAATGAAACTGCTCAATATCTCATTATTCTTTCTTCAAAAGCTATTTAATTTTAATTGTAACTTAGCCTGTATCAACTATAAGTTCTTACATGTAATCACTTCTGTCCAAGCGTATTGCTAAGGTCATGCATGCATGCATGCATGATATTATCCATTGTCTTTATGTCAATGATCATGCAATAATAATTTAGGAAATTAGTAAATCAGCTTGAACACGAGACTGAAGAAACGAAGTCTTCCTCAAGCAAACAATAGGGAAAGTCCTATCTTCTGAGAACTAAGATGTTTGTTTTTTCAAGAATTTCTCTTACCCATCTACTTGCTCCACCAATCATTTTACAGATATTCACCTTGCTTAAAATTTCCAGCTTCTCTTTCACTGCCTCTTCCCTTGTGTTGCTGTAATAAAACATCACTGCTTACCCACAGATTGCTCTTTGTGGCTGTCACTGACTTCTGGTTTTTCAAGAGCCATTTGTATACCAATTAAATTTTGGCCTGAATATTCCTCTTTGGTTGCCACTATTTTGTTTTTCTTCTAAGTTCTGTATAAAATTGTTTTTTCTTCCATTTCTACTTCATTCCTGAGATACCTAGGGTATAGATTAGGACACAGATTCATAATTCACTTGTTCAATCCATTATGGCACAAATGGGAGAGCCCCTTTTTTGAGTTAGAGATGAAGATCAAATGTAGTGGTGGAAAGCAGAGCTTTTGTGTGGGAATAAGATTAAATGACTTACGTGCAGCATTATCGCTTCAGAGAGCCAATTTAGTAAACCTTTCTTAACATCAGCATTCTTTTTACAAAAAATCTCAAGACTTTTATAAATTGCCAGCCTGGATTGCATAAGCCAAATGCCAACAGAGCGGTGACCTTTCATATTACTGGCGTAACAGACTCAGAGATCAGAGAGCTCCAACTTAAAGCAAACACTGACAAGAAACCCTGAAGAAATGACTTCTGTGTCTGCTCAGCCTAACATAACATGACACACTGTAAAATGTGTTTGGCTTTTTAGGTTTTTAGGTCTATAAAGGTTTAACTGCTCTTGAAAATACAGAGCTGGGGAGTTGTCGTGTTTGGATTTATGGGTAAATGTTTTCTCAATTTGAAAGAGCAGTAGTAGCACACTTGGTTAATGGATTCGTAAAATGATTTTAATAATATTAATAAGGACATAGAAAGTGAAATAGCATTGGGTCTGTAGAGGCGGGAGTAAGGTTGGAGGTTTAGAGAATGGGAAACTGTATCACAAACAAAATAAATGAGCAGGTTCTATAAAAAGACTTCTATATCTCATTTGCAACAGTCTTATAGAGGTAAAAAGGAATCAATCATGGGATTTTTGATCAGAGTTCCAATTTTAAAATGTTATGCGCTTCCATTGTTTTCTACATGAAAGTGAAAATGCCAATATCTTTAAAACAGAATTATATTTGTTTTGGTATCAAACAAACTTCTCTTCATATACACAGGCCTAAGTATGTATGCACATACAAGTATTTTTTCATACTTATGTGCACATATACATAAAATATTCAGCTAGTATGCAAAACATATCATTTAAAACTTATTAATCTTGAAAAGATTTTATCTTTTTCTATAAACATTTTAATGTTTGTCTGAACAATTTTATAGTTAATATAAAACTGCATATTTTCTGGTGTTCATGTTTTCCAGGATGAATGACATAACATATGGGGATCAATACTACCTTAATACGTACTTGCTCATTATACAGCTATGGAAATGATGATAAAAGTAGAGGTGACTAGCTAGAAATGCTCCGTTATGTCTACTGCATTAAACCACATTGTTGTGCTCTTAGGTTTGGGGTTGATTTTGAGTCTGATTGATGTTTCTCATTTATGGCACAGATATTATACATATGAGTCAGACAAAGGTAGATTTCCCTGTAAGTGTTTGACAGGCTCTTGCAAAGGTGGGATGTTGCTAGACAGTGAAATGAAAACTTGGTCTATTGAGAAATGAATTCAGCAGCCGAAAGAAGTGTGTTTGCTTTAGACTCATCAGATATTCTCCCCACCAAAACATCCTGTAAGAAGCCTCCTTGATGAGCTTCCTAAACCAATTAAACACAAGCAGCCAGCATCAGTCATCAAAACTAACAAATTGCAGCTAATCACTGGCCTGCACAAGTTGCATGCCTCTGGGAAAGGAAGAACACTTTGCCGCGACTTCGTCCTTCCTCTGTTGTCTTCCTACTAGAAAAGGAAGAACACTCCCCCCCTCCCCCAATTTGTCTTTCCTCTGTTGTTTTCCCACTGGGAAAGGAAGAACAAATTTCCCCCACTTTGTCCTTCCTCTGTTTTCTTCCCAATTTTATGGATGCATGGTCATGCACGGACACTGCGAAGAGTACGGGGCTTTCAAGTGGATAAAGTGCCTTCTCAAGCATTTTTGTTCATCAGAGTAAAATGAGTTTTAATAGGCTTAAGTGATTTGCCTAAGGCACACAATTAATGTGTGGCTGGCGCTCAAAACCATGTCCTTTCTTCTGTTCTAATTGTTCTATAAATATGTATGTATTGATTGAATTTCTTCCATCCCTAATGGGGAATAAGTTAAAATCTTAAAACATAATCATTTTAGCTTCAGGCAGGCTGTAGTGGCAAAGCTAAGGCAGCCAGTGTTGTAAATGCTGGGTTTGCCCTCATGAACTTTCCGTCTTCCAAAGAGGATTGGTGAAGCAGGATCAAGTCAAACTTTTACAATGAGATCCATGATAAAGCAAAATACCCACCACTGACATTTACAAGGCCCTGAGTGTTTACAGCACATAAGCCAAATAATGCTCACTATAGAAGGTAAAATTTTTTGTCATATTTTACAGAGACAAAGAGAAAATGGCCACAATGGTAATGGTAAATTTAATTGTGATTTTATGTTTAAAAACATCCATATATCATGGCTACCTTAGTGCATGGAATGTGTGATTGTGTGTGAACAAAATGGTGAGATTTATTTTGGTGAGCATATGTCCTCATGGCTGACTTTCATGTGTCACACAGAAATAAGCACTATTTTTATCCTAAAGATTCATTTTGTCTATATTTCGTCAAATCCGCATGTGGTTTATTAACATAAAGAAGAAAGTCTGCCCTTGAGAGAAGGTAGGCTGATATCCAAGTGTTGGTTGAAGAAGAGGATGTGAAATGCTGCCTGTCCGTGAGGGTGATCCAATGGAGACAAGGAGAGGAAAAGACACACTGTCTTTCAGGGATTAGAAACGCATAAATGGGGAGAATGGGCCCTCTGAGAAAGACCAAAGACGCTGTTCTTGCTCTGAAGATCCCAAATACAAAAGCAGACTTCCTTTCTTCTCTAGAAACAACAAACAAACAAAATAAACTGAATCAAATTTTGAAACTATTTCAACATTGGAGACTTTAGTGAAAATAAATATGGTGTAGACTTATTTCAAAACTGCAATGGGAACACCTCTCTTGCAGTAGCAAATATCAAGAACATAAACATTTAAAAGACATTCAGCTTCAAATGCTTATTTTAAACAAATTCTTAGAAATATTCAGGGACTAAGATTATTTAAATTTATTCTTTTTTTTAAAATACAGAGATAATAATTTAGCAAAGTCATAACATTAAACCTTGGACTCTTCTAATTTTAATTTCATCTTATAACATAGCTATAAATGCTTTCTTGGAATTAAAGCATATGTATGCACATTTTAAGAACAGTGCTTGCATTTTTATTGTAGATGATGTATCTTTCTGAATACTTCTTACATAACATATATTCAATTAATGCCATAAGCTGGATAAGTGAACCAATTTTGCCACCAGCAAGAATAGATCCAGTTATTCTTGAACTTCATGACCATTGATGGTTGCAGAAACAAATTTACTAAAATTAATTTGATACAGAGGGCAATAATGACAGGATATACATACACAATGAAGTATTCCCAAAGAATACTTAATTAATTAATTAAAATATTATAATTATCATTAATTACTTATAATTATCCCCTAATATTTCAGCATGGTGAGGAGAATATAGAAAGTTAAATCTTGGACTCATTTCTGAGAAATATGCCACTCATCAGATTCTACAACTTAAAGAAAAGAATGTGAATTCAATATTAATTAATGGCACAGTGGTGGTGGTTGTTGTTATTATTTTTAAAGAAAAAGAATGCTCACCTTAGGAGACCTGGATAGAGGTGGGCGGTCCTTGGGCTTCCCACAGGTCAGGGAACCCTGATTGCTCTTGGAGCAGATGAGGGAGGGGGACTTGATCGGGGGAGGGGGAGGGAAATGGGAAGCGGTTGCTGGGAGGAGGCAGAAATCCTTAATAAATAAATTAATTAAAAAAAGAAAAAAGAAATATCTGAGGGATTAAAAGGAGATATTGAACTTGAAAACAAGATACACTGTTATGAGTTGAAAGAAAGGTAAGGGCATACTTTAGGAGGGAAGGAGAAGGAGTGAGAATGACAACACAAGCCTATCTGTGGGACTCGAGGCTATGCTCTTAGAATCTGCGTCTGTGTTTGGACTAATTTTAAAGTATCTTAGTGTATTCTAGAGCGCCTTGACTTCCAGGCCACTATTTACCTTATACTTCGTCCTCATTTCTAGATGTATATTGGTTTGTACCAGGTGATTTACAGACAGGCAATTTGCTTATGTAAATTTGGAAAAAGTGAAGTGAATCCCAAGGAGACAAGATGGCTTCTTGAGGAATTTCTCATAAATCTTAATTCAAACAAATCAAGAAGGGCCATACGGTGAAACCAGCAAACACCTCACCTTTTGCCATTCTCCTCATGGCTTATTTATCTGGAATGATGTTTCCCTCTCTCCATACACATGTTGAGAACCACTGATGTTTATTTTTTCAGTAAAGCACATGAAAGTGCTTTAACGCCAAGAAGTGACATGGTAAAACTACTGATTTGGGGAGAATAACGCTGTCCTAGTGGGTTGGACAAAGTCCCTTGCAGTGAGCAATAAGGTAAAATAAGGTTTCATGAAATGTGAGTAGAGACAGTTTCTCTGTAAGACAGAAAGGAATAAGGTAATCTTCACCTCCTGTCCCTGGTGAGAGACAAACTAGTGAATACAACAAGGTCTGTCGATAACCACAAAAGTGTGATCTCTTGACATGTGAGCATGCAGTGTGTTAGACATTCCCTGGAAGAAACAAAGGATATGTGCTTGTAACAAAAGAATGCTTCTGTATGAAGTATTGTTTTTATTGTTTTGTTAAAGGAGCTCATATAAACAATTTTAAGAGAGAAGGAATTATTTGGATCATATATTTTTTTTTTTTTTTTGGTTTTTCGAGACAGGGTTTCTCTACGGCTTTGGAGCCTGTCCTGGAACTAGCTCTGTAGACCAGGCTGGTCTCGAACTCACAGAGATCCGCCTGCCTCTGCCTCCCGAGTGCTGGGATTAAAGGCGTGCGCCACCACCGCCCGGCTTGGATCATAATTTTTTGAGGCTTCCATTATGGAAGGAAAATACAGATGAGAACATCACATTATGGAGGAGGGAAAGTAGCATAGAAAGTCAATAGGAAGGATCTAGGATAAAATATAGCTACCAAAGGCACATTCTCAGTGACCTCTTTCTTCTACTTGGGTCCTGCCATCTAACTTCTAGTTCTTGGAATAATCTCTTCAGATTCTGAACCTATCAGTAGGTTTAAACAACCCCCTTCTTCCAATTGGGACCCAACATCTAACAGTTATAGCCCTTGTATTAGTGTCTTTAGATTCTGAACCCATCTGTGGGTTAAAACACTCATTAGGTCAGAGTGTTGTGTGCTTTACTAATATCTTATGCTTTTCTCAATCCAGACAGGTTGATAATCACATTCTATCACATGAATAGAAGTGGATATGCATTGGCATGTAAGAGTAAAAATAAGAAAATGAATTAAACAAGATAGATCCTCCACACTTAGGAAAGGGATACACCAATCCTATCAGGAGAGGTGTTTGCAGATCTGGGATTGTCCACCCAGTGAGATCCTGGATTTGTTTCGATGACCACCATAGAAATAGCAGTTTTTGTCTTCTACATGAAGACATGGAAAATAGAAAGACCACAAGGAAACAGAGAAAGTCAAAACCTATACATGGTTGAAATGTGAGAGGCGATATCTAAGGGCACCATATTTCCAGTATGTGGATCTGTTTCTAAAGAATGTGTTAGAGAATTAAAAAATATTTTTTTTAATTTTTCCAAAAACTGCTGTCCAAGTGTGAGTATGTATTAAATATGTGAATCCATTAAATTTCTCTTGGTACACAACAAATGATCATACAGTTAGCAGTATTCCATCATCAGACCTGAGCTCATGCTGTCATGTGGCTGAAATCAAAGGCTGGCTACATTTGACTCTGTTTAGAGATTTTGAGGAATGAGCCATTTTTGAGAATCTAGACTGTACAGGGAGGATTATAAGACCAGTGTCCCAAGTCCATATTAGAAACCACTCTGTTCTTAGTTTCTAGATGCCTCACATAGTCACTTCCTTTCCATGTTTCCCTTAATGGCCTTGATCAAAATATACCATGGTTCCCTGCATCATACTTCCCAAGCACCTCTGATTCTAATTTCTGTCTCGGGTAATGGCCAAAAACCCATCTGTCTTCTAAAACACTGATTTGATTCTATTATTCTCACACAGACAATCCTGCTTTCCATAAACCCCAAATTAACTAATAAATGAGTTAGTACATGCGCATAAGTCCTGAAAATGTAGCATATCATGTTTGAAAATGATACCAGCTTCCCAGTTCCAGGAAATAAAGTGCAAAGTCCTGAAATCTGTTTTACAATTCTGCTCAGCACAGATTATTTGAAAGAAATTATGGCTGTATATAATACTGTTTCTTACAATTTTGAGTTCATTGTTTTAGATACTTCCTAGATGCTAAAGTGAAAAACAAATATCAGAAACATCACAGGTGATCTTATAAATGTCCCATACTATTTTGAACATTCACTATTCTTTTTTTTATTAATTAATTTATTTATTAAAGATTTCTGTCTCTTCCCCGCCACCGCCTCCCATTTCCTTCCCCTCCCCCAATTAAGTCCCCCCCCTCAGCCCGAAAAGCAATTAGGGTTCCCTGTCCTGTGGGAAGTCCAAGGAACCCCCACCTCCATCCAGGTCTAGTAAGTTGAGCATCCAAACTGCCTAGGCTCCCACAAAGCCAGTGCGTGCAGTAGGATCAGAAACCCATTGCCATTGTTCTTGAGTTCTCAGAGGAACATGGGATGTACTCACTCATATTTGGTTTCTAGCCATAAGCCAAGGACATCAAGCCTATAATTAGTGATCCTAGAGAAGCTAAATAAGGAGAACCCAAAGAAAAACATATAGGCATCCTCCTGAATATTAACCTTCAGCAAGCGATGAAAGGAGACAGAGACCCACATTGGAGCACAGGACTGAAATCTCAAGGTCCAAATCAGGAGCAGAAGGAGAGAGAGCACGAGCAAGGAACTCAGGACCGCGAGGGGTGTACCCACACACTGAGACAATGGGGATGTTCTACTGGGAACTCACCAAGACCAGCTGGCCTGGGTCCGGAAAAGCCTGGGATAAAACCGGACTCTCTGAACATAGCGAACATTCACTATTCTTGATCATAGACAAGTAACAGTGTCATGTGAGAGGAACTCTGAGTACTTGTGAGAAAACTCTAAGAAAACAAACAAGTTTTGTGATCTCAATTTCTTTAAAACATGGAATTGTCCTTGGTATGTATTTTCTTGTTCCTCCTAGTGTAGTGGATATGTGTGAACTTACTTCATATTACTCATTGTTGATTGCTGCTGTTATTCGATTAAATGTTTATATGCCTTTCTGGAAAGCTTTTCTTGCCTCATTGATGTGGGACAATGATCTGTACCCTGTCACTTGTATTTTAAATACATGCTGATTGGCCAGTAGCCAGGCAGGAAGTATAGGTGGGGCAATGAGAATTCTGGGAAGAGGAAAGGTTTAGTCTGTAGTTGTCACCCAGACACAGAGGAAGCCAGACACAGAGCAAGCAAGATGTGGCTAACACAGACAAGAATAAAGGACTAATATAAGATGTAAGAAAGAGTTAATAAGAAGCCTAAGCTAATAGGCCAATCAGTTTATAATTAGTGTAGACCTCTGTATATTTCCTTGAGACTGAATGGCTGGGGAACTGGGTAGGACAGAAACGTCAGTGAGCACCACGTGAGGCTTGACCTTGTGGTTGCATACAGCTTGAACTCATGAGAACTTTACTCATGTGATTGATTTCTCTAAACCCTCAGAATATAAATTGTTCTGAATAAAGTTAGCTATCTCACGAGACTTTAGTTTGCCTCGTCTATTGGCTCCATTCTCCCAGCTCCCACTTCATCTAGAGTGGTGACAACTATAAATAAATGAATAATTCTCCAACCACATGTTTAGTCACTTTAAATGAAAAGGTTTCTTAAAATAGTACTGTTTTACAGTGACTATCATTCTACTTGAATTTTGAGATCAAATTCTTGGGCTTGGATCATGTTGATTTATGTATTGCTGTTCATGAGATTTTGTTTGTGCTCTGGACTGAATCCCAGTAAAATACCAGAAGAATCCTTAGAAAATAGAGTTGATATGGGAAAATGTTGCTAAAGAATGCAAGCATCAAAAAAGAAGGCAAGAAACCACAGAGTATGGCTTTTGCTATAGTTGTTACTCAAGGCTTACTCATAATTAGATTACCTATCAGATAATTCTTTAAGCTAACACTGTAGGGAAGACCCAGCCAATCACCTTGTTAGCAGGGGGCGGGGTCCCCCGAGGATATTTTTTACTTATAAAGATTAAGGGTGTGCTCCCAGCCGCCCCTTCTGCTTTCCTGTTCTCCACGGGAACCTATGGTTCTGTAAGTCTATTTCCCCATTAAAGCTGTATATATTATTACAATCTGTCTGCATTCATTTACGCCGCTACATAACACTAGATGTTTAAATAACATTTTATTAGAATATGTAATAAAGTAAATATTAGTAATTATTTGTATTAGTATTTAATGTTTTGGCACATTTATTTCAAATTACTATACTTTTTGTGTTTTTTCTCAGTACGACAATAGCACCCAGAGTGATTGTTTTAGGTGTGAGAAAGCTGAATCAGTTATTCAAGGAATTCACCTTTAGCTATTTTTCATAGTGAATGTATGTGAGAGTCAAGATTCATTTCTCAATATGTTGAACTTCTTAGTCCAAGCATTTGATGCTAGCTCCATGATCAGTAGAATACTTGAATAACAGATGATAAAGTGAAGACGGATGCTAAAAAGAAATCCCACCCTAGCTCAGAATTGAGTATAATAAAGGGTTATTTATTTAGGGGTAGACTCACAGATCACAGTCCTCTGCTCGAACAGGGAACAGCAACCAAATCCCGTATCCGGAAGAGAGAGGGAAGGGGCTTTACATTGGAATATATAGTATAAGAGGCCATGCCGAAGTGACAGGGTAACTTAAAGGCTACTGGCCGTAGGAATTCCTACAGCAATAGAGACATAAGGTAGAACCATTTCTCCTGACTCTGTTTCTTTAGGTTTGAGTTTTTAAAGTTGTGTACATGTATTTCTCCATAGCAATAATCCCTGTCCCACCCCCATCTCTAGTAACCGGCACACATACCAGCACGCTAACCACATTAAAGAAGTTTCGATTAATTTGACTTTGAAATAATTTCTTAAAAATTAACTCTAGTGGCATAGTCTTTGAGAACTGCTGAAAAGCAAGGCAAATTAAATAATTATTATTGCTTGCATGATTTTTGGTTAGAAAAATAGAAATTTTAAAGAAGTTGTGGTATTTCTGCATTTATGACCTGATATTTTTTAATTGTGAACTTTCTGAACCTCAAAGTCCAGTTGTTTGATCTAAGTATACTTACAATTATCATGTTTGTCATCAACATTCTGAAGTTATTTCCTTTGAAGTCTTAAGTATGAGATGCTGTCATTCATATGAATGTCTATTATCTGCACATTGAATTCCTCTCCTCAGCCTTTTGCAAAGAAACTTAATTTCAATGCCCATTAAGTGGACAGCAGGGCCCTGTTCTCTTATTTTAGTCATATGTGTCACCAAATTGCCTTAGAGCGTAAATGCCATATCTGATTATTTTTATAAGTCTTACTTTTAAGTTAAATATTCTGCTATTTATATCATCACCCCATTACAAAGAAGTTCCAAAATTTTCAGTATTATTAAAAATATTAATTGTGTCTAGTCTGAAAAAAATTTCTATGGCATTTATTTTGCTCTTAAGAGCTAATGAAGTTCATGAGAATTAAGAACTCTGGAGGTCAAAGAGTCAACAATTTGCAGAAATGTAAATTGGACTTCAAATCTGCCCTGTGCCCTCTACATTGGAATGTTAGATGGCTTGACATGTATGTGTCTGTCCAGAATGCTAAACTTGCTGGTGAATTCTTTTCTGAGCTGCTAGCACTCCATATCTGGAGAATGTGTGGAGGGTCAGTTTGAAACCTGGTACAAGATTCTCAGCCAAGGCTTCACAGTGAGGGGTGTATTGTATAACAGTGTAATTAACTGTGGTTAGAGTCTGCGTCCTCAGAAATACAGGGTCATTGGGTCAAACCACTTGAAAGCACAAGGCCTGACTTGTTTTTCGAAGCATTCTCCAAAGCTTCACATTAGAGTTAGTAGGTGGACTACTGTTGCTCTTTGCAGATACCAGATTTTGCCCATCATTTTCCAATGTTCTAGTTATTATTTTAAATGTGTTACATGATCAAGGTTTGATTAGGAAAGGGATCTACACAGAGCTAGTGAAATCCTATAAGAGAATCATCCTAGTTTCGGAATTTCTTTCTAAAATGTTTAAGGAAATGTGTATCTATGGATTTTACATGTACTATTGTTGTCTATATTCAGTTGCTGCAGGGTAGATCTCCCAAACCCAACACGAGGGAGTTGCCTCAGCCAGGCAGTGGTGGCGGCATGCTGGAACAATCTAGTGGGGACTGTGATGACGAAGACGGCTGTGGTGGATCAGGGAGTGGAGAAGTCAAGAGGACCGTGAAGATCACAAACTGTGAGTGCATGGATCTAGCATTACTTTCAAATGTCTGGTTTTCAAATATCAGGTAGGAATGTTTGTGAACCCAGAAATAGACTGGAAAAACTGGCAAAAGAAATGAGCCTGTTTTGAACCATGTAGGGCATGCATTTTGTGGGGTATTGCTCATGTTGTGCTAGTAGTTTTATGTGGAAATGACATTTTTTATAAAGAACTGATGAGTGATGGGCAGTTCTGAGAAGTATATAATTTTAAGGAAATCAATCTTTAGGACATGTTGTTCAGTGTGTATCAGATTATTACTCTGAACCAGGTGAATAAGTACCACTAAACAGCCAAATGTGCAATTTCACCATATTATCATGTCACCGTCTAGATGGTTTTACTCTATCAACTTTTGCTATAATCTAATTAGATTTGTCTTGTCTGAATATGCAGTTTTATTAGTTATTTGATAGTTTCATACAATACTCTTTGATCATGTTCAACCTTCTCCCCAAACTCTTCCTCAATCCTGTCTTCACTTTTGAAATATCTCCCTAAAATTGACTTTCTTTTTGTTTGGATGGAGTATAAATTATAAATGTTTCCAAATGCTTAAATATTCATTTACAATGAAAGATATAATTTCCAGGGATGGGGAGATGGATAAATCTGTAAAGTGTCTACCATATAAATATGAGAGTTCACTTACTTTGGGACCCTTAGTAGATGCCTAAAAGCCTAGGTTCAGTGGCTTGTGTCTGTCATCCTAGTCCAGGGAAGATGGAGTTCAGGGATTCCTGGAATTCACTGGGCAGAGAACCTATTTAAAGAGAAAAGCAGAGAGCAACTGATGTCTGGTACCTTCCTTTGACTGCACACACACACGCCCCCCCCCCCATTTTCCCACACATGTGCATGCATGTTTACCTATAAACAGAGAATATGCACCTTCCAATTTTAAAGTTTTGAAATGGAAAAATTGAAAGAAATATAACTACCAAATGGCGTTCCAATGTGATCTTCATATACAAGATGAAGACAATGGGATCTATTCCATCCAGTGTCATGCGTGTTTATTTGTTCACGGAGCAGGACAATAAAACTGATCAAATGAGAAAACAAGGCAAAATTAATATTACCCAAGTGGATCTATTTCAATTAGTCAGCTCTGATTCTTCCAAAGCTGAAACTGAATCTTTCTGGATCCTGCAACTGGCCTGATCTCCTGTACTGCACACATGAGTACTTTGTACTTCTCACACTTATCCTACTTTGGGAGAAAAAAAATACTCAGTAATAAGATTGAAATGTCAACTTCTCGTTCCCTTAAAATGCTTGTTTTATTAGCAAAGCATATTGATTTTAAAAAATCTAGAAACCAATAGTGTTGCAAAATATAAAAGAATTTGTACAATGAAATGGGTTGATTATTTCACATAGTAATTGGTTTTCGTAAATAGTTAGGAGTTACTATGAGTAAGGAACAAGGGAACAAAGAATATGGGTGGAGTACTTTCTATTCCTCTTGGCAGAATTCGATATATGGGTTGTTCTAGTTGGTATGAATAGTCCTTCCTGCATTGATTTCTTTTAGATCTATGCACTAAAATATAAAATGAAAAAGGGTTTCAATAGTAAGAGAACTTTTGCTAAGTCTTAAAAGAGTCTCTTCTATATTTAGAAGTTATGACAGAGTGATAGTCAATTCAAAATCACTTATTTCCTAATACAGTTTTATATATACTAATATGTTATATACATATATGTGTATATTACTTACATAGCCACATATCATATACATATATATGTATAATATATAATTTATGCCCTCTTATTATTTTAATGTTGTCAGGATTCTAAGACATCAAAATATGTACCATATAGGAATAATGGAACAAAACAGAAATAAAATTATCAACTGACATGAATTAGATTGAAGTTGCTTCCATATATATTTGTGTCTGCATATTTCTGCATATACCAGCAAAATTTTAATTTTTATGGAATATTTTACTTTTTAGACTAATTTAAAATCTCAAGAACCCAGGATAGTTAAAATGGGGTTTGTTTCATGAGAGAAATCGATCCAGTGAAAGATGGTCAGCTACTGTCTTCTTATGAACTTAGGTGACAAGGTGGCAGGCATGAATTGGTTACTTCAAAACCTATGATTCAATTACTGCTCACATAGTCAGGTTGTTGTAAGCAAGTCCCAATAAAATCTGGTGAGATTAGATATAGATGATTGTCAGAAACTCCAGGCAAACATTGAAAACATCCTCGTCTGTTCACTCCAAGAGCACTTCTGTTATTTCTAAGTGTTTATAGCTGTTGTCTTTCAATTTTTAATAAGTGGGTAGGAAATCACTGTGGATAGACTTCTGAAATGAAGAAGGTTCAGAAAATCAGCAAAGTGTGGCTACACTCCTAGATTTCAAAGTACTGCAACTTGGATTTTTGCAACTTTGGGCTAGTTCATTGGTCACAAGTTAAAAGCAATTGTGGTTGTCTCAAGAGCTGGAAAATGGTATTTTCCAGAATGTTCAATGGCTGTTACTTGTGTTTAGAGCTCTGGACTCATCGTGATTTCTTTTATACTTCATGTTTACTCATTGTTAGCTGAAATTGTCATGATTATTTGCACTTTCAAAAGGTTCAATTAAAATAATAATATATATAGTATTATGTATGTACAGACATATATATACATATATATATATGTATATATATATATATATATATATATATATATATAAATAATTCTTGACTGAAGACCAGAGGTAAAGCTAAAGCCACTAGAGGTCAGACAATGGTGACAGATACCTTAATCCCAGGATTTCGGAGACAGAGTCAGATGAATCTCTGTGATTTCAAGGCCACCCGGGCTACACAAGATCAATCCAGAAACACATCTAGGTGGTGGTGGCTCACACCTTTAATGAGAGGACAGACAAGCTTAGTCTACTTAGTTTTTTGGTAGCCCAGCCTTGGTAAAGGTTAAGACTTCTCTAGTGGTTTGACTACTTTGCTTTTTGGTTTTCAAGTTGATCCTCTTTCTGTCTCTGGGCTTTTATTATTCGTGCAACAAGAGCATATTCCTACTCTGTGTTATGTAAATTCAATGAATGTTCCATTTATGCAAATTTGAAAGTTGATAAATATTTTCCTAATGTACTATTTTCTATTTCTATATATGTTTACTTCAGGCAATGAAGAGAAATATGTGATTCAAAATGTAAATTTTTAGCACCAACATATTTATTTATCATTTAGGCATCATTTTTACTTAATCACCAATAATACTAAGTAATTTAGTATATTTAAGTTTATTTTTTAAGTGTATTATTTGTGTTTGTGTTTATGTGTGTCTATATGTATGTGTGTATATGAGTGTGCATGTGTGAATGAGTTTGTGAATATGTATGTGAGTGTGTATGTATGTATATGGGTGTGTGTTGTGTGTTTATGTGTGTGTATGTGAATATGTACATATGTGTGAGGCTGTATGTTAGTGAATGTGTGTATGTGTTAATGTATGAATGTTAGTGTGTGTATTGTGTGTGTGCAAAACAGTGTATGTGTGTGGCATGTGAGTGTACTGTGTGACATGTGCGTGTATGTGTGTGACATGTGCATGTATGTGTGTGACATGTGAGTGTATTGTGTGACATGTGAGTGTATGTGTGTGGCATGTGAGTGTATTGTGTGACATGTGAGTGTATTGTGTGACATGTGAGTGTATTGTGTGACATGTGAGTGTATTGTGTGACATGAGAGTGTATGTGTGACATGTGAGTGTATTGTGTGACATGAGAGTGTATGTGTGACATGTGAGTGTATTGTGTGACATGAGAGTGTATGTGTGACATGTGAGTGTATTGTGTGACATGAGAGTGTATGTGTGACATGTGAGTGTATTGTGTGACATGAGAGTGTATGTGTGACATGTGAGTGTATTGTGTGACATGAGAGTGTATGTGTGACATGTGAGTGTATTGTGTGACATGTGAGTGTATTGTGTGACATGTGAGTTTATGTGTGTGACATGTCTTTCCTGCCTACCTTTCTCTCCAGCCCAGCTGTGTTTATTGTAAAAGTATTTCTTTTTGTAACCCTGCCTGTGGATTCTTATTCAATCAAATCTGAAGTTTTACTTATAGTTAGAAGCCATCTATGCTGCATAGTATACAGTACTAGGATTTAAAATAATTTATTGTGTTAGAAGATTGGTGTTAAAATATCTCACATCATAGGAAAGTTTTCCACATTTGAATATTTTACATATATTTGGCTATTCATTGAGGGCCTCAAATTGTAGGAATTGCATCTTTGAATCTTCATTTTGCCTGATTCTAACCGCCTACAACCTGAGGTTTTTCCACAAGGAGAACTCAAGCAGGACGTAAATGCTGATGGACACAATCAAGTTCTTCCTCTCTTTGCATTTTTGACAAACTTAACGTCAGTAATATCAATGTCTCTTCAACAGCTGAACTAATCATAAATCAGTGCACCATTTGACATCAGGTTATAGAAAAACCGTGGGTTCAGTAATTTTGAAACTCCTTTGTAGTTCTTATATGCTATGGATTTGTCAACAGTGAGCAGCTTCCTTTTGATAAGTTGGCTCACAGTAACAAAATTAGATGAAATGATTTTGGTTTCAAGTTCATTTAGATGATAGACATTAGAATATACTGTGATTTACATCTTCAAGTTTCCGCATTGCTAAAATGTAATATTTACTTATTTTTCTTAAGCAAAATTATTATTTCATTTTCACTGAAGTGCCTGTAAATGACACCAGGTCCTATTCATTGTGTGTGCCCAGTTGTGTTTCTGAGTGGACGTATTGAAGTCGTTGGTTACCTGTCATAGTAAGGGTTCACACAGACTGGAATTCACATTTCCAGTCCTTGGGCCTTCCTGAGTATTCCCTTTAGCCACCAAAGGCTTTTCTATAAAAGGAATCTGTTTTCTAGATACATAGAGTTATTGTTTACTGTGTCTTTGATACCTCACTTAGTGTCCTTATATAAGCTTCTAACAAATGATTCTATCTGATGGAGCTAAGAAGATCTTGGAAGGGACTGTCACATTCCACGTACACAGTGAAATAAGACATAGTCCTTTGTTCCATATTTAAGAAAAGATAGTAATTTACTTAGCGACAAAGGGTTGTGGAGTGAGGAAGAAATTTTGGCTTCCTCATATCTTTCTTCACATAAATCACCCTTGCTTCAGGATCTCATCTAGCAGTGGACATTAGGGAGAGCTCAAAGAATATGGCTTGAGATTTCTCTCCAGAGCTATGAGAGCAATGAATTAATGCTATCATAAAAATAATGTCATGTAAATTTCCACTGTCTGTTATTTCTCAGGCTTTGAACAAAGATCAAGAGTCATTTTCCATTAGAGAGCCAATTTTCTCCTTTCCAATCTAGGTCATTTTAGATAGTACAGCATATAAGAGCTGAACACCATTAAATTGGTTCCAAATCTGTTAGAACATCTATATTGTTCCTAAAATTAAAATATTACCAAGTTTTTTTTCACATTGAATGCATGGATTCTGCCTTGTAGAGTTAAAAATAGCACAGTAGTAGCTTCATGAAAACATAAGAAAAGTATAGTGTGAATAATTGAATTGCTTGTCATGTATTTAATTAATTTAAACAGAAATGAACCTCTTATTGAGGTTATTGGATTGAAATTTGAGATACAGTAAATGTAACATTGAATAATGACTACATACATGCACTTACCTATTGTAAGTGCTAATTTGGGGTGAGAAGAAGCCTTGCATTATAAAAGTTTTGAATTTTTATGAAGAAATTCTCTCTTTCAATGTTCATTTAAAATACCAGCTAGTTCAGTCTTTACTTATAAAAATTATGTGGATAAATGTGATATATATCCACTATAAATATGTTTAAATTATTATTTAATTACTATGAATATTTTTCTGATTATAGTATTCCATTTTGATCTATAAATAACTGAGACTCATCTTGGCTACTAGCAGTGGTGTTACCAAGATTGTATGCAATGGTATATAGGAACATAATGGGTAACATAAAACTACGTTTTATCCTCTTCGAACATTATATATTATATTTATGGATTTAAATAACAGAATTGAAACACAGGATCTGCCCTTGAATGTCCAAGTGATAATTTTCATTGCATTGGCTTTGAATGATACATTTTTAGATGAATAAAGACATTAATTATTACTTAAGGGAGCGTGTTAGCATCCATCGCAAAGGAGCTAGCAGTTCAGCAATATTCCATTACTAGCCTATACCGCATCAGAGAATATAAAATAAAGTATTCATGCTTTTTCAGAATAGCATAGTGCTGAATATATTTGTAAACGCAATAAAGGATACAAAAATTAAAACTCAAGAAAATATCACCAAATAAATTTTATCTTGACTTAATTGAGCTCCTCTAGTTATCAAAAACGAATAAATAAAATGAAAAACAAACAAACCTATATTCTATTATCATTTTCTTTCAAATTGACAGGGTATAAAATTCCAACATTTTCTTCTCTTAGAGAAGTTGATAAAGTAAATAATGTTAAAGTCAAGTTAGATATGCAATTGGTTCCTTATTGATTTCTTTCCATGTAAATATCTGGAGTGGGTGATCCAGAGCATTTACCAAACAATTAAATGCTCACTAAGTGGAATGAATTATAAAATTAAAGAAAATACAATCTGATACCAAAGCATCACAATTTTTAAGTTGATAGATGACTCGTCCAATTTGTCCAAAGCCAGAAACTAGAAAGATTTTCCATGATCCTTTTCATCCTTTATTCTCTATATCAAATAAGATCTATTGTATTTACCACTAATTTTTTTTTTCTGAAAAATACCCACTTCTACACACACCTCTAACTTTGCTGATTCACATCCTTGAGTTCTGTGGCCTGGACACATAGCGGCTATCAATTTTGCTCCTCTGATGTGTAATGGGCATTTGTACATTTTCACTGAAACTAGTATTTCAAACGTAGCCTATGTTTTTTGACTAAGGCAAGAGACTTTAGTAACTCTATCGCATTGTTGGGCAGATAAGAGCATCACTATGAGGAAAAGGCTGGTTTACTATCAGCCTGTGCACAGTTGAAGGACAGCTGTTACTACTAGCCCTATCAGGAAGACAGGTTCAGATCTTCTACACACTCAGATACCTTTCACCTTCTTCAGTTTGAACTGAATATGTCTACATTTTTTAACATTGTGTGTGTGTGGAGGGGGGGCATCCTCATACAAGCACATAGTGTATGTTGAGTGAATTCCTTTTGAGCACACCCTACCTCCTCTAATTTGAAAAGGTAAGCAGGGCCAGGCTTGGTTAGTACATGAATGAAGGACTAAATTTTAACAATGAAGTGTGTGGGCGTACCTACTGTTTCTCCCAAGACACAGCTTTTCAAAGCATTCGAAGATTCCTATTGCTCTGTGTTTTTTAACTTATTTTACTGCCCCCACGTAACCAGTGCATTCTACTTGAATCCTTTGTAACTACGCAAAACGAACTTCATCTCCTAAACGCTTCAACTAAGTTCTCAATCTGTGAGATCTGAAAATCATATGACCTAAATTATTTTTCAAAATAATTTATTATTTTATGCCCTAAATGGAGATTGAAAAAGGGAAAGGAAAATATGTTCTATTTCTAGGTAGACTAGCCTTCAGCACAGATCTGACTCCTCTTAGGAACAGTGTTGCTTCTTGAACTCTTCTTCCTGATGGAAATGCTATGGAGTGCAAAACTCCTGCCATCCCACCAATGAGGCGAGTTTTTCTTTTTTCTTTTTTTTGATTGTATCTTAAGAATGCCCCTCCATTCCTGAAGAAAACAGTCTTTAGTTGTGAGACTGGCAAGAAAATAGGAGAAGATACACATGTGTTTGACATATATTTCCATGATATTCTTGAAAGGTGCCTGTCCGGAGTGAACTTGCTTTCTTGCCAAACTGAGCACACTTATCATGGTGTCTCTTTAGAAAGCTATGAATGTCATCTGAATATGGCTGCACCCTCAGATCTACACCTCCTGACAACTCCCTAGAACTTGCTTACTCTTCTTTTTCATCTTTTTCCAGGCCACCATAAGATCAATGTTGCATTCAAACTGTGTTCAACTAACCTTCAATATCCACATGCCAAATCCTGTATTAATTTATAATTTAAATAACTTCTGTTTCCCTGTGTACTTTGTCTGATACAGCATGTATCAATATTAAAATCAGAACCAACACATATTTATTATTTGAAAAATCTATGCGATTCCTGCTAGTTTTCAGGGGTAACAAACTTAAATCTTCTCTATGTAAGTATGTATCCTACTGTGTGATTAAAATTTGTTTCACGGTTTCCTCCCGCATTCCAAAGGAAAATGATCACATAATTATCAGATGAAATAACTCATTCATGGTTGGAGACATGGAGCAGAGTACAAGGAAACTGACTGTCTTGTGAGGGAAGAGAATCCAGGGAATTTGGCCATGAAATCACTGAGTCTTTTGTTTAAATTGCCTGTGAACCAAGTGAACCAAGCTCTATCAATGGTATGTGAGTCTTTCTTTCTTTCTTTCTTTCTTTTTTTTTGGTTTTGTTTTTTTTGAGTCAGTGTTTCTCTGTGGCTTTGGAGCCTGTCCCAGAACTAGCTCTGTAGACCATGCTGGTCTCGAACTCACAGAGATCCGCCTGCCTCTGCCTCCAAAGTGCTGGGATTAAAGGCATGCGCCACCACCGCCCGGCTTTTTTTCTTTTTTTTTTTTTTTGAAGTGTTTCTTTGTGGGCTGACAACTGAGGGTCACTACTGAGTTGTCCACAGAGCCCATTGAACAGACTGACAAAAATATATTTAGGACAACTGATTATTTAATAAATGAATAAAAAGCAAACGGAACTAAAGTCTAAAGTGCAAGATATATTTGATTCTTTAAATAAATTTCAAATTTCTTTCTTCATTACTAATTCCATGACATCTTTGTTTGGAGTGTATTGATTTATTTTATTGTAAGATATGGCCAAATATCTTACTTCTCCAACATCCTATATATTTACCAAACATAAAAACTGTATTTCATTCCTACACCCACAATAAAAAATTACTATTGCTTCTCATGACTAACTCAAGAGCACACCTTTGTGTATGAGTTGTAATAGCTATCATAGATATTAATATATTTTACGGGAAACTCTACATCTAACTTTTGATCACAGCATTGATAGCTGCTATGCATTATGTTGACTGGCTTCCTGACAGGACTGGGAGTAACTTAGTAGAACAGTTGTGATGCCCGCTCACAAGGGCTCATTTAGAATAGGTTAATAAAAATGGGGAGTCCCACAGCTACAGAGAAACCGTGTCTTGAAAAACAAAAAACAAAAAAAAAAAAAAAACAAGCAAACAAACAAAAATGGGAAGTCCCTTCTTAACTAACTGGAGTGCAGTCCAGGGATGATGTTCCATAAAAGAGAGAAAGCAAACTGAGAAACAGCATCCAGTGTTCTCACTTCTCAAGTGTGGCTGCAAAGTGGCCAGCTCATGTCTCTGCCACCACGACTTCCCTGTGACCAGCTGCCTCATGGCTGTGCCATCATGGCTTCCCTAGGACCTGCTGCCTGGTGCCTCTTCAGCCAGGACTTCCCTGACATGATAAACAGTAAACTGAAATAAATTCTTCCTTACTCAAATTACCCTTTATCAGGTATGTCATCAAAGCTACAAGAAAGATAACCACTGCGGTAAACACATCCGGGTTTCCTTTATGCTGGTTCGATAATGTAGGTTGTAAAACTGTAGCCCTAAACACGAATGTAACATCTCCAGGGGAAGAAGACAGAAACCTCTATGAATGAGCAAAATGGTTTTCATTATTTCCATAAGGCTGTGCAGCGATAGCTTTGTCTTCTTTATTATAATGTTTCCATACATAAAGCATTTAATGAAAATGTTCTGAATTCCATGGACAGAGAAGAACATAATGTACATCATCCTGAGACATATCTTAATTAACACTGGGAATAAGACCTTCTAATGAATTAGAAACATTGATGTCAATTTTAATCAACACTATTTTCCAGAAGCCAAATGAATGTAAATATGTGTATATGTAAAACCAAAACTGACTTAAAATAAGTATTTGACAACTGCAGTTTTATCAATAATTATAAGTATCTGTGAGTCACATAAATAACCTTTGTGTTTTCATCTAGAGGAAACCTAATTGGAATATTTTATACTACGTTGGTGTGCTATTTTCAGTGAAAATTAATAAGCCAAATATAATTACTGCATGCTAACTGTTAAGATGGGATGTGAAGCTCAGAACATGTGTAATTTTCTAGGTTGATGTGTCATATCTCAGTTTTAGAGAAGCATTAAGAGAGTGTTAACTGCTTGAGGGTAATTTTGATTATGTTTGACTTCTTTTAATTTCCTTATAGCGGTAATATATCTCTGTTATAGAATATGAACAATTATTTCTACATATTAAATAACAACATTAATTTTAGTTCTCTGGTTATAAATTTGCAAAATAACATGGATTTTATATCATAACACTTTCAGAGTAATTAATACCCCTTTCATGTTAAAATGCATTCTGTGGAATCATGTATTTCTAAAATCTAAATATATTATGAAAGTCATTAGGGAATGATGTGGCATGGATTTCATGCAAAATTTTGAACTGTAATTAAAGTCACTAATGATTTCTTTATATATATTTCAACACTAGTTATTTCTTCGTGTGATTTAACCCCTTGTTTTCACGTCATCATTCTACCATGAATTCATTCAATGAACACTTTTTTGGTACTTGTATGTGCCAGCGTCTGCCGCTAAAGGATTGATGAATAATCAGGAAAGGACAACGGAGTGTGGGGAAACACATTAGAGGGGAGACGTTCTTAGGAGCTTTTAAGAAGAATATACAGTTCAGTGTTGGCGATAATTAGAGGGCCTATGAAAGAAACTGAGACTATCTTGCATGGAGAGAACAGTCCTCACTTGGGAAATGGAGGGCCATGGAGTGAAAGGACTGAAAGCAGAAAGAGAACTCTGATAAGTAGAAACAGGAGAACTCAGAGGGAAGGACAAGGAATCTGAGAGTGTTTCATACACCATGCCCTGGGGACTGATGATGTTAACCCCTGAATCAATAGTCAGGGGCCTTGCCATCCTTCTGAAGAATGAGATTGGAATATCCAGCAAACCTTCCCAAACTGGGGGGGCTAAGAATGCATCTGCAGAGCAGTTGAGGGACTGCCATCACCCAGGCACAGTATATGGATGCCGGCATTCAACTACAAATAGCAAGCTCCTCAACTCCTCATGTGAAATCCTTCTTGCCTCCACTGCTAACCTGACACTGCCTGTATAAATGTCACGATGAGGCATTTGCCTGTTTGATTTTTTCCTAAAGTGTGTGTTGTAGATTTGATGTGGGAGTGTCATATATCAATCTGTTGATTTCATTGGTTAAGCAATAAAGAAACTGCTAGGCCCATTTGATAGGCCCACCCTTAGGTGGGTGGAGTAAACAGAACAGAAGGCTGGGAGAAAGAAGCTGAGTCAGTGAGTCACCATGGTTCTCACACTCCAGACAGATGCAGGTTAAGATCATTCCTGGTAAACCAGCTCGTGGGCTACAGCAGATTATTAGAAATGGGCTAGTCCAGGTGCGAGAGCTAGCCTAGAAGAGGTTAGATAGAAATGGGCCAAGGAGTGTTTAAAAGAATACAGTTTCCGTGTAATTATTTCGGGTAAAGCTAGCCGTGGGGGCGGCCGGGTGCCGGGGACGCAGCCCGCCGCTCCTTATTTCAACATAGATTTGTTTTGTTTTTGAGACAGGATCTCACGTAGACTAGGCCGGTCTTGACCTCTTTAAAGTAATGGTTTATTTGTTTGATTTTTATGTGTGTCTTTGTGTGGAGTATATGGACATGTGTGTACCTGTCACTACATAGGCAAAGGGCATGGGTTCCCTTGGAGATTAACTTCTAGACATGTGTGACTCACCTAAGATGGTGTGGGAAGAGGAGGAAGTGATCTTAATCATTAAGCCATCTCTCTAATACCTGCACATGTGTGCTCTTTATTTCTCCTCTGACTATGAATTCCTGAAAACGTCTCCATGTATATACATCTTTATACCCTTGAAGCAAAAGATAGCAAATCCTTACTAATGCATGAATATACTCTGAATGAGTGAAAAAAGAAAAAATTTGCATCATCATAAAAAATATGAGAAAATAAAATCGCATGAAAATAAAGAGAAAATGAGGTATAAAAGTGATGTTTAAAATTGGCAACGTTGTATAATATACACTGTTAAAATTAACAATAATTTCACCAGGTATTTCATTCCTCCAGCATACAGGCCATTCAAAAAAATAAATAAATAAACCACATGAGATGATTATGCTTCTTAATATTTTGGTGTTTTTGACAAAAACATGCCTTGATTACAATATTCGTATATGTGTGCCAACAAAGATTGCCCAAGTTCAGTGAACAACACCCAGAGTTATCAGGAAGGTAAAAATGTCCTATCTCAATGATATTTTGCTGCAAAATATTAAATACAGAATTGAAAGTTGTGGTCTTAAGAATTCTTAAAAGTACACTAGCATTATTAAAGTAGTAGATAATCCTGGCTGGTACTCAGATACAGTGCCCTGTGTAGGAAACTATGATTTAAAATGCATTTGCCCCTATTCACCACAGAAACATGACGTTATTTGCCCTGAGTTATAGACCCCCTGGTTATAATGCCACAGAGCAATGCTCAGACACAAGAAAAAGAACTTCAACCAAGAATGCAATCATGATAATCTTTCTCATACTGTGTAAAGAATTCTGTACTATATAAACCCTTTGAAATTATTTTCTTATATATGGATAAGCAGAAATGACAAAAGAAATGTGTGGAGTAAAAAAAAGCATCCTTAGAGTAACATTTTTGAAATATTACCTTAAATCTTACTAAAAGCAATTAAAAAAATAAGATGGCTTTGTCGAAGAAGTTTGCTGATAATACTGAAATTGAAACGGCCTCTACCACTCTCTGCTCCTACCATCCAGGACCCTAACCAATCTCACTTGCTAACACTACCAGTCTCTGCTCCTAACTTCCAGGACCCTAACCAATCTCACTTGCTAAAACTACCAGTCTCTGCTCCTACCTTCCAGGACCCTAACCAGTCTCAATTGCTAACACTACCAGTCTCTGCTCCTACCTTCCAGGACCCTAACCAATCTCACTTGCTAACACTACCAGTCTCTGCTCCTACCTTCCAGGACCCTAATCAATCTCACTTGCTAACACTACCAGTCTCTGCTCCTACCTTCCAGGACCCTAACCAGTCTCAATTGCTAACACTACCAGTCTCTGCTCCTACCTTCCAGGACCCTAACCAATCTCACTTGCTAACACTACCAGTCTCTGCTCCTACCTTCCAGGACCCTAACCAATCTCACTTGCTAACACTACCAGTCTCTGCTCCTACCTTCCAGGACCCTAACCAATCTCACTTGCTAACACTACCAGTCTCTGCTCCTACCTTCCAGGACCCTAACCAATCTCACTTGCTAACACTACCACTCTCTGCTCCTACCTTCCAGGACCCTCACCACTCTCAATTGCTAACACTTCCAGTCTCTGCTCCTACCTTCCAGGATCCTAACCAGTCTCAATTGCTAACACTACCAGTCTCTGCTCCTACCTTCCAGGACCCTAACCAATCTCACTTGCTAACACTACCAGTATCTGCACCTAACTTCCAGGACCCTAACCAATCTCACTTGCTAACACTACCAGTCTCTGCTCCTACCTTCCAGGACCCTCACCACTCTCAATTGCTAACACTACAAAAGGCTCACAAAGTCTGTTTAGTACCTTTTGGTTTGTGTGTTTGCTTGCTTCGGAGAAGGATATAGTGGAAACTGATGGTTTATTTTGCTTGAAGCAATTCTTGGTTCTAGGAAGCATCGGATAAAGACCACAAGAAAAACTTCTGATGTCAAAGTAGGTTCAGAAACATGAGGCATGCAGGGAAATAACACACCTGACTTTTGAAGTGACTTGGAGTTTTTCTATGAACTATTCCTAGTATGGAATTATACTGGAGAAATATGAGGAGTTACTCTAGAGGACAGGTCAGCCAAGATGGGTGCTCTCCTCAGGCAAGTGCATCATGATGATGCTTACTTAAGAGTGGATAGTACTGAAATCATCTTGAGACGGTGTCATTAATAAACCAAAAAATGCAGTATTTTCTGGTCTGTGTCCCATAAGAAAGACTGTTAATTAGAAAGACGTCCCTGTTCATAACAAAACAAAAGTGACATGGACATCAATGTGTTCTGTATCCAAAGCAGGCAACAATACACACAGAGAGATAGATAATAGATAGCTAGATTATAGATATGCAAACACACATGGGCACAAAAATTAATATATATTCATATATATACATAAAACACACATAACACACACAAGACACACATATATACATATTCACAAACATATATATATACATACATATTTACACATATACACAGACACTCATGAACCCTGAAATTTTTCTTTATAATGGATCAACTTTTCTTTCCTAATGAATAAAAAGAATTTTGACAGGGGAAGTAATGAATTTACAGTTTATTGCTCTGTTTTGTATTTAGGGAATCAATTTCTTTCCACGCAACCCAAATCAGCCTTGACTTTGAAATTCTCCTTTTTCAGCCTCTCAAGTGCTAGGTCTACAAGTATACACCAGCATATTTGGTACCAGAAGGTATTTAAGTTTTTCTCCACTATTAAAAGTGTGGTTTATTTTCTGTGAAAAACCCTATATCTAAGACCCTATGATGTTTATTGTCCTGTCAAAGAAGAGATGAATTAATGGTGAACCCACTATTGAATGGTACTGACAACTCTCCATGGCCCAAAGACTGTAATAAGTTACATTTCACAACCAATATTTAGATAACTTAAATGTTCGTCATTGGATATCAAATCGAAGAGGCAAATGCATTTAGTTATTATTTGAACCGTCTAATTAGATCGTGGTTTAGGCTTTAAAAGATCCAAGTGACAAGTGATGTCAATTTCCTCTGTCATACTTCTCCCACACAGAAAGTATAAGAGCAGTGGACATTAAACTGTCATGAATCAACGTGAGAACGAGGTGACATCAGAGCAGGAAAAGCAGTGCATGGAAGGGACATTACAAAAGATTTTACCCTGTTCTCACTGTTGAGTAAAGTCTGAAAAGAAACGCGAATTTGCACAGAACTCCTGTTTAAAATATGCTGATTTTACAGTTTAGACAGAGTGCATTTAGGTGGCAGAGATTGGTAAGAGAAGTAAGAAGCAAGAGCTGGCAGACAGCCTGCTGTTGTTATCCACAGCACTGTCTGGCCACACAAGCCTCCAGACACAGCTCTGCTGTCAAAAGGGCCATAGGATCCAAAGGTCTGATCCTCACAGAAAAGGTCAACTATTATTTTTAAATTGCCCTTTTAGCTCAATTGAATTCTATTTATTTTAGTTCAACTCTAGTTTTTGTGCCAACCTAGGATCAAGAAAGATGAGGATGTAAAAGAAGGAAGGAGGGGTATTGGGAGGGTTTTTATATCAAATGGAACATCCTGTAAGTCAATTCAGTTAGTTAACTGCAGCATAAAGGTCCAAACTACGGCAATTCCAGTGAATTGAGGATGTGATTGCAAACTGTCACCTGGTGATGTCACGGTTGAATTGTTTCTTAAGGCTGCCCATCCTTTCGACCTCTCTGCTCGTGGTCAGTCCTGATGGGAACAGTGAGACCCCAGATCCTGAATTTCTTGTAATCCCCTGATCTGAGTGCCTACAGCTGCTCTGAGACAAGACCTTCAGGACTTCCTGATGGCAGGAGAGTGGTTTCTGGTGGGTTTGGCTGGGGCGTGGCTATCTCTATATAATCTGCCCCTGAACACAATAAAGGGGGCATTCTTGGAGAATTCAAGGATGACCCGTGTTGCTGTCTCTCTGTCTTTGTGTGTCTGTGTATTTTAACCTCCAGTCCCTTGCCCGAAGCTCGCGAACTGGGTGCCAGCGCACAGAGCGCAGACACGGGGGCGCGGTGTGCCCGGCACTAGGGAAGACTCTTCCTAAAGAAGGATTTTCCTAGTTGGTCAAGAAGGTAAAAGTAACTGAACATTCAAATGGTGCATCCTTTATATCCTTAATATCAGTACTATTTTCTTCTCTTGTTGCTGTGACTGAATGCTAGACATGATGCAATTTCAGGAAGCACGGTTTAATTCTGATTTACCATTCAAAGGAATTGGCCAATAAGTCTTGCAGCAGAAGGAGAGGCCATGAGGAACATTTCATCAGCAGTCAAGAAGAAAACCAAACAGAAAATGGATCCAAGAGGCACACTCTTTTTTTTTTTCAGGTTTTCTTTTTTTTTTTATTTTGATTTTTATTGAGCTCTACGTTTTTCTCTGCTTCCCTCCCTGCCTCTCCCCTCCCCTTCAACTCTCCCTCAAGGTCTCCATGCTCCCAATTTACTCAGATCAAGATACATGCTCTTAAAGCTGGGCCTTGTAGCTACTTCTTCCAGGAAGATGCCACCACCTGCAGGCTCTGTAACTCCTTAAGCAGTGACAAACACAGTGAACAAACGTTCAAGGACATGAACCTATGGAAGACAGCTCATCTTTAAGCACAGTATCTTCATGTAAACAGCCTATGACACAATCCTGAAACTATCTAGAAATACCACTGAAGTTGAGAAACTGTTCTGAGAGACTTTGCTTTTCTCTAAAAATCTTCAGTTCTGTATGAGTTTGTCTATTATTTAAAATATACCTGTTTTAAAATAAATTATTAAGCAAACAAGAAAACATTAAAGTGGAAACACTGGTACTTTGAAGATTAACTTTCATATGTGAAAATATTTATATTTGAAATGAACTTTGAAATACTTGTATTTATTATTAGGTTTTCTTTTTTAATAAATTTTGTGTAGAGATAAGGGAGTTGTAAATTTTATAATCAGACATTGACTTGTACTCCTTCCAAGAGATCATTTATTAACAGCAAAAAATTCATCAAGTGACACATATATAATGTAAGAGCAAATTTATTTCATAATTTGAAAGAGTATAGCTTTTTATGGGAAGATCAAATACTTCTTTTTTTTAAGAAGTTGAAATAGTTGACTACATTCTAGGATAACTACTGAATTTTTGAAATTCAATCCATTTTGCCCTTCTGATAGTGACATAGCCAAAGTTACCATCAGTCTCTATTCACATTAATGTGTTTTTATTCATTCATTCCCCAGAATTGATCATGTCAATCTCTTCTTTCTTAAACTACAATTCCCTTTGACCATCACTTTAATTTAGTTATGGGGTGGCTTCTGTTAGGTTCACTCAGATTTTCTCTCTATATTTCATCTTCCCTATATACATCTGCTTTCCACATACATAGCTTTTTTCAATTCTATTTATTCCCATTCTAAATTTTCTCTCCGACTGGTTATTATCATGATTCACTAATTGGCCAATACAGCATTCTGTGCCACGAGCCTATTTCTCCGACAAGTTCTTGCCACAATAGGATTATCATATTTACCAAATTTTAAATACTGGCTCCTTTATTTGGTAGGTCTAAAATAGTGTGTATTATAAGGTATCATTGCCAGCACTAACACACTCACTAATTCTTCAATGATTCTTAAATGAATATAAGAATGAATGCAAGAACCATTGATAGACAGTTGGAATGATGGATGTATAGATGATTAGGGTAGATAAGTTGTGTGCTTGTTCATTTATAGTTTTAGGATGAGTCTGGAAAAACAGAATTTCCAAATTTGAGTAGTGGGATTAAGTTGGGCTCCATGATTACCTTAAGTTACATGAGAAATTATTTTAAAGCAGATCATAGAACTTAGGACTACTTGAGAATCATGAATAGAATAGTTCTTTTAAAAAAGAAAGAAAGAAATGAAAAAAATAAGTAAATAAAATGTACATAAAGAAGTCATGGTTTAGGTCAAAATACGAAAAAGAATGAACAAATCATAACCATTTGAATTACTTTTAAATGAAGCTTTAAATTTAGTGTGAGAAATCCTAGTAGAATTGATTTTGAATGTGTTCTAGGAGGTAAAATTTGGTAGTTACAAAAGTGGTGAAAGACATCTTGGCCTATGCAAAATTTGTCATATGCTTTATAGTCACAGTAAATTTTATATTTCCCCTGTTCATTTAAAGTGCCTCTCAGTTACCTGACATGTCACCTTGAAGATATTCTTGGAGAGAGAAATAACCTTTTATTTAAAAAAATGACTCTTCTGTTATTTAAAAGAGAGACTATCCAGTATGTTGGTTGAAAGGTTCCTTCATGTTTATTTTATTTCTGTTGAGACACCAAATTTCCCACCTCATGTCTGAGACAAATGTTTGTAATTTCAATCAGCTTAATGTTAAATTATTAAGCAATGAAACCTAATGTTGCTTGTTTCATCCCAATAGATCCAGGATTTTCTAAGTAGAAAGCAAGAGAAGCTATTTTAAATTAACCATGTCTACTCATGACATTGAAAACATTATGGTAGGTTTAACAATAATACTCCTAACATATTATAACTACAGTGTATCTGGTCAAAATCAGTTCTTGATTATAGGTGAAGTCAATGGGTAGACATAATGCAAAAGAAAATGCTTTTTTATCTATCTGTTGTGATCCTTTAATTGTGTGTGAATGCAGTTAACCTTCCACTCAAATAAATTCAGAAAAATAGAACCACTTACTTGGACTAAAGGTGAGGTTCTGCCTTCATCACCAGCATCATTGGTCCTTGGGGCTCTTTCTTCAGTATGATGTGTTTCCTGCTTTGGTGGGTTGGCTTGTGGAGTTGGGGTAGGAGCTGAACTGTCTTGACCAATATAACTTTTGAGTTTTAGGACCATGTTGTTCCATCATTGTACAATATGCCCTGAGAACTCTAAGCTCGGTTGGTATCAGCCTACAGTCTGGACCATTTATCCCATTAACTTCTTAATGACTTGTTTTCCTTTATTATTTCTCAAACTAAATTGTATTGGTTACTTTTAAGAGTCAGCTTTTACAATCTTCCTCATTGCTGGTAATGAATTCATTTATTCTTAAATGGAATAATTTAAATTAATTAACTTAATTACATTCCTCTTTTAACTTGGAGAGCTTAAGTCCATTGTCACTTGTACTTCACTTTTCTTCTATAGTTTATCACAATTACATATGTGTCATCTCTTTCCTAAGGGCGTTGATGTAGTAAATGGCAACTTTTGCTGTATGTGTACCAAGTAATGTTTGTAACATGAGCAGGGCCATTTTAAAGTGTCTTGGGGAATTCACAAATCCATACAGTGAAAGGTAAGCACTCTTTTTTTATTTTATTAATTTTTATTGAGCTCTACATTTTTTCTCTGCTTCCCTCCCTATCTCTCTCCTTCCCTTCAACCCCGCTCCAAGGTCCCCATACTCTCCAATTTACTCATGAGGTCTTGTCTTTTTCTACTTCCCATGTAGATTAGATCTAGGTAGTGTCCCCACTATTGTTTAAATTCTCTGGGATTATGATTGAAATGGAAGCACTCTTAAGATTTGTGTCTGATGTATGTCCATATATACAAATATGAAAATGTAATACAATATAAACATTTAAATACAATCATTTATTACTTATTTAGTATATTAAATGTACATGAAGCTATTTAGCAGGGAAATATAAACTATTTCATTGAGAACCATATTTGGGAACTACAGAAAGATCAGCATAAGATGGTTTCTTTCTCCAGAGAACTTAAAGTTATATGTGCAGGACAAAGCCCTCAGCAACAACACTGAATGAAAAGTTGTACAGTAGAATTAAACACAGAGAATCAGAGCAAGGACACAGTGCAATTTTGACAAAAATTATTTTTATAAACATTTTGTATTAAGTATTCTAAATATATAAATTTTATTTTATTGTGCAATAAAATGTTTATTCCTTTGTTTCCAGATTTAATGTATAACATGTCTGTATTTATTTACTGATTTCTTTGCATATAACATCTGTGTCTACATATGCATCTGTGTCTACATACCACACACTGTAGCTGTAAACACATCAATCCCATCATTCATTCAGGAGGCAGAGGTATGTGGATCTCTATGAGTTCAAGGTCAGCCTTGTTGTACAGCAAGTTTTGGTATAACCAGAATTACACCGAGAGCTCCTGTCTCAAATAACAGCATAAACAAAGCAAAACAAACAAAAGCATGTAACATGGGGATGACCACATGATTGAAATTCAATTCTTTTTATAGGTTTACCTCTGGATTATATTGAATTTGGGAGTGGAATCAAAAGTCATGATGTTATATTTTCTCTTTTTGTCTGTGGTTCTGTAGTTGACTTACCCATTCAGAAGCCTTTCCTGAACTCTGGCTATTAGGGCCACTAGATGGGGCTTGTGTGCTTAGTTCTTTATGGGTTGTCAAAACGTACTTCTTTGTTGTTTTTCAACTCAGAAATAGATTTCTTTAATGTATGTTTCTCCTTCACTCTCCTACTGTTAGCAATTCTTGCTAGAAATCTTTATATTAGCAAACGAGCAGCCTAACTATTGCACTTACATACATGATGTTTCTAAGGACAAAATTGCAAATCTCTTTACAATCGGGCACATTCGTCTCTTAGAGGCTAAGTGTGTGACCTCATATTGTTTTCTAAAATCATTCTTATATAGTAGAGTCTCTACAACAGAATCTCTCTTACTCTTGTTCCCCTTTTCCAGGGCTAAGGTTTATGAGGCAATGGCTATTTCATATCTGCAACTAAGGTTTATGAGGCTATGGTTATTTCACATCTACAGCTAAAGTCTAAGAGGTGATAGTTATTTCATATCTACAGCTAAGGTCTATGAAAAAATGGTTTTCAGCTTTAGTAAACACCAGTGTCACCTGGAGGGCTTTAGAAAATTCAGATACCCTGACAAACTACCAGAATTTCTGGTTCAGTGAGTCTAGGATATGACCAGATGGTGCTGAGTCTGTAGTTAAAGGAGACACATGTTAAGAAACTGCATTTGGCAAGGGCTTTCTGTAGATCAAGAGGAAAACATTCATGACTGGGCCCTCATGATTCAGCACTGCTTCACACCCCTTTTCTGGAGTCTGTATTAGGAAAAGGGCCAAATGAAGGGTATTTACCATTTACAGTTACAGCCCACAGACCCTGGCCTCTGGAAATAATAGCATTCTCTGCTAGATGTGGATTCCCCTCTGTATGCTATTAATATGTTTTCTTGTCATTAGTTAATAAAGAAGCTGCTTTCAGCCAATGGCTTAACAGAATATAACCAGGCTGGAAAAGATATATAGAAAGAGTAGGCAGAGTTAGAGAGACACCATATAGCAGCCACAGGAGACAAATGCATCCCAAGAAGCTTGCCAGTAAACCACAAGCCTTGGGGTAATAATAGAATAATAGAAATGGGCTAATTTAAGATATAAGAGCTAGCTAGAAATACACTTAAGCTATTGGCCAAGCAGTGTTGTAATTAAAATAGTTTCTCTGTTGTTGTTGGTGGGGCTGCTTATTTGTCCCTGCTGACCCATTAGCTTAGACCTAAAATAATCACACAGAAACTGTGTAAATTAAAACACTGCTTGGCCCGTTAGCTCTAGCCTCTTATTAGCTAACTCTTACATATTAATTTAATCCATTTCCATTAATTTGTGTATCGCCATGTGGCAGTGGCTTACCTGTCTAGGCATTTCTGACTCTAGTGGCCCCATGGTGTTTCTCTCACTCTGCCTTCTTTCTCCCAGCATCCTGTTTAGTTTTTCTTGCCTACCTAAGATCTGCCCTGTCAACAGGCCCAAAGCAGTTTCTTTGTTTACTAATGATAATCATAACATACAGAGGTAAATCCCATATCACTCTGTGACTATTTGAGGTCTCGGCAGCCAGGAAACTAATGAGTAGCCTCTTCCTACACTTGCTTATGTATGGTGCTCAGCTTTTGGTAGAACTTACCAGTCTCTAAACCTTGAACATAGCATCATTTCTGGCAATCCTGGGTCTTCTTACCTCAATTGCTCAGCTGTTGGGTGAGCCTTCACTTATGCTGCATGGACCAAGACCTGAATTCCAGGTATCTTCAGTGCTGTGGGAGCATCCTCCATCTCATTTGTCTTTCCATCTCAAGTAGTTAACTACTCAACTTCTCTGTTCCTTCAGACATTTCACCTTCACTTCATTTTTATAGTCTATACATTCATAAACAATTAAAACCTGATATCATTAAGCCACTTTCCTTCATACTCTGTCATCCTGTAAGACATGAAGTTTGTGCCATTAAAAGAGTGGCTAATAGCCTGTC
This sequence comes from Microtus oregoni, assembly GCF_018167655.1. Classification (NCBI taxonomy): domain Eukaryota; kingdom Metazoa; phylum Chordata; class Mammalia; order Rodentia; family Cricetidae; genus Microtus; species Microtus oregoni. Next base: position 46,262,439 of record NW_024543060.1, read on the forward strand.
ACTTGTGTTCTGTACCATTGCCTAAGCTATTTATTTAGATGCACTCTTAATAGAGTTGATCAAAGATATCCCTTCTAGCCAACAAGTGTCTGTATTATGCCTGCAAAATCTAATACATTCCACAGTTTCTACCACTCTTTTCTTGGTCTTCATGTTACCACCCACTATTTTGTACAGCTGAATCTAGTCTGTTGCGACAAATCTCCCCTTGAAAAGATAGTCACAAAATTCTGTGCATAGTACCCCTTAATTTAAATCAATGCTTAATAAAAATGACATATATACATATATATATATATATATATATATATATATATATATATATATATATATATTGGGCTTCTGCATGCCAAATATATCTGCTATAGAGAGTGGCAGTTGCTGGAAATAGCACAAAATGTTTGAGCCACCCATAAACACTTTCAGAGTCATGGGGTTGAAACAGTTAAACTAATATAGCACAGAGAATTTTTACCAAGTGCTTAACCTAATTATATTTGTGATACAAGTTAGACCTTATACACATAGGAGGCAGCAAAGTGTAGCTTATCATGAGCACTGATGGTAACAGAGACAATTGCTTTGGTGAGCCTAGGACTGCCACAGCAGCCGCGTCAGGACAGATGGCTCTGCGTTTATTCCAGTCTAGGGACTGAAATTGGCAGGAGTCAAACAAAAATCCTGAAAAGCGTGTCAGCAGTTGTGGAAATGAGCTTTCTCATGTAAGAAGTCACTCATAGCATTCCCATTGAGAATGCATGTGGAATTGGAAGTGCTTGCCACTTTAGTTAATTTGCTGATTTGTATATACAACTTATTTATTATGCATATTAATACAACTATATATGCAATATAATTGTGCTATATTCAATTAGTAATTTGCAGCTGATACATCGTAATATGCCCCTTAACTATATTATTTTCTATGAGTATATATATTAGACATTAATAGTAAGTATATATATATATATATATATATATATATTAGACATTAATATTAAATGGCATCTTCCTAGGAGTTTGTTACTATTTAAGCCTAGCACCATGGTCCACTCTCACAGTTCAAGTGTGCTAGGTGGTTGAGAAAGAGGAAATGTGAGTTTTCAGCTGTCCTGGGCATCCTAGATATGTCCTGTCAGAAAGAAAAAGAAACAATGGCCAGAAAGGAAAGATGGAAGGAGTTAAAAGACAAAAGGAAAGAAGATAAAACAAAAGAGAAAGAGACAGAAAGAAAAATACCTTAATATTATATATATGATATTATGTATACTATATATCCAAATCCCATATATATTAACATATACACATACACACATTAATCCTTAGGATTGTTATGCTTGTGGGTTTTAAATAAATTTTTCATAATCTACACTGATACTAGCATAAGAGTTTTAAGGAATTCTTTAGGAATGCGTTTAATTGGACTTTGGAGGATTCTACAACAGACCATAGGATTTTGCATTCTAGCCAGAATATACTCTAGTCAGATGAGTGCTTTGTTCTTTTGCCTTCTTTTCCTTCTCAGACAACAAGTAATTAGGATTGCTTTGGGAGATGGGTGAAGAAGGACTTTGGCACTTTAAGAGTCTGATTCGATAGTAAAGGTTAACTTTATGGAAAAAAAAACAGAATTCTTTATATGCTCTTCATTATTTAATTAATTTTCAAGAAAGCAATGGGGGGTGGGAAGAGATGTGATACCTTGCCCTGCTGCTGTACCTTAAACCAAAATGGATTCGAGTCTGCCTGTCTGCTTCCTCTTGCTCACGGGGTAAATATAGGTGTCTGGAGAGAACCGTTTCTCATGTCCACGTTTTCGTGGTTTTGAGGTCCTGTAATCCTGATGGGGTATAGACACTTATATTTGCTCTCACAGCTGTATTCTAGCTGAAACAGGGTTTGTCAGTTTCCACACGCGTGTGTCTTAGAACAACATTCCCCACTCCAATGGAAGGGACCTGACTCACGCTTGGTCTCTTCAACGAAGGAGCCGTTACAGTAGACCCGGAGAACAAGCAACATTCTTGCTGTATCTGTTATTAGGCCAATGGTATGACCTTTATTCAATAATATTATATTTCCTTGGGTATACAAGAGGAAATTTTTCAGGTTCTAGCGCTTTAGTTTTGTTTTGTTCAGACTAACCATTGCTTCTAAAGCCACGATCCTGATTTGTGTGATCGTTGGACTTTCTGTTTTGTTCTTGTCCATAAGGACATAGTGTTTTATTACAGACTAGTATTTGTACACATCTAACAGATAAGAGCTGAAAGACAAGGACAGCTCGTAGGTGAATTAGCTACACTTTATAATTTCAAATTTAAATATAAGCTTGAATTTAAACAGAATCATGAAATTGTATTTTACTAGTTTTCCCTGTAAGCAGTGTGACCCCAGATATGAATCTGAAGCCCAACATTTATTCATTCTATTCCATTTTCTTTTGCAATGGACTAATTTGCTACAAGAAACTACCACGTGCCTGCCAGTCCCTAACCAAAGCAGAGGCTTGCCATCAGTGTCTGTGGCCCATGTGGACGTGTGCCTGTGACAATTTCCCATAGTCTGGGCCATCTTTGTCCCTGATACAGTAAGAAATCTTGGTTAATAGCAGACACCTGAAATGGCCTCTGTAACAAAGCATTCACCAACAGAATATAACACCGTCTCTTGTTATATTAAAATAAATTAAGACAAAGAAAAACACTTTTAATTTATTCTGAGAAAGCATTTTCTGTTTGGGGAAAGTCTGGCTAATGAGTGAATTCAATCAACCAGACGAAAAATAAATACAAGGTCCCTCTTGGTATGCTGGATAATTAGTGCTTTGAATATGAGTATCATTGCTATGTACGATGATAACTGTAAAAGAGAGTTTTTCCCCTCATTACAACTTTTCTTGAGTCATTTGCATGCAATGCACAGGTATTAATTATGTTCTCAAGTCTGTAGGAATGCCACTATCTCTTTCCTGAACTTGCACCTCTCAAAACAAGAAACTATGTAACTATTGAACAGTAACTCCTTGTTTGTGAAGGTTTTGCATTGTCTTGCTGCTGTTGTTCAAGTCCTTAAAGGATACTAAGTACAAGTTTATTTCATTCATTTTTATTAGTATATGTTGATTAAATAAGACAACTATTTTTATTATAGCATTTCCATACATGCATGCCATATAGTTTGATCATATTTATCCTTCCTTGCGCAATTTTTAAAGTAATGCCATGCTAATTTCATATATGTGGACTATTTAAGTGGTAAGAAAATATGTATTAGTAGAACATAAAATTATAGTTTTAAATACAGCTCTCAGATGAAGTTTGCAAAGAAACACAGCAAATAGACAATGGCTAAAGATTAGCAAGAACTCAGATTTCCTGTTTATTCCAAAGCCTGGTTAGCGTTAAATATAAATCCAACAGGGGAAGCCTCTGCACACTTGCAGACAGCGAGTAAGGCTAGATGTGTAAATAAAAGGATAGTATTCAGAATATAAAGTGTAAATAAAGGTGTTAAGAGTGTTAGACTTGGGACAGTTGTGAGCTGAGTGGAAAAGAGATTTTCTATCCTGAAAAAAATGCCCATCGGTTCAATACTTGTGATGTTTTCTTGACACAGAAATCTAGGGGACTGAGAAAAGGAACAGAAGAATTCAGCGTCTGTGACTCTGAAATAAGCCATGTGACTGATTGGGGGATAGTGACCTCTCTAGTTCTAATTTCCTTACCAGTAAGTTGTGATGCCACTGAGCAACACTGTGCACCTTGGATCAGATTGTCCTCCCTTAACCTCACTGAAAACCTAACAGTGTTCAAGTTTTCAAGCAGTCATTTTCAAATCATCAGCTACTACTTAAACAATAATTAAAAGTAACTCCTTTGACAACAATAATATAAAGTCTTATAACATGTTTATATTATAAAATTCAAGATTTTGCTACCACCTTGTTGTAAAGTTAGTTAATAGGAAGAGTAAAATATAAATAAACATGAAAACAAAAGTTTGTAATGAAAGCATTATGGCATGTATTGTATAATTAGGGGGAAATCTGTAATGTGGGGATTTCATGGTATTGGGGAAATAATGAGTTCTGTGGATAAAGTTTTGAGACTCCTTTGCAGCTGTATTTGTTGAAACAAAGATGGAAAAATAAACGACAGTCTCAACCACAGGGTCTACTGTAGAAAGGTTTTAGCGCTTACTTCATGGGATATATAACTCTGCAGTTTGTTTTCATGCCAGTTTTATTTTGGTTAAAATTGGTTTACCAGGCAGGGTAGAAGTTGTGGCCTCTGAGTAGATAGCAGCCTTGTTCCTTGCCACCCTTCACATTGAATTTCCATTGCATACACATTCTTTCACATAGCCTTGTCAGATATTTTTAGAAAATACAATGTCATATTTTATTTTTGCATGGATTCAGCCTAACAAACAACAATGCCTTAACTCACTCCCTCTCTGGCATAAGCATCGTCCTCTCGCTTAATAGCCTGACCCAACATTAGGAAATAGTGTGCTGTTCTTTGGGGAACACTCTTTCTGCCATGCTCAGCATTCCTTAGTTACCTGAAGTTCTTTGCGTAGGTTGAAGTTGCATGAGCTTGCCCCTCTCTACCCATGCTGTCTGCATTAGCATGTCTGTTGTTTTGGTCCTTGTGATGGTTTGAATGAAAAATCTCCTCATAGCCCATAAGGAGTGGCATTATTAGGAGATGTGACCTTGTTGGTGAAGGTGGTCTTGTTGAAGGAAATGTGTCACATTGGAGGTGGGTTTAAAGTCTCATATATGCTCAAGTCACACCCAGTGTCTCAGACAACTTCCTATTGCTTACAGGTCAAGATGTATAGGACACACAAGTACTTCTGTAGCACCACGTCTGTATGAATGCCACCATGTTACACCATGATGATAGTGGACTAAAGCTCTGAACCATAAGTCACCTCCAATGAAATACTTTACTTCTTAAGAGTTGCCATGGTCATGGTGTCTCTTCACAACAATAGAAACCCTAAGACAATTCTTGTTCAGTTCATGTTAAAGCAGTCATATTGGTTAGACATCATGAGTATAGCTTCTGACATTACTAGGAGACACAATCTCACAGCAAACTCTGTGATCTTCTTGCTCTTGAAAATTACTCTACTGCATCTTAGGCAATGATTCTTGAGCCTTAGGCATACAGGTATATCATAGATGTATTTTTCGGGAATGGGATCCACAACTCTGCACTTTGATTGGTTTTAATTTTTTGCCACAGTCTACTTCTATTGCAAGGTGTCATTTCCTTGATTAGGGATGAGTACTACATGTTCTTGTGGGTAAAATGACAAATATTTAGACTATAGGGTTTATCTTGGACCAACAAAGCAACAGTTGGGGGAATCTTCTTCAAGATCTATGATTTCATTAGCCCTAGATAGGTGGTTGGAGTCCATGACCAGGCATGATTTTCCCCTTGTTGAACAGATCTTAAGTTCAATTGGTTACCACCAAGGTATATGAGTCACTCTTGCATCATGAGGGTTATGGTGCCATGCTGGTCATTGTTGTGGTTCATAGATGCTGTGTGTTAGCTGCTTCCCTTTTTCGGAAGCTCTCATGGTGTATTTGAGAAAAGGCTTACAGATCATTTTTAGCTAATGGCCCTCTGTACCCTCTGTTTAAAGTACACAATGTTTTCAGTAACAGGGACTTACATTCTACTCTCGGGGTTGTAATGTTTTGAATGTAGTGTTTTGAAAATTTCTTGGATAAACTTGACCAACAACTCAAAAAAGAGCATCTCGTTCATGGCTTTCAGTTTCTTGTTAAGTGATCTTTGGCACATGGAGGGAGAATAGTCAACCAAATGAGAATTTCCATTTAAACCATATATGCATATGTGTATGCCAACTTCCATTTCTTTTTTTATTTATTCATTTGCCTGTTTGTTTGTTTGTTTATTGGTTTTTTGAGACAGGATTTCTCTGGTAACAGCTCTGCCTGTCCTGAAACTCACTCTGTAGACCAAGTTGGCCTCTACCTCACAGAGATCTACCTGTCTCTGCCTCATGAGTGCTGGTATTAAGATGTGTGACACCACACACCGGCTCATTTCTTATATGTATTTTAAATGGCTAAGAGCATAATTTCTTATGGCTTTTTAAGAAAATGGTACAGATATTTTATTCTCCTGCTTCTGTGTGTGTTTTTCTCTCCCTCACTAATTAGAACTTCCATCACATTTTCCCCATTTCTACTCATAAAATTTTAGCAGCATTATGCATTATATTTAATGTCATCATATGAATCATTCCTCTTACTAGTTTCCTCTTTGATTGTATTTTATACATTGTTTTAATCTGATCATGATCACCATTAAAATCTATTATAGTTTAAAATAATTCAGTAGGAATAAATCTTGATTATCACTAAAAATATATTTTATATTGTCTAACACATTGTTATTATATTACCTCACATTCTTGTGATCCAATCTGGCTTTAGTTATGGGTTATGCATTTTCTTCAAGGTGTGTCATTTTTATTACAAACTCATTTTGAAAGAGCTTTAGTTTTATTTTAAGAATATCTCCAATAGGAAGCATCACGGACTGTGCAAGGTTGAAACTGAACTCTGTGGGAAATCTCCCATTAATCACACACACACACACACACACACACACACACACACACACACATTTGAGGCAGAATATAAAACTGCATTGGTTGAAGACATGAGCTCCTTAAGAATTTCAGCAGGAGAGATTATTTTATCCAAAACAAAGAGCCTTTTAAAATTGTTTTAAATTTCTTCCCTTGTGTTGTGGGATATTTGTTCACACTGTATGAAGAAGTGTCTCTGCCTAAAGTGCCTTCTGATTGCTTTAAAAAAAGAGCTGAATGGCCAATAACCAGGCAGGCGGGAATAGGTGGGATTTCTTTTTTTTTTTTTTTATTGAGAAAAAAAATTTCCGCCTCCTCCCAGCCTCCCACTCCTTCCCCCTCATAGGTGGGATTTCTGGGAAGAGAGAGGAACTCTGGGAAGAGAGGCAGGTTAGTGAGATGTGGACCAAGTTGGAGTACAGAATGGGAAAGAAGTAAAATGCCACATGAGAGAATACAAATTAATAAAAGTAGGGTACTTTAAGTTATAAGAGCTAGTTGGGAACATGACTAAGCTAAAGTCCAATATTTCATAATTATTAATAAGTCACTGTGTAATTATTGGGGAGCTGGTGGTACCCCCAAAAGTCCAACTACACTTGTCCTCCTGATGTATCTTTTTCCAAGACCATTTTTAATGTACTTTGTGTGTCCTACCTTGGTACTTTCTTTTTCCATGTAGACCTTCTCCCTTACACACAAAGCTTTAGTTTTTTTTCATTAGGTTAAAACTCAGTCCTTGAGTAACCAAAATCAATCTTCAACTACCTAGAGAAATCACAGTAAAATATTAACCATTGTTCTATTTTAAGATCATGGGGAGATCTAAAAATCCATTATGTTATTGTTGTTGGCTAGATTTCCAGTACTGTGCATGGTTTTTACTGGTTGAGCAGGTCTTAAGTCCAACTAGTGAACTGTTGGTAACCACTAAATTAAATGTGCCACTACTGCACCGATAGATGCACCGTGCCAAGCTGGTCATTGTTGCTCTTCATAGATGTCATGATCAGATCAGACTCTTGGTTGGTTCTTTCCTTTGAAAGCTAGCATGGCACCTCAGAGATGAGGCCTTCTGCTCATTTCTAGCTGTGCACATAGAACAAAGTTTGTTTTATTTTTATTCTACATAGATATTCAAGGTGAATTTTCTATTTCCTAGTATGCCATTTTACTGTAATAAAATACTTGGGTATTTTATGTGTCTTACAACCCCAAAACTCTCATCTTTGTTTATCATTATTGACAATGAAACCATACACAGGGTAATATTAATGCAAAATAGCAAACATCATCAGAGTTAAACAATAATATTTACAGAACAACCTCTATTAATGTGCCAAGCAAAGAACCTCAAACTAATGAATAATTTGAGTAACTGGCTAAGGCATGGGGAACATCATAATTTTGGGATGCTATAAAAAAGAAATTTGTGACCGCTTTACAAATTGATATTGGAAACTAATCCTTTTGGGAGAAAAAGGTAACACCAGGATCTGCAGATAGACATTCACATCAGGTCCTAATATTCCCCTCGTCAAGAGACAACTATCAGAGCAGTCCTGTCAAGTGTGGTTTTGAATCACTCTGGGACCCTTAACAGCCTTGGCCTGCAGGTCGACATTGTGAATATGTGGCGATTTTTCTCCATCGGTTTATAACATTTATAAATACAGTCCCTCAACAATTTCAACAATTTTGATTTGGAATGCTCTATGAGAATATGACTTGATTTAGTAATCAAACAATAAGCTGACTTCTCTGACATCCTGAAGAATAGGTTTTGGGAGTGTTCTGATTCCTCTGGACAGTATCTTGTTTATCCACAGAAGAAGGAAAATGTTGTGTCACTTTTGATAAAGGCATATTTTGAAACATTGTCAAAAAGAAATAACAATTTAATAATAACTCAAGAAATAAGGGACATATTGCCTTTCCCGGTAGAGAGCTGAGTCTCCTCAGTTAGTGCTGAATTCATGTAACTGACAAAATCTATGGATTTGGTTTTAATGATATCAATTTGACTCCATTTAAAAATAAATAAAACAACACATCAAATAGCACAGCTCTTCGTTAACTCTGCATTTTAAGGTTGAGAAAGTGTTTATTGTGGTGTAACATCAGCCTGTTACCAGCTGCATACAGTAAATACTGCACTTTAATGAAAATGTTCATCTGTCTTCCTGTCTTCAATGAACTCCAATACATTATTTATTTATTCAGCTTGATAGTCTCCAGTGCAAAATACATATAAACGTCGAATGCTAACTGTGATTCAATTAGTGAGAAATGAGAGAAAAAAGGATCTCTGAGCATTAATGAAATATTAACTTAAGGTTAAATGTATGCAGCATAATGAGCTACTAAAAATTGAATGCAAAGATTTGGCTTCATACATATGAATGCGTGTCCTGATATTACTGCTTCTCGAAATGATATGGCTGGAAAAGGAATCTTTACAGGAATCATCCTGACACATTTTTTTTCTGAACTTTCAGATGTTCTATAATTTCAATAATTTAAATCAAGAAGGTATGAATTCAGACTTTGAATATCTTGATTTTATGATATCAGAAATAAAATATTGAAATAGTCTTAATATGACTTGATTCAAAGAAGCATTGCTTTTGTCCTAGGACACAGTGACTCAGCTTTGCTTTCTGGGGAAATCCAATTTAGCCTAAGGTGAAAACTAGCTAGCTACTTATCTCCCACATCAAACTTTCCAAACACCCAGTATGATAGTGGTCTCGTATACATACTTATATACTATATATAATGAACTAAGATTTTAACTCAGTGTAACCAAATGTAATGTTCCAGTTAAGAGTTAATATTTCTAGTGTATAGAAATTTGAACAAAATAGTCCCATACAGAACAGCTCTCAGGGAGTTAGTGAAGGGCACATGTGTTTCTTTCAGAGGAATTTCTCTAAAATTGAACTGGAATCCTTGACTCAGTGCTCACATCATTTCAGGGTGATAATTTACCTAGTACTTTGGTGAGTCACTTTTTATGTTATAATGAACTGCTTTATTAGTTATAATAATAATCAAATAAAACTGCAACTACAAGAATATGTTGAGGTAAAACAGAAATCTACATTATTAAAATGTGATTCTCCAACCCTTTATTCAACATGTAGGAACACCCTCAGTGCAATCTACAAAGGCACACTTGAGTCAACCTCCAAAAGAAATTCACACACACACACACACACACAAACACAAACACACACAGAGAGAGACCTCATAGTAAAATAGGTTGTATTATTTTTTTATTTATTGACAGCGGTAAACATTTAAAATCCAATTACTTTTAACAAAGAAATTCTAAGAGTAAATTTAATTCAGGTTTGCTCTCTACTGGAAGAAAACTTACTAATACTTTGTATTAATTTTACACCAAGTCATATTCTGAGCATATTGAAATTGAATAAAGTATGCACGTGGTGGGATAAATGAAATAATTGTTTAAGAATACCCTGCTTTTCCATGCAAATCTACTTCTGGGATTCCAGAGAGCTAGGCAGTCTCTGGACAATTAAAAGCAATCCTACGACTTACCACCAGGTGGCGCGACAGTCCTCACAGATGTTATTTACGGAGCGCCTTGCAGAGCCAAGTCCCCAAGTAGAAACTGGATTTTCAGAATATTTTATTTGTAATAATGAGACATGTGTGGCTAATTTCCTAAAGAATAGTTTTACTTTTGTCATATTTGGTAAAGATGTGCACAATGAGTAAAGATGAACAGCTGTTGAGAATAAAAGGAAGTTGTCTCATTTAGAACCTATTAATTTCTACCATCATTGTTCCGTACAACATTCGCAGACTTAATTACTCATACACAGGATATTACGACTAAACAGGAAATAAAATTTCCTTTACGCTCCAGATTTCCTCCTTGTTTGAACCACAAAGTGTATGTCTCATATTGAATTTAATTACTTTCCAATGGAAATCCTACCAAAAGAGTTTAGTTCTTTCACCTGAGTTTTGTTTGTTTGTTTGGTCTGTTGAAACACGGTTTCATGCCGCCCATGCTAGCCTAGAACTCCTTGTGCAATCTCAATGAGCTCTAGGTCCGCCAGCCTCCGCGTCCCAAATGCTGGAGCTTCATTATCACACAGCTAAGCCTGTTCATTCACCAGTGGCTACCACGCACTAACTTTGCTATGACTCTCAGCCTCCCCTCCCCCCATGCTCAGTCTCCTAGAATTAGTTGCATCGACCAGACACTGTCACCAATATATCAACCCTGAGAGAACAGGTTTTTTTTTTTTTTTTTTTTTAACAATGACCAATAAAATATATAGCATCGCTAAGTTGATGTTTGTTTTTATCTGAGGTAATTTAGATCATCTTGTACATAGGACTAAATGCTAGTAGCCAGAGGAAAGCATCATGGCTGTAAGGCTGCCACAAATGGCTTTGATTGATTATTTAAAGGAGTGTAATAGCGGCCACAGGCTTTAGGGAGGCACACCTCTGAACTAGCTTTCTGCTTATTGTCAGGAATGAGAGTGAAGACGACAGCGGTGAAGAAAGCAAACGGAAAAGGAGAAAGAGGGAGAAAGCCACTGTGTCTTGAATGCCTGCTCTTTGCATACTTCTCATTCACTAAGATCTCTTGTGCATAATTAAAAGGAATTTTCCCCATCTCACCGAAAGGTTTTGATTAGAAGACATTACTCTCTAGTCAAATTCTCTCCCTTTCTTCAAATTCCATTTTTGATATGTAGGACAAGAACATTTGTTTGTAAATGTTTGCATATACTTTCTCTGTATTTATAAATACAAATACTATTGCACACACTTATTTCATTCTGAATTTGAGTGTGGCGGGAAAAGCATAGTTGGCCCTTTTAAGGGACTTTTGGTAGTGGTGTCAGTAGGAACAGAGTCCTAACTCTTGCCATGCAAAACAAAACAAGTAGAAAACAACTGAACAAAATGAACCAACAGTAACACTCACTTCTTATCCTATTATAAAGGTGAGGTCACAGGACCGCCACTCTCTCTGAACTAGCAGTTAGAAAGATGGATTCAAAGGATCACAGTTTAGCCAGAGCCGAGACTCGGTGTCTGAGAACACCATGAGAGACAGGTGTGGGATGTGGGGGACTAAGTGGTAGGATGGGGATCCTAAGCTGTGATATTGGAGGCACTAAGCTGTGGGATGGGAGGTTTCTAAGTGTGGGATGGGACGACCTATGCTGACAGATGGGGAGTCTAGGCAGTGGTGTGGGGTGGCTTGCTCTGTGGGATGGAACAGCCTAAAGGATGGGATGGAGCAGCCTAGGCTATGAGATGATGTGTTTTAGGGTGTGCTGATAACTAGCAGTTAGCACAAAGACACAGCCATAGAACCTCCCTGCACCCCTGTGTTACCTCCAGGGCCTCTAAAATGGTCCTCAAGGGGGAAACAAAGAGAAAGTTGCCTCTTATTTCCAGGGTTCAAAGAGAAATCATCACAGTATCCCATTCCTTTTAATAAATCTGCCTGGAGGAGAATTTGTCCTGAGTCTGACTGGTAGATTTTCATGAAGCATAACAGACCTGGTCGAAGGGAGACACCCAGTACTAATTCTTTCCATCTGGAGAGAGACAAAGGCACTAGGGGCACATAGTGGAGTTCACAGTTCAGGAGACGTGAGTTGCGGGCTCTCTCTCTCTCTCCCTCCCTCCCTCCCTCCCTCCCTCCCTCCCTCCTCCTTCTCCACTTTGCTACACTATTAATGGTTCATCTACCCAGGGCATGTCTACTTTGCCAGCAAATAAATGATACAAAAGATATTAAAAGGAAAAATACATGGCTAAAAATACTCTCCTGCCAGAGTAAGAGAAAGCAGGAATTATGGGCTATGAGGCCAGTGTAAAGAAAAATACTATCTGAGTTTAATATGATAAGATCTTTGTTGGGGAAAAAGCAGGTAGACAACATGCAAGAACAGATGGATAAAACAAACACAGAGAAAGACATTCTAAAGAGGGAATAAAATGAAGAGCTAGAAATCAAACACTGTCACAGAAATGAAGGCTCTTTTCAGATGGGCACAGGAGCTAGAAATATGCAAAGAAAGAGAATCAAGACTGAGGATGCGAAAATAGAAATCTCAAAAGTTGTAACATGAAGAAAACATCTGTTACAAAAGAAAGAATATTCAGAAAATATAGGAAAGTACAGAAAGTAAAATATACACACATAAGGACACCAGAGGACAAAGCAGGAAGAAAGGAAGGAAAGAAGGAAGGGAGGGAGGAAGGAAGGGAGGGAGGAAGGAAGGAGCAAAGGAAGGAAGAAGCTGAAACCACACTTGAAGCAATGGTGACTGAAGATCACCCCAAATTAGCATCAGCCACAAAGCATAGACCCAGGTGGCTCACAGAAGGCCACGCTGGAGATAGGAAATCAAACACACAGAGTAAGGAACGAAGATCCACAGTTAAGCTTCTCACAGAGACCTTGGAACTAGTAAAAACTAAGAAAGGAAAAGGAAGAAACAATAGCAAATAAAACACCACATAAAGCATGAAAACTAAAAATTACGTTTGACTTCTCAGTAACCATGCTAGCCAAATGACAACAGAAGGAATTATTTTAGTTGATAGAAAACATAACAATACCAATGGAGTGTTATACTCAGTTAATTATCCATAAGAGTTAAGGCAAAAACTAAAGATAAAGACAAGCGCGATTTGACAGATACGTTTTTTTTTGTAAAAACAATGCTAAAATATGTCCACTAAAGAGAAAAAACAGAAAAATTATAAACCAAGATCTCCATAGTGAAAAAAAAAATTATAGAATTAAAAATCTTAGTAAATACAACTTTATTCTTAATTTATCTGTCACTTTTCCTCTATCATATTACTATTAGGAAACAGAAATTAGAACACGTGCATTTCTGAGTTATGCATATTTTATATGTGCTTCTGTCTGCGCAAGTATAACTGACATGAACCTCAGTGTAGTACAAGGAACAGTAGGAGGGACTTGACTTTTTTTTTATTTTGATCTTATGGATCTCTCACATACCTGTGAACTGAATAATATTTTTGGAAAGTGGATTTGAAGGAGTTTTGAGTATTTAACAGAAACTTTAGGACTCCTGGTGAAGTAAATAGTGAAGCTAGAATAGGAAGTGGACTAGCACCAGCATACTCGTGAAGTAGCATCAATGTTGGAAGCATTCAGGGGAAAATGAGAAAGAAGAGCACACACTCACTAAACAGATAATTAAATCCTAATCTCACTGTGGTACCCATGATGCTAAAGCTCGCTCTCTGCCAACTGGTCTTATGCTGACTTGACACAGCTTAGAGTTATTTAGGAAGAGGAGACTCAATTGAGAAAATGCCCCCATCAGATTGGCCTGTGGACAATCCCATGTTGACTTTTCTAGATTGTTGATAATTGATGGTTAATTTATGTGGGAGGAGCTATCTTACCCTAGGCAGTGGCATCCCTAGGCAGGGGGTCCTGGATTTTGTGCAAAATCAGGCTGAACATTCATCAGAGCAAGTTAGTTAGGACAGTTATTGGGGATTAAAAGGCAGTACATAATGATAAAAGCACTGGCACTCCTCGGGGCCAGAGTTATGGTTGATAAGTGTTCACCCAGCAACAAAGCATCCAGACACGTGCAGCAAACCCACCACTATAAGGACTAAGAAGGTGTTGTTTACTATTACTGAGAGCCCACTGCACCTCAGTAGGAATGGTGAACACTGGATAGTGAATGAATCAGTCAGGACTTTCAATCATTGAGGGGGGAATGTAAAATAAGGCAGCCACTGTGGATAAAGAGCTTACACTATTACTGTATGTTCAGGGATAATGCTACCCATATTCATTGACGATATTAACTGAACACATATAAAAATGGATATTTAAATAAACTCTATTCACTCTTTCTCTAACTCTAAAGTACTCAAGTTTCTTTTCCAGAGACAAACACATGCATTGTGGTTTATGCAAAGAAATATTATTCAGCACTAAAAATGAATGTGCTATTAAAGCTGGAGATGAGATGGCTAATGTTAAAAGCACTTAATGGGGAGAGGGAAGGAGCCAACCTGAAAATTACATTATATGATTGTAACCACATAGCACTCATGAAAGGGCAAAATCATGAAAGCAGGAAAAACTGCATTGGTTGCCAGGGTTAGAGAGGAAGGAGGGTGAGCATGGGAGCACAGAAAACTTTGAAGAGTGTAGAAAGTGTTCTGTATGATATTACAGTGGCTGCAACATGCTATTATACATTTCTTACAATACACAGATGGCCCAACACCAAGAATGAGCTCTGATACAGTTTGGATGATGACATCAGTGTTGTTTCCATGACTGTGGTACACTAACCATCTTGACTGGAAGGGTGATATGGGAAGTAACCTGAAGAAACAGGGCATATTTCTTTCTCTGTAATTTCTGCAGAATTTTGGTGTGGCCATATAAAAAGATTGGCAAAATTTAGTTTGTTTATTAAAATAATAATAGGTGGAGAGCCCTTTTTTTAAAGGAATTATCCAATTATCCATGTAATAGATTTAGTAAGGGTAATTGCATAATATCAGTGTTTGTTCCTTTTAACATTTTTCCTAATTATCTTAAAATAACAAAAGAAATCAGCAACATGAGTTTAATTTATTTTAAATTTGGAATGTGCAGGGGAAAAGGTTGTTCATTGAAGTATTTGGTAATTGTGGCAAGGCATATCTATAGTAGACTACAGCATTCATTAATTTCACTTGGCTAAGGAATAATGAAAAAGCTTTCATTTTAGATTACATTTATTTCTATGTACAGGCATAAGATTGCACATTATTTAAATTGAATACATAATTTATAAAAAGTAAGTCTGAAAACAGTACATTTGCATGACAAATACACATTTTCTATTCTTATTTTTTCTAAAATTTGAGATAAGTTTATCTGACAACTGTAATCATGAAAAATTATTGGGAGTTTATTAAAAACATATTCAATGTTATGTTCAGTTTAGAAGTTGAAAGAACACTAGTAATTCAATTTATACATCTGAATTTCTGCACTGAAACAGATTATTTCCTTTTTCAGCTAAAAATAACAAATTGTACTAGTTCATAATTCAAGACAGAACCAAAGTAGCATATTTGTACTTAAATCATCATGCTCATTCTGGGCTCAATTTCTGCACTCTCTCAATCACGGGGTTTCATTTTACAATGGCTGTGCAGCTGAAGGTAAAGAAAGTTCCACCAAGAGCAGCTTCCAATACAGGATCAGATCTGAGTGTATACTCCAAGTGTGACTTAAGATGATAAACTACTCCTTGAGAATGCTTGGAAATGTTGGATACAAGCTTTAGCATTTTTCATGTTTCATGTCAGGAAAATATTACTCCAGCAACAATAGTCAGTCCAGGACTTTATTAATGCTCTGGTGCGTGTCACAGAGGTGGAGGGACTCCGTTTAGATATCTATGCTCTGCGAGCCCCTTAGTCTTTCTGGTACTAACTGAATTCTCTCTCATAAGCTTTATACCCTCGTGAGATCCTCCATTTTTTTGTGTTGATATCACGGAATGTACAGCTCTTTATTACACAGGTGTCTTTGTCTATTGAATAATTTGGACTATAACTACAGACTGAGTAATTTGAAAAAAAAGAATGAATTATGTCTTACAGTTCTAGAGGCTGTGAAGTTCATGATCAAGATCCATATCTGGTAAGGACCTTACTGTGTTCCAACATGACAAAGGGCAAAGCAACACAGAAAAGACAGGGGTCAAGGGGATTGGCTAAACTCACCCATCTTTACAGGAAACCTGCCCCAAGCAACCCAAGCAAAAGCATTAATCCTTTCCATCCATCTATTTTTCATAAGGGTGGATCCCTTTTGATATAATTACCCTTTTTATTCACTCATTTTTGACCTAATCACCTCCTATGAGGGCCTATTTTTAAGTCAGCGTAAGCCAAGGGTATTGAACTGGTACGGCTTTATTCATGCATCTCTTCTTGCCAGATGGTATACAGCTCTGAAGTTACAGGCTCCATGCTGAACTCAGTTCCTAACCTACACCAAACATGGAAAAGAAAATGAAAATACATTTCTTAGCTGGACAGACCAGAAGGAGGAGGAAGGAATGACAATGTTTTCTTAAGTCCTTTGATAGCAAAATTTTCCATCTTTGGGGATATTCCCACTTCACTCCCTATTCTAACTGCAGAGACCTTTTGTTTTATACTTGAGATGTTGCTGGCCTCTTGGTGCTACTGTAGTCTGTGAAACACCCTGAACAGTCCTTTGTGCAATACCCTTGCTTGGGGTTCCCTCTGTGTTCTGCCCACCTTCATCTTTCTGGTATAGGAGGATCACACTTGGCTCTGTCTCCAGGTCCATAGAATCTGCTGCCCTCCTCTGACTTCTTTTCATACCCACATGCATACATACACAAACACAGCGTGCATTAACCCAGTTACACACTCATACATATAAATAAAAATGGACCTTTAACACAATCAAAATCCATTGGTTGCTTTGTATAGTGCAGGTATAGTATACAGAATTCAAAAATAAATACTTCTATCCTATGAAAAATATAAAAATATATGTGAGGTATTTTAACATGACTATATTTCATTAAGCTATCAATTCTTCAAATTAAAAGATTTATATCTGTAAGATTTGTCTGATATGAGTAAATTATATGCTGAAATTGTTTAAAAAAACAGGAAGTTTGCATAATGTTTTTTTTTTCCATGTGGAGACTTAATTGGGTCTGAAAGTGTCAACAAAAAGGGTTAACTTTAAACCTCTTCCTCTACCTTTCTTCACTATCTATCAGGTCCTATAATTTATTGGGTTCACTCTAATACCATCATTTCTTCATGCCAATTTATTCTCGTAATTCTCAGAAAATACTATTTTGATTTTCACAAGAAACAAAAGCAAACAGTGGGTGAGCTTAGAGGATTAAAGCATTTTGCTGGCATACCAGTGTGGTGACCATAGAAGTTGGGTCGTTTCCTGCTGACAAGAAACCAAACCCAGGGGCCACTGTTAGCCACATAGTGCTGAGCCCACGCGAGATGGACTATGTGCAGTGGTTCCTTTTCTACAAGCAACTGCAATGTCTTTGCAGACCTTTATCACTAAAACATTATTCTCATTCCAAAGCTGCACAATGGTGATAGCTGGGTAAGCATCCCGTGAGTAATGACAGTTCCTTCCCTTTGTAGCCTGCAGGTATGCTCAAGTGCATCAGAAAACAGATGAGGAAAAAATGAAATGCAAGTGGAAAAGGATTTTCAGAGCCCACATTAGGCTTTTTCAGACCTTTATTATTAGATTTCTTCCAGGTCTCATTTCTTTTGGCCCTTTTCCCACAGTGTGGTCTGAGAGGTCATTGCCCCATATCCTATGAATCAGTGAGAAGAAAAGCGATTTTAAGGTCAGCATCTGATAACTCCCTTAGCAGTTTGAGAAAAGACTCCAAGATCTGTTATTGGGGGAAACTGGTTTAATTTTTATGCTGATTAGCATTTGCAAAGTGTATGACATAAATCAGAAAAGCATTAACAGCCAAAGACATTTGCTGCAGATATGTGGAAATCGTGCTGTTAAGAATGACTTCAGAATGTTTTTCCTAAAAATTCAATATGAGATAAAGAATCTACAAGATCAGTCAATAAGACTACAGTTTCCTCGAAAGAAATCAACATTGTAATCCAATATGATATTAAACAATGACTATGCAGTTCTTTATATAAATATTTTGCTCCATAATCTAGAGCTAGGTATATAATATTTTTGTTTTAAATGCAGTGCTCTAAGGCACCTACAACTAAACAATGCAAAGCCCTGTCAAAGCAAACATTAAAAGTTTGCTAGTCAAGCATGATGTCATGCCTCTAGTCCCAGCACCAGAAGCAGAGGCATGCGAATTTCTGTGATTTAGAGGCAAGCGGAGGCTACAAACCTAGAAATTGTCCTGATAAAACCAAAAATGATATAAAATAAAAGTTAATGGACAGCTCCAAAGTCATGTACCATACAAAAAAGAAAGATTGTACTCATTATTTAATATTTTCATTAAAATATCTCTTAGCTATAGGTCTATTTCGGTTCAACAAACTGTGAGGGGTAAAATCTCCTAGTACATGGGCGGGCTCCAGCATGTGCTACCACTGTACGTGTGTATGCAGAATAAATCCTAATGTGGTTCCAATGTCTATAGGCAGGCAGAGTCAGAGCTAAGAATGGAGAAGCACACATGCAGAACCACACACTGATGATAGCCAGGAGAACACAGGCCAGAAAGAAAATTGTGAAAGTAGGTTCCAAGGAACCATCTCCAATTAACTGCAAACCTACATTTCTAAGAGGAATTATCCAGACACTTAACAAAATCGATATGTTGGCCTTTTGTTCTTTGTTTGTCATTGACTCTATCCCAGGCTCCACTTTTATATTTAGTGTATCTTGTATTTATGACATAACTACCATATGCGACCAAAACTCAGCAAGGAGCTCCAAGTATGACGTGTTAGCAAGTGTTTACAATGAGGCAAAGCATTTGATGAGCATGCTGAACACCAAACCTAAAGAATGGGGATTGTTGAGATCTCCTAGACTGAGGGGAGCCTATAAAACATGAACTAAAGGAGCTGGGAAGAACACAGTGGGAGATTAATTAGAAATGAAATAATTTTGTTTCCTATTAATATTGTTTAAAATTTTAGTTCTCTATGTTTGGCATGAATTGGGAAACAGATGTTTCCTATTAAATAAACAAGGACATACTATCAATAAAGTATGGAGAATCTACCAAAAGGTAGTTCACAATTTTCTCATTGCAATATCCAGCTCTCAACTATATGTACGGATATTGGTTGTTATTGGTTCAACTCAACAGAAGACAGAATCACCCAAGAGATAGACTTCTGGGCACACTTGGGAGTGATGACTATATTTGCATTAACTGATTTGGGAAAATCCATCTCAGATGTAGGTAGAACAATTCCCTGGGCAGGAGATTATGGACTACATGAACCCAAGAAAGGCATATGGTTGCTATATGCATGCATTCATCACTCCCGATGTCAAAACTGCAAATGCAGTGTAGCCAGCAGCCTTTGTGTCCATCATAATGGTCTATAACACGTGGACTGACAGCCCAGATAAGCCCTTTCTCCTTTATGTTGCTTTAGTCAGGGTATTTCGGGGCAGACACAGGAAAGTAGCTAAGAGCTGGTACTTTCCTAAGCGTTAACTCTAGAGGTCATACTTCAAAGGCATATATTCTCCTCACCCAGAACCTACAAGTACACTTGAAGATTTCTGTATAAAAGCACTTAATATGTGAATATATATTCTTACTATGTTTTATAAATTTTAAAAATTTTTGTTTTTTTTTAAACAATCCTTTCTTATTTTACATAACTATCACAGTTCCCATTTGCTCCCCACTTCTCCTCCCCCCACTCTCACCTCCCATCCACTCCTCAGAAAGGGTAAGGATTTCCATGGGAAGTAAGCAAAGCCTGAGGCATCACTCTGAGTCAGGACTAAGGCCCTCTCACCGTCATCTAGGCTGAGCAAGGTATCCATCCAAAGAGAATGGGCTCCAAAAGGTCAGTTCATGCACTAGGGATAAATCCTGGTCCCACTGCCAGTGGCCCCATAGACCGCCTAAGCCTCACAGCTGTCTCCCACATTAAGGGGTTCTAATTCGGTCCTATGCAGGTTCTTCCACTGCCAGTCTGGAGTCAATGAGCTCCCACTATCTCTAGTCAGCTGTTTCTGTGGGTAATTCCATCATGGTCTTCACCCCTTTGCTGGTACTCACTCCTTCTTCTCCACTGGCTTAGCTGTGAATCTCTGCATCTGCTTCCCACAGCTGTAGTCCCAGCTACTTAGGACACTGAGAAAGGGGGACAACTTGAGTACAGGAGTTCTGGGCTGTAGTACGCTGTGCCTAGAGGGTGTCTGCACCAAGTTCGGCATCAATATGGTGACCTCCTGGTGGTGGGGGTGGGGCCCACCAGGTTGCTTCAAGAGGGGCGAACTGTCCCAGGTCAAAAATGTATTACATATTTTGACTGAATGATATTTAAGAAGGAAGGAGGAATTTGATGATCCTTTTATTGCTGTACATTTATTCAGCCACCAAACATAACTACAGCCTTAGAATATAATTATTATCCATATGAAAACTTCATTTAAAACCTAACTGGCCTGACTAGCGAGTTTAGTCGGAAACTCTCGGGGAAGCTTCACCTGTGTGTGTAAAGCTTTACACCTGTCCTGCTGTTCCCAGTTCGAGGAAACATACTCTAGCTACTAAGCCATTCTGTGTCGTTCGCTCAGCTATGCCAACATCAACAGTTGCAGCATTGGCCTTTCTGTTACTTCTCCATCTCAGACACAGGGCAACAGTGAGGATTCCCTACACCAGCAGATGTGCCTATCTCTGATGAGCAAGGCAAAGAGAGCCAGAAGCGGCCTCTGCTAGCAGAAAACAGTGGGTGACAGTGGGACAGATGCTTCCCTTTCAACCTGCAGAAAACATAAATATTCTATTGTGAACGCTGTGACTCTGAGTTAAAACCGTATGTCTGCGAGAAATGTTAGGACACTGAAAAGTGTGCAGGGCAAACAATGTGAATGGTGCAGCTAACGATGAGTGTGCTCTAAAGAAGAGGGAATAGGAAGGGAACAGGCAGGGGCAGAAATTCTGTGCCATGGCCTCTGGTCGCACAAGGAGTCCGTGATATGCCCTACTCATGCACTTTGTAGCTCCCTCTTCTCATCACTGTGAGTCCCACTCTTTGGTATCTTACTTTTCTGCGGATGTCATAAAATTCTCAGACAAATGAAGGGTTTACTTTAGTTCACAGTTCAAGGTGCAATTTCTCACAGATGGACTATCAGAAGCTTGGAGCAGCTGGTCACATTGCATCAGTGGCCCGAGAAGAGAGTAATGAATCCATGTTTCTGATTGGTTTTATTTCTATGATTCTTGGTACAGGATCTTGGCTAGGGTCTCATGATATATTCACAGTGGCTGGGTCTTCCCAGATCAGTGTATGAGTCATTCTTATTTTAGATGAAGTCACTTATCTTGTTATCTTAGCACCATATTATTTTATGACAACTTATCACAACATATATACATCTTATAATATGCTTCCTTCATATTATGTATTTATAAAATTTGTTTCTCTCTCTAAAATATTGCCTCCATGAGGAGAATCATTACCACTCCGGTTCAACTACAATAACCAATACCCGGAACTGAGTCTGAGCTAAGGCAGGTCCCATAACCTTTTCCCTTTTTCTGAGTCTGAAGTTTACTAGTAGATTACTAAGATGCTCCTCACTCATTCATTATTAATGTTTTGTCTTAGTATTTCTTCACAGCTCAGTATTATGTCTCTCATAAGTCAAAGACTGGCATTAGATTGAATGTAGAGAGATTGTTGATATGTAAAATCAGCATCCAAGGAGAACTTAAAGAGTCTTATCTACAGGATATCACCACCTGGCTAGTAAGGCTCAGATTGCACGGAAGTCAAGTGATCTTACTTCTTTTCTTAGGTGGCCATTGGCATAAACTGGACAAGTAGAAAAGAGTTATGAAATGATCAAAGGACATTGTTTGTGATGGCTTAGAAAGAAGTAGTTCAAACTCTAGCTCTGAAATGGAGAAATATTCATTTACTAGCAATGAGAAGAACACAATGAGTCTTAACCCATAAATTGCAGACCAAAGTTGAGATGCCATATAACTCGAAGAACTAGTGGATAGTAGATGTTTTTTTGGTAAAAAAAATAAATAAATAAATAATGTGTTTTATCTTTGAAAAGTGCTTAGCATCTAAGGTACTGTCCACAAAGTGTCTGACTCTCCATGGAAAAGCTCTCTCCTATCTTCACACCAGCTGTCACATCAGAACGCAGCACCCTTAGAAACCTATGGCTAGCCATTCTTATTGTCACGTGTGTCACTGCTTCTGTGACAAATGAATAGATGATCAGTAGTCACAGAGCAGTAGATAGGACTGGACAGTTCATTTACCATTTCACTGCTGAGAACTTTGTGCTGTAATATCTCTCTCTCTCTCTCTCTCTCTCTCTCTCTCTCCATATATATATATATATATATATATATATATATGTATACATATATATGTACATGGAAATATATACATATTTATGGAAATCTTTCATACCGAAACAGTTTGGCACTCAATCTAGGGCCCAAACCCATGACCCTGGGATTAAGAGTCTCATGCTCTTTCATACTTTAACATATGTGTGTGTATGTGTGTGTGTGTGCATGTGTGTAAAACAATTGGGAATTGATTGAATTCTAATGCTCTTTAAGATGGAAATCAAATTAAATTAAGGTAATCAATGACCTCATTTAGTTCAAATTAGTAAGTACCTTAATTAGAGAAAATGGTTAATATTTAATATTAGAACTAAGAAATGGATAATGAGAAATAATCTTTAGCATAAATATAAAGCTTGGCTTTGCTGTGTTTTAAAATACTGAATAGAAACAAAATACTATCTTTTCACCACACGACTAAAATTTCAAAGTGGATATTTATCATTTTTATAATTTTCATGATTGACTATCATACAGATAAACAATTAAAGCTCAGAAGTCTAATGCTATTAACAGTATTTGTATTGGCTTTACCCTGAGAATCTCTCTGTATCAAAGCCCAAGAGATTCACTTACTTAAAATGACAGGGTAGATTTTATCTGAGAAACTTTGAAGTTTTATTTTAAAATTCAGGCACAAGTGTTAATACTGGATGCGCCAGTTTTATAGTTTAAAGCCACTTTAGACCTTTAAATAATGAAATATTCTGTAAAATACAGTATAAGATCATTATGCCTCAAATTCCTTGGAAAAGAAAGGTAGAAGACAAAGCCTAATGTACACAGATATGGACACACACACCAACACACACACAGAGAAACACACACACACACACCAACACACACATACACACACACAGAAACACATAGACACAAATGCACAGATACAAACATAAACACACACAACTACCAAATCTGCTATGGATTGCTTGTATTCCTTGAATATATCAAGATGAAAATAACCTATTCTTGTTTGAGTCTCTGGTGTGGTCTCGTTAATGAAACGTTCTACTGAAACTGCAAGTAGGTTTGGCTAAGTTTTATTTTGATGACATAACAAAGCATCCGTACAGGGGGACTGCATGACTTTGGGTCTGTTTGAATTTTCTTTCTCTTACATTTTCCTTTTCTAAAGTATCAAATACAATTTTGCTCACATGTCTGCTTTTAAAACATGAATTCAGACTGAAACAGGAGGAAGATTGCTCATCCCAATGGAAGTCCACGGGAATGATCTATAAATGTTTTCTTCCTCAACAGGATTAAGTTTCAAAGGAAGGTTTTTCATTCTCACTCATATACTGGTACATAAAACAATTTTTAAAATAACTATAATATCAGGAGCTATATTGGGTCTAAACATGAAAAATCTATTCAAACTTGCAAACTTATATAAGGGTAACTTGACCCACAGAAACTGTAGAAGTCTTTCTAAATATGGAGCTAGAAAGTCAAACTGTTGAGAGATCCCCTTTCTTCCTTTGTTTCCCTGCTGTGCTGCAAACAAAATATCCCAGGCTGTCTCATCTGGGTCACTTTAAATGGTGATTTCTGATTTTTCAGTATTTGGATTCCTACATTTTTTCAAGCAGAAATGAAATGAAAAAAATGATAATCATTTCAGCTTTATTTTGGAAGATTCTAGGAGAATCTTTTTCCATGCTCGAGATTGGGCTGCATATTGAGAACTGGATTAATTATTATAGCAAGATGCATGCATTGTGATGATTGGACTACCCTTGGTCAGGTGGCATAGAGAAGCAACATCTGTAATAATCACTCTGTCTTCATATAAAACAATACTGGTTCTACTCTTATCTTTTCAGAGTATAAGAAGTGTCTCAAGCATGAATTACAAAGAATACCTTATCCCAGGAGAATAAAGAGAGAGTAAATAAAGATCACTCATATAGATAAGAATATGCAAACACACACACACACACACACACACACACACACACACACACACATCACAACACACTGTGACCAGAACTGTCCTGTTCATTTTTTTTTTCCATTTCCTCAAGCATGCCATGGCCACCTCTAGATTCTAATGAATGCTAATGCTTTGGAATTTGCATAATTCAGATTATTCATGAACTTTATACTTCATTATTTAAACTGTCAGTAATTATGCCTTTTTTCTAAGAGGAGAAGAACCCAATATTACTATAGACAAATATCTACATCTTAAATACATAAAGTAATGAGTCAGATGCTCCAGAATGGAATTTCAAGAGCTTTAAGTCACATTTGGACACCTGGTTAAGCTGAATAACTAACGGAGTTTGACACAGCTACTGGCCATGTGGCGGCCGTGGGCATTTCTAATAAAATATTATAATTGAACAGTGTTCATGGCCTGTATCATGTATCTTGAATTAAACTGCCATCAAAAATATTTTTTTCTTTTTTTTGTTTATTTTTTTTAGTTGTTGAAAAAAATTTCCGCCTCCTCCCCATTTCCCATTTCCCTCCCCCTCCTTGCACACACCGCCCCCTTAGCCCTCCCCTCTCCCCCTCCCCCTCCCTCTCGCCCTCCCCCCCCACTCCATTCCCCCAATGAATCTCTCTTGCAGAACTAATATAAAATACTTATAGCTTTTATTCTCAGATCTCTGGAAGAGAAAATTGATGCACAAAACAGTGATGAATTTGATGCAAACTTTAGAGTATGAAGAATGAACTTGTTTCCCTGTTTCTCTTGGAACAAAACCTCAGTGCTTTAGGAAACAGTGAAAGGAGGTTTCCTGTTAGGATTTGAAGCTGTACTCTGTTTGTCTACTGCTTCAGGTATAAGTTTCAAGTGACCAATTTTTACAGAATTACCAAATTATCAGAAATTATTATGGAACATAAAATAATAGTGTGTCTTAACTTGGACGATGCTTTTCATATAAATTATATACAGCAGCAAAGGAAGCTAATTTATTATGCCATGGAAGGCGTTTTGGCAAAAACATTTTCAAAAGATTGCTCCACTACTGATTATGATCCTAATAGGCAGATTCTAATCCTTGGCTATGCTACCTCATCATTATGATTCCCAGGAAAAGTTAATTATATACTTGGGTCTTCTGTCACACAATAATGGTATTGGATGAAACTGTATCAGGTCAGTATTAAATATGAAAGCACACAATTCCAGATGCTGGGAAAAATGTAAAAATGAATTCATACTTCTTCATCTTAAAAATGATGTTAGGACAACTGTCGAGCTAGTTTTGTAGTTGTATACTCTCCAGAAGCTGCGGTAATATTTAGTTCTGAAATGATCTGTCCAAATCACATTTACCCAGTATTCCCAGATGAAACATATCTGACATGCGGAAGGAGCCACTTTTCCGCCTCACCCTCTAAGTGTTTGCTGTGTTGATTAGTGTTCATAGCTCCAGACAGATTAGTGAGGCAGTAAGTGGGAGAAAATGCTAATGGACAGCTAATCAAGTGTGTGGGTATCCGATAGTCAATTACTATAGACTACAATTATAATTGAGAAGTGTGTGAAGCATCATCATTCCGATGCGGTGCTTTCAGGCCAAATGTTGTAACTAGAACAGACAAATGGTTGCACACCGGCTCACTTGGGAAGGTGGTTATTAAGAGCCGAAGGTTTCCTAATAGAGTGGTAATCTCCCTTCACAGATGCCACAGGCAGGGCTGTCGCTCATCTGTGGAAAATATAGTGTGCCGCATTTGCAAAACTCAAGCACCAACATTTCACTCCACTACTCTTCTAGAGGCGGGAACCTAAAGGTAACATGTCATGAGTAGAATTCTTTGCCTCTCCATAAAGGTGGCGCAACCTGGATAAAACAAAATTATTTTTATTAAAATATTACATATAATTATAAAAAAGTGTATAGTATTCTACACTATGATAGTATTGTAGGTAATACTGTAAGATAATACCCCAAGCTACTGTTCAAAACATTTCTATGCCTTTCTCTTTTTAATTTACAGGGAACTAAATTCACAAAATACTAAAAGTGCAAAGAGGATTAAAGACATGGGCAGTTAAAAGAGTATAAATTAAAAAAATATTGAAGTACGTCTAATAAAGACCTCAGTTCCATAAAAATTATTGAAAACACACTGAACTTGTATCCTAGAGCACTGACTACTCTCTTTTATGTCTTCTATTTATTTATTTTTTTAATTTTTTCTTTTTTCTATTTACTTTTTAAAATCACTTTTCATTTACTTTAAAACAAAAATTGTTTCTAGAAATTAATTGTGCCTCTCCTTTGTCTTCTAGCTCTTTTATATTCAGTTCTAGTGTCTCGATGTTATATTCTACAAAAATTATTTCAATCATCTAAAGATAAAAAAAATGTACCAGCTTCTATGCTGGCACTTAACATTCTTAGCCCCAAGCCTACTGTATTTCTTAAAAAATATAGCTCTGTCACCAAGATAGTGCTTTGTGTTTATTCAACTTCTCTATCCCTTTGTCCTCTGAAAACAAATTTCTGTGAAATATTATCATCTGACTGGTGTTTAATAAGGGTGAATGAAGATCCAGGAATTGGATCATCTCAAAAGAAAATCCAAATCTGAGTCTGAAATTTCTAACTTCTGGGGAGTAGAGAAGATAGGAATGGTCCAGTTTATGTGTAATTGGAGACCAAGAAGGAAAGAAAAGAATCGGGAAAAATTTAGAAAAACAACATTAAAAATTTATAAGATATGATTAAAAAACAGATAACATTCAGCCATACAAGGAAAATTACAGTGACTCCCAAGCAAAATGGAAACAAGGATGACCTGTCCAATCATGACACATTCTAGAATTACTGAAGTCAAACCAGAAAGAAGTAGTTAAATCAGTCAGCAATAACTTACCCTTTTTTTAAAAATATATATAATCAATGATTTCAATCATAAAGGAATTTTGATGTAAAAGCTCAGAGTACTGAGTCTAATGGTGTATAGCTGTAGTGCCAGATACTTGAAAGGATGAAGAAACAGGGTTTTAATTTAAAGGCCTGCCTGGATGTTGAACAGATGCAAGAATGGGTTGGATAAGTTAGCGAGTCTCTGCCTCAAAAAATAAAGATAAAGGCTAATGATGTGGTTTAGTGGTAGATTAGCTTACTAAGCATGCGTGAGATTTTGGATTCAGTCCTGGTGAGGAGAGCTAAAAGAATTCTGGTCCCTTGCCTAGGGAACATTTCGGCTTCCTGAACCCATAATTGCAACCATAGTCCTGAGTTTACTTCCTCAGACAGGAATAAAGAAAAATGAGAAGACAGAGGAGAAATTAAAATGATAATTATATTACCATGTGTTCTATAGACAAACTACATCCCCATCCTCTTTTTCTCCCTGGTACACTAGCAAAGTAAGGCAGTCTATTTATCAGGCAGGAATCAACTCTTGGCCACTTTCTGTGTGATGGTTTAGGCATGCATGGAAGCCAGCATTCCTAGTCTTTGTCTTCTCTCAAATTAGACAACATCCATTTTAGTTGCCTGTTTAGTTCTCAGTTAAGCTATTATGGTGTGAATGGTATTGACCCATTCATTATGAGCCATCCTGTGCTGTACATTCCCCTGGTGGGAGCAAACGTGAACTGGCAGTCTGCATTGTCACAACATCCTACATTCCAGTCTTTTCTAGCACCATGAACATGCACTTCTACCATCAGATCGGCAAAATACATCACATGCAACTGTTTCTTTCTCCTTTCAGATAATTAAGAACTTCTGGCGATATAGGCATATATCCAATGTTCCTAATATGTAGAGAACCCCATTTGCAGAGAATCTGCCTCATAGACATCTGTATTCTCTGACTCCCGTTCTCTGTCTATCTCTTTTTGGCAAAAAGATCAGGTGTTCTTGGCCTGTTTATCTCCCAGGAAGTATGAGAGACACATGCCTAGATTCAGTCTTTCTTTGCGTTATTGCAAGTATTGAATATCTACTAATTCTATAGACACATGTTTTCATCTAGAAAGGGGCAGCAAAAGCCTGCTGTCTGATGTCAGTTATCTTCCAATCTCAGGAGGGAGTTCAATGATAACATTGAAATTTTTTTCTTTCTTAAATTTCTACAGTGATTCATATGTGGCAACATTCCATATAGATAAACATCCCTTCATTGGTGTTGCCACTGCCCTCTTCCCTGAAGGTGGGCAGGTCATTAGTTTCTACCCATATTTGTCAGAAATATAAGATCAAACAACATGCAATTCATCACACAGAGTTGATTGATCATTACATTCTCCAAAATGGAAACACTTCAGCCAGGCTGCTGCTTTTTCATTATGGAATTTCATCTATTAACCAAACATCTCTATTCTCTGAGAGTGTTTGTAAATATCAGCACTCTATAGTGTTAAAATGGAAGAGAGAGAGAAAGGTGACATACAGAAACTAAAGACACCTGCTGTGACCACTAATAGCGGAGTTGTAATTTACCTAAGAAGGGCAGATACTTTATAAAGGATCAATCTGGAAAAAATTAATATGCAATTTCTTCAGAACTGGCACAGAATAAAATAACTGAATTTATAATCCAGAGGGAGACTTTCATATATGATTTTTGTTAGTGAAATCAATAACAGATAAAGGACAGTAAAGGCATATTAAGACAATTACCAGCACTTACAGATAAGCCATATTGACACAGATATTACAATACGATATCAAATAGAAAGCATGGGGTCTACAATAACAGGAAGTACTGTTCTTCCATGATCTTATAAAATATTCACCAAGATAATAAGCAGTCGATGGGAAAATAACTCAGAGCACAGTACCAGACCACACTAGTAAGAAATCAAATTTCTGAGAGATCATATACTAAGGCACAGAATAATATAAATATCTTCTCTGATTTATTAACATTATTAAAAGAGACACTATAAATATAAATTTTCTCAGGAATTCATTCTGTGTACATTTCACACAATTATATCATAAATTCTAATTAAAATAGATAACAGGAAATAAAGAGATAAGTAACTTGAGTTTCTTTCAACTATTTCTTAATGTCTCATTTGGAGCAATGTAACACGTATCTCCTTATACTAAAAACTTTACTTCCTGAATTGTTTATGTATTAAAAGTTATATCAAAACTTCAGAACTGGGGAAACTTCAGAAGACATATGATAAGTGGGACAACAAAGTTATTTACTTGAAAGACTAGGAGGTCATTTATACACTTGAGGTTAGGTATGAGCTTCATTTTTGATCTGTGACAATGAGTACAAAGTTTAATATCATAAACATCTATAAAATGGCATGAGAAGCTTTGTCACCTATTGACTGTGGTAGACCAGAAGGAATTGGAGCTAATATCTACTGAAAATCTAACAACTGGTGGTTAAATTTCACCTTAAATCTGTGAGTTGTTTAGTAACAGTTAATCCTTCGGGCCACCTTTTGACATGGTAGATTTATAAATAAAACGTTCACAAGACTGCCACATTAACCATGAGATTAAATGCCTCTCGTTATCCCATTCGAATGGAATTGTGTTTGAATCCTTGTCTGTCATATGTTCCATGGCTGATATGTCATCATATTGCAGTGGTAAGAACACACTTTAATATTTTTCCAGAACCATAAAGAATCGCAGTTTCAGGAAGCACCATGGAAATTGTTAGGCTTTGTATTTTTCTTGTGTTCTCAGAAAACCACAAAAATGTTTACTGTTGCTTTGTGTGATTTTAGAGGTTCTTTGGGAACATGGTGAGGCCTGTTTGATAAGATCTGCCTCATTTCTCACGGTTCCCTTCTTAATGTTGCCAGAGGAGTTGACTGTTCTTTGTAGGTAAAAAGTGACTGAGTAGAGTGAACACTTAACTTCCTCTGAAGTGTTATGTGCTATCTTCAGTTAAGCTATTGAGACTCTCAGGTCTAATAATTCAGATCTCTTTAGAGTATCTGTATTCACTCTTTGCATTCATGGATTCCACATTTATAGAGTGAATCAACTGAATATCAAAATTGTTTTTGCAAAACATAGTGATTATAATAAACAGCTGTAGTTTTTGTCATTACTCTCTAATATGGTATATAAGTTACATATACAGCATTACATTTTATTGAATATTATAAGAATCCAGGGTTGCTTTAGTGTAGGCTGTATTAACATAGATTATATGCAAACTCTGTGACCTTTTGTATTAGGAACTTGAACATGTTCAATTTTCTTAACCTGCATTTCTTTTATAATTGTATTTTTAATTGTACATATAGTGCCTGGGAATAAGTATTTGCATGTGCGTGAATGTCTGTGGCCTCATAAGAGCTACTCTGATTCCCTGGAACAAGAATTACAGGTGGTTGTAAGCTGTCTAGCATAGGTGCTAACTGAACTCTGGTCTTATGAAAGCACTGTATGCCCTTAACCACTGGGCAATCTTTCTCTCTTTTTCTCCAAACTTTGAGGCCAGTTTTCTTGATATACTTGGGATAATAGCATATGGTATCTTGAATGTGAGGTAAGTGGTTAGTCTCAAATGTAGCACAAAAATATGGAAGCAACAAAAATTCTGTCATATTAGAAAGGAGCTTATTTCTATAGCAATATAAACTATCAATGTAAGAAATGTAAACTAACAAGATAAAATTCCTCTGGGACTGCTTTGAGAGGCAGGAACAAATGAAATCTGGTGGATTGCTTTTACTTGAGCCTTCCTTTTAGATTTTAACTGATTTTACCTGGCTTTTGTATTTTAAATGCTTTCTAAAGCAGTGTACTGTGATTTGATTTTCAATGAGTAGTTTAATATTCATTTGTTTGGAGTTTGTTTGGCTATACAGGAGCAGTGTTTGGTACATTAGATAAGCAAGCCCTCCCACTTGTACTAAATCCATGAGCCAAATAGCAGAACATGAAAAAGTATTAGAAGGCATCAGATTTAGGGCATGTACAATATTGAAAGGCATTGGAAGGAAAGACATCTATTAAACTCAGGTTAAGGTTTCAATTGGAAGAGCTGTTAATTATGAAAAGAAGAAAAACAATAGAAACCTAAAAATCTATGAACAGTATATTTATGAAGTCAGTTTATTAAAAGGGGACAGTGACTGCCAGTTCCCAAATAATTCGTTGTCTTTTTCTTCCTTATTTCTCATACGTTGTATGCCTAGTAAATCAGAGGCACACATTCGTAAAAAAGTCCTGCCCACATCTGTAAAGGGTTCTCTTGAAATCCAAGCAAACTACAGTTCCCCCATCCCACCCCCCCTTTTTTTTAATTAAATCTTGGTTCAATAGTCTGGTATTAGCTGGACAGTTTGTGGCTCTTCTCTGAAGACTGATAATAGTTCAGGAAAAGGGTCTTCTTGTGTGGTCTCAACATGTCCTGTATACTCATTTGAAAGGTCATCTTTTAATGTCAAACTTACTGTATAGAAATTGGGTGAGAATGCTGCGATCTGTATATAACATTTCCTTGAAATGTTGATACATACAAGTTGGAAACAAATGGGTATAGGAGCCAGCAACTGGACTGATCAGTTCTGTCAAGGGAAGACTTGCCTCACAGACTTAGGCAGTTTGTCCGGTTCTCATTGATCTAAGTATGGCAGACAACAGCTCCAACTGAGGCTAACAGGTTTTCTGACATGTTAGTGTATTCTCCGTGTGGAGTGTGAATCACTGAAGGTAAGTATATCCCACACACAAATCCACAGAGTGAGACTTAATCCTCTCCACTGTGAGTGTTGGGAGGTGACAACACAGCAAAGTTGGGGCTTTCTAAATGGGGTTTGGAGATCCCTCCACGGGGAGAGTACACAGCTAGATGATTTCAGTCTGGGAACCAAAACCAGGACTCTCATCTGACACCAGATTACCAGCCATGTGATGTGGAACTCCATAAACTCTGGACGATGGGAAGTGAGTTGTCGACTGAGTTACCCAGTCTATAGCAGCCACAGCAAAGCCAATAAAACAAAAATAGAGAGGGGGTGAGTAAATAGTGAGGAACCCAACCACATTTGGATGGTGTTGCAGGAAGAGCACCTTATAGATTCCAGTAGGTAGTACATCGGCAAGTTCTTCATTGTTACGCACATTTAGGGTGTTTTCTAATATTGTCTCACAACACCTTCAAACAGAAGGTTCAAAACATGTATAAAGTTAACTTATGTATTTAGTAGGTAGATTTTATATGCCATCATGGTTCAAGTAAGTGGATGTTCAAATGTGATTAATGAAAGGAAAATAAAGTCATAAAATCCTGATTAATATTGTTTCTGTTATAATTGTGGTTAATAGGGAAAAAAAAGAAAGTAATAAAAAAAAGACTGTCTTGTTTACCATGTAGCAATTCTAATGATAGAGTGAGACAGATAGTATGTGTGGTTGGCATATTAGATAAGATAAAAAAACACTTGGAGAGGATATAGGATCATGCATGCAGATGCCGACACAAAAGAGAGAGTATCCATGGGGTTGAAGTCAAGGGACTTAGTCTGGGCATTCATTCTGAAGCAAAGAAAATCATTTGCCAACATTTAGGGAAATTTTTCAACTGGACTAAGGGCAATGTAGCCCTGTGATGTGAATATAAATCACATATGCTTCTTTCCAAATACATGTTGCAATTTTAGAAAAATGTCATTAATAAAACGATGGATTAATACAGCAAAAATCATAAGCAGTATCATTGTATCCCTTTGGCACCTTTAAATTCCTTAGGACAATCTTTCAAAATGCCAACTACGCCATAGGGAGATTTGTACATCTTCACATCACATTGTGATTAGATTAAATGCTGCACAGATTTTTCTTTTGTTGAATCGGAATGGAAAGCCCAAAGAAAGATGAATTTCCCTTTATTTATATAAAGTATCCAGTGGCACAGTTGTGCAAACACTGGCATGTGTGACGTCAGAGAAGCATTGCTGCCTTCACCTCCTCTAATACCCCTTGCATATGCTGGTGAATCTTTCTACTGTAAGATCTTGCTCTGGTTCAAACCTAAAGCCTTCACCAGTTTCAGCAAGGACCTCAGCTCCCTATTGCATACTCACTGGGCCTGTTGTTAAACAATTTGCATATCCTCTCTGTAATCTGCCAACGCTGGGACAGAAGGAGTCACCATCACCAAAACAAGTTGGCAATGTGTCAGTGATTGAAGAAGAAGCAAGAGGATCCTACTGAGCTCACATGGAAGAGAATGATGTTGCTAAAATTCCTCTAGCACAAACCTCCCTTCTGTTCTTCTGCAAATGACCTACAGGAAAGAGGGGCATTTCTTCTGTCTGAACTCAAGCTCAAATTTCTAGGAAAATGATAAAATGGTTATGTTGGTGATTACTGTGAATAATAGATAAGCCCTTGGGCCTGGTAGTGGCTATTTATAAAGTGAATATTTTCAGCTTGTTCCTTGATATTAAGCATGTAAATGACAAACTTCCCAGCCTCTTGTAGCTTACAAATCAGTTTCTTAATGGAAAACTCGGGAAGACAGATTTTATTTCCTGTAATAATTTTCAGTGGGTAGAAGGACAGCTCGGAGAAAAAAGAATGCCTGAGAAGGGAAGATTTTTATGTTGCCTGTCTGCGGAACACTTACCTCTGAGAATCTGTCAGAAAGTGAGGCCTTATCCTGTTTGACAACATTCATTATCTAGTGAATAATTCCTTTTGAGGAATTTGAAACTCCCATCTATGCCCCTAAAATGGCTGCATAATGTGGCAGACCCATTATGTAAACTAACCCTTGGCAAGCAAAGGATGTTATAACTCCTTCCATCAAAAAGGTAATAACCTGCGACATTTGAAAATCACAACACAAATGCAGTGTCTGTTATCCTTGTCACAACGGCAGAGAGCCCATTTATGGCATTCAGGGTAAGAAAGCCCAGCTCCTTTGCAGTTCAGGTCACTTGACTTTCCTCCCAACATCTTTCTTTATATCCCTGTTCTTGTTCTGAGGATCTCTCCAAAGCAAGAGCTGGAAGGTTGGAGCAACCAGAATGGATCAGTTCCCATTGTTAGGACATTCAATGGCCAACATCACCAGTTATATTCTTTATAGGAAACATTTAATGCATACATCTGATCTCAATCCTCTGATTTATCTCTATAGTGTCTATTAGGATACTATATCCTATATGGCCAGAGAAGTATAATTTTCCTGTTGGTTGTTACAATCTTTCAGAACTTAATCTTCTCATCTATCCTATGAGACACCAGCAGGTTCTCCCTTTGCAAAAAGGAAGCACTGCTCACCTGAGTGTACATGGCTCCTTTGCTGGGTAATTACTGTTTTAGGGCTTATTCCATTGCTCTGGGTTTGTTGCTGCTGTTTGTTTGTTTGATTGATTTGGTTTTGGTTTTTGGTGGTGGCAGTGTTTTATTTCCCTACTGTTTTGAGTCAGGGTCACATTATATATTCTCCCGATGGCCTTGAATTCACTGTGTAGACAGGTTGGCCTCAGATTTATTGCAATCTTCCTGCCTCTGGCCCCAGACTACTCGGATGACAGGCATGCACCACCATGTCGAGACTTTGCTATTGTTTTGAAGTTTTGTATTTTACTACAGATAACTTAAAAACCAAGGGATGACCTTTATTTTGTGTTTAAAAAAAGAAAAGGCATTTAGTTATCTCATCTCTATAAACATTAATAACCTGTATTTAAAATTCCATTTTGTTATGGAATGACATAACACACCTCTGGACTCTTAAGACTAGCCTTTACTTAGGTGCTAATTTAGTTATAACACTAGGGATTTCTGATGTTGTGTCTGCCTGGCCTGCTGAATAGCAGCTGGGCCTGTCTTGGGTACTCAACTCCGCACTTCCCAAGGATCCTGTATGGTGGCAAAATGGGCACATTTCGTTGTTTGTGTCTTCTTCTTTTCATACCATCCTGTGGTAGACAGAAAATCTCTCCTGGAGTTTCTACATCTTAGTTCCTTGGAAACAGGAAGTTTGCAGTTCACAAAGTCAGATTAAATAAAGTCAGTGTAAAACTTCAAACACATCGGCACCTATTCTTATTATTGTTCAGAATATTTTTCATCTTTTTTATACAGATTGTACAAGTCTATTTTCATTAAAAAATGCTGTGACTCTCTTAATTAATTTGAAAGAATATAATTGCAGGAATAATTCAGTAGAATAATTATAGCAGGTTTAATGCATCAGCGTTTGCTCTTTGGGCAAAGGCATCAGAGAGAAGTTGAAATAATTTGTATGACTTTTTGCAAAACTTTGAGTTTCCTTGCTATCAGTCTCTCTGTATACACTGTCAGCATCTAGCCTGAGTGGAGCCCAGTCTTTCATTTGGGGCATTTAAAGTGGCACTACATTTGGGGGATTTGGGACTTGGAAGTTAACAGGTTGTCTGAGTCAGATGTAGAATTTTCCTCTTGTGATGTCGGGTCAATATTCAAAACATGAATGAGTCAGTTTGAGAATGTGTGGGTTAGAAATGTTCTACTGGCTAGCTCAGCCCAGTTTCCAAAGACATGCGGACAACAGCTGCTGGAGGGAGTCACCCCCAGGGAAACACTGTAAGTGTACAGACAGGAACTTCCTCTAGGAGGTAACATTCCATTTAGACTTTTAGAATTATCCCCAACTCTATCTGGTGAAAACTTGCTTCTCCTTTCCAGTGTCTCACACAGAGCACAGAGTATTGATATTAGTAATGCAATAACATTACTGAAAGAAATAACAAACAACATTAAGAATAGCAAGTTAACAGAGCCACTGTTCTGTGTCAGGTTTGGGGTTACTGCCATTACTGCCATTTCATACACAAGGAGAGTGAAACTTGAAATATTGCTTGACATGCTGCCAAAGCAGTTTTAATAAATGGCAGAGGTCAGCATCCAGGCCAGAGCTAGTGTAGTGATAGTCTCCACCATCACTGCTCTTGGTCTGAGTAGTGTGTGCTTTCGGTATTAGTGTCACAGAGGAACAGCATTCAGGATCACCATCTTTTACACCTGTATTAATTGTGTGTTTGCTACAGACAACTTCATATAGCATTCTGCATTCTGGAAGCTCTATCACTGCACCCTGACCAAATAGATCAAAAACAGAGTAACTGTAATGGTCTGTCTTAACTCTTTAAGAGACAAGCCACACCTTTCTCCAGGCAAGCTGATCTTCAGCTGCCAGCCTGAGTTCCTTCCTTTTCTAACTCCCTCTCAAAGAGGTGGCTTCTACCTCTCCCCACTTCTCCCTTTCCATGCTTCTGTCTCCTCTGCCCTACCCCTGTGCCCCTTTCTCTGTTCTTTTCCTTCTCCCTCTTCCCTTCCATAACCCACTAAATAAATATACATCCTCACTCTGCATGGTGTGCCTATCCATCTCTCTCGCCCACTGCATGGTTCCCTGCCTGGAAGATCTGGGGTGTGGTCTTGTGGCATGCCCATCTGTCTGTCTCTCCTTGTGCCCTGCTGCAGCCACTCAGGGAACTGTGCCATCCTTGCCTGGGACTGGCTTTTTTCAGGGCCCACTGTTCGCAGCCTGCTGCCACATTGCCCCCTGCTGCTGCTCAGGGACCTGCAGAATTTCTGATACTGCATCAGCCGGGGATCCACAGCATTTTTATTAATCCATTTCAGTAGCAGCAATAATACAACAAATAACACAAAGACACTGTTTTATCTCTTCCCAAAATGAACAAGACTCACAATAGGTTCAGTTCTGTTTTTAAATAGAAATTACAGTATCAAGAAAGTGAGATACCAATTTAAAAAGTAATTAGAATGCAAAGAAGTTGATACATCTTGAAGTGAACTCTTTGGAAGTGGGGTTATGGTCAGTTCTCTTTGAGTTAGTGTTCTCTGGCTACTTTATTTCTTAATATACAGTTACATTCTGTTAACATATCTCATGGTCAAGTGACTTCAGTGCATAATATTTCTAGAATTTTCATGAGCTTAATAATTTTTAATAGTGATTTTCTCACCCACTTTTAACTTGTAGAAATTGCTGAAGTTGGAGATTCAGAAACGTCGTTATGTGATCTTGAGACAGTTTAAGTGATTTACAATAAATCATTTTTTTTTCTGGTCCCAGCTTTCTCTTAGAAGTCCCTTTGCCCTTTTTAATTTATGAACCAGTAAATCCTTGGCCACTTAACATTGAAAAAGAAAGATTCTATATTAGAACTCATATTCCCTCAACAAAAAATAGTAAATAATCCAGTTCAGTTTTGCAAAAATTGTAGATTAAGCTCCATAATGGGTGAATCTCAGATACAGCTGAAAGCACTTCATTGAGAAGGTAAGAGGTGAAATCTGCCTATTAAAGAGTTGGAGGGCTTAATTAGAAAGACAATCCTCAGGCAACCCCCTCCCCCCCAGGAACTCAAAAGTGGCTGTTGATTTTGTTTGTACCAGGATTAGGGGCAATGGCTAGGAAAAGAGTTTAATTCCAATAAGTTACAAAAGTTGGTACTGAAACTGTTTCATCCTCAAGCTTGCTAACTCACTCCAGTGTGTTCAGGGTAAGCATGGGAATTTTGCCTGTTTGGTTAATGATTTCAACCTTCCTCGCTAGCCAGGGAGAGACGACCTACTTATTTCTGCGAACCTTACCCTTGTTTAGTATG
The DNA here is from genome assembly GCF_018167655.1 of Microtus oregoni. NCBI lineage: Eukaryota > Metazoa > Chordata > Mammalia > Rodentia > Cricetidae > Microtus > Microtus oregoni. Next base: position 46,300,800 of record NW_024543060.1, read on the forward strand.
GATTCTGGCACGTTCCACAATAGAAACATCTGGAAAAACAGGTGCTGGGTTTGTAGTTTATTACTGCAGAAGCAAAGACTCTCCCTCCAGATTTTTGCTGTCTTTTATTTTCTTGTTTCATTCTTGCCCTGTGGGACTATAATGTAAACTATATTTGTGTGTAAAAGAGTGTTAGGTCAAAGTGGGTTCACAAAGTGACAGAATTTCTGACAGTGTCCTAAGAGACAGTCTGAGCTCAACTCTGACCTGGTAACCATAAGGAATGCTATCAGAGAATCAAAAGCTTACACTCAGAATTCCTCAGGAACCTTGTAAGAGGGTGTCTATTTGTCAGGAAAAGCCATTACTTTCTTTATCCTATCCTAAAGCCAACTATTTCTGAGAGCGCTACACCTATTTCCATGATAACTAATGATCCTGTAATCCTTATACTCCTAGACTATTCTATTCTATTCTATTCTATTGAAGTCTCCAGATCTCTAATGTGCTTCAGCTTGACTCAGTCCCTGCTGTTGATATGACCTACTTGAAATGCCACCTACCCACTTGTCCACTTGATCTGTTGTCCATCCATCTTGTCCCATTCATTCTACTGGACTCAATATTGACATTCACTTTACCAGTCTCCAGAAATGCTAGGTTCTACAGATGAATTCTGAACATGCTTCCTGACTTTACACCACCACCAACAGCAGCTGTAATCCAGTATTTAATGATCTAGTCACAACTTTTCTTTAAAATTTAAAATGTTTGGCAAATGGATAGAACACAGAATGATTCTGTCAAGGGAAATGTCTCAAAGTACCAATGGTTGTTGCATAAGTTTCTGTAACTTCCAGTACCAGCAATAACTAATGCATGAGGAAATGCTCACTGGAACTAAGCAAGTATTTACTAAGAAAATATCTACAAAGCTCACCCTCACATAATGCTCAGGGATTATTTTGGAAGCGGGCCTAGATGGACTATGAGACCCAGAGGACTAGGGCATTTGCTGTGACATCATGTCTCCTACTAATGTCATAAGCTGCACCCATAAAGTCTTTCAGTATGTCTGCCCAAACAAGAGCTGAATGAGGTCAACACCTACGGACACTCTGAAAATGGACAAAGTCCACAATGCCTCACTCTACACAAAGAATTAAATGCAACCGAGGAAAACTGAAAGATGGCCATCCCTTGGTGACATCATACCAAGTGTTGATCCAGTAACAAAGTGTCAGCCCTAAAAATACACATACACACATACAAGTAACAATATACAGACTGACAGTTTTATATGTGTGTGTGTATGTATATAATACATGAGAACAATAATATATAGTATAAAAAGGAGACCATCAATTTGAAGGAGAGTGTTACAGGGGTATATATTGGTGTTTGGAGGGAGAAAAGGAAAGGTGAGAATGTTGTAATTACATTATCAAAAGCTAAACAAAAGGAAATTTACTGAAGAGAATAGTATTTGCATTGAAATATATATTGAATACTAGGTAGTGAGCTAAGAGTTTATCAGGGTGAGCATTTGGGGATGAGAAGACAGTGATGAAATATCATAACCCCATATTGGGGCAACATCTGCCGGGGTCCAGCCTTGCAGGGTTTGTATCTTCCTGGGTAGTGGTGTGTGGGTTAGAAATACTAGGCAGAATAAACCAAGATAAAAAGGAGATGTGGAGATGATGTACGATAGTACCAGCAGGGCAAACCAGTGAATTCTGAGTTCTGCCCACACTGATTTCTTATGATCTTTAAATAACCCAATCCATAAGAGAGGAGAAAGTGAAACACTTTTTTTTATCATGATAAAAGGAACAAACAAAGTGATCATAATTTAATACCCAAAACAGCAAGTCAAGATATCGCTAGGTCAAGATATCCCATTGATAGCCTCATCCTGAGTTAAATCTCCTATCAATAACCTTGAAGGAGCAAGAATAGGCTTATGTTCTCTGACCTTTTGTCAATGTGAAGTCGACCCACTTCTGTGGGTCCCCACAATGATGGAGAAAAACAATAAAGAACACTTATTGTTTTGGGCTTGCCTGGTGTCACATCAAGGATGCTACTGTGCATGATCCATAACCTGGCACATGAGTCTGGGTTTTAAGTTAGAATCACAACAGTGAAATAGAAATATGTTTTGTTAGAAAAAAGAAAAGAAATATGTTTTGTTATTTTGTTCCATAGTAGTTATGAACTTGTTAATTTTCCTCATGTTTCTCCTTCCTCCTGCCCTCTAACTTTGGAATTGAATGCAGAATAACTCCATTTTTTTCATTCTTCTGGCATTATGCTAGGAAGATGAATAAAACAAGACCTCTTTCTTTCAGAAATCACAGCATTATTGAACTGATACTTTGTGATTGCATTTCCTGTGGTAGACTCGGGGGAAATACAAAGACAAAAGTTAGAAATGGACCAGACACAATCTAACTTTCCTTCTTATGCATACTACTATCCATAGGACCCTATGCACTATGTCTACAGCAATAGACTTGTGGTGGCAGTGAACTGTAGAAAAGCGTAGTCTCTGAAAATATACCCACATACTACCCATGCTTTGGTACCCACATTAAGCATCTTGTGCTAATTATTTTCCCATAGTTGATGACAATATTATCCATATAATTGACCCTAGCCTTTTTTTAATAGGTGTGAAGACACATTTCGCCCTTGTAGACTCTCTGCACTAGACTCTAGTTGGCAGGCCTCCCTCCTATCTCCAGCACCACTTGAAAACACTTTTACTCTTTTTAAAAAGACTTAGCTCCTTAAGCTTCCTAGACAAAAGCTACAATATACATTTAAATTATCACTCTGAACACCATAATAGACTTTTTATTGTCTTATCAGCATGATCTATCACACAGCTTAAACAGCAGTTAGACAGATGCAGTTATGAACTGCATGATATTTGAGAGCTGGCTATGAATGAGTTGATGCCTCACCTCTGCTGCTATGGACTTTTTTTTTAAGCTTCCTTTGTTTTCCCAAGACTAATCTGTGCAGTGAAGTGGGACTTTCTTATGTCGCAGAAATGCGGGCTGTCTTCCTGCAGAATCGAATCAATTCTCTAATCTCTAGTACTGTGGGTACCAAGTGAGAAAAAGCCCTCTCAACACAGGAAGCTAGAACTCCTGTCATCTCTGAACTCACTGGTGAGTATAGGAGAAGCAGCAATAATACCAAGCAACTAAACTGCTAGCAATGACAAAATATCTTTCTGCATTTACAATTGGGTGATTGCGTTATTTATTTGATGCCTCTGCAATTGTTGATTAAATAGAGATGTTCATAAACTGAGACCTGATAGAAATAATTAGAAGAAGTTTAATTACAGTAAATTAAGAGAAGAACACACTGTGAAGCCGAAACAACAGATGGTCAAAAAAGAAAATGCTAATTTGAAACTACTAGAAACATTAGGGAAATCTAAGGAAATAAGCTGATTTATAGAGACACAAAAGAATTCCTCCTTTTCCTTCCACTGATTTGTTTCACCATGTTTAAGCTGTGTCAGGAATATTTTCATGTTCCCTGCTTTGTTTTATTATTTGCTTTTCTGGAAGACATCTTATTTTCTTATGTGGTTCTATTTCATTTGAAGAGTATTTTCCAATTTAAGAACATTTTGTTTGATTTCTCTGCCAATTATCATAATATTTCAAGAATACTAAATATTACTTTTATTGCTATCTAATAGTCCAAACTATTAATTGTTCATGTGGCATGTTTATAGGAAATTCTGTGTATTTTCACTCAAGAAAAATCAATCATATGAACCAGATTTCAAGTGTCAGTATGTGCCAAGTATTGGATGAAGGAATTCTTTTCATGCTTCCTCCAAAACTGCTTCAGACTTACTGATTTTTTTTTTAAAGGAATGTTATTTGTAGACTTCCTTAGAACTACCATCTTGCATGGATAATGTTTTATCCATCTGTTTTTTATTCTTATTCATAAGAGATGGGATTTCCCGGAATTATGACATAATTACTGAAGCTAAAAAATGTTATTTTAAGGTGAATATTAACAGCACTAGTGAGAGTTTACATATGACCTCTAAACAATTCTATTTCCTGGAAGTGGACTTAACAAACTACAAAAATCTGTCCTCTGGTGCTCAACACATGGAAATAATCATCATGCTAACGGCACCCTAGTGATTTTAGCCAAACTTATCCCCACCCTGTCCTGAAGATAATGTAAGTTTATCACAATAGGTCATCCTTTTTTCATAAGTGTATTTTTTATCATTATCCATGGTAGAAACTTATTCTTAAAGCTTCATGAGTCTGTTATCAATAAAATAATTCTAATTTACCATGGGAGGAAATAATTTTGATTTTTATATGCTTGTTCTTGTTTATTCCTTCATTTCTTTTTTTTCTCCTCAAAGGACAAAGGCTTCTGTGCCCTTCACTTATGATAGGAGGTTTATATTTTAAGTTCCCAGTGTATAATATCAAAAGTTGTAATGCAAATGATGCTTTTTTTCTGTTATAAACCTTGAATCCTATACTTCACATCCTTATGACCCTGGTGATGATAAAAATTGAATTGAAAAGATGGTTTTGTGAGAAAGCAGCTTATTAATGTCAAACAGAAGCTTGCTTTATGACGCTATACTTGCAGTTCATGAATGATTACATTGTTAAAGAGAAGAACCAAATAGTAACAAACGTAAAATGTAGTTTAGTCAACAAAATGTTTTATAAAAATCATTTTAGTTTCAGTTATTGGGATAACTAGTGTTTTTATGAACCTTACATATGCTAAAGTCTCATAGGAAGAGGGACTCAGTTGAAAAGAAGCCTCCATCAGACTGGCCTATGAGCAAGCCTGTGGGATATTTTCTGTATTGGTCATTGATGTGGGAAGGCCTGGCCCAGTGTAGATGCTGTATCCCTAGGAAGGTGCTCCTGGGCATATAAGAAAATAGATTAAAAGATGGAGCAAACCAGTAAACACCCTCTTTCATGGCCCCTGCCTCTAGGTCCCCGTCTTGAGACCCTTAAGTATTGAGTAATGGACTATCATGTGGAAGAATAAGCTAGATAAGTCCTTTTCCACCTAAGTGCCTTATGGGAATGCTGTTTTATCACAGCAGCAGAAACCCTGCCTATGACACCTGTCATTACTGCTTCAAGATTATTTTGTGTTACATTTATAGGTGTATTCTTCTTCTAAGAGTTTGAATGGAAGTAAAGTATCAGCTATCAGTGGATCATGGCACAGTGAAAAAAGAATGCATCGCCTAGGACACGCACACATCTGAATATCTCTTTTTAATCAAATTACTTTAAGTTTATAATCAAATGCTTTTTAACAACAGTGTCAAACCAGTTTGAAACATAACAGTGCAAAAGTGAAAAATAAGAAGTAATCATGTGAAGAAAACTACGATTTCTCCGAGAAATATTTCTGCACTATTAAAAACAAACCATGCAAACTTTAGACATTCATCATGCCATCAGAATTTAGGAACTGTGTTGCTAATATTGTTAAGCTAAGACCCTTCCTTTTGCTTCTTAGGAAAGTATATGGTAAACAAAAAAAAATAACCATTAGATAATTTTGTTGTGGCAGAAGAAGAGATTTCTACTGTCAGCCATTTAAAGTGGTAATCAAAATTAGATTACTGTAGTAATAAGGGCGGCGGGGCTGCATCCCCAGCACCCCAGCCGCCTGCACGACTAGCTTAGCTTATGCCCCGAAATAACAACACACAAACTGTATTCATTTAAACACTGCTTGGCCCATTCTCTTCTAGGCTAATTCTCACATATTAATTTAGCCCATTTCTAATCATCTGTGTATGGCACCCCAAGGTGCGCTTACCAGGAAGATTCTAGCCTATGTCCATCCTGGTTCGGAGCTTCATCCCGGGAGCCGGGCATGGCGTCTCTCTCAGGCGTCTGCTTCCGAGAGGAGAGCTGTCGAGACTGACCTCACTTCCTCTTCCTCCCAGCACTTTGTTCTGTTTACTCCACCCACAGGGCCAAGCAGTTTCTTTATTGCTTAACCAATGAAATCAACAGATTGATATATGACACTCCCACATCAGATTACTGGGGAGATGCAATGCTTACAGAATGTAGACCTTGTGCTCATGACATTTTACAAACTGTGCCCTATCGTTTAAATGTACAAGAGAAAACCAGCACAACTAGCTTGCGATGCTCTCTTTAGCAGGACAAACTTGGGAAGTTATGCCTGGACTAACTAGGAATGTGAAAAGTGAGCCATTGCCAAGATGCTGATGACAATGTAGTCCATGGTGAATGCCCAATGGCCAGGTGTTTGGAAACTGAGTATGTATCTGCCACGTGTCTGCGTGATGGATACTGAATAGAAAGATTGTCCTCATAGGTTCAAGTGTGGTTCTTTTGTACACACGTGTACAATGCCATTGGTGGGGGAATTAAGAACAAGCTCTTTGACTGTACGGAGAAGGGACATTAAAAGCCTTGAGTCTGTTTGCTTATTGGCTTTGACCCATGCTCTTTGACCCTTTATCAACCTCTCTTTGTTTTAGAAATAATTTTCCTTTGATAAATCGTATCTTTGAGAACAGCAGCATGTTGAGTCCTATAAATCATGGGAGAAAACTGCCAAACCCACGGCAGTGTTTGGAACCTCTGACATGCTGTCTTAATTTCACCACACACTGTTGCTGATATAATCTTAGCCCCACACTATGCCCTGCCTGGTGGATAATGTTTCAGTATTGGTTTGTATGACACCACTCCCCAAGGAAACCTTGACTTTCTTACTGTTATTGAACAAGAAATAGCTCTAGGATATTCTAACTTAAACTACCTGTATCCCGTTTATTTAGTTCATGGCATTAGTTAATCTGTCTCATATTATGCTTCTGACTATATGTCACTTTTCTCCTCTTTTTTTAAAGTTGAGTGTGGAATGACATTTTTGTTGTCATCTCTAGCTGCTTGGCCTCTGAAAGAGTTTATGGTTTTGACTTTAATGAATGTCCATTTACCTGCTGATGTAGTGCTGGTAGGAGAACATTGCTGAGGTAGACACTGTTTTAGAGCCTCTAGCAGATCTCTACCTTCATCTGGAAACTGAGGGCTCAGAGTATCTGATGGTAGGTCTGAAATGAACTATAGCATTTGTTGGAAATTAAACAGTTTAATGTTCTGTAAGTGATTAGCGAAGTCTAATAACTTTGATTAACTGACCTGAAATAAAATACATGAGATTTTTCCAACTTTTTGGACACATATGAAAGAAAGTAAACTTGCTCCAGACAACTGAGTTATTATCATTCAAATATGATAGAATGTGTGTATACATACACCCGAACATGAATTACTTCTAAGTTGGAAAAGAAATTTCTAAGGAAAGTAAACTAATGACAATCATAAATTCTCCCCCAATGCCCCTCAAAACTCTTTTCTAAAGTCTTAATTTCAAGCCCCATTTCATATTTTCTATTCCTGTTAATATTACTTAGTTCTAACACTCTAACTATTAACTATAAGGTTCTATCTAAAGGTTAAAAATTTACTGCATAAATCTTCAAAAATAAAGCTTAAAAGATACCATTGTGTTTAAAATCTATTTTTGTTTAACCTTGATATAATACAATTGTCAAGTGAATATATATATATATATATATATATATATATATATATATATATAACCAAAGTATCCATGTTGAGTCTTTGGGGGATTCTTCCTTATTTATATAGTTATTTGTCAAACTAAAAAAAAATTAACCATTTTAATGCTATGTTATCCTCCATAATTATAACACATTCAACACAATAATTTCTCTTCTTTCTCTAAAAATTTCCTAATGATGATAGCACAATGTCAACAGGAGATAGACTGAAGAACATTGAGTTGAGGTGTAGAGCATGAAAAAGACTCAGTGATGGGGTGTGGAGAGGTAGGAAGTACACTTAACAGGGGAGCCTGGAAACTCCTCAGTGTGGGCTTATTACCTCAGAGGATCAGTGATGGCAAGAGCTGACTGTCATAATGGAGTTGTTAGAGAATGTGATGTTTGCATTACGTTCAGACAAGATTTCATTCTGTAAATCTTAAACAAACAAAAAACAGATGCATGGTTGCCATACAGAAAAATTAAATTGAAGACTCTGTGTATGGAAATCCTAGATGAATTAGTGGAGTAAAGTGAGTCCCTTAAAACAATCAATGAATTTCTCTAAAGTGAACATTGTCTTCCAGATTCTTGTCTTCATGCCCCTACACTGTTAAGATTAGAAAAAATGTTAAGTAGAAGGAACAGAAATAAGAAAGAATCACTAAGACGTAGGGTAGTAAGGTAGTAACGGGAGGGCAACTCAGTGAATACTGAATGCGAATTCACCTGTGTTAATTTTCCATACACTTTTATACCCCAATACAAAACACGAAAGGAGACAAAAGACTGCTTTAACATGATACATAGGACAATTAGAACAGTTGAGGTTTCTTTTTCTCAAGTTTCCTTTAGTGTGATTGTCAGTCTACTTGCTGTTGCCTGCAGCATATAGCACTCTGAGCTCCAGCACCATGTCTACCTGCCAGCTGTCATGTTCCCATCCTGATGATAATGGACTGGAACTCTGAAACTTTAAGTGAGCCAATCCAACTAAATGTTTTCTCTATTAGAGTTGTCATGGTCATGGTATCTCTTCACAGCAATAGAAACGCAAACTAAGACAAGATTCCTTCAAAGGATTACATGATATCAGGAAATACATAAACAAAACTTAATTCTCAGTCTCTTGTGTTTCTAATTTCTGCTATCCAGGAGGTGGAAAGAAAAGAATGGGGAATTCAAATCCAACCTCAGCTACATATAGATGCTCTACCTCAAGAATCACATAAAACAAATATAATTTAAAAGAAACAAAAGTTTTACAGTATTTACTATAAAGTAATAGAAATAGTTATATAAAAGTAAAAGGAGATTTTATTAGATAAATCTAAGAAGCAATACATGTATTCAGTAGTCTTAAAACGTTAATAAAGTTAGGAACACCAGAAGAACCAAGGAACTGAATTTTCAAAGGAATGACACTAAATATTTCTCAACAATATGATGCATATGAGAGTTTAGTTTGAAGACCGTTTTAGAGGAACCTTCAAAATTCTTTAATTTAAAATCAATATTCTGTTCATTTACCTATCAAGAAATATGTGGGGTACACAAGGACAGTCTTTGCATTAATATTACTTACAAATATTACATTTATGTAAGATGATATCTCAAAGTTGTTTTGATTTGCATTTCCCTCACCAAGGCCAGCTGGACTGTGACTGAAAAAGCATGGGTTAAAACTGGAATCTCTGAACATGGCGAACAATGAGGGCTGATGAGAAGCCAAGGACAATGGCACGGGGTTTTGATCCTACGCAATGTGCTGGCTTTGTGGGAGCCTAGCCAGTTTGGATGTTCACCTTCCTAGATATGGACGGAAGGGGGAGGACCTGGGACTTACCACAGGGCAGGGAATCCTGACTGCTCTTTGGACTGGAGAGGGAGAGGGAGAGGAGTGGGAGGAGGGGGAGAAGAATGGGAGGAGGGGGAGAAGGGTGAGAGGAGGGGGAGGGAAATGGGAGGCTGGGAGGAGGTGGAAACTTGGTTTTTTTTTCTACCTTTTCTCAATAAAAATAAAATTAAAATGTGATTTCGAGGCCAGCCTGGTCTACAAGAGATAGTTCCAGGACAGGCTCCAAAGCTACAGAGAAACCCTGTCTCGAAAAACTAAAATAAATAAATAAATAAATAAAAAATAAATAAAATTAAAAAAAAAACAAATATTACATTTACTTTTCTATGGCTGTTTGCATGCATTTGTGTATAGATGATTATGTCAGGATATCAGATAGACTTTTGGTAAAGAAGGATATTCTCAAGGGCTGCTCTACTTTGCCTTGGTACGTTTGGCAATCACTTTCTTTGTGTCCACCTTTTCCAATTAGGAAAACATACTGTCAGCCGTTGAGGCAATAGTACTTTTTTGCCCAGCAGCTTACTTTTGTCACAAAGAAAGTAAGCTCCATGATGAGTTTCTTCAATGCCCAGCATCTGCTCTGAAGTGTATTAGTGCCACCAGGAGAAGTCATGTCTCATTGTCATAAAAAAAAAGAACCTGTTATTAAAACATCTTAAATGTCATATTCTGCAGTTCTCTGAAGTGTTTGACAATGACCAGCCTATCTAAAATATTTATTTGTTTGACCTGGAAAACATACCCAATAGGACGACAAGTTTGATTGTAATAGGTGCTTAAAATACTAACTTAAATTTCCTTATTATCTTAAGTAGTTAGCAATAATAACTTTTAAGGACTATAATTTTGCATTATATTGTTAAATGAGTTGAACAGTTAGTTACACTACTTTGAACAAGAGTAGAATTTATGTACAGTAAGTTCTAACAAAAATAATCTCAACTTTGTATCAATATACAAAAGACATATCAATGCAAAATATTTAAAGTTAGTGGTCACTTTTAAAGGTATACTTAATAATCTACCAATTAATCCTATTTCTATATCTCCATTTTTTTTCAGAGTAGATTCAATAGTCTACCTTTTTATCCTATCATATCTCTATCATCATTTTTTTTCAAAGCAAAGCAAACCTGAACTCATTAGTTCAGGTGGCGGTGAGCCCTGGAAAGCCTATAACCCTCCAGGAGAGAAGAGGTCAAAGAACCAGCCATCTGAAGGAAGGAACACGTGAAATTGACTAATTCCTGTGGCATTTGGAATGACAACGCCTATGGAGTTGGGTCCTGTGGAGTTTGCTGCAAAAAAAAAAAAAAAATCCAACCTCACTTAGACATTTAGGGAGAAATAAATAGGAGAACCTAGCCAACAAGGCAGTGACTCTGATGGGAGCCCGTGTGTAGCTCCAGCCTGTGCAGGTGGCTGCAAAGCCACAGGCAAGCATCTTTTTTGAAAAATTTGTGTCCTAAATTTGGACAAAAATATGAACTGTAAAATTGATTTATCCAAAGTGCTATGGGATGGCAAAACAGAGCCACAGGTATAAGAGAATATTGACAAACCCAAAGCCCTGCGTTTGATCTCCAAGACTCATTTATTTAAAAGAGAAAAATCAATATCTACACCCTGTCACCTGACATCCATGTATATCTCTTGTCATGTACATGAGCACACACATACACACGCACATGCACATGGAAAGGGTGCATAGACACACAAAGAGAAATACATATGTAATGACTATTATTATTATTGTTGTTGTTGTTGTAGTACTAGTAGTAATAGTAGAAAGTAGTAGTAGTATTTTTGAGACAAGGTTTCTCTGTAGTTTGGGGGCCTGTCTTGGAACTTGTTCTTGTAGACCAGGCTGGCCTCCTACTCACAGAGATCCTCCTGTCTCTGTCTCCCACGTACACTGCCTGCCATAATTATTATTATTTTTAAGAATCCTATGGCTGTAAATTCTCATTGCCAACCTGGATGGTTTTGGAATCAATGCGGCAGTTTATCTGTGAAGTTCATCTGGAAAGCTGCTTCCAGAGATGTTTAACTGAGAAGGGAGGATGCCCCTGGGATGTGGTAGCTTCACACTGTGTAAGTGATGAGAACTGGATGAGAAAGAACAAAGGAGAAAGCTTAGGACAGTCAGCCCTCTCTGCATCCCGAGTGGAAGAGGGCATGAGGCACTGACTGGGGCTCCATCCACCTGCAAGCTGGATCAAAACAAACTCTCCATTCCCGAGCAGCCATGAACAACATAATGACATATTTAGAAGAGATATTTCATATAATTTTCTTTTTGGCTTTAAGAATCCTAGTAATAAACCTGCAATCCCAGTAATATCAGGTGCCTGCAAAGCACAGGGAAGAAGACCTTGAATTTCAGATTAGACAAGGATACCTTGTGAAACTGAGAAATGAAGGGGGGCACGGAAAGGAAGGAGGGAAGGAAGGAAGAGAGGGAATAAGGAAACAGTGAAGGAAAGAAAAGGAAGGAGGGGGAAAGGAATACAAGAAGAGAGAGGGAAGAGAGGAAAGAAAAGAAGGAAAGAGGGAAGGAAGGGACGGAAAGAAGGGAGGGAAGAAGGGAGGAAAAAGAACAGAGGGGAAGCCCTTGTACGTTCTGATATCAGGTCAGTAAAGATGTCACGACTGCAAGATTTTTCTAAGACTGAAGTAAATTACATGAAAAATTTTAGTAGCTGCTCAGTATATGGTAGGTAAAAGGTAGTTATAATAAGAATATGGACAATTTCACATACTGAACTCTCTTCCTTAAAAAAAATTAGCTTGCTAACCATGATACTTTGAGCTTTTCTCTTTGCCCATGATTTGCAATAGTTTATTTTATTCTTTGCCAACAAAGAAAGTTCCGAGGGTGAAATAACTATCTATATGGCCATTAAGTATTTCCTCTAGAGTTCCCTGTTCAATCTAGTCAAAATGATGCTAATTAGTCTTAATTGTTCAGAGAACACCTGTGAGTCCACTAATAGATGCTGAGATGCCCAATAGTAACCCAAGAAAACCCCTTAGATAAATTAAATTCTCTCATTATGTGGGAGAAATAGCTCAAACTCAACTGGCGTTTGTCCGCCCATTTTCACTAAGTGTGGATATACATAAATCTAGGCTTGCATAGTTTTCTAGTGTGTGCTGACTTGAGAAAACTAAGATTAACATTGCAGAATGCATAGATAAAAATGCGAAAGTAAATTTTAGGCCTTGACTTTGTTCCTCAAGGCATATTGAAATTCCATGAAGCCCTTATGACTATGAGCATTTTGATAGACTCTGATGTGACTATTAGTAGTGATTCTCCTTTGCTAATTTATTCTTAGTTAAGCATAGAGTTGAAAGAAACAAGGGCTTACATCATGCAGTCAGTGTGTTTTAACATAATTATTGGCATGTCCACACAGACAAATGCAACAGAAACACAGGCAGTGTAAAATAATGTATGGAAGTCAATGTAGAAGAAAGATAATAAGTAATAAATACACAATTAAGATTATTTTTCTTTCTGCGATATCACATACAGGTGTCAAGTCATATGGAAAAATTAGGTTTGTCACCCCATTTTTGTAAGTGTCCTAGAAGCTTTAATATTCTTTATAACAGAGTTCAGTGAGGTGATTTCATGGATGTCAGACTGCAGTTACCAGCAGTGTTTCCCATGTGTCTGCCAGATATAAGTTACCATTTGCCAGTGTTCAGAGCCATGCCTATCATAGGTTGATAGTCTCCTTAACCACCAAACAAACCACCAAACAAAACATGTTTACCACTCCTAAATTTTTCTCTAGTGATGGCATTCTACAGACTAGATGATTCAATAAATTTTGAATTAGTGAATTAATTATGGATTCAGAACCATTGCTTTACTAAGTGTAACTGTATTATTGTTTAATCAAGTCAGTACACTTTGCGGCTGTTAAACAGTTGAGAATATGCAACATGTACGTATTTCTAACATAAGCAAATAGCATTATCTAAAGAGTGTTATTGAAGCTATTATCTAAAGTTATATACATTATTGACCATTCAAGCAAGAACATTGAAACTGTTTTCAGTAGAGTCTTCAACCTGACCTGAGGAACTTCTTCAGCTCTCTGAACGGTGCTCTTTTAAAAACTGTTTGAACTAAATTGAGCATTGCTATCATATCTAAATGTCAGCCACTCTTTGTATCTGACGTGCAATCTTTTGGACTGCCTATCTCTGGATAATTGCTTTATTGTCACTCTGGCTACAAAATACTCTTGCACTTGGTCATCATCGTATCAGGGAATGGAGAGCAATGCCCTTGGCTCCACATCAGAAAGCAAGCCTTCAGTGCTGAACCTGCCTCTAGCAGGAGAGTTAATTATGAATCAGGATACAGGGGCAAATGAAAATCCTTGGTATTATCAACCACCAGATTATACGAGGGAGAGCAAAGTCTGTAGTGATTAAACAGGCATTCTGACTTTTCTATGGTTCTCAGCATTTCACACTTTATGTATTTAAAGAACTAATGTGATGAGACCTCCATCAAACATCTGTTTATCGAATAGAGCTTTTGATGGTGTGCAGGCTGGCAGAAAATCTATTCTATATTTTTCATTAAAGTTATTCTTTGAAACTTTTGTGCGTGTGTACAGTGTACCGTGATTATATCCCTTCCTCAGTCTCCCTCTGCAACTCTTATAACTTACTAAACATTCCTCTCATTCCCAAATTCGTGTTCTTTCTTTTCTGCTTCTTTCTTTGTCCTTCCTCCTCTTCTTCTTCTGTTAAAATAAAATTCACTAAAGCCAGTTAATCCAGCCTGTATATGCCCGATAGTATGGTCACTCATTGGAGCAACTTACCAGTGGCTACAACCCTATGAGAAGTGATTCTTCCACCCTCAGCAGCCATCAACTGCTCTTAAGCTGGGGTGAGTCCTCAGAGACCCGTCTCTCATCAGTGCTGGAATCTTAGCTGGTGTGATCTTGTTTTGTGAAGATAACCTGCTCCGAGTTTGTCCTATATATACTATCCATGCAACACCTGGAAGACAGCATTTCCAAACTCTCTTCTCCCTCCTATGGGTCTTACATTTATTCTGCTCCCATTGTCCACAATGTTTTTTGAACTTGTGGGTGGGGAGGCAAAGATAGATGTTCCATCTACAGCTTCTGTTGCTGAGTACTCACAAGCACTTATTCTTAGCATTTGACCATAAATGGCATTGATATCCTAAGAGATATGAAGAGGATGAACTGGGGTATTATGTTTGATGGGGTGCGTGGTTGATGAGGGTCAGTTGTTAAGGCTGAGGGTACTGGTCCATTATATGTCTTAGTATTCTCTAGAGGAACAGAACTGATCTGATAGAATGAAGGTCTCTCTCTCTCTCTCTCTCTCTCTCTCTCTCTCTCTCTCTCTGTGTGTGTGTGTGTGTGTGTATTCCCTATGTTTAAATATATACATAAATCATGTGTATTTATATATAGGGAGTATTGTGTGTATGTGATTTATTATATTGGTTTACAGACCATGGTACACCTAGTCTAACAATGGCTGTCTAACAGAGGAAGGTCTAAGAATATAGAAGTCATTTAGTCCATGAGTCTGACTGTCTCAGTGTATTCTAGAATCCTGAAAAAGTAGGCTTTAATACCAGTGAGGAATGCACTTGCTATATGGAGTTAGGACACGCAGTTAAAGACAGCAAGCTTCCTCCTTTCTTTATATATGCCACGGCCAGAAGGTGTGACCCAGATTAAAGGTAGATCTTCCTACCTCAAAGATCAAGATTAAAGGTGTTTTCTGTCACTTGGATAGCTCCAGATTTAAAGTGGGTTTTCCTGCTTTGAGTGATTTAGTTAAGGGGGAAAAAATCCCTCATAGATTTGGCTAACTTCAAATTTAGTCAAGTTGACAACCAAGAATAGTAATCACAGATATGAATGTATCAAAACAGAGACAAATGAAAGAAATTATTTAAAAATTTTAATTTCCTAAAGGAGGTTTTAAGTGTATCTTAGATTAGACTAAATAAACCAATGTTGTGTAAAAAGTCAACCAAAAACATCTATTACAATAAGAAGAGATGTTTAAAAATTGGTATTTAGTCTAAGTTTTCTAGTCTTAGTAAAGGCACCCTACTCATTACTTATTGTATCTACTAGTGGACACTACAATCATCAGAGAGGTTTTTTTCAGTTATTCAAATATTAGAAGTTTCATTTATTACCTACGTACAAATTAAATAACAAAGGGGTATATTTTCTGCAATTTACAAACTATTTTCATAGTTTAATTTTACATTTTGTTACCCATTTCTTCCATAGTTTCTGGCTAAGTTAAATTCTGTACATGTCAAATGAATGCTGCTTGATTCAGTACAGTGGCCCAAGTCTTTATCTTTGTCCTACAATTGTGGGGACGATTACCTTGGTAAAATGATCTCTTTTGAGTAGTAGATCTGACTCAAGATCTCTACCCAAGTCCAAATAAGATGGGCCCTTTATATTCTGCATAAGGTCTTTTCTCTGTTGTTGCTGATCACAATTTATTGTAGTCCCTTTTCATATATTTTCCCCTATTTTTCCTCATTCCATGATTAAACATTGTCTTTTTTCTCTTCCAGTCATCTTATATTTTCATGATCCATTTTTTTACACTTTTTTAGACTTGACATTCTTGGTACCTGGTGGTTTTAGTTATACTTGAAGCTAATATTGGTGCTAACCTTGGTTTTTAAAGAACGTTCCTCTCTTTTTAGAAGCACTTATTGGATATAAAATGTTGTTATATCCCTTCTTTCTGATAGCTCACATGGAATAGCATTCTTTCTCTGCTCAGAGCAAGGTCTGACCTATGTCCTTGTCTGAAAGCCAGCAATTTTGATCATAGGGCCGTATTATAGGAAGCTCTAACTTAATAAGATCACCTTTAAGTTCACTTTAAAATGTTTTCCATTTTCAGAAAGAATATGTTGTCATGAATGTTAGACTCTAATTGTTTTAAATACAGTCAGTTTCTATAATGCAGCTCTAATTTAGATTGTTAATTTCAAAAACAAAATTCATAGTCTCTCAGGGATGAGACTGACTTCTAAAGACACTGCTTAAAATTGGATGAAGAGAGAATATTTGAAAGAGAGTGTTTTATAATACTAATGCAATGTCCTTCCGTATGAAATAATATAGCCTATTTAAGTAATGTAAGTAGTGTCTTAATTCTTACATCATCCATTTCTGAAATGCTTCTCATGTGTTGGATATTGTGCATTTCCATGAAAAAGGCTGAGACGTATCTATATGTCATAAAGTCATAAGACAGTCTCTAGTTTTGGTCCTTACGTCCCACCTTGTTGAGACAGAATCTTGTTCTCTGCTATATATACCAGTCTCTCTTTGAGTTTATGGGTTGATATTATAACCAGAACAATTATCTGCACATCTTATACACACATTGCCTTAGTTAATTTTTCTACTGTTGTAATGAAACAACATGACAAAAGTAATTGGGGAGGAAAGGGTTTAATTTGGTTATATTTCCATATCACTGTTCATCACTGAAGGAAATCAGGATAAGAGCTCAAACAGGGCAGGAACCTGGAGTCAGGGCATGATAATATGGCCATGGAGGTGTGGTGCTTACACAGCCTGATTTCTTATAGAACCTGGGACCACTAGCCCAGAGAAGGAATTATGTACAATGGGCTGGGCCTACCCTATCAATCACCAGTTAAGAAAATACCCTAAACCTTGATCACAGCATGATCTTATGGAGGAATATTTTTCAACTGAGATTACCTCCTCTCAAATGATTTTTTTTTGGTTTGTGTCAAGTTGATATAAAACTATCTACCACAAACATCTAAGATAATTATTTTCAGATATTCAATCATTAAAACTATTATTTGATTATTTGAGGATTATATGCATTACATTGTTTCAACTCTGTGGACATATAAAACAAATCAATTATGAGTGTGTATCCTATTGATATAATACCATATTCCTTTATGCTTATGATAAATTTGCATAATGTCCCCAAGGGCTATACCAGGACTCTAAATTTTTTGCATGAAAAAATGTCTGTATTATCTGGCTTGATTTTACTGTTTTTGTCTATTTACTATTATTTTTCTCCATGCTAACTTAAATTCTTGGGTTGTATCTGCTTGTGATTGTTACATTAAATGTCTTGTCATGGCAATGTAATTACCTACACACTTTAGTTATCTGTTTCACTAAACTGGGTTTTATTCTTTATTATATTCATAAAAACATTCAAACCTTGAAAGGTTAACCTGCCCTCATACTCTGCCCATGAGCTTTTCTATGCTAACAGATGTCCTGGCAAGAGTGTTTCAGATTTGCTATATCTTCTTGTTGACCAAGTCTGTTGTCTTATTTAGGGTTTCTACTGCTATAAAGAGGCACCATGACCAGAGCAACTCTTAAAAGGACAATGTTTAATTGAGGTGATGGGTTTACAGTTCAGACGTTCAGCCCACTGTTATCATGGCAAGAAACATGACAGCATTCAGCAGAGATGGTTTTGACTACATCTTGATCAGAAGGTGACAGGAAGTGGACTTAGACTCTCAGCTATATCGTGAGCATAGGAAACCTCAAAGCCCACCTCACATCCTCCTTCCTCCAACAAAGCCACACCTCTTATTAGTGCCTTTCCCTATGAGCTTACGGGGGCTAATTTTATTCAAACTGCCATACCCGTATAAAATGAGAGCTGCTAAATCTTCAAATTTGCTGTATAATACTGAGTAGATAACCCTCATCATACAAGACAGTTTGACATACTATATCAAATACATTTATAATAAATGATGTTTTATACATATTTCCAAAGACATTTAAACTCATGGCATCCTTGACGATAGCAGGAAATCATGCACACTTATGCATTAAAAGTATAT
This sequence comes from Microtus oregoni, assembly GCF_018167655.1. Classification (NCBI taxonomy): domain Eukaryota; kingdom Metazoa; phylum Chordata; class Mammalia; order Rodentia; family Cricetidae; genus Microtus; species Microtus oregoni. Next base: position 46,319,217 of record NW_024543060.1, read on the forward strand.
TGTTCACTTTTTAGTATAATCTCAAACTTCTGTGATCATTAACACATTGCATTTTAGAAATATTTCTAATATTGTAGAAAAATCCACAGATACATTAGCCACCTCACAACCAATTCCTTCATTCTTAATTCTCAGTGCCACAAATCTATGTTCCTTCTTTACATATCTGCCTGTTTGAGTATTTCTCTAAATGAAAATATGTAACTATAGATTTGATAACGTTGATATGTTATTTTTAAAAAATGCATCTATGCTAATTGTATATGTTTCTTATGGAAGAATAGTCAATTGACATTTTTTACATTACACAAATACACCCATATCTAAGGGAGCTTTTGATACTGGTGTTACAAGTTTTAGTTGCTTAGTACCAGTTCTATTCTTGAGTTAAGACTTAAAATCATTCCTACAATGCATGATTGGCTAGACAGACTCTTCCTCTGTGGCATGAGAAGGAAATATATCTTCATATTAACACATACTTTTATAGTCAAAGGATTTAAATTATGTATGTTCCCTAATGGTTGGTCTAATGTTCCACCTATAACATGAAACAGAAGCAAATATTCACTGGGTTTTGGCCAATAGTACACATCTGTTATGAAGCTCCAACACCACCTTTAATCTCATACCTTATTACAAAGTTATAAGATTACTTACATTATTGAATGAATTATTGCTTCTTTGCTGTCTGACTTCACAATGTGCATTTCACATTGAACCCTAATCCTCCTCCTTTACAATTTTTAAGAAGTGGGGCCTGTGGAGAAGTGACTAATTTACCAGGGGTTCGCGTGCTGGTTGGGAATAACAGCTTATAAAGGAAGCTCCAGAGAGCCGCTGATGCTGATGCTTCAGCCAGAGGCCCCACCTGAGAAGTAAAGAACAGATGCTTCAAACACTGAATTTGCCATCAGGTTGATCTTGAATTTTTCACTTGCTAGACCTTCCAGAGACATATTCCTATTATGTATAAGCACCTGTTCTATGGTGTTTTGAAAAAAACAGTATGAATGAGCTAAGATGGCATCATCTTTGTCCTTTTCATGTCCATCTTTCAATTACCATTATGGCCAGTGATGCTTGGCATGGTTATCTATGCATCTAATGTTTTAACTTCCATCTAGAGATAAAGCTCCTCCCCCCACTTTGCTTCTGATAGAAGGCTCCAAATTTTACTTTCCCTATCTTCCTGGACATCACTCTACCAATACAAGAGGAACAAGATGATCTTATTTCTTCAGAATGAACATATAAGCTTTTTATTTTAGCCACAGCCTTGGTCAGTCTAGCGACCCAGACTAGATAGAGCCTCACGAGATTATTGCTGGTCTAATGGGCAAAAGTCTTTTGCCATCTGCCCTGATTGATGGAGTTATTGTGAGCCTGAATTACTACCAGCTGTTCTGTCCTTGTTTAGACTGATTCTTCTAAAATAAAGACAATATAGAAGCTGGCAGTATTCTGATGCTAAGGAAAAATGTGAGACAGCGGTACCTGTACATCTAGATCCAGGTACTCCTGAACCCAGGTTATAATTTTAACCCTGAGTTAAATTAAAAAGCAAATTATCATACTTTTAGTAATTTAATGATTCAGTTTTTATTACTTCGAATTGAAGTGATCTTAAAGACAAAGTCCTTAAATAGACTACAAAGTAACCAGGGTAGAAACATAAAAAGCTTAGTAAAATTAAATGTTTTCCAAGTTCTTTTTCTCAACACTAATTCAGTTCTTATTTTAGATAGAATTCTTATATCTATAATAAAACACAATTATTTGATAATTTGTTTAATTTAAATATAGTCTTATAAATTATATTTGAGGCTTTATTTCCTGTTTACAATAAGCTAGTAACATTACATTAATCTTTATAGAAATAATCACTTGTGATTCAAAGATATCTCCAAATAATGGGATGGTGTCTTGAAACTATCCCCCAAGTTAGATTGTGCTGCATTGTGATTATTATAGAAGCAAATAAAGAAAAACCACATTATCTGTGGTCAAAAAGTGTGAATGCTACAAGATAGAGGAGCTGAGTTCGATTTTCTACGTAAGAAGTTAATCAAAGTACAAGGCAAATAAAGGAAGAAGTAGATCCTCTTAGGAAATGGCTTACATGCAGTACAGATACTTCCTTCCTTACATGAAAAACCTTGGGAGGAATATTTTATAATCAAATATGATTAGAGGCTCCGATTGTGGTGTATCCTCACAGTGATGGTGGTTGTGTGATGGGATGGATAGATGGTTGAGGTGCATTACAGGAATGGGATCCTGCAGCCCATTGGAATACACTTAGAAAATCATTGCTTTATCTGGTTTTCCTCCTGGGAAACTGACTACGACAATAGCAATCATGGTGAACACCGTGACGTGTGTTCTTTTACATCCTGAAATGGAGATTAACCGGTGGGAGATATGTGTGTCTTTGAAGTCACCATACCATTTCTATCTGCCATTGGGGGGGGGGCTTTGAAATATCATCTTAGAAAAAAGTGCTTATGCAGTTATTCTGTTTACATAAGTTTCAGTGCAGAAGTTTCTCTGGCTTATAGACTTGCTCTCGCAGAAGAGATTTCATCTTGGCAACTAATACTTTCTGAACTCAAATTCTGTGACTGCAGAAGCTATTACAGCCAAGGAAAATAGGGGAAAATCAGAAATCCATTTACTTCATCAGTTTTCCCCATTCTACCCAATATTAAACCCAGCTCTCCGCAGGACAGCATCTAATTGATTTTAAGTGACATATCAACCTCCACCTCCTTACCTTAGGACTATTTCCAACAACCATCTCCCCTTGAGTGAACAGGGTGAGAATCTGATTCCCATTTTAATTAATATAATGTTTTTCTGTTGTGTTCTATTCCACACTTCGATGGTTCTTTCTTTGCTACCTGCCACCAGTATATTCTACACTTGTATCAAGAGACAGACTTAGAAAATCCTCAAAACATAGCTCTAGTTTACTACACTTCAACTATTGTTAAAGTGATTTATTTCTGATTTATTCATGCAATTCATTAATGCTTTATACAAAGTCATACAACATGAAGAAGAACATGGACTACAGGTCCTTATGTCACACATCTGCTTAAACGCTACCCACTCTATTAAAAGTTATTGTCTTTCTGTGAACTTTTGGTAACTCAGTGACTTTATATTCAAAACTTACAGGAAAGAAAGTTAAACTTTAGACCTGATCTTCTTAATTTAATTCCTATATGTGATATATTTAGAAATATTCTGCAATAAATTATTTGGCTTAAAAATACTCTGAGCCTCTCGAGCCTAGGCCTAGGCTCACCTTACTAGACCTGGATGGAGGTGGGTGATCCTTGGACTTTCCACAGGGCAGGGAACCCTGATTGCTCTTTGGGCTGATGAGGGAGGGGGACTTGTTGGAGGAGGGGGAGGATAATGGGAGGCGGTGGTGGGGAAGAGACAGAAATCTTTAATAAATAAATAAATAAATAAAAATTAAAAAAATACTCTGATCCCTGTTCTCGTCTTCAGTTCAGACTTTCCTTGATAATTGTTACCCAGATATTTTTTAATGCATTTATACTAAAATTTTACTATCTTCCAGTCCACAAGCCTATGTCTTCGATACTTAGTTTGATGCACATTATAAATAATTTTACCTTCACTTTCGTTACCAAAACTTTTTTCTCACAGGCATTGCCCATAGTCCCCATTTCTTTGTTCGTTTTTGCCCCAAAGCTGCATTTTTAAAGTTTATCAATCGTTTTGATAATAGGGACCTCTCTCAGATAACGCATGTCTCTACAATTGCTGTGAATTTGCCTTTGGGGTGCTGAGGATCGAACCTCTGGCCATACACATGCTAAGCAAGAACTTTAACACTGAGGTCTGTCTTCAGCCCTCTTTTTATTTGTATTTTGAAACAAGACTTCACTCAATGTTCCAGGATGGATTTAAATTCATTCTGTGGTCTACTGTGGCCTTGAAGTTGTCTTAGCCTACCCAATAATGGGATTGCAGATATGAGGTTCCAGGTCCGTCACGCATTCACCCTTGAAAGAGGAAGTCGTCTCAGTACAATATACATGGCTCAGAAATCTACAGTTTCATAGCAGAATAAGTAGATGTCAGCATAAAAAGAGCCAGACCGTTTGGAGCCTAGTGTCATAGGGAGTGGAAGACAGAAATATGATCTGGGTTATGGTCAGAAGAATTGGAGAGAGATGAAGAAATCTGAGGTACATTTTTAAACTTTGACATCCTTAGGATGAATAGGAAGAATATACCAGGTGAAAGAGTGAGGGATCAAGGTTGACTCTATGATTTCAGAATTTCACAAAAATATCATTTTTTGAAGTATAATGAGACCTGATAGGGAAAATGACTGGGAACACATTAAGATATTTCATAGATATATTTTTTTAATATTTTTTTATTGAGAAAAGGAAGAAAAAAAAACCAAGTTTCCACCTCCTCCCAGCCTCCCATTTTCCTCCCCCTCCTCCCACCCTTCTCCCCCTCCTCCCATTCCTCTCCCCCTCCCTCTCCAGTCCAAAGAGCAGTCAGGGTTCCCTGCCCTGTGGTAAGTCCCAGGTCCTCCCCACTCAGTCCATATCTAGGAAGGTGAACATCCAAACTGGCTAGGCTCCCACAAAGCCAGCACATTAAGTAGGATCAAAACCCCGTGCCATTGTCCTTAGCTTCTCATCAGCCCTCATTGTTTGCCATGTTCAGAGAGTCCAGTTTTATCCCATGCTTTATTCAGTCACAGTACAGCTGGCCTTGGTGAGCTCCCAGTAGATCAGCTCCACTGTCTCAGTGGGTGGGTGCACCCCTCGTGGTCCCGACTTCTTTGCTCATGTTCTCCCTCCCTCTGCTCCTCATTGGGACCTTGGGAGCTCAGTCCAGCGCTCCAGTGTGGGTCAATGACCCTAGCCTATAGCAATACTGACGAATATCTTGCATATCATCATAGAACCTTCATCTGGTGATGGATGGAGATAGAGACAGAGACTCATAGATATATTTTGAAAGAGATTTTTGTCAATTTTTGGATTGAATTTGGGGCAGGTTTTCTCTATGTAACTATGGAGCCTGTCATGGAACTTGCTCTGTTGACCAGACTGGCCTAGAACTCACAGAGATCCACTTGCCTGTGCCTCCTGAGTGCCTTACCACTGCCTAAGATTTCTTTTTAGTAATTATAATGAAATTTATATTAAGGTGCAAAAGTGCAGAATTAGCAGTTCTTGGTTACAGTCATAAACTATGAGTCTTTAAGTGCTTTTAGAAGTTTTCAAGGTAGATTTGTGTAATTGAGAAAAGGCTATGGCTAACAAAGAGTAACTCGGACTTCCCTTTTGAGAACCAAAAATTGGGGTGAGGCAAGGAAGAGATGAGAGTAACTGAAGATGGGAAAACATGTGCACAGGAAAAGAAATTAAACCCTGACTGAATCACCACTGACAAAGCGAGTAAGCCCCACAGGGAGATGCTCTCACAGCTTGGCTTCCTGGGCCAGGATAATATCTATAACTGGGGTTGAATGTCTTGGGTTATCATAAATTGAGTCAGAATATTTTACATTATTACCTATGGCAAGTACACTTATTCTCTTTAATCATTTTTTATTTAACATGACGTGTGTTTTAAAATGCCCTCATTAAAACAATGGACTTTGTAGCATATGAACTATTTTCCCAGTACAAATCCATGAAGTAGTTATCTTTCACAGTAAATGTAGAGCAGACTAGTCATGAAGTCAGACTGTCACCTGGGATCACCCACTCACTGATCCTGGAAGCCCAGAGATAAGTGGTAGAAAAACTATATTCCATTTGAATTGACACACTGATTTCATACTACGTGTTTTCTTGTCTCATCTTAAATAACAGTGAGACAAATCTGGGTTTGAAGGCATTGCTCATTTTAATAGAAAGGCTTTGCATCTGATTTAGATTGCCATTAGCATGCACTGAAATAGTTCGTCCTCTGTAATATCTACAGCATGGCTATAGCTATTGTTCTCAGACAGTAGGATAAAGTCCACTCAAACACAGGGAGCCAGTGATGGAAAGGGAAGCTGCATGGGAACATCTTCTCTGTGCTGTACAGAGAGCTTCTCTGAAATGGGAGGCCGCTGGTTGATAAAAGTCTATTACCTGTACTCCCAATATTTATCATTTGATATCACGGTTCTAGTAGAAACTTGGAGAAAGTTATAATTACTACCCATCCTCATTTCATATTACATTTTGGAAAAACTGCAAAGGCATGTTGAAGTTAGCTCCTCATATGCTAAAACCAGTTGTTAATAATCTCACGTTTAATAATGAACCTCAAATCAATATGGTATTTAGTTTTCAGTGGTGCTTTCTGGCAATGAAAGCATACCTTTAAAAAGTTAATCTGCTTTCTGTTATTATGAGTAAACACTGTATACTATTTTGAACATTTGTTTTGTTTTGTTTTGAGACAGGGTTTTTCTGTACCTTTGGAGCCTGTCCTGGAACTAATTCTTATAGACCAGGCTGGCCTCGAACTCACAGAGATCCACCTACCTCTTCCTCCTGAGTACTGGTATTAAAGGTGTAAACCACCACCACCGCAATGCTGTCTTCCACATTTTAACAATCATTATCAACATAGATGTTTAAATTAATTTATCCTAATTTTAAGAGATTTGGCACACTAGTTCTCATCATTCTGTTATCTAGTCAGAAATGCCAAGATAACTGTGGGAAAATCTCTACTTGGTAATTTTGATGTGCTGTCAGTGTTTCTCTGTTGTTGTTGTTGTTTTATTATGCTGAATTACCAGTTCTATAAGTTCAATATGGTCCTGTTATGACCAACAGTGTACATAGACCATTCATGGCATCCTGTACTAGGAAATAATTACAGTATAAAATCTAGACTCTGTCCTTTGAGTAAATATGGCATTCTTTATATTTCTATAATTCTAAGCAAAATAAAATGAAGATCACACTGCAAAAGTTGCTGTAAATAAATAAATGGCAAGCATTTTACAATTATACATTGATCTGTATACATACACGTATGCTCATATACATATGATTACCTGAAATTTCCCCAAAAGAACCTATTAACAAAGACAGAGCTATGGGTGATAGAAATATATATATATTTTAATATATATTTAATATATATATTTAATAAATTTAATATATTTTAATATATATTTTAATATATATTTAATAAATTTAATAAATATATATATTTAATAAATATATATATAAAAGCTTCCATTCAAGCATGCTTCCACACTGTATTTGTTGACTCTGACATGTAAATCTTCTTCAGTGTTAACTTTGTAGTTGTATCTTTGCATCTATTTATTTCATATTTATGAGTCCAACCAGATAGAGAGTTATAATATCTAAAGAAAATTTTTCTATGTTTAACACATTCATCTGTTTCTTGTCATTTTCCCTAAATAACCAGTAGAGTATAAAACTTATATTCAAAACATTTATACTGCGATGAGTATTATAAATAGAGATTTTTAAAGTTAGTAGGAGTCTGTATATAGCTTTTATGCAAAAGCTTTATGATTTTATATAAGAAATAAACTTCTACAGATTCTGATAGTTCTATGAGGTGGCAAGGGAGTTCTGAATAAATTTCTTGAAAAAACTAGGGAGGGCCGGGTGGCGGTTATAGTGGCTGAAAAGAGCCAGCCCGAGTAGGTGGGGGGTGGGGGCATAAAAAAAAAAGGAAAAAGAAAAAACTAGAGACTACAACAATACATAAAATACTTTATTAGTATTTAGTATATTAAAATATATGAAGGGCATACTACTTATAATATAGACAAACACTACAATGTACTCATAAGAGGCAATTCAAAGTTGTTTAAGAAAACTAAACCAATTAAGCTAGGAGGTGATTAAGTGTGGGAAATGTGATACTGTTATTGAGCAGAAGAAACACGTTCATTCCATCTTCCTTTATGTAACTACAGTATATATCACACATATTTGCTATTCTTGTTAGTATTTCTTAGTTTTAGTAAAGGTTGTAGTTACTCATCAAATAGGGATAACAAAGAAGCAGCATTAATAAGCGTGACATCTGCTGCTTATTGCCTTATTTGGTATGTATTACCTTCTGCAGGTTATATGAAGATGTCATGTCTAGGAGTTCTGATATAGACACAAGAAAAATCCATGCGAAGACATGGTAGGATGCCTTTATGATTGATGAACCATAAAATAGAGAGAGTCTGAAAATTAGCTTTATAGGTTGTAGCTGCTCTGCTGCTTGTTCTTGATCTTCTCGTCTTCCTCCTCCTGCTCCTTCTCCTCCTCTTCTTTTTTTCTAAGACAGGGTCTTTCTATGTAGTTTTGGGTGTCATGGAACTCATTATTTAGACCGGGATGGCCTGAAACTCACAGAGCTGCCTATCTCTGACTCCTAAGTGCTGGCATTAAAATTATGCATTTATTCCATGTAAATGACTTCCTGAGGCTCTTGACTTTTCTGATATTAATAAGATTCACAGAAGAGTGGGACATTTCATCCCCATGGAGAGCACCCTATAACAAGCTCCACTTTAGGATGAGACTGTATCTCAGAGGAGATTGCTACACAACAACCAACTATACGAACCTGCACAATTATGATGACCTGCTGAAAACTAAGGACACAGTCTTGGTAATTAGCCATAAATCATGTGTGGAAGTTGAGACTTTTAAAGGAAATCTGCCAGCAACAATCATGAAAGTTAAAGCTGAGGCCTCTGTCATCAAATCAGCTGCTCTCTGGTCTTCTTTTCAATGAGCTTTAATGAGCAAATTAATCAAATTGTTTAGTGTGCTGAGACTCAGTTTTCTAATTTTTTGACAGTAGTTACAATGTTCTTCTACTTAAGGAAAACTTATGGAAGATTATGTAAATATGTCAGTATAAACTTTCACCAAATTAAGCTATTCACCAGAGGGAAATCTTAACCTGTAATGTATACAAGATAGTGATTGTACCCGGTGTGATGAGAAGGTGCTTCAGTTAGGTAAACTGTGTTGATGAAAGTGGTTGTGGATGCCTGATCCAGTCTTCTATATATTGGAGAATGGAGGGTGTGCCTGATCCAGCCTTTCTTATGTTGGAAAGTCGTGGGAAAGCCTGATTCAGTCTTCTATATATTGGAGAATGGTAGGGATGCCTGATCCAGTCTTTTATATGCTGGAGAGTAGGAGTAGTATAGTTTGCAAAGTTCATAAGTGTTTCAGGAGATGGTTAAATCTTCATAAACACACACCTGCTTTAAAGTGATGCTACAGAGAACCATGCAGAGGGGACTGAGTTTCAGAGTGAGATATCTGTTGAGAATCTCAAACAAAACAGCAAGAATGTTTTTTGTTTTGTTTTGTTTTGATTGATTGATTTGTTTGTTGTTTGCCTTTCTTTTTAATTTTTTCTGTGAGATTCCTTTTGTGAAATACCTAGTTTGGTTCATATGAGCAAAAGTCGAGGATGACATGGAACATTTCTAAGTGTTGTCTCATGTTAGTCAGTTGCTGCATGTTATTTCCTGTGGACTAGCTTGGAAAGTGTGGCAGGCACAGTCTTAGTATGCAACAGTCAAACAGAAGGGCTTTTTAAGACGGGCAATCATCACCCTGGAAGGGGAAATAGATGAGATATCCTGGGTAAACTGGGGACAGGGAAGTGTAATGAAGAGGGGAAGGGGCATGAGATCATGAGGGAGAATGGTAAGGTTGGGGGAGGGATGGAATGGGAGACCAATGAGAGAGACAGCTCACCTGAGCTAATGGGAGCTCATGGACTCCTGACTGATAGCTAGGAAACCAGCATAGGACAGAACTAGGCCCCTCTGGATGTGGGCAACAGTTGTGTAGCATGGTCTGTTTGTGGGGCCCCCTGACAGTGAGAGCTGAATCTATCCTTGGTGCATAAACTGGCTTTTTGTAACCCATTCCATATGGTTGGATGTGCTTAGCCTTGATGTGCCAGGTTTTGTTGACTCTTCACGGGAGGCCTTATCCTTTCTGAGGAATAAACAGGGTGTGGGTTGGCAGAAGTGGGGGAGCGGGTGAAGGGGAGGGAGGGGGAACTGTAATTGGTATGTAAAATGAAGAAAAATTAAAAAACAATCTCATTTATAATAAAGCAGAAAATCGAAGAAAACCTTTTAAAAAGTAGGATGATCGTGCTGAGAAAGCATCACTTTCAAGTTTTCAGTGCGGTATCCTGCTGTAGAGAGGAGGAAGAGCGGAGGGTGCAGAGCATAGCAATAAGTTCAAAACCTGTGTGACTTCATTAGTTCTGTTCTGTCAACATCTCAGCGTACATGAACAAAGTATCATCTAAGTACTGAAATTAAATACAGATGTGCAAACTTTATGTAGTGGAAACATTATCCATTTATCTCCCTTACTTTCAGTAGACTGAGTCTCTCGGCAGCTGTCATACATGATAAATACAGTTTAGTTAACAAAACTGTACTTTATGTAACTTCATGCTTTACAAGAGAGATCAATAACTAAGTTACAAATATACAGTAAGAAAAATCAACATGCAGCAAATATCTCAGCATTCATTTGCAGGAGTATGTAGTGCTTTTAATTCTAGTAAGTGGTAATCATAAATCGTGGTTTAGCTTGATAAATAACATTATAGGAATTTTTTCATATGTGCTCAGCCAAAAATTGAGTGAGAAATTAAGATAACAATTTAAGCATCTTCCTTCTCTACAACTCCCTTAGCTTGTGTAATACAGCAGTGGATCATTGTTTATGGGTTTGATTATCTATTTTTGTTGTAGTTATGGTTCTAGGCATACTTTACCCACAATGTGAGTATTGGCCATATGTTCATTTTAATATTAGCCTTCAAATGAATGAAGATTGACTTGAATAAGCTACACTGATAACTTATGACCATGATGATCACAGCTGACAGCTGTCACTGAAAGTGGTGTATAGAGGTCTCAAGAGGGCCATGATATTTACACCCATGTCATAACCCTCTCTTACCTTATGTGAATAGAAAGGGTACATGTTTAGAAGCATTTGGACATAAAGTAGTTGCTCTAAGGTCCCAGCTATTCTGTGGGAAGACTAATCAGAAGGTGCCTCTCTGCCCCACACTGCCCTTGTTTATTATGGTTTAGTATTGCTAGTTTTGGTAAACAAAACAAAAACAGCTAAAATATGCCACTGTTTATACAAAATGACCACAGCTGGGATATGTAAGCCCGCCTAAATTAATGAATCTAAAAACTATTTTTGGCTGACAGTTCTAATCTAATTGGATTTTCAGAATATTCCAGATCCCACTAAGAAAGATTGTAACAAAATAATAAAATCAAAGCCTGTCTGGCTTTGTTGTAGCATATGGCAGGTCATCGTTCCTGTCTTTAAAAAAAGGGATGATTTAGCAACACCTATAAAAATAAAGTAAATCTCTTCACAATTGGCATCAGAATGAAAGCACAAGTTAAAATAATATAATTCTTAAAATATGGTAATGTCTTCGGTGTGCAGAGACGTGTGTCTGGAACCACAGCACCCGAGACACTGAGGCAAAAAAATGGGTATTTTGGGGCCAGCATGAGATGCTATACAGGACATGGTTTAAACAAAGCAAGTGCTTTCTAAGCCCATTCTCTCTCAGCTCCATCTTTCTCTGTCATAGGCTGTAGGAACAAATATATTTATAATGCAACATAGCATCATTAAATTACAGTTCCACATGAAAGCACCAGAATGTGCTACTTATGGATGGCACTGACAGTCCAGACTTGAGAATATGAAGAGGAGATAGTGTACAGTGAGGGGGCCTTTAAATTTCCACTACTAAGGAGCTGGGAAGAGTACTCAGTGGTTAAGAAAACATACTGCTTTTGCAGATGACCTGAGTTCTTACTAGGCAGCTCAGAATTTTCTGTAACTACAGATGCTGGGGATCTAGGGTTTTATTCCTGCCTCTGCAATAGGCACCACGCTAAAATGCAGAACACCCACAAATCCTTTTCTGATGTGGGGTTACAGAAGATTTTTTTCATTCTGTAGGCTGTTATTTTGTCTTGTTGACCATATCCTTTGCTCTACAGAACCTTCTCAGTTTCAGGAGATCCCACTTAATTATTTCTCTCAGTGTCTGTGCTAATGGGGTTATATTTAGGAAGTAGTCTCCTGTGCCAATGCATTCAACTGTACTTCCCACTTTCTCTTCTATGAGGTTCAGTGTCGTAGATTTTATGGTGAGGTCTTCAATTCATTTGGACTTGAGTTTTGTACATGGTGATAGATATGGATTTATTTTTCTTCTTCTAAATGTTGACATCCAGTTATGACAGCATCATTTGTTGAATATGCCTTTTTTTCCTCTTTTATATTTGTTGCTTCTTTGTCAAAAATCAGGTGTTTGTAGGTGTGTGGATTTATATATGGGTCTTCAGTTTCATTGTTCTTTCTGTCTGTTTTTATGCTAATATCAAGCTGTTTTCAGTACTGTAGCTCTGTAATAGAGTTTGAAGTTAGGGATTAGAGTGCCTCCAAAAGTCGTTTTATTGTATAGGATTGTTTTGGCTATCCTGGGTTTATTGCTTTTCTGTATGAAGTTAATTATTGTTCCTTCAAGGTCTGTGAAGAATTTTGCTGGGCATTGCATTGAATCTGTAGATTGCTTTTGGTAAGATCACCATTTTACAGTGTTAATCCTACCTTCCCAAGGGCATGGGAGATGTTTCAATTTTCTGGTGCCTTCTTTAATTTCTTTCTTCAAAGATTTCAAGTTCTTGTCATACAGCTCTTTCACTTGTTTGGTTAGAGTTACTTCAAAATATTTTATGTTATTCATGGCTATTGTGAAGGTTAATGTTTCTCTGATTTCTTTCTCAGCCCATTTATCATTTGTATAAAGAAGGGCTGTTTTTTATAGTTAATCTTGTATCCTGCTACATTACTGAATGTGTTTGTGAGTTATAGAAGTTCCGTGGTAAAATTTTGGGGATAATCTATATAAACTATCATATGATCAGCACATAGTAAGAGTTTGACTTCTTCTTTTCCAATTTGTATCCCCTTGATGTCCTTTTGTTGTCTTATTGGTCTAGGTAGAACCTCAAGTTGATTTATATTGATTAGAAATGGAGAGAGTAGAAAATCTTCTCTTGTTCCTGATTTCAGTGGGATTTCTCTGAGTTTCCCTCCATTTAGTTTGATGTTAGCTGTTGACTTGTTGTATATTGCCTTTATTATGTTTAGGTATGTTCCTCTATCCCTGCTTACTCCAAGACTCATGAAAGAATGTTATATTTTGTCAAAGGCTTTTAAGCATCTAATGAAATGATTATGTGGTTTTTCTCTTTCAGTTTGATTATATGGTAGATTACATTGACAGATTTTTGTATGTTGAACCATTTCTGCATCTTTGGGATGATGCCTACTTGGTCATAGTGGATGTTTTTTTTTTTCAGATGTGTCCTTTGAGTCAGTTTGCCAGTAATTTATTGAGTATTTTTGCATCAGTGTTCATGAGTGAGATTAGTCTGTAATTCTCTTTCTTATTAATGTCTTTGCGTGGTTTATGTATCAGGTTATTGTAGCCTCATGAAAAGAGTTTGGCAATGTTCCTTCTGTTTCTATTTTGTGGAAAAATTTGAGGAGTGTTGACAGAGGTTTCTGTCCTACCTGGTCTTGTATTCATTCAGTCCCAAAGAAACACACAGAGGCCTACATTATTTATAAACTGGTTGGCCAATTAGCTCAGAATTCTTATTAATGTTTCTTATACATTATATTAACCCATAATTCTTGTCTGTGTTAGCCATGTGACTTGGTAACTTTCATCAGTGAGGCATTCTCATCTTGCTTCCTCTGGATCTGTGTGATAACTGTAGACTGAACCTTTCCTCTTCCTAGAATTCTCCTATTCTATTTGCTCTAGCTATACTTCCTGCCTGGCTACTGGCCAACCAACATTTTATTAAACCAATGCAAGTGACAAATCTTTACAGGATACAAGACTGTTGTCCCACAGTACTTCCTTTTTTTCAAAACAAGAACTCTGAATCTAATCTTCTTTGTTTAGCTTTTTTCCTAACCATTTGCTGTAACAACTTGTAACAATTACTCTAAACAATGAAAACTATAGAACAAAAAGAAACAAACCCACCCAGGATAACTAGATGGCAAAAAATAATCAAATGGAAGCTGAAATCAACAAAATAGAAACAAAGAAAACAATACAAAGAATCAATGATACAAAAAAAAGGTGGTTCTTTGAGAATATCAACAAAATAGACAAATGTTTATCCAAACTAATCAAAAGGCAGAGAGAGAATACCAAATTAACAAAATCAGAAATTAAAAGGGGACATAACAACAGACACAGAGAAAATCCACAGAATCATCAGTTCATACTTCAAAAACACATTCTCCACAAAATTGGAAAATTTAATGGAAATTAACAATTTTCTGCAAAATATCACTTACCAAAATTAAATCAAGATAAGATATGAAAATTAAATAGCCCTTTACCTGTGTAAGAAATAAAAATAGTTATTCATACTATCTTATATATACTATTTATATGTTGACTTAAATTTTCTGATTTTTTTAAACTACGTTCTATTTAATATATATATATATATATATTTAAAAAGAAATGGGAATATCAAATAGTTAATGAGATCGACTTTATACATATATAACTTATTTAAATATTTTAAAATTTAGCCAGAATATAGCCAATCACTTAGCAACTCAGTAACAGTTTTAAAAAAGTTAATTCTGTCAGTCAACCTTTATATTACAATTATGAAAACTGTTGAAATTCAAGAATACCTGTAAACTTTATGTCTCTCTATAAACGTGATTACTTTCCAATAAGCGAAGAAAACCTACAGGCTCGTCCCTGTGTATTGATATATGCTTCAGCAGTCATAAAGAAAAGAAGAGGTTTGTAACTAGAGAGCTGAGCACCGGCGTTTTTTCATCATTGATGTTGATGGCATTAGAGCTCTGTTGGAGTTTCTCATCATGATCACTTCCTCACCTTTCAAAAAGCAAGATGAAATTTATTCACCTCAAGGCATGAGTTAAAGAAACCTAAAATCAACTAAAGTGATCTCACACATAATGAGGTGGAATGTAATGACATCCCCCAGTTATGACATCACATTGTTATGCTTTTTGACTCCCCAAAAATCTGTTCTGCCATTTTGATATCTGGTTGATATTTTCTCATGATACTAGTTCAATGCAGGAGTTCCTGTTGGGCAGTATTCTATCCACATTCCAATTTCCTGACAGGTAGAAGTACAGGGGCTCAAAAGGTAGTTTTTATCTTTCAACATAGTGAGTAGTATTTAGTGAACTCCCCAAAAGACTGGGCTGTAGTTGTTTTATAGTTGATCAGAATGCCGTCACATAAGCCATCACCTCTAGGGGAAACTACTCATTCTAATGCCACATGGAATTTCTCACAGTGCTAAAGACTGAATTGATAAATAGCAATTGATTGTCTTCCCAGTCAATCATATCAGTGTAGACAATTGTATTTTTTTCTGTTATATAAAAGCTTAGTAAAATATAGATGTAGCAACAAACATACTTTTGACTTATAGTCTGCCATCATGACTGCTTAATGTTCAAAGGATGATATAATAAATTCAAGACTGGACCCAGCTATTAGTAATATGACTGTGTGTGGAGTTAATGATTTAATCACTACTCTTTTATATAATTTTATGTACAAACACATAGAAATCTACATATGTTTTTCATTTTGTGATTGAGAATATTAAAGCACACTGAAATATTTAGGAAACTAAAACCTATAATCATCTTCTCTTTTATGTCAATGATTGGTAAGTTCTAAGACCTTATTCCACTGACATCAACATTTGTAGATGCTCCAGGCCTTTGCTATGCGAAGTAAATAGTTGGTATGCTGTTGAATTTGTAAAATATTTTGCTCTGTAATTACTGAATTCAAAGACTTATAACTCAATGGAGCTGTATTTAAAGCTTTTTAAAGGAAGTCAAATAATTAACATAGAGAAAACAAAACTCAAGAGGTATAGTATAAGTATTCAAACTCATTTAAAAGACTTGCAATAAAGGTATCAATTTGTTTAGGAGTTCCAAGATGTGAAGCATTTTCCAATAGGTAGAAGTTGCATTTCTTCATTCTTTCTCTTATTTCTTTGAAGAGTTTCTCTTATATGCCAGGAAGTGCTGTATGCTTTAGATAAAATGATAAAAATGACAGGCAAGTTCCACAACTCATGTACTATGGTGCAAACAGAAAGACATGTACGTTGAGCCAATAATTCCAGAGGATGATATGTATGAAGTTAAGTATGCCTTGAGACATAGTACTCTATGACAGAAAAGATGAGTTGTGGTCCTTGAATAGAACTGGAGGTCTTTCCTAATACCTTCATTCTTGGGCTGTGCTGCAAGCTGCATACATCATCATCAAAGCCCTGCTGCAGTTAGCATGATAGCCCTGAAGCCCTCTCCATACCAAATTAATGCTGCCATAATTTGTCATTTAGGCTACACTGAGAGTTTGAATTTGTTCTTTTAAAGAAAATCTATCAGCTTTGGATGCTCTGCTATATTACATGTACAAATGACTGTGTTTTAGAATCAGAATAAACCCTGAATCAATTAGTGAGATTTATGAGATGGCTATAATGTGTGTCTGCAGAACTTTCTGACTTAATCTTATAAAATCGCCTGTTCTTATTATTTCCAGGCTATGTAAATCTTTCTCACATATTTAGAAGTATGATAAGATCATTGGTATATCTGTGTACTTGTGTTTCTTTATCCTAGAGTGCATTGTTTACAGGCTCTGGAAATCTATTGCAGGGCTGGTGGAGTCTTTGCATATCCTGATGGGAGTTCTGATCCACCTAGATCTCTCTGCTCCACATTTGTCACCTGAATTTCTTGTGGTACTGATTGTACCATTTTCATCATAAACAAAAGTACCTGAAATTACCAAAGATTTTTAATTCTTTGTATGTTGGTCTACTTCCTGGATTAAAGTACAATCCCTTCTGGGAAAATTGACTTGGGAAATCATTTTCTCTATTTCATCACTATTTCTCACATTCAATAACATTCAAGATGCACTGTTGATGGCTCAAATGATATTTATTTGTATTTTCTACCACTAAACTTAAAAACACATGACACTAAGATATCCCCCCCCCATAATGAATTTACAGACCACTTACATCTTTTGAGATGTTCCCATGGGACTTAGAAATTTTACTTTTTAAAGCCATAGTGAATCTACAATATTTTTAAATTTAATAATTATTTATACTATTTGAATTCTGTCTCTTGTTCATGGAACTTAAGTCTCATATGGTGAAGTATTTTCTGTTTTAGTTACAAGTGCACCTTTGGGGCCTGAAGAAATGTAGGAAGCATGAGAGTGTCCTATTTATTACTCTCTGAGCAAATTCATCCATGAACAGGCACATCTGTCAATGTGAATTCATAAGCTAGAGTTAAACCTGGAAAAGAAGACCTATAATATTTTCTAAAACTTTGATTTTGACACAGGTGTTATACGCTCTCTCTGCCCTCAATAGCTCAGCCTTATCAGCTGTGAAGTGTCTTTGCCTCCTTGAAATCATCTCTTGCTGATTGGGTGACGTTTTCTGGTTGAAACTCATTTCTACAATAAAAATTCAATACTCTTCTCCGAAAAAGTTCAATTCTGAACCTAAATTTTTTTTTATAAATAAATCCACATTTGATTGGCCAGCCAGTATTTGAGCAGAGGTTGTCATAACTTCCTGTCGACACTTAGAACTTTAGAAAACAGTCTTTGAACTAAAAGATTTAATTTGTTGTTTGTTTGTTTTATCTTTTAATAGAATACAGCTTTCTTCTTTGGACTATTCCAAGCAAAAAATACTTTATAATTATCAGCTTAAAATAATCAACTGGACAACTTTCATGTCAACTTTCCGTGATCTTGTACTGAAATTGTTTTGTTTAGGGAATGCAGTTCCCAAAGGCTGCAAATGAAAACTACAGAGCTCTATGAGTCATTGACATTGTCTGAGAAGCTCCTTAGATTCAAGGAGGTTCTCTATAAAGACAATTTTTATGGACCATCCTTTGATTGCCCTATGGAATTGGTGTAGGGAAATGTTGGACTTTAGAATCTGTTCATGCTAACATACTCCACATGGGAATTGAAAGGTATTTCTGAGAACTTCTCATTTTAAAGAAAATATTTGGAAGAAAATAATGCAAGTGCCTAATATATGAATGACCTTTAATTAATTGTGATGTTTCCAATCTTCATGAAACTTCTAAGGACACATTAACGGAAACCTTAAAGTTCTAGCCTTTAATACTTTCTCTCCAGGTTCAAAGTAAAGATGACACAATAAGTGAAAAGAAATAAAATCTGAGGGTTAAGAAGTCTACTCACTCACATTCGTTCTATCCATCTCTCTTTATTGTTGTTTCTTCCTTGTACTCTATTCCAATTCTTCTGTCCTAACTGCCTTTAATTTCTTAGCTCTAATTCTCTGTCTCAATACTAATTTAAATTTCAATTCTCTACTATATTCTTGTTTTTCTTCATCTTCCACCTCTTGTTGTTTTAATTTTCCTATCTCTGCTAATTTCTGGGATGCTTCTGCTTTTGTTCCACTTTTTTGTTGTTACCTGCTTCTTCTTTTCTCTTTGTTCTTACCCAAAAACATAGACCCACAAAACCTTGTAGATATAGGTAACCAGGCAACCTATGTAAACAGACAATGGAAGTTAATGGCCCTTGGTCTATTAATGTTTTTGCCTAATGTTAGTAAGCTTCAGTGCTAGCAAGTTTTTAAGCTTGATGCTTATCAGAGATGCCAGTGAAGTTTTGTCTTCCACTGGGTTACGGGTAGATGGTTGGTTAATTATTTTTCATAATAATAAGACACTAGTAGTAAATCACCTGAACTAAAGTCATCAGTAAACTGACGTGACGGTGAGGTGAGGAGTTAGGAGTCTTTTAATGCATGGTTAGTTTTAGGCCATCACTTTTCTTATCTATAAGTGAGTTAAAACCAAGGCATGCTTATTTTTTCTATTTATGGGAGCAGCTATGAATTAGCAGCTTTGGACATGTAGTAATTCTATGTCATTGGATATCTGTGAATGTCTTAAAGGGAATGCTTTTTCTTGAGCCTAAACACTGACCAAATACCTGTCAATAAAGATAATTGCAGGAAGACAGATCTCTATGTTTACATAGGAGAGAGGAGCATAGATCTGGTAGTGAGAAGCAGGTTTCTTGACTGTGTGACTGTCTTCATGCTTATCTCAAATAACGCTGGAATGTGGGAGATAAATTTCCAACTTGTATCAGAATGGGAATCAGCTACAGTAAAACATCTGCAGCAAAAATCAGCCACTTTATTCACAAGGAAATAACACCAATATGCCCTGCATCTTTGTTTACTACTCCAAAATAGAGTTTCTGACTCTGATGGCTTGGTCTCATGAAAAAGATGGCTGAGTGATTACTCATAGTGTTGCAGCTTGTAGCAACACATAGAGCAAAGTCTTCATGGACTGCTTTCATTCTAACATAGTCTTTGTATCATACCCAGGAGAGTTGCCTTATAATTGTACAATAAGTACAATGATTCTGCCACCTTAGGTTAATTCATACTCATAAAAGAAGCACAGGGAAGCTTGGATGTAGCATAGGGGCATATTTATCTAGTATGTGGTAAATACTGGATTTGATCCCTGACCCTACTAAACCAAACAACAGAACTAAAAATGTAGAGGAAAGTTCAGAATAAAATTTCTGTGAAAAATATTTTTGGTTGGTTCATGTGTAAGAATGAACAATGGAGTCAAGCATGATGATAGCATGTGCTTGTAGTTTCAGGAGAGGTGGCCTAAGATAGGAAGGTTGTTTGAGCCTGTGAGTTTAAGGCCAGCCTGGGAATCACAGAGACATCTCTTTAGAAACAAACAGCTGATGAGAATGTGCACTGAGAACTGGGTACACAGCTCAGTTCTGGAGCATTTGCTTCCTACGCACGGATCTCAGTTTGATTCCAGGACCATAAAACAACAAAAAAGGAACTCTGCAACTGAGCTACAAACACCTCCAGGCCTTTCTTCCATTGAAGCATGTGGAACCCATGAGTGAAATAAAATATAATTCTAATTATAGGCTGGTTTAATTTTCACATAGTTTAAAAATTAGGGAACACTTTTGCATTGTTGGTGGAAATGCAAGCCGGATAGCTCCTTTGGTTGTCAGTGTGATGATTTCTCAGAAAATTATGAAACAACCTTCCTCATGACCCAGAAATACCACTTTTGGGTATATACCCAAAGGATGCTCAACTGTGCCACAAGGACATGTGCTCAACTATGTTCAGAGCAGCTTTGTTTGTCATAGCCAGAATCTAGAAACAACCTAAATGCCCTTCAACAGAAGAATGGATAAAAAAATGTGCTACATTTATACAATGGAGTACTAAACAGCAGAAAAAAATTATGACCTCTTGAATTTTGCAGGAAAATGGACGGAGCTAGAAAACATCATTTTGAGTGAGGTAACTCAGACACAGAAAGACAAGTATCACCTGTGTTCATTTGTAAGTCATTTTTTTTAAACATAAAGCAAAGAAAACCAGCCCACAAATCACAGAGAACTTAGACAACAATGAGGACACTAAGAGAGACTTATATAGATCTAATTTACATGAAAAGTAGAAAAAGACAAGATCTCCTGAATAAATTGGGAGCATGGGGACCTTGGTAGGGAGGGTTGAAGGGTAGGGGAGAGACAGGAGGGGGGCAGAGAAAAAATGTAGAGCTCAATAAAATTAATTTAAAAAATTAGTTTTGTGATCAGTTGAATATAGAAAAATGAATTTCTGTTGTTTATATCCCCAACCAGCAGCGTATGGCAGATTCTAAAGATCCCCCACCATGTCTAGACTTGCAAAGTCAAGCCCAAGCTAAGAAACTTCACTTTGCATACTGTGGAAATCATACACATCCTCTTGAAATATTGGTCTGAATATTGATCTTTCCCCTAGCCAGTAAGTGGAGTTTATCTATGATGCTATTGGACAGCATCATGGTACACTGTGCCATGGCTTTACAGCTCAGAGGAAATCAGAAGGGGATGTGACTGATACCACACAGTCTACTGAGGATTTTAAAGTAGTCTGGGCTAAACTATGCTATAGATAATGTGTGTTAGATACATTTCCAGCTAGATTAATTTCTGCTTATGATAATAAGTATTAGGACCTTACCTCATAGTAAGATGGAGGACATCTTCATAATACATACATTTTAGTACATGCACATATGGTATATCTTTATTTCTTATTTTATTAAACTTTATTTTTGTTGTTAAGAAGTTTTGTTTTTATATCAATAAAAAGCTTTATTAATGTGACATTTGTGAAAATGGATGAGCTGGTGTCAGCTATTCCTTTTCATATTTTCCTGCATATTATGTATATTATGTTATTTCTTAGTTATTTTGAGTTAGAATTTACATAACCCTATGATTTTATAATAAACCTTACAACAAAGCAAATATAAATAGTAAAATATATTTAACTACTGATTCTAGTGACCATTCAGAGTTCTGACTAGGTATACTCGGCAAAGCTGATTTTTCAGGCATTTATGAGCCAGTGGAAGCCGGCTCTTATCTATTGCACAGTGCTAGTCAATAAAGCAGAGCAAAGGTGAATGTAGTTTGAAGCAACAACAGCACCCCACCCTGTAATGTAATTATCTCAAACTGTGTTTATGCAATCAGATGTAAAATATTATATCCAGTGGGGTTATATTCTTTAATGTTATAGCTTATCTTGAAATACATTATCTAAGGAAAAATGAAGCAGAAGAAACTTGAAATATGAAGAAATCTTGAGCTGAGGTTGCTGTCAGTCTGAGAAAGCATTAATACCATGATCAGACCCTGTGATAGACAGGTTTGAATTTTTAAAGGGAATATTAATGGGAAATGAGACTTTTATTGGTATTTTTAACATTGTTTCCTAGCATAGATGGGATCACAGGACCTTGCACATGCTTGGCAAGTTTATTATTACTAAGTTATATATCCAGACCTTTACTTCTACATTTAAAGATTATTAGTATTAATTTGTAGGAATAAGAGGTGCATGTGTAGGTGAAGTATGATGTCGATATTTCTAATAAACCAATGTTTAAATAAACCATAGATAATTCAACTATCATAGAAAGTAATAAATAAAAACATCTAAGAATAATGCTTCGTTAATTGTTAAAAAGACCTTCTCAGATTGTGTCTATCAAGTATTAAAGATGATTTTCGTAGTACTGGTAAACAAGTAGATACAATAGTTACGTTTTTTCATCTTTTAACTTGAAGTTATATCTGATGAGACTGCTAGATGATGGTTCTACTTTTTATATTACAATAATACAATAAAATAGCATGCGCAAGAAGAAATCTGTACTTTTGCTTAGGGAAAAAATACCTTTCTGTACAAAGAATTCTAGATTTTATTTTATTGCTAGCACTAAAATGACGCTAACTACCTTGAGCATTCACAGAAATATGCAACTAGGATTTGGCAATGTCCAGATTAAAATCCGTGATTTTAAAATATAAAGGAACATTAACAAATCATTTAGTTGATTTTTCTAACATAATACCTCCTTTTAGCTTTTTTTCAAGCCTAATTCATTCAGTCAATCAAGATTTAGTATTTACCAAATCTCATTAAAATGAGTGAGCTACAGTATTTAGCTTCAGGATCTACCATAGAAGAAAGACATAAACCAGCATTGCTTAAAAGTGAGGTGTGACCAGAGAAATGGGAGGGTATTGACACGCCCGTGGGTGTTAGAAAATGCAACAATTTCCTTCTGCCTGAGGAAATCTAGAGTGAAATTTCCCTGGGCCTTTTAAATTGGGAGATTTCTGTCAGTTTTTTAAAAAAGGAATTTTTCCCCTCTATTACAGCAGGAAATAAGAGTAAAAGGAATAGGTGAAGCCAGGTAGTTTAATTTGCCTGACAGTAGTGAAAATATAAATAGTGAGAATGGCTAGATCATACACCTGGAAATTATTAACCCACGAGAAGTCCCTGTGGGGTTCGGACCTTGGAAGTAACACGAAGACTATGTGAATGGATTTTTTTTTTTTTTTTTTTTTTTTTTTTGGTTTTTCGAGACAGGGTTTCTCTGTGGCTTTGGAGCCTGTCCTGTAACTAGCTCTGTAGACCAGGCTGGTCTCGAACTCACAGAGATCCGCCTACCTCTGCCTCCCGAGTGCTGGGATTAAAGGCGTGCGCCACCATCGCCCGGCTATGTGAATGGATTTTTACTGCTGCTAAACAGGCATGAGTGAGGGACATTGGAATGCGAGGGTGGGAAATCTATTAACAGCCACGAAGATAGAAATAATGGAAGATGGAAAATAAAGAGACATTATAGGAGGCCCAATAGAAATAGAATGGAAACGGATTAACTGTTGGACACACCAGTAAAGAAAGTTTGATGAAATGTGGCCGGGAACAAACGCACCAGTGAAATGGTAGCATTCTGAATGACTCTGGGCATGCGCCTGCAGAGCAGATCTCCTGTGTACCACAGAAATGAGGGTGGAA
This sequence comes from Microtus oregoni, assembly GCF_018167655.1. Lineage (NCBI taxonomy): Eukaryota > Metazoa > Chordata > Mammalia > Rodentia > Cricetidae > Microtus > Microtus oregoni. The sequence goes on from NW_024543060.1 coordinate 46,342,873, forward strand.
TAAGAGAAATAATACACATGGAATAGATTTCTTAATTAAAACATTCTAAATAAAATAACACTTTTGTTGGATTTATTGTGAAACTCCATTACATTGGCTAGATATTATTACTATGTAATGAACATCACCTAGAAAATGGAAAAAGAGAAAATACCGCTGTGAAAAAAATGAGTTTAATTTTAGAAAGATCAACACTAAAACTATTCTGTAAGGTTTTTACATGAGAAAACTGATGAAGCTCAAAGAGGATTTGTTTGTGAAATGATCATCAGAGTGTAAATACTGCGTAAGGTCTGAGTACAAAGTTTACCCAGATCAAGTAGACGCTTTTGGAATCATCTCCAAAGCTTAGAGGAAAAGCTAGTGATGGGGTAGTGTGACATCTCTATGCATCTCGGAAAGAAGTCATAGGCCACAGCTAGCCCAAGGCAGTGCTGGAAAAAGGGAGTAAAGTAGTGAAGAAGTGCGTGTTAAACTGCTCCTTCATGGACAACTTGGACACTCTCATTGGCAGAAGCAAAAGGAAATCAAACAGGCTGGTATCCAATCCATGTTACCCATATACAATGGCTCTCTAAGCAGACAGCCAGATAGAAAACTAACTGTACCAGGGGGAGACCTGGGAGCTGCGTAGATGCCTGTAAACCCCTGGGTGGTAGAAACGCTGACATGTAAGTATGTGGAGTCTAGTCGACAACCCCAAGTCCTGGGGCATCTTTAAAGAATCTTTAGATCGTGACATGTACTCAGCAATTTTAGCAATTTTTGAATGTGTATAAATTCATATAAACTTTGCATCTAGTTTCTCACCTACTTGACGAGAAACGAGAGCAACTGTGATGACCAATGCATTTGACATTGTATTTCACGATACTTCGTAAGACAAACATACTAGAAATACAGCTGTGAGAAGGTTAAACAACCTGTTCTACACTCAATCACATGGGTATCCCAGTGCTAAAAACACTATGAACATGAGCACCAGCTAATAATGTACTATTTGTTGTTTAAAACTGTGATATTTCAAGTTAGTCAACTTGCATGGAAAAACATTTAACCCGCTGATAAATTTCTTCAGTTTGTTTTGGAGGATAACTTTGCTTCACTTGAGTGTATACTTTTAAATATATGTACTTTAAAAATTAAAAATGAGTGTTAAATTGGTGTATCCTACACCTTTCAGTGTTTAAAAGCAAATATATCAGTGTTTTTTTTTTTATTTTTCGAGACAGGGTTATATATCAGTGTTTTAATAGGGTTCAAGGACTCAAAATATCATGATATCTATATATTACATTAAGAAATGAGCTAGTTGGCCAGGCGGTGGTGGCACACACCTTTAATCCCAGCACTGGTGAGGCAGAGGCAGGCGGATCTCTATGAGTTCGAGGCCAGCCTGGTCTAGAAGAGCTAGTTCCAGGACAGGATCCAAAAAACTATAGAGAGACCCTGTTTCTAAAAATCAAAAAAAAAAAAAAAAAAAAAAGAAAGAAAGGAAAGAAAAAGAAAAAAAGAAAAAAATTGAGCTAGTTGCTCAGACAGATGTTTCTTCCATAAAATCTGCCTTGTGTTGCTTGTGTTGATCCAGTTTGATGTTTGGTGGGTTTCTGAAGACTAATGAAGAGATAAACGTCAACCACAATGCAGCTGGATTCCAGGGTTCCTGGTGTTCGTGACAGGCAGTATTTAGATTCTTTCAGTCTGTCATCGTTTTCCCGCCTTTGTTAACACTCTCTTTCTGTCATGTTCAGGTCTGCTCCAAGGATTGTCACCGCTTTGGAAGTTTAAAACTTTCACTGTCAAATCTTTAGAAATAATCAAGGCCTGTGTGTTTATTTACTTACATGATATCAATACTTCACTTCAAAATCACTTAAAATACAAATAATTTGGTGTTTAGTAATTGGAGTCAGTTATTATCTGAAGTTCAACAATAGTGATATAAATATGTTGTTTTACTTTCTCTGAAGCACTCCAATTCCTGTATTCTTAATTCTGTTATTTCTTAAAGAAGGCTTAGTTTTAGGACCTTTCTGGTTTAATGTCAGTAAATATGTTTATAGTAAAATCCTTAGCTCATGGTAGTTACTCAAAGATAGAATGTTGTATTGTCTTTTGAATGTCCTTGCACTTGTGACAAGGTATCTTATTGGATACAGCACATTCTATCATCACATATCTTTGTGAGACCTTTGTAAAAACAGACAATCTTCATATATCAAGGATATAAGGCAGAAATATGGTTGGTTAATTTACAAAGCCAAATATTGCACAGGCTCAAATCTAGTTTATTTTTATTCTTTTTTACTTTAATACAAGAATAAAATGCATGTAGATAAATCCAGCCCCCCAACACTCCCTAAATCCAACTTTGAATTTATCTAGGACCCCTACTCTTTCTGAACTTTCTGTCCTCCTCCTCCCACTGATTGTAATTAATTCTGCCTATATGTACCTGGATGCAGCCTACCTTCCCCTAGAACAGTGCTCCTTAAACTTCCTAATGCTGCAGCACTTTTATACAGTTCCTCATGTTGTGGTGACCCCCCAACCAGAAAATACCTTCATTGCTACTTCATAACTGTCATTTTGTTACTGGTACAAATCAGAGTGTAAATATCTGATGGGCCTGATATCTGGTGTGCAACCCCTTTGACTCAACAGGAGTCATAACCCACAGGTTGAGAACCATGGCCCTAAGGCAGGAGTAGACTAACGTTGGCTACAGTGCTGAAGAAAACTGACTTTCTCTCCCTTATATAGACTCTCAGACAACTTATAAAATCTGATGTTATAAAAACAGCTATGGCTATATATTTACTTCAGGTCAATCTCTAAAAAGAATGGAAACAAAACAACAGTTTTGTGTAAAGTGAAATTTAAGCAAGGCAATGCCCAATAATAGTTTATAGTACTAAAAACACTGCAACTTGGTAATTTTATCAATACACAGGAAAGGGCATTCCTAGGTGCTATGAATAAACCTTACTATTGGTGAGGAAAATGGGGTTACTAACCATTTGCATACTCTTATTGTTAAGAATCTTTTATTGCTAAATAGTAGCATTAGGGTCATCAGATGGCCCAGTGGGTAAACATTTACCACACAAGGCTGATGATGAACCATACAGAGGAAGGGAGAACTGGTTTCCCACAATTGTCTTCTTCCTCTGTGTGTTACCATAGCAACTACACACCCCTAGACATCATACATACAAGACACACATAATCGTAATAATATTAAAATAGACAATTGAATGGATACTCTCATTTATTCTATTTAGGCATATTAATTTTATTACAATAATACTATAAAAATTTAAGATTTTTAAATTTATATTTAAATATTGAAATCTATGTGTAAAAATCCAGCTATGTACCAGAATCCACAAGCGCTTCTGCATTTCATGTGCAGTTATGATATAGGTAAGCTAGTGGGGTAGTTTTCTTATAGAGGTATTTTTATAAGTATCCTTTGATTTGTAGAGCTTGTGAACTGGGTGAATTTGTCCTTTATTGTAATTAAACCAAATTCCTCAGAAACAGTAAAAGGCTTTATGTAAAAGATAAATAAAAGGTTGTCTATTTTTTTTCAATATTGGAAACTTCATTATAATTACATTGCTGGTTACTAATTACTTAAATAATTAAATGAAACATAAAGACAATATAATTTGAAAGAAAAAATAAAAGGAAATACGTTACTTTTTAACACAAATGATGAGGCTTCACACAATAACATTTTGATGGGAAGCAATTTCATTTACACAAAGAATCTCTCTAGCACAGGCCATTTGGGAGTAGGGCTGTATTCTTAGCAGGGTTGAATCACCCCTATTCCAGTATCAACAAAGGCAACTCTTTCATTCATATTTGAACTTGTGCAAAAAAATCTCATGGAACTGGAGATGGCTCAGGGTGTAAATAATTTCACTGCAGGCATGAAGATGGCATTTAGGATTCCCCAAACCCCAAAAGCTGAGTGGATGCAGGTGCCTGCCTCTCACTCCAGCACCGGAGCAAGAGAGACAGGTGATCTCAGAGCAGGTTGGCTGTATGGACCAGAAGAACTAGGAAACTTCAGGTTAGCTAGAAGCCCTGCTTCAATACAATGAGAAACAGAAGATGCTTGGCATTGCCTTTGGGCCTCCATGCTTATGTATGTATAACAAAACACACTTACACATATACCTAAACCCACGTGAATACACTTACCTGTGTAAGCCAAGAAAAAAAGGAGAGTAATAAATATATTCCCAATGAAATCTAACAAAAGGCATTTTTCTTTTGTGGGTTTAACAAATCACACTGAGGAAACTATAAATAATTACTAGTATTTTATAAAACTTTTCAGATATTTTATTAGTACTAATACTTTCCAATGTTTCAACTTGTTGAATAATTAATATTGTTAATTTCTTCTTCATTCATTAAATCAGTAATAAATCAAAACAGAATTAAACAAACTTTGTGTTTTTGTTTTGTTTCTGGGTTATAAGAAGTGAACCAGCTTGTAGATCTATTTCTTTAACTCCTAGTAAATTGAAGTAATAGATAAACAGAATTGATACTCTGTGTTTAATCTTAAACCTTGTTTATTATTACTGATAAATCCTAAAAATTTCTGACATACATACATAGCTCATGGATTTACTTTTTTGACTTATAGGTCATTAAAATTAAAGTTTTATTTTATGCCCATTAAATAAATCAAAATTTAAGTGCTCCATGAGAAAAGGAAGCTTAACATGTTTCTTTTAACGTTCTAGGAGTTTTCAATTACACTATTCTTACATTTTATTTGAGCAGTTTGTCTCCAGCAATTATGTATTTATAGAACCCCCTTGTTTATACACAGCATAAGACATTTCTAGATAAAATTTAACCAATTTCCTTTTCTACTTCTATTTCTATGTTGATAAGACAATTTACATTAGTAATTTGACTTTCCTCATTTATTTTTAGTTTCTAAGTTACTTTATTTCAAGATAAGGTCTATTTCTGTGTCTGCCTTCATTTTATTCTCCTCTTTCCTTCGGTTGTTGCTGGGTGGACTCTAAAGGACACCTGAGAAAACCTATGCTATTTTCACCCAGCAAGATACATGGGGCGTAATAGATAAGAGACTCAATTTAATGCAGTAGAATAGAGTCTCTCCTACTTCCCCTTTAAAATGTGGTGTATGGAAGAAGCTCCTTTCCTGGTCTGGACTGAAAACTGTCAGTGTCGTTCGTTTTCTATTTCCTCGTGGATAGTGAAAACCTTCAGCACAGACAAACAGAAAGCAGATTTGATTCTCAGTGCTTAGACTAGTTTTTGCTCCTCTTTTTTTTTCTATCCTTGAATTATACATATATATTATTTTTCCTCTTAGTAACCACTGTTCTAGAATTTGTGAGATGGATAGAAGGAGGGAGGCAAGGAAAGAGTAAGAAGAGAGAAGGGGAAGAGAGAATAATACAGAGGGAGGGAGGAAGGAGAGAAGGAGGACACCTAATGTTCTTACCTACCATATTCTAATGAGGCTGTGTTGGAAGATGCTTTTAAGTGAGCTATTCCACAAAGAATAGTAACTTGTGGGGTTCACACAAGATGACTCAGAGATAACTTGCTGCTCTTGCTGATAATCTGGATTCAGCATCTCATGTGTGCATGGTGGCTCACAACAGAGCCAATTTCAGAGGCTCTGACACCACCCCAGCTTCTGTGGGTACCAGGCATACACATGGTTCACACACACACACACACACACACACATGGTGACAAACACACACACAGAAACAAATGAAAACAATAAAATGATCCTGTGAGCTCACCAGACTGAATCAATTTAAGGACCGCCCTTGGAGCTTCCTTGACTTGGGGAAAGCATTTCTTCCTTATGTTCATGTTTTTCTAGCTCTGACCTCCTAGGATAGTAGATCACCATTAGCATTGCCTTCTCAGGCTTCATCACTTTTCTAAGTATCCTAGTAGGCTAGATACAGGTAATTTTCTGAATGTGCTGTCTTGTGTGGTATTCCAGTCTCACTGATGGAAGACAATCCTGCAAACCTCGACACAACAAACTGGGAAACTATGTTGAAACCGTTGCCATAGAAACTTACCTCTAATCTGCAACCAAAACAACTAAATTGCGTATTCCTTCCTCTCTAGATTGCCATATTGATGCCAATCCTCTTTCTGCATTAAGTCTGGGTTTCGTGTCTCATTTTATGGAGCATTGAAGTCCATTTAACTGAATTTGATGCAAGAGAGATAGCGCTTGGCTTCTCCTAGACCTTGGGTGCACGAAAATTTCCTGCATAGCAGCGGCTTTCCCCACAGTCTCTTGAGAAATCCTTCAGAACCAACACTCTCATGGAGATGAATTTCACTTCTAAGCTGTTTCTTAGAAATGTTACAAGGCAGTTTATTCTTTTAGAGTCAAGCATCATTTCTCAGTTGATAGTTGGTCGGAAAGAGTGGCATAGAGACCTCTTACAGCGCCCAGACACCTTCACAGCAGCATGGCTTCACAGTTCTGTAGGCTTCAAGATGCTCAGAGAACCTTCTCTTCCAAGCAAGACTTGAGACAGAGTCCTCATCTTAGAGTCATGTCCTCTGCCCTGTTTGTTGCCTACCGTATCTCAAACTGAGGCTGCTAGTGGCTTTCCCGATTAGCCTGCAGTTCTCCACCGAGATCTTAAAATTAATGTGGTGCATTCAGTCACTGCTGTGCACCACAATTTTAACACCCTTTCTTCTGGTTCTTTCTACTTGTTCATAGATTCTCATGCCTTTTTGACAAGGAAAGCCCAATATTTAGTTTCATTCCTGTCTTATTACAAAATGAGATTTGGAAGCAAGCCAGTTCCACCTTCAGATGTTCCTTGATTAAAGACAATATTTAACTTGAATTATTCTATCTCTTAATAACTGACATTCTTTGGCCCCAGAGCAGTTATACTAGTTAATATAAAATGAGTTTCTGTGAATTATCAATCATACAATGTATATATATTTGATACTAAAATAGCCCAAGGATATTTCATGTACTAAAATACACAGTTAGATTTAGATTAAGTTATTAAATCATTAAGTTATCTGGTTGAAGTTATAGCTCCCAGTAGCCCCCAAACCACTGCTGGCTTCTGCAGTTTGTCATTGTTCATCTAGACCTAGATGTATAGAAGCGTTTCTGAAATGGTACAGACTTCCATTGTAGGGCAGAGAGAAATCAAAGTGAGCCTAAGCTGATACCTATTTCCTTGTTATCTGTCTTTTGCAATTCTTTTACGTGCTATGCAGGCCACTGGTGGACAAAAATCATTATCAGTATGGTGCAACATAGCTCTTGTGGGGTAACCAATCACTCTCTGGCTGGATTTGGGTCCCCCTCTATAGGAGTGAATTTATTCCTGGTACTGTAAATCTGGTCAAATCATATGGTTGTTTAGGTCATAGCTACTAAAGAAGAACCTACCACCATAGGTTCTTGAAAAAAAATCATAGAAAGTGGGCTTGGTGGCTCATGCCTGTAATCCCAGCATTGAGAAGACTGAGGAGAGGGATTGCATTGAGTATAAGGCCAGACTGGGCTATATAGTTCACACTGGCCTAGAACTCACTTTCTTACTTTAATGGGCACCTCCTGAATTACTACAAAGTGACTGTTAATTATGTTTATTATATCATTTAGATGTTCCTTTAAATGTTAGAATTTTGTGTTCTTTTAATTTCGCAAATTAAATAATATAAAACTATATTTCATAGATTTCCAATGGTGACTATTAATGCAAATAGTATTTTTCAGTTAAAAATCTACATGTTGAACATTCAGATTTCACAAAGTCAAATGTGTACAAGTGTAAAGACATATCTCTCTTCAAGAGACTTCCCTTTATTTACTACAGCAATTTTCAGGATATAAATTATGCATGCATTAGTTTCTTTCTGAAACCATTTCATTTACTGTCTTCTCAGCAAATTTCTGCAAATGAGCAAAACCATGTCTAGTGAAATGTAATGAAAGGATAAAATGAACTCTGCTAAGTAGTTGGGAAATATTAGGGGAAATTGTAAATAAGTTAATGTAGGTGTAATAAAATGATAGCTAGCATGTTTAAAGAAAACAGTGTAATGTACTGACATTTTAAAAAATAAGCAAGAAAAAATAAAATGGACAGAGAAATAGATGTCCTTCATCCAGAAAATGTGCTTATTGGTAAGGGAAGGGAAGCAAGGTAAGTCCAAAGATGGACGCCTTCTTCCTCACCTCCTTTGTTAATGAAAGACAAAGAAACAGTGGCACAGATGGAGAAGCATCAATGTGAAAATTCTTCAAATCATTATATGCAGTTATGCATATGACAAATCATTATATATAAAATTTAAGATAAATGAGTCATCCACATCTGGAATATCATCTCAATATAAACACAAGCATCCCCATTTGGCATTTGCTGGCATAATATTTAGTGTGAGTTGCAATATCCAAAGATGGACTTAACGCTGGCAGAGAGAGGAAAAGAGAAAGGACGAACAGTGACACACAGAAAAGCTGGGATCGGATTAGCTGGGCTCTCAGGTCAAAAACCTCAGCACCCAAGAAGCTGGTATGTTTGTCAAATACAACTGTACAAAGAGGTGGGGTGATTGCTTACTGCTGAATCGAGGAAGAAGGGCTCATACTACAGAGATGAATCGAGGAAGTAAAACTAGCTAAACTCAGTAAGAAAATAACCTCCAGGTCTTAGATAGCTGAGGGAAGAAATCTATGTTGAGTGTTTTCTACACACACTATGAACGTTCCACAGGTGGACAAGAGGAACGCTTTGACATAGGGGCCTGAGCTCACCAGCAACAAACATCCACTCAGAATTTCACACATTCAAGGCTTCCTCCACCTCCCACTATAAGTTTTGTAATGCTGGCATATTATTAAAAATATCCATAGAGACTATAATGAATACAATATTTGCAGTCAAGTATTTCCTTTGCAAAAATCATAGCTTTAATATAATAAACATAAATGGGAAGAAAATAAAGAAAAAAATGTGTGCTTGTCTTTAAGGAAGAGAAATAGAAGGCACAGTGCTGTGTAGGTCCTTGTGTAGCTATGGAACTTGGAGATGCTTTGTAATATCTGATTTATATTTGGTTTCTAGCATTTTACAAGTGCATTATAACTAGAAATGGAGCCAGAATCTTATTACCGGAGACACTGCACAGTGAAATGTCAACACGGGGCACTTGTAGTTTACTTTTATTGCTTTAATGGATAGTTCATTTTGTAACAACATGGACTATTTGAATAGTATGACATTTGGGGGAAGTTTTTAAATTGATTTTATCCAATAGATATTAATGTTGGGTTAAGACCTGATATAAAAAGACAATATATATGTGAGCGTCTGTCTTTATTTTACAGTGAAGGAGCTTGGGCCAAGAAGCAGCAAAGATTGTAGAAATATTTATAGTTAGCATTAGCGCTATACAGTTTACCTCATGAGCATTTCCAGAATATTCTCTTTTATTTTATTTTGCTTTTCAGGACAGGGTTTCTCTGTATATTAATGGCTGTCCTAGAACTCACTCGGTAGACCCTCAAACTCAAAGATCTGTCATCCGCCTGCTTCTGCCTCCAGAGTGATGGGATTAAAAGTGTGCACCATCACTAACCCAGCTAAAACATTCTTAATATGTTCATTATATGTTTCTTTGAATAGAAAAAGTTTGCAGGCACTGATAAAATACAGCTTAGATAGTAACAGGTGTGCTTAATGATTCCTTAATATAACCAGATGCATATATATGTGTGTATATATATACATATATAAACATGAATATATGTATTTAATGAAGTTGATAGAGTAATATAAATAAAATTGGACTAAAGAGTAGAGAATTACTCTGGTATTACGTACTCGTCATATGCTTTTTTATTTTTTTCTTCTGGGTATAATAAGCCCTGTATAGAAAGAAGTCTTCAGCTCCTGCACTACTTACTGCCCTGTTTCTTAATGTAATGAGATGGCACCTCCTATTATATACAAGATTAGATAACTACAAACAGTATTAAAGAGGTAAATAGAAGGAAGCAGACCTAAATACACATTTTCGTTGTTTTCTTATTTGATTGTTTTTGTTTGTTCTGAGAAAGGATCTCATGATGTAAGAGGCCTAGCTGGCCACAAACTCTCTAGGTAGATCCACCTGCTACTTCTCAAATACTGGGCATAAAAATTGATACTACCATATTCACTGAAGGAAACAAGCTTTTGCACTCTTTATACCATGTGAAACAAGTTGATCGCATGGTAACTGTTTAAATACGCATACACTACAATAAAAATAAAGTCAGTTTGCAGGACAGAGAAGGCACATCCAACTCTAAAACAATGCTAATGCCTCCTGGCTTCATCTATGTATAGCAAGGTTGTTTATCCCTCCTCTGAGAATGTTAACGTCAACATCATAGAATACGTTTTCTTTTCTTCCTCCTCTCCAACACTGTGTTAGTCTGTATTACTTTTCCTCTTTCATTCTTAATTTAAGAGCAAGAATGATCTTGTATTACAAGAGTAATATTCCTTGGTCATTTCACTTCTGTTTCCTGTCTTTTATGAATTATAAAGTGGTGGTGAGATTGGAATTGAGTTGTTGAATGAGAAAATCAGCTGAAATTGTATTGGGGTGCTTACATATTATGACCCTTTATGAATGAGAGCAAAACTGTGACACATTGCCCTCAGTTTTTGACTTGTGTTTCCTGAATAAAACCCAATTTGAAGCAATCTGAAAATGTTTTTTTCTGTATATTTTCACACAAATAACTTTTGTGAAAATCTTTAAATGTAGGAAGATAAAGCGTGAGTAGAAAAGCTGTCAGTTATATTTTGTTCTAGAAAGTTAAATGAATTCCATTACTATTGAGATCAATTAAAGCTGAGATAATAAAGTTGAATTGTAACCATGATAAATACTAAAGTACTTCATTTTTCAAACTTGCAGGAGCTGTAGATTGCAAATAACTTTACTACAGGAAAGTGTGTGGAGGTATAGATTTATTAATTGATTCCTTTTAATCATTTAACACTGTAAATTTCACATAGCAAATATAACACAGTACTCCATAAACATAGTCATTAGCCAATAAAATAAAATTAAATAAAGTTGATCTGATTCAGAGACAAAAAGAAAGCATTATAGTAATATTTGTAGATATTGTAAACATGTATTTCCCCATCAAATGTAATAGGATATTAATATAATATAAAAATCACTTTTTCAATTTTTTACAAAAATAAAGATATACTTTGGAGGAAATTATTTTCCATTTACTATTATTACCATAAAATTATATCCCAATGTTACTAGAGAATAAAATAATAATATAAAATATAATAATTATAATTATAATGTAGTTATAAATAATATAATAAACCATATTATATTATTTATTACTTGGTTTTAACTCACAGAACAATTACATGTCTAAACATATGTATATATATAATTCTGTAAAAAATAATGTATACTCATACATATATTTTCTTAGATTCATATTCATATAAAATTATATTTAAATAAAATATACACAGAATTTTGTTTCCGTTTAACAAGTATTTTTCATAATCATATATGCTAATAAGACACGTTGAACAAAGCAGGCTCACTTTTAACAATACTAATCTTTATCTAATTACTACTTAATAGTCTTATGCTAAAGTCACAAGTACTAGAATATACCTTTAATTAACTTTTGTTTTAAACCAGTGATTCTTTGGACCTTAGTAAATAACCAATAATATTAAATTTGGAAGTCATTATTTCAACTCTGAGTGCTTATACTTTAGAGCTGGAAAAAGCTTCAATATTGATTATTTAAAAGTCTTATACATATCATTGAAAGCCCTTATAAAAATGAAAAAATTCAGTGATTGTGAATCAGGTAAATTCCACATTTGTAGGGGATTAAGAGCTCACTAGCTCTATTTTTATTCTGATATTAAAATAACTTATCATTTTCAACCATTATTTTCTACCCTGTAAAGTCAAGAGTAGTCAACAATTGATTCTGTGTTCAGGAAAACTGTCAACTGGCTTGACAGCTGTCCACACTGGGCTCTGATGGTGTCATCCGAGGCAAGGACCTTAGAATCAGCTTGTAGATTTTACAACCTGCCATAAGAGAAAAGATGGGTTTGTCCAGCTGTCATCCTGCAAGCTATACCTGGATGCTCATCACTTTGTTATTTCTACTTTATATTATAGTTAAGGTTCACTTTTTAAAAATTCTTATGTTAATGAATTATCTTTTTTTTTTACAGTTTCTGAATCTTATTGTAAAATGATGACATTATTTTCCTAATTGATTTATCTAGGCACTTTTGCCAAAAGTAAATTGATGATGTAAGAGTGATTCTAATTCATTTATACATATTTACATGTATACATATACACATTCACTTATACTTATCTTATGACTTCCATAGTCACGGTCAAAATAAGGTTTTAAATAAATTCTTAAATTGTGGGTTATGACCCACTAATATTTTTGCTATTATTTTTCCAAGATTCTCTGACATGGTTATGGTTTTTATAATTCCACCTCTGTTTTTGGAGCCTTCTCAAATTGTATAATAAAACTTATTGGAAATTCAATTTGGATTTTATTGACTATAGAATAATTTTGATAAACTTGACATTGTACATCGAATTTTCATTTTTATGGTCATTCCATATATTTCCTTTCATTTCCTTCTGTCACATCTATAAAGATTCTTTATAGTTTCCAGTGTGTGACATGCTTTATAGCTTTGTTTGGTCATTTTGCTGTTTAAATGAAAACAAAGTTAAATGATGAAACTGCCTAGTGTTTCTCCGCACAAGCCTTTGATAGAATTTTTGATGAAAATGAGGATGTATGGTGAAATTCATTCAATGTTTGGATAATGGCATAGGTGGTCATGAGTTCAGTCTTCATTTAATGAACAAGCAATGTCTACTAAATGCAGCTTCTATAAACAGAAGCACATATAGAGCAGGAAAGGTACATATTCATCAGCTGTTGAAATCTACAAGCTCAGAGAAACTTGAGTCTGTATTTCTTTTCCCTCGGAGCAGTATTTCTGTGTCTATTCATCGGTGTTCACTGTCACTTCGTGGGAAACAGCTATCATGACTATGAATAAGTTCCCATGCTAACAAATATGATATCATTTTAATAGGCATTAAAAAATTTTAACAAATATTTCATGGAGATTCTACCAGAGCTCAGTATTTGCCTTGGTGACCAGAGACTAAAGGAAAATATTTGCTATGGTTTTTTGATTCCTTGATTCATGGTTTAGCAAAGTTGAGTTTCAAAAAAATGTTATTTTACAACATAATGATAATACAATTCAGCAATATCATGAATCTGAAATTTGATCATTGTTGATAATAGAAAAATAATTCTTCAGGATTTATATGGGAAAGTCTAGGTAATGGTGTTGGTAGTAATTACACAACTGGATTACATACCAACAACTCAGAATAATGGGCATTGATTTCTATACCAGCCTGCTTCTCCTTTAAGGATATTCTAAAAAAAGGGCAATAATATTTTGGAATTTGTAAACTATAATTACTAGCCCCATACAATTGTAGTACAGAGCTCCTAACTAGCTTGAATAAAAACATGATTATTAAATATTTATTTAATTTTATTTACATTGCAAAATTTAAAATATTAGTTTTTTTTCTTAAGAAAAATGAATCCATTTATAAAGAAATACAGAAAAAACATTACAAACTGAGCAACAAATTGAAAAATAATCTGCATTATCTGAGGCTCAACTGTTGGTGTATCTGAAGATTCTTTGTTGATTTCAGGAAATATGAAAAGGCAATGAGAGGTGACTTAGCAGTTGAGAGTGATAACTGACCCTGGTGTTACCTTAGTTCAGTTCCCTGCACCCACAAAGGCCTGTCACTCCAGCACCTGGGTACTTGACCTCCATCGTCATGCATTCATGTGGCATACACATACATAGATATACACAGAAACATATAAAAAAATTGAAATCATTCCCTTAAAGAAAAACACTGCCTGAAAAGAAATATATTTCCTTAAAAAATAGATGCTTTAACAAAAATTTAAATAACTATTTTATTACAAATTCTGTTACCGTATAAAGTACAGTTATAGTAAATAACTATCAAATTGAGTTCCCTTCAAGCAAAACCACTAGTAGCTCTCTAATTCTAATGACTGGATGCGCTATGGAAGACAATCCATAATTGTATTGTCCTCTCATGGATTTGCAAACTAGTTTCCTTTTGAGCCACTGTCATGTGACTTGTCAATATATACATGCACATCACATGCATTTTAACAATGAGAAAATGGCCTGCTTTTTGGAAGTGACCTGTAAGAGCTCTGAGTTATGTTAAACAATATTAACAATATTGTTTTTGGAAAACAATCTAGTGTTTAACCAGCATTTTGAGGCATTTTGCACTGAGGAGTGTATAAAGTTAAACTTCTTTTTCAGCTTTTTATACTCTTTACCTTGTTATAATTAATACATATGTTATATATATAGATATACTTTTATTTTGCTTGTTAAGAGAAATACAACAAAATACTCTAAAATGCAATAACTGCATGTCATGTTGATTAATTTAAAAAACACAATTGAAGTATCAGTGAGAAAACAAATTGGATGGCTGTTCAATTCAGTATTTTTTACCTCCAAATATACTGACATCTTTTCTCCGCTTCCACTCTCCTCCAATGTGCTCACATCGATTCGAAGTTTGTTTTTCTCATGCATCTTTGGTTTAGCACAATTTCATCTTTTTTACTATTTATGCTAACATATACATACTTTAGAAGGTAATACAAATAATTGAAATCTCTTATTCTCCATACTTAAGATGAGGACATTTAAAAATATTATGATTCTCTACTTTTGTTAATGTTGAGTTCTGAATGGGAATATAGTAGAAGTTCTAATTTGTTTGAAAGCCTTTCAATGCAAGGGGAAAAGGGAGGAGAGTGTGTGCGACAAATTATGTAGGATTGTGGCTATCTTGAAAACCATAGACTAGACATTTATAGAAGTTCCTGTGAATAATAAGAGGATCAGTGCAATGCTTTTGCTTAATAACCTGATCAGACGAGGGCTTGTGGCAAGAACACGAGGACTATAACAAAGGAAATCAATATACATTGAACATAATGCTCTGGAGTAAGAACAAAATGAGTAAATACATAAATCAGTGGACATAAATTCAATCAACATGTGAAAATTTTACCTAATCATTCTTTATCAGTACAACTCGGAAGTCAGATATAGCGGTAAGAACCTGAATAACCAGAGACACGGTGTAGAAGCGACCCGAGACCTCCTCTCTCTTTCATTCTTTAATCCAAAAAGGGTGGAGTCCCTATTTAAGCTCCACCCTACTACTTCCTGTGCCTATCTGTCTTCTAAAACCCCTTTATTTAAATTTGATCAGCTAGTAGCTGGTTCTGCCCTCAGATTTAAAACAAATTTTGTTGGCAGCCCTGGGAGCACCAGAATGCAATCAAAATATCACACAACAAAGGTACAAATACAAACCATCTTGAAACAAGTTAACAAAATGAGAACTGAGGAAGCACTCCAATGGGCAATGGAGGAGAGTAATAAAAATAAGCAATCAAATAATGAAAAGGGGAAAAGAAGATTGTTCAGTGTGTAGGGGCACTTGTGCATGGTCTGAGAAACTGAGCTCTATCCTGGATCCCACAATGTGGCAGGAGAGAACCAACTCTTGAGCGTTGTCCTCTGACCTCAACACACCTTGTTTGGCCCTTTAGTGTCTACAAACCCCCATACAGGTATTAAATAATAAAATTAATTAATAGAATCAGTGCCAATATTTTTAATTAATGTGAAAAACTAATGTCAGAAAAAAAGGTTGACCGGGGTATGGCTGTCATTAATATGCAGCATATGTCAGATTATGAAAATGTGAGAAACTTTACTGTTAGGTCAACATGAAATGGGGGAAGGAGGGCTTTTCCATGCTAATGGATACAATCCCTAAAATAGTTGGAATATTCACAGAAGTAATTTAAATACAACAAAATGAACATAACCAGCAATTTAAGCCGAAGGTGAACTTTCACCCAGAGTCATACTGAAGCATGTGTATTCAATTCATTTTCCAGAGGTTAAAAGTACAAATGAATGTTAGAAGGAACTGAGTACAATAACGGATATACTCAGAGGTAGAGAAAAAGAGTGACATTTGTTCAAATTTCTCAGTAGTTAAAACCAAATATGCTCCCTACCATTGGTGTAATGGTTAACTTCAAAGTCTCTGCTAATGAAGGAAGCAGAGCCCTTGGAAAAGTGTATGTTCTGCTAATTGGGGGTTTATCAGTCATAAATATCAATTAGGTCTAATTTATTGGTTGTGTTGCTCAAGCCTGCTGCCTCTTTGCTCTCTTCCTGTCCGCATGATATATTAGTGTTGACAGCTCCAAGTGAATCTGTTTCTTTCTGCTTTCAGTTCTGTGAATTTTTAATTGACATATGTTGGAGCCCTGGTTTTTGATGCCTATGAAGTGAGAATATTTCTATTTCTTTAGTGAAGTAATCACTTTAGCAGTTTCTATTCTCTGGCCGTTTCTGCTGGACTGCCTTGTACACTGACTATTGTTTTCTTTATTTAGAGTTAGCATGACATCTCTTTCACTCCTAGTTTTCATCCACCTGCTCTCCTATACCCAGGACATTTTAAAGGCTTAGATTTGCAGTTGGGTTTCTTATATGATCAGACAATGTTTTTGGCTTGGTGTGCTAACATTTAATGTGCTTAGTATTGGTATTATTATTATTTGGATCATATTTTTTTTCTTTGTCCATTTTTATTTCCTCTTTCTCCATTTTGGAGCATTTAAATACTTTCATAAAAACATTTGGACATAAGTATTATTTTTGGTGTATTTTTTAAGTTTTTTTTTTAAAATTCTAGGAATACAAATCTGATATTCAATAGTTAGTGTTGTGGTAAAATGACCAAAGCAGTTAGCTTTAAGGAAGTGGTTTTATTTTGCCCCATACTTCCAGAGATGCTAGTTCTGTGGGGAAGGGAGTATTACAGCTAACCTGTGGTGGAGCAAAGTTACTCAAGCTAGAGACACTGGTAAGGCTGGATTTCAATATTCCATTAAGGGATACGTCACTGATTTAGGGTATTCACCTCCGGTGCTAGCCCTGAGCTCCTAATGTCTACCATGATCCTACAGCATCACAGATTAACAATGACATCTTTACCACATGGGACTTTGGGAGATATTTAAGATGCAATGTGCTTAACGCAGTGTATAGATAATTAGTATGTTTATCACTTACTATGATGGTATCTCTATTTCCTTTGCTTACATTTTCTCCATGATACACTTGCCATGGATTCCACACTTACACAAAAATGAGTTTTGTTTCTTAAGGTATTTCCCTTTCTGGCCATTTTTGGATTTTTCTTACTTTTGCTATTTGCTCCCTGTGATATCCAAATGCCTTTATTTGGTGTTCCTCTCACTGAAGTTCCTTCAGGGTCTCTTAGAGAAGAAATAATAAAACCAACTTTTTAAATTGTCCTACACTAAATCCATCTTCATGCCTAAAGAATATTTTAAGAATAGGAATCATAATGAAGTTATTTCCTCTAAAAGCTTTATATTATTTTCTATTATCTACTGTAATCTTTGAATTCTTATTGGAAGATTACAGCTATTCAAGCTTGATTCCTGTGTGTGTGTTAATCACCTTTTCATTAGCTTCTTTCAATTTTTCTTTGTATTTATTTTCAGCAGTTAGATTCTAATGTGTCTTCAAGTTTATAACAATTAGAACTCTCATAACTTCATAAATCTTTTAATTTATGCATGTCTCTGAAAGTGGAAGTTTGTGCTACAGTGTTTTTAAAATGTTTTGCAAAAATTGCATCATTAGGCTGGTTTATGTTTTTAGATTTGTTTTCTGCTGAGTAAAGATTTATTAGAACTCATTTGTCTTAGTTTCTTTTCCTGTCACTATGATAAAATGTCCTGAAAGAATCTACTTAAGTGAGGAAAGGTTTGCTTTAGCTCACAGCTCTACACCCAGTCCATCACAGCAGGGAAGTCCAGACAACAGGTTTCTGAGGCAGTTCTATGGATTATGCCCGTGACCAGAGGAGAACAGTGAATGAAAACAGCTGCTGAGTTTTCCTTTGCTACTTATGCAGTTCAGCATCTCCGGCCAATTGTCCAGCTCACAATGAATATATTTTCCCACCTCAATCAGCGCAATGAGGGCATTATCCCATACACAAACCCAGAAGCCCTTCTCCCAGGTGAGTCTTAGACTCAGTCAATTTGACAGCACCAACCATCATACTGCTCACACTGTGTTCATGGCTAGACAGCATGGACATCAGTGATGGAGTCGAGGAGATGGAGACCTTCTTAAAATATCTACAGTCTGTTTCTGTAAGAAAACAATTTTTTTCATCATCCCTCATAAGAAAATTCCTTAGCAGGGTATGGAAGGTCCTGATAACCTGTTATTTCACAGCCTTTGGGTGTCTATATAGCATCTGCACTTTAGGATCTGTGGCTACTAAGAGTCTTTTATATCTTGTGTCCAAACACATTTTTTCGTTCTAGATGCTTTCAATAACTGTCATCTTACCATCAGTTTTGTTCTCTAACACTAGAGTTGCCATATTCTATTCAGACCTTTTCTGAGTTCCCTAAGTAATAATACCATGTTTCTGTGATAGCCTTTATTATCTGTCTGCTATTGCACCTAACCCAGACTCCATAGCTGCAAACTCGGAATGTGCAGATTCAACCAACTGTGGATTGAAAGGATTCCAAAAATGCATTCATGTTAAACATAGAAAGTTTTCTTGTCACCACTTTCTATATAATACATTAAGACAACTATTTACCTGACATTTGGATTATGCTATAAAAACAGCTAGAGATGGGTATTGGTCACATGTTAGTCTTTCACCACTTTACGACCTAAGGGACACAAACAATGGCAGAATTTGATAACATCTGGGATCTTGAAACTCATCACTATTGTAGACCTGGAGATGATTGCTTATCTCAGGATAATTTGGGAACTATATGGACAATAAAATTTAAAAAGAAATCAAATGAAAGTAGAACATTGTCTTATTTTTATTTTAACACCTGCAGGATAGTAATTGTTTTATTTTGTCAGCCTATATCCCATTCTTGTTCCAGTGATTGCTACTGATACTAAGTTGGAAGCTTCCTATGCCCTCAGTCCTATATCAGGCAGTAAGGGAAACAGAGGATATACTTACAGTACTATGATTACACTGAGGATACATGGTATATTAGCAGAACATATATGATAGCTGATATGGGCTCACTGAAGATGTAAGACATGTTATCAGTAGCTGAAAACCTCAGTAGAAGCCACAGATAATATAGTAAATGATTGGAAGAAGAGATGAACCATCCTTGTTTTTATGTTTAAGATCTTCATCTGAAAATTCTTAACTCAGTTTATTCATTTAAAGGTTTCTCTGCATATCACATAGTTGAGTTTCTACCTTAAAAGATAAGAAGAAAAAAATTCTACCATGTTATTAGTTGCAAAGCTAATTTAGACCTGGATTTTTATACAACACTTAATCAAGTGTGAAATGAAAATAAACATTAGCATTATTATATTGTTTATAGCATGTATATATGACTATTGGTTGCTAAAGGATATTTTTTAAATGGATTTTCTTTTGATTTCAAAAAGAGGTAAATTACTTGAGAGTGGGTTTTTAGGTTCCAAAAGACTCATGCTATTTTCTCTCTCTCTCTCTCTCTCTCTCTCTCTCTCTCTCTCTCTCTCCCTCTCTCTCTCTCTCTTTGTGTGTGTGGAGGGGGGTGGTCTTCTTGCTTCCTAATTGTGAATTGACAAGTAAACACCTAGCTGCTTCTGCTACCATGTCTTTGCAGGCCTTTCATGTGCTCTAACCTCCTATCATTATCTCTAAATTAAAGACTTTCTTCTTAGGTTGCCTTGGTCATGGTGTCTTATCACAGTAATAGAAAAGTAATGAAAACACACAGGTTTAAGTCACTGTACTGGCTCCAAATATCCCAATGAACCAAATAACAAACAATGTCACAAACAAAATTGTTCGCCAAGCAATATCTGTATATTTGTTGGATATATTCATTTTAAAGGACTTCTTTCAACCACTACTGGCTATTTTCAGCAAATGATTATCATGACACATGTAAAAACATACATGCATTACTCTGGATTTGTAGCATAAAAGAAAATATAATTTAAGATTATTTCTATGTGTTATTTTAGGTTATAAAAATTGATTATATGGGCAATCTGATGCATGCAAGGTTGGTTGTAACATGGTTGTCTTAAAGGAAATTTCAACAATAAACTAATACATAATGGGTAAAATTCTCAGTTTTAAGTGACCTCAAGGTATAGAAACTCTGGCTGTGAAGTCCAGCAAAAGTTATAGTTTCTTAGACTATAAAACATACTTTGTCATAATGCATTATAAACTGAAAGGGAACACCAAAGACTAGAATATTCACAAATACAGAAATAAATAGGTTCCTTATTGTATGGCAGGCACTAGTCCTTTGATTGACTTTGCTGGAACCCCTGGTATTTGTTGGTAATTTGACAAATTCTCTGTCTTGAACAAGTCTAATTGTTCTCTTCAGTTAGTGGAGTGAGGGATGGAGAACCTGAATTCCAAGTCTCTATACTATTAGTATAATTAGGTTTTAAACTTATTAGTCAGTACTGGAGTATAAGACTTTCTGTTTAAAATGTAGTTTGATTATCTGATTCTAATACATTCTTCTCAAGTATTTTAATAAAAATATACTTAGAATCTAGGTCTTATGAGTTATTAGGAAGTAAATGCTTGTTGAAGAAATGTGGGATTCTGAGTTCCATAGGTATTCCAGTACCTATAAAGAAAGCCAAGCAAAGTACACACTTATTGCAAAGTGCACACTTATTTCAAACTGCTGAGAAACCAGACAGAGGAGAAAACCCCATACTTGTTGGCCAGATAAGGCAGCTTAATTGGTGAGCTCCAGGCTAATAGGGAATTCTGTCCCCCAAATTAATGCTAAGTGTGTTTAAGCAATATCTTTTACATTGACCTCCAGAATCCATATGCATATTCATATTGTACACATATACCACACAAAAATTTATTTATAATCCAAACAGTAGAGAAGAGCACACAGGACTGGGATAATGGGGTATTGCATCCACACAACACAGACTGTTTTTGTGAGGGTGACTCAGAGGATATAAACATTCAGAGCTCTATCCTGAACACTGCCTGTGGCATGACTATCTGGTAGTATTTTTTATGTATGAAATAGAATTGATCATCCTATTGAAATTGCCAAGGAAAAACAGTAATGTTCTACCATCTGTATGACTGAAAGTCCTACCAACACATCAGGAAATCACACAGGGTCAGCAAAAGCTATCAATCATGCAGAACTGAGACTCTATGGAGGGTTGGCCCTGAGGAATGCTGCCCAACATAAGATGGCATGAGCCTGGGAATGGGACCTTGCTTGGCAATGATCAATGTCAGGGTCAACTGCTAATGCCCTACAGTCCATAATTCATGGAAGATAACAAAAGTATTAAAACTCAAACAGGTTAAAATATATATATTGAAAAGTGAAGGGAGTCAAGTCAGTGAGAATTGAAAGCAAACACTTCTAGAAATGATCCCACGGGGAGTTGATAGAACATTTCTGGAGGTAATTTCACATACTCAATAGGACATTAGAGACATAGCACGGCTCCAAGTTGAACAAGACACAGTCTCTGCTGTAGGGAAGGATAGAAGACTATGAACCAGAAATGAGAGGGTAGAGTGGTGTTAGCACTGTGAAGGCAGAAGGTCAGAGGTGCAGCTGGTGGGGACCTCAGGAAGGTTTTCTCACCCCTGGGTTCTCTGTGAAGGGTGTACATCACTATAGCACAAATAAGCCTTTGTTATTTAGTCCTTAGATTTATTTAAGTAATAATATGTTCTTTTATTTAAGTTTAAAACAATGTTTTCTAGATATTAAGATCATCTTATTTATCACAGTACTTTCATTCCGAGTCTTATGACTGCATAGTGTAGGTTTCTTTTAACTGCTGAGGAAACCAAGGAGTCATGACTTTTTACTTCCACAAAATGGATTTTGAGATACAATTGCATAGCTAGCCAGCCTGTGTCTACAGTTTAACTCCTAATAGTTATATGTCCTTGAACAAACGAATCCCTGTACAACACTTCCTTCTTCATAAATACGTTTATAAAAACCATCTTATTATGTCCCAAGTTTTCATAGGGAGGCAAGTGGGAAGCATTTATTCTACTGTCTAGTAACAAATACTGAGTGAACTGTAGAAGTTATCACATCAAAATAACTGCAGCACAGGGAAAGTTAGAGTGATGACTAAAATTGACATCCCTATAAAACTAACAGGATGTCTACCTCTTTTCTCATGGTGGATTGTGCTAAAATAATTCTATAGATTTAGAAATTAAGCCAACAATTAATGTTGTAATAGTACATAAAAGAATGTAATGCAAAATATAATAATTTTGAGAGGTTATCCAAATAAAATAATTATCTAATGAATAAATGATATATAGAGAGACCCTTGAGAAAATTGACAAAAATTTCCTTTTTCTGCATAAAAGAATAAATACATTTAATTCACCTCATTTATGATTTCCCCCTGAAATGAGATTTTCATTTTTATATGTCTTATTCCACTTATTAGTTTGTAAAAACAGTTTAACAAAACCTGAGTGATTGAAAGTGAAAGGAGGGGTACAATAAAAATAAAACAATTGTTACCATAAACTAAATCATTGACTCTGTGATTCAACAACTTTATTTAAAATATACATATACCCTAATTTCTTGAGGTGAATTTGAATCTTATTAATATATACAATATATTTCAGATAATATTCAGAATATATTGTATATATTTGCATATATATATATGTGTGTGTGTGTGTGTGTGTGTGTGTGTGTACACTAGTACATGTCCTAGGGTGGATATGAGATTTCAAAGAAATAGTAGCTCCACCCCATGATTTGAGATGTTTTGCAATTATTACATGTATTTTGAGCAATGTAAGGATGACTAGAGCTGTGTGTAAATCCCTTATTTATGATATCATTATAGATTCTCTTTAACCTCTTTCAATATGACTTTAATTGTATATAGTAAATGTGCATCCTGTAATGAATTCTTCATAGGATTTTATTTATTTATTTATTTATTTATTTATTTATTTTAGAGTTTGAAATGGACTTTATTCAGAACTCTGATCTACCAAGTTAGCGTTTTCCACCAACTCGGGGAGCAGAGACCTTCACAGGCTTCACAATCTTTTGTTTAGGTGCTGCTTTTGTGGGGGGCTTGGCAGCAGCCATTGCGGTCTTCTTGGATGCCTGCTTAGCCTTTTTTGCTTCCTTGGCAGCCCTGATGGCTTGCTCTCGCTGGGCTTTCCTAACTTCTGGTTTCTGATTCCTCTTGGCCATTATATCAGCAAGGGATGCACCAGTGATGGCCCGCTGGAGGATTTTATAACAAGAATAACTTTGACTTTCATTGATGAATGAAATTAGATAATATCATCCATGCAAACTTAATCTAAACTATAAGTCAATATTAGGAAATATTTCTATGGTCGAAGATAACATGTGTGTTTTCTTCTTTGTTTCTTCCATCAGTAGCATGAATAGCATTTCTCATCAATAATTTTCCATTATCTCAGGTAGTCCAAAAAGGTTGAAGAGGTGTTTATATAAATATACTTAATGATCCTTGAGAAATGCATATGCCTGATATCGGTACAACACTCCTGGAGCATGAATCTACTGTTACCAAGGATAAATAAAGTTTTCGAAAGTATATTGCATATAGGTTAATGTTGGCAAAGGTTAAAAACATCAAACTCTGAAATACCACGACCTGACACTAATGACCCAATAATAGGTTGGCATTTGCGATTCTTCCTGGGGGGTAACAGCCCACCATATGCAAAGATCAGCTTCTGCATTTAGCTGCTTATCTCAAAGGAAAAAATATGAGTAATAATAGTGCAAGGGAGGTTAATAACAGGTACAGGCTTAGCCTAGCTTTTATCAGTCCGTTTAGAAAATGAACTGAGAATTGCTGTCAAGTTGATTGGGAAGGGGAAAGGAAGAATGGACCCATATGGGAGCCATCAGTCAGCTTACAGTGTGTGCATGAAGGTTGTTTGCAAGGTTACCTGGGCTGATACAACAGAAGCTGGAATTTGCATGTCAAAGCTTTGTTCCTTTTATAACATACTGCCATACAAATCACTGGCCCTGGGGCTTAAATTTCACAGATGTCTAAACTCATTTAAAAATTAAAGTGCAATAATTTGTGATCCACAATGCACCTAATCATTCCAAAAATTTAGGACATTTTGTTTTGTCATTAACTTCCATTCTTCCCTGTTCTTGCCACTTAAAATTCTAATGTTTCACTGCCTTATCTTAGATTTTTCCTTTGAAAACTAATATATCCTTTGATAAAAATTGTATTCTTTGAGGCCATTGTACTGTTATTAAAGTGAGGAGACTCAAAATTCATATTTAAGAATCACAACTAAAAATAATTCAGCATTAAGCTTACTACTGTATTTTTCTAGACCATGAAAAGAAATGTATTTCAGAGGTGAAACATTTTCGTATTTGTTATTTATTTAATTATTATTTCAGTCTCCAGCATAGCAATTTCAGAATGCATGGTGAAGACTATTCACAGTATACTTTGTTCTGTTAATTGTTTCATCAAAATAAATAACCTTACAATTCCACAAAATATTCTACTTTCAGTGACCCAATAAATGTATAATGACTTGCTACAAATTATATTTATTAGCATTGTGATTAAGTAACACCTTTTCTTCAGTAAAGCTGAAGACATTTCATAATAGAATATTAGCATCACACTCATAGGAAGTTCTTCCAGAGGCTGAAACAAGAAGGGATTTGCCCTCCAAGCCTAGACATGTATTTGTGATGTTAGTCTGTACTATGGAAAGGTGAAAAGCAAGCTTCACTTTTAGTCATGGTTTTCTTCCTAGTAAATTTACAATTAATTCTGATTCAATGTTCTGTGGTTTATATTGCTGGAATTTGTTCCATTTTACTTGGTAGATTCATCCCACACCTTTGGTCCTTTCACCTTAATACTCATCATCAAAAATAAACAACTTGCTGGTTCTGTCTTCCCTTCACATGATAGGGTAAGTATTTTCTTCCAAAAGTGCAGAGAATGAAATGAGCCTGGAGACAAGACAGGCTTAACGACTTGCATGTTTAGCAATAGAGGGGAAGATAGGTCTATGATTGCACAGAGGCTATATAGGGAAAATTTAGAAATGAGTTTCAATTCAGGTCAAAGACTAGTCCAAATCCCTCACTGTACAGGTATTCCAAGGTTATAATAATAAATCAGAATTATTTTTATTGATTTTTATTGTGCTCTACATTTTTCTCTGCTCTCCTCCCTGCCTCCCCCTTCCCTTACAACCCTCTCCCAAGGTCTTATCTTTTTCTACTACTCGTGTAGATTAAATCCATGTATGTCTCTCTTAGAGTCCTCATTGTTGTCTAGGTTCACTGGGATTGTGACTTGTGGGTTGTTTTCCTTTGCTTTATGTTTAAAAACCACTTATGAGTGAGTACATGTGATAATTATCTTTCTATGTATGCATTACCTCACTCAAAATGATGTTTTCTAGCCCCATCCATTTGCCTACAAAATTCAAGATGTCATTTTTTTTCTGCTGTGTAGTACATTTATACAATGGAGTACTACACAGTAGAAAAAATCAGAATTATTTTAAAATAAACATATTTGTCTTTGTTGTAAATCTATAGCTATGAGTTATATCAAACATTGCCAAAGACTGATATGGAATCAGTGAAAGAGTACATTAATATTTATCCTGTCATTCTGCCTAAGACTGGAAGTCACCATCCTCAGTTCAAGAATGTGTATAAATTAATGATTCGTTTTCACCTATTTGCTAGAAAGATACTTTTAGATTACTTCAAAAATACATGATAATCCTAATGTCAAGACATTTTGTATATCTGTAATTTGCAGAAGCTGTTGTATAATTGCATAATGGAGGGTCTTGGTGTTTAAAAGCAAGTTGTTCATGATTTTAATCATAAAAAAGCATTGCATGGGGCTAGAGAGATGGCTCTGAGGTTAAGAGCATTGCCTGCTCTTCCAAAGGTCCTGAGTTCAATTCCCAGCAACCACATGGTAGCTCACAACCATCTGTAATGAGGTCTGGTGCCCTCTTCTGGCCTACAGGCATACACACAGACAGAATATTGTATACATCATAAATAAATATTTTAAAAAAGCATTTCATGTACCTTTTCCTCTTTCAGCAGTATATGAGGAAATTATTATTAGATCAATAAGTCATTCATGAATATTTGGCACATAATAAATAAGACAATAAATGAATAATATTTTCTGGTACTTTGTTAGACAGTATTTAACAGAAAAAAATGTAGTCATAATTTTCCATATTAATTTTGTATCGAAATACTGTTATATTAAAGCTAATACTATATGAACAACTAGATATTAAACAAAATGTTTACAATGATGTTTTGAAAAGAATCGGATTTCAAAATAATGCTATATGAAGTTAGTTCCAAAACCCAGCAAGGTCAAGAATAATTGATAAATACAAATTTTAACACATTTGATATTGGCATATAAAAATTATGCCCATGCAGTGTTGCCACATGCTTTTAATCCCAGAACACTAGAAGAAAGGCTGACAGATGTCTGTGAGTTTGAGGCCAGACTGGTCTACAGAGCGAGTTTTAGGACAGTCAATGCTACACTGAGAAACCCTGTATTGAAAAAAAAGTGTGTGCGTGTGTAAGAATATTTTACACATTGGAATTCATAAAAGACTTAAAAAATGACTGTTTTCTCTAGGGATTTAAATAATTTACTGTTTTTAAATGGTTTTGGAAATTGAGACTAGTTTTGTTTGCTGGCTCATGTTTCTATTTCTCTAAGAAGGGCCATTATGCTTCCTGTGATGAACATTCAATCTACAGATTACTTAGTAGAGCACAGCTCTAATGATACTAAGACTTTCAACTCATGTCTTGCTATTTATTCGTGTCTTTAATTTCTTTCAGTCATCTTTATAATATTGATGAGGCATACATTTCACATCCTTGGATTTTTTTGCGGTGAGCTCCCTGACCAGCAGGAAGGAACAGCCACCAGACGAGGATTCTTCTCAAATCACGCTTTATTGGAGCCTCTTGGTTGTAGGGAGAGCAGAAAGCAAGGGGCAAGGGGCTCTGAACTATAGCTGCTTATATAGGGAGTCTGCCTAGCAACTTTTGATACTTTGATACTTTAACTATTTTTCTGGAGACCCACCGGCAGGAAAGAAAGCAGGGGAACATCCCTGTCAATTACAGACCAGGACGTTCCCCTGCCGGTCAGGGGAAGTGTGGGCAGCTAGATCACAACAACTCACCCTGTTTTCCGGTGGAAGAACTGCAACCCTAATATGGAGTTATCTATCAAGCGAGGCTGGGGCCAAATGCCATCTTGTAATGGCAGCTATTCAAATCGGCTCCCAGCATTTTTTAACATGCATTTTCTTTTTTATTTATTGCATATGGACTATTTTCTGATATCTCATTCTTGGATTGTTCATTGTTGTATAGAAATAATCATATTTTGTACAATAATTTTATAATGTGCAAACTTGCTGAAAATAATAACTTAAGCAGCATGGTGCATTCTTTATTTTTGTCTTTATAAACTATTTTATCATCTTGAAATAGAGATTTTTATACTACTTTCCAATTTGGCTGCCTTTGTTTTTAAAACTAATTGGTAGGAACAGGACTTTGATTTTGATACTTAAGAGTGGTAATGAAGACCTGAGTCATTTCCTTCTGCTCTTTGTCTTCCATGTGAAGCCTATCGTGTTTGTTCTGGGTAGACTAAAGATTTTCATCACAAAGGTGTGTTGAGTAGGTTAATGTTTCTCTTTCCACTTCTGCTAGGATCGTCATGTGTTTTATTTCTCCTAAAATACATTAACTATTTTTTTAGTGCAGCCACCTAACCTTTGAATAAGCTGTTCTTGGCAGTGATATATAATAGTGCATTGTTTTCCCAATATTTTGATTATTTTGTTTAATATTTTAAAATATTTTATTGCATTTATATTTTATTTTGTTTTCTATTATTTTTAGTAGATCCCATGTGCATTGCATTCATAAGAAAAATTCATTCATATTTTCTTTTTGAGCTGTAAATTTTAGCCTCATAAAATGTGTTAGAGGGAAATGTTTTTAAAAATAATTTATTTATTTATTTAATTTTCACAGGCATTTGTGTTTTGCATGCATGTATGTCTGTGTAAAGGTGTTGGATTCCCCTGAAACTGAATTTACAGACAGTTATGAGCTGTCATTAGGTGCTGGGAATTGAACCCAGGTCATCTGGAAGAGCACCCAGGGCTCTTAACCATAGCCCTTAGACGTTTTTTGTTTGTTTGTTTGTGTACTTTTCTTCTTAAAAATATTGGAGAATTAATTTTTATTTTGTAAATTATTGGTACTCTTTTCATGTATTCTTTTAGTTATTGATTTTATTTTTCCACATTTATTGTGATGGAAAAGATCTCTTATGTTGGAATGGATTTGATGATATATACGCATATAGAATGACCACTGTACCTGACAGATGGGTAGGCATCACACTCTGACCAATGCTCTAAAAATACAGCCAGTTTTATCTTAGTGATGAATCTAAGCCTACCCACAAATAACCTAGTTCATATGTACAAGTGTATATGACTCCCTATATTTGGATACACAGTACTTTACTAAAAATATAACTTAAAATTAGAATGAGAAGGATTCCATTATATTGCTTCTAGCCAGGTAAAACTGTGTTAAGCAGTTTGTGGAAATACTGAATTTCATATTTGAAATTGGACCTCATTCCACCTAATCCCAGTCACTCCATCCTGTACCTTCCAGATAGCTATAAACTTCTGCCCTAATTGCACATGGCTTCTATGTTGTTGGGAGTTGCTATGGTATAAAGATTATGGAAGGTTTAAAGAGGGGAGAACTCCATCTCTACTGCTATAGGGAAGTTGTAATCTACATTGAAGTGAGACTCTTTGGTGGTGTGTCTGCTTTATCGTCATCCATGCTGAAGTATATAACTTCTAACCTATGTTCTATAGTGCAATAAACTCATTGGTATTCCCAAGTTGTACTTTGATGAAATTTTACTTTGCTTTATTGTTTTTGCCCTAAAAAAGGGGATTGAGGCTTCTTTACAATTCTCTAGGAAAAGAGTCAATATAAAATGTGGATAACATCTTTAAAATGAAAATACAAAATGTCGATAAATAGCCTTAACAATCATTATCATTCCTATCATAAAAGAATATTTTTCCATAGAGAACAAAATTAAACAATGATACAATGCAGTAGAAATTCATGCAGATATGGACAATTTCCCTTTTCTTCTAGAGTATGATTTGTAATTGTATGTACATACTTCTTTCTTGAAGTGCCTAACTGTAATATGACAGTTTAATTCTAGTTGAATATTTCATGTAGCCATTTGTCTTAATTGCATGTATCTAAAATCATATCTAAAATCATAAACTTTGTAAGGAGTCATTAGTAAAGGCTGTTTGAAACAGGATTTTCTCAAGCATGTTAATTTAATTTATATGTGTGACAGGAACACCCAAGCTCATAATGTATGCAAAAATAGGGTCACACTGTACCAGTACATGTAAAAAAGTTTTATTCAATTGTGAAATAGACTCATAAATATACTCTGTAAAGGACTTGGCCCCACTATGCAACCAGATTTTTAACCTGTGATAACATATAACACTATCTGATAGAATTGCTTTTAAATTAATATCTGGGTCATACTAAAATATAACATTCTGAAAGCCTGATTAAGTCATTAGATTACATTTATGCACAGATCAGATCTACTTTAGTACCTTTCAAAAATATAGTAATAGATATAGAACTTAGTTTTTTTCACATTATCAATTCTTTATAATTACCAAAGTTTGTTCTGACTTGGTATGTGTAGATTAATTTAACTTACAACTTAGTTTATCTAGTTCTAAAGTATTTGCTGTTCACTTTGCATAGTTGTGATGTTATAAGGGCCATTATAAAATAGTGCTAGTTCTTAAGGATTTTATATGCTACAGTGTTGTATACAAGTATAGGCGTTTATTGCTTTTATTGCTGGTGTGACTGTAGTGAAATGCATTCATTAATTTTAATTTATGAAGGTTGTATTATATAGTGCAGTAATATAGTTGGTATAAAAAGTAGTGAATAAATATGAATTTGGCCCTTGGACAAGAGAAGTTTTCTATGCATGACTTTTTATTCAAAAATTCTCAAATGCATTACTTGTTTTAGTTATTAGTACTTTGGTTAAGGCTGTGTTTAATTTTATCTTTTGATAATATAATTCCCCCAAAGGAATGAACACAGAATTTTAGTTGTGAACATATATTTTTTAGTTCTTCTCTTGACATGAATGAAATGCTCCCTGTACAATTTCCATAGTAGAAATTCTGAAATCTAATGTTGTTCTTCAATATAAAACAAAAAAATCTGAGGCATTTTCTTCAAAATCAAGAATATATCAACTCAAAAATCAAACAGAATTTATTTTAAATGAGTTTTGAGAGTATTTTATATTATTTAATTAAATCATATCAAATCATATTCACTACTTTTCATTTCTCAACTACTCCAAGATCCAATTCCTTTTCTCCACTTTTATTCTACCTTTTTTATTAAAAATATCTTTGACTGTTCCTCTAATTAGAATGCAGTAGTATATGTGAATCCATTAAGTTTTTATGATAGTTATAATGGTGGCCTGATTTTTCTGGTACAGGAATGCTACAAGTACATTTTAGTACTTTATGGTGGTAAGAGTTGGTCAACTACTGCCTATATGTGTGACATATCTGTAGTTTAGGAGGGTGAAATTTGGTCAACTGCATGTTATGCTGTGTGAAATATCTGAACTTTATGATGGTGAGTATTGGTCAGATTCACACATAAGCTGTATGATACAATCAGTACTTTATGATAGTAAGAGTTGGTTAACTACACATTTATTTTTTCATGCATAGTCTTTCATTGATTTTATTGAGTTATACTTTTTTCTCCTTTCCTCCCTTTCTCTTTCTGTTCATTAATATTTTAATTATTTTTGTTCTAACTCCTTTCCTATAGTTCTGAAATATATACACACTAGAAAAGGCCTTGGAAATGGAGGGGTTAGGACACTCCTGTATGAAGCTTTAGGTAGGGAAGGGAAAAACCATGGCTAGCTCAGCTTGATAGTCTGTTATCAAGAGAGACTCAAAATCCCTTTCTAGAGTGTCAATATTGCACAAAGAATGGCTGAACATTGAACTCTTTATAGAGGAAAAGCAAACTAAGCAAAAAAAAATTACTTTCAGACATAAAGGGACCCAAAGAATCCTTAGTTTTGAAATAGACAAAACAAGTCAAAGAATCTTGAGCATTCAGAATGAAAGCAGAAGCTGAGATTCAAGCAAGGGGTCGGTCTGTGAAAAAATAATGTTTGGAAATGGCATTAAAATTTTAACGAAGTGGATTTAGATGATTAAGCAGAGTTTCATCAGGGTCAGAGGTCATCAGAGATAAGAAACAGGCAGGGAACTTTAGGACCCCACTTTAGGTCACAGATGGTGAAACTCCAGATGGTGTCTGTCAAGTATTCAGTCGTGACCAGGGAGCATTGCCCAAATACAAAGCAAAGAGAGCTGGTCTGCACAGATCTGAAGGTCTGATAAGGTTCTTATGCACAGAAGCCTCAGAGCCCAGACGGAGTGAGTACCATGTGATACTCAATAGTTGATATATCAGTCCTCGTACACATCCAATGAACATTTAGTGCTGACTTTGTGGAAAGTCCTGTGATTGATAGGTTTCTGAACAATGACAGTTCATAAAATCAGGTTCCCCAGAACATGTCAAACTGAGGTTAAAAAGGCAAGCACATAAATAAAATAGCTGAGTAGCAGTGGAAAAAGATTCCTCATGTGTTAAAATCGCTTCACTCTGTGACATACCTTGGGATGACCAATCCCAAGCATTAATTCAATGGGATTTCAAACCACCACAAGTTAAAACAGAAGTAAAAGATCTACTTTAAACATGGGTGGTGTCATTCCATGAACTGGGGTCCTAGATTCAAAAGGAAGGATAAATAAAAGACTAGGTATACACTGTTCTCTGCTTCCTGGCTGTGGAATACAATGAGACCAGCCTATCCCTAATCCAGCAGCCTTATCTTTCTTTCTCTCTGGTATTATATCCATTGTTACTTCACTTCCTCAAATTCATTTTCTTTAGTATTTTTTAGCGGCAATTAGACAATAGTGCACACCTGTATCAAGACCCAGAAATATAACCTTTTATTATGTGCTCTTTAGATAGATATGGTGTGACTTTGCTTGCTTCAAGCTGTGTCTAGTGAACCCAGTATTTTGGAAGGTTTATTACCATACTCAGGTATACATCTCCAAAACGTAACAAAAGGGGTGACATAACCATTTGTTTTCATTGCAAATAAGTCTTGCAACCTAACAGGGATGCAGTAAATATGTAGATAATGTTTATGAAAATTTCAACTGTGCTTAGTGTGGAGAAAATTAGATTTTACAAATGCTTTCTTTGAGTTATTTGGGACTAAATGAATGTAGGACCTGGTGGGACAGAAACATCTGTCACCAGTCCATGGCATCAGCAATCCATCTCCGTGGTTGAAATTTCTGTGAAATTATTCCAGAGCCCCTCATATGCTACATAACCAGTGCAATCCTAATTACTATGTCAAATGTAATAGAAAATAATTTCTATTTTTAAAGATATTATAAAATGGTAATATATTAATTCATCGGCATAACTATGTGACTCATTTCCCATATCCAACTGCTCATAGTAAGAAAATGTCATTGTCATCAGCATCTACTATCATGGGTAACTTCTGGCAGCACACAATACCATTTCTACAAAACATAGAAGATAATATGTCTGAAATGTTTTCAAAACGTATTTGAGCACTTTAAAAATTCAAATATCATATGAGTTCATTTGCCCAATGATTTTTATAAAAACGAGCATGTAGAAATGTATATAGAACTTGGAGTGAAACCCATAATGGCCTTAGAGCCAAATCTGCCTGTATTAATAGGCACTTAAAAATAGAGCATCTGCCACACTCTCCCTCCAGTCTGTCACAATCATTTAATCAGGTAGTTATTTCAGTATCCCTTGCTATAATCATGAAAACATCATGTCCTATGATGCTGGACCACCCAACACTTTAAACTAACAAAACTTCAGTTCCAGGTACATTATAAAAATATTCCAAAACAAATAAACTTACCATTTTATACCTATGGTCACAGTTTCCTCAATATATTTATTCTTACTGATCATATTATTTACTACATTTTTCCTCCATAGTTAACCATCAATTATGGGCATGACTCTGATGTTTTGAATACATTTGGTTGCTGTCCCCAAAGTTCCTAACTTTGTTTAAAAGCTGCAAGGTTCTTTGTCCACGATTCCTTGTCCTCACATACATTGCTCTATGTTTTGATAGTGGCTTGAAACAATAGAATTCCATGAAGAACTGAGGAGATTGGCTCTCTGGGAAGGCACAGTGTACCCAGGATAGTAGCCGGTCCAAGGATAAAAGGGCCGATATTTTTTTAAAGTCACTTCTTTCAAGTGATGCAGAAAGATGGGAAAGTATGTGGACTGAGGACAGCAAACGAGCTGGCCATATCCATTAAGTCTAGCTGTGACTTTTAAGAGATTGTTTCAATTGAGCAGTGAGATTGGAAAGTAGATTGCATGACGCTATGAAGTAAATGAGCAGTTTGGAATTAAATGAAGTGTGAATGGGCCACTGCTTCGTAAAGCTTTGGGATTTCTTTTCTCTTCTTTCTTTTTTTTCAAAAAGTTGAAGCCTATTTTTAAAGATGGCATATGATATGAGAATCTAAATAGATAAGAAATACAAT
Source organism: Microtus oregoni (assembly GCF_018167655.1). Lineage (NCBI taxonomy): Eukaryota > Metazoa > Chordata > Mammalia > Rodentia > Cricetidae > Microtus > Microtus oregoni. The sequence continues at coordinate 46,377,121 of NW_024543060.1, forward strand.
TGATATTCTCCGTAATCTCTCTTGGTGGGGTTGGAAACCTCAGATTGTATTGGGACAACATGGCTTTCAAAGTAAATGTGGTGCATTCTTACAGGAGGTGTGGGAGGACAGAAAAGGAAGGAATCAGTTGTGCGTGAGGTACTTGCACCGCACTGTTTCCTTCCTCTTTCACCCTGCTTAACTGGGAGGGAAGCATAGTTAGAGAAACCTTTAGAGAAGGCTCCAGGCTAGAGGAGCTTAGTGGTGCCTCTGGAATGTCCAATGTGCTTCAGTTAGACCCTATAAAAAACAATCACAAGGAGGACCCTAAGAGAGACATACATAGATCTAATCTACATGGGGAGTAGAAAAAGACAAAATCTCCTGAGTAAATTGGGAGCATGGAGACCTTGGGAGAGGGTTGAAGAGGGGGATGTGAGAGGCAGGGAGGGGAGCAGATGGAAATGAACAGCTCAATAAAATCACATAGTCATTGGTGGCTCCAAAGCCTCTTGAACTACCAAATACTCATTTTTGTCAATGTTCCACATCTCTTTCAAACTGTGGTATTCTCTACATTGAGTGCATTCATTCAGAAATCCCAGAAATGATTACTTTAGGAATACATAATTTTAAAAAAATCTTTAAAGATAAAGAAGACTATTTGTCTTGGTGACAGTGTCCTTTGCTTTACAGAAACTTCTCAGTTTTAGTAGGTCCCATTTATTCAATGTTGCCCTTAAAGTCTGTGCTGTTGGGGTTACACATAGGAAGCGATCTCCTGTGCCCATCTCCTGTAGGGTACTTCCCACTTTCTCTTCTATCAGGTTCACTGTGTTCTGACTGATAGTGAGGTCTTTAATCCATTTGGACTTGAGTTTTGTGCATGGTGATAGATATGGGTCTATTTTCATTCTTCTACAGGTTGACATCCAGTTATGCCAGCACCATTTGTTAAAAATGCTTTCTTTCTTCCATTGTATACTTTTGGCTCCTTTATCAAAAATGAGGTGTTCATAGGTTTGTGGGTTAAAATTCGGGTCTTCTATACGATTCCATTGGTCAACTTCTCTGTTTTTATGCCAGTACCACACTGTTTTCATCACTGTAGCTCTGTAATAGAGTTTGAAGTCAGGGATGGTAATGCCTCCAGACAATCCTTTATTGTATAGGATTGTTTTGGCTATCCTGGGTTTTTTGTTTTTCCATATAAAGTTGATTATTGTCCTCTCAAGATCTGTGAAGAATTTTGATGGGACCCTGATGGGGATTGCATTGAATCTATAAATTGCCTTTGGTAGAATTGCCATTTTTACTATGTTGATCCTCCCAATCCAAGAGCAAGGAAGGTCCTTCCATTTTCTGGTATACTCCTCAATTTCTTTCTTCAATGCCTTAAAGTTCTTGTCAAATAGATCTTTCACTTCCTTGGTTAGAGTTACCCCAAGGGAGAAGATCTTCACCAAACCCGCAACAGACAAAGGTCTGATCTCCAAAATATATAGAGAACTCAGGAAACTAGACTTTAAAATGCTAATTAACCCAATTAAAAAATGGGGCACTGAACTGAACAGAGAATTCTCAGCAGAGGAAGTTCAAATGGCCAAAAGAAACTTAAGGTCATGCTCAACCTCCTTAGCAATCAGGGAAATGCAAATCAAAACAACTTTAAGATATCATCTTACACCTGTCAGAATGGCTAAAATAAAAAACTCCAATGATAGCCTTTGCTGGAGAGGCTGTGGAGGAAGGGGAACACTCATCCATTGCTGGTGGGAATGCAATCTTGTGCAACCACTTTGGAAATCGGTGTTTCGGTTTCTCAGGAAATTCGGGATCAACTTACCCCTGGACCCAGCAATACCACTCCTGGGAATATACCCAAGAGATGCCCTATCACATGACAAGAGCATTTGTTCAACTATGTTCATAGCAGTATTATTTGTAATAGCCAGAACCTGGAAACAACCTAGATGCCCTTCAATGGAAGAATGGATGAAGAAAGTGTGGAATATCTACACATTAGAGTACTATGCTGCGTTAAAAAACAATGACTTCTCAAATTTTGCATGCAAATGGATGGAAATAGAAAACACTATCCTGAGTGAGGTATCCCAGACCCAAAAAGATGAACATGGGATGTACTCACTCATAATTGGTTTCTAGCCATAAACAAGGGTCACGGAGTCTACACTTGGTGATCCCAAAGAAGCTAAGTAAGAAGGTGAACCAAAGGAAAAGCATATAGTTGTCCTCTTGGCTATGGGAAGTAGACAAAATTGCCGGGGAGAAAATTGAGATCTTGGGGGTGGGGTGGGATGGGGGTAAGGGGAGATGGGGAGAGAGGGGGGAGAGGGGGAGAATGGGGGGAGCTTGGGGAAGGGGGAGGATTGCGATGAAGGAAGGTTGAAGGGGGGAGCACAGAAGCACGGTTCTTAGTTAAGGGAGCCACCTTAGGGTTGGCAAGAGACTTGAACCTAGAGTGGCTCCCAGATACCCAAGCCGAGGTCCCCAGTTAGTTCCTTGGGCAGCTGAGGATGGGGAACCTGAAATGACCCTATCCTAGATCAATACTGACGAATATCTTGCATATCATCATAGAACCTTCATCTGGTGATGGATGGAGACAGAGACAGAGACCCACACTGGAGCACTGGACTGAGCTCCCAAGGTCCCAATGAGGAGCAGAAGGAGGGAGAACATGAGCAAAGAAGTCGGGACCACGAGGGGAGCACCCACCCACTGAGACAGTGGAGCTGATCTATTGGGAGCTCACCAAGGCCAGCTGAACTGTGACTGAAAAAGCATGGGATAAAACTGGACTCTCTGAGCATGGCGAACAATGAGGGCTGATGAGAACCCAAAGACAATTGCACGGGGTTTTGAACCTACGTAATGTGCTGGCTTTGTGGGAGCCTAGCCAGTTTGGATGTTCACCTTCCTAGAAATGCACGGAGGGGGGAGGACCTAGGACTTACCACAGGGCAGGGAAATCTGACTGCTCTTTGGGCTGGAGAGGGAGGGGGAGAGGAGTGGGGGGAGGGGGAGAAAGGTGGGAGGAGGGGGAGGGAAATGGGAGGCTGGGAGGAGGAGGAAATTTGTTTTTTTTTTCTTTTCTCAATAAAAAAAAGTAAAAAAAAAAAAAGGATAAAGAAGACCCAGAGTGGATGTAAAGGAGCAGCCTCTTGGACATGTGTGCTATTTACTCTCTTTGCTCCTTTGCACATCGAATATTTTATAAGAAGGTAAAACGATTAATATTTTCTTAGGATTTTAAAAGATCCCATTTGTGGTATGATAGGTTAAAAGTAGAAGTTGTACCCCAAAGTAAATTCTATGAAAAATATCTATCCTTCTAAGGATGTGTCTTATATTAACAGCATTTTTGTTGTTTTTTTCTCTTTTTTTAAATTTATTTATTTATTAAGGATTTCTGCCTCCTCCCTGCCACCGCCTCCCATTTCCCTCCCCTTACCCCAATCAAGTCCCTCTCCCTCATCAGCTCGAAGAGCAATCAGGGTTCCCTGACCTGTGGGAAGTCCAAGGACTGCCCACCTCCATCCAGGTTTAGTAAGGTGAGCATCCAAACTGCCTAGGCTCCCCCAAAGCCAGTACATGCAGTAGGATCAAAAACCCATTGCCATTGTTCTTGAGTTCTCAGTAGTCCTCATTGTCCCATTTGCTTGAATTTTAAAGTTGAAGCATTCTTCTCAAGCATTGAACTGAAAGAAGAAGTGTTTGACTTATAAATTATGATTTTGCTAATGGTGTTGAAATAATTCTCATAGCAGTAATGTGTAAGTACAGGGTTTTTCTCTGCCCTCATTTTATTAAAATATACTACAAATCTGATAAACCTATCTCCCCATGGTGTATAGCAGTAGGTGCTGTGGTCCAGAAATTTTGCCAGTGCCTCTTTCAAATTCCATACAGTCCATTAATCTTCAAAAAGGTACTCAATGCAAAAGTTTGAAGACAATCTTATAAGTGGAACTGTAAAAGGCTAACTCCACACATTTAGTGTGTGTTTATGTTGCATGTGTGTGAAGCTATGCTTTATAAAATTACATTTTTATTTTGAAATAAACTTACACTGATAAAAAGATTTCAGAGATAGTACCTATGTTGAAATCTGCCTAGTCACTCTGATGTTATCATACTCATAATCCCGATGCATTTCTCAAAACTAACAAATGAACATGGACACATCAAGACTACGAAAAATTCAAACTTAAAGTGAATTTTATCTATTTCTATCACTCACATCTTTGCTTCTCTTCTAAGATGCAGTTCAGGATACACTGCCATTAGCCAGATGACATTCAGATGTGAAGTCAGCACAGTCTAAGTGGACCACTTGCCTTCTCACAAGACTGCACTGTCGAGTATCAGCTGAAAATGATAGCTGATAATTATCTCAGTACCAAACTTTATCTAGTCACACTTGTTCAGATAGTTCTTTTTCAAGGTAATTAGTTTGTGCCTTATAAAATACAATGTAATAATTAGCAGCTTCGGCTAACTGTGCAATCAAGAACAAATACAATTGATTGATACGTAGAGTTTATACATACCTTTGTATGCTAAGACAAAATCATCTAACATTTTAAGGTTCAATTTACTAATCAGTACATTCAAAATGATGAAGCCCAACCCATAGAGTTAATAGGGTTTATGTAATGGAAGGAAACATCTGTGCTGTATCAGGAACAATGAATGCAGAGTGAACATTGCTATCATTATAACCATAAGTGATCCATGCTTAGAAGGTGTATTCCTGTAGACGTGTTGACCCATTTTAAATCCATTCATTCTGCTTTTCTTCGATGTGTCCAGGTTTATTAGATACTCTTCTTTGCAAGTTCTAGAATGTAAGACTGACCCTGATCTCAGGAAATGCATCCTAGTTGGAGAAGCAAAGTAAATTGTTGGTCAGCAAGCCAGCCTAAAGAATTTGTGTGCACGGTGCAGGAATAAGATGTGTCGTAAAGTTAGAGGTGGAAAATCTTGCTTTGCCAGCTCAAGGAGGTTTTATGACAGTCTGTGGCTGTTTCATATTTAGTTATCTTTTCTTATTCCCTGTGTAGATGGTTTATTCAATTCTGTAATGATTTTTTGGGGGGAAAGAGATTCATTAGAAGCTTTTGGAATTGACTTTGGGCAGGGTTCTTGGGTTTCTTTTTAATAATCCTCCCATATCCTCTTCTATGATTCTTCTTTCTTAGTAGAAAGCAAGTTATGCTTCAATTGACTTTCTGTCTGCTTAATAAATATTGATATATTGGATGCATTTAGGCATGACCATGTGTGATCCATCTTTAAAGGTAGAGTCATTTTGCTAGGAGGTTGCAATTTATTTATTCCTCATTCATTCTCACACCTTTGAGAGACCTCATTATGTAAATACTGAGAGCATTTGTGAAATGAAAAACAAAAGCAATATTTGCTTTTAGAAAAATAATAGCTATTGAAAACAAGATACCGTCTGAGAAGAGTGCAGTGAATATAGACCATATTGTGCACACAGTATTAGTATGCTGTCCTTTGATAATAAGAAAATATAATTGAAAGCAAAATGTGCGATTTTCTGGTTGCAAGAGCTCCAGGATTTTATAGCAACTGAGGAAATAAATGTATATAATTTTTTACCTAGGAGTATATGGAAACAAGATTAAATTATTCCAAAGAGAAAACATAATCATATGATTTTTTTCAAGGGCATTTCAGACATCTTACTGAGAAATATATGACACTATATTTAAATTAATATGTGGATTTTTACTTTTATGTGTTTATTCTGGCTGCTGATTATTGATGTCACATATTTAGTTGAGTATAAAAAATATAAGCACTATTTAAAAATAATTTAATGGAAACATTTACATTTTCCATTAAGTTTAAGTTGCAATTGACAAATCATTACATACTTTTATAAAATACTGCAGATTTTATATGTATATGTTGTAAAAAAACAACATAATCAAGCTCATTGATATATTCAGCACTTCACACAATTATCTTTAACTTTCCAGTGGTAAGAATAGCAAAGGTCACTTGGTACAATATTCTAGTGCATAACACTTTAATTATATTCACAATACTCTACAGCACATTCCCACAATTTATTTACCTATCTAAATCAACTTCTATATCTTTTGAGCTATTGCACCAAACTTCCAGCCTTTGGAAGCGACCATTTTCACTATCTGCTCTAATAAATTTGTTTTAAATTTTATATAAATGAAATCACACAGCATTTGTCTCCCTGAACTTAACTTCTTTTGCATGCCCTGTTGACCTTCAACTTCATCAATATTATCACTATCACAAGAATTCCTTCTGTTTTCAAGATGAATGATATTTCATTTTTCATACAATACAAAATATATAACAGAATACAAAATTATTAAAATGTTTCAGATGTTTTATACCTACCCATGTATAAATAAGTGCTTCTTTTGAATTCATATATTGACCACTGTGAATACCCTTAAAATATTTCCCCAGTAATAATACTTATAATTTTTCATATGCCTACATATATTTTTAGTATTTTTTATTTGTAAATGACCATCTTTCTATGATATCATGTAGTCTGTATGACTGAGAAAAGTTGCTGAATAATTTTGTATTGTGTGTCTCATCACATTGAATGATTCTGTGTCTTCTTTCATCCATCAGTAGCACAGGATAAAGAGACATATTTTTGCCAAAACGTTGTCTGGAGCAACTGCTCTGCCTATCAGTAAGCAGAAGCATCATTTTAATTGTTGTGCTGGATCTCATTTCATGCAGACTGCATTTGATCACCTCAATAAAAGTTCTTGTGCAGAATATCACGCAAGAAGACCAGTGGGACAATCCAGTCTGAACTCTATCTGAAGCTGGCCAAATCTTAGAAGTAGACAGGCTTCCTAACTGTTCGATAAAAAACTACTCACTTTTACCAATTTTATTAACTCTCTCCTTCCACATCTATTTTTGAAAGACCCTATAGACCCCCTCCTCAAAACCCGCAGCTAGCATGCTCCCGGGGGAACATCCTGTTTGCTTTAAAAAAAATTCTCCAGATCAGCAGCCAGCCTGCTCTCGTAAGAACTTCCCATGTGCTTGAGAGAGCAGGATGTCTATGAGATAGGAAGACTGCAAGGCAGGATGTCAATAAGATAGGACATCAACAAAGCAGGTTGACTGCAAAACAGGGTATCTATAAGATAGGCAAGGCATCCATGCTGAGAGAGGAAACCATTCATGCCCCCGCCTCATTCCGATCGACCGATAACCATGCTTTTGCTTCTGTAAACTTGCTTTTTGCTCTTCCCTATAAAAAGACCTCCCCCCAGTCTGCAGGCGTGCAAGTCCTCCGAAAGACTTTGCTGCCCGCAGGTACCTGTGTTTACTCAATAAACCTCTTGCTAATTGCATCCTGTGGTCTGGACTCGGAGTGTCCTGGTTCTGGGGACTTCATTGGAGGAAAAGGTCCTCTCTGAGGGTCTTTCAATTTTTACATATGCTTTTTTTATAAAAAATAATTCCTTTTTTTTTAATTTATTTATTTATTAAGGATTTCTGCCTCGTCCCCACAACCGCTTCCCATTTCCCTCCCCCTCCCCCGATCGAGTCCCCCCCCCTTCATCTGCTCGAAGAGCAATCAGGGTTCCCTGACCTGTGGGAAGCCCAAGGACTGCCCACCTCTATCCAGGTCTCGTAAGGTGAGCATTCAAACTGCCTAGGCTCCCACAAAGCCAGTACGTGCAGTAGGATCAAAAACCCACTGCAATTGTTCTTGAATTCTCAGTATTCCTCATTGTCCGCTATGTTCAGCTAGTCCGGATTTATCCCATGCTTTTTCAGACCTAGGCCAGCTGGCCTTGGTGAGATCCCAATAGAACATCCCCATTGTCTTAGTGTGTGGGTGCACCCCTCGTGGTCCTGAGTTCCTTGCTCGTGCTCCGTCTCCTTCTGCTCCTGATTTGGACCTTGAGATTTCTGTCCGGTGCTCCCGTGTGGGTCTCTGTCTCTTTCTCCTTTCATCGCCTGATGAAGGTTAATATTCCTGAGGATGCCTATGTGTTTGTCTTTGGATTCACCTTATTTAGCTTCTCTAGGAACATGAATTATAGGCTCAATGTCCTTTATTTATGGCTAGAAACCAAATATGAGTGAGTACATCCCATGTTCCTCTTTTTGGGTCTGGCTTACCTCACTCAGGATAGTGTTTTCTATTTCCATCCATTTGTATGCAAAATTCAAGAAGTCCTTGTTTTTTACTGCTGAGTAATACTCTAATATGTATATATTCCATACTTTCTTCATCCATTCTTCCGTTGAAGGGCATCTAGGTTGTTTCCAGGTTCTGGCTATTACAAACAATGCTGCCATGTTATTACAATATTTGTGTTTTCTGAATATTTATAGAAGCAATGTCACACTATTGAGCTTGAATGCCACAAATAATGAACACATATTAGGAAACAAATGTTACGGGAGGTCCTCCCACTCCTCCAGCCTATCACCGCTGAGATACCAGCCCATTGGGGCGTGGTCTCTCTCCCTTTAAAAAAGCAACCACTTCCCTCTCCTCTCTCTCTTCACTTCCTGCTCCGCAGGCTACTAGACTCCCTTCCTGGTTGTGCAGAGGGCTGACGGTGATCTGTAAGTTTTTTTCCCCTTTAAATAAATATCACCCTATTAATCATAATTCCAAACTGGTGTGGCATTGTTTATGACTTACGCCTTCAAACAAATGATAAATAGCTAACTGGAAATTCATAGTAAAATGATACTTGATAATTCGATGTGAAGGGAAGTTTTAGTAAATAGTATTTGGATGAATGCTCAAGTGACTGGAACATACCATAATTAAGAGAATAATTAGATGAAGTTTTTATGTTGTTATAAGTTATTTTTAGGCTGGACATGTTAAAATAACCTAATTTTAAAAGTTGAGAGACAAAAGAAAACTGAAACATTTCAAATAACTTGATATACTTTTTTTATTGAAAAAATAATGCAAATGGTTGTTATATTTCTAAAAGTGCTGAACACATACAAGATTCTGTAGGAGGATTTTGATAATTTTGTATTACAAAAGAAAGTTCCTAAGATTGAGCAGCAAACGTGGCCCAGGTCTTGCTGACTTTTCCTCATTCCAGAGCAATTAGGAATTGAAATTAAGAAAAAAACTATGCCCATGGTTTACTCAATTACTGCTTTGTACCACATGGGTATGGAATGCATTATCCCGGCTCATTTTCTGAACATTAAGTATCAGATCCTGGTGGGATGTCGCTCTGTATGTTGTGAATCTGTTTTATTATCAATTGTTAGTAAAGAAGCTGATTTGGCCAATAGCCAGGAAGAATAGATCCAGATGGGATATCCAGCCAAAGATAAAGGGAAAAGAGAAGGCTGGGTGGGGAGAAGCCAGCAGTTGCCAGATAATCAAATGTGAGGTAACAAGCGACGAACCTCGTGAGACAAACAGTTTGCCACTAATATTAAGCCGCAGAGTGGTAATTCAAGAACTTAAAACCAGAAGAGAAACCTCCTTTATAGATCCTGGCTGGTGGCACTTGTTGGGAAGGGTTTGGAAATGAAGAGGAAGAGTGCAGTTGAAGGGAGTTAGCTACAAGAGGCCTCTTCCTCTCTTCTTCTGCGGTCTGTCCATCATGTTGTTGGCTGCTTCCTTTGCTTAGCTAACTCTGAAGTAATTACTTCTTTCAGTTTCTTTGTACCAGGTACTTTGTCACGGTAATGCAAAAATAAGCCATATACTATTCATGCATTGTGAAAAGAAAGGGAAGGGACAAGGAATTATTGATTTGTCTTAGTACTAGTATCATCCTTGAAGTAATAACATTTATTGAGCTCTGGAAAATGGAAGGTTCTGGTGTGGGTTAAACGATGTGTAATCCAGGTGAAGGACAGAACATTGGATTCTTAGATGAAAAGGAGCAGGGAGAAAACAGGAATTTGGAGAAATCTAAGTGACAAATCTTAGAATCCAGAATAAATACAATAAACTATATGATATGAAGGCATACAGCTGTGAGATCTAAAGGTCACTACCCTCATTCCAACACAAAGAGGTTGTTGGTCAAGGTGGAAGATGGAGGGCCGACAGCCAAGGTTGACCTTTAACTTCCACAACTGTGCATGTAGCTACAGACACCCACATGCACAAAAGGCTTTTTAATGTGAGTTCTCTAAATATATAATTTTTGCTCCTAAAGCAGTATTTCCAAATGATTTTATTCAAGAACCCAGAATAAGGAAACCAATATACAGAAGAGAAAAATAACCTTGTAGTGTTACAAGAGCATTTTCTTCATGGCTCCCAGAGGTCAAAGAAGTGGGACATCTTGAGAATTCTCCACTCCCTAAAGAATGCTGCACCAGTGTCATTTCCTAGAAACCATGCTGAGAACAGTAATAGACTTTCGTCTCTATCTGTCCCAAACCAATAATACCTAAAAGTCACACAGTCCCCCAAATTTCATCCAGGGAAAAAGACCTTTTTGCACTAGAGATAGTCACAAATAATTCACATCAAAGCAACACAGCAGAAAAACGGGAAAATTATTAAAAAACAAAATACAGATTGTTTGTCTAAAACTTATTTTTCCCATATATTGAAGCTCTTTCATTTTTCACACTATATCAAATTTATATATAAAGGTCTACTTTTGGGCCAGACAGAAAATGTCCTGTAGGTATGTTTCCTTTGTCTACTACTCCCTCAGTCCTCAGTTATTTTTTAAAACTACAGAATGATTGCTCATACAAAAGATAGGAAATGATATCTTCCCATGTCCTGCTATAATCAGAACCAGAATCACTTCTTTGGGACACCTAACTTACTGTTCCTCAAGAGTGGGATTTCTAGGTTGTCATCAACTTGATATATGACATTGAAAAATGTATGCATTCTTTAAAGTCAAGAAATTTAGCGAATTTGTCAAGTTATGTGGGGAAAATCAAGAGGAGAATTCCACTCAATTCCAAGACTTTCTGCATTTTAACGTGCAGCTCTTTTCTCTTGAAGTGTTTGGGCATGAATTCTTCTCTTGTCCCCCCACCCCCAGCCCCGCTCCCTGTTCCCTTTCCTTCTTTTCCCCTTCTTTTGCTCCCCCTCCCCCTCCTTTGTTGTTATAACTTATATCAGTTATCTGGAACTCTTTTACTTTCAAAGTACCTTCAAAGTATGTTTACTAATCTATAACTAAAAGTAGAGAATGAATTGTAGGAAAAAGAACGTGTTCTCAGACAGAGCTTTGAGAGTGAGAGAACAGCAAGTGGGGTTGATATTGTGCAGGAGGACGGATAGAGCACTAAAAGCTTTCACAGAATGATAACGGGGATATTGAAAAGAATATTTATTATATTCATGAAATAGTTATCTTTTTGACTAATGAAATGCAAATACTGAAGGGTGTGTATGGATGTGGGTGTACTATAGCTAGAATAACAAAAGAAGGGGAAAGTACAGTTTAGTGTTTGGACAAAGTGCTACAGAGCGTGAAGTCTTCCACTAACCCATCATAGAACTTAGGACAATAACTGTAAAAAGACATCAGATAAACATATAAAATTATGCAGGTGAAAACCAGCAAGGAGAAGTTGTTTATATATTTAAAAGTTGTTTAAAATAAGGAAAGTTATGTTTGAAGACAGATTAATCAGGTTCATGGCTACAGCGTAGAATGCACTTACAGTAGCATTCTAAGGACATAGAAGGCATGGGAAATTATTTTAAAAATCTGCTTTTGCTGTTTTGTGTGTATTGAGGGGTTTCTATTCTTTTTGTTTTTAATTCTAAATGTAATAATCCATCATCATATTAGGAAATAAATCAGTGGTCCCATGAGATTTGGTAAGTAGTAACAGCATATTGAGCTTGAACACCTAAGCTCTTCCATAAGGCCCTGAATTATATAGGAATAGCGCGGTGACTGTGCTGCCGTGGAAGCAATGGCACTGGGAGAAACTGCTGTGGACACTCCACTTGGAATGGTCTCAGCCGCTCTGCTCTTACCCCAGACCTTCAGAAGGTGATAGTGAACGTTTCCAGTGTCCTATTGATATTACAATTGTCTAACTTGAGGAAACATGAAATCTTAAGAAAACAAAGAAGAAAACTTGCCTTTTTTTGTTTGAAGTGAATAAATTGAGGTTTATTTATCAAATACAAACCAAAGATTTTGTAATGATTCTTTAAGGTTAAAGGGCTAAAAGCATTCGTTTGGTGAGAATGAGATTTATACTCAATACATATTTTAAATGGACTTCTGTTGAAAATGAAAAAAAAAAGTTTATTAAAGGGTTTCATTTAAGGGGTTAGAGACATGCCTCTGTGGTTAAGAGATCTGGCTGCTTTGTTTGATTGAACTGTTTGTAACTCCATTTCCAGGGGATCCTATGGGTCCTTTTGGCCTCTGTGATTAGCACATACACACACGGTACATAAACATACATGAAGGTAAAGCAACCTTATGTATAAAATTAAAATAATTTGATTTTATTGTTAACACCTTTTAAAAACAGCAAAATTAGACAACTATGTGACTGCTCCAGGCATGGTTTTCCCGGTAATCATTCCGGCACGGAACATTGGCTTTAAGGACAAACTTCTGCCTTACTTTAAGAAACCAGACTACATTCTGATTTATTGTGTGTGGAAACTAACTCGTCGAAAAGAGTGAGGTCACTCTTTTTGTGAGTTTGTATGATTTTTAAGTAGTTACTGATCTTTTTTTATGAGAATTTTTTTTATTTTTATTTTTTTTATTGAGAAAAGGAAAAAAAAACAAGTTTCCACCTCCTCCCAGCCTCCCATTTCCCTCCCCCTCCTCCCACCCTTCTCCCCCTCCTCCCACCCTTCTCCTCCTCCCCCTACTCCTTTCCCCCTCCCTCTCCAGTCCAAAGAGCAGTCAGGGTTCCCTGCCCTGTGGTAAGTCCAAGGTCCTCCCTCCTCCGTTCATATCTAGGAAGGTGAACATCCAAACTGGCTAGGCTCCCACAAAGCCAGCACATTACGTAGGATCAAAACCCCGTGCCATTGTCCTTGGTTTCTCATCAGCCCTCATTGTTCGCCATGTTCAGAGAGTCCGGTTTTATCCCATGCTTTTTCAGTCACAGTCCAGCTGGCCTTGGTGAGCTCCCAATAGATCAGCCCCACTGTCTCAGTGGGTGGGTGCACCCCTCGTGGTCCCGACTTCTTTGCTCATGTTTTCCCTCCTTCTGCTCCTCATTGGGACCTTGGGAGCTCAGTCCAGTGCTCCAGTGTGGGTCTCTGTCTCTATCTCCATCCATCACCAGATGAAGGGTAGTTACTGATCTTAACAGTGTTTTAATTAACTGTGCACTGTTTCAGACAGGACTGAAAGTGTTGCTTTCTTCACTCCCCATATTTACCAGAGAATACACATCCAGCCTCAATATATCAATGTGTGTGATATGCTCCGACTACAAAGATCTCTGGGAGACCTTAATGGAAAATAAAACTCAAATGGAAGCCATATACATTTAGCCTAGGAAATACAAACTGTTTATTTCTTCATGAAGTCAGTATGTGAGATTTTAAATATATTCTGGATAGCAAAATTTGATACTCTTGATTCAGTATTTGATGTGTGATCCCCCTCTGTATGCTGTGAATACCATTGATTAATAAAGGAACTACTTTGGGCCTATAGCAGAGCTATAGGGGAACAGAGCTAGGCAGGGAAATCTAAACTGAATGTTGGAGGAAGAAGGCAGAGTCAAGGAGAAGCCATGTAGCCCCACCAGAGACAGTAGGTGAAACTTTAGCCAGTAAGCCACAGCCACGTGGTGATACACAGATTAATGGAAATGCATAAAATTAATATGTAAGAATTAGCCAATAAAAAGCTAGAGCTAATGGGCCAAGCAGTGATTTAAATAATATCGTTTCTGTGTGATTATTACACGAGTCTGGGTGTCTGGGGAACAAACAAGCAGCCTCCTTCCTATAAGTATTCAGTACTGGAAAAGCAATATTCAAGATCTGGGAATTTCACGGCTTAGATAATTATAGGTTTTTTGTTGTTGTTGTGCATTTTCTTTGGTTTTTAGCATTAACAATCCTTGTTAATACATTGGAAAATGTATTTTTATATCAATGAAAATATTATTAGCTATAAACTGATAATATCTCAGGCAACTTAAGAATTTTGGACTCAGTGACTTTCCATAAAGCAAGGTTTAATAAAACTGAGGGCAAATTATGAGCTTTGACTATTATTTTAATTGAATAACATTGAAGTCCTATTTAATGTTCTCAAAGTAATTTCTCAAATGTGTAAAGAATTAGACAAAGCATTGAGTTTAATAAAGTGTCTGAAGATAAGTTTTCTATAGAAAAAGCAAAATGTGCACAAGCATTAATCATTTTTCCTGTTTTTAATTAAGTAGCAGATGGAGCCTAAACCTGAACCTTCTAAACTGTTAGAATCTCAGGCTAGATAAGTAATAGGCCTAGGGGAAATCCTACTGCTATTATTCTTACAAAGGAACACAACAATAGAAAGACTGCTAAGGACACATTGCTACACCCATAGATCAGTGAATCATTCAATCATTATCAGAGAAACTGCTCGAGATAGATGGTAATTACCCAGAGACCCACAACTGGACATTTTTGTAGAGAAAGAAACTTTGGAACAGCCATCCCTAAATGGATTGTCTTCTCCTCCTTTCAATGTCTAGTAATCAGAAGAGGAGGATAAAAGATTGTAAGAGGTATACAGCAGTGCATGTCTCCAAGGAAAGAACACAATCATCTAGACACAAAAGACTGATACATATTTGTACTCACATTCAAGACCTGGACAAGTTCAACCCACACAAAATCCCAGCACTGAGAAGGGGAAGGCCCACCCACAACCGAAAAACTACTTTCCACTGATACCTTCTGGGAAAAGAAAAATCAGTTGTGTCATTGGATCTCATTTGCACAGACTTTAGGGCAGATTCCAAGTCCAGAAGTAGTTAGTTGGCCTAGAAAAAAACCAACTCAATGATTTTTGTTTGGTTTGGTATGTGTGTGTGCACAAGTTTTGGTTTGGTTTGGTGGGTTTTTTTGTGTTATTGGTGCTTGGTTTTGTTTTCCTTTTTGGTTTGTTTGTTTGCTTTTTTGTTTGTTGAACAAAAGAGAGACACAGAGACGGAAAGAGGGAGGGAAAGAGACAACATGAAGTTGGATATGTCTAGAGGTTTGGAGGACCTTGGTGTAATTGCGAGAGGGGAAGAATATGATCAAATTATATCATAGGAAAATGTATTTTAAGGGAAAATTAAAACATTAACAGCATGTTTATGACTTTATTTTATTTTTTGAAATTAAAATATCACAACCACTACTTTACTAGACCAGCAGAATCACCAACAATTTATAATGATTTTCCCTTTATATCCACAGATAAGTGTAACCATCATCTTTCATGGAGGAAACTTCCTTTTGTAACAAACAGAAATCACTTAAGAAAACCACACTCTATAAAATTATGAAGTTGTAAAGACCAGTCCCATTGTATACATCTAGAAATTACTGCCACATCTAAGACTCAGGGGGCACTGTGGTAGTGGGGGCTGAAAGACTGTAAGAGCAGGAGGAGCAGAGAGTTTGATGTGAGACTGTGTCTTCTAGTAATGTCATCAGCTACACCCACAAAATCCCAACATCATGGCTGCTTAAATGTGAGCTAAACAAGGACACCAACTGACATGGCAAAGTGGAATGGGAAAAACTCATGGGTTTTCAATTCTCTACAAAGAACTCTGGGCAATGGAGGAAAACTGGGAACAGTAGGTGGTCTTCCCCAGGAAAGAGCCCAGAAAATTGGTTGTCCAATACCAAATAACCCTGAAAATACTTATACAAGTACCATTATACAGATTGAGAAGATTGTATTCAGAATGTCTTCATTGTAAATAGAATGAACAGAACATAGCATTAATTATAGATCCATTTAATTAATTTTCTAAATACTTCCTTCTCAGTCTTCTAAGTCTTATTCTATTGAGGAAGTTTAATGGAAAATAGATCAGCCCTGAAAAACAAACTAATAGCATTAAATGGATTGAGTAAGTTATATTTAGAAGCAAATATGTGTATACATATACACATTTTATAACAATCAAATAAAAATGAGGCCATGAATTTGAAAGAGAATCATTAGCAGTAGATGGAAGGGTTTAGAGGCATTAAAGGAAAGGGAGAAATGTCAAAATTTTTCTTTTCCTGCCTTGAATACCTCTCACATAATCCTCCCTTGTTCTCAAAAATTCATTGATATATATATATAATATATATATACTCAAATGTAGAATTAAACTTTTTGCATTTGTGTACTTTTTGTATTTAAATGATTTTAGGACTGACCACTGCCCTGAAATTATCTCCATATAATCCAAGTTTTGACAGGAATATTCTGTTTGAAAGGAGTTTCCTGTTCACATTCCAGTGTTGAGTGTTATTCCCAGTTTCTATCATAATTCTTCTTCAGTTTTTCTCTAAATACCTCAACAGTTATTTTAATACCAACCAATCATTAAGCTCCCTGATTTATAAATGTCTTTATATAATACATGTATTTTTTAGTGATGTGGTTTCTTCTGTATGCTAAAAGTAATTTATAGTATATTCTTTATCACCCATGGTGCTTACAATTACACCCCTACATTTCCATATAGATAAAAACTAAATGTCAACATTTCTGTTACTAGCCAAATATTCTTAAAGTTCAGTTGTCTAGACCATTTTTCAAGAACCACTACATGCTTGGGAAGCTGCCCACAGAATAGCATTTCTGAGATAAAAGGCAGCAGAGTGATAGAGTGTGTGTCTGGGACATTGGAGCAGACTCTGGCACGCAAGGATGACAAGGGTAGCTTTTTTGTGATCTCTGGAATGCGAATGTGCTGAAGGAAGATGAGCTGTGAAAGGACAGTGAGTGAAAAGAGACTGCTTCCGGAGGAGGGATTTCCTGGTGGGCTCAGGACACTAGAAATATCAAAGAAGGTAGGATTTTATTTGCATAGTTTACATGTTTGTAGTTTTTTAATAGAATTCCAGCTATATACTTAGTTGGATCTCACGTACCTAATAGCTACTGTGTTCTCCAAGTTGTTAACACATTTTTAAAAGGATTTGGCGTATGTGAATTTTATTTCTGGATAAGGTGAACTAGTGGCTGCACTAGCGATAGGCTTGAATGAGTCCTCTGTAAAAGGTAAAGTTGAACCTGAAACTCTCAAGCTCATTACCATGAAACGTATTGACCAATAAACCCCTTTATCTCATCCATCTCCCATGCACATTTGTCTATTGTAAGACCCATTAGCACATATTGCTAGACATTTCTGTGTTGAGCTAATTAATGTATCTATTTTTAAACAGCACAAACTCTCCTGTATTTTAAATTAGCAGAATGGATAGAGGATCCTGTTCCTAAGCAGAAAACAGTGCCACTTCCTTTGGCAGGGGCACTAATGTCTCTTTGAAACTATGGAAGAAAATCCAAGTCAAGCTAGTAATAGCAGGGGTTTGTGATGTGTGTGTGTGTGTATGTTTGTGTGTGCATGCGTGTGTGTGTGTGTTTAAACATGTAGGAAATTTAAATTTTAACTTTAAATACTTCAAAGGTAAAAAAAACTCAAGACCAAAATAACAGCCACTGTGTTAAATAAAACATGTCACAAAATGAAGAGAATGCTAAAAAGAGCTTTCTTATTCTCTTAAAGGAAAGCATTTTGTGATGGATGGGATAATGACCTGCAGGTGGCAATTCTAGCTGCTCAACTTTTACCTTTCAATAAATCTGTTTTATGCCATTTTTGCTTGTAATTTTTGGCTTTGCTTTGTTTATTTAAAAGGCCATATAAATAGAGTCATTCTTCCAGTACACGGTGTCCTCATAAGTGTTTTATTAAGGAACTAATGAGTTCCAGCTTGTCTCTCACTGGATGGCCCAGTTCTTAATGACCCTTGATAAGGGAAAATAGACTTTTGTCGAAAATCTTTCTTCCTAATCAAAGCAGCAAAGTTCTCATCAAAACACAGGGCCAATGCCAGATCTGATTAACAACTAGAGACCATGGGACAGAAAGTTAATTAGGACCGCAAATGCCTGAACTTACATGGAGTTGTTTTAAACATTTTGAAGCATAACATGATTTATGAAAAAGGCTATCTTGAAGATTTTCTGAAAATGTGTTTTGTAAAACTCAGTAATGAACCAAAAAACGAACATTCTTCTTCAATCTTTGACCCTTCCTAATAAATTCCATGTATCTTATTAAGTTTGAAATCTGGCATGAGTTATTTTGCATGATAGTAGCCCCTTACTGGCATTCTTTTCTATTGTTCAAAGTAACATCACAGACTTAGAAATCATCATTCTAAATATAAAAATGAGAGTCTGACCTGGCAGCACAGACTGTAACCATTGCTAGCGGCTGAGAGGTGAAGGAGGAAGTGTCATGAGATTAAGGGCAACAGAATGAGTTGCCCAGCTGAACAATTTACTGGCACCCAGTACAAAACAAAAAGTAAGAATATGACTGGGGCATAGCTCAGTTATGGTGAAGTGTGGACTTAACCTATGAGAGGGCCGTGTTCAGTTCTTACGTGTGTGTGTAAAACACATCACTGAGAACAGTTTTTAGTCCTACCTTGTAACAGATGATGATGACCTCACCATTTTAAACTTTAAATCAAGTCTTCATAAAAAAGTATGTCATTGGCTTAGTTGTCTCTACACAGTGCTTCATTTCTCGGTAAATTCCTTTACATGGAAGATAAATTAAAGGCTTTTGTTGATGTGCAAAGCCATCTCAACTTGTAGTTCAGACTGTTTTTTTTAATTATTATTTATTTATTTACTTATTTATTAAAGATTTCTGTCTCTTCCCCGCCACCGCCTCCCATTTCCATCCCCCTCCCCCAGTCAAGTCCCCCTCCCTCGTCAGACCAAAGAGCAATCAATGTTCCCTGCCCTGTGGGAAGTCCAAGGACCACCCACCTTCATCCAGGTCTAGTAAGGTGAGCATCCAAACTGCCTAGGCTCCCACCAAGCCAGTATGTACAGTAGGATCAAAAACCCATTGCCATTGTTCTTGAGTTCTCAGTAGTCCTCATTGTCTGCTATGTTCAGCGAGTCTGGTTTTATCCCAGGTGGTCTCAGACTGGTTTTGATCTCATGATTTACCAGCCCATCTTCCCCAGTGTTGGGATTGCAGGTGTAGTCCAACATGCTGGGTTAAATATGAAGATTTAGGGATGTGCACATTGAAAAAAAAATCCGCACTCACAGAGGAGGTAAGCAGAGTTAATCAAATCTGAACACTGACAGAATGAATACTCCCAGGGACAGTTTACATCATTGATTATTTAAAAGACTACATTGTGGAAATTAATCATAACACTAATTTTCACTATTGTACTTTGTGTCGTAATTAGACATAGGGGTTGTCATGTTCTTTCCTGTCTTTAAGATATTGTGGAAGAGATTGGGAAACTTTGCTGTGTTTTTTTTTTTTAATCCACTCTTTTCTATTCTTAAAACGCTTTATATTAAACAGTTTAAATTATACATTAGCAAGTACAGTACACCGTATTGTTTTTCTGAATATGGTTAGTGTTTTTTTTTCTATTTTAATTTGTAGCTGCAGTTATCATGGGCAGGCATGTACTTAATGCACATGACCTTAGGGATAGAAAGATAACACATAACTTCTGTTGGCTCCAGCAAGGGAGCAGGGTTGGGAGCATCCGAGCTATGTGTTAGACATTCGCAGGCCAGAACTTTGTGTGTAACTTCAAAAGAGCTGAGGAACCCAGTAAGAAGTTGTGTGGGAAGAAGGGAAGTTCATAAAATGATCTAATGGCAGATTTTATGATTGCATATAAGCCATAAAGAAAAATAATAAGAAAAACATTTAAAGTACTTACTGAGAACTAGATCAGAAAAAAAAAAATGCAGGGTTTTGGGGGGGGGCGGATTCTAAAAATCAAAATGACTTTGAGAAAGTTGAAAAGGATTTCTTTAGAAATCACAAGAATTACTAAAAAATTCTGGCGTTCTAGACACAAGAACACCTTCTCATGGCTGGTTAAGTTTCACTAGTTGGCATGTGCACCTATATCTATAAGCTAAATGGGAAGCAACAAGCATAAGTGTCACACACAGAGTGGGGTGGGGTCAACTTCAGAGATTCCCATTCTCAGAATGTGGCATGAATGAACGAAGTGATTTGAGGACACCATTTAGACACAAATGAATTCTGCCATCCCAGTCATGGAATTCTTTCCTTTTTTTTTTTTTTTTTTCACTATACTAACGAGGAAATCCCAGTCATGGATTTCTTAACACAGTACTTTGCATATCATTCAGAACAGGGAAAGGCTTTGGGAGCATCCAGGAAAGAGGGAGCTCAGGAAAGTTCTGGATCTGCTCTGCATTCTGAATGAGGCCAGGCTCCGAATGAGAATGCCACAATCCCTTCACAATTCAACAGGTCTCTGGGGACAATGGGATTCCAACAACCCTGTCACTCAGAAATCTGATGCAACTTCAAGGAGCCCATATGAAGCACTTAGTATTTTTAACTGTGATTTACTTTTTGTTAAGAATATGGGTAAAGATACCTGCTTATTGCTTCAATCTGATAGATAATGAAAAACTTATTTTAAGCATTTAATAAATTTTTCTTTTTTATTATTTATTTATTTATTAAAGATTTCTGCCACCTCCCCGCCACTGCCTCCCATTTCCCTCCCCCTCCCCCAGACAAGTCCCCTCCCTCGTCAGCCCAAAGAGCAATCAGGGTTCCCTGCCCTGTGGGAAGTCCAAGGACCACCCACCTCCACCCAGTTCTAGTAAGGTGAGCATCCAAACTGCCTAGGCTCCCACAAAGCCAGTACGTGCAGTAGGATCAAAAACCCATTGCCATTGTTCTTGGGTTCTCAGTAGTCCTAATTGTCCGCTATGTTCAGAGTCCGGTTTTATCCCAGGCTTTTTCAGACCCAAGCCAGCTGGCCTTGGTGAGTTCCCGATAGAACATCCCCATTGTCTCAGTGTGTGGGTGCACCCCTCGCGGTCCTGAGTTCCTTACTTGTGCTCTCTCTCTCCGTCTGCTTTTCTTATACATTAATGAATGTGGGTGTATGTTATATTTTTAAGAACACTCTCATTGCCCCAAAATAAGGCTGCTTTTATTTTATTTGTGTAATGAATCTTTAATCTATTTAATTTAAACTAAGATTTATGTTTAATTTTTAATATAACTGATACATGTTAATTGTAGGATTCATTGTGGTTTTTCCTTACATACCTATATTGGGATTCACAATGTCAATCATTCCTTCTCCTTCTCTCTTTCCTTCCTTTCCATTCTCTTTTTTGAGCACTATTCTCCAGTCTCTAGTAATCCTTTGTCTCCAGGTCCCCACAAACAGTAATAATACTCAGCCCATGCCATTTTGTGTCTGGTTTATTTCACTTCCATGATGTCCATCTGATTTCTTCCAAATGACAAAATTTCATTCTGCTTCTTAGCTGAACAATCCTCCATTTTATGTATGATTTTTCTTTCTGTATTCAACTGTTATTGGCTGTTTTGGATCCTGTCATCTTTAGAAAAGGTCTGAGAACATTGGCTTTGTGTCTACAACAGCAGGATAGCTGAACCATATGGGAGGTCCATCCTTGGTTTTTGAGGAATACCCATACTGTTTTCCATCATTTTTTTAGAAGTTTATACTCCTGTTCACAGTAGATAAAGGTTCATTTCCCCCCATATGTGTGTTATCACTTGCTGTGCCTTTTATGTGACCATTTTAATTGGGTTGAGATAGATTTTCATTATAGTTTAACATTGCATTTTGTAATTGCTAAATATTTTAAGAATTTTTTATATATTTTATTTTTTTTTATTGAGAAAAGGAAAAAAAAGTTTCCCCCTCCTCCCAGCCTCCCATTTTCCTCCCCCTCCCCCCACTCCTCTCCCCCTCCCTCTCCAGTCCAAAGAGCAGACAAGGTTCGCTGCCCTGTGGAAAGTCCAAGGTCCTCCCCACGCCGTCCATATCTAGGAAGGTGAACATCCAAACCGGCTAGGCTCCCACACAGCCAGCACATTAAGTAGGATCAAAATCCCGTGCCATTGTCCTTGGCTTCTCATCAGCCCTCATTGTTCGCCATGTTCAGAGAGTCCAGTTTTATCCCATGCTTTTTTCAGTCATAGTCCAGCTGGCCTTGGTGAGCTCCCAATAGATCAGCCCCACTGTCTCAGTGGGTGGGTGCACCCCTCGTGGTCCTGACTTCCTTGCTCATCTTCTCCCTCCTTCCGTTCCTCATTGGGACCTTGGGAGCTCAGTCCAGTGCTCCAGTGTGGGTCTCTGTCCCTATTTCCATCCATCACCAGATGAAGGTTCTATGGTGATATGTAAGATATTCGTCAGTATTGCTATAGGATAGGGTTGTTTCAGGTTCCCTATCCTCATCTGCCCAAGGAACTAACTGGGGACCTCGCCTTGGGCTCCTGGAGCCACTCTAGCCTATGGGAAGTATACAAAATTGCCGGGGAGAAAAGTGGAATCTTGGGGTGGGGTGGGTTGGGGGTAAGGGGAGATGGGGAGAGAAAAGTGAGAAGGGGAGGATGGGGGGAACTTGGGGAAACAGAATGATTGGGATAAAGGAAGGCTGGATAGGGGAGCACGGAAGCACAATTCTTAGTTATGGGAACCACCTTAGGGCTGGCAAGAGACTTGAACCTATTTTAAGAATTTTTAAGATATTTGGTAGTCAGTTTTATTTTTTCTATTAGAAGTAACTAATATTATTTTCCCATTTTAAAATTTGGTCATGTTTTGAGACAGGGTCTCACTATGTACTCTCAGCTCATCTGAAACTTAATCTGTAGATCAGCATGACCTCAAATGCAAGGAGATACACCTACCTTAATATATGTAGTTTAAAGTAGTGTCCTATTGCTCCTAGCTTGGATATATTTTTATTAATATAAGACATATTAAGTTTATATATTCTGGGTAGTAACCATCTGCTAGACAATACCCCCAAAATATAAAGTTGGTATTAAACCTGCAAAAGTAAATTTATTAAGGAGTAGAATTTCTATTTGCTCGGGATTTCCAATCTTAAAAATAGCGTTGGTAAAGTCAATAAATTCAGATATTAGTCCCACACATATCCATGTTCCTTTTGTAGAAAACACAGACAAAATACAATTTACCTCAGAGATAATGCAATTGATAAGTTGGGATTTGGAGGGCAAAAGCTAATTATTTCATGTGGTTTCATGGCATTTCACAGTACTTCATGATTGCAACACACACTGTAAAAAGATGAGTGCAATTTTAATAATCTGTCTGTGCTGTTACATACCACAATATATTCTTTAAATATCGCTTTCATTTATGAAAATTAGTATAGCAATCCTTGTCTGTCAAGCTTTTCAACACTATTATATATGAACTTGTGCTTTAGCATGTATCATCATGCCGAGCTTTCCACAAGAATGTTGGGGATCTTAACTTGGTACCTCATTCTTATCATCTCATAATCACCCTAGGCTGTGTAACTATCACATACTATAGGCTTTATCTCAGTGTGAAAACACTTATGGAAGGGCTTCTTTAAGTGATTATTTTGTTTTGGGATTTATTCGTTTTATTTCCTAGGCATAATGTTTTGACTGCATGTATGTATAATGTACTACATGGGTATCTGGTGCCAGCAGAAGCCTGAAGAGAGAGTCAGAGCCCTAGGAACTGGAATTGCAGGTGGTTCGTGAGGCACCATGTGAGTACTGAGATTAGAACCCAGGTCTATACAAGAGCAGCAATTGTTAAGCACTGAGACATCTCTACAGTCCTCTGATTAATACTTTTTAAAACATAAAAACTCAACTAGTATGTGTATATTATTATTTGCAGCTTATTGATTTTATTTTCTTTTAAAATCAGTTCTTGATATATCAGATTTTGTACTGAAGTCAATAACACCATTTTCAAAGGATAGCCCATCCTTGTTTTTGTAAGACATAGAATAACCTCAGTGAATAGAACTGCCATTTTTTTACCCAACCTACTAAAATAATCGTAAGATGACCAATACTTTAAGACTTCGCTATATTGTTGCTGGTATGTTTACTCAAAGGATGGCTTCGGTTAAGCAGAGAGATCACACGTTAATATGTGGTTAAGTCAAGAACAGAAAACATCTTTATCTGGAGTAAACTAAGAATTCTTGATTGTAAGTTGTACCTGAGGAAATCTACAAACATTTCCCAGGACCACTTAATTACAACATCTAGACAATTATGAATTTCAATGTAGAAAACTTTTATTACAAAATTGTAACTTGTATCTCATTTTTGTTACACACACACACACACACACGCATACACACCCTCCACACATACACAGACACACAATCTATATAATGCCTTGCAAATGTTGCATTTTATGAACCCCTAGGCTTTAAGCAATAATCAAACTGTAAGTAATTTTAATAGTTATATTAAATAGTTATAGTTATTTTTAAGTTATAAAATCATGATACCAAGTTTGCCAAAAAGTGTGTGCATCTGGCCACAAGGAAATGTTGCTTTATTCAATTCCTGTGGTGACAGTAGAATGTGTGTGTGCATTAAGGGTGGAAGGTGCTCATTGAGGAACTGTTGTGTTACCACCTGAGGGGATAACTAAGCCTGTCTCTTCTGTATTCTTTCCTCTACTCTATGGGGAGAGAAACAGTGGAGGGGAGGGAACTTTTGTATTTAAACCATTCATATGACATTGCAATGGGGAGGCTTCATCTGCATCAACGCAAATCACTGTAAACACCTGGTAATCATGACAAAAATCAGCCAAAGTGAGGTTGTTTGAAATTCAAACTTTCTCCTTTAGCCTTATCTATAAGAATCTTTAGGATTTGGGCAAAGAAATGTTAATTAAAAAAGGAATTAGATATCCAACTAAAACATATTTATAAGGAAATGTAATACTAAAATCCCCATGACAACCACCTCGAAGGATCTGTACTATCTTTGAAAGAACTTTGTGCTTATAATATCCTCAAAATGTTTTTTTTTTAAGGAGATGCTCCTAAAACGTCACATTTGACTTTATTCCAAAGATATCATTGAACACGAAACACTGAAGAGACAGTACAGTATTAGGACAAGTTCAAAAGAGAATAAAGGAACAGATTTATAAGGCTCAGTCAAAAGGGATGAAGTATGAATGCAGTAATAGAAACGAAACTGATTAATATCTTTCAAGGTAGTAAACAGTAACATCTGTGTTAACTTCTATCCTGGACAGAATATTAACTAAATTTTATTAACTAAAAATCATTTTTGCTGGTTTCAGAAAATAATTTATGTTGCTGCAGGATTTTCTTCATGTTTAATTCTTCTGAAACTGTTGTACATACTTGGTATTTGTAAGCAGGAAGCTAAATGTATGCAAAACCTAATTAGAGATGTTTTCAAACAAATTAAGCTACTAGAATGTTTCCCACTTTTCTGAAATCATGCATTGTCTTGCTTTCTCCTCTTCCATCCTTCTTTCCAATATGGTGGCAGCACTCTCATCTGCTTGTATGCATGCTTCTCGCAAACTGGGGTCTTTTTTTCTACTTCATGTCTCATGGATTTTAAATTTTTCTGATATCCCTTCTTTAAAAAGTCTTGTTCTCCTCCCATGCTCCTCTTCCTAATTTCATGACTCAGACTTATACCTGCACCCTATATCAGGTACCTGTCTGAACCTGATTTTATAGAGAGGCAGGATAAGCACCTCAAGTCATGAATTGTTTCTCTTGTCAAACTACTAACTTTGGCTGCCATATCCACTATAATCAAGCTTTAGAAATGTCATTACACATTTCAGTATGTCTCTTGAGTTTCAATATCCACTTTGTTATTGCATTTGGAATATGAATCTTTACCATATTTAATAGCAGGACAATATAGTCTGTTTCCCAAGTCTTATTGTGGATCACTTACTTCAATAATAGGACCATTTTATTTCACCATGAGTTTTCTCTCTCCCTCTTCAAGTCATTTTCTTCTGTTTCTAGCCAATAGGGAGAAGCAGTGCTTTTATAGAATTTAAGCTCATTGTTCTCCTAACAGAAATAAAATTTATCTCTTTGAAACACTTTCTGCCATAAGAAAGTCTTCATTTTTTTTCTATCACATGCTGATACTTCATGTGCTTGTGTGACTTCTTTAGGTGCCAAAAGAATTTATAGTTGCCAAATTCAGAAAATTATAAATTACCTTAGGTATTTTCACAAGTCAGAGTTCCCTGAAAATCAGCAGATAGTCACATAAGATTTGCATAAACTCAAGGAAAGTGGTACTCTTGGAAAAATACTGTGCACATTCTGTTTAACCCATAGTAATAGGAGCTGGTGAAGGTCAGAGTTTCACAGTACTAACATGATGGTTCGGGCTGTGTTGGTAATGACTGACACAACCCTGCCATCTCTAATTAGAAAATTGGTTTGTGACTCTTCAACTTTTTGTGGAACAAATTCAAGCTTCTTTTCTATGACACTCAGGGACCCTTCATTGTGTTCCCTATATCCTAATTCATTTTCTAATCTCTTTTACTCACTAGCATATCTCATCTCCTCGAGGCAGAATGTCTTCTGATTTTAACCCATGTCACTCAAAATGTATTATGTAGGAGTAGGCATTACCTTATAGTGTAATTTTTGAGTAGGCAAATGTATTCTGGTAATAGAAACATCTAGCAGACTGTAAATTGCAAATATACATCCCACTGGAATGTTTTCCAGACAGGGAACACAAATGCCAAAAAGGGATCCAGCAACCACATCTAAAATCATATCTAGATCAGGCAATTTTCTCAGTTCTAAGACACACTAAAGAAGTGACTGTTTTAATCCAGAATAAATAAATATTAGGAAAAGGGTTTATCAAGATGAAGACCTGGCATTTAATGAACAAGTGTGAATCCCTTACTGGAACAAGGTTATACACGAGATTTTTTTTTAAGCCACAGAGTACAATCTCCAGTAGTAAAGCTGACAATATTCCAGAGGCACACTACCCCTTAAATGATGGGGTAAACAGTGGCAGTAAGCAGACTTACCTCAGGATGTCTGTTTATGCCAGGTCAACTCCATTCTTATTAGTCTGTCCTTTCATAAGAAGAAATAGCTAAGCTACTCAGAAGTCAAGTTTCTGTCTCTTCTAGGACTTGATAGGTTTCCCATTTTTTTTTAAATCCATGTGTTTTAGTCCTGTCTTAAGATATAAAAAAGGCTTCAATACTTACAGTCTATGCATCAGTGACATAGTGTAGTTTTGCATAGACATATTTTTCCATTTTTTTCTTCTGTCAGTTTACATGATCAGTCAGCTTCCAGGCATATTGTGATTTACCCCTTCAAAAGTTCACTCTATTCGGGTCATATTCCAAACACCATGTCAGATCCATGGCCCTAAATTTTTGAGTGATGGCTCACATGTATTTACATTCAAACAGTTATGGTTACTCTTCCTCTAGTATTTATCTTACTTATATTAAAGACTAAGTTGGTCATCTCTCTTGAATCTAAATTCAAATGTTGTAGAAAAGAAGAACATGTATTGTTCTATAAGTATTTTTTTTATTTATTAGTCTGTTGCAAACCTTCAGCTTCACATGTCATAGTCTACTGCTTTGATGAACCATAATAATGTGAGAATATTGAAAGTGGAGATCCCCAATGAGGGTGTCTCACTTCAGATAGATAAATTATGGACTTCTTGATGGTTCTTGCCTTGGAAGAGGCTTTGATTTGCTTCTCATCCCATTGAACCCAGTAAGTTCCAAGACTGTGAAGTAGTGCAACTGAAACTTTTCTTCTGTTTCACACATCAGTGTCTGGAATCCACTTTCCCTAATAAACATAACAGAGAATTAATGGAAACATTGTACTGATAGTTAAATCCTTGGCAGCTCAGGAAAACTATCGGTCATCAGGAGAGAAAATTCCTGAAGGAAGTTGAAGATTCCTCAGATGCTAAACCACCGTCACCTTTATCCATTGACCAGCTCGATATCAGAGAATCAACTCAAGTCTTTCCACACCAAGGTCTCCATTTTCTTTCATTCTTACTGTATATTAGTTATTTTTCTGTTTGTGGTGACAAAATACCTGAGCAAAGAAAGGAAGAGGTTCTTTTTTTGGTTTGTTTGTTTTTGACTCGTTGTTTGCAGGGCACCATCTATCGTGAAGAGGGAGGCAGGAGAAGGTGGTGGATGCACCTGTAATGTCACTATACACATCAACCAAAATCTAGATAATCTTTTGCAGATATAATCATAAAGATTTTTTGTGTGATTTCAAAATCTCATCAAGCTGTCAATTGCCATGACAATCACAAACATACATAATACTTATCCCATCTCTGGGTATATTTAAAGATGATAACATTTCTTACAATGGATTCATCTACCCTTCTTTTGACTCATTTACCGGGTGGTTTCCATACTCACTGTAATCCCATGTGTGAACATTTTTAAAAAGGAGAGGTTGGTGCTTTCCCTGTGAATAGAAACATTGAAAGTATTTCTAGCACCTAGCTTGGTAGGTATGAAGCCAGGAGATTTTTCCAAAAATTTTAATCCTCTTTATTAAGTTCCTTGCCAGTTTTCTCAAAGAAAGTTGAAACTAGAAAATAAGACTCTAAACTGGGATACCCCTTGAGGAGCAGAGAACACTTGAGTGTGGAAGCTAATGGAGGCAGAACTCACAAGAATCGCTCAGGGAACTCCAAGTCTTGATAGCATTGTTCCACTGTGAGGTCACCACAGGCCATCTTTTTCCCACCGTCCTTCCACAGTGTCCCACCGCGGTTTTTTTTTTTAACTTCAGTGATTCCAAGTAATAACACTAGGCATTTCATTTCCTTTTTCATACTGCAGGATGAGTTACAAAGTAATTAACTTTTACTGTTATCATAATTTAAGTTTTATCTTAGGCAATTTAACAAGAAAATGTCTAACTAGGTGGGTTTTTTTTTTTTTAGTTCTCTTATAAGGAAATGTCACATGTCAAATCCTTAATTATCAGTGTGTTATCTTTGCTTAAGTCTTCAGTGAAATCTGAGTAAATAATTCCAGCAATGATCCAGTCTTTCTTCCGCAACCTCAATCTTTCAGTGCACATGAGTAAAACCTAAGTTCAGTGAAGCAGAAAACAGAGCAGAGACATATTTGGAAGCATAATTGTTGTAAAACGCCTCCAGTTTCCATCTCAGAGTGAACAATGTCTATAAGTTTAAGCTGTTGTTTTTCATCTAAGCCCGTTTTTTTTTTGCTTCTTGTCCCATAATAAGAAGATGCTAAATGCTAAAATCTAAAATCTCACTAAAGTGAAGACTAAATTGAAAAATATTTTTTTTTGTTTTTGTATTCATCATAAAGTTAATTTTTAGGTAAAATGGCAGCAACCGAGATACTTGGTTGAAATATGAGGACAATTAAAGCACTTGCCATGCTGACAACTGATAGGGTTTCGAATAGGCTCAACTGATTCGCATTCTACTTATGCAGTTTTAAGTATTTATCCATCATGATATGAAATGAGCACAAAGGTGACTAAAACGAGTATTAAAATTTTTTTTCTCTGAATTCTGAAGTGAATGTGCATTTTTATTAATTTTGCATTTATGTGAATATGGTCAAAAGTTTACTCACCAAAAAAATTATGTGTAATCTAAAGTGTCATCCTCAGATCTTTTCCAGAGCATTGTAACATTTATTAGAAACAAATGTCATTTTTTTTTATTTACTGAGATTCATGCATCAGGGAAATCTTTATGGTTATCATTCAAACTCAATAACAAACAGAAAATAAATTGGAGCAAGGAATCAAATTCTTATGCCTAAACAAACTAAGAAGAAATTATAGTTTTCTGAACTATGTAAAAATTTGTCATCTATCGATTGATCAATTGATCAATCTATCTATATGTTATGTAATTAAAGGAGTACTCTTACATTCTTTTTTATAGTGTTAAAAGTCTTTTTTAAAGGTTTTAAGGTACACTATATATATCTGGAACACATATCCACGTCAAGGTCAGAGAACAGCTAGATGGAGTGAGTTGTCTGCTTCTAGCAGGAGGGTCTGTAGTACTGAAATTTGACTGAATTCTTTCTTAGCAGTAGGAGCCTTTACCTGCTGAGCCAAAGTTGCTGGCCCTGAAGAGTTTCAGAATGTTCCTACAACATTTATTCGTAACATCAGGTTTCTTATTGATTTATCAAGGCTTCAAGTTCATATTATTTCCCAATAATGGGAAAGAGATAGTTTTACCAACCTCCTTTCCTTTCTCTGGGAAAGCTTCTGATGTTGCAGCTCCACTTGGACACTTTCTGCAAAGTGATCCTTGACATTAAGCTAGATTGATATGTCTATGGCTCTCCTGAAAGCCCAGGAGAACTGGAAGTTGCTGATGAGAGATAGAGTGTGGAAGACAGTGACACTCAGCTGCCCTGTGCTCAGAGGAAGAGCAGAGTGCCTTCTCCTTGTTGTTGCTGTACCAAGAGTTTCATGTTCAATTTACCTTTATTTTCTTTCCTCTGAAGTGGAAATGAAATGGCTTCACGGTAGCTTACTCCTTTATTTTCATTAAGGTCCCCAAATCCCATTTCAAGTTTTCAAATTCTCCAGCTTTTGACAAAACAGAGTAATTAACTTTTTGCTAAAGCTTTAAATACACTTTTTAAATTCTACCTTGTTATGATTTTGATTTATGATGTCTACTACTTTTTAAAATGAGTTTATCCTAGGGTTATTTTTATAAAATTACGTTTTCATTATCTTACTTCTAATTCTGATCACACTATTAGTGGTTGAAAAATCAGCTTCAAAGAGGGACAGACACACAGAATGTGAGAGAACTGGGAAGGGAGAGAAGATAGGAGATCCCCTTGCCATAGTCAGAAAGGAGTGGCTGGGATCATTAAAGGGGCAGGCTACCCAGGTGACAGGCCAGGTCAGCAGATTACAACAATCAGTTCCAACTAAGGAAAACCTGCTCATGATTAGAAGAGAAAGGGAAGAGAAAGCGAAAGGAGCTAAGGAATATCTATAACTAAATTCTAATCATGCCAACCTTTAGAAATTGTGAAAACAGAAATCTAAATGAAAGCATAGGGAAAATTCTTCAATCAGACCATGAAGGGCTTAGTCAAATCTTTGCTAATAGTGCTAATATTCCAGACACTATGGTAACATAATTTAGAGGAATGTATGGGTAATATTCTGGTTTTCCTGAGATATATTCTTTTTTCATCCTTCCTCACCAATTGGGAGGTTGCATGCTTAATGCATATTGAAGAACTCAGCGTTTTCTAATGGGATACTGAAGAGAAATACAGATTAAAATAATAAGAATTTGTATAATGTTTAAAGCAATATTTTCTTCAAAAAGTTCTAAATGATATAAAGCCCAGATTTTGTAATTATGATACATTTATATTACTAAATTTCAATGTTTGATTTTGAAATATTTTCCACATTTCAACATATCCAATGAAGAAATCAACATTTTACTATAAATATGTCAGTAAGTTTCCATTGTTTGTACCCCTTCTGTCAATTTCATCAAATTAAGGAAGTTTTGCTATCCTTTTACACACACAGAGAGATCATTAAATGTTTCACCTGTCACAGAGTGTTCCCACATATGAAAAAATGGCAGAAATCACATTAAGTGGTAATAAAAATTTTTAAGTAACTAAATATGTAAGAGACCAATGAAGTTTTCTAGTTCCCTTTTTCTGTTATCATGAAAAAGGAGCACACCTGCCAAGGCACTTGAATGGCTTCAGGGAGGGACTTTGTGGAGTCTTCTGTTCCCTATCTGCATATCTTTAAGGAATTGGTGTGACAGACTCTCTTAATAGCCAAGCTATCTCACCAACTTGTAGTTTCTGATATGTGTTCAGAGAGCCCAGGAGAGAAGGTGCCTATAGTCTGACTCCAGCTTGACATACAATGGCTGGCTGATATATACTACATGGTAGGGCTGCCGTTTTCTGAAGAGAAAGGAGGAAGAGTTCATGGAGGGGGGAGAGACTTTGAGGAAAAGAGGGAGGAAGGTGAAACTGACCAGGCTGGAGAAAAAATAATTAATTAGTTATATATAGAATAATATGTGGCGCAGCATGTTTTACTGTATCACGATCCTGGTCTACATAATTTTCTTTTGTGTACCCCTTCATTCTATTCGGTATCTGAGACATTTTCTACTTTAATTGTTTTTCTTGATCTTTACTTGTTTAGTGTCTCAATATCTTTCATAAATCCAAGTCTCACACATATTTTCGTTAGCATGAGTAAGCATAGATAATAGCAAACAAAAAATAAATAATCATTGCTGAATTTTTAGTTTTCTTTTCTGAAGTGCATTCTGTCTACATTGATAAATCTTAAAACTTTCATAGGAGTTTTAATTATCTACTATGTTGTCTAAACAGATAGGTTCATATTTGAGTAGTACACCTGACATTTCAATTCAAAGTGAAGGCCACCAGAATTTCCAGCTGCTGGTATTCCATTAAACAGCTGTCAGGAAGAAAGACAGAGGATTACTGATTTTCAACTGCCTACTACATTCAGTGCTGCACCTAAGAAGAAAATGTCATGTAGGCATCAGCACACATTTTATTTTTTTGATTGAATCTTTTATGGCATTATTATTCAGACATTGGCAACAGCGCTTCAAAACTAGTGCAATGTCACAGATAAGAACACAATTTTGTCACTTGGAAAATAAGATAGAAGGTTCTGGAATTGACATATTGCAAAACCACTTAATTTACAGTTTACTTGGTAGAGTTTCTGCATTATTGTTGCTGGAATTCATTTCTTCAAAGCAAAGTCTCAACCTTTCAGTATTGAATCACCACTTTACACACATTCCAGACAAGGCAGGTATATTAACAATCCATCTGTTACTGCTTGTCAACACCTGCGCCAGGAAAGCACATAAAGAAATAACTAAAGACAAAGTAGACTGAAAAGATGTACTATAGTAAACAAATAAAAATCCTCAGGCAGGGAGTAAGTGCAGGATATTAGGCTTGTCTGCCACAACAAAGGGTAAGTCTCTCCCTTGTCATGTGTGATGCCTCACATGGTCATCAGATTGTCTATGGGGAAGAGCTACTGTCACAAAATACATATAGGAAGATTTTCCGTAGCGAACACTAGATAATGTTACATGGCTTTAGTTGTTAATTTCTTTAGAAAGCAAAGCATTTTATTTTTGCTTTAAACAAGCTCATGAATTTTTATATTTGTCATATTACCAGTGATAAAAGCTTGAGGTTAGTGGCAGAGATTTTGTACCTAAAACGTAGATATTTTCACCCGTAGTGCCATTTTCTCTTGTAGAAACTATTTTACTTCATTTTCTGGGATCTCCATATCCAAGATTTACATCTTGGCTTAACTAAATAAACTCAGTGATTTGTCTTAGATATTGGAGAAACATAAAAATGTGTTTTATCCCTTTACATGCAAGGAAGTGTGGGAGTGACATGGCTTCTCTAGAGAAGTTCTAGATTTTCTGTTGGAATTGAAGGCAGCATATTCAGCATGAGTTCTGTGACCTTCATCCTCGTAGTTAACAGTCATGCTGGGAGTGGCAAGTGGCTACCAACGTCATTACAACCTCTAAGGTTAGGCTTCAATATCACTATCTCCAGCATTAGAGAAATAACTCCAAATATTCAATTTTTTATTTAAATGTCATTTTAAATTTATTCTTTGAAAATGACTTTCATTTATATAATATATCTTAATCATATCCTCTCTGATTCTCCTCTCTTTTTCTTCTCCCAAAACACAGCACCTATCTGACTTGATGACTTCATATCCTGCTTATTAAATTGCATTCATAACTTCCTGTGTGAAATTGGTGCTTCTCATGTGTACATGAGCTGGCACTGTCCACCAGAGCATGGATAACCTAAGAGGGCTCTCCATAACCTCTCCAGGTCTTTCAACTATTAACAGCTAGAAGTTCCTCGGCTATAATGATATCTCAGTAAATATTGCCCTCCCCCACCCCGTAAAACTCCCCCGTGAAGTTTTAACTGGACTAATCTGTGGAGGTCCCATGCAGATCTCCACATCTGCTGAGAGTTCATGCATCCAATCTGGTGCCATTTAGAAAGACTTTCATTCTGAAAGTGAAGACTATGGAAAGGACATCTGAAAATTTGGTATGAATTATAAAATTTGTGATAGCAATCAAGTTATTTGTATGTAGATTACAATTTAATTTACTGTAAATATTAGCATGTTTTGTTCCTTCAAAAGTATGGAATCCAGGTTAGTGAAGCCAGACATAAACGTTTTCTATCAACAATGCCCTTTTGTTTTCTATAGAGAAGAATTGACATTTTCTTAACAGTTCCTATTTGGAGAAGAAACATTTTGTGTGTGTCTGTTCTGTAGACAAGCACAGAGCTATCATATTGTATTTTGGCACTGGAGTCTTTGTGCCTTGCCAGAATATGTCAAAATAAAATGTAGAGCTTTCATTCAGTTAAGGTGTGATTTACTGCAGATATATATTATTTTCAAGATACTGGACTAGGCCTGTGGTGAGACCATAATAAATAAGATAAATTTCTATCTTTACAAAAGTTATAATTAGTTAGAGATAATATATATGCACATATATGTAGAGTATAAACATCATAATTAGTAATAGATAAGGTGGTTAAAATTTCGATGTGACTGTGGTAATAGCCATGTTCTCCCTCATCTTTTACACTACTCTAAGGACTGCACCTTTGCTATATCCCTTCGGTACCCAGCAGAGTGTATCTAATAGGGAATGCTCTGAATATAGAGAAGCTGAATGACTGATACTGGGCAGATGAAGACTACAAATGGTTTCAGGGAAACTCCTTTATGAGTCTTGAGCTATTTGCTCAATGAACCTCAATAAAAATGAATTAGCAGTAGTAATAACACCAAACCTGAGACCTTCTTATCATAAACCCTGCAGTTTAATACATAATCACTTTCCATTAAGAATTCATCTCCTTATCTTTTGCCTGTGTTGTGAAATATATTGTAATTAGAATTGATTTTTATGGTACAATTTTGTAAGATACAATAATAAGTGCCTTACTAAGGGCCCCAAAGGATTTGAGATATATTTTCAAATGTGAATTCTATAATTCTATTAAAGAAAATCAACAAATGTGTAACCAGCCCATACGGCTCTGTGTGCATTTCCTCATATCCCTAATGACATTTATAGACAAGTTCATTTTAAAGACCACTTTGGTAAAAATCATTCCAGATGACTCATCCACAACTGAAGGAAAATAATTCGCATTTAAGACATAATTTTCTAGATACATTTATGTGCATATTCATGCATGTGTATACATGTGAATGCAAAATTGCATGTTCTTATGTTCTCATATCCATCGAGGCCAAAAGCTGTTACTGGATATTTTCCACTAAAACTTTAAATTTTACTTTTTGAGCATAACTTTGGACTCATTGATTTCACCAGGTTGATCAGTCAATGAGCTCCAGTAATCTTCTTGTCTCTATATTCCTGAAATTGTGGACATAGCATTCCAGCATACCCAAAATTATTTTATTGTGTCTTAGTTACTTTTCCATTGCTGTGAGGACTCACCATGATCAAGCCAACTTCTAAAATTAAGAATTTAAGGTGGAGGCTTGCTCATGGTTTTAGAAGCTGAGTCCAGAAACATCATTATAGACAGCATGACAATAGGCAAGCAAACACAGCCCTAGCGAAGTAGCTGAGAGCTGAGAGCTTACATTTTATCCACCAATTTGAGGCAGAAAGAGAGAGAGAGAGAGAGAGAGAGAGAGAGAGAGAGAGAGAGAGATTGAGATTGGGCCTGGCACTAGCTTTTGAAACTTCAAAGTTGGCTACAGTGATACACCTCCTCCAGCCTGCCCACACCTCTAAATCCTTCCAAGCCTGTTCTACCGACTAGGAACCAAGCATTCAAATATATGAGCCTGGGTTATTCTTATTCAAAATACCGCATATGGCTTCTGTGGATCTGAATTTAAGTCTTTTCAATTGTGTGACAGACATTTCATTGAATGAGCCATCTTCTTATTTCTTGATTTTTTTACTCCATCTATTGCTGTCTAAAGTTGAATATAAGTATGTTCTACATACCTCCATGTTGCTCAATAATTGGCTCCATGGGGATGATGGGTCCTGTATGTTTACAACAGAGCTAACAAGGGGTTCCTATTTCGTAACAATACAGGAGCAGTTGTAAGGTCTAGTGCATTGTATTACAGTCTGTGTTGGTGCTAACATGAACCAGCCTATTTTCCTGCCATTCATATAAAAATATAAATTCCACAGCTCTATACAGCTACCAGTTTTACAGAAGGATGAACCAATGTGTTATTGATTAATGTATTTTCTATATTATAGCTTTCACCATAGTTTTAAAGAATATTCCTTCTACTTACAAGAGTTATTGTAAAGCAATAGAACACATTAACAGTAGCTAAAAACCCATTGCTATTCAATATGCTATTTGATTTAGTGTTGTAGCATCTTATACTTAGGGCCTTATAGCACTGGAGTATGTTGTCTATCAACACATGCAACTATGTTATGTATACACAGATTAAAAAAACTGATCTAGACTATAGTAGGCTGTAATCTTTAAAGCTGTGTAAGTAATAACTGTAATATCTGCACAGATAGGAAATCATGTAATAAGTACACTTCACAAAATGTGTTTCTGTCTTTAAACATCTCTATGTGTATAAGCATTATGCCTGAATATGGAAAAATCTAAAAAAATATATTTGGTTAAAAGATCCATTTAAAGATGATTATCAACTAATGAGATATACAAATATACACACAGCCATTCTTTCACGAGTGTTTAGTGAGAGGAAGCTATGAAAGCATCTATCTTCCACGGCACTATGTCAATATCTGGTTTCTGTGTGTATGAATATGAACAGGGTGAATGCGTTGCTCGTCCTTTGAGCTTTGGCAGAGCTATTCATTTCAATTTTCAGAAATGGTCAGCATGTTTGTGGTTCCTGAACTGTAAAACTGAGAGTAAAGTGTTACCTTACAATAATTAACAGACGGGATAAGAAAATATCATGGAGCAACTAATGATACCTTAGTGTGGGCTCAACTATATCCATGAGGTAATTCTTTTCTTTAGCATTCAGACTGTGGTCATCTACTTTGCCTGT
Organism: Microtus oregoni; assembly: GCF_018167655.1. Classification (NCBI taxonomy): domain Eukaryota; kingdom Metazoa; phylum Chordata; class Mammalia; order Rodentia; family Cricetidae; genus Microtus; species Microtus oregoni. Next base: position 46,414,428 of record NW_024543060.1, read on the forward strand.
TTTAGATATACACACTCAGTGCATGCCCACAAACGCACACACGTGCTCAAATGTAAGTAGATGTCTTCCAGAGCCTGTACCTACAGAGGCTAGAGAAGGAGACAGTTTCACTGGAGTTAGGTCCACATACGGTTGTGAGACAACTGACTTGGGCACTGAGATCCAAGCTGGAATCCACAGGATGAGCAGTCAGCCCCTGCTTTAGTATTTTGAAAATACTGAAAATCCAAGAAAAAAATTGCATTAATTTTCTCTACTTATATTCTAAAAAATACATGAAAGTTAACAGACTCATTTTCAAATATGATTGAGAAATTTTGCAAACTTTTTATGTATCTCTGAATTATTTTGAAGGCAAGCACTCTAAAGTACATAAAATTGAGTGTATCATCAATAATCTCCTTGGAAAATTTTAATTGTTCACAAGATGTGATTTCTCCCACACATTTGTAATCCTAACACCCAAAAGACTGAGATAAGTAGATTCCTGAAAGTTGGAAGTCAGCTCTAGGCTACATGCATAGTGAGTTCCAGGCTAGCTTGGGCTACATAGTAGTATCTGTCTCAAAACACTAAACAGAAAAAAAGAAACAAAAAGAAATATCATTTGGCAATTCATATTTCAAAATTTTACATCAAAAGTTGTTTTTTATTTTTGATAAGAACATTTCCCTGGTTTCTATCATCAAATCTCTACATTATTCCCCTGTTATTTTGTGAGAGCAGTTGTGAACTGGAGATGCTGTAGATGGAATTTCTTCTTTTCTTGTACCATTTGTTTCTAAATGTGACAATAAGATTGGCACAGATGATTTAAATCACTGTCAACATTGTCCTGGGTCATCCAGTGGAACTGGTATAATTATACAGACATATAACACTGGAAGCAGCAACTTTGAGCTTCAGAGGATCAAAAATGAATTAGAAGATCCAGGAAGAGGTAAGTGTGCATGGAACAGGGAAATGACTGTCATCTTCAAAGACCCACCCCACCTTAATGACTCCACCTCTTAAAGGTTACACAGCCACCCTAAGAATGCTACCAATTAGGACACAAGAGATGAAAAATGAGTCTGTTGAGTTCATTAGAGATTCAAATCATAACAATAAAAGTTGGGAAAGAATATTACGTGACAGCCATCAAAGGTTACCTCAATCCTGCAGTCACCAGGAACTTAACTCTGACAATAATTGGAAGGAGAAAGATGTAAATTCTCCCCTGAGCTTCTGAAGGATAGCCTCTGAAATTCTAAACAGATCTAGCTAAATGCTGCAAAATTCCAATGGGATCATGAGGTCATGGATAAGTTTTTTTGTGATTTTAATTCATGGTAATTTCATCCATAATGGAAAACTAATTGTAAAATCTTCTAGTTAAAAATTTTAATTTACATTTGTAATTTGTTTATTTTATAAACATATGCATATTGCATGTGCAAATATGTTTGTGTGTGTGCACACACACAGTGGCATAAGTAGTCACAGGAAAATTTGCAAGAGTTGATTCTTTCCTTCCACCGTGTTGGTTCCAGGGATCAAACTCAAGTTCTCAGACTTGGCTGCAGGAGACACCAAGATTTTTTTTTATCTTCTTATTTAATGAATCTCCTTACTTATATAGAATTTTAGAAAGTGGAATACTGTTTGCATGTGTTCAAAATGCAATACAAAGCAGAAAATAATTTCTCCAAGTTTGGTCATCTTTTACCTTAATCAAAAGTATTCCTGTGAGAATCCATATTCCATTACATTTGACCTTTTTCTATTTTCATCCTCACAGTGGGTGGTCCTTCTGTGAAGAAGACAATTGTTTTGAAAGGCATGAAATGTACAAATAAGAGATGCTGTTTAGTACTGATGGGCTCAGACATTTTCTCATTATTTGTTGTCAGATTTAATGATTTCTGTATGTTAAAGGAGAGATAAAATAGGGGTATAAAGATAGCCCAGCAGCTAAGAGCACTAGTTACTCATACACAGGCCTCTGGCTGTGTTTTCAGCACCCACATGGTGGCTCAAAACCATTTGTAACTCCAGTTACAGGAATTTTGATGCCCTCCTTTTTCTTTTGCCTGCCCATTGCATGGTCACTATGTATAAACATACACACAAACAAAATACTCACTCTATACATAAAAAAATAAATAGCTTTATTTTGATGATAGAAGAACTATTGGCACTTGATAAAATATTTGTATATATTCACTTTCTACATTTGTGTGTCTTCTACATTATAGATGTGAAAAAAATCCCATGGCTATTGCATATTGTCCTTGCATCATTTAAATGATGCATGATAGTAGCTGTGTCACTTTGAAATCATTTCGAAGCAGACTGATTACACTGTTTGTATTGAAATACTGATGGTAAGAGTTTTGAAGATCATCCTTTTGTTGCACATAATATCAGGAGATTTGGTGAAAGCCATCTATTAATACAGCTAAAGATACCTGTTTCACAAAGTGTTTGTGAAGGGAGATTTAGGATGTCCTTCTGTATATGTGTTGCTTTAATTAGTTAATGAATAAAGCTGTTTTTACCAATGACTTAGCAGAGTAATGTGATGTGGGAAATCTGAACAGAGATAGATAAAAAGTAGGCAGAGTCAGGAAGACGCCATGTAACTGCCAAAGGATAAAGACACTGGAATCTTACCTTATTGGTAGGGCACAGCATCGTGGTGATACTAGATTAATAGAAATGAGTTAATTTAAGATGTAAGAGCTAGCTAGGACTATGCCTAAGCAATTGGCCAAACAGTGTTGCAATTAGTATAGTATCTGTGTTTTCAGGTGTGGACAGTCAGAAAACAAAAGAGCAGTCTCTACCTACAAGAGGGGGGATATGAAAGTGACATTAAATTGGTATCAGTAGAAAAAAGTCATCCTTATTACATTTATGTATTCCTCTTTTTTATAGTAATGTCACAGAATTTCAAGTGAATTATACTGTTAATTCTGATTAAAATACATAACCTGCAGTTCATTAGACAGAACTTCAAGACATTTACTACTGAACCACTGAAAGTAGGAAGTTCTGCCAGTAGTCAGCCAAGAATCCACAGCCTTATCTTCACACAATTATTTTACGTTTTCTCATGAAAGGCCCAGGGCTAACTTTTTGGTATTTGAATCCAAACTTCCAAGGAAACTTAATCTTTGTATTCTGTTTCCTGATGGATGCTTTATTCATGGCCTGTGATTATAAATCTCTTTCTGTCTACCTCACAGGCATTCATATGCCTGATCATATTCTGTTATTGAACACACCTCATGAAAAATATTCTTTTAAAACATAGCATAAAGGTTATGGAAGTGAAATTGTATACATCACAATGTCTACCCTAATGAGAATTTCACTGCAGGAAATGAAAATACCCTTCATGTAGTTTCATTTTATACTTTCTAAAACAGACATAGCTTAATACAGTTAACCAAGGGCACACCATCTACCTTCATCTGATTAACAGTGAAAGGAGAATGCTTAGTTTTATAGAAGTAATAAATAATTCATAGTAATATGATTGGTATAATGTTGTTAGGTGTAGTTACTAAGTTGTCAATCATATTTTCTTGGGAATTATTCAATAATTCTATAAATACTATAGCATATTACTTTGACCTTGACTTATGATTTTGCAAATGAATGAAAGGGCTGAGAATCTCTCTGTCTAGTTTATTTTAATAACCCTCTCAATAATTACAAAATTGAACAAGCAAATTCTCCATTTAGCACAAAGAATCTATGGTGTAATTTCAAACTTTAGTAAAATCACACTGATGTAAATCAATGGACATTTTAGAAAGATAATAACAGTTCTTCTGTGAGTTTAAAACATTTGCCAACTGAAGATACCACACAAGATTGAGTGAAATGCAATAGAATGGGCTTTTCCCCCATTCTATGTATATGATATAGCTGCGGACAGGAATGGAAACTCCAGCTTGTAGCATTTGTTGATTTGAGGTATAAATATTACTGTGATGACTGACTTCAAACTGTCAACATGAGGTCAATGAACTCGTCAAATATTTGCACAGTTGGTTCTGACAAGACTGTGGAAACCTTTCCCTAGATAATAAAATTTACCTAATGCTGATGTTCTTGTAGTGATTCTAACAGTTTTGGCTGAATATCATTATCTATACTAGACTGTTAAATCTTAATATGCAAACGAAGCATACACATAGAATCGTATTTAAACCTCATATCATTTTTTATTGTTTTAGATTTTCAAACAGCTAGAAGATGAGTTTTGATCAAACCCACCCCATTCCTTAACTTCGAATTCCTCAGCTATCTGGCTACTTGTCCATCCATATTTCATTTGCTCTTAAAAAACAAACAGTGAAATAACCGAGGACGTTCACTCACTGCTACCTGATGTACATGGATGTGGAACTATCTACTGGAACATGGGTAGTCTTTCAGTTAATGAATCCTCTCCCCCACAAAGAGTTCTATCACAGCAACCATCAATTACTCATGTCATGCCAGATAGAAATGGGATTTCATGAGACTCTCCAGTATCTGTTTTTTGATTTGGGCTGGTTTTGTCTTGTGTAGATCTAATGGAAGTCTCTATGAGTTCTTGTGTATAATAATTGTGTCATTATAATTTTCAGCAAAGATGATTTTACTGTGAAGGTCCACTGACTCTAGCTCTGATCATTTTTCTTCCCGTACTCTATAATGCTTCAGGAGCCTTTGGAAAAGTAGTATGGAGAGGATATAATATTTAAAATTAAACACTACATAGGCTCATATTGTCTGTACTCTGACCTGCTTGAGGTCTCGATATTCATTTCAATCTACATTAGAGAAGAAAGTTCTCTAATGAAGTACAAGAGATGTACTAATTATGGATATAAGCATATGAGCACATCAGGCTGTTTAATATAAATTCTTTTACCAAAATAATAGTATTTAGGTCCTCAACTAGAGCCTATAATACAGTCAGCCAGAGTTATTTAGCTCAGTTTACAGTATCAGGCATGAATTCTGTCTTGTGGGGTCATGTTTAAACTGAAAAAAAAATTGATAATTAAACCTGTAACAGCCATACCACTGTGACACTGGTGGATACATCTCTTCAGTCTAATTGTTACTGTAGCTCCAGGGTTTACTGCTTTGTAACACTAATAATAACTTTTCTCTCCTAGTAGCATACATAGAGTCTTTCAACACTATTGGGTTTCCTAGTCATGATGAGGCTTCCAGGAGGGTACAATAAAATCAGTTTCTTCCTTATAAGGATCAGGATGAGCCTGAAATTCTGACCTTTCAACAAGTTTCCAAGAGATGTTAAAAATGACATCCTCTAGGCTATATGCGAAGGAGTAATAGGGGTTCACAGTGCTGATTATAAAGCTTCAATGTGGTAATGTAATGCTGTAACCACCTTCAGAAACAAATCTTGGAACCCTATAGCAGAGTTTTGGGATCACTATTTTTCAAAAGGGTTAAGAATACACTTTGCTCTCAAGTGCCTTAGTGATGCTGGTGGTGTTGTTCCAGCAGCTGTACTATGAGTATCCCTGTCCCTAAGAAATCCCAGAAAGAGAAAGAAGACTGGTTTTTACCATGAGGCCCATCAACAAAATTAGAAGGTAGAGTGTCTAATCACCCAGCTGTATTTACTTTTTCTCCCATCATTCCTCCATCTGCGTAACTTCACTATCCATTACATTTAAGGTCTTTAAGACAGTTTTTGTCAAGATTAAAAGAGGAAATTAAAGAAATATTTTTTGGCTTTGACAATTTGCAGTTTAAACTAGGATATTAGCCAGAAAAAAAATGACAATGACATTAAAGATGCCTAAGAAAATATACATGAAGACTAAAGTGTGAGGATTGAGAAATTATTGAAAAGGTAGTGCGATGTATTTGTCAGAAATAAGATTCAGCACTATGTGAAATAGAGCCAAGAATGAGTCCTATGAGGAAGGTTTATATTTTGATCAAGATGTTCTCACAGGACCCTTCAGAGTAGAACTAAGTAATCACTCAGTGTATTTGATCAATCTGCTCAAATGAAAGCTTGCACACTCCTGTAATCTCAGCACTCAAGAGGTTGAGACAAGAGGATTGGAAGATTGAGACCAAACCAGGCTTATATTAAAAAGACCCTGTCTAAAATTTCTAAAAGTCAAAAAGTATAAAAGTAAAATGTGATGTAAGATGCAATGCCAGGTATCTGCTTTCTAGAAATTAACAGCAGGCATTGTGACACTGTAGCATTTTAGACTGATTTAATTAAGGAATCTGTGAAAATTAATACTTATTTAATTATCAACTTTTGTTCATGACAAAATGAAGACACATAGGTGAAGAACATAAAATATGGACACATTCTATCTAGTCATTTCTCATTTAGAAATTGAACCAATTATTATGACACTAATATGCAGCCACTTTAGCATTATAATTCCAAAGTGATTGTGGGGGTGGACAACAATTTTCTGTCTTTACTACATTTGATCCATGAGTAGATTTGGTCTATTATTCTCCTACCTTGAACATTTTCTTTTCTTTTTTTTTTTTTTTTTTTTTTTTGATTTTTCGAGACAGGGTTTCGGGTTTCTCTGTGGCTTTGGAGCCTGTCCTGGAACTAGCTCTGTAGACCATGCTGGTCTCGAACTCACAGAGATTCGTCTGCCTCTGCCTCCCGAGTGCTGGGATTAAGGGCATGCGCCACCATCGCCCGGCTTACCTTGGACATTTTCTTATTTGGAAATTATTGTCCAGTTCAAGAATGGTTATGGATATATCATGGCTTCACTACAAATGTACCATTCGATTATCTTGATAAATGTTTGAACTGTGAGGATTTCAGGATTGTACTGTTGAATCATCCTGAGAATGTTCTCACCAAGAGAGCAGCTTTGATTAAGAGTTGTACACAATCCATAGAAAGCTAGAAGTGCACTGGCATCATGGCTGCAAGAAGAAACAACACAACAATAAACAGTCTCCATAAAATGCTTTGGAAACAGTTTGCCAGTTGCTCAATCCAGACTATACCCCTCAGGATGAGAAGGCAGTTCATTCTAGAATTTTCTTATAGAAATTGGAATCTATGAATCTATAAATTTCTCATATAAAGTGTTATGATGTTTGTGTATCGTACAGGCAGAAATCATCTACAGTGCCAATATAGCATCAATGCTCTATAAAAGTTAGTCATACTGTTTTGCTTAATGAATAACAATGTAGCCAGGCTGTGGTGGCACACACCTTTAATCCCAGCACTTTGGACACAGAGGCAGGTGGACTTCTGTGAGTTCGGGGCCAGCATGGTCTACAGAGCAAGATCCAGGAAGGCTTCAAAGCTACAGAGAAACCCAGTCTCAAACAAAACAAAGCTAAACAAAAAGAATAGCAATGAAACTGTACATGTTTCATACAGTCATATTTTCCCCAAGTACTTCAGGTTGTAGTTGGTCAAATCTATTAGTGAACACTCTGTGGATATGGAAGGTAGAATCAAGAACAGACAACATGGCCACACTTGGATGCATAAGGAACTTTCTACATAGGGATATTTGACCTATTCTACTTCATCCTATTGAGTATACACAGTAGAAAGCATTGGTATGCTTTGTGTACTTGTAAGAATCTAACAAAAATCTAGAGCCATGCAATTTTCCATCAGTATTTGTGGCAGAGATGAGTGATGGTTATCCTATTTCTGTATGATACTGTTACTGTGAAAACATAAACATCTACTCACTCCAGATACCAAGCTGATGATGTACTAGAGTAAAGATGCTACCAAAGCCCACCTAGGCAAAGTACTGATTTTTATTAGAATTACTTGGAGGAATATGTATAAGGGGTTAGTTACAGGAGAAAAAAAATGACTCAAAGAAAGACAGCTGATCACCAAAGCCAGTATGGGTGACAACTTGCAAAATATGAAAATCTAGAGCTCTGTACAATTTGTAGGCAGTTCAAAAGGTTGAAGAATCCCTTCCAGGTGGTAGCTCACATGCTCTCTGACTGTTTCAGACAACTTGGCTGGTCTGCCTCTTCCAGAAATTTGCTGGTCTGAGTGAAAAGATGTGTGTGTGTGTTAAATATATATATATATATATATATATATATATATATATATATATATATAACTTTATTGTAACATGAGGTATAAATTAATTTTTAACGTTCTTAATAATATAAGCCATATTTTCAGTGACTGAGAAGACTAGTCTATTGTATGTATTTATCCATTGTCTACAAATTCCCTCCCCTCATGTCTTCGGAATACAATTGTTCTCAGGCCTTTCTCATTCTTAAATTGGTTGTGATGTTGTCATTGACCACCTGAGCTCTATGTTTATATCATCTATATTAACAGGAATCAAAATTAGTATACCAATTGCTTCCCTGCTTCTTGGAGTTTGGGATTAAAAGAACTTGTGATTTCAAAGCAACAGGAGGACCGTGTAGTCAAGACCAGCTTGGGATACTTGGTTGGCACTATTTCAGAAACCAAGTAGCATGGAGACAAGGTGCATTTTAATCAAAATGTTAAATATATTTTAGCAACAATTACTTATTTTATGATAAACAAGACTTGATCTGATCCAGGTATGGTGGTGTATTCCTTTAATCCCAGCCCCATGATGCAGTCTGGTAGATTTCTATGAGTTTAAGACTATCCTATTTAAATACAGAGTTCTAGACTATCTAGAACTACAGAGTGAGATCCTATCTAAAAGAAAATCAAATGAGATTTCCTCCATAGAATTCATGTGATCTATACAGGGGCAACATTAGATATAGCACTATTAAAATTAATATAGAGCAAAATGTGTATCCCCTTTTACTGATAAATAGCAAGTATTTTGAATTCTGGACCATTTCGTTTTCCAAAAGTTAGGATGTATTTTCTCTCATGTAATCATGAAAAATAAATAATAGCTATTCCTTACCTCAGTTTTACTTTGTAAAGTTTATTGTTTGATTAAGCTCAGGAAACATGTAGAATTTCCACAATATTAGCCATATAATATGCAGCAAAAGATATTTATATAATCAGGGTGTGGTACTATTGGTTCTCTTTTGAAAATAACATAATCCCAATAAAGAGATAATAACTGACAAGGATTACAAAAAGAATTAGTTTGTTAATATGTGATACAACATGACAAATCTATATCTATAGTCCTTAATATAAAATAGATTTGCAAAAAATAAATATTAAACAAGGAACATCATATGGGTTTCCATTTAAGGGTCAAGCTGACTCTGGTCAAAATAATCAGTGTCTCTTGTGAATAAATTTTCATGATCTCGACATGCTCTAACATTCATCACGCCTCATCTTAGACCCAAAAAATGTTGAGTTCTTCTCTTTCTTTCCCTCTAGTCCATTTCATACTGTCAGAGAAAAATGGGATAAACAAAAGGGAGAGAAACCATTAGTACAACTAGCACCATCAACTCCTTTCCACTGCTTGAGTATTATTTTCCTCCTTCTCCACCCATTCCACACAGGAAGAGTTATTTTCTTTTGCCACTGTGTCTAGATTGTCCACTATGGATAGCCTGTCTGTTTCTCAGCTTATAAAAAGTCTATCTTGATTTAACAAAGACAGCTCAGTTCTGCTTTCCATCAATAGTGTACTCCTAACCATAAGATCATTCAGCCTTCCCAAGAGACTGTTTCTTGTAGGAGGCTTTGTGTCCACTCTGAAGACTGCACTCTAACCTAGTTTGCATTCTCTTGCAACTTGGAAGAAAGGTGAAATTAAGAAGCCCACATGGAAGAACTTTCCCAGAGACCAGTGAGATTCGGGAGCCCTGTTCTTCAGCAGTCCCTGCTCTAGACATCTAGGAGAATTTCAGCTGTACCCAACCCCAGATGATATCTGTGTAACATTATTTTACTCAAAATGCCTCTAACTTATTTTTTCATTCCAACTTTTGATAAAATATTTATTGTTGGAATCAGAGTCCACTCTGTCCATTTAGCAGGATTCATGGAGATTGTTTTAAGAACTCAGTTTTAAGGTTTTATTAGTATGTTTTAACTCTACATAATAATGGGTCTCATTAGGACACTTTCCTGCATGGACAGAAGTTATTTTGATCATATTTGCCCTCTTTTATCCCCTCACATTCCTACCAACACCTTTCTTCCCAGCTAATGTTTTGTGACCCAGTCAGTTTTATTATGGCTAACTATGGGAATGTGAATGATGGTTTGTTTGCAAGACTAGGTGCACTAAGAGTCCCTGCCACTTCTGTGATGGCGTGTTTAGTCCTGTGGATGTCGCAGTTGCTGTGAGCTCTCGACTTCAAGAGCCTCATCACTGTCACTCACAGACGTCCCCGTCCTGCACCACTCCTCTTCCCTTCTTTATGTACATTCTGTACGTTCCTCCTAAATCCTTAGAAGTCAGATGCTCCCAAAGTCTTTCTTCACCCACTCCCTCTAGACCACAAGTATGATTCCTCTTGAACCTGTGCTGTATAAATATAGCAGCTTGCTCTGTAGAAACTGATTATTAGTGCCGATAAGAGGCTATTTTGATGGGAACATGCTATTTTCTACTTGAAATAAATATAAACTTAATAGGGAAACATTAAAAATGTCAACTTCTTCCTAATCTGAGTGTTTACACTAAACCTTAAAAAGTCTGTTCCTAGTCAATACAAGAAAGTGTCACACTGCAGCTCAGGATCTGGTATCTGCCAAACACTAGCTGTGTCTAATTTGGCAAACTAAATTGCACTCTCTGGTTGTCTGGTTCTTGCATTGATATTGATTTCACGTGTCCTATTTTGCAGTGGTGTTGAATGAATAAGCAAACATTGGGAAGGCCTGGTTTCACATATGCTTAATAATGTGAGTAAGAATCTAGGTTATCTCATTAATCTGGGAATAATTACAATGATTACTACATTTTACACTGTAATTGTAATAACACTGGTCATGGTCTTATAAAGGTTAAAATAATTTATTTAATAAAAGTTCAATAAGAAACAATAGGGCTGGAAATGTTTCCTATTGGTAGAGTATTAGCCTAGCCTAGCCTAGCCTAGCCTAGCCTAGCATAGCTAGCATTAAGAAGGAGAAGAAGATGCCATGGAAAAGTACAATGAAAAGGAGGAACAAGAGAGGAGTAGGAGGGAGAGAATAATTTTGTTTTACTTCTTATATTTAGGTTCTTATATATACTAGGTAAATCCCGTAACCCTAAGGTATTACCTACTCACCAAATTCTTCCTTTGTAGAAGCTTATACAATGGGTTCCATTTATGCAGACAGAAGTTAAAGTTTGACTTAAGACAAAAAAGTTGGCAAAATACTTATACAAGATAGCTGTGTTCATGGTTAGTTCTTAGCAGTTAATGGAACACACATTATAGAAATCAGGTCATGTGGAGGAGAATGCTCTCATAATTGCAAGACGTAGGACACGAATATTCAATTCATTAACACTAAGAGGACAGTCTCTTAATGTGCATGATACTCACTGAAGTCCTGGACTTCATTTTCCATTTCATTTTCCAGACGCAATATTAAAATAGTTGGCTTTTACTGGTTCTTTCTTTGTGCTATTTTCAAGAACGTTTCAACCAATATCTTACATAGAGTTACAATGGTATATTAGAAAACTAAAATGGGGAAAGCAGAACTACTCCAAGGAAAATCTCATAAAATGCCTACTTAGTTTAAAAGCAACTGCTAGACTTGCCTAATAGCCTTTCCACATCGGTAGGAGGGAAACGTCAGATACTTCTCCCTTACCTAGCATGTGGCCTGTGATATAACCAAGTAACATAATAAGCAAAGGAAAGCAGTGAGCTTTATTGGATACCTGTAAGAATCACAGAAAAATACTCAGTTTACCAATTCTTGTTTTGGATGAAATACACAGGAATATCAGTCTCTTTTCATTCTTTGAAAGTATAAATTCTTTGAAGAGAAATGAAAAATAAAAAAAGGGACTCTCAGAAGCCAATCATTGACAGATTTTTAGTTCAGTAACATATTGCTAACCATTATCGGTTTTCTCTTACATAATCACTTAATAAAGTCATCTCTTAAGTACTTTGCAGAGATAAACGAGTTAACTACTAATCTCCTAACAAGTCATACCAAATTTTATCTCGTCTCAATGTTTTTCAATTTAAGAAGTTGTTGAGAAAAAGAATTTTGAGACTATGAATCAAAAATGTGAAGAACTACCAACTGTATCTCTAAGAACACAGCTATCAGGATGCTGTAAACACTCTTCCCTAGAGAACAGAATTAGATATTTAGAAAGTGTTTGGAATTTAAAAGTGCTAAGTGTTCATGAGCTCCACTACAGTGTGATTTAGCTAATTAATTAAGGTCATTTATTCAGTAATTTTTCCAGTTTGAATGTTAAAAATATATCAGTTTTGGTACAAGGAAGAAGAAAATATTTTCACTTAAATATATACAAATAGTGCCATATTAAGATAGACACTGTGTTGGTATATATACATATATAGTAAGAGTGCTTCTAATTGCTGAGGAACTAGAGCAAATGTTAGCATAGCCAAGTCTCACAAGAAATTGTGCAGCAATCTGTGAGTAGCAAATACACCACTTGTGCACACTCTGTAACCAGCCTCTTCCTCCTGTTCCCAGACCTTGAACGGCACTGTAGACCCAGGATAAGGGACTACCAGCCAGCAAAACATTCATTCTTATATTTTTGTTTGTTTTCTTTTTCTGCTATGTCAAATAAAAATATACTTTAGAAAATGAAATTATTTGATCCACTTCTATTTATATCATTTATATAATCAACTTTTAATTTTATCCATATATATATATATATATATATATCCTGTAAATAGAAGTATCTCACCAGTATAAAGATAATATCATAACATCTCAAAGGAACAACAACAAAAACTTCCCAAAGAATGATACTAAAAGCAAATTATTCCTAGATGTGAGCTTCAAGTTTCTTTGCAGGAGAGTGGGGGCAGCCTCAGGGACAGCAATGCCTTCATTTGGGTGGTGGTGCAAGGGAGAGGACCCTACACAAGTGGTCACCTTGCTTTATCCGTGAGCAATTGTCTGTGATTACAAAGGCAGAGATGGAATGATATCCAGATTGAAAGACACACATGAAGCTTGCCCACTACTGTGCCAAATAAATCATCCAGAACGTCATAACTCCCTTCTACCATACCCATACAAACTCCACATAACTTTATTGTACAGTGACCTGCATCATAAATAATAACTTGGTGATTGCAATTGCCCGTGTTACTGGAACAATGTGACAAACATTATTTTTATCTATATAAAAGAGATAAAAACTCTGTTACAGTATGACTTTTTATTACCAATCCTCACTTTGAGAAAAATTTGTTTTGTCTTTTATTTAAGAGCTCCCAAACATCCTGATGGTTACTCACTTTTATCACTTAATTTTCAACAAATATTCTAAGAACACTATTCTATTTCAACAGTTATAACAACAGCAATAAATTCAGAAGTTGGTTGCTAGATAGCCAATGGACTGTCCCTCACGTTAGCATAGCATAGATGTGGCATATGTGGGTGTATACACACCTATATCATTTCGGATGAAATGAAATAAAACATAAACTCATTCACTTAGACCTCCATAAAAATTATACGCAAGTGGTACACTTGAGCATTGGCAGACACAATAATCCGTGTTCTTACAGCTGAGAAGCCGCACCCATAAAATAACCTATTTCTAGCTAAGGTAGTGTAATGAACCATTTAATATCCGCTGATATAGCTACCTTTGCCTACTTCACCTGATTAAATTGAGCCTACTTAAAGCTTTACAAACCTAGTAAGACAGTTTCTTTTGAATACTTAGTTCAACCCATGGAAAAAAAAAATTATGATCCGTGAAAGTCTATGAATGCTAAAAAAAAAAAAAAAAAAAAAAAAAAAAAAAAAAGATGAGTAGGCTCCCAGAGACATTTTTAAACTCATGATGATGATTTTGCTATGAGTGAGCTTAAGGCAAGTTGTCTTCTGCAGTGTAATCCTTATCTGCTTAAGATATTTACAAAACTAATGTGCCCTATGTGCACAGAAACAAAGAAGTTTTAATAACATCTCCTTCTGGTTTCCTAGGTCAGTGCAGGGAATTCTTCACAATTCATATGTTTTAAATATTTTATTGGGGATGATGAAGCCATGAGACATATCTAGAGATGTACAAAAGGTAGACTCTTGGTTTATGCATCTTAACTAATGTTTACTGTAGTTTTCCAGCTAAATTGTTTTTAGTATTCTCATTGTGTCAAGTACAACGTGCGGCTCTTTAAAAACTCCCAGTGAAACTGTGTTAGTCGCTAAGTAGGAAAGAACATTCCCAACGTGTATCTAGAGTGCATGTGCAAAAAGATGTCTGTAAGCAGAGTGTGACCTCAAGCAGGCATTTCCAGATACATGCATTCGTTTCCCTATGGTGTTCTGATCTCACAGATTCAAGTCCATACTTATTACTATCATATGTCTCCCTTACCAATTCTTATTTATGCTTCTAATTAGCTGTTCTGGCCCTCAGCTTCTTCTACTACAAAAGCACCCTGTCTTATAGATAGCTTCCTACTTACTGGAGAATAGCTCAGTTTATTGGGCATTGACCTTTTAGAAGCTCTTTGGAAACTCCAATTTGCTTACCACTGAAGTGTGAGCTGCTTAACATGCTCACCGGCTTTAAAGAGTTAGAGCTAAATTAATGCTCCTCAACACATTGTAGGAAGGAGTATGTGCTGCCTAGCCTATAATAGTCTCAGGTGCAAATGTCTTTAGTGAGATGATAGACAGTGAAGCAGGTGTGTGCTCAGGAAGATGTGGGTAGTCTCACCTCACTGAGCTGTCATTGACTGCTTTCTCCAGTGCCTTTAGTGTTGCTAACAGAGAGGGTAAGTTCATATTTTCTTATTAATTATTTTATTTTAGAAACATGTGTCCTTTATTTTATGATTACTTCATTTCTCCTTTCCATCCCTACCCTAACTCCCCCGCACACCCCTCCATGCTTTCTTCCAAAACCATGGTCTCTTTTATATTAATTGTTGTTACATGAATGTATGCATATACAGATGTACATACAACCATAAATGTATATGGTTGTATAAAATATGCATATAATGTGTTTATATAAATATATTTGTATGTATAATACACATACACATATATGTATAGTTCCTGCACAGTCTGGATAACTTTACTTACATGTATGTTTTCAGGGCTGACCATTTAGTATTGTACCACCAACTGGTGTGCTCTTCTCTGAGGAAGACTATTTCTCTCTCTTTCAGCATCCGTCAGTGTTCTGTAGTTTTCTGTGTAGGGCTGAGTAGGGCTGAGGCCTCCTGGGCCTTCCCCTGTCCACTTTAGCCTGTCTATTGTTTGTCTCTTTCAGCTTTCATTTCAGAAGTCATGCTGATGACACTTCATGGGTGTGGCTTTTGACATCACTAGGATACACAAACTCATAGCAAACTCCCAGAAACTCTGGCTCTTATGACCTATTTTTATCCCTTCATCTACAATGTTACTTTAGCCTTAGATGTGGGAGTTATCTTGTAGATGTATCCATTGAGACTGGTCTTTATCTATTGCAAAGAGAAATGGCCATTTTTTTTCCTGATCCATATGGTTATATAGAATTCACTAAATAAAGAGATATATACACTACAAGTAATAATTCTGGATGGTTGGGCGGGTCACAAGGAATTCTGGTTCAGCCTGTGGCTCTGGGGTTGGGTTTTCTGGGTCTGATTTCCACTCCCATCAAGTCACTTAAGTCTGAATCGGTTAAGAAACACATTCAAGCCTTGCAGATAAATACAATAGCTCCCTGGCAGAGATTTTAGGAGACTAGAGCAGACATCTACGTGAGGTGTGTGAAACAGTGTCTATCTAGCAATTCATTATTATAATATTGTTGTTAGACATTTGTTGTTACTTCATGGATTGGCTATAGTTTGAACAGTATTTTATCAATGGAGTTCTACTTCTGCATATTTTTTAAATTATTAAATACACACAATTATTGTTAAATACATCTTACATATACTTTAGCTCTTCAAGTTTGTTTCCTTCTCATAGATTTAAAATATCATTTTAAAAATTTTTATGCAGTCTTTTAAAAGGTTTTCTTTTTATTCCAGTGTTTATTCTTTGTAGTTTAATGTATATAATTCAATTTGGGCCAAAGATACATGTTAAAAATTTTAATATATATTAGACATTTATAGCAAATAATTATACTCAATATTCTGATCATATAATTTGACTGATCCAACTTTTCCTAGATGTCCCCCACCATTCCACCCACTAAATTTCATGCCCTTAATTTCTTTTTCTTAAGAAAATAAACAAATATACTAACATAAAATAAAACCAAACCAAAAAAGAAAGAAAGAAAGGTCTCACAAGACCCCCCCCCCCAAAAAAAAAACCCACAGCAAATACACTAAATAAAAAACCATATGTCTGAGTTAGGGTTTCTATTGCTGTGAATAGATTCCATGATCATGGCAATTCTTCTAAAAGAAAGTAATTAATTGTGGTGGGTTTATAGTTTCCGAGTTTAGTCCTTTTTCATAATGGCAGGAAGCGCTGTTGCATGCATACAGACATAGTGATGGAGGAGCTGAGAGTTCTACACCTGAAGCACGATTTATGAAAACTCAGAGGCAGACATTGAGGTTCAAACTGAAGACCAGAAAATCAAAGCAGCCAGCCACTGGCTCTTACCTTGACCTCAGTTTGAAATGGCAATTCTCCTCCAGGAATCTCCGAATAAGAATGTGAGTTAGAGCTGTCTCCTCCAGTCTTATATTCATTCCTCTCTGAGATTAAAAGGATGCACCACTACTACCCAGTTTCCTTGGCAAACTAGCATGGCCACTGGGATTAAAGGTATGTGTCACCCTTACCTGGTCTGTAAGACTGATCAGTGTGGCTGTTTTTCTCTCTGAACTTCAGGTAAGCATTATTTATTATAATACAAACAAAATATCACTAACTACATCTGCATCTGTAGGAACCAAAAGGAGACTACCACAGTGAGCATAGTTTGAGCTTCTGAGACCTCAATGCCCTTCTGCAGTGATATGCCTTCTCCATGGCCACACCTACTCCAATAAGGTCACACATTCTAATGATGCCACTCCTTAAGAAGTATGGAAGCTTATTTTCTTTCAAACCAACAAATCATACAAACAAACAAACAAAACATCAATAATAAAAAAATGCCAAGAAAATGTATTATGAAACAAAACATCTATAAAAGTACCATTAAATCCATTTTGTGTTGGTCATCTAGTGTAGGGTATAAGGCTTATCCTGAAATATGGTTAACATAGCCAATGAGACTCCATTGGAGAATACCAGTACTTTTCTTTGTGAGTAGGTATCAATCAAGATGAGTTCTGGATAGTTTGTGTCATATGACACCTTGCCCCTCTCAGCCCTGGGACACATATCCCTTAAACCTGGCAGCTCATGCATGCTGTCCAGTCTGTCAGTCCATATGTACATCAGTTTTCTGTTGCTGGAGGGCTCTGTTTCCATAATGTCATTTCTTTGGCTCTCATACTTTTTCTGCCTCCTCTTCTTCATAATCCCTTTAGCCCTTAAAGAAGAAGTTGATTAAGACTGAGTGTTCCAAAATTTCTTACTGTCTGTGCAACACCAGTTGTGGGTCTCTGTGTTAATTCCCATCTACTACGTGGGGAAGCTTTCAGGATGTTGGTTAAGTGATTTATGGGTATAGCAGAATGTCAGTTGTTGTTATGTTTCTTTATCAAAACACTAGTATTTGATTTTGCACTAAGCTCATGACCTATGCTGTCTCAGGTTATTGACCATCCAAGCAGAGTCAAGACATCTACCTGGGGCTGTGGTCTTTAAGGCTACCCAGACAATAGTTAGCTAGTTGCACAGCACTGGCTGTGGTTAGTATTAGTTAGTCCCACGATTACAACCGCATAACTTTCAGGAAGGTCACCATTGTATGGTAGGAATATTGACAAAAAAGACAATTTTTACTTCATAGATGTTTGATGTGATGATTGTGTGGGAAGCTTCTCATACAAAACCACAATTATATAGTTCAAAGTTTATTGTTTAGCAAGGGATTATTATTATTTCTAACATTACACTAAGGCTTCGAAGAAATGGTTTAACTCAGGTCACAGGCTTTTGAGAGTTAATATTTAAAAATCTATCTTTGGAAAGTATGTTCTGTTTCCCCTAAGGCATATTTGTTTCATGTGTGGACTTCATAGCATGGAGTCTGGAAAAGGTATGGACTTCATAGCATGGAGTCTGGAAAAGGTATGGGAACACATGTAAAACACAGTTATTCTCAAAACCCCATCATTTCTGTGGAAGTGAGAAGGGGAGGATGGGAAGAGCTTGGGGAAATGGGATAATTGAGATGGAGGAAGGGTGGATATGGGACCAGGGAAGAAGTTACCCTAACCAAGGGAGCCATTTTAGGGTTGGCTAGAGTCTTGGCTTAGAGGGGTTCCCAGGTGTCCAAGGGGATTTCCCCAACTATTTCCGTGGGCAGAAGGAGAGTTAAGTAATAATAGTAATTACAAATGGAAATAAAAAGTAAAAATTTAGTAATAGTTTGGAAAAATGAAATGAATATTAGCTGAAGAATAATTATCTAACAAAAGACCTTAAATTTTCTAATGAAGATAATATAGCCAATACTCACCTCAGGTTTGTAATAGGAGATTGAGGTACATGATCTGATAAATCATGGGGATTAAAGGTGTTAAAACCACCAGGCTCTTAAAATGTGTGGCTGGAGGATATATTTTGTTTAGTCTGCAGACTATTTTTATACTCAGAGGTTATTTTAAAAACATAAATAGATTTCTGCAAAGATAAACAATGAACCACAGGAGGGCACCGGGCACATCTGTGTGCCCCACCTTTTAGTATGATGTCATCAGCTGAAGTTAAAGAGAGGTTGCCTTTTCTCTTGTGTTCAGGTTTTCTCACATACATACCACATTTTATCCACCTCCCCGAGTCCCTGCAGACACTAATATTTATGATCTGTTTCTTTTGTGTCTATAATTCATTGTTCTAATATTTGTTGGATTTTCTAAATACCACTCTCTTCTTCTTGGAAATACTTCTGAAGCTATATTTTAAAAAATACAGTTCTGATTAGGAAGGATTCATGTTATACTTTGTACATAGGTGGTATCTGTTTTTAACAGATGTGTGGAAAATATGTAAGATTTTGTTCAACTGATCCCAATATAAAAGAATTGATTAATTAGTTTTTAAACCCAAGAGTTTGAATTGGAATTTAATTAAGATAGTTTCACTTTAAAATCTAGAGTTAAAATTATGAAAGAATTTACCAAATTTATGTTCATATATTTTCTCCAGTGCATTTTTCTGTCTTTTTTTATTTACTTTGTATAAGCAAGATTACTCTCCTTGCGTACTTGAGACTATCACAAATCATAGTTAGAAAAATTTTCTCATTAATAGAATTCTTGGTGCATTTATAAACCATAGAAAAATCTATTTTATTTTAATGACATTAATTCTGCAATTCATATTTTAGTTGCTACTTTTACAACCCTGGTTACTAATTTTCATGTGTAAGGATTGCATCACATTTCCATTAATAATTAAGTTTACCAGTAATGAGATATGATTGTCCATTAAGATACAGTTTAACTATGAACACAAATTATACTATAGTGAGTAATGGGCTATAATAATAAATTTATCACAGTAATTTGCTTAAAATGAAAAAAGATTTACATTTTTAACTGGGCTAAAACTTACCTTTATGTGCTGTGTGTTACTTGAGACCTCAAACTGTGACTTTGTAAATAATTTTTCTCCCCAAGAACAATGGATTAATCTAGAGGCTTGACTTTTTAGTTAAAGCATTTATATCATTAATCAATTCATTTGCTACTTGAATTATGATAGCTTTCTCTTGAATGACTTTTATATGAATAATGCAAATTCCTAATTTTACTTTAATATCTTGTTTGATATTTATTCACTATTCTGCAAAGTCTTTCTCTACCCAAATTGGCCTGTTTTCTCCTGGTTTTCTACAGAAGCAGTTATGAAGATCTTTGAGTACTCACACAGAGTCTGAGACATCTCGAGAAGATTGTTTCTAGCAATAGTGGGCAATATCATATTTCTTAGAACAACAACAACAAAAAGCTTTGTCTGGAGTGATAAGATGTGGTAGATTTTGAAGGCAAGAACCTAGCTCATGGGGTCATCTAGAAAGAAGGCATAAATTTTCAACCAATAGTCTGTTTCTATGTGGAATTTTTTTATTTTCATTTGAAGGAGGCAACCTGGCCTTTTCTATTTCAGAAAATAAAATTGAGCATCGAATTTTGGGGAAAAACACTAAGATGGATTTGTATATTTTGGGTTTTCTTTAGGAATAATTATTTTGTATTCATCATTTTCTAAATATTAGTAAATTTCTTCCCTGAGTTACCTTTGCATCCCTGAAGATACTTAAGGGCAGGAAAGCTGCCATTTGAGAACTTAAGTAATTGAGTCATCTAAGAGATATAGATAGAAGATATATTAATAGATAGGTAGATGATAGATAACTTGAATGTAATACTCACAGGGCAAATGAGTGCTCATTAAAACTATTTAAACATTTTATTTTGATGTATGTTTGTATATGTGTGTATTATACTCTTTTTGTTAAATTCTAAACATTCATTCTTTAAGAATTAATATATACATATATATATAATAAAAAATAATTAAATTCAGCTCCCCATTTCTCCTCTCCCACCTACCTCAGATGTTCCCAATACACCCCTATCAACATTCTATGTCTTAGTTGTAATGACTCCAATTAATACTGCTAATTCATACATAGCTATGAAATCATCCACTGGGCACTGGACACATCCACTCTATATCCAGTACTTCTTCTCCCAAAGAATTCACCTCCTCTCCAGGACCCAGAAACTGCCCTTTGATAGGGGTTGGGTCTTGTGAATTCCTTCCCTATCTGTGCTGAAATTATGGATGTCTTGATTTTGTTCAGGCAACCATAACAACAGCTGTGAGTTCCTTAGAACAACAACTATGGTCTGCCCAGAAGACATCTTTTCACACATCAGTTCTATCCTCTGGCTCTTACATTCTTCATTTTCTGTGATGTTCCCAGAGCCTTACCGAGGTCATTGGTAAAGATGCCCCATTTGGGATAAAGACTCACAGCCATGTATTCTCAATACATTTACATATAAATTTACACTTGTTTTCTAAACTTTGAATATACTATATCCATGTGCCTTTAACTTTTTATAGAATTTTTGTGCCTCATATCAATTTTGATTCTGCTTCTTGTTCTACGTGTTTCCTGTCTCCAGGGTTTGTTGATTATTATTAATTTAGAAAATGGTCTAATTTTGTTTCAAAAACCTGTCTTTTTTGCTAGTTATTATGTCTACCACAATTATAGTTTCAAAATTGTATAACTTTGCAGTTTTACTTTGCTTCTTTATCACATTTTTTCTTTTTTAAATAAAATTTTATTGATTTTTATTGAGCTCTAAATTTTTTCTGTGCTCCCCTGTCTCTCCCCCCATCCACATTTTCATATTACAAGAATGAACTACACTTGATTTATATTTGAAGCCTCCTCATTTTTTCTTACTGTTGCCTCCTCTAGTCTGTCTTAATATCCTACACCATGCTTTCCACATCCTTTCCCTGTCTTTCTTGTTTGCAATTCATGACCTCACTGGACTAATCCTCCTAAGCTAGAATCCTAATCAAGCCAAAACCGCTTAGATATCTCTCTGAAGACGAGATCCCACCACTTCACATTAACTACACTCCATGACTTGGTTCTATATTTTTGCTTATCTACTTCACATCTCTAATAATTTTAATAATGATGTAAGTACCAATTGTACCAAAAGCAGGGCTCCTAGGAAGTAAATAAAAATCACTCGTTATAAAACAAAATCTAGCGCATTAACATAAGATACTATGATGACTATACTTTCTGAGGGTCTTGATGACATCATTGCAGTGATGCACATGATCATCTTCTGATCCCATGTAGTTTGTCTTTCACAAGTTTTTTTATCGATATACATTCTGAAGAGATTTTGAACATTGTTTTGCCCAGCTTGATTTCTAGACTATTCCTCAACTTTAATCTCAAATGTTTCTTCTCTGCTATCCCCCCCCACATGCACACACATCAAAACTCGCCTGCAGAGACAAAATATCAATCACACCAAATACCAAACATATCAAATAATTTTTCACACAGTCTTAGGCTATAGGGGCAACAAGTTAGAAAGCAGTGCCTCTTTTCATCTCTTCATAGCTGTCTGATATTTACTTAAGTATTCCGGTCTTTTTATTGCTATTTAATTTGTGTGCCGGTGTGTCATCCATTTAAAAAGAAAAATATATTACTTCAGTATAACATTGGCATTACATATTTGTTTTCCCATGGGCTTCTAACAGAGCCATTCACTCCCAGTAAGCAGTGGAAATTTATTTGTGGCTGAATTACAAATCAGTTTCATAATTCAGTTTGTGGTCAAGTATCGGTTTTACTTTAGAAGAAAATCATTCAGATTTGTAGTCTGTTTCCCACAGAGGGCTTGTGTCTTTGCCAGAGCTCATCATTTTTCTCCAGAAAACACTTCTGTTGCTGCATTTGTTTAAAAATAATAATGGTAGAGGAAATTTGTGGCAAAGCAACTTTGGGATTCTCTGTGAGATTAGGAATTCTATTTTTGTTTATGTTCTTTATCTGTTTGTTTGTAGTCCTGGCTCACCTAAATCATGCAGCATAGCCTAAGTTGAAATCACACTCAAGATTCTCTTTCTTCACATTCTCTACTGTGGGATTATAGGTGTGTACCTCCATACACTACTCAAGATTCCAAACAAGATAAAAGGAAAAGCATTTTCAGTGCCAGTTAATATTATACAGCTAAGATACAGGTGGTAAAGTAGAAGAGATATATGACACAAAGGATCTAGTGATATCCATGATCTAGAAAGGTCTCTTATTTTCTCCACTTTATGACAATATCAACAATGTTGATATCAACAACAAAAGGAAGGCTGTTGGGTATTCAAGAGGGCATGCTGGATGAGCATGCTTTCTGACAAGCTGGAGCCTTAGCTTTGTTTTCAGGGCATGCATTATTCAAGGAGAAAATATATTCTCGTATAAGTTGTTCTCTGATCTCCACATTTACCATAGCACATATGTGCATGGACATCACACAAAGTGCATGCATATGTTTTTAAAAAGAAAAAAAATACTGTCTTGCACTAGTATTTAAAAGATTTATTTACTTTCATTAAATCATTTGTTCAATAATTTGAACTAATTCTTGTTGTCTACCACTATTATGGTATTTTATGTGTATTCTATGTTCTTCTGGAAAGAGTAAGAAATATCTTTACATTATTTGGGAAATAAAACACTTTACAAATTAAATGGGCAGATTGATGCTGCCTTTCTCCATTCAATGATGGAATTGATTGGCAAAGTATTGTCTGAATGTTCTTAAATATTTAAAAAGTATATCAGGCTTTTAGGTGGCACCTAAAGAATTTTAATTCTTTGAACTTAATATATGAAAATATGATTCATGGCCGGGCGGTGGTGGCACACGCCTTTAATCCCAGCACTCGGGAGGCAGAGGCAGGAGGATCTCTGTGAGTTCGAGACCAGCCTGGTCTACAAGAGCTAGTTCCAGGACAGGCTCCAAAACCACAGAGAAACCCTGTCTCGAAAAACCAAAAAAAAAATATGATTCATATCTATATACTGTGGTTGCTCTTAATTTCAATGTGCAATTAAATTAGACTTGTGAAATGGAGTTATATAAAATCAGGAGATGGTTTGTCTTTAATACATAGCTTCCAAAAAAGACTTAAGCAGTGAACTCATCAGCTGGTCAGTGAATTGAGTGTCCAGACTGGACAAGCAGGATATAAGAAAAAAAGACCTCCAAACCTTCCCAAGACATGGTAAGACAGTTTTGAAATTTTTTCCTGCCTCTGAAAATGGTTTGTAAATTACTCTTAGGCCTTAGCCAAAGTTGGTTGCTCCAATGTTGCAAATGAGACTTTGGGTGATTGTCCAGGTAGCCAGTTGTTTCTGTTATCTACTGCACATATTAAAAGCTACTTGATTGCACTTTTTTCCTACTCAAGTAATATTATCTCCCTTCTCAGGCTTTCCATGGGATTGAAGACTAGATAGTCGTAGTTACTTTCCTCTTATGACTTAACCATATCTAATACAAGATTTAGACTCCTTAGAATAGAATAATTATTAAAACATTTAGCATTTGTTTCTTGCTTAATATTGTATATGCTGGTCATATTTCTAATTTTTATATTTTATATCTGTTCTTATTGTATATAGTTTTGCATTGGGTTTGGTACTCTTATAGACAAAGGGGATAGGATAGGAAACTTTCCTCAGCCAAGTGCCTTTGAAAGGCTGAACCACGTTGGGTGTGGCCTTGGGTACCAAAAGGCATGTGGGTCTGCCCAATCATTCTCTCTCCATGCTTGCCTCATCTGGATGTTGGATACTGTTCATGTTCCCTGTTTGATCTATGAATTCCCCTTTAATAAAGAAGCCCTTTTTATATACCATTTGGAGCTAGTATTGGATTCCTTTATTTACATTCCCCCAATCTGACACATTCCCCTTCAGTCTTATCCATAAAATTAAACACAACTACCTGGTTAAACAAGAGGTCCCTGTATTTTCTTAGGAATATATGTTAAATACGTACTGAATAATAATTTAAGAGCTTCATTTTCAAACTATACATTAAGAATCTCTTACTAAATAGCAATTCATAACTATGTAGTGGAAGAGTTTAATTGTAGAAAATAACTGTAATTTTAGGCCAAAATTTCTCTTCCTTGATTCTAAAATAGAGAAGCAAATTTCCCTTAACTTCTATTATTTTTCAATTCACATATCTGGGTAATTTTTGAAATAATATTTCTCCTGTGAGAATACAGACATTTTTATCAGTTACTTAATTTAAATACTTAAGAGCTCTCCTACATAACAGCAGTCATATATAAACAAATATAACTAGTGACAGAGAGAAAGAAAAACCTCTTGTTTCTCATATTTATATATTAAGAAAATAATTGTATCTAAGTCATCAAAATATACTTATGGCAAATATGGAATTTATCACATACTATAATATTGATTCTCAGGGCTAAACTCTTCTAAAAGTAATGACAATTATAAAGTACTTTTAATAACAGAGTAGAATCATCTATCAAAAAAGTGTTTATTTTCTACATTATGAAATCCTGTGGGAGGATAATTCATAACATACCTTTAAAATAAATGATATCCTTTTTATACTATTTCAATTAAACTTCACCATACAGGATTAATCATATGTTCTTATTGATCATTAATTAGTTAGTTTTTGGTGTTCTTAACACACCATGTTAGCCAATTTGTGAAATATGGCACTAAAGGCAAGGCAAACCCCACATTATTGGGTGAATATAAAGTAGTATAAAGCAAAAATTAACACTCTAGAAACAGCTTTTAAACTGTTTTCTCTCATTTTTAAATAAATACAATATGATTTACTGGGTATCTTTACCATTTGTGTGTCAATCAATTTAAATAAATACAATATGATTTACTGGGTATCTTTACCATTTGTGTGTCAATCAATTTAAATAAATACAATATGATTTACTGGGTATCTGTACCATTTGTGTGTCAATCAATTTGTAAGTTTTCTAGCAGCTCCATTTCTGTCAGATTATACTCTAACTGAGTTTGTATTTGTTGCTTTAAGGTCACATGATTTGGTTGTTATTTCATAAAAAAGAGAGGATAATGAATTTTGTGAAGGATATCTAGTGTGTCTACTGATTTCAGGATTCATTAGCTTATAGAGCAGGTGATAAAACTACAGTTTCGTTAAGCCCTTAGAGATGAGTTTAGTAAATGAAAGTAGTCATTGTGGTTTTGTAGTTTATTGAAGAACAGTGGAAAATTATTGTCTTAGAAGTGAGGTCATATCATAGCTTTGCTCTGAATTCTCCATTCTTCCCAATTAATTAGCATGAAAGTCCAGACTCTTAGGGTGCACAGCGAAGACTCTCCATTCTTTGGCAGCATGCTGGCACAATCTGCCTTAGGGGTGGATGGCTCCTTCTCACTTCTCGCTCTGGAATCTAAATACTGTGGCTCTTCTATGCTTCAGCTTTTAAACAAGGTCATCTTCTTGATGGTAAAAATTTGCTTGCCTTCAGTTAGCTGTAGAAATTGAAGTGTTCAGTTATTCTTTTATCTTCCCAAATAGTCAACATTTTTTCATCATTTCTATCCAGTTCTTTACAAATTCATGCTATGCTTTAATACCAAGCTTCACTGCCACTCCTCAGTGAGGATTCCTAAGATTCCAAAGACTTACTACTTTGCTCTTGTGGTTCCTTATTGTCACATTGATGCTGCTATAAACACGAGAAGTATAACAAAAATACAGAGAAGGTAGTGATAAAATGACTTCTAGTGACACTCAGAGATACTCATAGATCAGTGCCTTGCTCAGCCATCATAACAGAAGTTTCCTCCTGCAGCACATGGGGAAAAATACAGACACCCACAACCAGACAGTATGCAAAGAGGGAGAGATCTTGAAACTCTCTTTCCCAAGTGGAATGTCTCCATTAAATCCTCCCCTCAGAGATAAGGGAACCCCACAAATGAGAAGGCAGAAGTTCAAGAACCAGAAGAGGTGGAGGATGCCAATAAAATGTTCTCTAAATCAACATGAGCCAAGTTCACTTGAACTTAAGAGATTGAAACAGCAAGTATAGGCTCTGCATAGGTGTGCCCCAGATCCTCTGCTTATATATCATAGTTCCAAGTTTAGTGTTTCTATAGGATTCCTAAATGTGCAAATGAATGAGTTTCTGATTCTTGTGCCTTCCCTTGAGTTCTGTTCTTTCTGATGTTTTGTCCTGTCCAACTTCAATGTAATAGTTTTTGTTTTGTCTTATATTTTATTTTGTTATATATTTTTTCTTTTCCTTTATTCTTCTGTAATAAAATACATCTAAACTGGACACTAATCTCCTTCCATACCTCCCAGTCCCTTCAGAAAATTCAGGCCTCCGAGCAATATCAACCAGACACAGCATAACAAGGTGCGATAAGACTATCCACAAACACTTATATCATGGCTGAAAGAGGCAGTCCAACAAAAGGAAAAGTGTCCCAAGAGCAGGCAAAAGACTCAGAGACATCCCTACTTCCACTGTTAAGAGTTCCACAAAAAAACTCAGAATAAATCACCGTAGGGTGGATACAGAGGATCTAGCACGGACACATATAGCTTCCCTCTTTGTTGCTTCAGTCTCTGTGAACCAGTATGAACCATACTTAGGTGATTGTGTTGGATGTATTCTCTTGGTATCTTCCATCCTCTCTGGTTCCTACAGTCTTTCCTTCTTCTGTGGGATTTCCATAATTCCACCTAATGTTTGGATGTAGGTCTTTGCATATTCCCCTGTCAGCTGCCTGAAAAAGCCTTATCATTAGGAATCATAGACCTTTTTCGGTTTTTTTTTTTTTTTGGTGATTTTTTTCCACCCTAGATCTCTGATTTATCAGGTTTCCATTTCCTGCCAGTGTTAGGCTTGAGTTCTCTCTTGTGACTTGGGCTTCTAGTTAGACCAATCATTAGTTGCCCACTCCAGCAAGGCCCGAGTCACCATTTCCTCAGCATATGTTGCATGCAGAACAGGTGTATATAGAAAATTTGGGATTGGTTTGGTATCCCAGTACCACCACTGGGAGACTTGTCTGGAAATATTATCTCTTAAAAGCTTATTCTTTTCTAAGAAAAAACAGAAAGGCTGTAGATCTCAATAGGAGGTGGAGAGTAACAGGGAGGAGTAGAGGGATAAGTTATGCTAGGAAAAAATCCATTTTCTGGAGTACTATTCAGTGGTAAAAAAAAAATGCCATCTTGAAATTTGCAGGCAAATGGAAAGAACTAGAAAAAACATCCTGAATGAGGTAACCCAGACCCAGAAAGACAAGCATGGTATGTACTCACCCATAAGTGATAAAGCAAAGGATAACCAGCCTACAGTTCAAGATCCCAGAGAAGCCAGGAAAAAAGGAGGATGCTAAGAGAAACATACATGGATCTATATGGGAAGGGGAAACAAACCAGATCTCCTGAGTAAATTGGGAACATGTGTAGGGAGGTAAAAGGGGAGAAGGTAAGGGTGAAGGAAAGAGGGGAGCAGAACATGAGGGATCTAGAAGATCCAGTTGGGAAAACATCAGAGAGGGAGAGAAAGGAAAGAGATATCTTGAAAGAGCAAACCATTATGGGGTTAGAGAGAAACCTGTCCCTAGACACATTCCCAGAAATCCACTAGAATAACCCCAGCTAGGAATCTAAGCAATAGTGGAGAGGGTGCCTTAACTGGCCTTCCCCTGTAATCAGATTGATGACTACCTTAATTGTCATCATAGAACCTTCATCAAAGAACTGATGGAAGCAGATACAGGGATTCTCAGGCAAGCACTGGCCCAAGCTCCAGGAGTCTTTCTGTCTTGCCATAGAGTCTGTTTTCTTTTTCATATTTTTGTAAATTGTTCTAATATTTTGAGAACATCATTATTGTGTGTTTCATCTCTATCACCCCTGCTCCCCACCTCCCACTCTAGCCAGCTCCTTCCATTTCTCCCCATGTCAAATTTATGGGCTCTTCTCCACTATTACTATTATAATGTGTTCACAGATTTATATGAATGTATACATAGAGATATAGATATACTATCTTAAATGTGTGAATGTTTATACATCTAATTATATATGCACACAAGAATATACAATATAATAAGTGCACTTAACTTTGGTTGTATGTATGTGTCCAGAGTTGACCACATGTGATAGAACTATATATATACAGCAGCATAGGTCCTGATCCTTTGGCTTTTATAATCTTTAGCCCTTCTTTTGCCATTTACCTGGAGATTTAGGAGTAGGATGTAAATTGATGATGCATTAGTTTGGATTGGACAACCCCCCAGTCATGTATTTTCTATTTTGGCCAGCTGTTAGTCACTGTAATAGTGTTTATCTGTTGCAAAAGGAGCCTCTTTGATGGGATATGAGAGTTACTGATCTGTGGACATAGGGGTAAGTTCTTAGAAAACAGTTGACGTTCTATTGGTTTACAGAGAAAAAAGCAATTACTGTCAACAGACCTAACGGGCAAGGATTCGGAAGGAAACATCTATCCATACCAACCTGTTTGTGATCTGTATTGAATCGTCAGATCCATCACACCATTAAATGGGGAATTAAATAATACACTTCCTTTGTTCTTATTTCATGCTCAATCAACTTTTCTTATTATAATTTGTGTTCCCCTGTAGCTTGTTACACTGAAACAATACAATACATAGAAAATACAAGGGCTGTCACAGGGGTATAACACGGCCAATTATGCTTTTCCTTTTGAGTTAAAACATTAGCATTCTGTAAAATATATATATATATATATGAGCTATAAATGAATTTGGCCTGAACTTGCATAATAATGAGACAGTGTTTCCAGGAATCCATGCCTTAGTATCTGACACAGCATGACAGCTTCTCCACATCAACCTCTTTGCACACACACACACACACACACAAACACACACACAAATGTATATTATTTTTCATATGTATGTTTAATGTGTTTAGTTTAATGCCAATTACTGAATCAAAAAATATTAATCTAATTTCCCAAAATTACAATGGTAACTTTCCCTTGATATATTTTCTAGAAATTCAGTAACCATATTTAAAAGAACAATGGAGATATATTCAACTGGAGAATAAAATAGATATTGAATGTATACCTTAGTATAAAATCCATTAAGAACACAGCTTGTAACAGAATTGCATTTGAGTATAGGAGGACTATTCAGTAAATGATGCTTTTAATGCAGTCCATATATTGATAAATGGCTAAACACCTTCTCTTCTCTCCTCTCTCTCTCTCTCTCTCTCTCTCTCTCTCTCTCTCTCTCTCTCTCTCACTGATACAGATTTGACTGTTCAGTTTAGATGAAGTAGTTGTCTAATATTAAGTACACACATTCAAAATGTTAAGTATGGAAAACTCATTTTAAAATGTGAGAAAGGCAGAAGGACAATAAAACCCCAGAATCTATAATAAAAATATTAAAATATACTAAACACATGAAATAAAATCAATGCATAATACAGCTAAAAATATAAGTACACATATAATACAATGGTTATCAACATATTAGGATTCTCACTGTATAACACTGAGAAAAAGATAATCCAAGAAAATAATTATAGAAATTTATTTTAAAACATATTTAAAATGCTTAAGTCCATTAATATTCTAAGAATGCAATAAAAATACCTTGAAAGAATCTATATATTTATAATCAAAACCTAAAGTTAATATACACATATGCATGCCTATAGATGGCTAAAGAAAAGAATTTAGGTCTTTCTAGTTCAACAAATATTCTGATCAGACTAACAATTTCTTCCCTGGGTATCTGTGTTATAGAAAAGGCAAGATGTGGCATAGAAACAAAAGAAATTTTATTGCATTGTATATCATACTGTGAAGTGGATAACAACCATTATATACCTAAGATTGTAACTTAATCAATAGTTACATATTTAATATATATATATATAACTGTTGATTAAATAGTTGTTATATATAATTAATAAATTATATATATATACATATAAATTTTAAGTCTGGCAATAATATATGTATTTTAAAGTCTGTATATATATATCAAACTTAAAATGAATTTCATATGCTATATTAGAGCAATTTTCAAAAAACAAGGCCTTAGAGGATGAGAAATACAAGAAAAACATTTTAAAAGTATGCACATATCCAGGGAAGGGAGCTGTATGTGTGCAGAGGTGAACATATGTACAGACACAAATTCAAAGGAAGCCAATTTAGATGATTATGATAGACCCCAAGTTATGTGGAATGGGAATTTCTGAGTACATGTGTGTCTTTGTGTATACTGCCACTGATATAGACGATTCCATTCATAGTTCACATCATCTAAATATTTCACCAGGATTGTCTTGTGCTGTGCTCTATGCTATAAAGAGATGTACAGAATTTGAGGAAAGAGATTGTCACCCCATCTGTCAAATAAGCATGATCTATGTCAACTATATAAAACAGAAATCATCCACATTACATTTTTCATTCACTATAAGATATTAATTACTGCACAGCATGGATTTATTCGGATAACATGAATAAGTGATTCTTGTGACATATAGGTAATTTCAGCTATGGAGAAAATTCTCTATGTCGGTGGCCATTTACGCATAAGCAGAGACCCAGAAATCATAGCAGATCATGTGGCATATATTTTCCAAGTTAATTTGTGTAAACTAAAAATGAATTACTTTAGTAATTCACCTACCTTGTAGGATCTGCTTATGGCATAGGTTTGCTGCAGCTGATACTTCTTATTCTGCTCACTCATTTGGAAGGACTTTCTTACCAGGAAGGGAACCAGATGTCGCATTTAAATGTGTTGAAAACATCACACAAACTGTCTTTTTTCTTTGATGCATTAATGTTAGAGACTTTTTCCCATTCAAAGGAGAAGCAAGTATTGAATTTCCTAAGCTTCCTCGATGTAATAACAGAAAGAGGAAAATACACTGAGGCTTGTGACACAAAGGGAGCGCTAAGACATCGGAGAGGATTGGTTGTCAATAAATGAACTCATTATCATTAGCTTGAATTTTAAATTTGAAGCATTCTTCTCAAGCATTGAACTGAAAGAAGAAGTGTTTGACTTATAAATTATGATTTTGCTAATGGTGTTGAAATATTTCTCATAGCAGTAATGTGTAAGTACAGGGTTTTTTCTCCGCCCTCATTTTATTAAAATACACTACAAATCTGATAAACCTATCTCCCCATGGTGTATAGCAGAAGGTGCTGTGGTCCAGAAATTTTGCCAGTGCCTCTTTCAAATTCCATACAATCCATTAATCTTCAAAAAGGTACTCAATGCAAAAGTTT
This sequence comes from Microtus oregoni, assembly GCF_018167655.1. NCBI lineage: Eukaryota > Metazoa > Chordata > Mammalia > Rodentia > Cricetidae > Microtus > Microtus oregoni. Next base: position 46,446,577 of record NW_024543060.1, read on the forward strand.
GAAGACAATCTTATAAGTGGAACTGTAAAAGGCTAACTCCACACATTTAGTTTGCTACATTTCTGAGAAACTATACTACATCCATATGGTATTCTCCCTTCCATATGAAAGAGAATTGTAATTTATTATATGTAGTTTGTTCAGTCATGTTTGTTGAGAACAAACACAGATTCAACATGACGACATTGTCCTAAGTAATCACGGTAAACAGAGTGGGTGGGAGCTATGGAGCTAGGAGGAGACAAGGAAGGGAAAATTCTGTCCAAGGTATAAAATAAATAAATAAATAAATAATAAATAAATAAAGCCTATTAACTTCTGAGATTTGAATGATACTGTAATTTACCATGTGCTAAGTGGTATTTAGCCCTATTGTCAAATTAAGTTCGCAAATGAATTCGTTTTGAAATGTGTATTTCTCTTCCCATTTTGTAGCCCTAAACCACTGAAGTACTAGAAACTAGAATGACTTTTCCAAGGTCAAATCCATGTTCTTGTGGCTAAGCCTTAGTTAAATCATGTTGGTTCTATATCTAGTGAATTTCTTCTGCCCTGGAGCAGATTCTACTCGTACATTATAGGGAGCATTAGTTTTACAACCTCTTTATAATGGTTCTCCGTCGAGTGACATTGAAATTCAAGTGGTGTCAGCAATTTGTGTTGAAACAGTAGAGATTACAATCTAAATCCAGAAAGAAGAACAAATCAAGATTATTTTCCTTGCCAGGCTCTGTAAATTAGCATGCTAATGATTTTAGTGTCCACTTTTATCAAAAGAACAATGTGTACAGCCCATAAAACTTAAACTCTCATTAGAGCTTTTAATGTTTACTTACTAAGTAATATTAGTTGCTTACTATTCATTTTTGGTGGATGGATAACAGAAGAATAGGACGTATAATAGATTGTTAAGATTCATCAAGAGGACATATTAAAGGCAGTGAGACTAGGACTGGGTGATTTTTATCATGGATAATTGTAGATATCCATAAGCTATGGATACAGTTAAAAGGAGCAAACTGAGTTAAATGGGCTCCATCCATTTAAAGGCTATAAAACTAAACTGATATTAGAGTCTATGCTTTTAGTTGGAGAAAGGGAAACGAGGCTGAGAAGTGGCTTAGGAGGCTTAAGTGTCAGAAGCATGGTTCTACTCCCTTCCCCTTAAAACGTATTAAGTGTAGATTTTAAAGCACATGTTTTCCAACCACAATTAAGATAACAATGTAGAGTGAAGCTCACTATCCTGTCATTTGAATCACTCTATTCCAGTTTTATATTGTTTCTAACATTTTGCATTATCCTCTATAAGTAAAACTGGCATGCCAAGTCCAAAATTCAATTAATTTTTATGAGAATGTTAGCCATGAGTATTGTATTTGTATCACATATACTTCTTCCGATATAATTAATATTGTTATATACACCACACACATAGGTATCTTACTAAATTCATTTGGTGTTATTGATATATACATTTTCTTAGAGCTTCTTGGATAATGTATCAAGGAATTCTGGAGAAACCTGATTCTCCTCCTTCAACAGCCATTGATTACCTGAAGCTCTTCATCTGGGAGGGGAGAGCATTGGGAATACCTTCTATCCGTGCTGGTGTGTTTAGTAGTGTTCTCATTATGCGTATCATTTTAAGCAGGCAGGTTTTATATTTCATGGGTAATGCTTCCATGTCATCTCATGAAAAACACCAGGATTCATCCCAGTCCTTCGGCTCTCGGTACCATTCTGTTCCCTCTTTCATCATGTACCTTGACCCCTAGGTGTAAAGATTGTGCTATCTGTGTGTCAGTAAGGCCTGTGAACACCAATGCCACTTGGCCTATTATTCTTTACATTCTGACCAGTTGTATATCTCTATAATACTTTTCTCTTGAAAGAAGATGTTTTTATGATGATTTGTAACAGCTCCTCTCTTGTGTAGGTATAAAGGATACAGTTGGGAATTAAATTGATTCTGAATAATGAAAGTAGTTGCTTCTTCTCTGGGATGGGTTACCACTCCAGTGCTGGGTAGTTATCTAGGTTTATAATACTAGGTATGAACTCCTTCCTATTAAACTGGCCTTCAGTACAATTAGACAGCTCTTGTTTTTTCCCAAGTTAAAAGTGCCAGTATTGCACTATTTGGAATATTGTGTTGAGCCGGTCCTTTTTGTGTTGTGTAGGCCTCAGAACTGGGGAGGGTTACTTTAGCCTGGCAGTTGACAGAAGAACTTCCAGTATTCTGAGAGTTAGAGCTCAGAGAAGCGGATTTCCAGCTCAGCTCTTTTAAACTCTATGTCAAGCTTGTGTGTAATAGTCTGTAATAAGGTCTAACCTTAAAGTTCTTGGAGGCAACCAATGGCAATTGCAAGAACCTATATTGGTGGAGGAGTGTGTGTCTTTCACTCCCAGATACACATCTTGAAGGAAGATAGATGCTGGGACTTTATGGCTAGTCTTGAAGAGAGCATTGCTATCACCCATGTGATATAACTTAAGTTATAGTTATGTATTTGCATGTGTGTGTTAAGGGACGGTTGTGTGTTTTTAATACGTTTATAAAATCATGTTTCCCTGTGGCTCTTCCATGTGTACTTAGTGTGATTTATCTCTCATCTCTCCCTTTCTCCCTTTTTACTCTCCCTCTGTTATTCTTAAAAACGATTCCCGGGCGGGCTGGCTGAGCCCGCCATGAGAAAAGCGGCTACAGCTTCCCACCAGCGGGAGGGCACGTGCAGCGAGGGCTGTGCCTGCAGGTAACAGACACATAAACACAGGAAATAGCCGTAAGTATTTATTAAGGAAGAGGGAGAAAGAGGGAGAAAGAGAGAAGAGATAAAAGGAGAGAAAAGAGATAAAAGGAGAGAGAGAGAAAAAAAACGCATGCACATGTCAAGGAAGCAGAAAAGGAAGGGCCCAAGATGGCGGCCGGCAGGTCAGAGGTAATGGGAGTGGGCGTGGCTTGTCCCTTAAAGCGACAGGAAAGCACAACATCCCCTGGTCTTCCTTATAATAAAAAGCACGAGACCAGGCACCACAGCCCAAAGGAACTGGGGCAGCAAACTCTCAAGGCTGCTTCCAGCTGATTGTGGGCATCGTCTTTGGGGGGGCGCAAGAGAAGGCTGGGTGCTGGTCACATCCTGGCATAGCTGGGCTCTTTGTTTCTGACCTATGTCTGTGGCATGGAAATGTCTGGTATCTCTAATCCTGTTTAAGGTATTGGCAGAACAAAGAACAAAGTTAAATTTTAGGACCAGTTAACAGTCCCCCTGGCCTGGCGTGCCCATTGTCTCCTTTCATAGTACCTATAGCTTAATATCTCCTTCTAATTCTCTCCCCCACACTGATACACAGTCCCCTTCTTCTTTCCTGTTTTTTTTTTGTAAATTTTTTTGATGCTTATATTCAAATTTAAATATCTGGAGTGATATTCCTCAAATAATACCTAGCCAGCCACTCATTTTGGCCCATTTAATGGTACCAAGCATAGATTGCATCTTGTAGGGTGAAACTTGAATATGATCAGAAAGCGATGGGTTGTTTGGATGATATTTGGCCACTGTTGAACAAACCAGCACATCTCTCAAGTCATTGCTATAGCTACCTCATAGATTCCACATCTCCAGACTGTTGATTAATTTTTCTCAGTCGAATGAATGCTATCCAGCACTATGAAAACTAGCCAGTAGGGATGAGGGTCTATCTTGATAACAGCTTGATTTCTTCATGTACTATGATTCATTATTGCAGTATCTTCAGCAATAGGGTCTTACGAGTTCTGGTGGGTAACCAATAGAATTGGCAGTAGATTGTAATTTGGGGTGGTTGTAAGGGGCTCCACTGACCAACAACTCAAAATGTAACTTGTACCTTCCACTGGGATTTTCATTTGCTGACTTTTTTTTGTTTTGGGGGAGTCATCTTGACCTATTTTAGGGTAATGCTATTTAAACTTATTTTATATTGTATATACACATATTTTCGTAAGCTTCTATAGTAGTGGATTTTGTAAGGCATTTTCAAAGGCATTCAGTGTTCATTCTCCATACCACTCCCTTGCCTTACACAGAGTTCCTGTTGCTGTGACAAAACACTATGACCAAAAGCAAGTTGGGGAGAAAAGAATTTATTTGATTTACCTTTACATAATATTCTACCACCGAAGGATTCATAACAAGGACTCAAACAGGGAAAGAATCTGGAAGCAGGAGTGGATACAGAGGCCATGGAAGAATGCTGCTTATTGGCTTGCTTCATATGTTGCCTACCCTGTTTTCTTATAAAACTCAGGACCACCAGTCCAGGAATGGCATTACCCACAAAGGGCTAGGCCCTCCTGCATCAATCACTAATTAATAAAATATCCTACAGGTGATGTGGGAGTGATTTCTTATTAAGAAGAAACTGCCTAGGCCCATTTGATAAGCCAACCCTTAGGTAGGCGGAAAAAACAGAACAGAATGCTGGGAGAAAGAAGCTGAATCAGAGATCGCCATGATTCTCCCACTCCAGACAGACACAGGTTAAGATCTTCCCTGGTAAGCTACCTCATGGGCTACACAGATTATTAGAAATGGGTTAGATCAATATGTAAGAGCTAGCCAATAAGAGGCTGGAACTAATGGGCCACGCAGTGTTTAAAAGAATACAGTCTCCATGTAATTATTTTGGGTATAAAGCTGGCCGGGTGGCGGGAAGAAGCCCGCTGCTCCTATTACAACATACAGGCTTGTCTATAGCCTGATTTAATGGAGGCATGTCCTTAATTGCTTGCTTCTCTCAAATGACTTTAGCATGTAATAAGTTGACAAAAAAAAACCTCCCCAACACATCCTCTTTCTTCCAGTTCTATTTCTCCCTGTACCATTCCTGTTCTTTTATTCTCATTTACATGACCTGAGTTCTACACTTCTTTCCTCATGACCTCTTAATGCAGTGGTTCTCAATCTGGGAGTTGCAACCCCTTTGGCGATAGCACGTCTGATATCCTGCATATCTGACATTTACATTACAATTAAAAACAGTAGTAAAATTACAGTTATGAAGAAGGAACAAAATCATTTTATGATTGGAAGGTTGAGAACCATTGCCTTAATAGGTCCTAGCCTTCTACCTAGAAGGTCTTCCATGAGATTTGGTAATAGCATTGCTGTGCTTTTGGTAAACTTGCTCACTTATATTCATTTCTGCTTTTTTCACAATAGCTAGAAATTAGAACCAACTTAATGTCCATCATGAATGAATAGTTGATAAAAATTTGGTTCATATATACATTTAATATTACTCATCTATAAAGAAAATGAAATTATGAAATATAAGTGTTATGGGTGGATCTGGAAATCATTATTCTGAATAAGTAAGTCAGAAAAGAAAGATCAATGCCAGATGCTCTCTTTCATACATGGATTCTAACTTTGAATCTTTAGATTGAAGAAGAACATTTTTAAGATGGAAGAAAGAAGAAACATAGCAGAATATAGTTAGGGGATATTCAGTAGGAAAAAAGTAATTGGACCTGTAGTGAAATTGAACAATATCTTAGGTCACATGTGGCAGTACAGCATATTAATGATGACTGTTCCGGATTACAGGGCATAACAGATTTACTTAGTAAATTTTATGTTCAGCTTTGCTGTCAGTTAAAGAGTGATATTTGGGATATTTTAGGGAATAAAAGTACATCTAGGAAACAGATTGTAAGAAGGTCAAGTGATTACATTTGTAGCATGTAGAATTAGGTCAGGGAAAGAGAGAGAAAATGTACATTTGATAGTGAAAATATTCCCCTTAAACAGCCAGAGAAAAATCAACAAGGGTCTCAAGGAAAAGTAATGGGTACACAACATTATTCTCAACAAATGATGTTGGGGCAACTGGATATCTGAATACAAGAGGATTCACATATATCCTATTCATCACATGTATCACAGATCTTAACGTATTATCAAAACCTTACTCCACTCATAACAAAATTATAGAGTTTAGTATATATAATTTTGAATTAAGAAAGCCATTTTAGATATAACATCAAAAGCATAAGACACAGATGATAAATAATCTATGCCTCATAATCATTTTATAAGTTTGAGCTTCAAAGGATAAGAACAGCGAAATGAAATGAGGGCTCAGCACATGGAAGAAAATATTTGCAAAGCATATGATTCGTAAGATACTTTGTTTCATCTGTCTGTCTATCTTTCTGTCTGTATACTTAAGAGCACTTTCAATTCAGGAATAAAAATACAACTAATTCAGCCTTAAAATAAGCAGAGATCTTCACCACACATTCCTCTAGAGGAGACTCACGTAGGTAATAAAGGAATGAGATGTTCTACACCATTTTTCTCTTATCTAGCTGTTAAATAAGCATATATGGTATCAACATTACAATACGACACTCCATATAGAATAGAGTGTCCATTATCAAAAGACAGATAATAATAGATACGTGAGGTAATAATAATAGTGAGCAACTGTGGATAAATTGAGCTTTCACAGCTCTCTAGTGACTGTGCAAAATGATAGTCAGCTCAGACCCAGCCTGGAAGCTCCCCCCAAAGTTTAACATATATGTATATCATTTAGAATTTCTATGCCTAGATACAGACTCATAAAAGAAAAGGTTATAACCTATAAAGTGTGCATGAAACGTTATGACAACAATATTTATAATAGCTGACAGATGAAAGGAACTCAAATGTCCATAAACTGATAAGTGAATAATCAAAAGATAAAATACAGTGGAGTATTATGTAGGGGAAAATAGTGAAATGCCATTACATGCTTAACATGAACTTAGGGAAAACTATGTTAAGTAAAACATTCTGGAAACTCAAAAATTAAAATGCTTCATGATTCTATTTTTAATTGAATTTATTTATTTCAAATATATAGGTGTTTTGTCTTCATGAATCTGTTTCCTAGTTGTATGCATGGTGCTCACAGAGGTGAGAAGACGGTGTTAGATCCTCTGGACCTGGAATTACTTATATCTATTCTGGGAATCAAAGCCAGGTTCTCTGAAGAAAGTCAATGCTCTAAGCACTGAGCCACTTCTTCAACCCTGTGTGGATCCAATTTTATGAGTTTATGTAACAGGCAAATCAACATAGAGCAAAACAGATAACTGACTTCCCAGACTCAGAAGACAGTGGGCATGTCTTAGACATGTGTCTAAGACAGATGTATTCAGAGGCTGATAAAATGTTTCAAAATTGATTGTGATCTTGGCTACTCAACTTAATATGTCCACTAGATGACGTGGGAAACTTTAAAAGAATGAATTCCTGTAGAGTGGGAGATCTGTCCCAATGAACTGTTCCATTAAGAACAGTAAAAAAACAAATTGTAGAGGCTAAGCACAAAAATGGGAGACAAGATGATTGAGATTGTGGCAGAATTGGAATAAGTAGTTTAGAAAAAGTAGAAAGAGTAGATTTTGAAGGAACTATGTAGAAAGTGAGGGAAGTAACATTAATAAAGATTTGTTCCATAAGAAAACCAAGATTATTGGATTGAAACCATTAACCTAGCCATGTTCCTAAGTATGAATGGATTTAAGATGAAGTTTATAACACAGAATCATTATAATTTTGTTTTAAAATATTATGCTTGGGTTAATGGCATATTATCCCAATGTACCTGAGTTCTATTAACTGTACTTTAACATAAGTCTCTCAGTAATTCTTTTGTGTTCAAGGAAAGAAGAGAGATTATTTTGGGCTTTTAACCCTTTTACTTCACATTCAACTTTATTATGCTAGCTGTAGAAAAAAGACAAATTGCCAGAAATATTTACAGAAATGGGTAGAAAGCTGAATTGCGGACAACACTTGACATATAGGACTCTCCTGGAAAGCAAAATGGAAACACATAAGATTATTTCTGGGAGAATATATTCCATCCTTCCAACATTTCCTTTAGAGCCTAACCACTGCCCTGAACAGTAAACACTGCCAGCCCGATGAAAATACTGGGTAAACAACTTCTCACATTGTTTATAAGATGTGCAAAGCAAAGGGCAAGAACCGCAAACCAAATAAAATGAACTGTCAATTTCATTCAGGAAAACACTTAAGCCTAGTTATGCATAGACGCTGCAGCAACTCATTTACTCATAAAAATCAATAAGCCTGCCACCTGGGTCATCAACAGAGTCCTCTGCACCACAGCGAACTGATTCTCAACTTTCCTGAAAGCGACACAGAAGACGCATCCTTCATTAAGCTTTATCTAAGACCATGCACTATTTTTTCTTTCAACTGAGAAAAAAGGAAGCATTGTTATTGCTTATTCTGCCCAGAGCAAGTGATTCCCCACCCCGTTGTACAGCACACCACTCTCTCTTCCTTAGGGGACCCTTTCACGGGAATACTTGGTCCACTGGTTCTCAGACTGTATCTTGCTTCTGCAGTCATACCCTAGTTGAAATGACCAGTATTAAATACTAATAAATGTCATCTCCAAGCTTCAGTTTCCTCGATGAAAATGAATTTGAGACTCTCAAGCACACATTCTTTACTTTAAACTTCAGAAAGTGAGCAGAAACTCATTTGCCCACATTCAGAAAAATGATGATTCTGCCCACCATGGGTGGTGACTGAGAATGGTTTCTGAACCAGCATATTAGAATTTCCACAACCATTGGCTTGGCTTAACATTTATAGCTACTACATCAGGAAGAAGAGGGAGAAGTAGAGATGTGGGTCACTTGCAGAGCACTTGCCTAGCATGTGTGAGGTCCTGGATTTGATCTTTGTAGCAGTCATATAAAAGAAAGAGGAATACCCTGAAAGGAAAACCACTGTGCTGTGTTTATTCAAATCAGACCACTGGGTCTTAGTTCCCCTCCCTCCCTCTCATTCTGCTTGTGTTTGATCTGGAAATCTATCTTCTTGAAGAAGATGATGTTTTCTGAATCAGTCAGGACATAGAGTCTTACTTATGAGATTAGCAAAGTAGGCTGGTGCCCTGTGTTTGAACTGCTGCCAATGACTTTTGTGCGTGCGCGCGCGTATGTGCGCGCGCGTGTGTGTGTGTGTGTGTGTGTGTGCACGCGCGCACACGCCCGCACTTGTGGTTCTTCCTCAACTCTGCCTACACCCAGCTCTTTTCATTCAGGCAATATCTCTGCTGAAATCTTTAGCCTTCAAAGCTACTGAAAAGACTATTTCTATTGCTGTTCTCATCCCAGGAGGGTTCTCAGTGTCAATTTTCCATTGAATAACCTTTTATCTACAGATAGCCTGTTTTTATCTGTGAAGACCCATTTCCTATACAAAAAGAAAATAATAATTTATTCATTTCAAGCCAATATATTTTCAAAAACTAGAGTAAACTTAAATAGAATAACTTTAATTAGACTTCCAAAGAAGAAAATTAAAATACTTTTTGGTAGGAAATTTTCCATTTATAGATTTGTTGGGGAAGAAGAGAGCTGCTTGTTCTTCCCTTCCACCTGTAACCAAAATAACCACACAGAAACTATATTAATTAAATCACTGCTTGGTCCTTTAGCACTAACTTCTTATTGGCTAACTATGACATCTTAACTCCACCTTCCTCCTCCCATGCTATAGGCCAAGCCAGTTCTTTATTCATTAACCAATAAAAGCAACACATAGATGGAAGGACCTCCCACACCACAGATTGCCACTTTTTTGTTGTTTTCTGCTTTTTCTCGAGGACAATAACTAGACACAGGTCAAATGGAATCACTTACTGATATCTCAAAACTTTTGGTAACACTTCCCATCAATCTCACTTCCCAATAGTAGGCTATTGGAGGAAGGTACTATTATGACAACTATTCCAAGTCTTATAACTTGCGTAATTTATACCTGTTGGTGTTAAATGTTTGGATCCCAGCTACTCAAAATGTAGCATCTTTCACTCTTCTTGGAGTATAGGAAAATACAACTGTTCTGCTAGCCAAGACCCACCTCCCTAGCTCTTGACTGCAAAGGTGCTAGGAGGCAGAGGAATCTGCCTTGGGTGCTGCTGATGGCAAGGTTGGGAGGCTTCTTTCCCATGCTGAGATGTGATAGCTGCCTTGCCCCACATGAAGAACTTCTCCCCTTTCTGCAGATTCCCTTCCCATTACTTGTGGTCAGCTGAGTCAAAAATATTAAATTGGAAATTACAGGAATAAAAAATTCATAGGGTTCAAATTATGTTTTTGTTTTGAGTGAAATGATGAAATATTTTTGTCCTACTCTTTCCTGCCTGGGCTGTGAATTGACACTTGCCTGCTAGTCACTTAGCAGTCATTCATGACATCAATTAATTTTACTTAATTGTGTTATTTCACATGCTTGAGTTCAAGTAATCCTCATTCAACCTAATACTAGTCTCTCTCTCACAGTATGGGACTGATGCAGGAGAGGCAAGGGGCATGCTGTTTGAAAGGTTGATTAACTCTGGTAACATGTGGCACTGCTGTCGAACACAACACAAAAGGATAGCACATCTAGATAGGTACAGGTACTGCTAAGTTTCCCGCTGTGGTTCTTCCAATACGTCACCCAGAGAGGTCTCTACTGCCTTGAATGAAGGAAGATTTGTCTTTACTTGGCCTGCTCCAGACTAGACACCACATTTCCCAAATTTTGGTATCTTAGCATTCATTTAACACTTGTTATTCAACGAAACCTAGTGTCCCTTCATTCATGCTTAGTAAAACAGAAAATAAAGAGTGGTGTCTTTGTCTTTCTTTGTCTTGGCATATACTGTAGAGAATCTGAGACAGAGATCTTACTCTTCCCAAGAAAATTTTGCCGTCAAGTTTAGGCCTGACTTTCATATAGATATCAAAGAATTCCTTAGAAGTTTGTAGAACTGAAAGAGAACTCTAATCTCTCATAATATATACTAGAAACACCCAAAAATAAACTAAAGTTCATGATGCCTTCTTAATAGCACATAGAATCCAAACAAGACATGCAACTTTGAAAGAGAAGCTTCTAGAATATTGAAATACATTTTTTATGCCAGAATGACTTACTACGACTCAGCACAATTCTGGGACACCACAAAAGAAAAATTCCCAATGCATTCCATTTATGAGAGAGAAGGACAGTCTTACTATGCTTCTTTTCACACTACACACTCCCTTAATGCTAGTTGAGGGCACGCTGTGCTCACTGCTACATCTCATATACAGTCTTTCTGTGTAAAAGTGACAGCCCCTATGGCTGGTGGTAAATATGCTTCAGAAACGTAAGGGCAAAACATTTCTTCTATAAACAATTTGACTACTCTTTTCTTTTGCCCACATTGCTATAGTAGCTGTGAGTTGTGGTATTAAAACTCTCTGGAGATTGCAAGTCCAACATTTATGGATTGCAGATATTTTGTTCTCATGAGGTCAGAAAGGATGGGTGATCTGGGTTCTCATCATGAGAGTGTGTATGCATAGAGGCTCTGTCTTCAGCACCTAATCAGTAGCAAATGCCACACCTCCTAATCCTATCATTTTAGGAATCCAGTTTCAAAATAATGACTTTGAGTGAGAATTAATATCCCAGGCATTGCCACACCAAATGAAGGAAAAAAATTCAAAATACAAAGAAAATATTTTAAGAATTTAAGTATTGGTGTTTTATTCTATTGTATTAGAGTATGGTCACTCCAGTCCTGTCTCTCTTGGGTTTTTATCATGAAAATATGTTTGAATTTGTTAAAAGTATTTTATTTGTCTATTGACACAATCTCATGAATTATATCTTTACTCCCATTTATATATTTTTTATATTTATTGATGTGCATATGTTGAATCATACCTGTATTCTTGGGATAAAGTTAATTTGATTATGATGGATGATCTTTTTACTATATGCCTGTTTTTGGTTTGTAAGAATTTTATTGAAATTGTTTGTATCTAAGTGTTTTGGAGAAATTGGCCAGTAGTTTTATTCTTCTGTGATATCATTATCTGTTTTTATCATAAAAGTAATGATGACTTCGTGGAAGGAGTTTGGAAGTGCTCCTATTGTTTCTGATTTTTAAGAAATTATTTACGAAACAATAGGCATATACTATAAACATGCTTTATTGTATTAAAGACATAACCAGTGGCTCTATCTTGCTAATATCTATGAATTAAAGTGTTTGAATTTATTATATTTTAATTATTTTCTCTTCAAATCACATTATTGTCCTTTACCCACTTTTTAAAGATAATCAAATGGGCATGATAACCCTGCCAAAATGGTGCAGTATATTAATTTGTGGATTTTGTTAAGCATTGGAAAAATGCAGTCTTTAACTGTTATTGTTATCTGGAGAATGAAGAACTCTACAGCAAAGCAGAGAGAGCTGCAGAGTTACAGTAAATTCAATGTGATGTTGCTATTAGTCTAAATGCCTTAGCTAAATGCTACCAACTGAGATCATTAACTGTGCTTCCATAGCAATTTTCTTAATGTTACTTAGCAGCTTCCCTTTAAAAATACCCATTTCACTTTCCTGCAGGCCAAGGAGCATCATCAGTAATAAAATCACATGCTACGTTGCATAGCCAGGAGTTAATGTTGCACTCTGAGGACCCGTCACTGGCTGCTATAAATCTGCTCAGACACCATGAATTCAATGCACCTCCTTCCTAGATTAAGTATCAGAGCAGCATGAAAAGTCTAAAGACAAGTTCACAGGAGTTTAGCACATCGAGGGGAGTCCATGCATGTGATAAAGTGAGAAACATCAAACTGATATCCATATGTTATTTTTGTTTATTGAGTACTGTTCTTCATGTCAAGTACTATATAAAGACTTTTCTTTAGTTGTGCGCCAACACAAACTACAAAAGTACCACCACAAATATTTCATTTGCAGGACACTTGTAGACCCAAGAAAATCACTGACTTAAAGTTCCCCAACATTGCAGCAAAAAGCTGTGGCTATTCAAAATTAAACAGAGGAAGTCAGATATCAGAGTCTCTGCTCTTTGCTCTTTGTCTAATCTGGAGTCTTAGTAAGGGCCATTCGTCATAGAATTTCCTTCTGAGAATTGTGAGTACACCAAAGCAAGTCTCCATTTGTAAAAGTTATCTTTCGACAGTGACTGTGGGTTCTCCAATAACTATCACGATTCCCCACATCACCCCTAAACACACCCCAGCTGCTTCTCCTTCCTTCTCAAAGACCATTTTCTTCCTCTCCAGTTGTTCTGCTCTAGTAGTGCTTTGCACACCATGTTCTAGGACCCCTGTTTTCATTTTAAAAGATGTTGCTCGCCATTTGGTATTGGTTACCCAATACTGTGCTCTTCTGTGAGGATGACTGTTAGTACTGCCCTCAGAATTGTGTAGTTGCCTGTAGTTATTCTTCTAATGTTGAGGCCTACTGAACTTTGCCCTTTCCTTGTAGTGACTCTATTGATGTTATCCTCATTCAGGTCATTGTTTTAGGTAGCCATATTGTTGAGACTTCATGTGTATAGGTTATGCTGTTTCTAGAAGAGACAACTTACAGCAAACTCCCTGTTCCTTTGGCTCTTAGAGCCTTTCAGTAGATTTTATTAGTATGCAAAAATATTTTGCCAATATGATTAGTATGCATATTTGGATGAAAGTTATTTTTAAGGTTATTCAAGTCCATATTTCAGTGTAGAAAAGCTACATTCCTTTACTCAATAACTTGATGATCAACATTTTTTGTTCTAAGAATATGACACAAAACACAAAACTGCTGGGTGTACAGATCTGAAAATTTTTCCTCAATAGCAAGACTCATTATTGAAGTCTCAGTTCTTCCAAAGGTTTGTTTAACATATTTTAAAGGAGTACTTCTTTGCTCCCTTCTGTCTGGTGGTCAGCGCTGTGAATTCAGGTGTGCAGAGTGTTCAAGGTCTCTCTGTATTATGGCCTGAGGTGATATCTCTCTCTCTCTCTCCTGACATCTGACGACATCAGAACCTGACCTTTGAGTTCTCACAAGAGATCAGGACATTTTCCCTAACAGAATGACCTCTAACACTATACAGCTTTATCCCTCAGTTTCACTTAGCTCCCCTTGATCCTTTTAATTTTATATTCTCAAACAGAGATTATATGAATCTTAGATTCTTTATAAGTTATATTTACTCTCTATGAAAAACTAAGTAAAAAATGACTATATAACTTTTCATGGAGTGTTTGTCTATTTTAAAACAAAATGTCTTATTACAGTGTTCCTTAAAAATAAATATGAGATGTGTGTGCTGTCTCACAATCTCAGCCCTCAGAGGCAGAGGCACGTGCATCTCTAAATTCCAGGTCAGCCTGGCCTTCACAGCAAGTTTCAGGCTATCCAGTACTATATAGTGATACTTTGTATATAATTATTAATTAATTAAAAATTAAAAGTAAAAGCTTTCTCTTTTAAGTTTTTTTATTTTTTGCACATGTGCTCATATCTTTAACTTCACTCATTTTATTTCACTGCTCTTTACTCAGGCTTTGATGACATCTAATACTATACATAAAACAAGAAATGACAAAAAAAACAGAAGTTCAGACCATAAAAGTGGATCATAAACCTAGATTGAATGGAAATAGAATAAAAACGAACACTGGGGTGAATAAGTAAGTTGCAATGCAATTGACGTATCTACCCCCTCAGCTCTAAGGAAATTAAACCAGAGAATGGGGGAAGTTAGGCCATGCAAAAAATTGAGCCACAGATCAACCTAATGAAGTTCAATGGGAGATGGAAATCTGTGCCTCTGACTGTTATTTGGACACTCGGTTCTTGGCTGCCTGCCACTGTGAGGGCATCTTACCAGGTGATCGTCATCTGGGTATCTATAAACCAAACAGTACAATATAGAGGCAAATATTTCCAGCACTGAAGAAGATGCTGATTGTGGAGAGATACTGAAACGGGGCAGTTCTGTTTCCCTAGAAGGAAACGTTTTAAGGATGTATTTGATAGCACATTGCTGCATATGTGCTGACTTTACAGTGTAAGTTCTGTGGAATTTGACTTTTCAGTGTATAACAGATAACTGGAAAATGACATATGAGATTACTACTCCATCCTAGGAAAGGATACGCACTGCGCTATATGATGTTTATTTCCCAATAAAAGAAGTATACAGTCTCCCAGGAGAAAACACATGTTGGAACTTGACTGTTATATGAATCTTGAGTGACAACATATCAGTTTCCTATATTGCCTTAGATAAGAGTGTCTAAAAGCCAAGGTAAATCTCTGTCTGTAAGCCCAGCGATGCCTCAGGAAGAATTCATCACAGAAGCCATTTCAGAAAGTCACTACAAGTTTTATAAGTATTATACCGAGTCAAGTCATCTTGTGAGAGTCGTCTTTAATGTCAACTAATCTGGAAATTCAAGCCTATCCCAATTGCTTTTGGAAGTGTTTGTGAGACACACGCAAAGAGCTCAGTTAGTATAGGAAAGCCAATTTGCTCCAAACCTTTAGTTCCTTTCAAATGCTACATATGGAACTAAGTAAAGAAGTATTTGCCCAAATGTAATTATATTTGTATTGTCTCAGCAAACCATAGAAGTTTAAGCGGATTTCCAATCGGGTATTATTTGGAGTAACTGACTAATTTATAGCCACCTTGTATCACGTTTGTTTTGGTCTCTAGCTGCCTCCTTGTGTTAAGTACTGTAAACAAAATTACTTTTTCAGTACTAATCAAGAAAAGTACGGAAGAGTCCTGTCATTGCATTCTTTAACAGGTGTACAAATAAAGAATTAGTTCACATTATCTTACCATTTTCTAAATTTTGCTTGTTTCTGACCAGTGTATGGTAGCTACATAGTGGCCAAAATTAACATTGTACTGCATGAGTCGTAATTTATTTGGTTGACCCTTTTTGATAAGGAAAGAAAGCATTTAAATTAAATCTACTCTGGATGCTGATTTGAGTAGATGACTTAGCTCTTGTCATCCGTATTTTCTCCTGGAGTCTTGGCCCTTTGCTAACATCTGCTCACATATCTTGGCTCTCTGGTTATCAGTCTATGGATTGCTTCAGATTTCCCATGGCTATGGCACTAAGAATGATCTCTCACTGGCTTATTTACAGAGAACAGACAGTAGAAGGAGTGGCTGTTGCTGGTTAAAAAAGTGTTTTCCTTAGAGAAGCTGAGCTTGCGCACAAAGACCATCAAAACACTCCAGTGATCAGCATGTAATGGTGCCTTTGGGGTTTGTCTAGTTTACATTATGTTTTTAAACCAGCTATACCAGAAGTTTGCATTTTTCCTTAGGAAAATGCATACATAAATTTGACACCTATGATATTCATTCTAGCTCTCTAGGTATAATTTCAAATGTTTCTATACAGTTAATCTTTAGTAATCAAT
Organism: Microtus oregoni; assembly: GCF_018167655.1. NCBI lineage: Eukaryota > Metazoa > Chordata > Mammalia > Rodentia > Cricetidae > Microtus > Microtus oregoni. The sequence continues at coordinate 46,462,894 of NW_024543060.1, forward strand.
AGTACTGATTCATGTTTTAAAAGTAAGATCATGCTATTAAAGAGAAATACAGCTTTCTGGTAACACATCCTGACTATGCTTACCTTCTTGAATTTGTATATAAAACATCCCCCTTGCATGTAAAATATAATGACACAGGAAATCTACAAGGAAAGAATAAATCAAGATTTCAGATTAATGTTTTAAGAGCTAGGACTGTTGACTCGCTCAATGGATTAGAGCGCTCAACACACAAGCCTTGACAAGCTTAGTTTAATACTGGTATGCCATGATAGAAAAGGAGAAACTACTGCCAAAATCCTTTCAACACCGCCCCCAGCACACGTACTGTCAATGTACACCAGCATTCACACATATTATTTATGTTCTCTCACACAGTATAAACATGAGCCATCAGCCATGCACACCCCTCACCTACATACACAGTGTGAACATGCGCTGGCACTAACTCATACTCTTCACACAGTGTGAACATGCACCAGCACTCAATCACACTCTGTACCCCCAAACAGTGTGAACATGCACCAGCACTCACACCCCTCACCCTACAAAGTGTGAACATGCACCATCATTCACACACACCCTTCACCCTCAGTACCATATATAGAAGCATTAAATCATAAGAGGAGTAAAAACTTAATTGAAAAAGATTAAAAAATATATGATATATTGCTTTGACAAAAAAGAAAGGAATTTTCTATATCTAAGTATCAGTGGGGTAAAATATAAATGACAGAAAAATTGACATACAAAATCTTACATTAAAAGCCAGTAAAGCAAATAACTATCAATATAGCTATGTGCTTATAAGTCCCTTTCACACAAAACTGTGGGTTTGAGAAGTTGTTAAATTATAACATTCTCGGAGGGCATAGTTATATCATGTTAAAATAGTTTTTAAAATGGTAGCAATAACAATGAACAGTTCTAAGTATAAACTATTAGAATGCATTAAATTAATTTCCATAGAATTGTATAATGTTTTAGTAAAATAGATTTAGTAAATAAAATTATATGGCATACTTAGGAAAAATTGAAATACACATCCCTCCCCACAGAGAAGTAAAATCTGCAAGACTGTTTCTGAAAAGGATAACACATTTTAAAGCATGTCATTAGCTGTTATTTATTTTATTTTTGATATTGTAATATAATTACATCATTTCTCTCTTCATTTTCTTACCTCTCAAATTGTAGTGTGGTAAGCGTCCACTTAGGCTGCATAGGACCCTATGTCAAAAGAGAAGCACCAGATAGCATGAAAATGATGACATATATACAAAACTGCCAAAGAATTAGGAAATAAACCAACTGGAAAAGAATGGTGGAACTCTGTTGAAGCAGTTATTCTAGAGTCCCTAACAGAGATTTCAGGTTGGAGTGCTCTCTGTACTCTCTAAGGGCGGATGCCCGGACTCTCATTCTCCCATCAGGCATGGTTGTCATGGAAGAAAGTACGCTAAACTTTTGTGGAGATAGACGTTTTAACTTCTCACTTTTCTCAGAGGCACGAGATGTTTAATATCTGTGCAGTAGTTCACCTTTCTCCTTGTGACAGGGCCAGGGAGAAGTCTGCCACCATGCAGGGAGTTTTGTAGGATACTTGATGCTCTAAAGTAAGGGAGCCTGTCACTTGTTCTCAGTGTCAGCTCACAATAAGCAAGAACAGAATGTGGAACCTTGCCAATATAATTTATAAGACAGCTGGGATATGTTGGGATTTACTATACTTTTCAAAGACTATATGTATATTATATTGCTAACAAAATACCTTATAAAACTCCCAAGAAAAGTGATTTTAAACATTCTAAACATCAACATGGCAAGGATATGAATAGTGTATATGTTACTTAGCCATACTGCAAGTATATAAAACATGAATATTTTATATTTTAGAAAATTTCATGAATATCTAATAAATATGGAGAGTATTTTTTAACTGAAGCCCAATCCCACAAGTTGTCCTCTGTACTTCGAATGCACACCATAGTATACTTGCCCTACTCTTGAAACATATAACGAATTGGAATTATATTGTCATAGGAAAGGGGTGACTTTTAGTCTGCTAGTTCCTGCAAACTGATGTTCCACAAACACTCGCTAAACTAGAAACCATTCAAACATTCATTCCGAATAATTCTGCTTCATAATTAAATGTCTATCTGTGCCGTCTTGTGTGTTGACTTTAAACACAAACTTCTGAGCTAGATTGGGAGCTGGTTGGGCTGTTTTGTGCCATGTTTGAATTTTCCCTTGATAGCAAAAACGACTCCTTTGTAATTTAAAGATGTCACTGATTTAAACAGATCACTAAAAGTAAGTAAAATGCCCGAAGACAGAATTTCTGGTTCTTTGGAGGAATTTCTTAGAAGCCTGCTGGCTATTAATGCTAAATTGGTGGAACAAATATGAGTGAGACTATAGCCTGGAGAGATAATGGACTTTAAGTAATAAAAATAAAGCGATCATCAGCAACAAAGATCATTAAATCTATCAATAAAATAATTCAACTACAATTATATGACCAGGATTTTTTCTTATATATGATTGTAAGAATTATTTTTAACAGAAAATAGTCACATTTTGCTAACATGAGCAGCAGTGCATAAAATATCAGTGTATAATATCCCTAAATTATAAGTCTCTGACACTAAGTAAAACTCTCCAGATGGTATCTAGACAATATAGTGCTTAGTTACCTCTTTAAGCATTTTCACAAACCAATTATATTCTCCTACTATTCTGAGATTGTACATATATTGTAACACATATATATATATATATATATATATATATATATATATATATAACCTATGTTGTGTTAACTTGTCCACCAGACTACAAAGACAACAAGTATATAACTGCTTTCTGTTTGCAGATAGGTTTCTAGGTGTGAAGTAGTAAATGACAGGTAGGAAAACATTCTTCCTGTCAAAAAAATTCTGTCCCTATAGGTGAATATATTAACATACAGAAAAACATGACTTGAGATAACTATTATTTACCTCAATAATTAAAATAATCCAATATTATAGTAAAGATGACATTTTAAAACACACAGCTGTTTTAGCTGAAGTGATGATGGAGAAGTCTGTGTGAAGAAGCAACATTGGGCTAAAGGACAAGGCACCACTATGTTCTATAGGGAAAGCACTTCATGAAGATTAAATAACCAAAGAAGGACTGGAATATCAAGAACACTGATGTAGAGTAGCAAGATGGTTCTATAGAAAATGGAGAAAAGATTAAGCAAATTGTCTAAGTATAGGTAATGAAGGGCATGATAAGAAGAATTACTAGGTAAGTAATGGGCATTTTAAGCACAGGAACAATAGGAAAATAGTCTAGGCTTTAAACGTATTAGTCTGAACTCTGGCTAGGAAATGGATTCTAGCCCATCAGAAAGGATGAGAAAGCATGCAGCAGACTACCTCTGTAACCTAAAAAGGAAATGCTGTAGTCTAAACTCGTGCCAGAGATAGAGGAAGTTTAAAAAAACTCAAGTTTTGAACAGTTGACAGATTAACTATAAGAAATTTCATTCAAGTCAGTAAGCAAGATGCTGGGAGATGAACTGAGAATCCCCACATTCCTACATTGATACCACAACAGAAAAGGGGATGGAGCTTGAGGATGGAGACTGTGTGGTGATGATAAGAGCAGACTACGAAATCTACATACTACATGATGCAGTAGAAAAACCTGAAATCCAGCATGAAGAAACTGAGAGTACGGATGTGATGCAGTGCAGAGGTGAAGACTGGGAACCTGTTATCTTTCCTGAAGGAATATCTGATTAGATCCAGAAACTTCAATTTGGCAGACTAAACAGGAAAGTTATTTTATTCAATCTCTTCTGTGTCCTATGGAATCAAAGGCTAGGTCATCATCTGAAAGTAGAACAGTGGTGGCGTTAACGAATTAGTGGTTCTTTTGATGTGGAATTGGGGAAGTTACCATGGCAAATGAGTAAAAATAGGAAATATAAAACTGGAACCAGAATATTTGAGATCATTATGGCTGAGGTGGTGTAGTTTTCAGGAGGGTTAAATGAATAAGAAAATAGATGAAACCACAGGTGTCAAGAATAAAGAGATCAAGTTGATAGGTGATTCTCTGTATAAGCCTAGGTCTTAGTTAATAAACAGAGGAATAAATATGAAAAAAGGAGATGTAACACCGAAATAATGGAACCTAAGTAAGTGAGAAGTTGTTAAAGAGAGAGAAGGTTTCTTGTATGTGTCCTCTTTAATTTTTTTAAAATATTTTATGTATGTGAATATTTTCCTGGCAGGTATGAGGGTGTATCACATGCAAACCTAATGCTCTCAGAGTACAGAAGAGGCCATTGGATAGCATGAAATTGGAGGTACAGGTAGCAGTGTGCATCCATTTAGACACTGAGCATGAACCTGGGTCTGATCTTAGTTGTTGAGCCATCTCTTTAAACCCTAAGGGCATGTGTTCTTAAATTAGCAACATTTAGAAAGAATAGAGTAATAATATAATTTGGAGATAGCAATGGATGACAATTGCCTCTTTTTAAAAAATATCTTTTTATTATTTAAAATAGTTTTTATATTTAAGTTTGTTCTAATCATATTTTCCTCTCCTCCAAGTCCTTCTATATACTCCCCACACCCACCCAACTTTAAGTTCTTTCTCAAGAAAAAAAAAACAACCCCTAAAAACCAAAAGTAGAAAACAAAATCGCATCCAAACAAACAAAATAAAACAAAAAGCAAATAAACAAAAAAAGCACCGAACTGTAACCAAATCAAATAAAAGCACACAAAAATTGTGGCATTCACTATATGCTGATCAACTACTCCTGAACATGGGATGTGTCCTGGAATGGCATATATTCTCAAGGTTACTCTGTTGGGGAACACTGGATTTCCCTCTCTGCAGGTATAGATGGCCATTCAGTAGATAACATTTTTCCTAGGGGCCAGATATTCTTTCACTCATGAAGTAAATAACAAAATAAAATATGATAAAATAAAGCAAAACCTATCACATTGAGGTTTAATAAGACAGACTAACAGAAGGAAAAGAGCCCAAGAAAAGGCACATGAAACAGGGACCACTTAGTGACACACTCAGGAATCCCATAAAAAGACTAAAGTAGAAGAATTATTGCATATGCAGAGAACCTGGTACAGAGCTGTGTAGGCTCTGTTCATGGTGCCTCAGTCTCTGTGAGTGATATGAGCATCTTTTACTGACCAACCTTCAAATGTCTATGCTACTAGCATAAAGTAACCATGGATCAGCCTAGCTCAGGTTGAAGGAGAGGTGAAGATCAAAAATTTAAACAAGTTTGAAAATTTAAGAGTGAAGTGGTGAGCAAAGGTGAGGATGAACATGAAATCTGATAAAAACCCAAATGCATGTACCAAGTGTGGGTTCCTGATTTCTCCATTCTCCAAGTGCTGACTATGTATTTTAACTGCAAATTACAGGTACCATCAACTACACTATAACATCTCAATACTAGCTCCATAGAGACAAGAATATGAAAGTTTAAATAATGAAATAGTTTGTAGCATCTGCAGAGACAGGTACACTTAGCAACCACAGGAGTTCCTTTCCCAGATTCTGTATGGATCAAGATGGGATGCTAAATTTCCCTTCAGAACAAAAGAGCATTAGGGCAAGTCATAAAAAAGCAGAATTGGAATTTTTTAGGAAGAAATATTAGCAAACATCTTGACATCGGCACTAAGAGAGGTGGATGTTCCTTAAATGAAGGATAAGACACAATCCCACATGTTGTTGTGGGCTTCTCCAGAAAGAATAAGGGCTAAGTTTCTCAATGAGAGCCATGTACAGGATTTTGGTGGGTGCCAAATTATACTTCAAAAACTTTACTACAATTTTCCCCCTTTAAAATTTTCTTTTTTTTTCTTTTTCTTTCTGTTAAATGGGATCTTTGGGTGACTTCAGAGATGACATGGACAGGATTGAAATCTTAGATAATATAAACCATGACTCACCAGTATTGCTCAAGGGGATTAAAATATGTTTTTTCTTGTAATGAGGTTCCATGTAAGATTTCTAAAAAAATAGTAGGTTCACAGCTGGAAGAGGATAGCTACAGCTAAGCTCTGTGGCATGATTCGTTGTTTTCTTTTAGCATTGCCATTTTTAGTTCTCTATATTAATAGAATATTTTCACTCTATGGGCAATATTCACAGAAATGTAAATTATATTTAAATTCTTGCTTCTCAGGTGGAAAGAGTATGTAAGCAGACTCTTGATTACTGGGCTCCTCTCCCTTCACATGTGCCTTTAATTATTCCTGTTTTTCCTTCCTGCCTCAGAAATGATACTAAACCATACTGATATTATCAGTGACGATCAGACTAGCATTAGCATGCTACATAAGCAGTCTTTCCTAGGAAACCCGCTATGCAGTATATTTTAGTAAATCTGAAGAAGGATAGATTGCAACATGCCAATAGAAGAAATATATGTGTGTTGGTGGTATTTTATGGGATCTTGGTACCTGAGAGACAGAGAATTTGACAAAAAAAACAAAACAAAACAGTGGGTATGCATGAAAATCAAATGACTATGGTAAACTTTTGATGTTTGATTGCTTCTTAATTATTTAAAGCTGCTATTCCTATCTGAAAAATTAGGATTTTGAAATCTGTGTTGTAACATTGTGGTGTAAATTAAAACATAATGTAGGGAAAGCATCATGTCACATGGCTAACATATAAAAATTCTAAGTAATTAAATACAGTTGGTTGTACTCTATTATTTCCTAATAGAGGCTAAATTTATAGGAATAACTGCAATAATGTTGAAGCTAAAATCTCTATTTTTATTCTAGTGTCCAAATTGTGGTTTTTTTTATCTCATAATACACCCTAAAATGGAACTGGGCCAGATTTTTTCTCCAAAATAAATTCTATGCATGGTTAAAATTCAGTTCTATCTTTAAATAAAATCTCATATTCATGAAGGTGCAAAAGCTTCCTATGAGTGACTTGTGTATTTTCAGCACAACAGAGAAAGAGGCATCATAAATCGAACCACGGGACAGATAGGCAGAAGAATTATTAGGACCCACAAGGGATAAGGAATGGATAGGGCATGGAGCATATTAGAAGTGCACTAACAAAGCAAACGTTTCTCAAGAGTTCTGACAGACAGTTGTTAGCTGGAACAGATTGCAGTTGGGCAAAATAAAAACAGTCACTTCTGGAAAAAGCTGTTCCATAAAAGCTAACATAGCTTTGGGAAACTGGCTGGATTGATTCTGAAAGAACAAATTAATTCATAATTTTCAGTAGGCTATGGGTCTTGAGAAGTAATTAATAATTAAATAAAAGGAATTCACTTAATGAATATATTTATATTTCAATAAATAGGCAGAAAGGCATTAGTCCTGTGCTTAAATCAGTAAAACATCTCAAGTGTCTTTAGGGTGGTAAATAAGGTTGTTCATCATTAATCCTGTGTAGTGTTTGTTTCCTAGTCCGGAGCCTACGTGGTAGTTATGCTAAGGAGAAACAACTGGCCAAAAACACTGTAACACAGCTGCTGATCACTGCATGACCAAACGACATCCTAAAGGTACTGGTATAAAACGATAATTTTTTGATGCTGTTCTAGGGTTTCCTGAACCAGTTTCTGCCAGCAGAAACCTGATTCAGGAGTACACAAAAGCTGAAGATTCAGTGATGGTGGGAAACAGGAATTATCTGAAGGCTATTTACCAGTAGTCACATAACAACTTCCTGTGTTACTCTTCTCCTTCATCAGTTGGTGCCAGTAGAGTATCAAATGTACAATATTTCATCAGGATAAAATCTCTGAATAAACTGGACAGAGGTGGTGCACACCTTTAATCTCAAAACTTGGGAGGCAGAGGCAGTCAGATCTCTGGGTCTCTGTGAGTTCCAGGTCAGTAAGGTCTACAGTGAACTCCAAGACAACTAGGGTTGTTACACAGGGAAACTTTGTTCCAAAAACAAAACAAAACAAAATGTTTGAATTATAGGAACAAAATAAATGTCCATTAAGCCAGAATTTATTAGAGGCATATCAATATTCTCAGGATTACATTATGAATCTAGGGGAGGACATTCATTTCAGGAGAAATAAGTTTCTATAACTGTAGAAGGAATCAGGGTTGCCTAGAGACTGACTTATGTAACAAAGCTATAAACTGCTGGCATCCTTATTCCTCAATGGCCTCTTGGAAATGGCTGAATTAGAAGGGTATTACAATCAGGACATATGGGTCCAGTTTAAAGAAAACAGCTGTGGTCAAATAGCAATTAATTGAGCTCGAGATCGTCAGGACCACAGACATGTCTATGTAAACTATTTAAATTTAGGGTTTATTATTTAAGAAGAAAAAAAAACCAATAGTCTTTGAGTCACAAAATAAATACAACATTTGGTTGGTAGGAGTACACAGAGTGAAGTGAAATCTTCTCAAGACAAATAAAGAAAATTAAAAATACCTGACTGAAAAGATTGCTGAAGTCAATGCTAAAATCAAAATAAGTATATTTCTGTAGAATTGTTACATGCAAATCACTGGCTATCTGTGGAAAGCCAGAAGATGACCCTTCATGAAAACTTAAATTCTAATTTCTAATATTTCAGTTAGCTCATTTCACTCTTTCTTGTCTTTAACATATATATATATATACATTGACATTATGAAGTGCAAACATGAGTGAATACGAGAATATTATGTAGATTATCTCAACAAGGCATGTAAAGAAAAAATCTACAATTGTCTAAACCAAAGAAGAAAGTATGATAAAGCCAGATATACACAACCAATCCAACATTAATAGTATTCCAGAGACCCCTACAGTCATCAACAAGTCTCAAGTCAGTTATTTGTAGAAATCATTTTTTCAGGCATTTTGAAGGGTACTTCAACTCAGGAATAACATCTGAGCATGGATTTTTCAATAAGAGTCAATCCAAACAGTATTAAGAGAAAATGATATTAAAATTCTTCCCACATGTTTTAAGGAAAACTCTATCACCTATCAACCCTGGTGTCTTCAGGGTGTTTGTTACAGTCAATGATGATTGGGTTCTTTTAAGAAACTTCTAAAGATCAAGTGTATGAAGGCCATAAAACTGTCAAGTTTCACATGCTTGGCGTTTTACTCCAATTAGAGGCGGGAGGAGACTTGATATTTCAGGATAAAATTTATCCTCATCTTGGGTTGAGATTGCTCTAGATCTAAATGCTATTTGGATCAGAACAAAAACTATGATTTGTATTATAAATAAAAGTAAAACCTAAAGGAAGCAACAGATAACTAAGTGAGCACCATAAATAAAGCATTATATTTGGTCCTTTAGAAGAAAACTGGGAAAAGGAAAAAATCTAAGTCATGAATTTATCAAGTCAGCTAAGCCTATATGGATGTCATCAAGATCGTTCTACATGTTTCCCCAATTTACCAATATGTCTATTTGTGTTTTTAAAAATCAACTCATGGACTCAGAGCAGTTATATGAAGCATCTTTAAAATTAGAAACAAGATATTTTAAATAATTCTGTGACTTCAATATTTCAAGGCTTAATGAGGGTGACAAACGAGTACACTGATATGATACTGTATTAACTAAATACTAAACAGAGGACCAAATGACATACAATGTAAAATCAAATTGTCAATCAAGCTCAATGAATGTCCCACATGCTTCATGTCTTGCAACATAAAATATTTAGCTGATTGAATTATTTAAATCAAAATTGTCATATCCATCTTACTATATGCAAATTATTGTTATCTATAATAAATATTAACATTTCATGTATATCAAATAGTTGCTTTAAGCCAAAGTTCCTTATTATTTACTACTAATATTGTTTGATTTGTATTCCTGCTTTCTAACCCATGTACTCAAGGTCATATAAAAATTTCTTGGGTCAAGGAAGAGATTGTGATAGAAAAAAAGATTAAGAAACTATGATCTGTTAAAATACAAAAATGAGAATATGGACAAACTTAGTAGTAGGACAGAAGTTTCACAGTTATCTTGAATGTTCACTGATTGAAAGTTGGAATTTGAACATACACTACATTTGAAATTGTGATTTTTATTAATAATCTGTACACATTTAAGGAAGAAATTAGTGCATCCTTGGTATTGTTTAGAATAGTGATATTGGCTCTAAGTTGCTGTGGTGCCATAGGTTTTACACTTAAGAATGATCTCAAAATCAAATAGTTTTCCAAGAAAAGAAGAGAATGGGAAAGGTCTATCTGATCAACAATGCTTGCTCATTACTAAGAACCCTAGAAACATATGTGAGATGAGTCAATGTGAGTTCTCTATAGACCAGACTAACCTCGAACTCACGGTGATCCACCTGCCTCTTTCTCCTGAGTGTTGGATTTAAAAGCCTGGGACACCACTGCTGTCAGTGTGTAGTCTCAATGTGATCACAGATGGATTCATCTTTACGTGTTATGAATCAGAGGGCATAATAACCATAATGTATACAAATCTAATGTTGGCAGCTAAAATAAAACTACAAATGGCAATGTACATCAGGCATAGTAGAGAGACAATATTTAATCATGAAGGGGAGTTGGTATTATTTAGGGAAAACCTACAGGAAGATGCAAGATATAATATGGACACCTCGAAAGCAGACAGAGAAGATTTGGCAATCCTAAAGTCTACAAAACTCTAAAACTAAAGGATATATAAGAGAAGCAAGACACCATTAAAAGACAACAGACCTCACATTGGCCATTCTGCTCTGAAAGAATGCTGAGTGCTTCAAAGATAAAACAGGAAAACACAGCTTCTTAAATATATTTAGAAATTATAAAGACACAAATGATTTTATCAGGGGATAAGTCAGGTGTTCCAGACTCCACACAAAGTCATTTTGCAGGGAGGAATGCAAGATACAATGGAATTTTAGTTAGGCGCCTGTGTCTTGGAAATTCAGTTTCTGAGTTACCTGAACATTACATGTATTAGGCTATGGTGCTGGCATTTAGATACAGAAAAGGCATATACTTCCAGATAAACAAAGTAAAAGATAAGCATAGGATGTATCAAGAATGTGTTGTAGAAAGAAAGAGAATAAACCAAAGAATAATGGCTATAGTATGTTTTTAATTTTGACAGAAGAACTGTATTCATGAGAAAGGGGTGGTTTAAAATTAGTCATATCATCAAGAAATGGGAAAATACTTCAACACTTAAGACTGAGTGCAATATATGATAAAACTCAATGGAATGGGCTAAATAATTTATAATGTAATTGTCATGCAAAAGTGAAGTCATATGCTTTTGAAAGTTAAGTAATAGATTATTCTGCCATGAACAAGAAATTCCACACATTATTGCTTTCACCTTTTAAATATGGCATTAAACATAAAGATCTTTATAAAATGAAAAATGACCTCTGATTTCTGGAACATAAAAGCCACCTTACAAGTCTATATTAAGTGAACATACATTTAAGAGTGCTATTGAAATTTCAATGTATTTAGTCATATAACTAAAAATGAAGCTTTTCTAAATGTATGTGTTTTAGGATGCCTCTTATGTTTCCATTGGCTGTGTTATCCATCCATCCCCTTATTTCCATCCTTAACTTCTAAACTTCCATTCCCCTCTACACTTTTACACTTTATGCTTTCTTTTCTGTCACCCCCTTATGTACCACCGAAGGTCTATCCCTCCATTGCAACCACCTCCATGGCCCCTTACTAAGTTCTTGAGTTCTAAGCCTATTCCAATTTACGCACATGTAAACATTTTAAACTTCCATTAATGAATGACAGAGAACCTGTGGTCTGGGTTTCATCATTCTGAAGAATTATTTCCAATCTCACCCACATACCTCTGATTTCTATAATCTCATTTTTCTTTCCAACTGCTTTTTAGTTCAATACTTTTTAATGCCAAAGTGCCAGGAATCTGAAGGTTTCCCTTGCTTCATCAATGAATTACAAAACAGTTAACTGTTCCAATCTCCGGTCAAATGGTACGAACAATATTGTCTAGATCAACACAGTCCTCAGTTGTGACTATCTAGCTGTCTTCAGAGAGTTAGCCTGTTTTCCTAACATCATCTACCCATTATCTTTGCATTGAAATAATATAATCATATAATATATAATATGAATTATAATGTATAATTATATATGATTTCAATGTAAAGGTAAATATATATAGTTTTATATTAAAAGTAATATATATTATATATATTAGTATATAAACTCAGGACTTCAACAAGAAGCTACCAATATTATTTTAGTGTTATTCATGGCAGGTATGAGATTTGGAATAATGTATGCAAGGATCAAGACTCCATTCATAACAAAGATTATGCATCGCCTAGGTGGTGTGGTATGTCCTTTTTTCATCGCCATAGTAAATGCTATTAGAAAAGACATATTTTCTAATAAAAAACTATTTTTATGATATCAAATACTGGCAAACATGTGGGGAAGGAGGAACCTCAGCTTACTGCTAGTGAAACTGAGCCAATTGCTACAAAAATCAGTACATGTTTGCTTAAAACAATTAAAATTAGAACTTGTGGGTATACCCAGGCATGCTAAATCCAGCTACAGATAGTTGAACATTGATGCTGCACTACTCACACAGATAAGGAATGGAATTGGCCTAGATATCTGTCAGCAGATAGACTAATAGAGAAAACAAAATACATGCATACATACAATGAATTTTTATTTAACCATAAATAATGAAAACAGCATTTTCAGGGAAATAAGTGGCATATAAATCTTTATGTTGAACAAAATAAGATGATAAAGGTTGCTACTGTGTGTTGTCTCTCAAATGCTCATCCTAGATCTTAATTTAATGTGTATATGTGTAATTTGCATAAATATGTACTCTCTATATATAAATACATACATAAATATGACTTGTTTCATGGCTTATACTATATACACATATGTGAAACATAAGTCACATATATAATAGAAATTGAACGGGAGCATGCGGATGGATCATAAGTACAGTTAATGAAACATAACAAAAGGAGAAGGACAAGAGAGACCAAGGAGGAGAAGACTGTGAGCGAATTGTGTGCGATTGACTTAATCAATCTTATTGTTTTCTACTTTAACTTTACAAATCTTTAAATATTAGAAAGTAGGTAATTATGGTTATTGATTCAAATCTCTACTTGCAGTTTACTATTTTTTTTTTCGTGACAAGGTTTCTCTGTGGCTTTGGAGCCCCTCCTGGAACTAGCTCTTGTAGACCAGACTGGTCTGGAACTCACAGAGATCCGCCTGCCTCTGCCTCCCGAGTGCTGGGATTAAAGGCGTGCGCCACCACCGCCCGGTGATTTACTTTTTAAAAAACTTAATTAATTTTGCTCTTTGGCAGCTTCACACATGCATGTAATGCATTCTGATTATTTTCTTCACCTACCTCCTCACTTCCCTTGCTTTCCTGATCCCCAGAACCTTTCCCCAAATTCATGATTTTCCATCTGTTTTGTGACCCACTGAATTCAGCCACTCCCATCTGTGTGACCATGGGTTTGGAAGTATGCATTGGAACCTTGTAGGCTCACCATACTTTGCACATAACCCAAGAAAATGAACCCTTCTCACAGAATCTGCCATTAGCCAATAGTCCAGCAATGCCTAAAGTGCCTCTCTCACATCCATGGCTGACGCTTAGTAGGACTAGTCTGCTGCCACCTCACTCAGGAGCTCCAGTTGTTGTGAGTTCAGGGTTACAATGTGCTATTGTGTCTGGAAGACAAGAGTCTACACTCTGTCTTCCTATCTTCTGTCTCCTATTTACACTCTAGACTCTCTTCTATGAAGTTTTTTTTTTCCAGGCTTAGATGTGATAGTTTAAATGTCTTATCTAGGGTTAAGACATTAACATCACTTATTTCTATCATCTTGGGTAGTCATGTGTCTCTGCATTAGCTGCCATTCATTGCAAGGGGCATTCCGCTGATTAAGGCAGAGGGTAGCTTTGGTCTGAGGTTATAGGCAATTATTTAGAAGGCAATCTGATGTTATGTTCATTCAGATAAGCAATGGTAGTAGTTTCCCCGCAGGACCTACTACCAATACAAGAAATGTTAGCAGAGACCAGTCTGAGCCTTGAGCTTGGACGTGTTCATCACAAAATTAGCAGAATTTAGGAGCTTTACATTTATATATAATAAAATACATTAGATATCTTTCAATGGCATGTCTAATAGCTGAGCAAATGAAACATGACTAAGGTACTGACCTTTGCTTAATTCTAGAAATGGGTTTCATGGACCTCCCCCAACCTGTCTTCAACGACTCAGCCACAACTGCTCTACTTTTCCACCTCTATGGATATGTGCTCCTGCTCTCCTTGTATAAACCACCATCCCAGCCATTTTATGTCTTCTTTTAGTAAATCTCTCAAGTGAGACCTTGCTATGTTTTGTGACTCTGTGGTGACTCTCATGCTCACAAGAAGCCTGGGTACCCTTTCATCAACTGTATTAGCTATAATAAAACACAAGATATAATTTACTTTTTCTTTCTTTTATGGTTTTTCAAGACATGTTTCTCTGTGTAGCTTTGGAGTTTGTCCTAGCAAGAACTCTTGTAGACCAGGCTGACCTCGAATTTACAGAGATCCATCTGCCTCTGCCTCCCAAGTGCTGGGATTAAAGGCGTGCACCACCACCACCTGGTGATATGATGTTATATATGAGGTAGAGACACCTGACGTTTCTACATATTTCCATCTTAAACAATAAGTAAATAAGACTTAATATTTGAGACCATAATATATGAGGCTTGTTTTTTGGTTTTGATTTTGGTTTTAGGTTTTTTTTTTTCCATCAACCCACATTGCAAACGTAAGGTACTCCATGAGGAAGATAATGATAGGCCTGGCATAGTAGTTTGTATCCCAAGTCCTCCGATCGCTTGCTAGTGAGAAGCAACAGAAGAATTTTGAAATACAGATTTCAGCAAGGGAAATGATTTTACAATGTCAGTGTTCTTTCCGCCTGTGGCACTAAATACAATGTCTCAGCTGTCCAGTGCCAACATAATCTCCTAACTGCACTCCAGATTGAATTCAAATTAGTGTGATGAGCTCTCATCTGTCTCTCACTGTGCAGAGTTTGGGAGACGGAAAGCATCTACTCTAAAAATATAAAACTTCCTACAAATGCAATTTTACACTATAATTTTGAAATGCATGTATAACTCAAAGAATATTCCAATCGCTGCACAAATAAAATGCCCTTTAATGGGAAATAACTTAAAATTTTCATCCTGTTGTTGTGAGATATTTGATAGCACTGTGAAACCTGGGAGTATATTTAAAAATATCCACCTTGAGTCAGGAGATGAGGAGTAAAGAGGAGCCAGAAAGACAGAGAGAAGCCTGGAAGGAGGGAGAAGGGACATGGAGTTTGGCAGCCATTTTTGGTTTGGGAGGGCTGAAGAGAGGCTCTCTTGCTGATTTCTGGATAAAAAGGAGCTGGTTGATTCTTGGCCTCTCTGAGCTATCAGGTTTTCACTGCAACATCTGACTCCAGAGTCTTTATTCATGAATAGAATGATAAAGATTTAGTTAAAATCTATACTTGGCAGGAGCAGCAGAGCAGGTGCCACTGGGACTGAAAACCTGGCCACGTTGTGGCCTAAGTGGTTGGGTGATGACTGCGGGGCTCGCGAGACCTGGGGTCCAGGACCCACAGGTGTAATTACATTATCAGTAGATGCAGGTGCAGTCACTAAGCCAGTGGAAAAACAGCACCTACTAACACAAGGCATCTGATAACATATATGCATCTTCTATATCGTCGTTTTGTTTTTTTTGAGACAGGATTTCTCTGTGTAACAGTCCTAGCTGTCCTAGAACTTGCTTTGTCAGCCAGACAGGCCTCAAAGATCCACCTGCCTCTGCCTCCCTAAGCTCTTCTCTGTAGTCTTAACAGAAGTTAGTAAAATACTAAAGATGAGCTCAGCTGGCATAAATGCCCCAGGACGCAGCACAACACATGCCCTAGGTGAGCTAGATGACTACCAAGTGAATTGAGTGGAGACAAAGGGAAATATAAACTACTTTTAAGTTTTATAATTGCTTAGGAAACAGGAGTTCCTAGCTACAGGAAGTGTTTTATGTTCCTAAAATATTCTGACAGAAATTACAAAATGCAGTGATAACGAAATCAAACTGTCTTTAACTTCTTAATCTCTTCTTTTTAAAAAAAATTAATGTCTGCCTATCTTTATGGGAGCTTGAAACCCAATGCCATAAAAAGAAAAAAGCAAGTGGACTGTAACATGACATTCCTTTCCTACCCCTGGTCATTTGCAATTTCATATGATAATTAAAAACAGGACAGCACATATAAAATTATCAATTACTTGTTCCCAAAATATGATTACTTATGCTACAAAATCCTGTTGGCAACAATAATCTCTGTTATTATATAAATAGCATGCATCCTGTCAGAATTTACCCACCTGGCTTCCTAGTGCTTACAAGCATCATTTTCAGTGTCAAGGGTGCAAGAAAACCCTCTGCCTAATCTCTTGGTACCCAAGCGTATATCAAACAAGCGTAACCATATATCTGTGTTTAAAATTTAACTATGTTTCTCCTTATTCTGTCATCATCTTCAGGAACAAAACAACACATACATGAGATAGATAGATAGATAGATAGATAGATAGATAGATAGATAGATAGATAGAAAAATAGATAAATAGATGATAGATAGATTGATAATAGATAGATGATAGATATATAGATAGATAGATGATAGATAGGATAGATGATAGATAGGTAGATGATAGATAGATGCTAGATAGGATAGATGATAGGTAGATGATAGATAGATGATAGATAATAGATAGATGATAGATTGAATAGATGATTGATAGATAATAGAGAGACAGATAGATGATAGATAATAGAGAGATAGATAGATAACGGGTGTGTGGGTTTAGTTATTTTAGGCATATATCTGTAGACTTCTTTTAAGTTTAAATATATTTCCTCTTCTAAATGCCATGTGCTTATAAAACATCATCTGTGACTTGACACTGTTATCAGAGTTAGCTTTACATTACTGTTTCTACTTTTGTTCATTTTAATCAGAAGTGTTCAGTGTAAGATGTGTCTGTGTTCCTTTGACTGTAGAATTTAATCTGAGGATCCCCATAGTGCCTTCATGAATACAATGTAACTTTGGAAGACTCAAAGTGGTCTACAGAATTTCCATAGGAGAGCTGCGATCACATTTACTTTGTGCCACATTTAGTATTAGTTAAGAATCAGGACATCGTTGATCACATAATTGAACTAGAAACTAACCTGTCAGAGACAATTCCTTCCCACTAAACAACTTACATGCTAGTAGTATCTTCTTTTGTTTGCATAGTCATTGTATTGTTCTGAAGTCAGAGATAAAGACTCCACTGGAGTTAGGGATGAAGACTTGGCATTTCAGCAAACACACACACGCACACTACAATAGGGACTTGAAATGATACTTTTATAGAAACACTGGTCTCCTCTACCAGAGGAATGATTTATTCATTGAATCCAGACAAGCCACTTAAGTTGTACATGTTATATATTAAATACATGAAATCAAAGAAGTATAAACTCAGAATAACTGTCCCCCCTCAGAACCAGGATGCAACAGAATGCTGAGGCTTTGTGTTCATCTATGAAGTATTCTCTTGCTAACTGTGGATATTGAATACTGAAGAAATGGCCACTTCATTGGTTTTAGTGACGAATACCAAATAACATAAAATATGGCTACTTAAATTATTTTTGATACATCTGTGTATCTCAGTACAGCACTAAAAGGAACAAAATATAAATACTCAAAGCAAATATCTCATCTTTTACTAAAGAAGGAACCTTTCACTCCCCGTGTGTGTGTGTGTGTGTGTGTGTGTGTGTGTGTGTACCATATGATGTGGTTTCAAAATTTATTTGAAAAAAATGCATTCAATATAAATGAAGTAGAAAAACTTAAGGTACAGTTAAAATATCTATAAGAATGTGGGGTTTAAAAAATCTGGGAAGCAGTTTCCATGGAGCATAGCACGATTCTGATTTTATTATTGGCATTATATACTGTAAACAGACTTTTATATGGAGACGATAACGCATCACCAATGTCAGGAAAGAAAAGAAAATTAGATGAGTTAAGGCTGCTAATGTTCCAAATTATGAGGTATGAACATTTATACTTAAATTTTAAATCATCTTTACTTTGGGTTAGATAGAACTTTTATGAGAGTTATCTAATAAGATTGATTTCAGCTGCTTAAAGCTAAGGTGAAATCTGGCATTTTGTCATTGAAACACCTGAATATCTACTGAGGATAAAATCAACCCAATCTTATTATTTTAGCCAAATGTTTGTATTCAGTGCACATCATGGCTTACTATAAGGTATTACTTCTAGAAAGAATATTCAAATTATCTTTGGTCTTTTTATTAAAACACAGGCTTCCAAATGCATAAAATATTTAATTACAAAATAACTTTCTCAAAAGAAAAAAAGCAGTATCATTCTGTTACATTTAACTTGTCAAAATAAACTTGTCATTTTTATCTCTTTGAAAAGAATGGAATAATCATTGTGCATTTTGAATTAAATTTATAGATGCTTGTTACATATCTGATTATATATTCATAAATGAGTTGTTAACTGAAAGTTGATTTTCCGTAGTATTTGCCAACATTTACTATGGGTCATTTCCTTTTTTGTTCTGTAACTATAGTCTCATCACTAATTTGGCATGGCGTACAGAGGTCATTGCTCCTTACTCTAGATCTTTAGGACACAAGCCCCTGCACAATCTGATGTCAGTTTACAGCCTTGGGTGTCTCCAAGTCAGTATCTCTCAAGTTCTGTCCTTTGTCTTTAATTGAAAACATTAACTCTCCATTGCTTCACACTGGAAACAGCACCGTGGATGAAATAGCATCAGGTCAACTCCTCCACCTTTCTATCATTCAACTTCCTTAGCTGTAAAGCCCAGGAGCTGAAAAGATTACATAATTAGCCAAAGGAAAATGTGGATTTTTCTTGTACTAAATGTGGTCCATCTGCCTGAGGATCCTGCTGCAGCTTCCTAGATCGCATGCACATGGAGCCCCAGACAGGATCTCCTTCAGCACACACTCACATTATCTGTTACTTCAGGACTTTTACCCTTGGGATTTCCCTCTGTGTAGTCACACCATAGATTATTTTGTCCTCTGCATTACTTGTCTTCATTCTTCACACTGTTGATGTACTGAAATGGACAATATTTTTCCATTATGGAAAACTCTACTGTGCATTGAAAAGCATTTAATGGCATCTCCTTCTCTGCTCATTAGATTCTACGAGTGCACTCCCAAATTTTATTGCTATAAATCAAAGATAATTCTTGAAATTTCCATAAGAATGGTGCTTTTGTCTGTCACCAGCCACCAATGCCGGTGCTAAGAGTACTGTCTGCAAAGTACAGAGGGCTTCGAGCTGATATGCCTAAAAACACTTGTACAGTCTGACTCCAGCACGTCACCCTCACTATTGACATCATCTTGGCTGACCCAATGCAGTCTTCTGTATTGAAGGTGTAAGTCAAAAACAATGCCACACCAGTTTGGAATTATGATTAATAGGGTGGTATTTATTTAAAGGGGAAAAAACTTACAGATCACCTTCAGCCCTCTGCACAACCAGAAAGGGAGTCTAGTCGCCTGAGGAGCAGGAAGTGAAGAGAGAGAGGAGAGGGAAGTGGCCGCTTTTTTAAAGGGAGAGAGACCACGCCCCAATGGGCTGGTATCTCAGTGGCGATAGGCTGGAGGAGTGGGAGGACCTCCCGTAACACCTCCCCCTTTTGTTTAAATAAGAGAGTTCTAAACCTACTATGAAATTATATACAATAAGTACAAATATCCTATTCTAACTAGCTTAGGTCTTGTATAATAAATAACTTGGCCAAGTCATGAAAGAAAGTAACTACATTTATATAGTCTTCAACCCCATCGAAGATCTGAGAAGGGAAATAATGTTACCTGGGTAATTAGGAAGTTCAGTAAAACAACTTCCAAAACATGCAACAAATCACAGAGACAACTAGCTACCTAGGCAATCACCCAAAGTCACATTAGCAGCGTTGAAGCAACCAACATTGGCTAAGGCCTAACATAACTGACATACCATTTTCAAAGGAAAGCAACTTTTCAAAACTATCTTACCCTGTCTTGGCAGGATATGACAGCCCTGTTTTATCCATTGATGCACACTCTGTATCTTTGTCAGTGGTTGAGGTATGGGCATTTCTTTGGCCCAAGGCCAGTTCTGCCAAAAAGAAAGGCTCCAGGTGGAGTGTCTTTGGTGCTCAACATTCTCTAGGGAATAGAGTGGTGTTGCCAGGAGCAATTGTGTTTCACTACTGCAAAACTCTGAATTAGGTTAAAGGCCATTTTCTACAGCTCTTTGAAGAAGTTGAAGATTATCTATCAATACTGAGTATAATCTCTATATATCTAAAGAACCTGATTAGTCTAATTATAAATGACAAACTTAGATGACTATTAGTCTATATAATTCTCAATATCTATCTAACTTAAAGACTAAGACAATAAACGACTGTGAAACAAATGAGGACAATGACCTCCAAATATAAACAATGTACAAATATACATTGCAGTAGGTAAATATATATCAATACACAAACATTATATAAGTATCTTAATCAGAGGTAGAAATGTACAGTGCAATATGGTAAATATATATAATATATATATCAATACAATATATGTCAATACATAAAAATGTTTTAAACAGAGATAGAAACATGCATGCATACAATAGTCAATATAATTTAACTTTGTATCAATATACAAGAATCGATACCAATATATTTGTCTAAAAACAGTAACTCACAATTACAAATCTATTATCCCATCATCCCTCTTTTTTTTTCAAAATGATCCCTGAGCTTATAAAATTCCTCCCCCAACCCTCAATCATATACTAATTATAATCAACCCCTAAATGATGTCCCTAAACCCAAGGGCAAACTTTACTGGGAGAGGGGACGTCGTCCTCTAGAATTACTTCCAGCTGTCATGGGGGCGACGTTCTTTCTGGGGGATCCTGTGAAAGTAAAATGATGGTTAAATTTCAAGATCAATGTCTTTTAAAATTGCCAATAGTCTCTGAGTATTTTGTGCAGGTCTGGCCAAAATGTTTTATAAGATGTGCACCATTTCAGCTAACCAAGTTGGAACTGTCTTGTGCAGCTGGTACCCAAAGCAGGTCTTGTAGTAGCACTATCAGTATCATGACATCATATCAACCAGGTGGAGTTGTTGTTATGGGGCCCCATCTTCTTCCAGGAAACTTCAAATGTCACTTCAGGAAAAACTCATTGTTCATTATGAAAAACTTAAACATTAATCATATAGACATATATATATATATATATATATATATATATATATATATATTCAATGAAAGACATGATAGATATATTCAATGAAAAGTATCATAGATATGGAGAAAAGCAAAGATGTTTTCTAAACTCATATTTCTTTCTGTCCCACATCATGGCTCTTGACATGAGACAGAAACTCCAGAAACTCTGGGTTTTTCTCTTACTAACAGGCTTGGAATTGGAGAGGGACTAAGCCAGTGTCCAACTTCAAAACCAGCTTTATAAATTTAGAAATATGGTTTAATTTTACTTACACAACCCATTCAGTGTTCTTGATATTTCCTATTGGGCAGGTATTTTTCCATCTGTCAGTATCCAAACATCCAGGGTCCCTTGAATTTCTCAAAGTTGAGTGTTTTCCTGTGGAGATAAGAACAGAACCCTGCCCCCATTCTATATGTTTTTCTTACCACCTGTATGAATATCATCATTGTGGATGAGTTGTCATTTCTCCTTTCCAAGAGGTTTCTCCTCTTCAAATCGAAACTTTATTAATTTTGATGGTATCCACAATTTTTCTTCTCCTGTGGAAACAAGAGCAAAACCCCTTCCCCAACGTAGCACATCTCCTGGCTTCCATTGTGAGGTCAGCACATCTTTGAAATAAATCGGTTGATTTAGTTCAGCAGACTTTTCCATTATCCAATGTCTTTCTGCTGCTGTCGTTCCTTTCTCATTAGCGTTAAGAAAATTCAAGGTTAATAAAGCATTATGTAATCTATTTCTGGGGGTATTTTCAGTCCCTTTCTGTTTGTTCAGCATATCCTTCATAGTACGATTTGATCTTTCTATAACTGCCTGACCTGTAGGATTATTTGGTATACCTGTAATGTGTTTTATATTATAATAATCAAAAAGTGTTTCATTTTCTTAGATACATATGCTGGACCATTATCTGTCTTTATTTGCGCAAGTATACCCATGATGGCCATAACTTCCAATAAATGTGTGATTACTGAATCAGCCTTTTCTGAGCTCAGAGAAGTAGCCCATTGAAAACCTGAATATGTGTCTATGGTGTGGTGTACATATTTTAATTTACCAAATTCCATAAAGTGGAACGCATCCATCTGCCAGATTTCATTTCTCTTAGTACCCTTTGGGTTACTCCCTGCAGGCAACGGTGTTTGATTATAGAAAGAACAAGTAGGACATCTCTTTATAATGTCCTTAGCTTGTTGCCAAGTAATGGAAAATTCTTTCTTTAGGCCTTTACTATTGACACGATGCTTCTTATGAAATTCTGAGGCCTGCAAAACACTTCCAATCAATAATTGATCAATCTCAGCGTTGCCTTGGGCTAGAGGACCAGGCAGACCTGTATGGGACCGGATGTGTGTTATGTACATCAGACAAAGCCTGTTCCTGATTATGTCTTGTACCTGGATAAACAATGAAGTCAACTCTGTGTCATCTGGTATAAATTCAGCGGTTTCAATATGCAAGATAACTCTTTCTGCATATTGTGAATCTGTAACTATATTAAGAGATTCTTTAAAATCCCTTAGCACCATAAGAATGGCATATAATTCTGCCTTCTGGACAGAATTATAAGGGCTTTGTTCCACCTTACTCAATTCATCTGACTTGTAACCTGCTTTCCCTGATTTATTTGCATCAGTATAGAACATACGGCCTCCAGTTATTGGAGCATCACGTACAATTCTAGGAAGAATCCAAGAAGTTCTTTTTATGAGGTTAAGTCTACACTTTTGGGATAGTTGCTATTAATTTCTCCCAAAAAATTAGCACAAGCTCTTTGCCACGGTTCATTGTCTTCCCATAACTTTTTTATTTCTTCAGTAGTAAAAGGCACTATAATTTCTGCTGGGTCTATACCTGCTAGTTGACGAAGTCTCAGCTTCCCTTTTATAATTAATTCAGAGACTTTTTCCACATAAGTTTTTTATTTTTTACTTGGTTTATTAGGTATAAATATCCACTCTAAAATAATATCTTCCCCCTGCATTAGAATCCCTGTAGGAGAAATTCTGGAAGGCAATATGACTAGGATGCAGCTAAGATTTGGGTTCACCCTATCCACATGTGTCTCCTGTAATTTTTCCTCAATCATTGTCAGTTCCTCTTCTGCTTCAGTTGTCAGTTTTCTTGGACTATTCAAATCTTTATCACCATCTAAGGTTTTGTTTAAATGAACTATTAGATCATGTGTTATCCCAACAGCTGGTCATAGACTGGAAATGTCTCCTAACAATCTTTGGAAGTCATTAAGAGTCTTTAACCGGTCTCTCCTAATTTGTGCCTTTTGCGTTTTAATTTTCTCTAACCCTATTCTGTAACCTAGGTAATTAATAGAATTTCCTCTTTGAATCTTTTCAGGGGCAATGTGTAATCCCCACCTAGGCAAGACTTTCTTTACTTCTTCAAACATCCTTTCTAAAGTATCTTTATTTGAATCAGATAACAAGATGTCATCCATGTAATGATAAATTATGGACTTGGGGAATTGTTTACGAATTATTTCCAATGGCTTACTTACAAAATATTGGCACAATGTAGGACTATTGAGCATACCCTGTGGGAGGATAGTCCATTGATATCTCCTATTAGGCTGAGAATTATTATAAGTAGGCACTGTGAAGGCAAATTTTTCTCTATCCTTTTCTTGTAACGGTATAGTGAAAAAAACAATCTTTCAAATCAATTACTATAAGAGGCCATCCTTTTGGTAACAGAGAAGGCAAAGGAATTCCAGATTGTAGTGGGCCCATAGGTTGAATTACTTTGTTGACAGCTCTTAGATCTGTCACCATTTTCCATTTACCAGATTTCTTTTTTACAGCAAACACAGGAGAATTCCAAGGGCTGGTTGATTCTTCAATATGGTGAGCATCTAGTTGCTCTTGCACCAACTGTTCCAATTCCTGTAGTTTATCTTCAGCTAGAGGCCACTGTTTGATCCATATTGGCTTCTCATTTAGCCATTTTAAAGGTAGGGCTGTTGGTGCCTCTAAAGGTTTGGTATTTGCTGTATGTTCTTGTAAAGCCTGAATGGCTAGTGACCTTTTTCCATAATACCTCATCATATCCTTCCCAGAATTATGAGTTCCTGGAACTACAGGAATGTTAATCTGGATATTCCATTGCTGTAGCAGGTCACGGCCCCATAAATTTATGGCAATATTGGCTATATATGGCCTTTGTCTTCCTATTTGCCCTTCGGGCCCTATGCATTCAACCCATCTTGTGCTTTGTTTTACACGAGATAGGGTTCCAATTCCCAGGAAGTGAACATCTACCTCTTGAAGATGCCAATTCGGATGCCAAGATTCTGGGGTAATGATACTTACATCCGCACCTGTGTCTAATAAGCCTCCAATAAAAGTGCCATTTATACAGACTCTTAGCTTTGGTCTTTGATCATTAATAGAAGTCTGCCAAAATATATGTTTACTCTGTCCTACTGGGTTTTTTGACTCATCCTCCACACGTATTTCATCATTTAGACCAGTATTACTTTTTACAGCAGAAATTGGAGATTTTAATTTTCTTGGTGAGGCACGTTCTCCACTGTGACTGGGAATGACTGGGCCACTGTTGGCTTGGGGGCCTGCGAGAGGCCCCTCAAGGAGTTTCCCGATGGTATCAGGTTACCTTGTTTGTCTGTTGTTGACCTGCATTCATTGGACCAATGTCGGCCTTTACCACATCTCCTACATATGCCTGAAAGCCTAGGTCTCCTATTTTTGTCATTCCCAGAGGAGATAATATCCCTAGAAATTCTGTGCCTGCAATCCCTTTTCAGATGTCCTAATTTACCACAATTAAAACACCTGGCAGTTTGATGTCTCCTCATTGCTGTGGAAATTGCTTCTCCTACCCAAGGTTCATCGTTATAGCTAACATTCATCGTATGCTGAATCCATTCATACATAGGTGCTGATCTAGACTTTAAAGGCCCAATTATCTTTTTGCATTCTGTGTTTGCATTCTCAAAAGCTAGAGATTCAAGAAGTATTCGTCTAGCTTCTGGGTCTGTTACCCCTATGTCCAGAGCCTTAATTAATCTTTGCAAAAAGTCAATAAAGTGTTCTCTCGGTCCCTGCCTAATTCTAGTATATGATTCAACCCTTTTTGCTGGATCTTGTATCCTATTCCAAGCATTTAAAGCTGCTTGGTGACATAGACACAGTACTTCATCATCATAAAGAGCTTGGACCTGTGGATCAGCATATTCTCCTGCACCAAGAATTTGATCTTGGGAAACCTCGACACCTTTTGTTCTTCCTTGCTGTTCCATATGTTTGGATTCTTCTCTGAAATAAATTCCAAACATCAAGGAAGGTCCATTATCTAAAACTGCAGACACTAACTGATGGAAATCATGGGGGGTAGCTCTAGCATTAGAAGCCCAAGTCCTTATCATTTCCTTTACATATGCAGAGTGCAAGCCAAAATTAACAATAGCTTGCTTAATTTCTTTTAGATCATTCATTGCTATTGGCGTCCATCTAGCTTCTATGACTCCCTTTGAGCCTTTAGAAGTTGACGCTTTGTCAGAATTAAGTATAGGGTATGCCACTAAAAACTTGGGTAAGCCAGTTCTAATAGCTGGTGTTGGCATTGTATCCTGTCCTTGTGCCTTATTACTCTGTTCACCAGCTCCAATCATTTCTTCAATCATTTCAAGTCTTTTTATTATTGTCTTTATTATTGTCTCTTTTGAATCCTGAATCTCCTGACCTGCATGAGTTTCTAGTAAAGATTGTATGGTTCTTAGGAGTGCCATGATCTTCCTAAATGATAGAATATTCAAAAGAATACTGAAACCTAGTAACCAGTAAATTAAGTTATCCCCATAGTCATATAAACCTTGCATGATATAACCCATTGTATTGGTAACCAGAACAGTAAAATTCGCGTTGGAAACGAAAACTGCCATATTACCTATTATCCAGCAGGTGGCGCTGTTGCCAAGTCGCGACGAAAACAGAGTCCTGTTTCAGAGTCTGCCTAGTATTTGTTAAAAACTGGAAAATGTAAGTTGCTCAACAAAGTAAATGTAATTAAATCAATTCCAGAGACGGAACCAGAAACCCAGAATCCAGGGGTAGAGAAGAGCAATCTGGAAGCTGCTTATGCCTCCACGTGACAGAGTCACCCTGAGGGGTTGCAGCTTTCAGCAACCATGTGCTCTGGTTCGTGCCACTTAAGAGCTGTGCTTACAAGGGAGATTTAAAATCGACTCAGAAAAGAGCAAACCACGCGGCAGAGACTATGTGGGCCTGTGGAGTTTAAATCCACGTGGGGAGGCCAAGGCCGCCGGCGGCGGCTAAGAAAGGGAGGGCTCCCGCCAAGCCGAACTCGCGGCCGGCAGCCAAGTGGGGAAAGGAGAGGTTCTAAAACCAAACGTTCGGTGCCAACTGAAGGCGTAAGTCATAAACAATGCCACACCAGTTTGGAATTATGATTAATAGGGTGGTATTTATTTAAAGGGGAAAAAACTTACAGATCACCTTCAGCCCTCTGCACAACCAGAAAGGGAGTCTAGTCGCCTGAAGAGAGAGAGGAGAGGGAAGTGGCTGCTTTTTTAAAGGGAGAGAGACCACGCCCCAATGGGCTGGTATCTCAGTGGCGATAGGCTGGAGGAGTGGGAGGACCTCCTGTAACACTGTATCTCACCAAATTTAACTTCAGCTTAAGATCCACTTGAGGGCCTAGAATTTTGTTCACAAGCTTTTCAATTTTTTTATAACATTACTGTAATATTTTTATTCTATCCTTTTGCCACATACCTCTCTGACCCTCTTTATATTTCTGACTTACTAGCTTTTACGTTAATTTAACATATCTTAAATCTTGTGTATTCTTACTTTACCACACACAGATTGCTGATTCTTTTCTGCCTTGCACAACAAATATTCTGTGTGAATGCTCTGTCACCAAGTGTAAGTAATTAAGAAAGATTGATGATCTCAGTTGTTCAAGGCATTTCCAAAAACTAAAAGGAGTCCATCGTAATGACATTACAATGAGGCAATAAAAGATTTCTTGCAAGCATATGTTCAAATATGGGAAGATCATAGTAGTAAACTTCCATTATGTCTGTCATTTGTCATGTCATTTATAAATTATAATTGTGCATCATTTTCTCCAGGTTTAATTTGGTATCATAATCTATGCAAGATGGAAGCACATGCATGATTTATTATTTGTATCAGTGTTATATTGCTTAATGTATACTAGGCATTTACATATCTTTATTAAAAGAAATAAAATGGATAGAAGAAAAAAGGACAAGGCAGAGAAGAGGAAGAAGCAGAAAATGTTTCTTTGTTAGGTAACAGCTAGAAATTTCTTAGCACATATAGTACAGATTAGTATATATCTTAGCACACATATACAGGTTAGTATACAGAAAAGTGTCTTTTCTTCTTTCCACAGACTGACCATCATTATGATTAGGATCTTAATAGCCAAAATTAGTAAATGTAATACTAAGAGTATATATTGACTAGACTAGCATCTTGGCACAAACCAGCAATCCCAGCTCTCAGAGTTTGTGACAGGAACATTGCAAGTAGGAAGATAGCATGGGATACACAGTACGACACAGTTAGAGAAAGGAAAAGGCTAAATATTCTAGTTGCTCTCTAAGCATTTATACACAATGCCTTACATAGCTTTGATAGACCAGCACATTTTGTCATGAAGGTTTGGGTAATGCTGTTTCTGTTAATTTAATGAGATTTGTAATTCTATTTGCAAAATATTATACCTATACGGCATGTTACCATTTTGTATATTTGTTCTCCAATTTTTGAATCATATTGACCTCATGAAATACTTATGTCTACATGTTTATGATTATTTCTTGCATCTTATGAAATATACAGTAGATGGTCATCAACTGAGCTCATCCTTCTGTGCTGTAGAACACCACAACTTAGTGCTCCCTTTCTGTCCACCACTGTCCACAGTGAAATCACCTAAAGGTGTTGAGTTTTCTTTAACATGATATGTATGCCTTCAGTAATATGTGATGTGGGACTTGTCCAGCCATAGATATTGGATTATACAAGAAATAAAGAACACCTTTGTATTTAGTACCTCATCTTCTTGAACAAAGAATTTCTATTTTACTTAGAAAAAAATATTATAAATTGAATTACACACTTGCATAACTGTCCATTGTGTTTTATTAGTATGCAGACAGTCTTTGAACATGGAGAAGACAGGATTCTGTGACAGGGGCTCAAGATATATCCCTCACTGATGTGTTGACTGAGAATACCAAATCACTGTTCCTCGTGATTACACTTTGATTATGAATTTAAATCTCTTGAAGTCCATCTGTTCATAAAAGTGTAATTGACTGTCAAATCCAATAAGTGACAGAAACTCCTTTCCTTTACGTCTGACCTTGTTTTTGGCACAAAAGAAGTGGATTCAAATATGACAAACTTTCCCCCGACAGCTGGACGATTGTTCACTGTGGCCAAATGAGAAATCTGTTTCAGGGAGCAGACAGGCTGGTCGCACCACATATTTTACCGTTCTACACTGCTCTTTTGAATGCATTTATTACTCCTCAAATTTCCCTTTGCTGTATTTAATAATTTTTACCTGTATGCTCTGTTAATCCTGTAAAATTTACACATCACATATCTGACACATTTTGATATATAACCTCTGTCTCAGGCTTGTTTTATTTTTAAGTGAAAATTCCACCTTTTTCCCTCATATCTCTACTTTGAAACATCTAATAGACTCTAATTTTGCTTCCATTTTAAACCCAAGTCATATCTTAAAAACAATAAAAGTTCTTATTCATTGTACACAAAGACTTCTTCCTGGGTGATGAATGTCATGTTTTATCTGGCTCTATTTTTATTAATATATTATAATTTACTATTTGGGGATTTCACCCATCATATCCACCTCCCTCTCCTGCATCCTGTTTTATTTGGAACCTTTTGACCCTACCACCAAAGAGAAAAACAACTGGTGGAATGTAAATCTCAATTAAAATTCCAGAATTTCACTTGAAGCACTTTCATGAGAAGCATAATTATCTGATTAACCGTGATGAATAAACTGTACCTGGATTTCTCTTTTGAATAGTTTCTATTTTCCATTGTTAACTGGCATAGTCATGACTTGATTCTTCTTCCAGTTGGTCAATAGATGGTCAGTAGTAGCATAATGCTGCCTCAATGTCTGAATAAGTTCCCTTATATTACATGATTATGTGAAAATGATTTGATCTCACATCCTTAAAAGAGGAGCAAGCACAGAAAGGGTATTGATATTATAATATGTCATTACAATCATTTTGTTTCACTAAAAGCTATTATCATGTATCTCTTATTGTTCCTGTTATACATTTATCACATATGTAGGAAGAGGAACTTCTCTCTCTCTCTCTCTCTCTCTCTCTCTCTCTCTCTGTCTCTCTATAAGAAAATTATAGTTCTTTGACTGTGATATAAGGAATTAAGCTTTCTCTGTATATCCTGGACGATATGTCATCAGTTATTTTAGAATTGTTTATTAATTATTGGTTGGGAGTAGTTTGTGATAAATATGTATATATGCACATGTGTAAGTATATATGTATTTATGTATGTGTGTTTATGGTTGTAGGACTGGTACTGTTAGCAGCTTTTGATATATAAAGGGGGTCTTGGGATATACCCCCCATGGTTAAGAGGGATCTACTGAATAAAAAACCAATTTAGTGTTTCATGTTATCTTCATCTGAACATGTCATCTTAGCAACTCATCTGTAAAACAAAATTGGTGTTTTCCTTGTTTTTAATCATTGTGTCCGTGGGTATCATATGTGCGCATCTCTGTTCATATGTACGAGTGAAGGTTCATGCTTGTGTGTGGCGATTGGATCTCCTTGGAAGTCAGTCCTCATCTTCTACATTTCTGAAACAGTAACTTTTTTCTGTATATTTTAGACTATCTGTACAGAAGCTTTCAGAGAGCCTTCTGAATACCTCCCATATTTCTGTTGGAACATTGGGATTACATGCAAGTGATACCATGTATGTTTTTTCTTGGGTGATGAGGATCCAGTCCAGGCCATCACCAATTTCTGGGAAATATGTCACCCAGTGGGCTACTGCTCCAACTCACAAAATTATTACTTTGCAACAACATCTGAACAAAGCTATTAATGATAGCACTTTAGATGACTGAACAGTACACCTTGTAATATACTTTCATTTAATGTCCTTAAGTATTAAATGCATTTAAACTTCTTAATTTTATGCCACTTTCCTAAATTCATTGCATTTTACAAAATCAAGCATGATGTGAAATATAACAGGCCCATATTTATTCTTCCATCTAGGAAAATATATGGAACTACAAATGTCAGATCACTTTCATCTCTCTGATCTATCTCCTGTCTTCTCTCTCTCTCTCTCTTCTGCAAAGAAACTTTCAGGTTCAAAATATGCTAGTTATTTGGCCTTGTGCCCAACATATGCAAAAATCGGTCACAATGTTATATGGTTGCATATCACATAGTGATAAAGAAAATCTGAATGCTTAATTGTGTGTCATTAATGAGGGCTATTAAGTACCAGCCTCAGTTTCCTCTCAGGCTGCAGAAAGAATGCTATAACAAATGAGGGACTTGGGATATGAGCTCAGAAAATGAAACTATCACTCTTGACTTTTCTGCACCAGTTCCATTATTGTTCTTCTCTACTCTAATCCTCTACTACTTCTAATCCCTCCTAGATTCTTCTCCAACTTCTTCTATTATAAAAACTCTTTTCCACAGGAGACTTGAAAATGATAAGGAAATTACAAGAGTTACCTTCTCATTGGTCAAGAGCACATTCCTAGGGCAAGCAATTAGAAAGCTGAGCCATTGCCATGGTAACATAAGGTCCTAAGGCCATAGGAGCAAAACTGCAACCAGATGAGGTGGGGGCACAATTCCTAATGACAACTTTGAGACACAGATCCATTGTTAGTAGACTGGCAAGCTAAAAATTAACATGCTTTTCTTAGTAACCTTGTTTGAACATCTATGACTCTGTCCTTGAGCTAGCTGTAAGGTTTCAAATTTATGATCTTTTTGCAACAAGCCTTTAGTCTAGTTTAATATAGTGGCATTTCATTTATATTTTAATAAATGAAACTTGCCTGAAAATGAGTAAAACAGCCCCACTGGTCAGCCTCACAGACCAGGCAGTGATAATACATACCTTTAATCCCAGTAGTCATACTAGCTGTCATAGAAACCATGCAGTAC
The DNA here is from genome assembly GCF_018167655.1 of Microtus oregoni. NCBI lineage: Eukaryota > Metazoa > Chordata > Mammalia > Rodentia > Cricetidae > Microtus > Microtus oregoni. Next base: position 46,494,620 of record NW_024543060.1, read on the forward strand.
ATGCCTTTAATCCCAGTGGTGTGTGTCTTTAATCTCAGAACTACAGAGGGTTATAAAATGGGAGGAGACAGCTCTCAGTCACAGTCTCCTTCTGAGATTCCTGGAGGCAGGATCACCATTTCTGGACTAAAGTAGAGGAAACAGCCAGTACCTGGTTGCTTTGCTTTTCTGACCTTCAGGGTGAACCCCAATTTTATCTCTGAGTTTTTATTAATGTGTTTCAAGTTTTAACTTGCTCTGACTTGAAAGTGATATAATTGTGTGCAGCTACTCTGGCCAAAATAACAAGGCAGGCTATTAGGTGTCTATAGTCTTAGTGTAATAAATCAATCCAGTTATGAAGCATGTCCCAGTATACGTTCTATATATCAATACTATATAGCTAAGTGAAAAGTCATATTCTTGACCACCCACAGATTTATCTTCCCAATAGATTGAATATTTTCATAATATAAATGCACAAGCAGTGGACAGCAGCCAAAGCTATTCTTAGGAAAGAGTTGAAGCTCATAGAGAAGAGATGAAGTGACTCATGAGAGAAATTACACACGGGAGCAACTGTTCAACAGTCAGTAGCTCGATGACATTTCCCAGTGGGGCTCCCTGTCTAAGAATCACTCATCTGGTAGGTTGGCCATTGAACAGTAGTTATTATCTGCTATATCTCTTCTGGTCCATGACAGGTCACAGTGACAACAGAACAGGTACCTCCATAGGCTAAAGAAAATCAAAATTTTCTCTACGAATGGTTACAGTTAAACCTGTTCTTGAAGGCTAGGTATTTTTCAGTGAACTGGAGAAGACTTGATGAAGATTGAGAACCCAATTTTAGTAGAAGAAACATTAGAAAACCAAAAAAATGAACAGACTTTGTGTGAAGGCTAGGAAACAACCCTCTAGGGCAGAGATTCTTCACTTTCCTGATGCTCTGACCCTTTATACAATTCATTATGCTGTTGTGTCCAACAACTATAAAATTATTTTGTGGCTACTTCATAACTGTAATTTTGCTGCTGTTATGAACCAAGATGTAAATATCTGTGTTTTATGATCTTTAGGCTAACTGGCCTCCAGGTTGGAAAAACTGGTCTAAGAAGAAAGATTCTAGGCAGAAACTCCTGGTATCAAATAATAGTGTTTTTCCACTTGGAGATAAATGATACATTACAGCAAAAACATTAGAAAAAAGCTGGGTGGTGGTGGCCTTTAATACCAGCACTCGGGAGGCAGAGGCAGGCAAATCTCTGTTCAAGGTCAGCCTGGTCTCCAAGAGCTTGTTCCAGGACAGGCTCCAAAGCTACACAGAAATCCTTTCTCAAAAAAACAAACAAAAAAATGTATTGCATTTTTGGAACTCTACTTCCAAAATATACAAAAACTCAAAGAATTGGTCATCAAAAGAACAAATATCCAAGAAAATAATGGAGTATAGACCTAAACAGAGAACTCTCAACAGAGGAATCTAAAATGGCTGAAAGACACTTAAGGAAATACTCAACATCTTAGTATTCAGAGAAATGCAAATCAAAATAACTCTGAGATTCCATCTTATACCTATAAGAATAGTCAAGATCAAAAACACTGATGGCAACTTATTCTGGAGAGGTTGTGGTGTAAAAGAAACACTCCTGCATTGTTGGTGGGCATGCAAGCTGGTACAGACACTTTGGATATCAGTGTGGTGATTTCTCAGGAAATTAGGAAACAACCTTCCTCAAGAACCAGCAATACCACTTTTGGGTATATACCCAAAGGATACTCAATTGCGCCATAAGGACATGTGCTCAACTATGTTCATGGCAGCATTGTTTGTCATAGTCAGAACCTGGAAACAACCAAAATGTCCCTCAACTGAAGAATGGATAAGGAAAATGTGGTACATTTACACAATGGAGTACTACACAACAGAAAAAAAAATAATGACATCTCGAATTTTGCAGGCAAATGGATGGAGCTAGAAAACATCATTTTGAGTAAGGTAACCCAGACCCAGAAAGACAATTATCATATGTACTCACTCATAAGTGATTTTTAAACATAAGGTAGAGAAAACCAGCTTACAAATCACAATCCCAGAGAACCTAGACAACAGTGTGGACCCTAAGAGAGACATACATCAATCTACATGGGAAGTTGAATAAGACAAGATCTCCTGAGTAAATTGGAAGCATTAGGACCTTGGGAGAGGGTTGAAGAGGAGGGTGAGGAAGGGAGGGGAACAAAGAAAAATGTAGAGCTCAATAAAAAAATCAAATATATATATATATATATATATATATATGAAATACTGTAATATGAGTGCAATTTGGATTATGCTGCGAAGGAATAAAAGCACAGGAAACAAATTGAGACTGTTATGGGGGTGGAGAGGGGTCTCTGTGGGTTGAGTACCTAGTGTTCTTCCAGAGGAACTTAACTATGTCCCTAACAACCAACACAGGCAGTTCACAATCCCCTCTGACTCCAATTCCAGGAAATTCAACACACTTTTCTGGAGCCAAATAAAAGAAACAGCTAGAGAAACCCTAGAATACAGCACTTCCTGGGGTAGCTGGAATGAAATATCATACACAAACCCTATTTCTAGGAGGAATTATCAAGATTGACCCCTGATTGAAAATATTCTTGAAAACTTAAAAGCAAATATACTATGAAGAGTACAATACATTGTAAACATAAGTTGTTGAGATTTTTCATTTTCTGGATCTAAAGCAATTTTCTTCAGTATACTTGATGTCAATGAGCTTTCTGGAATGCACACAACATTAGCAGGGGATAGGTTGCCTGATCTGTTCAGCAACTAACTCAGACCTTGGGTGAGGAACTGGACATCTGCCTATGGCGGTATCTTCATAGCTAAAGGTTAAATCTTTTCTGGAAATTCTCTGACTTTACTCCAATGTCTAATTCTGTCTACGATCACTCATTAGCATCTACTACTATAAGGAATGGTTGAATAAAATTATATTGCTGTAAGATAAGCACTGTGATCATTATACAACATTTGCATCACAAATACTCTCAATTGTATGGAGGATTTAATTTTAAAAACATTAGCATATAAAAAACGAGATTCGTTATGGTGCATTGATCCATGTATATCATAAACTTTCCTCATACTCATTTCTTTATGTCTCTCTGTTTCTTCTTGTACTTTCATGAAATAAATGTCAGTAGATAAATTATGGATGATGGACAGAAAGAAATGATGAAAGATAAAGAAATAGTAGATAAATGTTTTTCTTTTAAAACTAGATTATGTACATGGGAAAAAATATTTGATATCTGTTTCTTAGTTGCCTATTTCAATTGACACGTGATCTTCAGTACCCTTCATTTACCCACAAGGAGTAGTATATGTGGATAACGTGTGAATTATACTTTCAATTTTCATAAGGACCGCCATACTGATTTCCATAGCTGCTATACTATGTTTTTAACAGCGGTCATAACACTCATCCCATCTCTGCTTTTATTTGTGCTTGTTTATTTTCTTAATGGTTTTCATTCAGACTGCACTGACATACAATCTCAATATGGTTTTAACAAGCATTGATCTCTAAAGGCCCTGGGTTTGAGTCCAGACCTGAAAATTATTATTTAAATATTATTATTATAACTAAACATTTTTAAAGCCCCTTAAGTATGGGAACTATAAATATATTTCTGCCATACTTGCCTAAACAATATTTGGTACTTTCATTTCAATTTTTCATACTTTATTCTCAACATCTTTCCAGCTATGTTAATTCAAATATACTAATTAAAAATACAGTTTTTTAAAACACATTTCACTACTTTAAAATATGGCTTGACTTTTTTTGCAGTTCAATTCCTTAGATTCCTAGGAGGGTGAGATTACATAGTTAATTATGATCATTGTCTCATCTATTATTTTCATTTTCTTTTTAAACTCAGGGAGAAATAAGAATGACCGAATATTTTACTAATTTAAAAGAAAGAAAAGGAAGTATTGCTATATGGAATTGCTATATTCTCATCAGCTTCATTTATTGGCACAGAGTAGTGATAAACATGGAATCAAGAACACTTAAAGCATTACAAGATCAATGGGTTTCTGTGGAGAGTTGAGAGCTGTGTTCTTAGATAACACGTGACCAACACTTAACCACATTGCTCATTCCTAGGACAAACAGCTTGCTCTGTTTATTTAGCCTCTGGCATAGACTGCACCTCTGCATTGGTGAAACTCACAACTTATATAACTGTATATCAGAACTTCCATGATATGAAATATATAGTCCTAGTTAGAACCATTGATATATTTCATGTTTGCATGTTTTATAGTCTGTTGGAAATTTTTTCATTAATAATAACAAATTACAAAATAGCATATTAAAATCTTCAATTATATAACATATCGTAAAATACAATTTTGCACAATGCCCACTTTATTCATACCAAATCTTTTGCCCATAGTTATTTGAGAAAAGTTACGATTAGGTGGATATATATATATATATATATATAGAGAGAGAGAGAGAGAGAGAGACTGATTAACATGCACATTTAAACTTACTCATAATTTAATTGAAACATGACATACCAGTACATTTTAGGAGTAAATTATATTAATAAAGAAAAATATACCAATAATATTGTCTAGTAAAGCGACTATGGCAGATAACATACGTTCTTCTCAATTAAAAATAAGAGGAAGGAAGCCAAAATTTGCAAAGTAAGTTTAGCTCAAAAAGTGGAGAAACAATTAGATAGTTTACTAAGCAATTAACTCTAAAGTAAATTGCTCACATGAATTTTCATTTGATACTTGGAATGCATGTTGCAGAACTATGTATGTTAATGAATGAGCACATTTTAATAGCAAATATGAAAACACTTTTATACTGATATTTATTCTAGCATGCACAATTATGCTGCAGAATTGGTGCCTTATGAGGTAATCTCACACATGAATTACATGTAAGTGACTTAGGTAAGGAATGTGTTTTTAAAATATTATAAAGAGATTAAGTTAGAAAACAATACCAATAGTACATTATTTAAAATATTTTGACTTTTTGAGCAGAATATCAAATAATTCGATGGTATATTTCATCTTGGAAATGAAGATTTATGACTATATCACAAGTGATGAGAAATAATCTGTATGTTTCTGGAATTGCATAAACTAGGGATAGATGGGGAGTTCAAGTGGTTAAGGGCACTTGCTGTTCCTGCAGAGGACTGTGATTTAGTTCCAGTACCAATATTGTAGTTCATAACCGCTTGTAATACAAGTTACAGGGAATCTAAAGCCCCCTTACGGTTTCTGCAGAAACAAGACATATATGTGTCTTACACAGACATTTAGGAAAAACATGTAGGAACATAAAAGAAAAATAAATCTTAAAATATAAAATAAAATTATATGAGCTCAATAGAGTCTGAAATTTGTTCTGAAACTGGAAATCCGCAATGGCTTTTTCTGTGCTGAGGTGAACAGTCTTGTGATCTCCACATGAATGGAATTATCAATGTTCCCTAAAAAAATTACTTTGCCTCCTTTTTTTCTCTGTTAAAACCTCACATATTTGATTTTATTTCAGCATATGAACCAGAAGTGAACAAAATCCTGAAGGTTAGCTCTAGAAAAGGAAGCTATTTTTATCACAAAACAATAGCATGGGGATGTTCCAAAATATCATCCCATTCTCTGAAATTAGTGCTTCTTATGATAAGTGAAATAAACCAAATAAACCAGGTACAGAAAAAATGGTATGTTCTCACTGAAATGTGGAACTGGGAAGTTAAGACAGCTGAACTTCAAAGTAGAATGGTGATTAGCAGAATACGGCGTGGACTGAATTACGATGAGCGACTCTCTTGGTTCTCTCCTCTTTGCCATGATGAAATTGCTAACACGATCAAGAAAAGGAAGACAGGGTTGGCTTCAGCTCACAGCTCTAGGCATAGTCCATGGTGTATTGAATTCCTGGTGGCAAGAGCTGTAGGCAACGAGGCACATCTAATCCACAATCAAACGGGAGACCAATTTATCTTCCATCAAGCACTCTTTCTCCATGTCCATCAGGGAGTGCTCTACTGGAAGCATCCAAGGCATCCCACCTCAGTTAAAGCATCAAGATAATCCAGGACAGGGATGCCAAAGGCCTTGTCTTGTTTTGAGGGAATAAAGTTTCTCTTTTTCACTGTCCCTTGACCTTTGGTTAGAAGAGAAATACATTATTAACAAAAGCACCGGCTCTTTTCTCCTCAATAAAATAAGCATTTAGATCTATCTTTCTGTAAGCATTCAGTTTCCATTAGCAGTATAATAGAAGATAACATACAAAATCTGAAACTATATATTGTTCTAACCTATGCTGCTCTTCATTTATACCATAAGAGTACAAGATGAACTTATCATAAAATATTGGCATGATTGTTTGAACAAAATAAGGGCTGCATAAATACTACTGAGGAAATACCCAAAAAAAAAATCCCTCATTTTTGTTCCTTCTGAAAATGAAGGAGGTTACTCTTTGATTCCATTGATGAGAAGGGACTGGATGTAAGGTGCTAATTAATGATTTGGTGTGCACCATGCTAAACTGTCTCCCCGCTGTTCTTTCTGTCCTTCCTTACAAAAACTGGCAGGCAGGGGCTTCCGTTTTCCACATGTAGGACGGCATTTCTACTTCTGCCTGCCAAAAATGCTTTGTGATCTGATATGTGAGCAAGCCTTTCTCAAATGGCTTTTGAAGAAACTCTTAGAAGTTTGAACATCATAAAATTTCTTAAAAAGCTAATAAGACCCTTGAACCAACTCACCTTCATCATCTGAGCTTTTCAGACATGGCTGGTGTCCTTTGAAGACAAAGAAAGAGAGAATAATAGGCAAAAATTCTCATCCATCGTGGGGAAAGTACAGAATAATCAAATTAGAAATTTAAGTATATATATATATATATATATGTTTAAGTTTAATGTCATATGTAGATTTGACTGGATGACTCCTTTTGGTTACTTATGATTGATTACAAAAAAAAAAAAATAAGACCCTAAAGAAAAAGGATTACCTACTTATGGTATATTTGCTTATTTCCTATACTAGTGCCTATTCACACACATTTTATATATTATACTTTATTTATCGTATATACTCATACAAAAATATATTGCAGAGCTCTGTTTTCACTAATACATACTTCATAGATGAGGAAGATAAATTCCAGGATGCAAAATGACTTGTTCAATATCCAGGACTCTTACGCAAACAGTGGAACATCCCCACTGTAAGTTTTGAACTGCTCTACTGCCAAGTAGATAAGTACTTTCAAACAACGAGAAAAATTCAAAGCTTTAAATTCCTTTCATACAAATCAAAGGTGTTTGGAAATGATGCATATCTGTAGATGCAATTTGAATGACTGAATAATAATGCAGAGAGCTTTGAGAAGAAGCCTTGATGAAAAATGGTGAGATGCAGATCCATCCTAAAATAGCAGTCATCCAGCAAAAAAATGAGTTTAATAAACTAGAAGAGACAAATTTGCTCCATCCAGAGCAAATAGTTTACCCCTCTGACTCTAGCCATGCTAATGCTTCCAGCTTAAGTGTCTCTCATCGTTATGAATATATCCTTTAAGTAAAATGAGTATTTCTGAGACATTATCTTGAAATATAATTCTGTAAGGCAATAAATATTACAATACCTAGACCAGGGATAGCTGACTAATTAGTTGATTCAAGGAGAGATTCAAGAATTCTTTACAGAAAAGTTCTCAGATACTACAAACTGCAAACTAGAAAGTTATAACATTCTTTCGAGGAAAGCAAGGACACTCTCAGCACAGAGCCAATCCTTGAGAGAAGTGTTCTAAGACATGAAATATAGAAAGTGAGGTTGGGATGTAGAAATAGTTGCTTTGGCTCTAGAAGGAAACCCACGGTTGTTGGCAGGTTGTTCGGGGAGACGAGTCCTCCACTTGTTTTAGTTTTTGCTCATCTAAACTGAGTGGGCAAAGCTATGATCTGAAACCAAGGAAGACATTACCTATGAATTGTCCCATTCTGGGAAGAGCTAGGCATGCAAAGACTTGGGATTTATGATGGACAATTATCTGGGAAATATGACAGTGTAGGTAATTCACACTACACATTTGCATATTTAGGATAAATGAAACACAGATGACACAGGGGCAGGAGCAAACTTATGAAAAAGAGTGGGAGGGAGAGAGAGAGATCCAGTCCAAGGTATCTTTTTTTCCAGAGAGGCTCTTTCCCTGAATCCACTGTCTGGTTCTGAGACTTTCATGGTATCCTGTTTCTATTACAGAAATTGACCATGGTTGAAATTTTTATTTAACTCTTCTTCAGTGTCATTACTGTTTTTTTTATACTCCAAGTTACATCATGGTTCAAGTTATATGGACCTTGGCAACATATATTTTAGACACTATGAGCAGCTATTGATAATTGTGTTCTAGGATTCCTTCTCTATAAACAATAAAGCAAGACAAACAACAACAACAATGTCCACTTCCTCAAATAGTTTCTTCTAACAAGTTCTTCTCTCCAAATTTCCACAACATCTGTTGTAACACTGGAACGAGAGACAACTATGATAAATGAATTGAAGAAATCAGGGAGACACAAGCTGATGCAGAACTGAGCATGATGTGGGATTCCCCGCTGCATGTTATGAATATGTTTTATTACTATTGGTTAATAAAGAAGCTTCTTTGGCCTATGGCAGGGCAGAATATAGCTAGGCAGGAAATCCAAGCAGAGATAGAGGAGGAAAGAAGGCAGAGTCGGGGAAATTCCATGTAGCTTCTCAAGAAGCAGAATGTGAGTTAACAAACCACGAGCCTTGTAGTAGAATATAAAATAATATAAATGGGTTAATTTAAGATGTAAGAGCTAGCTAGAAATATGCCTAGCTATTGAACAAACAGTGTTGTAATTAATACAGCTTCTGTGTGATTATCTGGGTCTGGGTGTCCAGGAAACAAACACACAGTCTCCGCTTACATGGGCAAGGTTTTGTGTTCATGGTAATTTTACGAGGATCATCCTATCTGACCTTGTAGGAAATTATTCAACTTACTCAGTTTTCAAGAATATTTAAGAATTCATTTTAATTGATAGCTACAGATTGTCATATATATGCATATGCCACATATATGCATATGTATGTCTCTATAAAAAGAGACAAAGTTATATATGCTTATGTTCTTCCTATGACTAATCCATTTGTAATATAGAATACTGCAGGACATTTATAAAGGTTTGAATTTGAGAAAATAGGTGAATTCTCTATAGCCTTTCACTATGCTTCTTAGCTATTTCCGTCCTTTCTCTGAATATAATTGGTTAAAGTCTTAAAAAGTGTGGAAGGAGAAAAGAGAAAACTGCAAGAAAGGAGAGATAAGCAATAAAAAGATCTCAGCATAGGAAAACGCTGTGCGTGGCAGTCCCTTCATTTTCTTCCTCCTTGGACAAAAGCCAATAGTAGCTTTCTCATTTAGATCAGTCTTGTATCTCATTAAAAAATGAATATTATCCTTATTTCTGTAGGTTTGAAAGCTAATGTAATTTAAACTTTGAAGTGCAGGGATAGCATAATATTAACATGGTTGTGTAAATATTCTCCTTTGTTCAGAACAAAGTTGGGGGCACTTAGTCTGGCTCTCTGAGATTGCAGGATTGGCTGTGGGAGGCATTTTTATATCAACTATTAGAGAACTACTTACTAATCATGTGGTAGAGGTAGGAAGTTTCATAAAGAGATGTTAAAATGGGCGTGTACATATTTGAAAATAGGATGGTTCTCAGAAGTCTTAAGGGTAGAAACCACCACCCCTCAGCAATGAGGAAGTCTATAAGCCCTTCCCCACAGTTGGCCCATCACCACATGCTCTATAGCCACCAAGTCCCATTGTGGTCAGAGAGAAGCACATATTCTCTGCCTGAATGTTGAAAAGGGGATTCGGAAATGACACCCAGAAGCTCCGCAGGAATTTTGTGAATTCATACCTGATTTAGCATGAGAGCAAGAATACCTACATGAATAACAGCCCAGGGCTATCTGGCTTTCAGAAAATTAGTAATCGTAGTTTCAGTGTTGCAGATGGTAGCAAATCATTTCCCAGGGACAGTAAATCAGTTTTATGAATATATGTTTATCTAAATCAAATTTTGTGGATACTTTTATTCTTGTCCCTATGTGTTAGTGAAGAAGCACAGACATTAAAATATACCTGATACATAGTAAGACTGCAGAGGATGGAGCTGGAGGTCAAATCACACGTGCTCACCTGGTCCCACTATCAACTCAATAGGAGCTTCAGGTTCTAAAAGAAAAAAAGTAAACAATGAAGAAATGTCTTAATGGCACATCTGTCCAATATTTCTTTTTCATTTAAGTTCTAAGTAATAGCAAGCCCTTTAGCTTGTGGCTACCCTACCTGTAATCACAAATAACAATCTGAATATCCAAATGAAGGTAGTACCTATAGTGATTAACACCACTAAATTTAGAAAGATCCAGGAGACTAACAAAACTTCTCTCTGGGTATATTTGTGGTGGGATTTTCAGGGATGGGTAACCAAAGAGGGAGAGATGTACCCTTACCAAGAGTAGCACCATTCCGTAGGCACATAACCTGTATATCATTTTCAATAGTACAAGGGATGGAATCTTCTTTTTGCTATCTTACATTTTATCAATAATATAGCAACAAATAGAAGACTGGAAGACAAGAATTAGACATGTGTTTAAAAAAAAAAAGCCTCTTTCAAATTTAATAGTGTTACCATAGTGAACATACTGTCCTGGACTCTGGTTCTTGGGCCTTTTCATTTTCTTTTTCTCTACACATTCATGGAGAGATAATAGAAAGCCAGGTTTTCCTGGCCACCGTGATGTGAGTCATGTTACTTCACTGCCTCCATTTCACCTATGGTGTTCAGGCCCAATCAACACGGACCCCAGAGGAACTGTAGCCAGGTACCAAGGAATGAATCGCCTGAAACAGTGAAACTAAATATTTTTTTTCTGAAGATTTTCTGTCAGATTTCATGTTAGAGTAACCAGAAAGCTAACTAACCATCAATGCAAAAGAAAACATGTTTCTTTAGATTTTTGTTTTGTTTTTGTTTGTTTGTTTTTAAGAGGATTTTAATTCTGAGCCTGTGTCATTTCTTCTTTCTATATTCTAGGGATGTGCATGTAATCTTTCTTATGAATTTTTCATGCTTAAAATTAGGTTAATGGCATTGTCTTTGCTTTATCTTTCACTTATAAAGTCTTGCTTTCCTAGGATTTTTTATCAAGACTTATTCTATTTCAGAGACTCTTGTTTACAGACTTAAGATACAATTCTGAGCAAAATCAATCATGCCTTTAGTATGCAGGAATATTTAGGCAGATCGAGTATAAGGATAAAATAACATATATGAATGAGTTAGTTCATCTCTAGCAAATAAAAACAGATATCATTCTTTCTCATAAAACACCTAAGAATGTCATTGTGGGGCATTTTAAATGAAAAGTTCTAGGACCCCTTGACAGTATTCCAAATGGCACAGCTGCTTCAAAGTCTAGGAGATTTTGGTAGTGGCAAGAGTAATATTAAAGTCACAAGAGACATGGCAGGAGTAACCCTAAACTCATGGGAGATATACAACTGTTCGTCTTTCAGTGGCTTTACACCTCTGAGGAAATGTATGCGACACTGAACAGAATCCCTTCCTTGCAATGGAGTAAGATAAGTCTTTTGCACAGAATCATTTCAGGCACTACCAAGTTGGTATTAATTGTGGCATGGGCCACTGGGCTATGTCTGAGGGGTCTCCAATTTTGTTAATGGCATTCTTAATTGACAATATAGCCATGACTCTGAAAGGTGTGAAATTAAAATCCTGAGGAGCATGTAAAATAGCATAATTCCTAAACTCTATGTTAACAAAGGAATTTAATTGGATAGCATCTTACTTATGATTGGCTTTTTACACTTCAGTAGTTTCAGTTGATTTTAAATGAGAAAACTTGATCTCAAGCATTAGTTGTTATTTTTCCAACACATAAAAAAAAACCCGATCAAAAATAGTGATAAAGTTTCTAAAAAATCCTGAAATGTAGTACACCAACATTTGGTATTTAGATTTGAAGCATTTGTAACTTAGAAAGCATATATTTTCCTCCTATCTACATATCTATTATTTCACAGATTCTTATGGTAATTTTGAAAGCTTATATGTTCAATTATCACTAATATTTCAATGCATTGCAAAGAGATATTATGTTATTACTGAGCAATTATTTTGAGGTTTATGTTTCAAGTATGGTGTGCTGTACTGTTTGACTTAAATACTGTCACATGGCCTCTCCACAACCCTAGAGTTGTTAGTTGAATGTAATATTCGTGATAGGATAAGATAACTAATTCATATTGTGTGTACCATACAAGAAAAAAGAGGGTACATTGTGCCTTTGTGCTGGTGACATGGTAGTTGTGCAAATAAATATCTAGGGAATTGTTAATATCTGTGTTTCTGCATATTCTGCTAGCAGATTAGTGGTGGCTTTTATGAAAAAAACCAGCTGATTTAACTCAAACCAAAATGACCTTTTTTTCTTTTCATTTAGAACATATATTAAGAAAAAGCAAAGATTTTCAGATTTAAAATGTAGCTTAAAGCAGCAGTTAGGTACAGACAATGTGGGGATAGAAGTCTGCAAATGAAGCTTCTAATTTCATTTGTTTTCCACAGTATCATCAAAATACAATAAACTACATTTCTGTTAAACTTCAAAATTACATACTTCTTAGCAAAATTGTCAGAAAAATATTCATGTACACAGGAAGAAATTAACAACATATTTTGCCCATGTCTCTCTATCATTTGAACTTCCTTTGAACTCTGTTCAGTTCCTGCTGTTTATGACAGAGAGTCATTGCTCAGAAAGTATTCAGTTTGCCTGTGAAGCAGTACCAGGAGACCACTGACAAAGGGCAGAGCTGCTGTTAGATGCTTAGGGTTATTGTCTTGCTAAAGTCCCAAAGCTGTGTGAAATGTCAACTAATTGAAAATGGTAATTATCCTACATAACAACATAAACTGTTTCATTCCAGGATATGTGTTCCTTTTAAATTAATAGTCATTGATCTTTTGATTTTTCACAATTCTTCTATGTCCTTTTGTGAAATTATCGAGCCATCAGTCCTTGGAACAAACCCATTTCACCATTTTTATTGACTGTGGTTTAATGAGTGACCTGGCCTTCCTGTTTGGAAAGGTTGTAATAGGTCCATCCATCTAAGGATTTGTCAGGCAGAGTGAGCTGTGTAACCTTTATTATTTGTTGGGCTTCTAATAGAAAAAAATGGACCTTCAAATAATTGTATTACTGTGGCTATTTGAAATTATTTCAGATATTATTTGGGAGGAGTCATGTTAAAAAACAAAAGCAACAGATCTTCAAATTATGACTCACTGAGAAAAGCCATCTCTCATAAAAAAAATGAATCGCATGCAGTCAAAATGCTTGGCTTGCTTCTAATGGTCAATATTTCACATCAATGGCTTTGAGAGAAATGCATATAGCATAGTTTTTAAGATAAAGAATTAACATCTTCTTTTTGGGAGGGAAAAATCTGTCAAGTGAAAATTAGAAATGAGAATTCCTGTAGGTATTCAATGAACTACAAGTACACTTTAACCTTATAAAACTGAGCTACTTAAGAAAGTGTTTCACAGTAATCTAATCCCAAATCAAAGGTTTCTCTTGCAAGGGGTAAACAACCCAACCGTACTTTGGTATGACCTGTTATAGAACAGCAAAGCAGGAAGGATAACTGTATGTATGATGTTACTCATGTGTTCAGGGATTGGTCTTATGATTTTAGAAGGCCAACATATGGTGATTACTGGAAAGTTTTATTCTGTCTTCAGATCACCACAACATCATAAAAACAAGTTTGCCATTGACTGTGATCAAAATGAGTGCAATGTTTTCTTAACTGTGCTGGGAATATGAAGCAGTGCTTCCTTCAATTCAGTTCTGACTTGTCTATGATAACTATTATGTATATTGAATTAACCTATAGTTGTTTCATACAAAGTCCACAGCTGAACTAATGCATTGTGGGAATTAAACAGATGAATGATTTAATGACATATGCGTGTGTGTGTGTCTGTGATTTGTGAGGGCATGTAAGTGAGATATTTATATGATATGTGAAGGCATGTAAGTGAGATATATTTATATGAGATATATGAGTTGAGGGCATGTAAGTGGGGTATATTTATATGATATAAATGAAGTGTGAGGGCTTGTAAGTGGTATAGGTAGACAGACAGACAGTTATGATGTGTGAGTATATTTAAGTGATACATATCAAATATATATATGTGTGTGTGTGTATATGATTAGATGTGTGGGTATATGTAAGTGTGTTTATGTTTTCGTTCTTGTGTATGGGTACCATCAGAGGGCAATCTGGGTGTTGCCCTTCCCTCTCTACCTCATTTGAGACATGATCGCTCTAGCACTGCATAGAGCAGTGTAGTAGGCCAATGGTACTTCTGTGGTTTTACCATTCCCCACTTCCTGTATTCTTTTGTGGTGCCACAGAGTCCAACTTTTATGTTCATTCTGGGGAATCCAATCTTGGGCCATCACACTTGTTTATCTTCACTTTTACTCACTCAGCCTTATCCCCTGTTCCCAAATCAAAGGCATCTAATAAATACACCATCTTACTCCTCTCTATGTAAACACACATGCTTTGAAAATGTTCTACATACTGAGATTCCACAGGTGGGAATGAGGAGCAACTTAGTCATCCTGCTTTGGTTTAAAAAAAAAAAAAAAAGCACAGTCCCCGAAACCTTATTCTATTTGAAGCCGAAAGTGTTTAAAGTGCATAAGTGAAAGTATTTGTCTGAAGAAATAAGCTCAATACTGTAGGAATCCAAGACAAAAATGTCTGTGAAAAGAAAGTATTTTGGGAAAACACAGGCATGCATTTGAGACCTTGGTAAACTTTTCCTGCACAACTTTCTGCTTCCTTTCAGATTTACTGTTAGGTTGAAAAGGGCTGCATTTTCTCCCCTCCCTGCAGTGAGAGAAATGCACTGAATTTAGTTTTCATTTCGCTCTGAAACTCACAATATAATTTTTTCTATTGTTTTGTAAGTAACATTCTAGCCAAACCTTGGCCTGCATAAAATTTTCATTAGCAAAAACCCACCAAGACGAGTGTGCATCTGTTCTGCAAACACAATGAAACTGTGAAATAAGTCTTGTCAGCTTTCTGACTCCCTGGAGTGAAGGCTCTCTAGAGATTACTAGAACAAAAGGGAATAGAACATACTTAGCACAGTTGTATGTGATTATCAGAGAAAGTAAACCAGCAGTCAGTCACTAGGTAGGCCATTGATGAACTATTTGACTTGCAAATTTCTAAGTATCCCTACTACCTGGCCTTTGTAATCACTTCCGTAGTAAACCCTGGCATTTGACTGGCTTCCCTGCGCCAGACCATTTTGTACTACTCTTAAGAATTTTAGTGCTGGAGCATTGTTTTGGATACGATAATTTTTCTTGTTATTTCCCGGTTTCCCTTCCCGCTGCCCTGCATTTATCTCTAAATTGCTCTAATTGAGTCATCCCCATGATCATGGGAGAATTTCAATTTTTAGCTGGAATCTCATTTTGAATTGTTTATTCTGATAATTACCATTGCCACATGAAGGCTCAGTAGAGACAGCTGTTATGTTCAGATTTCATTCTTTAATTTTAATATAAGCTTTCAGATGCTGGGTGTCAAACACAGCAGTGTCTTTTGGATCCTTAAAAGCACTCGATAAAGACCATTCAGACTGAGGAGCTATGCTGTTAAAGACAAACATTACAGGAAATCACCTTTGAGTTTTGAGGGTTAAAATTTGCATAAGTGATCTGAATCTCAGCAAGCACTAAGTACATAGCAATGATTTGATGGGGTAATTTAAGTATGTCCTTCATTAGAATGACAGTTATTTGCAGAAGCCATAGCTGTGTCATTGGCACTGTGTAACGTCATGACAATAATTTGTGATCAATAAACTAGAATAAAATCAGATTGGTGAGTAGTAAACCTGAATCAGTCCATTGAAAACTATCATAAGAGAGAAAAATAAAAATATAAAAATCTGACTGAACTATTAAAGAAATCTTTATGTTGAGGCTTTGTTAATTCTCTGCTTGGAGTAGAATGAGTCCCACCACATCACTTAGCTACGCATGACTCCTTCAAGCCGAATACTGGACAAGCTCCCTACATTCTTGCTTGTCAATTCTTGATACATGCATCATCCATGCTTTTTCTATGCTGCCATGAAGAGTAGTTGATAATGGTAGCCTTCAAAAATCTCTATTTAAAGTTGGACTAGAAGTGAAAATCTGGGCAAGACATTCAGCCTCAAATTTGGAAGTTAAATGGACTGAGATCAGATTTAGCCATTTATATCTCTAAATTTCTATGCTAAATCTGTCAATTATTATATATGTCACAATTCTAAAGAGAGATAAACATGAATGGTATGGACCTACAAGTGCCATAACTATGTAAGGTGGCCAAAACGCATAATTAGATCATTTCATGAAGCAACCGTCACAGATGGAAAAGAACTGAAAACTCAAAAAGAGTCCAGTATGTGACAAAACTAAGAGTCAGACCCCACAAGTAAGGTTGATAAAGTAACAGGGACTAGAAGAAACATAAGAAAAGAAAGGATGTGTGGAGTTGAGAGAACATGAAATTTTTAACAGAGGCAAGAGCTATTGATCACATCTAATGTACAGGGGCTGAAAGCAGAAGCCTTTGATGTTTGAGCAGTAAGGGTTAGCTTATGAAAGAAGTGAAAATTGAAGGCCAGTTCAAGTGGTCTCAGGCACAAGCTGAGGTGATAGGTGTGGTCCATGGTTAGAGATGGTTTTCATAAGTTCTATTCTTCGGCATCACAGAACAAGGTAGAACTGGAGAAGTCTTGTGTTGTGTTCTCCTGATCCTCCTTTGTCACTTCACAGACATAATTGTATTTACTCTTAGAACATAGTGCAGAAAGAAACAGATTTATGGTAAAAAAAAATGGAGGATGGGCAATTGTCTAAGATAAGTACATCACCAAACTGTAATGTGTTTTGGATCTGCTGAGAATAGAGGTACTCTTTCTAGATAGCACTTGGCTTTCCTTGGAAAAAAATAGTGTTGGTATTAACAGCTATGAATTGAAACATACACATTCACTAATACCCCCATGTGTGTGCGTTCACACACATGCACAAACATGTGAGTCATTGTCATCATAGGAGAAGTAGCAGTTTCTGTGTAAAGTGCCTTTCTCATTATAGATCCTGCTCAAGATTTTAAAATTAAAATACCCCGAAGATGTACAGTTGAGAGAGAGAAAGAGTAATCGTCAGAATGAATGCAAATTGACGAAGCACAGAGCAGAGCCTTGTCTTCGATGCAGAGAATGGGGAAATTACAGCAGTGACATCTGATTGACATCACCAGATGCTGCTAAGAATTTTATGGGGTTCATCACAATAGGTATTTCTTCATTGTTTGCAGTGTGAAGATTGCTTTGTTTGCATAGTTCAAATACAATGTAGTTTAAGATGGAGAATATAAAAACAAACAAAACTTGAACATCTTTATTTATAGAAAGTACTTTTCAAAATATGGGTTCCAGACCTGACAGTAGGTGGTAGCATAATACATATTTCTTGCTGTAAAATGGTGGTGACCCATGGTAAGGACCTGGCGATTGCCAGGTCTTGCATTTTGGAATGCTTTTTCTGTCCTAGGATGAAAAACGATTCAACTCATTGTGTTCATAGTCTACTAAAGGAAAACAATGAGGGAGAACAACAAAAGCCTAACTCAAAACATATCCATACCCTAATCACCCAAACCTGTGATAGTGAGGTCAAAGAAAGTTAGAGGAAGTGATTGGAGAAGCGGACCTTAGCTGTCTTGGGATCTCAAAGAGATCTTATCTGTAAAAGAGAGAGTCAAGAGATTTGCAGGAGGAGATATGTATATGGAAAGTGAGGAAACTACTGGACTTAGTGATGTGCTCACATTAGGGAGTTGCGGAACCAGGCAGAACCAAGGAGACAGATGGAATCCAAAAGCTCAGAATGACAAACTAGAGCACTCTTCTCTGAAGCCTGGAGATGAATCCTCTGAATTTTCCCTCGCACTCCTGACTTTTGATCTGCTTGATAATTACTTGTTGTGTTTGTGTCATCAACTGTGTGGTAATTTCTCGTAGCAATAATAAGAAACTAAGTCAAGCATGAGCAAAACCAGCAAAGGATAGATGGCAGGATTCATGAAACCCTAACCAGAGAAAACAACTGCCTTTTCAGGAGCCTTAGCCTGGTGTTCCCTTTTGTTTTATTTAGAATAAGGGCACTTGACTCAAAGCTATCAAAATTAGATAATCGTAGACTATCTCCTGGGGTTGAGATGGGAAATCCTTTCTAAAATCCACTGATATCCATTATTAAGAAAAGGGAAAAGAAAATGCATATTGGACGAGAGTGGAATGGACATTGGCACCTGATGTCAAGGCTATAAAACCAAGGGTGTGAGGTACATGGCGGACAGTGTGTGAAGAGTCTCTGTATCCTATCATCAAGTTTCAGAGTTCCCTTCAGAATCTATTTCAATATGCCCTACTATTCTGTCTGCAACGCCCACTCTGTTCCCATCCAGCATGCTCTCCCTAGGATTACTATGGTAACCAATTCATTCTCCTCATAGACTCTATTTTACCTCCCATTCCTGCTATTTTTTTTTCTACAAGAAGCAGGACTTATTTATTACTCATTTATTATATTGACTGCTTGATTTTTACTTATCTAACAATTCATGCAGAAGTTAGGGTTAAGATCCCAAGACTTTATTTGGTCATTTCTTCTCAACCATGTTATTTAAGGAGGAAGGTGCTTTAATGATGTTCACCTTTCCCGTTTGAGCAATGTTTATGTTTCTTTCTCTTAAGCCCAATTTTTTTTCATTATACTGCAAGCTTGCTTTGTAATCATGCACTCATTTATTCTAGTATATGATTAATGTTAAAAGTTCTGTCATCATGAAAATTAGATCCACCTTTACTCACTATTGTATTGTCTTTAAACCATAACTTCTGAGAGGATAAATAATGAATCAATTGAGCAGCAACAAATAGCAGTTCTCCTCCTTAGGAGCTTTTTGATCTGGTGGAGAGGAGGGGAAAAACAACTGTAATCAAAATGCTAACAGCTGCCCTTGTTCTTCAGACAGACTTCAGTGGACCACCGTAGGTCAGATGCACTTTGAATATTGATTTGAAGATGCAGCTAAGGACACTTTATATTGGCATAAAAGCATCAGCTTTCAGACTCCAGATTCACAGTTAATGTGGAAGAGGACAGAGGGACAGAAGAGGATATTACTTGGGGAGTTTCATGAATATAGTTGGAATCTTTCATGCATTCTGCCTGGTTCTGCAGTCACGTATAGGGTAATCACTCTGAGGTTTAATATTAATTATAATTGTTTGACCAATGGCTTAGACATATTACTCAATAGCTATCACAATTAAATTAACCCCTTTCTACTAATCTGAGTATCACCACAAGGCAATGGCTTACCAGCGATGTGATGTCCTGGCATGTTACTCCTTCTGTGATGACATGGCGTCTCCCTGACTCTACCTTCTTTCTTTCCATAGTTCTGTTTGCATTTCCCAGGCAGCTATATTCTGCCTGGCCACTGGCCAAAGCAGCTTTATTCATAAACCAATAAAAGCAACCCATATTTTCAGCAGCCTAAAGGATATCCCATATCTCCCTTTTTATGTCAAATTAAAAACAAAGGTTTTAACTTTAATATAGGAAAATCGCATAAAACAAAGCAGGTATCAAGTAAGAATTGCAGTTACAGTATTTGGTCTATTTGTATGTGACTAAACTAAAGAAAACACTCTGTCATCTACCTTATATTTGTGAGTCCAAAGATTTATACCTAAAATATCTTTTAACTAAGGAAAACTATAATTCTAACTATTTAGTCTTCAATTCTACCAAAGAACTCAGAAGGATATAATATTATGTAAGTAAGTGGAAGTGCATTGTAAGCATGTTTCAAAACTCTAGATATGACAGAAACGTCTTGCTGCCTGGACAGTCACCCAGCTTTTTTGTAACATTGAGACATGCACATTTCAACCTATACGCCTAGAGTGTCTGACAGACTTCTCAGTGAATCAGGAAATTTGAAAATGTCCCATTTATATTGGCAGTTATTCAGTCATTTTCCTCTGTGTCCTGAAGAATATCTAGCAGACTCTTCCATGAAGCAGGAACTTGAACGACTATCCCATCTTGTTTGGCAAGTTCAGCCATCACTTTCCTGTGGGTCCTGCAAGCCCAATTTATTTAACATACAGTCAATAGTCCAGGCAAGAGCAGCTTCCTGCCCAACTGACTAGCCTTGACACAGTGACGGCAAACTCCACAATGAGTTTCTTTGAGGCCCATCATCTTCATTGAAGTAATCGGTGCTGCCAGGAGCAGACATCTCCTGTCCAAAGAGTTCTACGTTATTACAACATTTAAATCCACAAAACAACTTTATTCAAAAAATAATAAAAGCAACACATATTCACAGCATACAGAATGATATTCCATATCAGACAGAAGCCGAACGGTGGAAAACTTCTGCCCACATCACGTAACAAAAGACCCCAATCATTTTTAAGGTTTTTTTTGGTATTGTATTCTTTTTAGCAATGAGGAGAGGACAAAATTATGAGTAGATGAATGATAACTTTAATGGTACTGCAGAAAGTTAATGTATTGGCCAATGTGGCAATGAAATGCTACATATATAATTTCTGTTCTATAAATATATTTGAGTGTTTATTGCTAGAGGAAAACTAAGCACTAGAGGAAATACAATGAGAAAAATAGTGGTGCAGCTTTTACTCTCAGTGCTAAGTTCCTTTTCTCTAAGTTTTAAAGCATATTTTGTTTCCAAGACAATATCACAAGTTCATTCAGGGCATGAAAAACACTCCTTGTGTTTCTTCTAATTCAGTTCTGATATATACAGAAGTATGCAAACAGCAGTTAACTAGCATTGCTATTAATGAAGTAATCAGAAATTTTTTGATGGTGAGAATACACATAATACTATATTAGTCTGAATTTCTATAGGCCTGCTTTATAGCAAATGAGTAAAGGAAAAAGATAAATTAAAAATTTATGTAATAAGGATGACAAATGTGGAATCATTCAGGAAGAGAGATACACTTGGAGGTTTGAGTGGTCCAGACTCTCCTATTAAAGGGGGCACTTGTCATGCTATTTCTCATTCAGTGCTGTCTCTCTACATCTTGAATAACTTTATATATTAGAACTTACCAAAACAACTGAAGCATGTAATATTGATTTTATGTTGGTTACTTAATGGAATTATATGGGCTATCAAAGAAAACTAATAAGCTTCAGTGAGAATAAATTTTATTCCAGTGTGTGTGTATGTGTGTGTGTGTGTGTGTATGTGTGTGTGTATGTGTATGTGTGTTTGTGTGTATGTGTATGAATGTGTATTGCATGTGGGGAGATCAGAAGACATTTTAACACTCGTCAATTCTTTCCTTTCAATGTGGGACCCAAGGATCTAGCTTGAGTCACCAGACAAGGGAAGAAGAACTTTGGTCACTGAGTCATAGTACCAGCAGTGGTCTTGTTCCAACCTGACTTTTACCAGAAAACTTACCGAAAGCCATTTCTAGTCTATTAATGTCAGTTACAGCCTTTAAAAATAAGTATCAGGTTAATTATAGTTATATATGTTATTAAATTACCACTTACAATTTATATTTTATACAGCCATAAAATCTGCTTTTACAGTATTATGCATTTCAAACTGAGAAAACAAAATGACACAGTTCTAAACTCTATGTTTGCTTTGTTGGTTGAAAATGAGAAAAATAGAGTAGAATTCAATGAAGTTTTAGTCACCAACACCTCACTCAGGTATCTTTCATTTTATTTTTTTACAACTAAGAAATATTTAATTGTATTCATATAAAGGGAAATATTAAGAATGAAGAGATAAGTGCCCCCACTTAATTCCTGATACAGTTAGTGCTGTGCTGTCCTAAATGACAGCCACTTAGTCACCTGTGGGCCTTTAATTTAAAAACTTTTCACTTTGCCGGGCGATGGTGGCACACGCCTTTAATCCCAGCACTCGGGAGGCAGAGGCAGGAGGATCTCTGTGAGTTTGAGACCAGCCTGGTCTACAGAGCTAGTTCCAGGACAGGCTCCAAAGCCACAGAGAAACCCTGTCTCAAAAAACCAAAAAAAAAAAAAAAACTTTTCACTTTAAGTGAAATTAAAACTTCACCACATAAGTGTCATTCGATGCATTTCATATACGAGGTGTTCAGGTGTAGCTAACGGATATCCCCATCCATAGAGGAAGATTGTCCTGACCATCATGCAGCATTCTGTACGGAGCACTCATGTGTTACCAGTATTTAGTATTAGCTCCTGAGTTTGTCATTTCTTCACAGGCAACAGAATTTTTAGGGAAGAAGACACATTTTCCCTCCTGAAAGGCAAATTTTTTATGAGATGATTGGCACAGAAAATTACCAAGTGATTTCAAGAAATTGGTGTAATGAGTTCCATTTGTAATTGAGATCAGCACAGTTAGTAATAGGACATTTACAAGAAGACTAGGTACTTACTTCTGTGCTTGCATTTCATGACTGCACACGGTTTGCTTTGATGCAGTATGTATGTCTTTGGTCGCCATATCCACAATACACCATGTTACTTTGAGATGGCATAACTCACGTGGAAGGTGATGAAAGACTGCCCGAGATTCCTAAAATTAACCAAGTCAACATGTTTCAGAGTAAAGAACATTCTGTTTTTCAGAAAGTCATATTATTCATCAGGGGAAAGTGGAGTCCATTACATTTAAAGCAGTTTTATGTGTTGCCTACATGCCCAAAGTTTACAAGATAGGATTCCAATGTGACTAACTGAAATTATTTTTTAAATATTTATAATCATTGTAAAAAGGGGAACTAAATACATTTTGAGTAATTTCAGAATAAAGTATGTTGTTAATAAACCATAAAAATGTCACTTGCCAATAGATTAACTTATTCTTTTCAGAAGAGGCATGAAATCAAGTCAGGTCCTGGTAACCAAAGTTTGTATAAGTGAGTAAGTTAGATCTTGCAAAATACAGGAAGTTTATTATAAATGATTGTTTTGCCTTCTTTCAATTGCCCAACCTTTATTATTACTTTGAAATAATTTTTCTATGTCTGACTGTTTTCTGGTACTATTTCATGTCTATAACACATCACCAATATCACCAATGTAATCAGCAGCCCAGGAAAAGTCAAGCAGAGAGTGCCTTAGCAGATGTAACTGCACAGCACAATTATTGCTAACTTTGGTGTCTAATCATTTGGTGTCCTGCCTCCAAATGCTTTCAGTTTATTATTTTTGTGGAAGAGAATAATCATTTCATAAAACCTACTTGATATATGATATACTTTGGAAGAAATATTAATTAAATCTTTATGGTTGTGGTCAGTAAAGTAACCTTTAAATATAATTTGGAAACTTATTATTTGTTCATACCAACATCATCAGCTTTACCTTCTCCCTCCTTGAGAATATTACTATGTGTATGTTTATGAAGAATATTTGTTAGAAGTTTGTAAGCCAGGTTGTCAGGATGGATCCTGTATCCACTGTTTGACCCTCGTGTACCCTTAATAACTTTGTGACATATTGTATATTATGTATAATAGAGATGATAATGAAATCATATTTTCTTTAGATATATTTCTTTTTACTTTATGAATATGAATATTTGTCTGCATGTATTTACATTATATGAGTGTTGGGCACCTGGAGAGGCCAGAAGAAAAACATCAGATGCCCAGGAACTAGAGTTACAGATGGTTATGAGCTGGAATATGGCTTCTGAGAATAATCTCAGATTCTATAAGAGCACCCATTACTCTTAACCATTAAGGCACTTGTCCTCCAACTTCAAAGATGATTTTATGAGTTTATTAAGACGACAAAATAAGGTAGTAACAGACCATGAAGAATGAGTTGATTGAATGTGAGGTCAGTTCCCCTCCTTCTGTTGAACATGCAAGGGGTCTTAGCTCACCTCTGCTGTTCTAGTAGTGCTTCCATGTCCACTAAGGTCTTACAATTTTATTGTATATTTGTGTCTTTAATGTTATTGTGTATTAACCACTGGAAAACTCAGAGATGAAGAAAGTATACTTACTTATCTCTGAGAGTCCATAATTTAGTATGACTCTATCTCTTACATATTTGCTTATGCTGTTATACAGATGCTGCATGACATTTGCTGCATCCCAATACATTCATCATGACTTGACAATGTCATAAACAAAAATGCACCAAATATATCTGACCTTCTGAACACCCTAACTTAACCAAAACATACACTAAAAATGCTGGCTGTTCATACTTGTGATTGTTTGGCTTAGTATCGACTATGACAATATACTCTGTCCAGTACATTACTGGACATATTATATAGTATGTCAAAGCACAGCTTTTTCGGTCTAAATATTGTGAAGTCATATATCATAAATCATATTGGGGACCAAAAGTAAGCACAATATTAAGGACTATAAACATGGTAATGTTTATCATGAGTGAAGAGATAATGAAGAAACACACCACAATGATTCTTTTTATTAAATTACTTCTAAAGCTTATTTTTTTATTTTAGTTTGGACTTTTGGTTTGCAATCCTGAGGAATGAATCCAGGGCTTGACATCTTAAACATACACATTCTGACAAGTTGCATCAATTAATTTTCATTAGAGTCTCAGTTGACTTTTATAATTAAATCTTAGGCCAAGGATATTGGTAGGCTTGGCATTTGTTTTCCATACTAATATTTATAATTGTCATTGTGACTTCATAAAGACACATTTAAAAAAGAAGCTAATCTGTGCCTTTATCTCATGCATAATGGATAATCATTGCAGCAGACACTGTTTTAGTAGATATTATTGTAGGAGACATGTAAGATCCTTGACTAGAAGGAACCTGAACAGATTGTGAGGATGTATAAACTCTTAAATAGTTGTGGAACTGTAAACTTTGTGTCTCAGGTTCCTTCACTGTTACTCATTGCTGTTGTTATCCTGAAAAAACAAACTTCAGGAGAAGGGTCTTTTTCAGCTCCCAGTTCCAGGTAGCAGAAAAATAGCAGAGGCAGAAACCTAGGACAACAGGTCACAATATATCCACAATGCAAGCAGAGATCAATGGATTAACACACACATGCATATATTCTCAGCCCATGTTATATATTTTTGTACAGGCCTGGATCTCATTCAGAAAATGGCTACCCCCAGAGTGGGTGGGCCTTCCCATTTCTGTTACCTTAATCGAGATAACCTCCACAAATATATCTGTAGAACAACCTCATCTAGAAGATTCACTATTGAGAGCCTTTTCCCAGTAATTATAGAATGATAACACTTACAAGCTTACAATAACTTTTATGATATTTTCTTACTTCCTCATACACACCATATTAAAAAGTAGTCATACACATTTTCAGACATGTGTCTACACAGACACACACACATTTGATGTTTAGTCATTTGTATTAATTAATTCCCAACACACACCCACACACACAAAAGAAAAAGAAAGCATGATTTTACTGTGTGGCCATAACTAGTTCTTTTAAAGCTGGTAAACTTATAAATCAGTACAAAATTTTCAAACGAGTTTATAATAAAGCATGACTTTATTGAAAGACTTAAATTTATTCATCACTCTTCTGTGATGGAATTCTAAGAAGATCCAATCCAATGCCCACTTAAGTAGCGCTCATTTCCAAAATGCAGATGAAGCATAAGTTAATCAAATTACATAAATTCTAGGCAATAACGGTAAAGATAATTTGAATAGAAGTGTGTATCCCTGAAAATATGCTAGATACTTAACTGGTGACTTTTTTCACCTGTCTGAAGGGAGAGAGATGTCAGTGGGTTAGTCATCCCTGGGCTTGGGAAGTACTACTATGCTTGTTGTCTTCTGACATTCGTGTAGGGCAGAAAAGGGACATCGTGATACAAAATCTTGTGTCTAAAATACACCACCCAATGAATTCATTGTAACAATATGCTTTCAGGAGTTGATTTCATTTTATTCATGATGATGGCTAGGACTTTGAAACTGCAGAAAAGTCAAAATAATTCCACCCATGAAACCACCCTCTAGGAAACTGCCCCCTGCCTCTGTGTGTAAATATACCAATAAGGCTACAGAGTCTACAGGTGTGACAGAAATGTAGCCATTAAAAAATGAAATACTTGAAATTATTTTAAGAAGAGTAAATTTGAAAGTTAAATGTTACACTGATGCACCACTCCTCATTCATGTAGGTAACTGTAGTTGGATGCTTTCCTATCCAACTCAATTACTTACATGTATTGGCAGATTTACATTTGCATTCCATGTTTGAATACTCAGAATGTATTGATACAGGAAAATAATGTGAAATTCAAAATTTCTAAAAGCTTATGGATTCTGAAGACATGACAAAGAATATTAACTTAACAAGTGTTGGCAGAGACTGCTTGTTCATTTCCAGGCTCCTCAGACGTGAATAATCACACAGAAACTATATTAATTCCAACACTGTTTGACCTATTAGCTCAGGCTTCTTATTAACTAACTCTTACATCTTAAATCAATGCACTTCTATTAATCTGTGTATCGCCATGAGGCTGTGGCCTACCAGTAAGGTTCTGGAGGCAGATTATGTCTCCCTTAGCAGCTTTTTGGTACCATCCTGCTGCCCAGCTACTGATTATATCATAATTAGACTTATGCTAATGGTTTACTATCAGTATCAATGGTGTTATTTAAAACCATGAATTCAAAAATCATTAGATATTCTTGATATATGAAATGCTCTTCTACTTCATTTTAGAAAGTGCTACACAATCAAACTATAAAGAAAAGACATATATGTAGACAGAGACTGCACATTCCCGACTGCCAAGCCCCAAATAATCACACAGAAACTATTTTAATAAGAACCCTGTCTGGCCAGGGACTCACGCATATTTATTACTAACTCTTTCATCTTAACTTAACCTATTTCTATTTGTCTACATATTGCCACGTGGCCATAGCATTACCTCATTCTCTACATATCCTGTTTTCCCTGTAACTGGCTGGTGTCTCCTTGATTCTGACCTCTATCTATCTATCTATCTATCTATCTATCTATCTATCTATTTATCTCTTTCTCTCTCTCTCTCTCTCTCTCTCTATATATATATATATATATATATATATATATATATATATGTTTGGATTTCCCAGCTGGCTATTTTCTGCCTTGCCCTAGGCAAAAAGCAGTTTCTTTATTAACCAATGGTAGTAAGACATATTCACAGCATACAAAGGGAAATCCCATATCACATGATCTTTGTCTGCAAATCTATAAAATGTAGCCTAGTAAAGAAAGAAGAAAGCCAGAATTATTATATGTAACTTAAAGTTAAATATTGAGCACACATTAAAGTTGGTATGCCTTTATACTGCATCATGCATGTAATTGTGTGTGTGAGTGTGTGTGTGTGTGTGTGTGTGTGTGTGTGTGTGTGAAGGATTTTTTTATAATATGCTGGAGACATGTTTGTACTTGATCAGTGTATTCTCAAATGAAAACATAATTTATTACAATATTGAAGGTCAGCATGATTTTATGATTATTTGGTCAGATTCCATGAGGAAACAGATTTCTGAGAGAGCATGCAAGTGACAATTGCAATATTAGTGTCCTTAGCCTACTGCTGAAGTTCTTTTGCACAGTTATAGCACCAACCTCCACAAATACTTAGTCAAAGGACCTGTTGTTTTCCTGGCTATAATGACAAAAATCAAGCTGTGTATGCTCAGACATTTTTTTTTCAGATTACTCCTAATTCACCTAATTTTTTTTCAGATTACTTCATAGCAATCCAGGCTGCAAAAGTGAATGTCATGAAAGTGTCATCCTAAGGCAGAAGTTCTTGGTTCAAATAACCCTTTGACAGGGGTAGCTCAAGACCATCAGAAAAGACAGATATTCACATTATGATTCATAACAGCAGCAGAATCACAGTTATGAAGTAGCAGTGAAAATAACTTTATGGTTGAGAGTTACCAAAGCATGAGGAACTGTATCAAAGGGCCACACAATTAGTAAGGTTGAGATTCACTGTCCTAAACCAAATAGTTTATTTTGCTTGCTTTCAATTTTCTTCTCTTTTAGTTCGGGAGAGGCTCTTCTTCCCTGAATTCAGTAAAGTACACCCTTAGTCTTCAGAAATAAGAACCCTTCTTTCTTCAAACCTCACATTTTTTTTTTATTTTTAGTGTCTTAGTCTGCAGTCTGCATCATTTAAGTCTGTCTCCAAAGGCATACTCCTGTCTCTTTGATGTTTTCTGCATGTTGTGATCTAGACCTAAAAGTTTTTTCACTTTATCCTTCATGATATGCAATAAAAGTATATACAAGAAACAGCTTTAAGTTCAATATTTTGCACACAATGAGAATTTTGATTGTGCTTCCTTGGTTTTTCAGTAATATCAAGTATGTTTACACTCATGCATGAGTGCACGTTTAAGTCCAAAAACACTAGCACATTAATTTCTTCAAGCGAGTAATTCATCAAACCTTGAGTGTGTCTAGCTGAATATTTGATCACAGAGATGCTATGCTAGGCAACAAAGCATGTAAGTAAACCCTAGCAATCAAATAAAGACAAGACCAGGGCAAACTTCCTTGGGAAAAGCAGGTGGATAACAATGAATATTCATGAACTCGTTGAGCATTGAAACTCAGGTCTTCATATCTCAGGAATAAACGGAACTGACTTCTTCTTAAGGCTGTCATGCTCTTCTCCCACAGTTCTCCAACCTTTTATTTGTACCCAGGGGTGTCTAGCTGAAAGCTCTCTTGAGTGCCCATCAGGACAATGAAATGTTATTTTCTGCCTAATCATTGCTGAACAAAGTTGCCTCACCCTGAGGCTGACTTCAGTGTGTCAAACAAATGCCTCCTCTCTCCCAAATAAATGAGAGCAGCCTGTTGGTTGCCTTCTGGATTCTCACTAACTGGGCCCCTTCCGTGGCCAGCCTTGTGCAGCTGTCTCTTAGCCCACACTGGCCATGTTCAACTTGGTAGAATTTCTGTAGAAAATACATTTTTAAAAATTCTCTTCAGGAGGAGAGATGCATAAAATTCACTGCAGCACAACTAATAAAAATCTAAAGTCAGATACTGGGGTTCGACCTGAAAACCAGAAAAGCAAAGCAGTCAAATCATTAGAAAAGTCTCACCTCTATCAAGGTCGAGTGAAAGCAGACTAAGCAGGCTAAGCAGGGAGAGCCTCTTTGTCCTTTTATTTTATATTCCCTCTCATGCTTGGATGAAATGGCTAGGACCCCATAGTACGCGGATTGAAGTGCGGAGACACCGCGACTTGGGTTTGTTTCTGTGTTGATCTTGTGTAGCCCAGGATGGCCTTGAACTCACAAAGATCCATCTGCCTCTACCTCCCAAGTGCTGAGATTAAAAGTCTGTGCCACCACTGCCTGACCTCTAGTGGCTTATCTTTGCCCTTCTGATCTTTACATTTTGGGGTATAAGTTTTGACTAAAGTTGTCTTTTGTTTTTCTCAAAATTTTCCTGAAATAATGAGGAAATAAGGGGCAGCAGGGCTGTGTCCCCAGCACCCTGGCTGCCTGGCTAGCTTATGCCTGAAATAACAACACACAAACTGTATTCATTTAATCACTGCTTGGCCCATTTCTATCTAGCCTCTTCTGGGCTAATTCTCACATATTAATTTAGCCCATTTCTAATCATCTGTGTAGCGCCCCTAGGTGCGCTTACCGGGAAGATTCTAGCCTATGTCCATCCTGGGTCAGAGCTTCATCACATGCGTCTGCCTGGGAGCTGGGAGCATGGCGTCTCTCTGAGGCGTCTGCTCCTGAGAGGAGAGCTGTGGAGTCCGAGCTCACTTCCTCTTCCTCCCAGTGTTCTGTTCTGTTTACTCCTCCCACCTATCTTCTAACCAATGAGGGCCAAGCAGTTTCTTTTTATTTAACCAATGACCTTCCTCCATCAGTTACATCCTTCCAAAATCCTAAAAATACCAAACAATGGACAATAGCTCACCTCCTTTCTAAATGATAATCCCATGGAGATGATTTTCCGCTTCTCTTTGACTTCATTTGGATGTTGTTTATCTCTCTGATTTTCTTTACGTTTTCTAACTTGGATCAGCTGTGAGAGTGTAGATGCCCCCCCCACCTTCCTGTTCATGAAGAATTTCAATCAATCACTATGGTGTTTGTCCCATGTTCACAGAATCAGATTATGAGTTCATATTATTAGAACATTGTCTCAAATTCTAGATATATCATATTGAGTTATTTATATATTTTAAAAATATGTACTAGTTATATAGGCCCACTAATATACAGCTATTAGGGTGCGCAACCAATCTAGAATGGCTTTAATCTCTTACCTCCAAATTGAGGTAGCAGAACTAACAAGAGAACTACAAATCTATAATCAAGATGATAACAAATGACTTATGGCCTTGTATGTTTTATATCACAGAGAGAAGGGGCCAAATCTAGGAGGCAGTATACATTCTATGAAACTGTGGCACTTAAGTGTAGCTTGTCCTTACTCATGGATCTGAACATTAGATCCATTTATACACATGTTAACTTTAGTTTTCCACTTTTTTTTTTTTTTTTTTTTGGTTTTTCAAGACAGGGTTTCTCTGTGGCTTTGGAGCCTGTCCTGGAACTAGCTCTGTAGACCAGGCTGGTCTTGAACTCACAGAGATCCGCCTGCCTCTGCCTCCTGAGTGCTGGGATTAAAGGCGTGCGCCACCATTGCACGGCTAGGTTTCCAATTCTGAGGGCTGTGCTCAGCCCAGTCATGCTAACTTTTCTAATACTTGGTTATTATGGTGCATTAGCTCTAAGAGTTCCTTTATAAGTTATTTTAGTTTTTCAAGTTTTGCCTCACCTTAATCTCCTTAATATCTCCTAATTTGTGTATTTTGCATCTAGACATCGCAGTCAGTTACTATGTATTTTAGTGTGGCTTTTTGTCATTGAATAGTACATCAAAATCCCCCATTTGCCATATTTCACAAGATGTGGTACAAGGTATTTTTGAAATTATGAAGTTTTTCAATTAATTTCATTGGAATTATTCGTAAATCGTGTTTGAAATGTTAAAGGGAATGAATTATTGTCTATGCCAAAGACTACCTACCATTAGATCAGTCTTCAACAATCTATAACATGAATAAATAATAAGTAAATATGCAGCTCATGTATTGATGGCATAGAATGACAAGTGATTGTAACCTGAAATTCTTTAGCTAGAATTTACAATGCTCCTTGACAGTCTTTGAAACACAGATTGACAGCGTCATTTAAGGCAGATCTATAAAATTACTATGCCTATGACATTTTGAGTAAAAATCTTTGATAGAAATGTGCACATATTTTTGAAACCTAGAAGGAAAACCAAGTATTGACAAACAACCTTTATCACAATATAAAGATTTTTCTAAAGAATCAATTGTATAGAAATGTAAATAAATCACTAACTTGTCCAGTATCTACCCATGAAGTTGAAAGGAGATAAATGTAAATTGAGGAGAAGCAGTCCCAGCAGGAATGATAACATACTTTCATATAGTCCTTCTGTGTTATACTAACAGCCCGTCCTTCATTTGGACTGATGACCACACTAACATAACTCAATCCACTTCAGCCAGAGCCATGCTTATAAAGTTTTAAGTTTAAGAAGTAGAAATACAGAGCTTGTGGACACACAGAATAGAAACCTCCTGAGTTTCTTCTCCCAGTGACGTGGTCTGTTCATTGTGAAATCAGGGCATGCCTTACACAGGAGGACATGTGAGGATGAATAC
This sequence comes from Microtus oregoni, assembly GCF_018167655.1. Classification (NCBI taxonomy): domain Eukaryota; kingdom Metazoa; phylum Chordata; class Mammalia; order Rodentia; family Cricetidae; genus Microtus; species Microtus oregoni. Next base: position 46,526,706 of record NW_024543060.1, read on the forward strand.
ACCAGTGATACTTCTCCTTTATCCCAGTCACCAAATTGTATTGTTTCAGCAGTTCGGTCTAAATACTACCCTATTAACAATGTGAGCAAATTAGTCTCAGTATTTTATATAATCCTTAAGAGACCCCCCAAAACAAACACACATGCGCATGCATGCGCGCGCGCACACACAGACACACACACACACAATCTAACATGTAAAAATGTGTAAGAGTTCTCCAAGTTAACATTGCAAAGGGAGAAAGCAAGCCATAAAGCTTTAGCTTTCTTTTAATCTAAATATTAACCCTATCCTTTCTCATGAATGCGGCAATAAATGATTATGTGCTAGTAGATTATAGCATTAAGTAGGTATGGGTCTACAGGACAAAATCCAGATAATTTGAAATGCCCCTAACAAAGAAGAGTGAGAGCAGGACAAAATACCATGAGGTGTCTTCAGAGCTCAGATAATAACAAAACCAATCCATACTTGGCACTAAGCTGGAACCTTCTTGGAATAAAATAGCTCTAACCATGTTAATAACAACAGCACATATTTTGAGAAAAATGTTTCATTGGTAAATAGTTTTGGCAGATATAATCATAAAAATTACTTGAAAAATATCAATTTGACATTCATCTTGAGTTTGTTCAATGAGAAAATAATTTTTATGGCTGTATAAATGGAATCAAATAGCTTACATGGGAATACTGTAAATACCTTCATAAATTAAATGAATGATTTTCAGACTTCCTAGATGAGGACCACATATAAAGAGCTTAAAAGACATGATGAAGACTGTAGCTTTTTGAATCCACCAAAAATGTGTTAATTTATTTCATAGATATGTCAAGTAGGGGTGATATCATAAGTAGATACAAGAAGATGTAAAATTATGGAACTAATATTAAAGAAAAATTTCATGTCATGCTCATATTTATATCCCAGTTAACCTGCTCAGCAAATCTTTTCCTATTTATAAAGAGAATCTTTCCACTGAATAACTCTACCCAGGTATGTTTCAATAGAACAAATATTTCTTGCATGAGGAATGGGACCTAGCTTTGAGTCCATTGTCATCTTTATGTAACTTCAGTCCAAGATGAAATTAACTACTATACTTGGACATAATGAATAAAACATTTCTTTAGAGACACGAAAGAATAAATGTAGAACTGAGCGTCATTGTGGCGAGAGAGACCACCAGAGATGAATTCCAGCTTAGAACTAAAGAGAAAGATAGCAGATTCTGATTAGCAGAAGCAGAGGTAGAGATTGCAAATCCCAGAATCTTGAAGGGAAGAAGCTCATTCCCTGGTGGATATGGCTGTGGCTTCAAGACGGGAAGCGAACTGCCGTTGGTGTCGTTTTTGAGGTCCTCCTACCCCTTTCTCAGAATTAAGTTCAACTTCAAAAGTGACACTAGGCTGAGGTAATCAAGCCTCAGCTGACTGTCTACAGATGAGAGAAATTCTAGGAAACTGGAAAACACTGAGAATGTCAGGTCAGAGAGGGGCACAGAAAAGCTGTCCTACTTCCCATTCATTCTCCAGGGTGTCCCAGGGGTGGTTGCACTCGACTTTGTGGCCTAACCTACAATCTCTGGCTCTCATTCATTGATTCTGGGGAAATGTCAGATCATGTCATTGCAAGTCCTGTTCCCTTTGTTTTGTGTTCTTCACATCACTGAAGAAAAACTTGTCTGTGTCAAGTTTTCTGAGTGATGTTTTGGGGTGGCTCTCCTCACTTTATTCTTCCTCATTTGGTCACCTCGCTTCATGCTTTAGCCAGTGGATAGTAGAATCAAATTCTATGAAGACAGAAATAAGAACAATCACCAGGGTCTAGCCTTAGCTTGGGTTTAGGTCTTGAGACCAGGAAGGGGTGAAGGCACTAGAAAAATATTTGAACCACCAGGTGGATTGCTCTCAAATGACCCTGAATAGCTTGAGTCATCTTTATATATATTTTAATAGAGTTTTTTTTCTACCAGAATTACATAAACTTTCATTATTGTCTCCCTATTTTTGACTTTTAATAAATACATCATATTTTAAGAAATATGATCATTATAAAGCCCCCATGTTCCCTTTAATGCTTCCCCAAATACACTTTCCCACTCTCTACCTTATTCTAGTCATAGAGTTCAGCATTTTTCCAGGCTTAACTAAATATCGAGCCAGACACACCCTGCTCTTGTAGAACTTACGCCAGCTGACAACTACTTATGGGTTACAGTAGACATGGGTGCAATGGTTTAAGGACAATATTCAAACCCAAACCATTCATGTTTGCAAGATATGCTTTTATAGTTTCCTTATCTCAAGTGGGTCCCAAGTCTCAATCTCTCTATACGGCAGACTTCAATAATGCACTCTTTTCCCATAATAATATGCTTCTTTCACAAATATAGGTTCCCGCATATGGTTAAGAAGGATCTTTCCTTCTCATACTTTGCATTGCATTTTTTTCCTCTTGGGCATGCTAGATCCTGCCATTGATTTTCTATGTGTGGTTTCCAAGGAGCTTACTCTCAACAATTGGTCCTCTGTGTATTCTTGAGGCTTTCTCCTTATTCTGTGTATGCATGCCTTAACTCTCTTTTCCAGAACTGTGATACATGGTTAATGTTCCACATGCTGTTTGCTCATATGTCCTATTGATTCCTGCCACTACCATTCCATGAGTCTCCTCCACAGACTGGTTCTATCTACCTTTTCCACAGTATGATTATAAAACCAAGATACATTCATTTTAACAGCCTCTATGGAGTCAGAAAAGTTCCCAGGGTTAGGAGTTGCAGTTAATAACTCCAGATAAGAAATTTAAGAAGCATTAATTTCTCAACTGATTCTAAGGTGGTAATATTTGAGAAAAAAAAAGAATTTATGGGGGAAAAATAATTGTTGCATGCATAATTGACAAAGTGAAACTATAAAACTGCCAAAAGGAATCAACAATATAATGAAAGAGACGGGAGCCTAAAAGCTGCATAAATTCAGCAAAGTACTGCACTGCCCTGTGGTCCACTGGTCCTTGCGAAGTGCGGGACCACCTTCCATGGTGTTTGTCTTGTGAAGACTTGTTGGACAGGCATTTATACGCTGATCCTAACTAGGCTGCATGGCTCTCAACAAACTCTGTATTGTGAAAATAAATAAATAATAAATAACGACTCTAAGACTCACAAGACTACTCGCTGGTCTCAAATGTTCACCCACACATCACAGAAATAAGGATATTTCACAATAACCTTAGTTTCTGCGGCGCTTCTCTGCCTGTTTATTCCAAAAGCGAAGCCTTGTCAATCCACTCTGCATTACATGCTTTGAGCGTGCTGCTCGCCCTGCCTAGACTATCACTGCGTTGTTATTCACCCTAATAGATTCCACCCTTTCCACTAGACACCATTAGGAACTCATTCCTCTGATAACCTGTCCTAATCATTCTCGTTCCTCACATGGCAGACCCACCACCTCCTCAGGCACACACCCTCACCATTTATCTTCACAGAACATTGAGATTACCGCCATTGTGTTACCCATACAGGATATTTTAACTTCACTTATTACACCACTAATCATTTTGTGTACTTTTAAGCATTTTTTTCTCTTTTAAGCAGTAGCCAAAGTTTGATGGTTAAGTATAAAATGGATGTAAGAATGAATGAAAGTAGCATTCACTAGCTTTAGCCTATTCTTAATAAAATATCTTTAAAGAATTCTCTATGAAATATTTTTCATTCTTATGTGAAGCGTTTGAAAATGTGTTATTTACCAAAGCTGGCGGAATTGATGAAATGCCTTCTCACATGAGAATGTGCAATTGTTTTCATAACCGGTTTGGACAACACTGAATAAACTCACACCCACTCTACCTATATCATCTCGGCTATGATGTTAGCAGAATCTCTAAAAGCAAAGTGAAGTTATTTACAAGTTACGCCACTGAGAATTGAAAATGTTATAACCGCTGCACTGTTTTCAAAGAAAAAAATGTTGAGGTACTTTTATGTAGAATTAAATGGAAATGGGCTTTGTATTTCATGGAATAAAATACACCATGTAAGAGTGAAAGTCTTTGACAATCAAGAGAAAGAAAACTTCATGCATTTGACAGCTTAGCTTATTATTTTAAGATTCTATTTGAAATGGTTGTGTATTTGAAATCTAAGAAACCATTTCATGTATATTGAATGAACTGTTGCTTAATAGGAAGTCCTACTTGGGACGTTCAGTGCATAAAATGAACATTCTTTATCATTCAGACAGATACAAGTGTATAAGTGTATATATACTTATATACTTGTAGGTGTGTATATGTGTAAATGCACATAGGTATATAGATGAAGAAATGATATGGATGTAGATAGATAGATAGATAGATAGATAGATAGATAGATAGATATACAGATAGATAGAGATAGTTGGAAGATATATCTTTTGCCAATGAGAAATTTTTGCAGTATTAATAATTTTTTTCAGAGTGGGTACCATAATAAGATACATGGGCAAACACATATGTTACTATCCAATCAAGGGATCCTACAATGTATTGTTTTTCTCATCTATTGATAGATTTCATAAAACCCATATTCAATAAACAGCGATAGACAATGTTTTTTCATATATTTTGAAACACATGCAGAGAGGTTAAGTAAATTGCCTGAAGACATGGGGTTAATAGAGAAGTTATTACAAGCCTGAATCTCTAGTTTAAGTTCCTAAAGCCTCTGTTTCACAGATGGCTAATGCTTACTTGAAGGTTTATGACTTTCCAGAAAACCAGCATTGTAGCTGTAGCTCCATTAAAAAAAATCTTTTTGAAGATAATGACAGGAAATCCTTAGAGATGAATTGACACAAGGAAATATAAAAAGAAAGATGTGACTGATAGTGTTAAGAATTTGAAAGTAATTTAGATGAAATTATGCAAGGTTTGTAGGGTGGGATCTTTAGAAGACAAGTTATTCATTCATGAAGTCATTCCTGCTCTGGAAATCTAGATGGAAAAATGTGAGGCAAGGGTAGTGGCAAAAGCAAACAAACCAGTAAACCCATTCATATGGAAATCAGACTCCAAAGACATTAATAAAAGAGATAATGCATTATGATGGGCCAGAGACTACTGAACATTCTGATTTATATGCAGAGGAACTTGCAGATACACACTCTGTCTTGACCTAGTCCTGTCTCAAAATTGCGTCAGGAATTGATTAATCATTTTCCTGACTGATGTCATTGTCTCCTCAATTTCTCCATTCATTCAGTCTTTCCTAATGGGAGTCGCCTTCTCCAGATTGATTCTAATAATCTGTGACACGGCAGACATCTTATTTTTCATCAACTTCACCTGCAAACCTTGCTCTGGTTAGTGAATATCTGATGTTCTCTCCTGACTTTCGAGTGATTGGCGCCTGTAGTGTATTGAGCTTCACAGAGCATGTGTCATCTCTCCTTCCCCCTTTCATTCTCTTACTTCTTTGTGTGTCTAGCACCGTACCTTATGCAGACATTCCATGGATACTTGAGGAGAGAAAATCAGATGGAAATATGAGGAGAGGCAAAGAGAAGTAGCAGTGGAATTTCTCCTTGAGGGTCCACGTTCACAAAGTGTTGCTCTGATGCCCAACCAAGTGACAGGTTGTGAAAGAGGCCAAACACCTGCAATAGGCCTGATACAGAGAGGGAGACAACACAGCCTTCTCCATCTCTGTCAGTGTATAGAAGCATTTTAATTGGTGCTTTTCATAGGATATAGAAAAGATAAAAGATGAAAGACACAGAGAAATGATCTCTACGAATGAACATTTTAGGAAAAAAATAAAAAAACAAAGGTTTATAGGAGAGAGATCCCTGAATCCTAACACTTGAAGGAAACAGTCACACTTTAACAATTGATATGACAGGCAGTATCAAAATACTCTTACTATATGTTAACTAGTTAACAAGCCAGCATGTACAAGGGAATTTGACGCATGATATATTTTATTCAAATAATTTAAAAGGTGTCCTGTCATAAAAAAATCAATATAATTCTTGAAATATAATTAAAGCAATGTTTTCTGAAAGCACTACTGTGCACTCACTGGCTGTGCCTCAGAAGTAATTTCTAGAAACATATAATGTTTTAATTTAGTTGTGATTTTTATTGCTTTATCATTTAAAGAATCCATGTCTATTTGGATAATTAGTCGTGTACTTAAATATTACTTAATCTTCAAGTACAACCTCATCTACAATTTAAAAAATGTCATTTGAAAGATGTCAAAATGCTCACAACCCCAGTATGTATAGGACCTAAGTTAAGATGGTGATGCCATCAAACAAAAGATTTAAGTTAAAAGTGATGGGTTCAGATATGGTTTTAAGGAGATTCTGTAGACCTGGGTTTCTTGAGATCATCTCATCTATATTGTAAAATCACTATAATAGCTACAATTAAGTTTTCAGTTTAGCAGATTTATATCAATTAAAAAATTGGCTTTTAAAAGCAATCAAGCAAAGAGAGAGAGAGAGAGAGAGAGAGAGAGAGAGAGAGAGACAGAGAGACAGAGAGACAGAGAGACAGAGAGGAGAAACAGAGAGGAGAAACAGGAGGACGAAAGGAAGTAAAACACTAAAGGATCACAAGTATCCAGGTTTCCCAGAGTAGACCTAACTCAATGTAGTCAAGGATAGCTTTGAACTTCTGGTCCCTTCTGTCTCTGCTTTTGTAGGACTGAAATTATAGTCCATTACCATAGACTATAGTCCATTATATTCATTAACATACCCTCTTTATGCAGTGTTATGGGTAAATCTATGGCTTCCTACACGCTGAGTAAACAGTCTACCAACTATCTACATCATTTGATTTTGCAGCTCAGGCTATATTGAACTCATGATCCTAAAGCATTGGTCCTGGATGTCTGGGATTAAGGTATGAACTATCACATATGACATCAGAAATTTGATGGAATGTAACTACTTCAGAAATGAGTACAGTGCTGAAAAATCATAGAAATAGCCTAAAATGGTTATTAGTAGTGTACAGTGTAGTAAGGAGGTTGCTTGTTTCATTCCTGGCTGTTCAGCCACAAAATAATCACACAGAAATTGTATTAATTAAATCACTGCATGGCCCATTAGCTCTAGCATCTTATTGGCTAACTCTTATATATATTTTTAATTCATTTCTATTAATCTGTGTATAGCCATGTGGCAATGGCTTATGGGCAAATTTCAGCATGCCTGACTCTGGCAGTGGTTCCATGGCGTCTCTCTGACTCTGCCCTTCTTTCTCCCAGCATTCAGTCTAGCTTTCCCTGCCTACCTACATTCTGCCTTGCTATAGGACCAAAGCAGTTTTTTATTCATTAATGGTAATTACATCACACAGAGGGGACACCCACAACAGTACAGTGTATTCAGGTTCAGTGTTATCAAAGATGGGAATCTTACTAAAAAGAACATGGGCAAAATTGCAAACACAGGTCATCTATAAACCACTGGCATCAGAGATCTGCCTAGAGCTTGCTGATAAAGTATTGTTTACTTGTAATGTTTAGAATACATATAACTCTAGTTTCTTTTCAGTTTACATCTATCTTTTGCCTTTTTATGATACATAGACTTGACATCAAATCTCTGGGATATTCAGTTTTCTGTCATTGATCTTATGAAGTACAAACATTTTGCTGTGAGTCAGTGCTTTTTGTAGCAGCTCCTGCTAATGAATCTGGGCTGTATTTTGTGGAACAAAGGGGGCTTGGTCTTCTAGATCTCAGTAGGATCAGTGGCATATGTTGAAATTCCACCTATAATGGACTATGAAAATTCATTTATCCTAACTAGGAAGTTAGCTACAATAAGGAGGGCAAGCTAATCCATCCCCATTATCGTATCTCTCAGCTCATGACATCTTGGCACTCCTCCGAAGACATCCATTCTGTCTGCACCTCAATGCTTTCCACTATGGAATGGAATGAAGTATGGAGGAAAAGGTCATCTGAAGATGTGTGAGCCTTTCTGAGCATTGATGTATGCTGCTCCTATCATTTTAATTCAATTTTATGACTGTAATTAGCACCTTCGATAAGTTCTAGATTGATAACTTCTACAAGAGACATCAAACGGAAAGGAAAAGCTCTTTCAACTGAAAGCTCGGGAGGGTATTTTTATTTTATTCATTTAGGTTTTTTTGAAATTCTTAAGAACTTTACTTAATTTTCATAATATACATTTCTATTTAAGTTATTCTGCCTTATTTTTCAGTGAATCTGCTAGTTTTAGAATTAATTTTTATCCTTCATGTCCTATAGTCCTATAGTTTTAAATTTTACTTAGTTATTATTTTTGAATTCTGGGAAATGTTGAATGTCTGTCCTTTATAATATTTTAGTTGGATTTACTGTAAAACCTTTTATTTTTATATCACCACAAATATATTTTAATTATACTTTCATTTTCTGTTATGATGTTTGTGCATTTAGCATTTCACATTTAAATATTTTCTGTTATTTCTCCACTTGGGCATCTTTCTGTTAACAGAATTTTATTATTATTTCAGATAAGCCAACATTTATACTCCCTACTAATGTACACATTCTTGCTTAGCTTTATTATTCTAGAGTGCATCACTGAGCATTTTTTCTATGTTATTTTTTTTTTCTTTTTTTTTCTTCTAAAACATTCTTCCATAACCCATATGTATCTTTTCAGTAGTTAGCTCTCTAATCCAAAGAAACTTAGATTTTTATAAATATGTTATATCACTACCTAAGTTTGCTTTCTCTCTCACCTTAGGTATTTAGTACATTGACACTTTCTATTAAGAGAGAAAGCAAAAGAATCTCAGCTCACCACCTGCACAGCTTCTGGTGCCTTCCCAACCCTATTGTTTTCTGAAAGAGTGGAGGAATAGTGAGTACAAACACTCTGTAAACACAGCATTCCTTTAATTAATCTCTAGGAGGAAACCTGAGTTTGCTTACTTTCTGTTTCCATGATAAATACCACAACTAAAAGTAACTGCAAGAGAAAAGGTCTTATTTTATAGTACAGGTTATAGTCGATCATAGCAATGCAGTAACTCAAGGCAGAAACTTGGAGCCCAGATGAACAGAGCAACATTGCTTACTGATCTTCAGCTCAGCTGTCTTTCTTACATAGCCCAGCTGCTCTGGGAGCACATTCCACTCCTTCAGTCAATAGCATTTAAGATACCAGCCCACTTGGGCATGGTCTCTTATATTGTAAATGCAGATGTAAAGCCTGTGCTCACTCTCTTGCTCCTGGATCTCTCTTCCCACTGCTAGACTCTGTTCCTGTTCATGCAAAGAACTGTTATCTAGGACAGTGATCTGTAAGTTTCTCCTAAATAAATAACCCTCTATTGTTCATCATTCTGAACTGGTGTAGGATTATTTTGTGACGTCTGCCTTCACCCAGCCCCATCTATTGAGGGATGGCATCACTTACAGCAGTCGGCTTTCGAACGTCTATTAGTAATTAAGAAAATGCCCCACAGAAAATAACACAGGTCAGTTGGATCAGGGAATTCTTTCACTGAAGGTGTCTCCAGGTTGTGTCAAATTCACAGCTAAACCTAAGATGAAATGTCATTTCTAGTCATCATTGGCACATAAATACAGCACCGTAAATCATTTTCTTTCATGTTTGTCTCAAAGATTTCATGTTAATATAATGATATAAAATGTTGCACATCTTAAAAGCCTCATGGTCTTTAAATACCCAGCAATTTTAAAGTTCAATTCCATTTTAAAAGTTCAGGATGAACCAGGCCTGGTGGCACATGCCTTTAATCACAGTCTTCAGGAGGCAGAAGCAGGAAGATCTCTGTGCGTTCAAGACCAACCTGGTCTACATAGAGAGTCTCAGGGATAATCCTATTTCTTTTCTTTCCCATTCTTTACCAGTGTTTCTGTAAGTGTGCATGTGTGTGTATATGTGTGTGCGGGCATGTGTGTATACATGCAATTTAATCACACATTGTGATAATATGTACATTTATTATTACAACATAACATTAAATGTTTTAATATCGTGTAGGGTAATGCTACATTAGGAAAAGCCAGTATAAAAGTGAGAAATTAAACAATAAATAAATGAGTTTTCATAGATGATTGCCTGTTAATTTTCAGTAGATAAAACAATTTTACAATTTAGAAGAATAAAAGCTCCTATATAAATGTCACAGTAAATGCTTTATCCAGTTGGCATTCACTATAAGCTTTTTGAGAAAGTCATCAATTTAAGAATGTCCTGCATTCTAGTAATGCAGATGTTGATTATTACTATTCAACCCCACTTCTGCATCTTTGCTTCCTCTATTCAATTATCCAGTGATGTCTTATGTATTTTCCATAATCATTAAGAGGAGAAGAAGGTTCATATTATTCATGCTTCGGAGGTAAACGATATAGTCAATCATCTCACATTCGCATGGATCATTACAGCATTCACATTAATTTATGCTCAATTAACGTGCTCAGAACCAGTTTTCTGTGGAGTTTCGCCCATTGGCCTTATAGCTCTGGCTCTGCAAGGTTCATTTTGCTGTGATCATGGGTAATATGATGAGTTACAGTCTTCTTTCCTATCATTAGTCTTAGAGTTTCGGTTTTGTTCCTAAATTGAACAGGGCCAGCCTGCAGTGGAATGGCAGTGACAAGTCCTGGCTCAGAGCCTCATTGCTACATCTTGGCAACTGTCCTCTGCACAGATGTGCTGATCAGCCAACCAGAAGGTCACAGGTGTACCTCTGTGCTGGTGTATGGAAAGGTCACTGAGAGGAAGGCCACATTTAACTTGGAGGAATGAGGAGAGACTTTGTCTGCATTAGAATCTGCCCGTTCCTCTGCTATAAAGAATGAGGCAATCCACAGGCCACGTATTCCCACACTATAGGTCAGCAGGAATAGGACTTTTTTCTTGTTATACCTCCTAGAGATAACATTTGAGTAAGCATGGACAGTGTTATGTTAAATATATATGGACAGAAAACCATTGTTGTTTATTGCTTGGTGTAAAGTAAGTATATTAATGATTAAAATTAACATATTGTATGTTACTATATATTCACACTGTCATATTTAAGGAACTAAGTAATTTCAAGTTGATTCCTTTTCGTTTTGGGATATGTCATAATAAAAAGGGCTTCAATGATTTGTTTTATTAACACCTATATTCTTGGAACATGAAACACATACTGAGGGTTCATTACTTAGAATAAGATGTGAAAATTGTAAAGTTATGGGCTTTATCAGGTGTCTCACCTCTTCCCATTTTTCTCATAAGTTACATCTATCTATTAGCAGTCTGAATCAGCTTTAAAGCAAAATATATACTTATCTAATGCACCATCCTCTCATGGAAAACATGCAATTCTTAGATTGGCAGCCTGAGAAATAGGGACTATTCCACAGTGTTGTGGATATCTATATTAAGTTATGGGAGAACATTAATATGTAGAGAACAGTGAAGATTTATCAGAAGAATACATGAAAAGTAGGGTCTGGAGAGATGGCTCAGTGATGAAGAACATTTTAGGTCTCCAGAACTCAAGTCTAGCGCTCAGGAATCTTAGGCCCACTTCTGGTCTTTACAGCTATTCCCATACATGTGCAATATTCTCTATCTTTCTCTCTCTTCAGATTTTAAAAATGGTATTTCAAAATTCTTTTTAATATTAAATTAGAACCCCTTCCCTCAAGTTTCATGCTCCTACCCAGTTTAGCAATATGAAGAGAAGTTGATAGGAAGAAAACAGTAGAAAGAACCGCCACTCATTACTAGATCAGTTTGCTGCAGGGCTGTTGTAGAAGACTGCTTGTTCGTTCCTGGCAGGTCAGCCCCAAAATAATCACCCAGAAACTATATTATTTGCAAAACTGTTTAGACAATAGCTTATTCATATTTATAGCTCACTCGTACCTCTTAAATTAACACATTTCTATTATTTTATATTTTACCATGAACCCCCTCGCCTACCTGCAAGGTTCAGGCTGGCGGCTTGCATCTTTCTCCTCTGGCGGCTGCTACATGAAGTCTGTCTCCCAACTCTGCCTGCTTTCTCTCAACATTCAGTTTAGTTTTCCTTATCTAACTATATTCTGCTAAGCCACTGGCCAAAACAGCTTCTTTATTCATTAACCAATAAAAGCAACACATATACAGAAAGATTTCCCACACCACAGGGTGATGTTTTAAACTTAATTTTGTCTTCATTAAACACATGGTGTTTCCATATTATTTGTCCTTCATAGATGTGTACGAGATGCCATAGGAAGGAAGCAAGCATACCCCAGATTATAGTGACAAGGCATACAAAGGCCTCTACATGGTCAGTCCATTGTTATATGAACTTCATAAGAAATCAGGTAGAAGTTTTAGTGTATGGTAGAATTGATAGTGGTGTGCCAGCATGCCTTTCAATTCTGACCAGTGTGCATGAAATGAGGTCGGGGTTAACTCTCTACTCCAAACAATCCATTCATCTTTCGCCAATAAAAGTTCTAAAAAGTCTATTGGATCAATCATGATTGTTGTCCCTGTCAGCAAGCAAGTGAAGAGGCTGTGATAAGAAATATCCAGAAAAAGCAAATTCTATGTAAGTTTAAGAAATAAGTAATTAAGGATGATTGGAGAATAACAATGACCAGGACCTGGGTATGGGTTTTGTTCATAAATTGAACAAGGCCAGTATGTGGTGGGCTGAGAGTGACAAGCCCTGACTCAGTGACCATTTTTCCATACCAGGACCTGCCTTCTGCACATAATTTGGGGAGGACACATATCTAACTATTCTTCAACTTATATATGAAAAGGCATAAATGGCATTATTGGTGTGGCATAAAGATTTTTTCCCTTTTTATTTTTTTATTTACTTTTCATAACTTTGAACCTTCCTGGTTCATGCAATCCTTCCTTTCTCTCCTCAACAGGACTCCTAGGGGTCGGCCCAATGCTTGGCAATGGATCTCTGTTTTTGCTTACATAACTTAATGGAATAAATCTCTCTGATGACAATTAGGGTAGTCACTATTATGATTACAGAACATAGTCAGTTGAGGCACCCTTTCCTCTATTGCTAGAGTCATCCTTGTGGATTCCTAGGGGTTTTCCCGGCATCAGTTTTCTCCCTAATCCCAGAATTCCCTCCTCAATCAAGACATTCTTTCATTACTCTTCCCCTCCATCCCTCCTCCAACTTGCCTAACCTGATCCCTGTTTCTGATCTTAGCCATTCTGACAGGTGTAAGATGAAATCACAGCATTGTTTTGATTTGCATTTCCCTGACAGATACGAATGTTGAACAATTCTTTCATTCAAATGGCTTGGCCATTTGAGATTATTATGTTGGTAATTCTCTGTTTAAATCTATACCCCATTTCTTAATTTGATTATTTGGTATTTTGATATCTAGTTTTTTAATTGATTTTTGTTGAGCTCTACATTTTTCTTTGCTCCCCTCACTGCCTCTCCCCTCTCCTTCAACTCTCTCCCAAGTTCCCCATGTTCCCAATTTACCCAGGAGATCTTGTCTTTTACTACTTCCCATGTAGATTAGATCCATGTATGTCTCTCTTAGGGTCCTCATTGCTGTCTAGGTTCTCTGGAATTGTGATTTGTAGGCCGGGTTTCTTTGCTTTATGGTTTAAAAATCTCTTATGAGTGAGTACATGTGATAATTGTCTTTCTGGGTTTGGGATAACTCACTCAAAATTATGCTTTCTAGCTCCATCCATTTGCCTGCAAAATTCAAGTTTTTTTTTTCTGCTATGTAGAACTCTATTCTTCAGTCTATAGGCCTTTAGGTTGTTTCTAAGTTCTGACTATGACAAACAATGCTGCTATGAACACAGTTGATCACATGTCTTTGTGGCACAATTGAATATCTTTTGGATATATACCCAAAAGTGGTATTACTGGATCTTGAGGAAGGTTGTTTCCCAATTTTTTGAGAAATCACCACAGTGACATACAAAGGGGCTGTAAGAACTAACCTGGATTAAATTCATGATTAGATAAGGATACAAGACACCAAATAAATCATTGAAAAAAATTGCATACTTCATCATTATATAGCCCTTTAAGATTTTTTAACTTCATGTAATATTTCAAATATACTTGATGTTTACAAAATATTTTTATAATTTGAAAACAAATAAACATTGATTTTATTAACAAAAATTATATTTTATGACCTAGGCAAAATGTGTAGACATATACACTTTTGAGATGTGACTGCCGTAGGCCACTTTAGCTATTTAAAACTGTTTCACTCATAAACACACTACAATTTGAATGTCATTATGACATTAGTCATGGTTTGTAGAGAAAAATATTTAGCCATAAGACTCCTGTGTTAATGTTTTGTTTCCAGGCTGGTGCTGATACTGAGATGGAATTAGATAGTTATAATTAACTTCCTCAGTCAGTCATCAGTGGAACTGGTACCTACCTTTCTTAACCATTAAAGTTTATGAACTAAACACAAAATCAAGGAGAAGGGTTGGGACCAGCAATTCATCACCAGAGGTTATAAAGGATGTAATCAAATTGAAAACCTTCTTAATCCCGTTGTTACTACAGTATTTTTTTATTTTTAAAAGAAAACAAACTATCTTTTTCCATTTTACATACCTATCCCAGTTTCTATCCCTTCCCCTTCCATTCCCTCCATCTACCCTCCACTCCACCCACATCCACTCCTCAGAGAGGGTAAGGCACACTGCTTTTAGAAAGGTCCAAGGCCTCCCTACTATATCTAGGCTGAGCTAGGTATCCATCCAAAGAGAATGGGTTCCAAAAAGCCAGTACAAGCAGTAGGAATAAATCCTGGTCCCACTGCCAGCAGCCCCACAGTCTGCCCAGCCATGCAACTGTTATATACATTCAGAGGGAGTAATTTGGACCTATACTGGTTCCTTCCCTGTCCATCTGGAGTTAGCAAGCTACCATTAGCTCAGGTAGACTGTTTCAGTGGGTGAACCCATCATGGTCTTGACTTCTACACTCATTTTCTCACTCCTCCAACTCTTCAACTGGACCTTGGGAGCTCAGTCTTTTGCTCCGTTGCAGGTCTCTGCCTCTGTTTCCCATCAGTTGCTGGATGAAGGTTCTATGGTGATATTTAATATATTCACCACTCTGACTACAGGACAAGCATTGTTACTACAGTTAATGATCAATGTTCAGTTTCTGGTTGCATGGGGAAGGCAGAGAAACGTTCACATGAGTTCGTGCTGCAACAAATGATTTCTGGCATTCCATCTTGTTTTAAGTTTTGTTATGGAAGTTTCAGAACCTAGACCTGGAATTTTGTCAACTTTACAGAAGGCATAGTTTCCATCTGGAAACCTGATTGCTAAATACAGATTAATGTCCCCCTTACACTTAGAGCTGGCCTGTTGAAGTACTATATGTGAGATATAATGGAAACTCAAGAATGAAGTAAAACCTGTAAGCATTCAGTTAGAAGAACTGATGCTTGGATCCATTTATGGCTAAGATACAAAGGAAATATATGTTAGGAAAATAAACCATGAGATGTGTTTGGTCTTGATAAGCTGAAGGTAATTACGTATATAATTCTGTAGTTAAATTGAACGGTCTGTAAAATACATGAATTTATAGTAAATATCCCAGCTTCTTATATTTTAAAATATCAACAGAAAAACAGAAAAGTTTTTCAAAGAAGTTATAGTAGTTAATACTATAAGTCCAATAACAAGGAAAACCTAGTAAAATGAGGAAAACACTAGCAAACACACGTCCTAGAAGAGTGCATGTTAATAAAATGAAGGTGTGCAGTCAATCATGTAAGATACTATGGAGAAGAATGGAACTTAGACTTAGCCAGTGCACATGGGCAAAGAGAAATAAATAATGGGCCAGAGACAAAGTCACTACTGTGCTGAACGGAAAATGACAAAGCAAAGTGAGTGCCAGAAAATGGCAGGAAAGAGAAGATAGTAATGCCCAAGAAAACTCTTTTATCACTTCCTTGTGTCTTAGCGTTTCAATTGCTCTGTCTTAAAAAGAAACAAGACCATTGCCAAAAATGACTTAAGGAGAATAGGATTTGTTCTGCTTACAGTTCCAGATCACAGTCATCATCCAAGAAGTCAAAGAAGAGACTCAAGCAGGGTGGGAAAGTGAAGGTAGGAATTGGCAGGAACGGATGCAGCATTTAGAGAAGTGTGCTGTTTGCCGGCTTTTGCTCCCTGTGTGGCTCAGCCTGCTGTTTATCCTCCAAGATCACCTGCCTTGGGTTAACACGCTCCACAGTGAGCTAGCTCCTCCCTCATCAATCATTGCTCAGATTCGCCCACAGCCATGTGTAGAGGCATTTTTCTCAATTGCAATGTGTCTACTAAAAAGACTGCAGCCTGTGTCAAGTAGACAAACTGGTAGCCAGCAACACCTCAGAAAGGTGAGCGAGTAGCTAGGTTTGTAAACGTGCTATCTTAATATGAGTATTATTAGAATGCATTGTAAAACTGTGAAATGCTTTAACAGTCTTCAAATGCATTCTTTCTTGAAGCTAAATATCAGAATCTTTGTCAAGCTGTTTCATAGGACTTAATTTAACTTATTTAATAAGGGAAAAACTGCTAGTTCTAAGACAAAGGGAATTTCTAAAATTTGACTTGAATCGTTTCAATATCAATTAGTTGTGATATACAAGCTATTTTCATCTGCATTTAATGGATAAGCTGTTGCACATAGTTAACGCTTATTTCAATGCCAGTTCATACAATTCTGTGACTATTTTGAGCCTCCCAAAAATAAGAAATCTTATTCATGATTATTGTAATTCTAAATTTAGAAAAGAGAAGCTGTCTAAAAGTTTCAGTGTATTCCAAGAATGTTGAGTCATGCAGAATTGAAGCATAAGATGATATCCCGCACAGACAGTATTTCTGTTCAGGGTGCTAACTTGAGGGTCTGTAGAAAATCTAGCCTGTAGTTTAGAATGAGAACACTGTATTAAATCTGACAGCTGTGTAGGAATTCTTAACCCTTGACTATGCGTTTGTGAAAGTTTGAGAGAAAATGGTGGCTTTCCACCTCCTACAGAGTGAGTCATAGTCAACTTGGAGTAAACAGTTGGGTTTACTGTCACAGGTCCTTTGATAATGGACAATGTAGAACACTAGGAAACATCATCTTTTATGTCAGTCATTCCAGAATTTCAACATATTTATTTTAGTTTGGAGGTGAAATTTATGTTATGTTTTAGTGGTGCTATATCCATATCATTAAATAAATGTTGAAATTAAGTGGGCATTTCAGAACTAATGAAATCTTAATGTGTTTATATAAATAACATACTTCTCATTAAATTTTATATAACACTGGTTTAACTCATAATCTTCAGAAATGCTTAATATGTATTATATAAAGAGAAACCTTTTGGACTGTAACATGAATTTTCAATTTAATTTAATAAAATGATAAGTATTCATTAGCCAGAAGCAGTTTAAAAATTGAAAGTATTTTAAAGTGTTTCAAGTATATCATTAAAATAATCTGTTCTTAATAGGGTACCCATACTTTATAAAATTTTTATAAAGTAGGAACAGGTTACCTGTTGTCTTGGAAGCAATGGGCACTTGTTAGTCATCTTGAAGCTTGCAAATCATGCTTTTGACACAGAGCTAACCATGAAAACCTAAAAAAAGGCAACATTAGTCTAAGTAGGGTGTACTAAATTATTACTTAATCCTTTTTACACTGAAAAGGAATTCAAATTATCCTGAACCAATTATAGCTGCATGTTCTTTTTCAAGTAAGACCAAAGAAATCTTGCTTTCAGAATATTTGGTAAGTGGACATAATTTCAAAATATTAGATTATTGATTTGAAATATTTATGATGTAGATTTAATGAATGTGGAATTTTTCTTTTTACTCAATAGTTCCAAATCATTGGTTCAAAGGATCTCAAATCAATCATTAGCATGAATTTAGTAAGGCAATTAGGGTAACTTCTAAAGAAAGTAGAGCAATACAAATAAAATGACCTTTAATTCATTGTTAACCAAATATCTTAAATTGTTCATAGCAAGAAAATTACACTCAAGGGTCAACATACAAACAAAAATTCACACAATGCAATATTATTTCTATCTTGATATTTTATTAGAATATTCTTTTTAATGCTAATATTTACAAATGATATAATAATTAACCAGCAACAAAAACAGTTAAACAAGTGCTAAGAGTACATTGAAAATAATAGTAGCTTCTCCAGGTTATTTAATACAGGTACATAGCTCATAGATATGCAGTCTGCTGAGTCATTAACTTCTCTGCCAAGTGCTGCATGAAGAGTTCTCCTCACTATGCTCAGCTGACTGCATTTACTTCAAATATTGCTCATAAGTGATAGAAGATTTAACTCCTAAGTTATAAAGTTAACAACATATTCTTTACTGAATTATCATACCATGGAAAATAACCAGGCAGTAAGTTGAGTATTAAATATCTTTAATGCATACATAATTTAAAGAGTTATGGTTTCACATCATTGTAAACTCCCCAAATATTTCACTATTTTGTATGAAAACATGAGCTATAACAAAGCACACATGTGTAGTAAGGAGGCCGCTAGTTTGTTCCCAGCTGCTTAGCCCTGAAATGATCACACAGAAACTGTATTAATTAAAGCACTGTTGGCCCATTAGCTCTAGCTTCTTACTGGCTAACTCTTAAATATTAATTTAACCTATTTCTATTAATCTGTGTATCGCCACGTGGCTATGGCTTACCAGATAAAGTTCCCAGCATCTGTCTCCGGTGGGCTACATGGCTTCTCTCTGACTCTGCCTTCTTCCTCCCAACAGTCTGTTTAGTTTTCCCTGACAAGTTCTGTTCCTGCACAGGTCCAAGACAATTTTTTCATTAACCAATGGTAATCAAAGCATACAGAGGGAAATCCCACATCACACATGAAGTTAGAGGGGCTTCATACAAGATATGCTAGCTGGTTTTCCTCATGCATGAGTCCAGGTACTGTCCTGCTTGTGTTGACATTAGTGTGGAAAGGGGGACTCAGTGACCTACCTAGGTCACGTTAATCCGTCTTCGGAATTACTCACTGATTAATTTAATGGATGTATTTGGTGGTAGCATGGAAAAAGAGAAACATGGATGACTTTATGGAAAGTCTTCACTTGATTTTATTTCTGTTTTTATTTGCTGGTCCTGCTAGTGGCATGTATAGTCTCCACACAATAATCGGGAAACTTGCCTCAGGGAAGAATAGAAATGTAATAATGCATCTAGAAGGTAGATATTGATATTCTAAGAGCATTATCTCCTTGTACTAAGATTTATAGTTTAAATAGAATATTTGGGATAAATCTCTATTTGTGTTATGCAGATACTGCTCAGCATCCTTATCTGTGATAAACACATCTGATGTAGTTTCCTATTCACTTCCAGCACCACATTTCTGTCTCTTTTGTCATCATTGTATTGTAGACTTGTACTCCCTCTCTCTCTTTTAATTGATTTTTTTTTAGCTCTACATTTTTCTCTGCTCCCCTCCCTTCCTCTCATTCTCCCCTTCAATCCTCTCCCGGGGTCCCCATGTTCCCAATTTATTCAGGAGATCTTGTATTTTTCTACTTCCCATGTAGATTAAATCTATGTATGTCTCTCTTAGGATTCTCATTTTTGTCTAGGTTCTCTGGGACTTTGATTTTTGGGCTGAATTTCTTTGCTTTATGTTTACAAAACCACTTATGAATGAGTACATGTGATAATTGTCTTTCTGAGTCTGGGTTACCTCACTCAAAATGATGTTTTTTAGCTCCATTCATTTGCCTGCAAAATTTAAAATGTTATTTTTTTCTGCTGTGTAGAACTCTATAGTGTACCACATTTTCCTTATCCATTCTTCTATTGAGGGGCATTTAGGTTGTTTCTAGATTCTGGCTATTACAAACAATTCTGCTATGAACATAGTTGAGCACTTATTCTTGTGGCACAATTGAGCATCCTTTGGATATATACCCAAAAGTGGTATTAATGGGTCTTGAGAAAGGTTGTTTCCTAATTTTTTGAGAAATCGTCACACTGATATTCAAAGCGGCTATACCAGCTTAACTCCTAATCTCTTAAACAAGATTGAGAAGCTGCTCATATAGCTGACAATATCCCTCTCATGCCTCTAGAGACCAACCAAAACTTGCCTCAATGATCTTTGGAAAAATCATATGAAATTTAATTATCATCTCCTGTTTATATTAGTTTGTTTTCTGATGCTGTGATAGAACATCATGAGCAAAGCCCAGTTTGGAGAAGAAAATGATTGCTCTTGGATTACAGTTCCAGAGGAACAAAATCCATAATGGTAGGAAAAGTTTCATATCCCCTCCTCTGAAAGCCCCAGAAGCAAAGACCAAGTGTTCAACTACAGGAGTCAATAGTGAATATTTTTCATTTAACCACTACTCTCCTTAACCCAATTGTATTTCCTATAATGATATCCCAATACTTAGCAAGAGAATGAGGATCTAAATACATAGGAAAATATGACAGGGGTCATTCTGCTACTGCTGTGACATAGGTACTTGAACTTGGTTTGCTTCCCTTAGGAGCAGAGTGCAAGTTTAATTCTGAAAAATTCATAAAAGCCGCACAATCTCCCATTCTCTCAAAGAATCTCATCCATTTCATAACAGTTTAGGAAAGAAACATAAAAAAGAGATTCTCTCTGTTTGATATTATTAATATGCAGTTATAAATAAAATTAATCACTAGATACTAATGTTTCTTAATTTTTAATTATGAGTTTGCATATTGATAATCATATATAAATAAAATAAACACATACACATATGCATGCATGCATGCACACGTGTGTGTGTGTGTGTGTGTGAGAGAGAGAGAGAGAGAGAGAGAGAGAGAAAGATAATATAGTGTAGAGAGAGAGAGGATGTACAAACTGATTAGGTTTAGAGATCACTCTCATTATAGTTTACCATAAATTAAAGGCTCCTCTTAATGTGTATACCCTGAGTTCAAGACATCTAAGTTCCTATTGGCTGTCACATCAGAATTCATTGCACCAATAATAACAAGGCTTCCATTTCTTGAGTGTTTCATCTGTGCTCCCAATGATCAGGGCAGACGACTTTGGTTTCATGGGAGGTGGACTACATTACTTTGTCACATATTACATTGCCCTAAGGAGAGGTGGTTATCTGTTTATCATTCCCTACAGCTCAATTGAGACCAGCTTGACATTTTTCATTTAAAAATAATAAAATGTGAGACATCAGATAGTAGAGGGTAGTAAATTATGTGTCAGCCCTGCTCCTCCCCAGATCCGCCTTAGAGAATTTAATGTTACTGCTGCTTCCATTCACTCTTAGACGGCCTCTAATTAAAGGCGGGTGGTTCATCACTTACACCCCTTGATCCAGCCTTCAAGTAAAAGTGCATTCCTGATTTCCCAAGAGAGAGTAAGTTCCTATTGCCAGTTTCATCAGCCCTGGTTTAATTCCTCAGATGGACACACTTCCACTTCCCAACGTGATGCTTTACTTGACTTTAGGAAAACCCTGACCTAGAGTGCTGTGGATTCACAGGGCTTTGACTTCAATAAAACAAGCATGTAGAACCCACTTGTTTGTACATGTATCTGTTAGTCCCATATGTATTTTACATAACTGTGAACAAGATGCTGGGACTTATCAAAACGACACAGCGAAGTCTCTGCTCTAACAGAACAAATTTGCAAGAGAAGGTGCCTGTGAAGTCTCAATTTGTCAAACTGAAATTTTCCTCTCTTAACTTTTTTTTGATTGATATTTATTGAGCCCTACATTTTCCTCTGCACCCCTTCCTGACTCTCCTTTCCCCACTTCAATCCTACCCCAAGGTCCCCACGCTCCCAATTTATTCAGGAGATCTTGTCTTTTTTTACTTTCTACTTCCCATGTAGATCATATTTATGTAAGTCTCACTTAGTGTCTGCATTATTGTCTAAGTTCTCTGTGTTTTGTAGGATGGCTTTCTTTGCTTTATGTTTAAAACCATATTTTAGGTGGTTTTTAAAGATGTCCTCTCTCAACTTTATTTCTGACTTAGGACTACTGTAACCCTCCCTGTTTGAAATTCTCATTAGATGCCAAATCTCAAGAAAATTGTTACCATTTAACCTTGAAAATATATGCCTTGCTGTAAATACAGTATGAAGACTCTGCCCATGCCTTACTGATACACATTATGGTATGATAATTTATTTTCACCATTACTAACGTCTGGGCTGGTGAAATAATGAAGTGCATAAAAGACTCTACCATGAAAGTTTGAAAATTACAGTATCATAAAAAGGTTGAAGAAAAAACCCAAATCCACAACGTTGTCTTCTGACCTTGACACATGTACACATGTGACCTGGCATGCACACACACATACACACACACACACACAAACACAGAAAGAGACACAATACACCAAAATAGAATAATAAAACAGTACTTTAGTAAAATGAGAAAAATTGAATCTTTATTTAAATTAAAATTGGCATCCTATTTTGTGAAATAAATAAGCATATAAATTGTTATGAATTAAATTAAACATCATTTTCTTTTATCACAATGTCCATTATTACAGAGTTTGAAAGTTCTGTGTGTTTGTTTGTGTCTGTGTGCACATGCACACTCCTGCATGTGTGGGTGTGGTGTGCTGTGTGCACATGAAGACCACAAATTGATGTCCGATGTCTTCCTTAATCAGTCACCACTTTGGTTTCTTTTCTTGTGGGGTCTCAAACTGAATCTGGAGCTTGCTGTCTGGCTTTCTAGGACTACTTTAATACTTCATCTAATTAACCCGTTTTAGGTAGCAGGTGTGCACTGCTGATTTAACGTTTTGTTAACGTTGGTACTGTGGATCCAACTCAGGTCCTGGTGCCACTACAAGAAGAATTCCTTCAATTGAGTCATCTCCCCAGCTCTCCTTTTCCTTATAGCAGGGAGGAAAAATCTCATAATCACATCACAAACATGAGTCAATATTTTTCTCCTGTGTCTTCTCATTCTTCATCAGTGTTACTATCAAGACTTGTTCTATGCACCACTTGAGTTATTTTCATTGATTATTGCTTTGTATCACATTGAATGGGCCAGAAAAAGCTAAGATATGTTGGAAGGAGTTGGCATTGTGCTAGATGAGATGAGAAAATTACAGGATAGCTTTGCCACAGCTATCTCTTTATTACTAACCTTAGTTTTATACATAGTAAACTGAAGCCTATCTCGCCACGTTCCCACAGGGTAGATGTCTTTTTTTCCTAAACTCTTCACTGAAGGGTTTCTCTCAGAAGAATACATGTGTCTGGTCTGAAAACCATTGATTTATTTAAACAAGAAATTGGAGTCTAGGTAATAGGAAGTCATGATAGAAGTCTGTCCTACCTTTCTGGTTTGTGTTACAATAGAAAATGCATTTTTTTTCAGAGTCTTTGGAGAATGCCTAAGATTGAAGCTGTCCAATTTATCAAAAAATATTTTTCCCATAAATTTGCATAGAATTCAAATGTCTAAGTAAAGTAACATTTTCTTCATGAAATACCATTTGCTTCCATTATTATGAAAGAAATGATAATAAATGATGAAATTGGGTTCTTCTTGGAATACAGTTTTCTGAGCCATTTTCTTCTTTTCTCTCAGAAGCAGGCAACTACAAATGTTGGCTGCTGGGGGACCATAGTGGGCTATTGTTTCTTTGAAATATTTTTGGCTGCAGAATACTAACTTCCTAGATTGTGATTTCTCAAATAACTTTCTAAACATGCATTTTCATTCTGAACATGTATTTTCATAGCCTTTCTTAAGAGGTAGAAATATTACTAGATTTCTTTTTGTAATAAAAAATAAAAACTTTTAGTGAAGGCAGAAAATTCCCTTGCTACTCTTGGCTACAAAAAATAGTTCCATTTTTTGAGTGAATATTTGATATATGGAAAATTTTGGAAGATATCATGTGAACCAATGTACCCAGTAAGCCTTCAATTGATGAAGTAAACAAAACACAAATTATAAACAAAATGAAACTATACACAATTACATTTCAAAAACCCATGTAAGAAAATTCACAAATAATACAAGACACGGGGAAGTCAGATGTCAGAATAAGCACGAGAAAAATAACTTCTAGAGTGGGATGGAAAAGAGAAATCAGAATTATGTAAAGATTAAAGCAAGAATCCAGATTGGTTTTTATATTTCTAAATCTTATTCTTGATCCCCTGTGTTTATTGAATTAATCTAAATGTATAATATTATAAAATCACTATTTTTTTCTGAACTGGGATGTGAATTTAGTGCCATACACATGTAAGGCAAGGGCTCTATTCCTGAGATTTGTCTTGAGCCAACCTAATAGTTTTTGAAGGTTTGGATATTTAACAAAAACTATAAAGTTTTATATATTTTACCATAGTATCATATGTTACTGAAAATGCTTCCAATAAAATGTCACATTTAATAAATATGTTTAAATAAACCAAAATTATTAGGCTTTATTTTTTCTTTGCAAATTTCCTACTTGCCATTTTGCAAATATTCTAGCATTTGTAACATATTAGAGACAATATATGAGCAGTTGTGCTATAGGTGCTTGCCTAGAAGTCTTGGGTCACTCTAATTTAACATATAGTTTAGGGATATTCCAAAACTGCCTTTCAAAATTCCCAGCCAATGCAGCGTGAATTAAAGGTGCTCATGCTCACTCACATCTGACTTAGAAACTTGTGAACAATCCTCTACCTGCAAATATCTGCTTGCATTATCTCGAAGTTTCAGAGTAAGGCATTTCAAATGCATATTTTCAGTATTGCTATTGGCCTATGTATCTGTGAGAGAAAATATGTTATGTCAGAAAATAATTGAAATTGCACCTGAAGTGATGCAAAGAACAACCTCTTTATCTGCTCCTTAAATAAATGCTTTCCATTTCAAAGACAGTTCTAACTGAACCGCAGAGCTCAAACGATCAGTTAAAGCAGACACCTGACTTCTTCAAGGAGTCCTGGTTTTTATGTGATTTGATCAACTGAGAGGGTATAAATTCTAGTGCCAGAGCAAAACATATGCACAGGCTTATCTGAATCCTTGTGTTCCAGGCATCTGGTGAAATACGGTCCTGTCATTGTCTTCTTTCAAGCAGTGTTTATCATCATCTCCCTGATTGCCTAATATAAGTTTACAACAAGTCTCCTAGGTGTGCTAGGGCATCACTGCTCTCCCACAGATATCATAAACAGTGACATCCTTGGTAATGAATGTCAGAATCATGGCAGCCTCAGAGTATATTACACATTGCTATGTCCCATGGCCTATACACCAAGCTAGGCACTCATTCACCACTCCTTAGTCAGACAGACCTTAGGTGCCAAGTTTTTACTAGTTGCAAAAGGAAGACATCATATATGTCCGATCAATTATGAAGACTCTCAAAATGTTTTATCTAAATAAGCTTATTGCCTCAGCCACTTCTTATGTTTCTTTAAATTAATTTATCTCCTACTGTGGAAACTTTCAAAAAGATGGGATTTTTAGGCTGAAGGGGACTTAATTATACTTATGTAAATAGCTAATTTTTCAAGTTAAGAAATGAAAAATAAAGATAGTTGTTTTTCGTTTTTGTTTTTAATATACTGGAAACTAGTATATAAACAGCACTGAAGCATTTAGCACCTGGTGTAGGACTCTTTTCCTTTGACCTAGTAAGTCTCCTGCAATGTTCTGAGGCACGAATGCCAGGGCTGTGATGTAGATGTATCTAAAGGGGCTGGGCTCCCAAGATCTCATGACCACTGCATTGTGCCCACTTCTGGTTTGTTTGTTTGTTTTTTTTCCTGATGGTCTCCATTTGCCATAAGAGACACTTCTTTGATTAGGGTTTGTAGCCTTTTCTATGACTATAAGGGTAAGATTTAGATTGTAGTAAGGAATTATTCTGGGCTAGCAGAGCAATGGTAGTAGAATTATCTCTAAGGTCCCTTGTTTAAGCCCTGGGAAGGTGGTCATGTTTTCAGTACTGAGCATAGACAAATATAATCATAAATAAGAGGCTGTCAACTTTGAATATGGAAGGCATAAAAGCAGTTTGAGGGAGAACAATTGAAAGGAACTGGGGGAAAGAAATGGGGACAATAATGTAATTTTATTTCAATTAAAAACTTTTAAAGGAAAATAAAAAAGTAAAAGAAAAATGATGTGATAATTTCTTAATTAGCAGGTTACAGATTTTGTTTTTATGTACATCCTCTGGAGTCTCTAGCTAGCTACCTCTATTTCTGTCTGTGTGTGTGTTTCAACCTGTATGTGTCATATTTCCCAGATGTTTGTTTGTCTCTGTGTTTCCTTAACACATTTTGAATGATACCTGGGATATTTGTCCCAGTTGTTTGACCACATTATTAAAGTAGTCTTTGTTTCATTGGTTTTGAAGCAGAAATCATTATTCTTTTTAACCTTTTCTTCTAGTTATTTTAATTTAATGGAGCCATCTGAGAAGGCTCCATTAAATGTGAGCTGAAATATGAGCTGAAATATGGACTAGTTTGAAAGTGAGGTTCAATCTCTTCTAATTGAGGGAATTTCTTTCCTTGTCTTGGAATGATCTTGTTAGGAGGACTGCTTTCTTATGTAAATGGGAATCAAAAAGTAAAAAAAAAAAATCACTGAGAATTGAGAAGTTTTTCTTCATCAAGGGAGTGTAAGAGAATGTTGCAAAATAACTGTATTTGCATTGACATTTGGGTGGCAGGAACAGTTGGGGTGTGTGTGTGTGTGTTTCAGAAAATAAAAAGGCATTAGTTTCCAAGTGAAAATGTGCTATAATTTAAGAATCCACGAGTAGAGGAATCTTACCTAAAACAATACTAAATATAAGACAAAACCAAAGGAGCGTGTTTGTGGAAGTGCTTTACTGGAACATTTGACTCTAGGGGAAAATTTTATCTTTGAAAGGCTTTACCAATAATTTTCGGCAATTGATAGAAAGAATTCTCACGTTGATGCTGACACTCAGGGAGTATTCAGCTGTTTATTCTCAGGCCGATGTGAATGGAGACAGCATCAGGGGCTCACTGCTATCACTGGAGCAGAAAGGGAATGAAACCAAAAATGGCAGGAAGACTGTTCTTTCACATTGTGAATTCGCCAACCTCAGCTTGGATGAATTAATTATGCTCTGATAGGCGAGCCCAAGAGATTCAACCTTTGAAGATGTACTCTTCTCTGTAATCAATAAAACAGGTTAGCATTTAAGCCTGCCTCGGGGAAAAGGAGTGTAAAATTCACCATGTGGGGGGAGCCTTTATATTCTATTCATAATTTTATGGGTAATACAAAAGGGCCCACATTTAAAAATTGAGAGCAAAATTAATATTAAGAGAATTATATTCTTTAAATGAGACATGAAAATCAGTTTGTGTCATTGTATAGAAATTTCACAGGTAGGAAAAATGCATGAACTATCTTTTTGGAAAAGCACAAAAGACTGAAAATGGGAAAATAATTTTAACTTGGTAGGGTGAAATATTAAAAAAGTATAGCAAATAAACTTTATGCTAAAATTATAAAATGACATGAATAACATCTAACATTTTTCTAACTTCAAAAAATAAATACATTATAGGATTTATAACAACTTAATATATGAAGTGTATGAACGATATACTTCATATACCTCATTTAAACTACACTGGGTAAGGACCATGGTCTAGCAATGCTGAGCGCATTTTATCTTAACACCTGCCTTGGAAAGAAGTTTCCACAGGTCCCTTTCTGGCTTCTCAAATTTCACATTGCAGGAATCCTTAAGAGTAATTAAGAGAAATTAAAATGCTTGTAAATACTAATTATGAATACAATTCACCCTCTTTTTGGCTAAATATACGTGAGTGTTTGTGACAAACATTACAGAGCAGTCCCTGTTCTCTATTACAAAAATTAAATCCACACTTTTGCACATTGCTTCTTAATCTTTTCTTTATATAAAGTAACTTGTCATTTCAGCTGTTGGAGACCTTCCAGGAGTTCCAATTACTCCTATTTTCTCCCTGTTTTGTATTTTATTAAGGTAACATCTTTTAGAAATTATCAAATAGTGAAAACAACAGAATGAACAAAGACAAAATATCTCTAATATGAAATCTTCTGTAATGCCCACTACTATTATAACTCTAATTGTATAATTATAAATACTAATACTACCATCCTAGGATTTACAAAGTGAAGCTGTTATTGCGGCGCTAAGAGGCCAAGAGCTTAACTCTAGAATTTCCCTAAATGATGAGGGTCATTGATAAAGTATATTACAAAGCTGTGAGTATCCTACTTGGTGATAGCCAATTTGGCCAACTTGACACAGCCTAGAGAGGAGAATCTCAATGAGGGAGGAACTGCCAACGTTAGGCTAACCTGTGGGTGTGACTATGAAATATTCTCTTGATTCGGTTAATTGAAGCATAATTATGCATTGAGGGCTGAATCATTCAATAGATAGGATACCCTGGACTGTGTAAGAGTAGAGAAAACTGACATTTAATATGGTCTTGTGTTATTTCATATGACCTGATTCAAATTCCTTCAATTCAAAACTATACCATGGAATTGAAAGTACATTCCCACCTTTATCCTTTGCATTGTTTTGTTTTAAGGAGTTTTGTATCAGAAAGGAAACTGAGACAAACTTGTTAACTGCACAGCATGTTAGGCCAGTGAAAATTGAACATCCAGGACTATATAGAATACACTGCAGCACATTTCCAGATGGCCTTGTTGCTTTTTAATATTGTAACCACAATTATAATACTTTTATTTTTTTAAGACAGTTTATGAGACTTTTAATTCTTCATCTTACAAAAGCCTTCCTCTTTGTGTCTGAATAATATTCTCCATTGTATATATACTACATCATTCATTCTTCCATTGATTCCACAGTGTGTCTTTCTTTGTATGACTACAATCAACGTGGTGGTTCAGATGTCTCTCTGCTGTATGTTACTCAGCATCAAGATAGCTAGACAATACAATACTTCCTATTATTTTGCATTATAGTCATATTAACTTGCTTTCTTTCCTCAGAGCAGGATATAAGATGATCACATCCTTGCTTGTAATTTTACATTTTCTTTTTTATTATTATAACTAGTCTGACCATAATGACAAGAAATTTCATTTATTTTTTGTTTTCCTTTTCCTGTTTATTGGAAATGCTGAATGTTTTTCATAAAGTCATTGTCTGCTTGCACATCATCCTATATAATAGAGCTATTTTTCTTAGTTGTTTTTCTGGAGACTGGTTGTTATTTCTTGTTGAGCTATATGTGTTCCTGAAATGTTCTGTGTATTTATCATTTATTGAATGAAGAGTTTTCAAATATTTCCCCCTTCTCGGTAAGATTTCATTGCTATTGATCATTTCCCCTGAAGATTAATGGCTGCACTTCACATACTCAAATTGTTTGGCTTTTTCTAATTTTCATATTTTGGTTTCAAGTAGTTTACAACTCTTACCAACAGATCCGGTCCTTGACAAGAAGATCAGATCTAGAGGCCAAGTAATGTTTTAACCAAACATGAAAGTGTTCCTGCTCTACACGTATCCTTGGAGATTTCACACCGCTATCTTTCGTAACATCAAATCTTATTAACACTACAATGCTGTTATGTTAAATGCTTCCTAAAACAGAAGTAGCACTTTTTCAAAATCAGCATTTTGTTTTCTATCCTTGTCGATTTCTCGCGTTTTAAACTTCAGGCTTTGTGTTTGAAATCTCCCCAGAGTCATTTTCACTTCGTTTACATTATTTATATTTTATTTGAATACAAATATCGACTCACATTCCATTTCACTCTGATGATATAATTATTTTTAAACACAGAGAAAGTAGGAATCTATAGGATTGATTTCATTATTCCCGAGAAAAATACAGTCTTCCTTCAGTTTACTTGTCTTTGATGCCCCTTCTGACATTCTGAAAAGTAATTAATGACCTTGTAGTAACTATTTTGTGTGGGGGTAAAAGTCTTTGGTTAGTTTCTGGGATAACTGATTATTAAACGAGCTTTGTTTTCTTTTGTTTGGGGTGAAGACTTAGAGGCTTAAAGTGAAGAAGTGACGCCATCCCTCTGTTCAGACCGACTATAATAATAAAGAAAAGACAAAATATAAAAAAAGAATGCAAGCCAGGTTGTCAGCCTCTTATACCGGAGTCTATCAGTGAGAACATAAATCAACACAGTCATTGTAAAGAATAATATGAGATATTGTCCAAAAAAGTCAAGGAACATGTGTAGCACTCTCTGTACTAAGTGCAATGCAGCAAAGGGACACATGCACTCCCACGCCAAATCACAGAGTCAATGGTTTGACATTAATCTGTGCAGGACACTAGCAAAAGACATTAACAACTTTTTTGTGCTTTATATCTTGATTGGTATTTAGGTGGCAGTGTGGGTGCTTTTCAAAACTCAGTAAATGTAGACTTAAGATTTGTGTACTTCTTTTTGTGTGGAGAGAAATTTATTACTAAAACCTGAAGAGGAATATCAATAGGAAAGATCATTGTCAGCAGCTCCAACATAAACACATAATTATAACCCTAGCAGTGTTTGGCTCAGTGAAGAAGAAGGGAACCATATGTCTACTCTGGCTTTTCTTCATTTGTTTGCTTTCTTTTAAGTGCAAATAAATAAAGTCATGATTAATATCTCCACACATGTTACAGGCAGACATCCACTCTTGATGAAATCTCCCACCCAAGTTTTCATTCCATAATTGAGCACAGTATGTAGAAACCATGATATTGCATTTTAGTTTAATATTATTATATCTGCATAATGTTATGTAATAATATTATATTATTAATTATATTTACTAATCATCTCTAAACCAATTACTCTATATAGAAAACACTTTGCACTGATACTAGAATTCCTTGTGTTCTGTAATGAAACAGTCTAAGAATAAAAATGTTGAAAGTATTGTATGAGAGAAGAATAAATTAAAATAAAAAGTGTTACATGTATAAATGAAATATTACTCTTCTTTTAAAAGGAAGAAAGAAGAAAAGAAAGAAAGAAAGAAAGAAAGAAAGAAAGAAAGAAAAAAAGAAAGAAGAAAGAAAGAGAGAAAGAGAGAGAAGAAAGGGGAAGGGGAGGAGAGAGAAAGGAAGGAAGAAGGGAAGAAAGAACACGGTATTCTAGGTATACCAATAATCTAAATATAAACAGCTACAAAGAAACTTAAAAAACAAACAGAAGTAAAAAGGAAGAATAAAAGAATTAAGTAAGCCGGGTGGTGGTGGCGCACGCCTTTAATCCCAGCACTTGGGAGGCAGAGGCAGGCGGATCTCTGTGAGTTCGAGACCAGCCTGGTCTACAAGAACTTGTTCCAGGACAGGCTCCAAAACCACAGAGAAACCCTGTCTCGGGAAAAAAAAAAAAGAATTAAGTAAAATTAAAGTCTCCAACGCTGCCACAATTTTTAAAATTCCAAAATACTTTCAGATAAACAAATTTAAATGGAAAACAACAAAGAAAAACAAAAGCTGGGGTGTTCCAAACCAATATTATTTATCAAAGCAACCCTCTGTGTAGAAAGTGAAGCTGCCATTTCCTCCATGCAGACAGAAGATAATTTTAACTGAAGAAGTCACCAAGAGCAAAACAGAAAGGTTTTGCATGAGGACAGGAAGGAAGTTATTTGCTTTCATTTTGATCTTTATTTGTCATGGCAGAGCATGAAAATTGCTTCTCTGGAGTGAAGCAGGAGGGATCCTGAGATAGTAAGCTCATTTGGTATTGAGAGACAGTAGGAGACAGGAGGTGTAAGGAGAGACGCTACCTGTAGGAACAATGTGAGAACATATGAGAACTGTGCAGCCCTCTATGGAAAACAAAATTAATCAACATGTCGAGCTTAAGTGTTTCTCCAGACCGTAGATGTCAAATAACTTTGAACTGTTTAAAGAATGCAGCATTCTGTAGACATCACTGTGCAGTATCAATGGGACAGAGTGGGAAGGAGAGCATTTCGGAGAGTCTGGGGTGCATGTTGCAATAAGGAAATGCACATACATTTCCAAACGTTGTTCACTGGGAATGGTTTTCTTTTTATATTTTATTTGAAATACAATTATTTCATTCTCTTCTTGCCCTTTCCTCTATTCAATCCCTCCCATGTTTTCTTTCATATTTCTGATCTCTCTTTCTTTAATTTAAACACATACACATTGAAGTTACACACACACACACACACACACACACACACACACACACTAAATGTATAAATTCAACCTTCTGAATCTGTTTTTTTTTAACTTATATGTATATGGATTTTATTTTTAGAGGATAGCTTGTTGGAATTAATATTTCACAAGACCTTCTCTAAGAATATTCTCATGTGAAGGCTCTTCTCTCTGCAATCTCAAATTTCTCCTGTGAACTTTCTTCTAACTTTGCTCCCTTTCTGTAACTGATAATCAGCCCACCTTTGCAGCTATATACATATATATTGTATATGTATATATAATTTTGCTTGATTAGACAATATATGGCCTTTTACAGTCTAGAATAATTTCCTGACTTTCTGAAAATTAAAGCTATGTATTATAGTCAACAGTAACTATAGACAACAAGAACTCAATATATTATAGAACTAGTCTTCCATCTCAATTTTTCCAATTGTTTTTACTTTCTTATGTTATTTCACAAGACATGTAATCTTTGAGAATGTATTTGCCAGGAAAAGAATTGTTAGACGTTGCTGCCTTTATTTTCTAGCCCATCATATTTCAGATAGTCTGTAGCTCACATTATACATGTTAAATTTTAGTTTACTTCAAAATTAATTTCTATTTTTTCATGTGTCTTATAAGTCCTAGTTTTGTCCCTGTGATTTCTCAATTTATTGATTATATTGACCAGATAATATTGTGACATTACTGTTATAGTTACATGCTTTTCTATTTTCTTTTCATTTAGCCAGGTTTTCACAACGCTTGTACGTAAATTTAAATTTATTCCTGAATATCAGGTGGTTCTTTTTTATATTGTTACCCTTTTCCCTCTTTCTGGGTAAGGTTTATCTTTCCTTTTCAGGACTTTATGTTTGTCTGTGTTCTGATTTGGTCTAGTGATGCCCATATGGATGAGGTGATTGGTGACATTAAATTCAGTGTCTTTATCTTTTCCTATGTCACCTAGTCAATGTTGGTGACACAGTCTTTCTTGTAAAATGGGCTTGCTTTGATATTCTGCTCACTTTTTCAGTGTTCCTAAACAGTCTGTTCCTCCTCACTTTTTTGGTGGGCTTAGGATGAATACTGTTCTTCCTTCAGGGTTCTTAGGAAAGAAGGCAAGACCTAACTGCCCTCTTAAAATGTGATAGTACATTGAGATGAAGTTCTTGATTTGATCAGAGATCACAAGCAAATGCAACTTGATTTTAGAAGCAGCTATGATGTGAGAGTCCCCTCTGTTTGTTGTAATTACCATTAATAAATAAAGAAACTGCCTTGGCCTGTTGATAGGGCAGAACTTAGGGCAGAGAAAACAAAACTGAATTTTGGGAGAAAAAAGACAGAGTCAGGGGATACCATGGATCCGCTGCCAAAGATAGACTTGCTGAAACTTTGCTGGTAGGCCACAACCTCGTGGTGATGCACAGATTAATGGAGATGGGTTAAGTTAAGATGTAAGAGTTAGCCAATAAGAAGCTAGAGATAATGTACCAAACAAGGATTTAATGAATATAGTTTTCTGTGTGGTTATTTTGGTTCTGGGTGGCCGGGATGAACAAGCGGCTCCTCTTTGTAACACAGCTACTTCACAGATGACCATTGAAGGACCATTTAGCTAACATGAAATTCAATGTTGTGAATATATACAATAAAAACTACATAATAAAAAAATTCAGAAGATTTCTAATAAATTCAGAAATTAATGAAAGATTTGCTTTTGAAATTTAATGTATTTTCAATTTCTAAATATATTATAGCACAGTTATATGATATATAATACGAAATGAAAGTAAGTGTAATTTATTTTGATTTTTAATATAATAGTGGGGATATAGGAATGCATTTTTATAGAAAAGATACTTGTCGAATTAAAGTATTTGAACCTAGTATTTAAGTTTCTATACATCTTTAATTAATACATAATATTTTAGCATGCATTTAATAATAAATATATAACTATATTTATTATATAGATGTTGGGCAACTTCCATAAACTGACAAAACACCTGTGGGACTTGAGTCTTATCATTGAACTTAATGTCAATAATAGTAAATTACAATGAATCTAAAGGTAAAGAGACAATGTATATAGTAGAGGAAAGTGGGAATATATTTTATATGCAAGACAGTATATAGTGGATATGATGAAGAAAATAAAAGTTTTCCCTTGTGATGTGGCTTACTTATGCTTGGTTGTTTTGTTGGAGTTTTTCCCTGAATAATTATTTTTATTCCCCTTTATATTCTGTATACTGTTTATTTGAATATCTTACTCTAAAGGGTTCATAAAGATGATGAGTGGGTTATGCTTTATTATTTTATTGAAATTGTGGTAATCCTTCTCTTGCTCACTTTGCATGTATACTAGGACAAATGTAGACTGTAACAAAGCTGCATCCACACTGCTGACCGAGGCAAAGTGTGGACATGTGCAGATATACTGGGCAAAAGTCTGCATTGTGTTTTTAAAATCATATTACCTCCATCCAAAGTGAGAGCAGCATTCGCAAACAGCCTTTTATGGTTCAGGTGTCTGAGCTCACAGGAAGGCTGAGCACATATTTTATCAAGCAGAATACTAGTGCAATTTTGGTTTATGCATACCGCTCTCATATTTGTGGAGATTTTTAACCTGTGATTTTCAAAATTAGTCACTGGGGGTGTATTTATAAGTGCCCAACATGTGTCAAGTACTACATAGCGACCATGTAGCAGCATTTGTATATCCAGTATGCTCACAGATTGGAAGTTAATAGAAACAGGAAAGAACCATGGTGGACACTAAGGACAACTACGAAACAGCAAGCTAGCACTGCTGGAGGTCAGGACAATGACTTAGCAACAGTTCCTTTTATTTCTTTCTAGAGTTAAATTCTTAGAAAAACACCATCAACCTATAGATAAATTAAATGTAATTAAATAGATCAATTACATATGCTTTGTTGGATATGCTTATGACTCTTATGAATGTGCTAATTTTTGGGTGTATTACACTATGGATCTCAACTGCCACCTATACAATGCCTGTTCCTAGGAATGTGCTGAGATGATATACATAGTACTATGAATGTGATTGTTTAAGAATATTGCTCCATAAATGTAACGGCGTAAACAAATGCAGACAGATTGTAAATATATATATATATATATATATATATATATATATATATATATAGCTTTAATGTAGAAATAGACTTACAGAACCACCGTTCCCGCGGAGATCAGGAAAGCAGAAGCAGCGGCTGGGAGCACGCTCGCCAGATTTATAGGCAGACATTAGCCCGAGGCGAACACGCCCCCCAAGGGGCGGGACTTATCCCTACATCTCCCCTTTTTGTCTAAATAAGACAGAACCAAACCAAATACAACTATATACAATAACAACAAATAATAAATATAACAAACAATATTGAGAACAAAAGCTTTGCTAAACATTCTATCTCAAGGAATCCAAATAATGTAGAGAGTAACTACAATTATGTAATCTTCAACTCTGTCAAAGATCTGAGAAGGGAATAAACACTACTCAACAAATGAGATATATCCAAAATGTGCAACAATTGACAGAGACAACTGACTACCTGGGCAATCACCCAAAGTCTCGTTTGCAACGTTGAGTCAACCAATTTTGGCTAAGGCCTAACATAACTGACATACCATTATTAAAGGCAAGGAACTTTTCAAAACTATCTTACCCTGTCTTGGCAGGATATGACAGTCCTGTTTTATCCATTGATGCATGCTCTGTATCTCTGTGAGTGGTTGAGGTATGGGCATTTCTTTGTCCAAAGGCCAGTAATAAAAATGCCATTTACACACACTCTCAGTTTAGGTCTTTGATCATTTATAGAAGTTTGCCAAAACACACGTAACTTATCTTTCTGATCATTATTGCTTGTAACAGTAGGCATGGGGCTTCCTAATTGTCCTGATGAGGCACGTTCTCTGCAGAAACTGGAAATGACTGAACCATGCTTGCCATGGGGGCCTGAGAGGGCCCCCCTCTCACGTTTCCCAGCTGTATCAGGTTGCCTTGTCTATCTCTTGTAGACCTGCATTCATTCGTCCAATGTCTGCCCTTTCCACATCTTCTACATAAACCTGAAGGCTGAGTCCTCCTATTTCTGTTATTTCTAGAAGATGCATTATTATTATTATTATTTCTGAAAGATGCATTATTATTATTATTATTATTATCATTATTATTATTATTTCTGAAAATCCGTTGTCTACAATTCCTTTTCATATGACCCATTTTGCCACAATTAAAACATTTGGTATTCTGGTGTCTCCTTTTACCATTGGAAATTGCTTCTTCTACCCATGCTTCAGTGCCATAATCAAATGAATCAACACTGAGTGTATGCAAGACCCATTCTTCCAAGGGCGCTGATCTGAGTTTTAAAGGACCCAAAATCCTTTTGCATTCCACATTTGCATTTTCATAAGCCAAAGACTCAATCATTATACGTCTTGCTTCTGGGTCAGATATCCCTATTTGTACAGCCTTAGTTAATCTTTGTAAAAAGTCACAAAAGGGTTCTCTCTGACCCTGTTTAACTCTGACAAATGATTCCATTCTCTGTCCTGGGTCTTGTACCCTGTCCCAAGCCCTTAAGGCGGCTGTAGTACACATGGAGAGTGTGTTTTCATCCAAATTAGCTTGTTCCTGAGGATCGAAAATGAGCCCTTCACCTAGAATTTGATCTAGGGAAATGTCAATTCCCTTCGCTTTTTCCTGCTGTTCTAAGAGTCTAGCCTCTTGCCTGAATAAGCATTTCCATTTCAATTGCGGTCCACTCTCGAGTACTGCAGAGCTCAGCTGGAGCCAGTCCGAGGGGGTTGCTCTGCTTGTCGTGGCCCAAGATCTTAGCATCTCTTTAACAAAAGAGGCTTGCATCCCAAAAGTCATGACATCCTGTTTTATTTCCTTGAGATCATTCATACGGACAGGCTCCCATGTATCCTCCTTGATGACCCTAGGGTTTTTGGAACCAATCACCTTGTCTGTTGTTATTACTGGAAAGGCAGGTAGAGCTGTAGGTAGAGCTTTGTGGAAATTGTCCCGGAGAGACTTAACCACAGATGTAGTTAAAATTTGCCTTTCTACCCTTTGCTCTTCTTCATCAGAATTTAGAAATTCCTCAATCTTTTCAATTCTATTCACCATTGCCTTCTGCAATGACTGAATCTCCTGTCCAGAATTATGTTCCAAAGCCTTCATTGAGGATTCTAAAGTATGCAGTTTGTCCGTTAGAGATAACATCTCATCTTTGGACATAATTTTTATGGCATTAACCGTGCCTTCTTGTATTGACAATCTTTCCGCCAATCTGTCATAAGCTTTAGACAAAATCCGATTGTCACATTCAGCAGTTTTGATTCTCTCAATTAATGTTTCATTTCCTACAGAAAGGGACTGAATCTTATTGTCCAAATCAGCTGTTCCCTCTTCCATAGTAATGAATTTCTCCTTAATATCAGCCACTAATGTTTCAGTTCCTACAGAAAGGGACTGAAGCTTACAATCCAGATCAGCTGTTCCCTCTTCCATAGTAATGAATTTCTCCTTAACATCAGCCTGGAGAACTTCAAACTGATTCTTGAGAAGATTGTTATCAGCCTGGAGAACTTCAAACTGATTCTTGAGAAGATTGTTGTCATTCTCAATTGTTTTTAAGCGTTCAATCTCTGCTTTAAGAATACTGGATTCGTCTCATAAAGACTTTATCATATTTCTATTATCAAACCATTTGGTGCCAATGAAAACTACAAATCCCAGAAGGATCCATAGATGTGGGGTGATAGACACCTCTTGTAAAATCTCCCACATGGTACAATTAAAAAACTGTTAAATTCTTGAATACTAATGTGTTCAGACATTTTATTTATAAAAGAAAAAAATTTTTTACCTGCAATGATCCATTCCTGCCAGTGGTGGTCTCTGTGTTTTTGGAGCCTGTCCTAGAACTAGCTCAGTTGGTAGACCATGAGACTCTTAATCTCAGGGTCGTGGGTTCGAGCCCCACGTTGGGCGCCAAAATGTAACGGCATAAACAAATGCAGACAGATTGTAAATATATATATATATAGCTTTAATGTAGAAATAGACTTACAGAACCACCGTTCCCGCGGAGATCAGGCAGGAAAGCAGAAGCGGTGGCTGGGAGCATGCTCGCCAAATTTATGGGCAGACATTAGCCCGAGGCGAACACGCCCCCCAAGGGGCGGGACTTATCCCTACACATAAACAGTGTGGAGGATATGATAAGGCTCAGAGAACAAGGACAGGACAGCAGGTAGAGACAATTGTCAACCTGCAGTGACTGACAGTGGACAGAGATAAATATTCTAGACATCTATTTATCTTGTGTTTGTCACATTGTGTGTGTCCATAAGAAAAACTGAGGACCATTCAATCGTGGGAGGGGGGTATGAGATGCTCACATGTAATTTTGATGGGTTAAATATGTAGTTTTGCTGTAGGAATATAAATGCAGTATTAAGTCTCTCAGTGTAGCTCCAATACTCCGTGGGAATAAATCTTTGTAAATTTTTAAAAAGTATCATTTTTTTTAGCATCTAGCATTCAAACTTAACTTTCAAATCTTCAGTAAGTTTGGAGACACAATATCACACCTACTTGCAAGATCAAACAGTGAATATAAAACCCACATGGACATTGGCAAGAGTGGATCAGGTGAGACCACACCTGTGGTTGGAACCTGTCTATGTTATAAAACAACATGGCTACTGTGTATGGGGATTTAAGGGCCCCAGACACATTTTAAAACACATTTTAAAATTCTTCACCCACTGCGGTCAAAATAATATTCCTAGTAACTATTTTCAGTTGTTACAACTCCATGTTTACTCTACTTCCCTTAAGCTTAATCACTAACTGGGCACCCACTGTGTCAGAGATGAGAACTGTGATCAAGGATGAGGATAAACACACTCATAATTCCTGCATGATGATCTTCCAGGAGTGACTGTAAATCAACTCAGGCATTACCTACCCTGGACAGCATCTGAAATCCACCTCCAAATCATCAAACGATGTAAACACAAACTGCTCATTCATTTCCCAGCCACCCAGACCCAAATAATCACACAGAAACTATATTAATTACAATGCTGTTTGACCAATTGCTTGGGCATGTGCTCAGCTTGCTCTTATATCTTAAACTGACCCATTTATATAAATCTGTGTGTTGCCATGAGGTTTTGGCTTACCAAGTAAGGTGCTGGACAACTGTCTCCTTTAGCAGCTACATGACATCTCTTTGACTCTGGCTACTCTCTCTATATATCTCTTCCAGCTTGGATATATTCTGACCTGCCATATGATAAGGTAGTTTTATTTATTAATCAATAAAAATAGCATATATACAAAAGAATATCCCACATCATTTCCACTTTTCTTCTGTGAAACAGGAACCCTGAATGACCATCTCACCTTCTTTAAGCAAGTTCAGCAGTCATTTTTCTATGGGTCCTGCCTGTCAAATTCATACAGCACACTACTGAGCAGTTCTTGCTCAAGTGGCTAGTTTTGTCACATTGAAGGCAAATTCCATAATGAGTTTTTTCAATGCCCATCACCTCTCTGAAGTAATTTGTTGCTGCCAGAAGCAGATATGTCTCTTTGTCAAGAATAGACTAAGTTCTTAAAACATTTTAAATGTCATATTATGTAGTTTTTTGAAAGATCTGAAGAATACTTATCCATCTGAAATATATATATATATATATATATATATGTACATCTAAAAAAACTAACTCACATGACTACAAGTTTGACTATTATAAATGACTATTAATTGGAATTTTGGGTTATATATTACATTAATATTTAATTTTTAATACTATATTACATTAATTATAGATACATTTTTAATAAACTATATAAACATAGTATATTAAATAAAAGAAGAAATCTATATGTATGTATATAGTATGACAAAATAGATCGTAAATTAGTATCAATAGGACAAGATCCATACCAATGCAAAGTATTCATCTCTATGTCATATCCCCCTTTAAATGAAATAAAACATTTATAAACAATCATTTGGGAATCTGGGCATTGTTTTCTCCAGTTTCCTGCTATTTGTTTGGCAAAGTATTTCTTGAGTTCATGAAGCCCTTTAGGAGGATTTTGTTCCATCAAACCACAATAGTCTGAAAGGAATCCACCAGTTCCGGTCTTCTGTGGAAACTAAAGCAGAACCTTTTTTCCAAAGTAACATATCCCTATATTCAAATTTTGAAGTCATGACACCTTTAAAATACATATACTGGTTTAGCTTTGAAGCCCATAAAATGCAATGTCTTTCTGTACTTAGCTCATTTACAGTAAAAAATATAATAATAATAATAATTAAAAAACAAAATAATATGCATATTCCATCTTTATATGACATATTTTTAACTCTAATACTTTTTAATACTTATTTAAAGGAGTATTATATTTACTCCTTTAATCCATGACTATCAGTACTCTTGTCTGTACTCTTTTTCCTCTCTCTCTCCCAAGCCTATGAATATTTTTTAAACACACTGTGACCCATTCAGAGGTCTATTTTTTTCTGAATCTGTTTTTATTGTGTATCTGTAATCATTTTTCTTTTACCAGAGGCACCCCTTTTTTTAATGCTAAGTGGCTAGGACTAACTCCATGGCCCTGCCTATTGATTCTATTCAGTCCAACATGAAAAAGGTATATTACCACCAAGGAATAGATAAAGAAAATTTGGCACATTTACACATTAGAGTACTACTCAGTGGAAAAAAAAAACAAAAACAAAAAAACAAACAAAACAAAACAATGAATCTTGAATTTTGCATGTCAATGGATGGAACTAGAAAACACCATCCTGAGTGAGGCAACTCAGACCCAAAGAGATGAATAAAATATGTACTCACTCATAAGTGGATAGTAGCCTTAAACAAAGGATAATGAGCCTACAATTCATGATCCTAGAGAAGCTAAGCAACAAGGTGAACCCTAAGAAAAACATATATAGATCTGCCTGGAAAGTCGAAATATATAAGGTCACATGAAAAATTGGGAATATAGGGGTAGGGGGAGAAGGGGAGTGGTGACAAGAACTTGAAGGAATGGGATAGTCAAGATGGAGGAAGGACAGAGATGAGAGCAAGAAAAGAGATATATTGATTGAGGGAGCCATTATAGGGTTAGCAAGAAACCTGGCTCTATAGAAATTCCCAGGAATTCACAAGGATGTCCCTGGGTAAGACACTAAGCAATAGAAAAGAGGGTGCCTGAACTGGCTTGCCCTGCAGTCAGACTGGTGAATATCTTAAATATCACCATAGAACCTTCATCTAGAAACTGATGGAAACAGAGGCAGAGTCCCATATCAGAACACTGGACTGAGCTCCCAAGGTCCAGCTGAAGAGTGGGAAGAATGAGAATAAAGCCAAACTAGACCCTCTGAATGTGGATGACAGTTGTATGGCTGGGGAAGACTGTGGGGCCACTGCAAAAGGCACCAAGATTTATCCCTACTGCTTATACTGGCTTTTAAGGAACCTGTTT
Source organism: Microtus oregoni (assembly GCF_018167655.1). Classification (NCBI taxonomy): domain Eukaryota; kingdom Metazoa; phylum Chordata; class Mammalia; order Rodentia; family Cricetidae; genus Microtus; species Microtus oregoni. Next base: position 46,568,539 of record NW_024543060.1, read on the forward strand.
TCTTTGGAAGGATACCTTGTTCAGCCTAGATACAGTAGGACAGTTCTTTCCAACTAGTAAAACCATACTTTTACAATGCCAAACTGTTAATTACATACATAAGTTGTAATAATTGGCCTCTATAGCCCCCATTGTTTAAAGTTCTTAAAAAGTTAGTGTGTGTACATTCCAGTATAAGATCAGTAGTTACCTTAGATATTTTATTTCAGAATGGTTATTTTGGAATCCCCCTTGAAACAAGAACAAAGTTAAGGTAACAAGATTATGTGAAATTAGACTTGTTCTCATAAGTAATATAAAGTTCTGGCTGATTCCGTTGTACATTTCTTTGTAAGATCAACAATTCAAGATTTGTAAAGCAAAAACATACTGCTACTGACTCTTAGATCACAGTGTAGAGCAATGTTATTGTTTACCAGTAGAGTAAAGGAAAATAGATAAAAACAAATGTCCAAATAAATATTGATATCCTTCCGCCACATGCAGTATGCACTGAAATCATCCAAAGCCTCTGTGGGCTCACTGTGATCCTGGAACTGTGAAGTCAGTCCGCAGATTCCCCCATCTGGTACATCTGATTTCTAGAACATGTTTGCCAAGTGTGAGCAGCAGGGGATTAGCTTCAAAAGGCTTGTGTGTAGCAGTGATGTTTTGGTCCATTGAACATTTTCCTCAAAAGACTGTGGACTTCCATCTTTAGCTCCTGCATGGCACCAGAAACTGAGGTCACTCTTGGTACCTAACTTCTCTGGTCATGGCCATGCTTACCAGGAGAATGAATAAAGAGGAAACTGGTAACTTCATCACCATTTCTTTAAAGAAGCTCAAGGAACTTTGGAGCTAAGAAGAAAAAGAAAAAAATCAATGCAAACAGGAAGACAGATAATGTTCATATTAGAAACAGTTCACCATTTGGATTGCCACAGAGGCCTCCCTCAGAGGCTCCTTGCAGTGGATATTGTAATACTACACTTTAATGTCACATGTATCTCACAAATTTCCTAGTTGGGATTAGGATGGACCCTTTCATATTCAACCTTAGTTCTATTAACTTGTGCATAATTTTGTCTAAGGCAGCCTAAGGGACACTTTCAATGAGCAATAGAGCAATCAGAACTAGGCCTCCTCCCTCTACTTAACTCATGCCTGTTTCAGGTATGAGAAAACAAAACCATCCTACATTTGGGTCCATTTCAATTAGCCAGTCGTAAATTGCTCATCAGTCCTGTTTTCTCTGGCCCCGCCTTTTTGAAAGGAAGTGGATTTCCAAAGAAATCTGTGAGCTGCATTCTCCTTAGCTCCTTTTTGTGCTGTTGCTGCTTCCATGTGGGGCCCTTCATGGCTTGTCATGATGCCTCTGAGTTTCTGTGTTAAACAATAGATGCAGGATCGTTTGTGCAGATGAAAATTGTGATTTGCATGATGGGCCATTGTGTCTTTGACCCCAGTGTGGAATTTGGCTTTAAGTGACACTTTGAAGTGTGAGATTTTGCTGACGACCAATTCATTACTGAACATTTTATTGCACAAAAACTAATAAAAGATCGTTAAATACAAATTTCTCCACTTCAGTCAAGATGGACATGAGCAGGTCAATATCATAACTTCCATTGTTTTCTTGAATTCTTATACCTGGAATGTAGCCAGTAATATTGAAAGGATTCTTGAACGGTTTGCTTGTGTCTCATTATGCGTTTTATCTACGAAGCCTACAGTAACTTGTAGGTTTTTAGAATTGATGTGTCCAGGTCAGTTTCTTTTGTAAAGTAAAATACAATCATGTTACATTAAATTGAATGCTACTTACAAAGACTCCCCCACACACACCTAGGAAAAAGTAATTTTTGTTTTGTTTTGAGTTTTCTCTCTAAACATCGTAACTAACAGGAAACGATAGATGCTTAAGCATAAAAAAAGTTATAGCAACAGCCATTTTTATTTGATGTTTACTGTTATTTAAACAGGGTACTCTTTATAATTAGCTGTATGGGATTGAGAGAAAGTTGGTGAGTAGTTCATTCCCATCTACTAAACACATTGTCATTTAAAAACAAATACATGTGAAAGGATCCCACTGACAGAAAATGGTATTTTTTTAATAATATTTATAATTATTTAAACATTCATTATTTTGCCTAGTCCATGTGATTTAATGTCTGCCCATTTATTCTACCCTATGAATTCTCAGGTTTTGCCTGTTGAATGTATCCAGACATATTGGGTTCTCCAAAGGACTGGAACTGATAGTGTGGGTATATAAACACACACACATATGTGACTTATTAATTAGAATGTTCTTAAGGGCAAGTAATCCAACAATGGCTCTCTGCTGAAAAAAAAAAAAGGCAAGGATCCAGGAGTTGTTCCATCAATGAGACTGAATGTCTCAGGAGCCCCAAGGTAGTACTGGTGGCTTGGGGGATTCCTAAAGAGCTTTTGATCTTTATTCTATGCTGGAATCTCAAAGAAACAGGTTATAATACCAGTGAGGGCAACCAGATGGTGTCTAAATCTTGACCACAGGTGAGGTTTGTGAATCAGGGGAAAGCTACCAAATGTCAATCATAACGTGGTCAGTGGATTATACTGGTCTGTGATTGTATAAAAGGTTATATAAAATCATTGGCCCAAGCTATCTTCTTGGGTCACAGCAGCATAGACTTCCGGTCATGCAGTGACCACTGAAAGTATAGAGATCAGACCCCATACTCACATGGACCATGAAGATGCTAGTATAGCTTTGAGTTGTTTTTAGGAGTACAATAAAGTAGATTTTTAGGTTTTCCAAGAGTTAAGAGGTAAATTGTTTGAATATTGAAAAGAAAAGCTGATCTTAAATGTGATATGGTTCTCAACATGTGAACAGTGAGGCACCCTCCAGTCATTGCTTAGTCAGAAGTTCTTTGTGGGGAACTAAACTCTATTTTGCAATGAAATAGAAATCACAGCAGCAAGTTCTTGCTTGGGTCAGAGGCTTTGCTCACGTCTATCAGACACATGAGTCTCTCTAGCCTCCCATAAGTGACTTACATAATACATTGTATAACAGGAGATATTTTAACTACTCAGCGATGAGTCTAGCAAAAATTCAGACACTAAGTAGACTTAACTGAGTGTTTTACATACTTGCTTTTATATGTATGGTAAGGCTACCCCTATTGTATGGAGACTAATTCAGGTCAAATTCAAAGTATTTTTTCATATATAAGTGTGTGCATGTGTGTGTGTGTGTGTATGTGTGTGTGTGTGTATATATATATATATATATGCATACATGTATGTATGTAATCAAATGAATGTATTTATATTCTTCAAATCAACAATATTTAGGCATAAAGGTATGACACTTCTATTAGTATTTCTTAATCTACTTATAAACAATAAGAGCAATTTTTTTCAGACTGTAGAAATGTAGAAGGAGAGTTGCTTATTTCTGGTTGCTTAGTCCTGAAACAATCACACAGAAACTGTATTAATTAAATCACTGCTTAGCCCATTAGCTCCAGCTTCTTATTGGCTAACTCTTACATATTAATTTAACCCATTTCTATTAATCTGTGTATCGTCCCATGGCTGTGGCTTATGGGCTAAATTTTCCACCAGCTGTTGTTTGTCTCTGGTGGTTCCATGGCATCTCCCTGACTCTTCCTTCTTCCTTCCAGCATTCAGTTTAGTTCTCCCCACCTACCTAAGTTATGCCTTGCTATAGGTCCAAAGCAGTTTTTTTATTAATCAGTAGTACAGAGGCAAATCCCATATCTTAGAAAAACATTTGTTTGTTTTATAAGGTTCATAAAAGATTATCTAAACATGATTAAGACCTTTTCAAATAATTCAAATTTTGCTTTCAATACCAGGTTATCAAAATAGTAATTAAAGGATAATAGGCATCAGACAAAAGTAAGATCTTGTAGCATGAGACTTCTAGAACAGGATATATTAGTCCACTTAAGGACAGGAAAATCATATCCATGGAATGTCTTTACACTTTGTGCTTTCACCACAGTTGGCTTATTTAATATCTTCACGATTGCTGAAATAAATCCTTTGTTTGTTGTTGCTTTTTTAATTGGTTGCTCTGTGTTGGCACTGCATCTCATATAGCCCAGGCTGGACTGGAATTTGCTGTAGAACTAGGAGTGACCCTGAAATGCTAATCCTCCTTGCCTTTACTTGCCCACCGCTGTGAATATAGGTGTGTGTCAACACACTCAGTGACTTTCTGAAAATTCTGTGGCTTAGGACGAAGGAACTGATTCTGAGGGTTTCTGTTCTTTGTCAAGGCTCATGAAAGCGAGGAGCAAACTCCTTCCAAGACTCAACTTCTTTCCCTTAGATGATATTACCAAATACATAATATTTTTTATATTGCAGAGAATAATGAGCCAATGCTCTTAGAGCTTTGAAAGAATGATTACTATGGAAAGAAAAGGTTAATAGATTTGAATGAAATAATCATCATAAGCTAAAAGCATAGATTCAAAAGCCTGAGAGAACAGAACTTTGAAACTATAAGAATTCATATTTACATATTATCTCAATAGCATATGCAAAGTGCACTTTCATTTATCAAATGACTGAGTAATTAAAGTTTTCTTTCATTTCTTTTTTCTTTGCAGAAAATTTATATTTTCCATCAGATTAATTTAAAGTGGCTTAAAAGCAATATTGACACAGATTTTTACCATTAGGAGTGCATTGCCCAATTTTAATTTCACCTAAATACTTAGTGACTAAAATTTTGGTTGATTTTCCAAAGCTTTCAATAAAGTTTTATCAATGAATTTATTTCTACTCACAGTAATTTCAATAATTACTCTCATTTGTATAATCGGAGCATTAAAAACTGCCTCAGAAATATGCATGGCTGAACAAGTGAGAGCAGATGTCCACTTGAGTACACGCAAGGTTGTCCCAATCTACAAAATCCATTGGTAGTCATGGAAAGGTTTAGGATACCATCAGGAAATGTTCTACTCAGTCTTGGAAAATCAGTTTTCCCAAAACATTTTAACAACAGTTTATGAGGAGGATATGATCACGTTCTGTGACACAGATAAGTCACTTTCAACTCTGAAATCAAACATCTCCCTTCTCGTGAGTAAAATTCAGTATGTCTGCACAGGACCCTGAACTTGAATTAGAAGAGTACTGCTTTCAGCTTCTCAAACATCATTTCCTTGGTTCTGGTTTTATTTCGTTTGCTTGGTTGTTTGGTTGATACCATCGTTTTGTTAAACGAAAAAAATAAGAAATGCTGTCTGGTTCCTTGAATAGAAGAATATCACATAGAGGCTGATAGAGCCAATTTGTTGCATCATGGCCCCTGAGAGCTGAAAGTTTCAAAAGTATTGATTATAGCTCTAAAGAGACTAATGCATTATAAGCTAGTCTGGCCATTAACAAACAGATGGAATTGTACCTAAAAGCTTCAAATCTTTTCCATTATTTTTGTGATTGTCTGGCTGCTGTTAGTCAGTCTGCGACAGTAATGGCCTAAATGAAAATCCATCAGAGCTCTCATGTTCTCCATCTCCTAGACTTGCAAAGTCAGAGCTTATTCCTCAGTTGTGTTGATGAAATTTCCCTGGACTTCCATTCACAAAAGACAAAATTTCGAAAACTACATAGAAATAATGCTTTGAAATTCAAATGTGTAAGGAATATCTAAGCTGTTACCATTTGCCATATTTATTCTACCTGACTCAGACTTTATTTCTAAAGACTGTTTTTCCTTTTAGTATAATATGAACAATAATAGTATTATCTAGACAGCCCAAAATATTATAATATATAATAACTGTTTGGTGAAACATTGACATTCTCCATGAATGACACTTAATATCTAATACATTAGCATATTTTTGTAGAAGTCTTTAATATTACCTATAAAGAATGCAGTCATATAAATTGATAAAATTTGTGTATTTGACCATTTCCTTCTTTTAAAGGATGAAGAATTATTTGGTCATATTCTATATATTGACATTGCCTCAAATGCTGCATGAAAACCAACACAATACCATTTCTAAAACTTCAAATTTTCAAAGTCGAGTTTAGTCAAGGGGTGATAATGATGATTATTTTTTATATTATCTGATTAAATTTGTATAATGTAAGCCAATCATCATTAATTACATGCCAGCATTTTAAGTCAATTTTATTTGTTGCTTCATTCATATAAGTAATCTAACTACATAAACAGGATTTCATTGTCTGAGGGTGATTTCTGGCAATGAGGAGCAGAGTAATGCCCTTCCCGGTATATCAAACTTCTGTTTGATTGTATGACTAGTTTTGGTTCTGTAACCAAAGCAGTTAAATTGGCAGTGATGCTAACTCTCTGAATGATCTGATTATCACCAGTAGGGAGTGGATCCTGGCAGTGGAGACTTAATGCAGCTACAAAGGTCATTAGAAGGAAATGCAATATGGGAGCCAGTGTGAGAGGAAATGCCATAAGAAATGAGGGACTTCAGGGACTGGAAAGGGGTCTAGTGACCAGGGACAGGGGAAAGCAAAAATGATGCTGGGTTGAGTTTTCCCAGCACCTCCATAAAATCACACCTCTCTCGGTGTCTTGACTTTAGACTGGAGAGTACCATGTGTCAAGCTTGTAACCTACAAAACAATAAAGTATTAGTTAAGAGACTAAAATTTCAAGTTATCACATTCTTAGTAATTTTTACGGCAGCAATATAAATCTCACGCCCTACATTTTTTACATTTAATTTAGTCCAACTAATGTAAATGAATGGCAATGAAGGAAATTGATCAAGAAGTTGAAATAGAAATATTCATATTATTAATAAGAATTATTGTGAATGCAATGAATATTGTATCTAACACTGGTGAGATTGATAAAGAAATGATTTATTAGGAGTCATTTTAAAGTCATTTATATTTTTTAATTTTCTACATGGAAATCTTGGATTTTTAATTAAATTTATTCTAAGTATTTTATGATCATTTTGAATACTATGAAAAAGTGTAAGTATTGATGCTTGACAGCCTCTGAGGTAGATTGAATGAAATATCAGGTTCACACATGAAAGCATACATGATTCAACCTACAAGCAGAGATCTACCACATAGTTTTAGTATACGTATCTCTTAGTTACGGTTTTTATGGCTCTGAAGAGTCACTGTGACCACGGCAACTCTTAATTGCATTTAATTGGTACTGGTCTGCACAGAGTTCAGAGATTAAGTCTATTATCGTCACAGCAGGAAACATGGCCACACTCAGGTGACACAGCTCTGGAAAGGTAGCGGAGAGTTCTACATCTGCATCCTCATGTAACAGGAAGAGAGAGTGACACTGGGCCTGGCCAGAGCATTTGAAACCACAAAGCCCACCCCCAGTGACACGCTTCCTCCAACAAGACCACACTGCTTAATATTGCCGCTCCCTATGAGCTTATGGGGGCTGTTATTTTCTTTCAAACCACTACAGCCTGGGGGAATAATTTCATGGTATGAATACATTAGAGTTTTGCTACCTTAATATGTTTAAAATACTTCTGTGCTAAGAAAATCACTTAGTTTATTATAGTTCATTTAGTTTTCTAAATGCCACAGTGCTTTAATAAGACATTTATTTTACCAAAACTTTCATTTGTTTTGAATAATTATAAAAATAATGATGATTTTAACATCTATTTGTGTGCTGATGACAGTTTTATTGAATTAGCTAACATTTTCTAGCACTAAAGAGTTGTACCAGTGACGAATACTTAAAATCATTAAGCCATTTAGTTATCAGAATAAATCTAGGGTGCTATTTGTAATATTATTTTATTTTATTGGTGAGACTATAAGAGCACAGAAAGGTTAAATAACTTGTTCCAGATTCACCAGGAAGCAAAGAAAGCAGCTAGACTCTGGAAGAAAAGATTCTGTTTTCTTTGCAAATCCTGTAAGTTCTAAGCATCTCATATGCATTGGCTAAGTACTGCTCAGAAGTGTTGGCAGGTCTATTATTAAGACCTTTTCAAAGGAAAGAATCAAGACTTAGAGTTAGCAAGGGTCTTGACGATTGAAACACTGTCTCTCATCATATCTTATTTCCCTACAGGGGTGCCTGCCTCTGCAGCACCTATCTTTGAACAGGCACTAGGGTACCATTTTACCATTGATGCAACTGTTACATAACATTATATTCCAAGCAGAGCCCACAGACATCCATTGTCTTTGTTCATCTTAGGGTGTGTTGTTTTCATCAAAGATAACCGCTAGTCACCAAAAACAGAAACGGGATGATAGCAGAAGTCAACAGAAGCCTCTATACTCTGGTGAGGGCAGACAAGCAACAAGGCTGAGACAAAGCCAAACTCCAGATTTCTAAGCCTGGTTTGCTTTGATTACTGCATACCAAGTACCCAGAATTTTAATGCGACTGATATCTGCAAGGAATCGGCCTTCTCTTTTAAAGAATCTGAGGCATATTAATGCTACAAAATGGATTTGTATTGCTGGCTTTGAGCATGAACTAATAAATTACAGAGCTATTAGAAGACTGGTCCCTGTAAACACAGGCTTTTACACTGTGTTCTTTCCTTCCTGTCATCTCTTTATGATCCAATACAGAATATTTCAGCCTGCAGTTCCCAATTTAATCCTATTCCTCATTTCTGCTAGTACATTTATCTCTCTTTCAACCACAGTTGAACTGATTCTAGATTCTTGGTCACTAGTGACTCTGTGAAACAATCAGCTGGGATGGTTTCCATCACATGTTTGAAGAGAGGCAGCATTTAATGCATGCTTCCTGTAGGTTTTACTTGGAAATGAGAAGAAAAATAGGAGTAGGACTCAAAGGGTAAAGTAAAAATGAAAATCATAAAGCAAATTTTAAGCCCCAAGATTTTGTAACATTACAGCAAATGTTTTTTGACTCTGTATAAGGAAGTTGAGGTATAATTTGACAACAACTTTAAGACATAAAGTGTCAGCACAGATCATAATGAATTATGAACTAACACTTGTAAAAGTATTGTGATCAAGATAATTGTGATTTCAAAGGGCACTTTTGTTTTTAGTTTACTAGCTTGATTGTTAAAAATAACTTATTTATGCAAGCATAATTGTTTGCTTTCCCTAAGTAAACATTTTACTAACACATAAAAGAGATTTCAACTTAAAAGTATTTTGCTAATATTGTTCAGTGACCCAACTACATACAAATTATTTTACCTTAGATAAAAGATTTCTTTCAAATGTTTTTTATAATCAACTGTTAGTTAAGTAACACTGTCTAAATCAATGAAAGATGTTTGAAAGAAAATTGAAATTAAACAATAAACCAGATACAGAAGACCCATGTTTCATCTACATAATTGATGGAGGAAGGTCATTGGTTAAAAAAAAATAAAGAAACTGCTTGGCTGGCCCTCATAGGTTAAAACATAGGTGGGAGAAGTAAACAGAACAGAATGCTGGGAGGAAGAGGAAGTGAGCTCAGACTCGACAGCTCTGCTCTGGAGCAGAGACGGCATGCTCCCATCTCCAGGGCGGACGCGAGAGCTCTGCTCTCTGAGGCACACGCGGTGAAGCTCCGACCCAGGATGGACGTAGGCTAGAATCTCCCTGGTAAGCCACCTCGTGGGCTACACTAGAAATGGGCTAGTCCAGGTGCGAGAGTTAGCCAAGAAGAGGCTAGATAGAAATGGGCCAAGCAGTGTTTAAAAGAATACAGTGTCCGTGTAATTATTTCGTGGCATAAGCTAGCCAGGTGGCCTGGGTGCTGGGGACGCAGCCCCACCGCTCTTATCACTACACATAATAAGACACCAAATATTCAGAAAAAACTGAATTGAAATTTGCCAATTTTTGCCAAGTTCATTTTTATTTATATGTGGGGTGGGGTATTCATGGCACAGTGTATTGTTAGTAGAGTTTGGAAGAGCCCTCTGTGAAGTCTGTTCTCTTCATTCCTCACTCTTGCTAATATAGAAATGGAAGTCGCCATCAGGGAGTTTCCAAAACGCCAAACAGCTGCCTAGCAAGTGCTCCACCATCATGCTTTTCTAATTCCGTATCACAATCTCCAAAAAGATTCAGAACCATCTTCTACTCACAAAAGTTTGGAGGCATTGCTAGCCCAAAACCCTGAGTGGGGGTGCACCCAGTCACTGGACATATAATTTGTAAAGGTGTGAACTTTGTTCACTTCTAAAAGTGCAGGTTGCAAGGCTTCTGAGAGCAATTAGATTATTGTCTCAGAGTTCACGAATCCCTGGCCATAAGATCCCAGCTCTATCTTTACACAAATCTTGGAAATGTGATATTTTACATTTCAGATAGAGCTACCAAGGCCTAGGACTTGAATAAGGTCACACAATCAGAACCACCAGGGAACCAAGAGGGCCAGTAAGAGGCAGAGAAGAACACATCCTTTTTGGTATTCATTTTGGCCTTTTAGTAGGACAGTTTTCTCAAGCTTAAGAAAATCCAAAATTAAAGTAGAAACATGAGACATCAGCATTTCCAATCCAAATAAGAAACATTTATTTTGAAATACCCATTATTTTTACTGCTTTGCTTGAAGTGTGAATGAAACATTGTGCTGATGGGAACATAAAATATTGGTATTTAAGTCCATTTCATTGAGTTTTAAATAATGTTACTGAAAAACTGTTATATTTTATTGATTGCAATATTGGACAATAAACATGCATTCTAAAAACCTATGCACATGTTGATTTTTATTTACAATGAAGTATTTGGCCTCACTTAATAATCTACATTTTCATAGTAAAACATATTTAAACATAAATTTTTCCCAAAAGATTTCTTACACCATGAGGCTAAGTTTTCTAAATGTTCTTTCTTAAATGGGGTTGCCTTTTAATGGAACATTTTGGTCTTTTACCACAGTCTGAGTCCCCTCACTCCCAGTGCCTTCAAGGAAGAGAGAGACTTTCCATGATGCCCATTGCTGGACAGGAACAGCTATTGTAATAGGAGCGGCGAGGCTGCATCCCCAGCACCCCGGCCGCCTGGCTAGCTTATGCCCCGAAATAACAACACACAAATTGTGTTCTTTTAAACACTGCTTGGCCCATTATATCTAGCCTTTTATCAGCTAACTCTCGCACCTGGACTAGCCCATTTCTAATAAAGTTTGTAGCACTAAGGTGCACTTACCGGGAAGATTCTAACGTACGTCCATCCTGGGTCGGAGCTTCATCACGTGTGCCTCAGAGAGCAGAGCTATCGCGTCTGCCCGGGAGAGGGGCGCATGCTGTCTCTGAGCTCACTTCCTCTTCCTCCCAGCATTCTGTTCTGTTTACTCCTCCCACCTATGTTTTAACCTATGAGGCCAAGCAGTTTCTTTATTACTTAACCAATGACCTTCCTCCATCAAACAGCAAAGAGGAGACCCCAGAGCAAGAGCTATCATGGTGGAGAATGGACAAGGAAAGCAAAGAGGTGGCCCCAGAGCTTTGTCTTCCTTTCAGAATATAAGACAGTGAGTGAAATTTCTTTATCCCATCAATTCTTACTCTCAGGGTGATCCTAAATAGGTCTATTTCAGAAATATAAACAGAAAGATCTCGCCAAACCATACCTTGTTTCAGCTCCATGATATACTTAAGTTATAGTCAAATATTGATTTAGTTATGAGTTCTAGGTCTTATAAAAGCAAGAATTCAGTCACTATTCTGCAACAAAGAGAGACTTTTCTTCATCTATGCATCTTCCCAACAATAACAAGAAAGCAATAGACCAACCTTGTCTTAGCAGGCATGGGGATTGATAGTCATCTCTTTGCAGAGGTAGAGATATCTAATGATAGGGTTTTTCCACTACTGTAAGTAAAAGAAATTGTAATTGACCACCGTGTTTTAAGATGGTTGGTTTGATTCACTGTTCCAACAACTGACCTTGTCCAATGTTTGCTTTCAACGGGACTCCTTATGCTGGAGGAATTTTCTGAAAGTTATCATTGACCTTACCTCTCCCTCCTTATCTGTAAGACTGTGCCTATTGTTGTAGACAAAACTGATAGCCAATAAATTATGTGGGCCATGCTTTCCTCTAATGGGAATACTAGTAGTATTTAACTCAAAAGTTAGCTTAATTGACATTTAATCGACTCTTTCAGTTCGCCTGCTACTGTGGGTACCTGGCAGTATATTAAATGTTAGTCAATATGCTAATAGTCCAACTTGACAAAGTAAAAAAGTATGCAGCATGTACTTCGTGGGATATTCCATGAAACAGAAATAGATGGTTTGCCACGATAGTACAGTTTTGCGTGTGATTTCTTATCCTTTGTTACTAGTCCCCTACCTCTTCGCTTCAGATTTTCACTTTGGAATCTTTTCCTGAAATTGGGTAAGAGTCCTTTAAGCTTTTCTCAACTCTGCACTGTTGTACATTGCCGGTAGAGGGCGCCGGCGTGACATTGGAGGAGAAAAGACCTTTCCAGCTGGCGCCTGCTGCTGTAGCTGGTCAGTAGGGCCGGTGTGCAGACGGGTGTTAATTCCTGCTGTAGTCTCAAAGCTGCCCTCCCTCTACACTTTCACAGTCCCCGTCCAGCCTGGCCACCCAGTCCCACAGCTCTCCCAGTGAAGACACCACACATTTGTTTTGCCACCTCTTTGTACACCTGCAGTTGCAGACCATAGAACACCTTCTTGCCTGGAGACTGGATCAGTCAGATAGGTCTGTCTGGGCCGCAGCCTTGTCTACTGCCTCCACTGTAAGGAACATCTGGAACGCAGGCACTGTAAGGTTCCCTTCCAACTGTAATCTTCCTGATTACCCTCCTTTAGGCCAAGCACACATTTTACCTTTTCTCTTGGTTTAAACCTGGTTCCCTTTCTTGCTTCACAGCTGTTTCTAAAACAGTTTCTCCTGTTGAAAACACTAGCGCTTTTCTCCAGGTTGGCCTCTGGGTAATACAAATAGCTAGAGAATCAACCAAGGAAATAAGTTTTATTTATAGGCCAAGTATGCTCTTTCACTACAACCGAACTCTCACTTTTTCTGAGTGTTTTCATCCATGGCTCCTTTTAATTCACGGGTGAAGAAACCTGAGGTGATAGTCTTTGGTATCTTGCTGGAGGCTGTGAATTGGTTTTGTTGTCATTGTTTGTTTTACGCTCACCTTAATAGCTCCTTCAGTATTCAATCAAAGTGATTGCTATGTAAGTATACCATGAATTTTCATAACTATCACTTATGATCAGAACACTTTTTTGGCCATTCTCTTCTACATTGTTGGTGTTTCTGCTGTGTCCGATGATCCTTTGTTCACTTTTTCTCTTTGAATGTGAGAATCTTCTTTTGCTGAATACCCACAGCTCATGAAAAATTGTATGTGGCATCAGTCCAGAGAGATCTTCCTCCTGAGGAGACAGGCAAGCTCTAATCTCTATGGCAAGTCTAGACGACATGGAGGGAGACAGAAGGCAAACAGCTGAGATTTCTCCTAAGACCTAGAATCTGAGTCACTTTAAGTACTGGCCCTCTTCAGGATGAATGCTGTTATCATTTCTGGTCTGAGCAGGAAGAGTAAAAGCCACAGTCCCTGGTGCCAAAGGAGGACTCAGGAGGCTAAAGGTGGAGAGTGGGTGTAGCTATTCATCCATCTGGTCTAACCAAGCAGGAAGAGGAAGAGCTACAGCTCCTGTGGCCAAAGGAAAACTTCATTTCCAATCCTTGCTCTATCAACCTTTTCAAACCTGAGAAAATGCTACAGGGTCTATCCTTCTGCTTCCGTCTCCAGAGTCCTGAGGTGACAGATGTGTGTTGCCATAACCAGAGTCCTGGGGTGACAGGTGTGTGTTGCCATACTCAACACTGGACCCAGCATTCACTGTTCTGTATCCTCTTACAGACATTTGTGACAGTTGGTTCATTTTATTTATTTATTTTAGGTTGTTTTTTTTATTTGTTTTTTGTTGTTGTTGTTGTTGTTGTTTTATCTTGTTTTATTGTTGAGACATGTGTGGTCTCATGTAGCCCAGGCCTACCTTGAACTCTCAACCCTTCTGATTCTATCAGCCTTAATGGGATGGCTACCATGCCAGGCTCTGTTTTATCCCTACCATAGTGTAATAGCTACTTGAAAAGTCCAAAAAGAAGGACGGTCAACACTTAACCCCTGGCAGCTAGCTGTAAACTTGGCCTCCCAGATGAATAAGGTCTGCATAGATCCAAGCCAGTCAAGGATCTCAGCAGGACACTATCCTGGATTTAAGACCCTAACTCTAATAGCAAGCACCTTTGTAGGATAAAGAAAGGGTGATTTCAGATGCAGTCAAATAAGGTAAGAAACCCATTTACAAGTGAAGTTGGATGCAGAAATCAGAATTATTCAGTCACAGCCAAGAAACACCTGCAGCCTCCAAGACCTGGGAGAAACAGAAAAGGATTCTCTCTGTAGCCTTGTGAAGGGAACATATCCCTGCCAACACCTTGGTTTTGGACATCTGGCCTCCAGAACTGTGTGGGAATGCATCTCAGCTGTTTAAATTCACCAAGTGTGGGTAATTGGTTGTGGCAGGCCTAGGAAACTAATATAAATAGAATCCCATTAACTTCCTGTCTTTCAGAAGTCCTCCAAAGTCTCAGCACCACCCATAGTAGACCCACGGTCCCACGTGAGTCTCAGCTCTGCAGCACACCCTTCTCATTGTGTTTCTTCTGACTGGGACAGACACACCACTCGCAGTCTGAACTAAAGTTTTTTTAAACAGTATTTAATATTTAACTTAGTCTCTCTTCAACCTTCCCTGGGCGTCCAGATTCAGTCTGGATTGAAGAGAAATCATTCAACTATGAGAAAAGAGATTTAATTTCAGTTCTTTGACACACACAGTGTGCTTTCCCTGGATACAGCAGGGGAGAAGCAACTGCATTTTAAATGAAAGCCAATCAAGACCGATAGGTTTGACAGGGTACTCATTCAGGTTCAGTGATCCCCACACCATTTCATCCATAAAGGTGTGTATACGCGTATATATATCTTAAGGTTCTAATTTCCCCACTGACATTGTTTCATAAAATCCCTCCAGAAATATCTGATATGCATTTTAATTTTACTTAGACTCAAAATTTTTTTTTACTTAGACTGAGTCCCCCTTATAACATTAATTTTTAACTCTAAACCTTCAGAGACAGAAGTGTGCTTTACAAATGTCTTTTACTATTTCCTTCTCCAGCAAAAGTCATGTGCTTCTGCTGAGGAAAAATTACATATGTAAATGGGAAGAGGGCATTTGAAGTCAGACAGCACCTTGGAATAGACTGGGCAGTCACATGGGTTTTTCTTCATTAAGACATTTTAAAGTTTAGTTCTCAGTGTGAAGATAATTTAAATTGAAGGAATTTTTGTACCTTGCAACTGCTCAGACCTCTGTGCATGCATGAAGCTTTACAAATGAGAAGCTGTGTGGCTCATCGGTGAGAGGAAGGTGCTTGGCTCCAAAGCAAGGGAACACGGCTTAAGCATCTCTCTTTGATGTCACAGCCAGAAAATTGGGCATTAAAAATGAATAACACTGCAACTATAAGAAAAATTAGATCAACTAAAATATAATTTAATGAATTCCTGTGTGATAAGACATCATAGTTCAAATCATTTGGTATCAAAAGCTACCTTCTATCCCTTAAACTTAAAACAAAAGTTAACCAGCTCAAATCATGTGACTTCTGCTAAAACTTTTCAGGTAGTTCAAGCCCATGTTTATGTATTTCTCCAAGGAGTTCATCTATCCTTTCCCACGTCAATCATCAGCTAGTAATCTATACCTTTCTGTAGCAGTGTCTAAACTCCTTAACCTGTGAATCCCACTTCCCTACTGAGACTGCAAGCTCAAGGAAGTTAAGACTCTACCTTAAGCTACTTCTGTAACCTTTCTTTTAACAAATACCCATTTTCTTTCTAAATTCAAGTATGTAAACTAAAACAAATAGATCACCTATATATAGTTTAAGAATTTTAACTGTCTGATGCTACAGAAAAGAAAACCATACACCCATGCTCTCAAAAGCTGCAACAGGTTCCCAGTGCTTAGACCTCAGGCATTAGAAGATTTGAGTCCGTAGGCAAGTGCACATGCTTTCAGCCACACTTCCTTTCCAGCTCCCTCCTTGCTGGTGTTTGCCTTCCTTATTTAACATAGCTGTGAAAGTATGTTTGAAAATGGTTGACAAGACCCGTCCTCAGCAACCTATCTCCTCTGTCATCAAGTTTGTCTCAGCTCAGAACTGGCAAACTGTGAGTAGCTACCACTCTGGGCACTAACATGTGCTCCAAATACTGTTCACTCAGATAAATACAGACATAGCATAGATGCAGGTGAATGTGTGCATATTTCCTATCAGTGGCCTTAAATTTTAATAATATTAGTCTTGTTATGAGGATATTTAAATAAGTCTCTCATTGTCATAGAATAGCTAAATAAAGATATAAAGATTAAGCTAAGATGCTCCCCAAATTCACATATTCTGCATCAAATCACAAGACTATCAAGTTTTTATATTTCAAAGGATAAAAATGTATGATGGTACCTTTGATCCTTCTAATCCAGAAGCATGAGCAGATGGATATATGTGAGTTCTAGCCAGCTACCTAGTGGGACAGTTTGTATGAGAGACAGAGAGAGAGAGAGAGAGAGAGAGAGAGAGAGAGAGAGAAGAGAGAGAGAGACAGAGAGACAGAGAGACAGAGACAGAGACAGAGAGAGACAGAAACAGAAACAGAGACAGAGAAAAATTTAGAAAGATCAAACTAGACTGAACTAAGCCTAGGGACCATTATGTAAAAAAAATCACTTTTAATTAATCTAATTATTAATCTATAAATCACAGATCAAAGACTCTAAACAATAAGAGAAGATTACCATGAGCAATTGAAAACAGGTTGTCAGGAAAATGAAAAGTCAGAACATAGGGGAATGCTCTGAGAAAGCATTGGGAGGAGTGCATACATAGACAAGATGAGCAACCCATAGCAGTCAGCCTTCCTCTGCCTCGAGTGTGCTGTAATTAAATTATGTAATACTTTGAAAAGAGACTTTGCGAAAGAGCGTGGTTATCAGCCAATGATGTAAGATAGATGGTGTGGCGATAGTCACTAGTGAGGATTTTGACTTTTTGCAATACGGCTACCAAACTATGAATGTAACTGTAGTTACGCTAGCCAATCACTAGCCACTTCATTTCAGTATCCTGTGCAATAGACGTGGAAACATGTTTTTCTATTTTGTTGCTGATGGTGTGATGGAACTTTCAGAGGGAAAGAGACCAGTGAAGTGACAGACAACCCTCATGCCTCAAACCCCAACTAGCATTGAAAGAAGGTAGTGACACTCTTTCCAAGAGACAGAGTTATGGAAAATGACTCTTCAGCCCAGTCTTCCATCGCACAACACATCAGCCATGGAAGACTCTTGAAATCCTCTCTGCTTCAGTATCTAAATTGATTCCAACTCTCCCAGACTGAGACCCTCCTCAGCACAAAGGAAAAGCTGAGCTGGGTAAGCTGTGAGCCAGTGCTTACACTATGTGTTGGACATGTGTGTGGTCTTCTCCCGATCACCTTATTAAACACTCAGTCACACATTTTAGGGGACTGAAAATTTAAAACTTCACTTATCGTTTTTTCTCTCAACTATGCTTTAAAAACTCTTCAAAGGGAATATATTGCAACACTAGTGGATAACACAAACATCAATGTCTCTGCTTAAAACTATCCACGGATCTTTTAAAGGGCTGAAAAACTAACCACATTGTGGCTTGATTAGGCTAGAAAATTTGGGGTGAAGCTCCAACATATTTATTCACTCAAATTAACTACAATACCTACTAAATTTAAGAAAGACTGCTTTAATTGAATGGAATGCTTTATTAGTCAAGATTCTTTGGGAAAATAGTACCAACAAGATACATTAATAGGTAGATGATAGATAGTTACTAAATTCATAGAGAGATAGTTGATAAATACATAGGCAGATAAATGATTGATAATATACCGATGGAGGATTGAATGGGTGATCAACTATACATAAGATAAGTAGACAGAGGAGAATGGAATATGATAGAGGAATTATTACTGGAACTGTTTCACATGGTTATGGCAGCCAAAAAGTCAGTTCAAGACTTGATATCAATGTTTATAATTTTCTCTTCCTCTCTTTGTCCCTCTCTCTTTCTAAATCTTCTTTACTTCCCGTTGGTATATTAAACTTGAAGATAAGAGTCGATATGTGGAAAAAGTAGTCCAACAAAGTCTGTCTAGAAAAACATGAAACCTCTGCTGTGTTTTAGATAATCAGACAAAGAACCTTGCCAGAGAGAGCTTCTCTGGTTGGTTCAGTTCAGATGGAAGAGGTTAATCTGCATTTTTCAAGCATATACAAGACAATATACTTGGTCAGTGTATGATTATCACAGATGAGGAAGGAGAGAATTAGATCTTAAAACTTTGTTCTGTCTAAACTTTTCTAGAAATATCTTCTGATTTTGTTCTACCGTGTACTTCTGGCATTCTTTCTTTTTGTCAAGCATCTTAGTGGTGATCACATTGTCTTTTTTTTTTTTTGGTAATATCTTTTTTGAATTCTGCCTATGTATTGCAAGCTTCTTGCTTATTCAAGCCTATTTCAAACCCATGACATAAGATTTATCTCCCTCTCAAAAGCAACTATTTTCTCAGTGTCTACGCCTAACATTCTTATGTGATTTATCATTCCTGCTTATTTGTATTTTATAGCAGAATTTAATATTCTCAAAGAATAATGCACATACATACTGCAAAATCATTTGCATATTTGAAGGAAGGGACTTTATTGTAGAGGTGAAAGAGACCTGTGCTGTTTTCATTACTCTCTTTGGATAGCCTTATATATTTTAAAGGAAAATATAACTGTTATGTGTAACCTTTGCACAAGACTGCTGTTCAAGGAAGAAATGCTGTAGGCAAATCAAAGAAATTCACATTGAAGAAAGGCAATGAGCTAAACATTAAAGCATGAAAACTACATCTCAAGAATGGAATGACCCAATTCCAACAAAATTTTAAAGCTAAGCAAAAAAGTCAAATAACGCACTTTGCAAAACCTGGCATATCTAAATTGAAGGATAATTATCCATTGTAAGAGTTGTGGTCTCCAGTGTTTTCGCCCCTTTCATCAATCACACACTGAAGTAGCATTTCGGTCATCAGAAGCAGAGATATATGCTTTATTGAGTACATTAGCATATTTGTGAATGCAGTTAAATACATCATACAAAAGCATTGATCAGAGATGGAAAAATGTCTCAGTGGTTAAGAGCATTTTCTGCTTTGCCATGGGAGCAGAATTTGTTCCTTAACACCCATTTTGGGTAGCTCACAAGTGCCTATAACTCTAGTTTAAGGGAATCCTTTATTGAAAAGTGCCTACATATGGGATACATTTATATAAACACACATAAACACCAAACAAGTACACTTAAATAAAAACAATAAATAAATATAAAACACATTATTTTAGTTATCATATCCACACATAGAGAAAAAAGCAAACAAATACCTTTTATTTTTAATTGACATGTAAAATAGTATAAAAATTCAGTGTATAACAAAATTTAATATAATATACATGATAGGCTGAAAAATCAAGTGATTTAGCAGATGCATTACTTTGTATATTTATTATGAATATGTGTGTATATGGTGAAAACTCTAAAATTTACTTAACAGATTTTACACATATAATATAGCATATTATTACTTATAATCAACATGATGTGTTCCAGGTTTCTCAAAGCCAATTTCTGTTTTGTTTTGTTTTGTTTTCTTTCTTTCTTCCTTCTTTTCTTTCTTTCTTTCTTTAAAATTTTTTGATACAGGATTTTTCTGTAGCTTTGGAGCCTGTCCTAGAACTAGCTCTTATAGACCAGGCTGGCCTCCAACTCACAGAGATCCGCCTGTCTCTGCCTCCCGAGTGCTGGGATTAAAGGCATCTGTGACCACCGCCCAGCCAATTTCTGTTTTCTAACTAGCATTTTATGTCCCTTTCACCAACACCTGTCTCTCCAATTTCTTTTCCTCCCATCTTTTGATAATCACTGTTTTAATCTCAATCTCTAAGAGATCAATTTGGGCAAAATTTAACTTTTTGTGCCTGCCTTATTTCATTTAACATGATACTAGCATTCATTCATGTTGCCACAAAATGTCAGGAACACCTTTTTATAAGGTCAAATCCTCCATTGTATAAATATATCGGTTACTCTTTTGTAATTGTGATAAATGGCCAGGACTAAAATCAATTTAGAGAAGAAAGAACTTATTTAGGCTTATGGTTCCAGAGGGATAAGAGTCCATCCAGGTAGAGAAGCATAATAGAAAGCATCAGGCTGATGAGAGGAGCAGGGAACTAAAAAATCACACAAGATATATTCTCCACCAGGAACTTCTTCTCCAAATAGTACCATCTATTGTAGACCAATTATTTGCACCTATGGGGACATTCTTATACAAACTATAGCTGTATACATGCATTTTTTTTTTATCCATTGATTCCTGTGATGGCTGGTCTTAGTTGTCCTTTTGACTTGCGTAATCAGCTTAAACCCAAGAAGCTGGTCATAACTGTGAGGAATTTTAGTAACTGAATTTGAGGTGAAACCCTATCATAAACATGGTACACACTTTCAGATAGCATCCCGCATAAAAGAACATGGAAATTTTATGCATCAAGGTAGATATAGTTCTATTTACATTCTTCTACATGCCGACATCCCGTTATGCCAGCACCATTTTTGAAGATTCTTTCTTTATTCCATTTTATAATTTTAGATTCTTAGTCAAAAGTCAGGTGTTCATAGGTGTCTGGATTAATATCAGGGTCTTCAACTCGATTCCATTGGTCCGCCTGTTTATATTTGTGCCAATACCAAGCTCTTTTCATTACTATAGCTCTAGAGTAGAGCTTAGTCAGGGGTGGTGATGCCTTGGGAGGTTCCTTTTATGCACAGGATTGTTTTGTTTTTCCATAAAAATTGAGTATTATTCTTTCAAGGTCTGTACCTTTCTCAGACTAGATACAGTGTCTATATTTAATATGTTGTTATATTAATGCATCAATATATTAACATATAATATAATTCATATTAATATGACATGTTTAATGATTTATATGTTTTATACTAATATATCAGATAATATGTAACATATATATGATATCTATGTTGGTGTTCATGTTCATTAAGTCATTCTATCAGTTCTGTTCCTAGAAAACTCTGACTACTAATGTAATTCATTGATAGAACCTTAGACTGATTCTATAACCTGACTATTATGAATACTTAGAGAAAAACATGAAACATACATATATCTTGAGCAAATCCATGTGGGTGACATATACACAAGAGGAGGATAGCTCACTCACGTAGTGTTGCTTTTTTATTCTTTGAGAAATCATGATCCTGCTTCTTTAAATACCTATAGTCATCTGGGAATTTGCAATTCTTTTTTTCTGATAACTTCTGAAGTATGAGGTATTTCTTGTGATTTTAGCACACATGCTCCTGATGGTTAGAGAAAACGATGTTCTCCAGGCTCTCTCTAGTTAAATGATTGTGTCCTCAGCCAGGGAAAGCAATTTAGTTATACGTAATCATATATTTGATTTTGTTTTGTTTCTTGTGTTGGGGGGGGTCATGTCTAAAACACATTTGCCTAAACCACAATCTTTGACATTCACCCATGTTACCTTCTTATAACTTCATGGTTTCAGGTGCTATGTTTAATCCATCTTAGTTTATTTTTAATTTTCCCATTGTTCCATTTATTTGTTTGTTGTACATGTGTATGTGATTGTGTCTTTATTCAAAGTTTTATTAAATAATATTTTTCAGTATGTAAATATTTATTTTATTGATTTAACTTACTACTAAGTTATTTTTGTATGCATTGTAAATGGGACCTTTAAAGGGGCTTATTTCACTTTAAGTTTGTGTGTGTGTGTGTGTGTGTGTGTGTGTGTAGAATATGTGCATGTGAGAGAAGGTGGTTGTCAGAAGAGGAAGCCAGGTCTCCTAGAGGTAGAGTGACCAGCAGTTACTATCAGTCTGGGTAAAAGTCAAATTCTTCCTATTGTGCAATAGAAGCTTACCCACAGGGGAGGGATAGGGAGAAAGCTGAGAAGCCTGAGTTAAAAGAAAAATGCAGGGGAGGTCTGCCAGTGTCAAGACACGTGTCTGCATAGATTCCAAAGGGGATGACTCCTGCTACCAGAGCTCCTGCTTTGTGTGTTCTGAAGCTGCATGCTTGTGCAACTCCGCATTAGGTGTAATAAGGCTCTATTCTGTGCAACTGTTTACAACCCTGTGGAGCACAAGAAAGTTCTCTCCCTAGCCTGTACCAAGACCTAGAAGAGTCAAGGAGACCAGTCCTTTCCCCCCGCCTTTCCAAATGAGGAGATTGGGCTGGAATCTTGAGAATCATTACTTACACATAGCAAAGAAGCTTTATACATTTCCACATAATGCTTCAGGGTTTTTTCTTATATCTAAGGCCAAAAGAAATATTCTCTCACTCACAATGATCTATCTCCTTTCCCAACAATATTTGCACAATTGGAACCTAGTCCTGCTCTCTTTTCTTTCCCAACATAATATTTGTATTGATTATTTGAGAATTTCCCATAATGCATCCTGATCACACTCACTTCTCAGTCCTCCCAGCCTCACCCCATATAATTGTCCAATCTGTGTTGCCCATAAACTCAACGGAGCATGGTAACACACCCAATTGCCAGCCTCTTAGAGAAAACTGAGTCCTCCCCCGCCCCTTCTGTACCAGAAGACATCTATTATAGAGAGCTACAATTCAGCATCCTTGTCACAGTTTATAACAGTTCTTTCCCATGGCTCCTAAACTCTTTCTTTGAGGGAGATAAGTGGGGTACAGTGGGGGAGAAGGGTTGTCAGAGAAGCCTTCGATGTCTCTCATTCTCAACTGTGAATCTGTAGGAAGCTTCCTTGCCTTTTGCAGTCAGCAGCAGCACAGATCATGGACTTTCACATGGTTTCCTGTTAGTTACTGTACAGTAATGGAGACTACGGGGCTGGCATATGTGGTGCTTTTCCTTATAAAACCATTGAAAAGAGGTTTGTATTCATAAATACTACGGAATTAGTACAGAGTTGCTGCGGGTGCACATTCTGCTCCTTCAGCTAATAGCCTATAAGATGCCAGCCCACTGGGGTGCGGTCTCTTATACTTTAAAAAGGAGTGGAAACTGTGCGCTCTCCCTCTTGCTTCCAGCTCCCATTCCGGCTGTTAGACTCTCGTTTCCTGTTTGCGACTAGACCACTGTTGTTTGCGACAGTGACCTGTAAGTCTTCCCCCTCAAATAAATCACCCTTTTTATTATCCATAATTCTTAACCGGTGTGGGATTGTTTTGCAGCTTCACCGAGTAGAGAATTAATTTGGAAGTTCTGTATGATAAAAACAACTATTCAATTATTTCAAGAAAGTTAAGTTTTAAATATTTTAAGTCAAATCTATAAAGAATTTTACTCTTATAACAAATAACTACATCACAAAATAACTATTGTAAGTTGTATCTGTAATGGCACAATTTAGTTCTTTTTCTTCAACAACCTAACAGCCACAGAGTTAGAGGGAGAACTTTGAGTATTACAAAATACTGAACTCACAACTATTTCGAGTGTGTGAAATGCCACAATTCTATTTTATTTTTAAATTCATTTATTTACATACATTTGTTTGCCTGATATATGTATGTGTACAACACACACACATAGGAGCCAGCAGAGGTTAGTCAACAGATGACATTAGATCTCTTAGAACTGGAACTACAGGTGGCTATGAGCTGCAATGTGGGTGCTGGGAAAAGAAGTTGAGTCTTCTGCAAGGGCATTGGATGCTATCACCTAATGAGCCATACGCACAGCTCCAATCTTACAAGAATTATAGGCAATGATAGTGGAGTATGTAGGCAAAGAACCAAATTATCTGTTTCAGTGTTTACTACTGAGGAGTCTGTGTTAGTCACAGTTGAAATTGAGGTCACTGAATGCCACACCGGGAAGAGACCATCACATGGCTGGAGTTCACTGACATAACCAGTATTCACACCAGCTCAAATAACACGGTATTTACCCACAACAAAAAAGAGAGAAGGAGGTAAGGATCAGCATCACGATGCATTTACTCTACATATCTAGTGGATATCTTCTGTGGCCTTCACAGAGCACAATTCAGACCATGATAGGAGGAACTATAATCCTTTTACATGTGTCTGAATTACGAATAACTGAGATCATACTGAGGGCCTTTAAACAAAGGACTGTACATTCAGCCTGACACAGGGAGGAGAATTTCCCCAGACAGTGATGACCCTAATACAGCCTCTAAAGACAGTTTCCCTTAGTATGGAAGTGTACCAAGCCAAGACATCCTCAAGCAGCAGAGTAGATGTCAGCATATTGTCTACAAATGACTGCCTTTCTCAGCGATATCTTTCCTGAACAAAACTTCAGCTGGATTCCAGTACTCTATTCCTTGGCTTGACTCCGCATTGTCTGCTTCACAGTTGTCTGATCTTTTATCACAGCTGCAATGAGAATGGTTTTGAAAATAAGTACTATTTTTATTCTCAAAAGTGAAGATAGTAAATGACAACCTCCCTGTACAAAATACATGAAACAATATCAGAGTAGTAAGCTATTTATCTCATCGAGAATACTATAATGCTTTTAAAGAGTGTTTCATTAAGCACATATAAGAATAAAATAACAAAATGGACAAAAAATCATATAGAATCCAAAAAGCAGTATATCAAGAAGGGGCAAAATAAATTTGGGAAACTGTCTGCTAGGAGTTCTATTGTAGCAAAGGGTGCTATTATATGCTTCTCTTTGAAAACATTTACAAACATACTTGTATTTTCTAATTTCTTCACGAGTAATACTCAGTATTATAAGTATTTTCATAATAGTCTATGCTATTACTACAATTTTTGAAAGATCAACAATCTACATAGAAATAAGAATGAAATAATTAGGCTGCCCATTCCACAAAATCCCACAGTACACAATCTTAACAAGACAAAGGTAGGATCTTTGAGGGAAAATTGATGTGCTCTCAACCAATCCAGAAAGACAAATAATGCAACTGCCATTCTGTATGAATAGGCACATTTCAGTAAGACCCAAGATTGAGGAAACCTGACTTCATTTCCAGTAAAGTATTTATCATTACTATTGAAATCCTTGTAAGTTATATCAGATGTTGGAAACCATATCAACTTTCCAGAAGATATTTTCCACTCTGGTGGGGAAGGCATGGCAGCAGGAACAGGAGGCCATCTGGTCGTGTTGTTCCTGCTTTAAGAATCAAAGGGAGATGAGTTCAACTAGATGCTCCAGAATTCATTTCCTTTTCTTTTCCTGATAAATAAATACCTAGAACTGATTGTTCCTTCAGCAGTTCATGTTTTCTGGCAGAGATCTGGACCCATGTTCTTCCCTATTGACAATTCAGCTATGCACACTGCTCTCCTAAACAGACAATTGAATCTTTGTATTGCCTACACATCATTCCAGTTTCTCACTCAGTTCATGTTTTGAGCACATTCTATTTGTCAAGGTCTACATTAAAAGTGTTACTTGGATTGTCCATGTACAGATGGCTCAGATCTCAATGATATTAAGTAGGTGTCTTTATTGTATTTGCACAGTGTGAGTCTCCTTTGAGGATCTGCCTCCACACTTTGCTGTGTGAATACATGAGTATTCAGAGCCAAAGCTGTCAGGTTAACACTAAAATATAAAATCAGTTTCAGAAGCCAAATAGCCAACTTGCACTAAAAATTCAAAGAATAAAAAAATGAAATAATTCTTTTGCATAATTCTTTAGGATTATTTCATAATCCCCTAATAGTGATAAGGAAAAGCATATTGGAACATTTAAATCAGCTTAACTTACTTCAATAAGATATTCTAAGTATTTTTTCAGGAAAGTCTCATTCTCTCATCTGGAATGATCACCTTCCATTTTTGGGGCCATTCTTGCTAACATGGAACTGCCTTGTAATGTTTGAGGAGCCTATATGCTCTTGGACCAGGGACGATGGCTTTGGGCTTCTGTTGCCTCTAGTGTATGTGAGTGCTGCTACCTGGCAGTCTCTAGGGACATAACTTCTGTCTGGCTGTTCATTCTCTTGCAGTTATGTTCTTATTCTAATTACTGAAACCAAGATGAGGAGGAGTAACTGTGAAGTCCAGTCAGATCTGTCCTTTAAGACCTGAGAACTGCCTCCTACCTCTTGCTCATGATCATTGTGCAAAAAGTACTTGTCTCTATATTAAACCTACTGTACTATCTGTTCCACCTAAAAAGTGATGACTGGCATTTAAACCAGAACAAAGTCTTCAACTATGCAAATTTGTGTAATATTACACCAAGTATTACAGACTATATTCCATTATTAATCTTCCACCAACCTATGTAGTCTTCATTTATAGTTTATGCATCCACTTCTCTCCTAGGCTAAGAAGAGAAAGAAGAGTTGCGATAATAAATGTATGACTACATTCCTCTCATCTACTTTTTCTTCTCTCTTCATTTATTCTACAAAAGTTCTCATCTTGTTAGACATATGTTCTATCTATTATGACTGGAGAGGTAAACCACAAAGAAAATTTCTGAGCAGTCATGAATCTTAATTACAGAAATGGAAAAAAAAAACAAGTTCTTCTGTACACGTCAAGAAATGAGTTGTTTGAAGGAAAATGGAGTACAAAATGACGAGAACAAATGTGGGCCGATGCGTGGAAGAGTTTTTTGATGAATACCATTTGCAAGTGCAAACCTGCATATTTTAAAGTTGGCTTCCTTTCTACAGAGTGCTTTGAGTCAGAGGGAACAGTGATTGTTAAAGCCCCAGTGTAGACTGATGGGGAAAGAATAAGACAGACAGTACCTAGAGTGAGTGTGGAGGGGGAGGGCTGGGCATGGATAGAGAGGTCAAGAGAAAACAGCTTGAGAAGTCTTAGCAACCTCTGGATTTATTTGAGTATCAGTGCCATGAATGACTTGAATGTGAGTCTAACAGAAAGTAACTAGAGGAGACAAGGCACTCATATTTTCCAGAGTGCATGCAATGAACACTTTCACCATTGGACTATACTGCATCTGGGATACATACTAATAGCAGGGACTAAAATGTCTGACAAAATCATGAATTTATAAATATTAAAAGACTACTGACACCATGGACCCAGATAAAAGAGACTAGAGCTTGAAGCATGGGAATATCAATAGTTTAGTTTTTGGGGAAAAAAAGCACCATATATCCTTTAAGAAAACAGTAACTTATAGGTAATTTATCAAACCTGGAGATCTGCGTAGACATAGGAAATATCAGCATAGAGGATTGGATGGTGCTAGCTCTGGAGAAAGTATAGAATGTTCAGAAAAGAAGTCCTAGAGCTGGACTCAAACGTGCTCTGGTGTTCCTGAGAAGAAACCAAATAGACGAAGAGTGCCTAGGGAGGAGCATCTATAACGTCAGGGGAAGTAAGGAGCACAGCAGAGCGAGGCAGTCAAATCCATTAATGATGTTAGATAACCTGAGTAGGCAGACAAGAAGTCACCTTGACAAAGGCGTTTTTAGACTCATGAAGATTAAAGTCTGATTGGAGAGCATTAAAGAGAGATCTGGGAGAAAGTCTGCTTAAAGGCATTTATTTCCACATCCTCCCAGTACACTACTAAATGTGTGAGATGGAACTTTTGTAAAGGCATAAGCTACAAGGACAAAGGGTGTAGAAGAGGAGATGACAGCAGAAAAACCAAGTCAACAAAGTTTTATCATCCGGTGAGAAATGCACTGGTAGTAGCTGACTCATTAGACCAGATACGAGCAAACCTGTCCTTGAATCAGGATGCTAAAAGGATGAACCTGGATTTTTCTCTTAAACTCCTAGAAGCACACATTTGCTTGGCTCGCAAAGGTGAGAGGGAGTGAAACAATAGAGCTGAGTGAAAGCCTGTTATGTCTGCCATGAGCCAGGCTTTCCTTCCCAGTTCTGTGGAGAAAGGCAAGGGGCTGTCTAGTCTCACCCTGGACTAGAAGATGGCTCTTTGGATAAGTTTGACAAATTAAAATGTTTTAAACATGGACATGTCAGACTCTAGTGAAGGAAAAGGTAGGGAAATTATGGATAACAGAGGTTTCAAGCACTTTTTAAAAAATAAAATACACCCCACACCCTATGTCCTTGTTTATTTCTCTTCTTTACCATTACAAAGATGCCTGGCCGGTTGCTACCTGTGTCTTTGTATGGGTTCTCACCTGGTGGAAGCACCCAAAGGCTATCGTAGTTTAGTTCTCTATGTCTTTTTCAGCATCCTCTTTGCTGACGTCATTCAATTGTGTGACAAACAATAATAATTTATTCTCAGATTGTGTCTTCATTTCCTGTGTTTTGTAAAGTCCTCCTTTAACTTTACCCATGAGATCCATCATATGTACAAAAAACAAAGGAAGTCAACAAGCACTTGAGATTAAAATTTCCTATTCTTTCACACTTTGTCTTGAATAGAGCATGAAGACCATGACGACGATCATGCAGTGAACCAAGCTTTGCCTTTGCTGCACGCAGAACAGCTCTGCTTTCTGTCCTTGGTTGTGCTGGGTGTGATGTTTAGCAAAGTAGGAATTTCTGATTTGAAAAACATATGGTGCGCTATGATGGAAATGAGGTCTGACATCCCGGCACATGCATCGAGGTGTTTAATGATGTTGGATGACATAAATTAACAAAACTTCAGATTTCCAAATCATTACTTAGATTCAAGGCGGCAGAGTACCACCTGTTTATCACGTTTCCTACACATTGTTATCAGATTCACATATTAACTGTTCTTTCTAAACAAATTATCCTAGGACACCTTCAGAATCCACTGCACAACACTTTGGAAACCAATCACATAGACACTGGAGGCTGGCAAATCCAGACATCAGTGAATTACAAGTGTTCTGCATTGCTCCTTAAATTGTTCTATCCATAATCGGTACACAATTCTACTGACTTATAGTTAATACCATTTCTGTCTTAGACGCTGTTGTCTATGTTATGGAAAGCAACAGCAGGAATGTCCACAGCATTTGCCTGTAAGTTAGGAAGTATTCACTCTGCTTTACAGAGTGCTCTTTGGAGGCCATTCATTCTTTCTCTTTGTAAAATGTAACCTTAACCTTGTGATATTTCAAAATATGCATAAAATGGAAGATGGCATCTCTAAAAAAGCTTCTGGCAACTCCTTTTTAAACAATTACTTTATTTACCTGTCACTTTGTCTATCAGCTCTTCACACACAGTGGTATCCTGCTTAATTCAAGGCACATATATTCACTAACTCAGTCAAACAGGTATATTTTGAGGACCTCACATTAGCTTATCAGCCTTCAGTTTTTTAGTTATAGAAATATTCCCCCAGCAAAGTCAAAGCACAAGCGAGGGGCTGTTGTAGAACTGGTTATTCCTATCACTGATGCCATGTCCTGGGTTGAAACTCAGAAATCTTGTCTTCCCACTCAAATGCTTGCAAGTCTAAAAAGAGTGTGCTTATCTTTGAAAGGACGGAAATACTTCTCATAAGCAAACGCACACGCCACACATGCACACACATACACACGCACACATACACACCCCACAAACACACACATGTGCACACACAGACACACACACACAGACACAAAATGCTCAGAGTGTTCAGGGTGACATATAGTATACCTACAGTTAATATAGGAAGAAATAAGTGCACGTTTTCTTCAAAATATACTTTTATTCAAAGTTTGGTAGCCACATATGTTTAGTATAACTTTAATATCAAAACTCAGATGAATGCTATAATCAAACAAAAACAACCCATGAAAATCCTGGGTATATGTGATTACTTATGACATATAAGAATTAATAATTTAAATTGTGCTCATAGGACACAGAGATGAGTGCATAGGTAAAAATTTGTATGATGCTGAAGGCTCTCAGGAGCTCTGGAGTCTCACTACAAAAGCACCAGGATTCCATTGTCTGTATTTTTTCTTTCCTCAGTCTATAGTGATGTAAGGTGCTCTGAGAACTCAGAATGCTACCTACAGCAGGAAGGAGTCTCCTCGTACAAACTCTCTAAAAAATAAGCACCTGTCTTTATGTAACAATTCTGAAAGCATGTAACAACAGCCTTCCACATCCTTGTCTCCTGGGTTTCGGGATGTAAGGTCACAAAAGAGGGGGTTTCAGTCTGGAAATGAAGAGGAAATACCACTCCTAATGCTCACTTGGATACTGGAGTTGTAAACAGGAAACTTATTTTCATGTTCAGAAGACATTCAGGAGCCAGACTGATACTTTATCTACATGATATCTGACTAACTGCATCCTCAGAAGAGACTATAAAACTCCATTTGAGTCTGACATCCTCCCGGCTAAAGTGTTGAGTTTATCAAATAAACAAGAAGAAATCAATTACACTCCCATAGATACTGTTGAGTGGTTCTGAAGGATGAGTGGAGAAATGAGGATCTGACTTTTTTCACCTCTCCTTTTCAGAGATAGTCTAGGACCATGTCACCAGGAAGCAAAGCACTATGTTTTATTTCTCTATAAAATACTTCAGTAAGCAAACAAGACTACATTTCCACTTGTGATTTCCTTTTTATTTGTTGTCATTCATTGTATGTAGGATCACAAGAAAAGGGGGGGAGGAGTTAAAAATCAATAGAATGTTCAATTTATCTTCATATTAGATCTCTCCTCCTGAAGTACCTTGTGAAATAGGGATCATTCATTCATTTCTTCATTCATGTGTTCATTCGCATTGGGTTCTTCTGATCATCTTTTTAATAATTGTATTCTTTCTGCACTGAAGAGCACCCTGTGTAGCTATCAAGGCCAAAATGAAACCATGGGATAATTTCCATTGACTGCTGTTTAGACTGAACCTTGGGAGGTTGTGACTATGTCTTTGGGTCCTGATTTACTTTCTGTGGATATATTTGAATTGGACAAGCCATCAGTTCTTTTCAAGTCCAACCTAAGTGATAAGACCAGTAGGGATGCATTGTGTGCTTTTGGAGTTTATGAGAGCAGGATATTTCAAACATGCACATTCAGACTGTGAAGCCTTCAGTTGACCAGAGGTGCTGTGTGTATAATTGTTTTAATTAAATTTCACAGTCAAGCTATGCAATATGAAATGCATGTGGATGTGAATTCTTTGTTGCTAGGTGGGCTGGACTGCAGCAACTTGCTTTTTGGTTCAAATTTTTAATTTCCTCTTACCAATTTTACATGAGTTTTTAATGTCTGATCAAATATTTTTATGTTGCTTCTAATTTGGATACCATTGTTATTGACTTCATTTCCTTAGAAGCTTTCCCAGTTCTTTTTCATGAATATTAGCTGCAGATAATGAATGGGTTTCTGTTGTTGCTGTAATTATTGTTTTCCTTTGTTTTTACTTCTGAGCCTCTGCTATTTAACTCACGGTTTTATCTAATGAATCACTGTGTAATTATTAAAAAAAAACAATAAGTGCATTTTTAAGATGAGGGACTAGAGAGATGGCTCAGTAGTTAAGAGCATTGACTGTTGTTCCAGAGGAATGGGGTTCGATTCCCAGCATCCACATGGCAGCTCATATTTTAAAGATGATTTTTCCCTTAGCTCTTGTCTAGATGGTGTTTAAAGATTCAAGCTTTTGCTTGCCTCTCAAATTATTATCTTTGCAACTTTAAGTTAGGAAGGAACAGGTCCATACAGGGACCTCTTGGGCCTTTCTCTTTCCCTACTGTTTTTCATGTGTATGTGTGCATGCATGTAAGGAGGCATGCACATGTGCGCAAGGCCCTGTGGAAGCCCAGGAGTCACGCCTGTGGGGAACCATTCTCAGTACGTTTCGCCCTCTTTCACTGAAGTGTATTTCTTCATCTAACCCAAGGCTCATATAAATGGCTAGTAGTTCATTTGATTCCCAATACACTAAACACATCGTTGGATCTTGCTGCATGCAATATAGCAGGACATGCATCTTGGATGGTAGGTGGCTGTACAACTGAGCAGTTAGTGTAAATATATGTTCACTATGTGTCATAATCATTTGGAGGGTTAAAAATGACTTCCAAGATTGATGCAGAATATCACTTACTATAAAGGCGATGATATACATATTTTTCTTGACTCATATTTTTTATTAAAAAATTACTTTTTATTTTATATACCAACCACAATTCCCCTTCCCTCCCCTTCACCTGTCCCCCGCTACCTCCACTCCTTCACATCTTCCATCCACTCCTTAGATGGGGTAGGTCCTTTCTTGGGGAGTCAACAAGGTCAGGCATACTAATTTGATATCTTATCCAAGTATGAATGAGTAAGGCCCAGATACATGAACATGGGTTTTCCTTTGCACATTCTACCACGGATGCAGGCACGCAAATTTTTAAAACTCCAAAACAAAAGAAAATCACATATTAAGTCATGTGTGAAATCACTCATGTAGTTTTAGCAAAGCAAAGGGAGTGACTTTATAGGTAGCCTCAGCTACCAAGATTTTTATCTTGTCATCAAATGGGTTGTAGATTAATTACATGATGAGGCAATGCATGACTACCATGGCAGCTGACCAACTGTGATGAATGTTCATTTGGGCTGCCAGATTCCGAGTCCCCGCAATCATGAAGTTCTATTCAGTCAGGCAGCCAGTCTGCGCAATCCCTAGAACACACAGCATCTTTCTGTGAAGTTCAATTCACATGGAAGAACAGCCGATGCTTATGCTAAAACACAACAATTTATCCAGGATCAGCCCAAGAAACTTGTTTAATAGATGGGGAAAGCGGGTTGCGGAGAGTAGAAATAGAAGGAGCAAGTGTGCTGGATAGAGGAGCCTGACTAAAGCCTTGCTTTCTATGACCACATGGTGCATTTGAAGAACTGGACAGAGGAAAACACTGACGTGAATCAGTCTCCTAAAGATGAGTCTTCAAAGGCTGGCAAAGCCTCAGTGTGAAGGAGCCGATAGTGAAGACATGAGGGGCTTTAACTTGCAGCCAAAGCAGAGTCCTTATGGCTGAGGAGGGAAATTCAAGTAGGTTAGCACGACACAAGAATTACTCTGTGTCCATTGTGAATAAACGGAATTTAAGAACCTGGCCCTGAAAGTCAGTAGAGCAGTGAGAGAGGAACTACAGATGCCTCTGAAGAAGCCTGTAAGTCAGTGATCTTTATCGACTGTAATAGAAATTTGATAACTACTAAAATTTAATATGGAGGAGGCCCATATTAGTGATGCTGAGGTTTCAGGCTGGAGAACTTAGAAAACAGGGAGCAAAGTTTTCAACCAAAAAGGATAAATATTACCTGTTGTTACTATTAGGGTTCTACACACCCACACATATAATTTATAACATATATAAAATGCACATAAATATACATATGTATAAAATTTGTTTGTTTAATTTCTGTTCTCTGTTGGTCAATGTGCAAGTCCATAAACTTTTGAAATATTTTGGGGAATTTCCATTTCACATGGAAAGATTTACTGTGTTTCCAGCATTGTGTTCTTAGTCAACAGCCCATCTATATTTTGAAAAGTACTGCTACATTCGAACACATACCATAATCTTAGATGTGCTATGATCTTATTTGAACTTCCTATTTTGTAACATTTTGTTTAGGTTTTCTTCTTTACTACCCAGAAATACATTTTAAATTATTTATTTCGTACAATTTTCTACCTATTTGTAGTAACTTTGGACAAGATATTTGGAGGACATTTAGTAATGGTAAAGAAGGTATTTGTGTGTGTGTGTGTGTGTGTGTGTGTGTGTGTGTGTGTGTGTGTGTTACAGGATTCACATGCCAGAGAGTGCATCTGGAATTGTGAGGATATCTTTGGGCATTAGTCCTAACCTTGGGTGTTGTTTTGAGATGGGGGTCTTTTATTAACCACTGCTCAAGGCCTGCTAGATGGACAATTGACTTCTGTGGATCCTACTGTCTCTAGCTCCAATCTCCCCACAGGAGCGTCTTTGATTGCTGAATGGGTCTACTGCATCCAGCTCTCCATAGTTTTCATATTCATGGGTCTGGGAATCTCAGCTCAGATTTTCCTATTTCCACAGCATTGCTCAATGAACCTTCTCCTCAGCCCCATCTCTCTCTCTTTTA
Source organism: Microtus oregoni (assembly GCF_018167655.1). Taxonomy (NCBI): domain Eukaryota; kingdom Metazoa; phylum Chordata; class Mammalia; order Rodentia; family Cricetidae; genus Microtus; species Microtus oregoni. The sequence goes on from NW_024543060.1 coordinate 46,602,759, forward strand.
GTATTTTTGCTTGTTGCTACTTTCTCTAGCTACATGCACATTAAAATTTGCCTAAAAATGTATATAACATTCCTTTGACTCTGAACATCTCAGAAGCTAAAATCTTAAGATTGTATTTCCTCATTTGTTGAGATATAATGTGTGCTGATTTCTTTCTTGGATTTTTTTCCCATTATAATCTCTTCAAGGGTGGCCCTGGTTTATTCAAATAAAATGCCTTTGTCAGAAGTCAGGGATTCAGTTATAACCCCCACACTTAATGATATTTTAACTCTTCTGTTTTTTTTTCTGAAAAATTTTCTATTGCATCTGGATGTTACTTAGAGCACTAAAGTTATTTCACTGACTGTTTTTTGGCCATTCTAGAGTAGACCAAGCCTCTGAAGGATCCAAGCAGCTACCACTCATTCATCTAACTTTATGAACTTTGCACAGTTCTTATAATGTAAGATTGCAGTGTGTGCTTTAAATAATAATTATTTGCACCTTTTGACACAATTAAATGTTCATATTAATAAATTGATATATTAATAGCCTTGTGTTGCTAGTTTTCAAATCTATACAGACAGAAGAGGAATCTAGCTATAACTAAACTTAGAAGAGAGAAATCTATAAATCTATGGATCCGGGTAAAATATGTGAGCCTACAAATATATCTTCTGACATTTTTCATAATTTAACTAAGCTACATTTATTAAAATAAATTTTTAACATGCTTTCTGCTTTATTACAACTATGATATGCAGACTTATGTCATAGATCATTTCTACACGTATCTCACTTCCATTTTACACTGGCAGAGTCATAATATTTATACACACACACATATATATATATACTCTCCAGGGCATAATATCTTAGAAAATAATTGTTACAATGTATTTATTGAACTTTTATGTATCATCATTACTTAAGCTATTATTTACTAAAGGGGGTGCACATGTCTGCATAAATATCATTACAGGTGCACTGCAGCAGATCATTTCTGGGACCTCTGTGGCACTCAAGGCATGCAACTCATCAACTTCACAGTCACTAACATTAATATAACTTTACCCTGTCTCATCTCCAATACGTCAGGCTGCACTTGCATATTATAGTATTGATTGCGGTTACAGAGTAGTCAAAGATATAAAGCAGCCATTTATATTGTTTCCTCAAGTAGCTACTCTAACTCCTACTGGTCACTAAAGAGCCACGTGGTGGATTTATGTCCAGAAGCTTGATTCCCTTTTACTAGTGTGATCTTTAGCTTTTGAGAACTGTAAAGCTCTTGCTGCTTGCACGTTCCATCCCTCTGAGAGAATTCAGGTCATTCCAGACTGGATTGTGTCTCTAATTCAGATGGAGGTAGGGCAGGGTGTAAGGAATCAGATCAGTAAATGAATTCACTATGTCAAGGGCAAAACACTTTAAGGATACATAATTCTCTGATACATGTAATTCTGCCAACAATTCGTGACAGTATGTGCTGAGCATTGTCGAAAAGGGCACTAATCAGAGCCCTTTCTACACATCTGGCTGACCTCAGACTTTCCAGAAGGAAAAAACTAATACCATAAATTCGACACTTTGTATAAACCATCTAGGCAAACTGGTTGTTATGGATTGGATATGGTGTGTCCTTTAAAAATGGTACATATACTGAAGACTTTATTTCCAGTGTAACAATAGTCTAAGGTGCAAGCTTTGAGAAAGGACTTGATCATCAACCAATGACTTGTCAGTAATTAAACTATTGATGAGCTTATAGCTGAGTAGACTGTCGGGAGACAGGGAAAGGACACCAACTGTGGGAACTAGGTCGTATGAGGTGTGGCTATAATGGGTATTTAGGGAACCTCTCTGGTACCCTTTATCTTTCTCTTTGGGCATCTTTATTCTATCCACTGCTGGCTGTTACATTGTGTTACCTTGCACAAGACTGGAGTGATTTGAGCTAACATCTGAAATTGAAAGCCAAACGAAATCCTTCCTCCTTGTCTAAGCTACTTTATAACAGCAACAGAAATCTGACTAACATATTGCTGTAATATAGTATAAGGTCTCTGTTTAAACACTTCAATCACATGACTAGCCTAGATAGAGCCAGTCCTTAAAACAGGATGCATCCCTTCTTGAATGTGCAGAGTCTTGGCAAATCCTGGCAGCTGAGCTTCTATGTTTTCCATATCCTGTAGCCAAGGAGAAAGAACAACTTTTTCATCCCAGACTTGAGAACTCTATGAGCCTTGAAAATATCTCTGGGGCTTTGTTTGGGTTTGCTTTAGTTTTGCTTAGATTTCTCCAAAATTTACTAAATCTAAATAAATTATATAATTTAGAAGTAAAATATGCTAAAGTATAATTAGAAATTTTACTTCAAAAATAAAATATTCTGTAGAGAGATTTGAATTATATGTTATAAAATAGGGTATTCAAGATATCAAGGAATGTAGCACAGCTTACTTTTAAGATGAGAAAAAATAAAATATTCTGTAGAGAGATTTGAATTGTATGTTATGAAATAGGGTATCCAAGATATCAAGGAATATAGCACAGCTCACTTTTACGATCAGTGAGTGTCAGGACTTGGCTGTAGGGCTGATTTGGCTGACTCTCCTAGACTAAAGGTAGACTTCTTTAACACAGAAGTTCAACACTAATTGGTTGCCTGAACAGGAGTATACACCTCTGTTGAAATTTGCAATGGGCTCTTAGGTCTGTGAATGGATTTGTCTTTGAAGCTGTTTAGGATGAAGCTGGCTATCATCATTTGCTGTTGCCAATGCTATAGCAGCATGAGTCTTGAAGAACAGGAGGTAAGCATCTCTCTTGTAGACTAGGTCTAAAAGGAATGATTCCTATCTATTACCCCTGAAAAATATAGTTGAATAATCATACTCAATAACTTTAAGATTTAATTTTATTTATGTCTGTATGAGGGTGCCTCTATGTGTGTGCACACACATGGGTGCAGGTACCTGAGAAAGCTGGTGTCTCTGAGAGAGAGAGAGAGAGAGAGAGAGAGAGAGAGAGAGAGAGAGAGTGCTCACACGCCTTTGGAACCCAGAAGAAAGCCAGAAGAGGGTGGCAGATCTCCTGGAGTTATAGGCAACTGCGAGTCACTCAATATGGGTGTTGGGAAGTAGACTCAGCAAAAGCAGCCAACACCCAATACTACTGACCCTCTTTTTTGTCCAAATCAATTTGAGACCACTGTGCTTCATAGGTTAGCTATGTGCTCAAGGAAAAGAGAGTAACTTTGCTGTTTGAACTGTAAGCTCACCCTGTATTACTTTTGCTACAGTGAAAAAAAAAAAAAAGTGGAAGTAGCTGAAATATTGTGAAAAAATGTTAGCCTGGGCTTGGGGGCCGACTCTTCTAAGCCCAGCATACCCATCTCTGTCTCTTTGAGCCCAGCCTGAGCTACAAACAACTTCATGACAGCCAAGGCACACACTGAGACCCTGTCTCGGAATAAAGAAAGCATCCACACACTTTGAAAGTATAAGTCACTGAACTGTAGGAACTTACTTAGCAAAAATGAATTTCATTTCAACTCTTTGAAAAATATGGATTTGGGATAAAAAAATATTTAAAACTTTCTAAGTTTCTTTAAAATATGTTTAGGAAACTAGATGAAAGAAGTTATATTTACTTTAAAAATAGATATATATTTAAGCTCTAAAGTAATATAATGCATATTTGAAAATTTTCAGTGTACGTGTTAACATATAAGATCCATAAGTTTTATGAAAGACACAGATAACAAGTGCCCTCTGAGAATTATCATAATTATGTCTTCTAAAAGTGTGGTTTATCTATACTGGGAACGTAGAACTTTCTAAATCATATTTTCTTCTAAAAATTAAACCATTTTGTGGCAGATCATTCTCATATAACGCAAACTGGAAGATTGTGATTATGCCTTTCCACTTCATATATAATTTTTTAGTCCTGTGCTAATTTTGCCAAGTTGCATGAAGCATTATGTGAACGAACATAGCTTGTTTTATTTTATTCAAGAAAGTTAATTTTTAATGAACACTTATAGCTTGTGCTTAAAGTTCAGTACTTCTCAGCAATTTTACTTTGCCTATAAAAGCTACAAAAATACTCATGGCTGTGGCCAACTTATACTCAATTTTGACATTACAAATATGGATTCGTCCAGATAATGCAAATAGCTCTCTTTCCGTGTCCAGTTACAAAGTTTTCTTATGGGCTGAAGAGTGTGGCAATAAGAACCTTGTGGGATTTTCCTGAATATTCTAGAAGGAATCTGAGTACAGTTTGGAGACAAAGCCTTCTAGTGTTTTAAGTAGCTCCTGAATGTCAACATAAACTCACGGGCACATTAAACTTCCCCGGGGGATCTCTAAATTATATAACATACATGAGCACCATGCAGCTTGATCTGTGAATTGTAAATCAACCCATGAAGAAATGTAGTTCTAAAGGCAATTAATACTCTCTGATTGGAATACTACGATTAGGAAAAAAAAAAAAAGAAACAGTGCCAGCATTGTTGAGTTGTTTCTCTTGTCAGTATTCTATGAGAAATGCCCTTGCAACAACCGGCCCTCAGGTATTACCAGGCTTACATATTTTTAAAAGCTGGTTGGAAATTGTATTCATCTCCACACAAGCACTTTTCTTGTCCCCGCAGCTCATTTAAAACGCTATTGTTCCAGCTCTTGTCCTGGATTTTATTGTTTCCTTCTCCTACAATAAATTATGCATGATATCTTAGGGAGGCTTTGAAGTTCAATCAGTTTTGGCAAAAGAAAAAGTATTTCTTTGCAAATAGTTAAAATAGAATTCTGCCTCTAATTCATCCCTGTTGAACCTTTCCGCATCATAGATATCAGAAAGTAAACCACCAGGCATAGCAACTAGTTATGCAAAAATGTCCTGTTAGGACAGAAAAGAGGAAGCAGTTGGCTGGAATTTTTTTTTAAACGACCAAGGAAAAATACTAAAAAACGGAAATGCAGTTTTATGCTTTAATCAATCATGCGAATGTCCTGGGAAATCAAGGAAAACTACCTGGTATCATGTTAGAACAAATGTAACATGCATTTAAGTGTATGTTGTTTTGAAAAGTGTAAAAGCAATGAAAGCAAATGAAATTCCCCATAGTTTCTAGAGATACTGCTTTGGTGGAGTAAATCTCTGGCCATGGACTGGATCCTGGTGCTCCCCTCTGCAGTGCTTGTGTTTTTTCCCCATGTCGTTGTGCTGGTTACAAGGTTAATGTGCCACATGGAAGGAGTCCTGTCGCACTTTGGGAAGAACACTTGGACAAAAGCTAGGCTCTCAGGCAAGGCCATCTGAGCATGCGCACATTAGGTAAGCAGGGAGCAGCTGTAATGAATAACACTGCGGAATACTCTCCCCTGGTACTTGATGAAAGATCTGACTGAATGGACAGCCACACGGAAACGTGGTCAATACATAGAGAGATATTAGTAAGCACAACTCTCACCATATGATGTGATTGTGAGACATCACACTGCATCATGGGAAAGCAACATTGAAACCTTGTATGTATGTCCATGTGATTCAAAGGAACTGAAATGACTCCTAGAATGTCCCCATTATCTGTAGTTGATAACTTTAGTGTATGATAAATGCTTATTTTAATTAAGGTCTTGAATGTTTTCTTATATCTTGAGAAAATACATCTTCAACCCTTTACCGAGATAGATTGAACTTGACAGAAAAAAAAAAAGAAAGACAAGTAACCAAACTCTCTGTCAGATTTGCTTTTCGTATAGTCTTATTGTAAGTTTTCTCTGTATTTTCTACCTCAAAAGCAATGCACCATATCTTACTTCCTCATTTAAAATTTGAATCCCATAAATATCTACCCCCTTCTTTGATAGGCCCTAGCTAGGAATTTGCTCAGCTGGTACTTAAATCAGTTACTTTATATTTTACCATTTTTTTCTTATTTAGAAGTACTTTATTTTCTCAAAAGACAATGTCATATAACAGAGGGACATTTTAAGACAAAATTCTGGTCATGTGAACTCAAAATTCCTGGCACTTATTTTTTCAAATGAGTCATCACCTCCTTTCCTTTGACTCTTTTCACTAACAAAAAGATAATACCTTTCTAGTGGTTTGTACTAAAAAGAGAAAGAAAAAAAATGAGGAGAAATTGCCTATTCTTTTGCTTCACAAGATAAAACTTTATCTAACTTGCATTTACGATTCAATGTGTAAGCAAAACTCTAGAGTGCTGTGTGATGATACCAGTTAAAGTAATGGGCCTGAACTCGAGCCGATAATGAGGTTTGTGCTCCTGCCGTGCTGCCCAGCTTTCAAGCATGAAAACTCCCTGAAACACAAGCATCTCACCCTGAAATGTGCTTTATTGACGCCTTTAAGTAACGAAAACTTAAGTTTCCCTGAATTATGATATACCAAGACATGAGTGGTATTAAAATTGAAATTTAATATGACGTCAGACAGCATTTCACTAAGTAGTATTTTGTATTAAGAAAGAATGAAGTAAAGGTACCATGCCTATCAGGCTTTGACTTTGATTGGACTCAATATCAGGGAACATAAACTCACCATGTCCATCATTGTTGTTTATGCAGTCCTTTAAGTAAGAACAGGAGTCTTCAAAGGACATCCCAGGATGCTGAAAAGTCTGGGGGTCTACATTATGCATTCAGATATATTAAGAGAGATACCCTGTTGACTTATCTGAAAATAGACTTTATAAGGATACACATAGCAGAAACAGCTTTATTTGTGATATATATGTAGTTTTGTCCGTGTACAAAGCCATTTTTCCTAAATGTAATTTTCATTTTTTTTTTTTTACTGGATCTTGTAGAATGAAGCCTTATCATGGTTTTTGCCACTTTAGGGCAGGTTATAAGCTCTGAAGTCCAAGGCAAAAATAACTCTTTTGTGAAAGAAAATAGATAGCACTGCTGAGTTCACTTTCACCAACATGTCCGCAGTTCATTCATTGTTTCTGAGCATCCTCACAAGGAAGGCTAACTCAGTGCTGTAGTTGGATCTGTAATCTTCCAAGAGGGCCATGTGTAAAAAACTTGCTCCTGGCTAGTGCTATTCCAATGTGTTGAAAACTTTAAGAGGTAAGGCCTCAGGTTACACCTTTAGGTGATTTGTGATGCGTTCTTTACTTTTTTTTTTTTTTTTTTTTTTTTTTTTTTTTTTCTGAGAGAGGGTTTCTCTATGTAGCTCCAGCTGTCCTGGAACTCACTCTGAAGACCCAGCTGGCCTCAGTTCAGAGATCTGCCTGCTTCTGCCTGTGGAGTGCTGGGATTAAAGGCCTGCCTGGTGAGTTCCTGAAGGAAATGACTTGGAAGGGAGTGGGGCTCCAGTTTATTCAGCTTCTCCCTTCCTCCCCCCTTTCTCGTGTGTGTCTCTTTTCTTTCTGGCCACAAGGTCAGTAGTTTTGCTACTTTACACTATTCTAGTCATAATACATAGTCACATGGTTGAACTAAGGACAACATGGCAGTTGGATACAGAATGGAACTTCTGAATCTGAGCATTTTCTCGTTATAACCTAATTATCTCTGGTATTTGTTATTGTAAACATGGCTAATTAGTATACCCCATTTCTAATCTTATTCAACACTTTCCAATTTAAACTTCTTAATAATTTATGAAATATTTACATTGTGGTTAGGAAGAGCATAACAAAGAGCACTCTTGCTACATTTAAAACTATCTTTCCAAAATGCTCAGCTTGCTCACGGAAGAAAGCATTGTGCTGCAGCAGCTTATCTGCATATTTCAGTTGGTGAATCTGTGAAGAGCATGCAGAATTCTGAGGGGGAATTAAAGTTAATAAGAGGCTACCTTGCTCACATAGTACATATAATCTACCTGGTAGTTGAGGCATCTGAGAGGTGACAGGAGATCCAAACTATTTTTTAGACTCATTAAACACCACACAAATAGTGTAGATTCTCATATTGAAACAATTGGTGCAATTGTTCCAGGTTTCTCCTAGGAAGCAATCAAGGAAACTTGAACTTTACTTCCTTGTACATAAGAGGATGGGCTGTGACCTTCTGACTGTATCACTCTCTGAGAGTTACTCATCTTCCATCATTGCTCTTTTCTCACTTTGTGTGGAAATGATTGCTAAGACTGAAATTTACAGCCAATATTTTCAAACTTAGCATCTCAGAAAATACACACCAAAGCCAAAGAAATGGTCCACATTTAAGCTATAGTGGTACATCCGAAATATATATTTTGTCAAAATTCATCTTTTAAAATCCATAGCTTTATATTTAAACAGCTGTAAAGCAGACTGTTAGTTCTTAAAATCCACAGTGTCATATTTATCAACCTGATCTTCTTTCACTTTGCAGATGGATTTTAAAACTCATGGGGATGTTCTCGTTGTGAGATATATTCCAACATATCTCCCATAAATGTTGAAATGAAAATTCTAATTGTTATTAAGATAGTAAAGACATCATATGTTCTCTCCTAAAATACTTGCTTCTCTCCCCAACTATAAAACCAAGCATGTGTTTCCATGGGTCAAAAAGAATTTTTTTTCCTGTATTATTTCTAGGGTTTCAAGGTTGTTTTTTTTTAGAATATCCAGTGCCACATAAGCGCAAATATTTTAAACTTTATGTTTATAAAACTTTCAAAGAATAAGCCAAGAAACTGTATGACAGGCTTATTTGCATGTGATACCTGCGAGAATATTTCTAGCTTAGAGCTATTTTAGACACAACTGGGTAATAATGAACTCCTTATGACCCGAAGAGTGTGTATACATTTCTACAATAAATAATGAAGTATAAAAAGGCATGAAGAAGAGTAATGCATTTGGAATTGAGTTTTGTCCCTGAGCTCTTTGAAGGGAGGTTAATGTGTTAAAAGGTGTCGCTATTCGTGGAAATCTGAATGCTGATAAATAATACATAATGCTAGTGATTACCACCTAATTTCAATATTTATTGAAAACTGCCATTTGAAAGCAATCAACGCACATCAGGAATTGTGCTATTATCTACGTTTGTGCAAATTTCCTATAAATATTGAACTTCAGTCATTACCATTAGAATAATTTATTGTTAAATTCTTGGAGATTTGGATATATATGGAAAATGATTTGGATCTTACACTGTAAAAGTTTTCTGCATATTATATTCCTCATAAGTTTGATGCAAATAAGAATATGTTATTCAATAAGATTCTTAAAATCTATTCCCTGCAAGTCTACTTCAAATAATTATAAACTGTGAAACTTGAATCTAGTGCCGTCACACAGGCCCCACTTAGTGTGGTTCATGGTGAACCACAAGGAGGGTGAATGTCAATGGCTGCCTATGGAGTATCAGACTACCATGGTAACCTTATACTTCCCAAATTTTTCTAAAGATATTCTTATAGATAGGAAACTTGATCATTCTTTTGAATGAATTCACCCTTATCAATGACAAAATAGGCTGATTTCTGTCATACATTAATAGGCACATACAATATAGATGTAAGAATGATGTTTCATCATCCTTTTCTCATGGACAGTAGGAAATGTTGCTGTGTTGTTAATGTGTGCTATAACAGAAATAATGGAAACACAATACATACATTTGCCAGAAGTTATCTAAACTTTTTGTATGCATTCATCCTGATCGCATTTATAGATGGTGCAATCACTGCCCTACTTTACGAAAAAGAACTTGACGTGCAAAGCAGTGACAGGAAAAGTGGTCCCTGTTGTAAAGGAAATATAACATTATTAAAGAGTTTACATACTGGTTAAAATTTTTATAGATAATTAAAATTCTAATTTAATTGTCAACTCATACGATAAAGATGGTCAAACAGGTATTTATTTACAGCATCGGATGAAAATAGAAATAGAGGAATATGCTTTATATTTGAGAAGCACGAGGTATGTCTAAATGTAACACGGAATGTGGCTATGAGTAAGACTAAGGCAAAGGATTGGTGGGCATCTTAAGAGTTTCATGACCATCACTTTTCACAGAGTTTCTTTGGAAGTTTAACCTTGATGACATATTGTTTCCTCCCTCCCATAACTCTCCTGGACTGAGTGGAAAGCAATCTGGCGAAAATAAACATGATTTTCCTAACAGACATTTGAGTTCTACCAAAGAACATTTGGAAACTAGGAAACCCTTAGATTTTTCAACATTGGAATTGGAGCTGAGATGTTCTAGGGGGCAGAACAGTCTCCTTTTCGTTTGTATAAATATTTAAACTGGTTACTGATGGCTGACGGTGGCTGAGTGGTAAGCTAGAGATCAACAGAGCCAGCACTCTGCTGGTTTCTGGACCTGTCAATACAACTCACTCCCCCTCTTTATTCCTCCCCTCCTACAGCATTCTAAGGGGTGGAAGATGAACTTTTACAGCTCTGTCAGTCTGAAAAGTCCTTCCCGTTCATTACACCTTTGCTGTGTAATTCCAACCATTCTCTCTTTTGTCAGGAGGCAGTGTTTCGTTTTGATTCGCCCTTGGTTGCTCTGCTGTGGAGAGGGACAGGAAATGCTCAGGATATAGAGATCTACTTCTTGTAGACTTCTCCCTCAGTCTTTTCCTCACCATCTATGGAGCGAAACACTTGCTGACAGAACTGCACACAGAGGTTAGGTTTACCACAGGGTTTTGACTAGGTGCAGATTTGGTGTCTTTCCCTTTTGTCACCTTCTGGTCCAGCTTCTGTGGTCATTATGTCCTGTATCTCCTGGTCCTTCCTCAGATGGCTGAATTGGAGTGCCTTTTCTAAGGTATGTAGGGAACCACTGCTCTGTATTTGAGCACTGAGACCCAGCAGGACTTGGAGATCTTCTCTTCACCCACAGTGTCCTTTGATGGTAGCGGGTGGGGATAGGGGTGGAATAGCCTTTAGTAACTGATCATGTTTGTGAGACTTGGATTTTGGAGAACGGCAGTCTTCATATATATATAATTTCATTTCCTAAAGACAATTCCCTGTCCTTCTAGCACTTCACTGCTAGATGTGGATGAAGTCCTACTCTGAACTAACATTTCCTGATCATTCTGGCCACCAGTCTGGTTACGGCTCAGCCAGCTGATACTGCTGCTTCTGCTACTGTATCGGCCACTGTTGCTCTACATCCTTTTATGTGGAAGTTGAGCCAAAAGTCTTTTCCCCCTCCAAAAATCAAAACCACTTGACTGGAGAGAGAGGAGCTTGCAGAAGAACGACTTTCCTTAGGAATATGCTGAGGCTTTATTTTCAGTGGATTCTTGGGAGGAGACCACTATCATTCTGCCTGTAATTATCTCTAGAGTCGTAATCATCTCCAAAGCTCCGTGATTGTCCTGAGTCTCATGTCTTCACAGCAGTCCTCCCTATAATGTCCACTACCAAATACTCATCTGGCAATGCCTGTCCTTCAATCATAGTCTGTAATAGACTCTGCTGCACCTGTAATAGCTAGTGCCTGTCTCTTCTCCTGTAGTGATCTATATCCTTACATAAAGCAAAGAGTAAACGTAGGGATGATATTGTTTTGACAGAGAAAAACGAAGAATCACCAATACAGACAATGACCAGGTTAGCCATCATTCCACAGATAACTCAGGACACTTAGAGGGAATCCAGGTCCTCAACCACAGCAAAATCAAAACAATCTGTCCTGTCTGTCTCCCAAGGTTTATGTGATAAGGACAAAACATCGATATGTATTTCACTAAATATTTCCTTAATGGAATCTTTTGTCACATCTCAGGGCAAATCCTAAGAAAGCAGTGTAGGTGGAAAGTTGAGATGGATCCAGTTGGTAATGGATTTCCTGGAGCAGCTGGTGGAGCACTGGGAAGAATCTTACAGTCCAAGGGAGGTGTCCTGTCCACATCATTAGCATGCCAAGTTGGTGAAATCTCTCTCCACATCACCTGTTTTACCAGCCCAGCTTATTGTTTGGGAAGTGTTTCATCCACCAGTGCCCCTGCCAGCCAGAAAGTCTCTTTAAGAAAGACCCCCCCGTTATTTTGACTGTTTGTTGCTGTTCTTCTCTTCTCCCCCCTTTCTCCTTCTTCTTCATCTTATATTTTTCCTGAGGCCACTGTGTTGGAAAGGCAGACAGAACGCAAAGAACGTGGATGAGGCAAATTATTCCAATCTCATATAAAAAGCAATAAATTATTGCCGTATCTGTTGGTCAGGTAAGCTTTCTGTTCCACAGGTTTAGCAGATACTTCTTTAACTGTCCAAAATAACATGACATGGCAGTAATAATAAAGCCATACCCCCATAAAGATGACATCATTAATTTGTCAAGTAGTCTTATTTATGTGATTACCTCCATCTCACGTTGAAAGAAACGCTCAGATAATTCCTATGACTTTCCAATCATCACACAACTCACCATCAAAGCAGGCAAAAGTAAATTCTTTTTACCCAAGTAAAAAAAATCCCAAATACAAGGTTGACTTGAGCATGCCGCCACTTTTGCCATGACAGTTTGAGGCCTACTACCAATGTAAATGTTATAACTGATAGGACCATTGTAAGTGAAATAATTCTAGAATGGTGATAGCTACAAAATTGAATGTATTGATTATCCAAACTACAAAAGGAGAAGTCTGATTTTCTAACATTGCGTGGAGGATGAGGTAACAAGTAGGAACTGCCATTATGCTCCATCTTCACAGATGTTCAATTAGCAAAGGCCCTGTGAAAAGATGAACACCTGTGAGAGCTTGCCTTGTTGTGATCCTGTTTCACTCCAATTCGTAGTAAGGTTTACCTTTTGTTGACTTCAACAAACTAAGTCTGTCCTGCTTTTAATTCAGTTGTGTCTAGGAAGTAATATTAAAGAATAGAGTCAGAAATGGTAAAATTACTCTTCAGAAAAATAATTTCTATTGATGGTTGTAAGAATAGCACACATACACACATACATATACACACATAACATTTTATAGTCTTAATAATATCAGTAATTATTCCTTTTAATGCCCAAGAAAGAGTACAATACATGGAGTAGAAAACCTTTCCCAAACTTCTTTGGCCAAACTTCTCCAATAACACATGCATACTAAAGCATGTAAAACAGATGAAAAAAATATAAAACCATAGATTTATTTTTGACCCCTGTAAAATATGATGATCTAGAGCAATGATGATTGAAAAGTAAGAAGTAGGGATATCAATAGGTAATTTTATTCCCCCAAATAAAATATTACTTGTTGATTTCTTGAACAATCTTTACTACAGTATATGTTAGAGGCATATAATGAAGCATACAAAATTCTAGATGTGTAGAAAATTATGTAGGACAAAACTAGAAATATAAAAATACTGTGCCATAATTTATGGCTGCTGATACACAATAAGTGTTCAATTTAGAGTGAAGTATTAAGGAGGATATTATAAAACACTGCCAAGCCAATTTTCCTTTAATATATTTTAGCAATCACAGTTTGAAACTTGTAAAAGTCAAAATTTATAATTTGTTGATAATGCTAAATGCTTTACATAGGAGATTGTATATGATTACTCAGGTGCTCAGCTCTGCTGTGTGCTTGTTTTGAGATATGCGGCAAAAGCCGATGATTCTAGGACAGCGTTCTAAACTGTGTATTAAATGTCTTAACATCAAAATATGTAACAGAGCGATGCTGACAGCTACACACAGGAAAACAGTATGCATGAGGTTATATTCAGAGAATAACTTTCCCAAAGGAAATGAAAGAGAAAATAGGCAAAATATTAGGAAATGTCATGAAAATAAAAATGAAATAATGTAAGTAATATGTGTACATAAATATACAATCCTATAGACTTTGGTATGTAATACCAGAGATGCTCTAATTTCCAAAGTTTTAGAATATTTAAACAAATCAGACAACACATTTAAGAAAAGCATAAGAATACATAGAATGCTATAAAACTGCTGTAGCTGTTTCATAGAGTGGACCAGAGCATCCTCCAACATTGGTACCAAGAGGATGCTTTTTCTCATACTTGCTTTTGGGCTTTCTCACTGAGAAAGACTCAATTCCACTTCTAACTAAATAACCTAAATTTGAGCTCTGAGCTGTTGCTACATTTCCCATCTCAAGAAAGTCTCAAGTGTTCTACTTGAGGTCTCTCTCTCTCTCTCTCTCTCTCTCTCCTCACCAGCCATTTATTGCCACCTTTGCCTTAGTAATAATGAAAATATGAAATTTTGCTGTATATATGTTTTCACAGTTTTTTTGAAGTACAGTGATTGTTAATAACATGTTAATAACAATGATTATAATCAAGTCCCCTTTCTAGGATTTATAAAATTCCCACCCAAACTACAAGAATTGCATACATATATGCAGTGAAATTAAAAATGCATTACTATTTATGTATTTGTCTGTAGCTCAAGAGTGCATTTAAAGTGTTTCTGGAGAACTGAAGGGCACTATTTGTGAAATTATTAAAAACATGTCATATTCATGTTACACTGTAGAGCTAATGACAGTAGCACCACTCTTTTCAGCTGTGGCTTTGTTCTTTCCCAGTTCTTAAGTGTTTTAGTTAGAGGTTCTATTGCTGGACCACAAAGCAAGTTGGGCAGGAAAGGGTTTATTAGGCCTACACTTCTCTATGATTGTTCATCCTCATTGTGGAAGTCAAGACATGAACTCAAACAGGGTAGAATCCTGGAGACAGGAGCCCAGGCAGAGGCCATGGAGGAAGCTGCTCACTGACTTGCTCCCCATGACTTGCTCCACCTTTCTATAGAAATCACGACCACTAGCCCAGGGGATAACACCACCCATAATGGGCTAGGACCTCCGCTATCAACCACTAATTAAAAGAAAGGCTTATAACTTGATCTTATGGAGGCATCTTCTCAATTAAGGTTTCCTCTTTTAGATAGTTATAACCTATGTCGTGTTCACAGGAAACTGTCCCACATACCAAGTAACTTGTGTACTTAAGACAAAGTTTTCAAATGTCTTAAAAGAGTTTTTAAACTGCATTTTAAATTCTAAACTAAGCATCATGTCATCATTTCCCCTTTCTTTTCTTCCTTCAACACTTCACATGCACACCACTTGCTCTCTCTCAAATTCATAGTCTCTATTTTTAAATTGCTGTTATACAGACACCTGCACAATCATATATGTATTCCTAAATATATAAATATAATCTTCTTAGCCATATGAAGGTATTTGCATGTATATGATTTCTGGGCTAACACTTTACTTTGGATAATCAGTTTGAGATCTCTTCCCTGGAGAAGTCATTTTTCGTGATCGGAAAGGGAAAATTTTGTGGGGCTTCAACTTTAGACAAAGAACTACAGGCAACTAAGGAAAATAATTTTTTTATATAAATGACTGTCTTCTTTTATTGTTATGCTTCTCCAGGCCAAGTTGATGTATTGTTCTTTCCCTTCAGTGATTACCACAATGTAAAGATAGATTTAAATGAGGAAAAGTATGAAGTAATAGTAAATATTCATGTAATTTTAAACCCCAGCCACCAAAGGTCTAATTTTGGTTGTGCTTTATTGCCACGCACTGCAGCCCCGGTCTGCGCTCTATGCGCTAGACCCCAGCTCCCGAGCTTCGAGAAAGGGGCTGGAGGTTGAGAATACTCATGCAGAGACAGACCGACACACAGACCTTCAAACACTGGTACTAAAAGCCCCCCTTTATTAGCACCATGTAGGATTAAATACACTGCAGTAAATGGCCAACAGGTGAAAATCCCATCCCCTGATCCTCTAAGCTAGGCACAGCTTCTAGTAACTTTAATTAGAAGGTTCTAGGAGGGAAGAACAGTTGAAGGCCAGGACTCATTAGTTCCAACACTTTATGATCTTAGAGACTGCAGAACACAGAGAATCAATTAATGCCTCCTAGTAGCAATAGTGTTAACAGGGGCAGCACCTCCCACTCGAAATGATAAAAATAAATCAATGACAAAACCCTGTTCCTTCAAGTTTTCCTTCCTTGAATTTTCCCAATAACTTTCACAAGATATCTTTCATGATTCATGTTACCAATATGTCTTGTTTGTTTTTTGGGAGGGACCAGATCTCATGGGGGTCAAGATGTTCTCCAACTCAGATACCACTTACTATTACCTCCCAGTTGCTGAGACTACAAGCTGAAACTACAAAAATCAGCTGGTGTTTGATGATTTCAGTGATTAATACAGATGAGGCTGAGGTATTGAATAGTTCTAAAATCAAGAAATGTTTTTTTTAAAAAAAATATATAAAGAAAGTATCGTTTCTAAACGAGTTGAATATCCCTGTGTTTTATGATGATAAGGACACCATGTCTGCACAACTCAAAAAAAAAAGGCATGTGAAAAAATTGTGGATGATATTGGGCAATGAGATGTATTTATAAACTATTAACCATTGTTGAAATGCCAGTGGTATAGTTCATACAATATGATAATGGCATTAAGATTTTAATGAAAAACTGGTTAAGAACTAGGACTAAGTAAATGGCCCAATAGTTAAGACACTGGCTCCTGTTGTGGAAGACTCTGCTTCTGAGCGTAACAACACGTCAGTTTACAACCATCTGTGATTAGCTCTAAGGATTCCAATCCACTCCCGGATCTCTCTGGTCATTCCATTCACATGGCAGACTTACATACATGCATAGAAAACACTCATACACATCTGAAAATAAACAGTAAAAAAAAAAAAAAGAATTTGTTAAGTTTAACTTTCTGTTTACATTGGCCCACATTTTAAGTATCCAAAATTTATTTGGTCATATCTACATTAAAAATATTTGACTAAACTGTGCTGTGCATCTAAAAAAACAAATAACTCAATTTCAAAACAGGGAATGAATAGAAACAGAATTCTCAAAAGAGGGAACTCAAATGGAGGAAAAGCACTTAAAGAAATGTTCAACTCTTTAGCCATCAGGGAAATGCAAATCAAAACTACTTTGAGATTTCCTCTTATGCCAGTCAGAACAGCCAAGAGCAAGAAAACAAATGACTACTCATGCTGGTAAAAATGTGAATTAAGGGAGTCACTCATTTCTTGCTGGTGGGAATGTGAATTTGTGCAGCCACTATGGAAATCTGTGTGGCAGTTAATCAAAAAGATGGGAATCAATTTACCTCAAAACCCAATACCACTCTTGGGCATATACCCACTACAGGGATACTTGCTCAACCATGTTCATTGTTATGATATTCACAATAGCCAGAAACTATAAACAATCTGAATGTCCATCAGTGGATGATTTGATAAGGTAAACATGGTACATTTACACAATTGAATATTACTCAGTCATTCAAAAAATTAAATCATGAAATTTTCAGGTAATTGGAGAGAACTAGAAATAAAATCCAAGGTGTGGTAACCCATACCCAGAAAGACAAATATGGTATGTATTTGCTCTTTGCTTATATGTGCACGTTAATTGTTTAGTCATTGATAAGCAAGCTACAATCTGTATAACCACAGATGTCAGGTTGAGAATAAGGGACCAGTGGGGAGAGATGGATCTGCTAATGTAGGGGAAATAAAATAAATAGTTATAGGTGGATAATGAGGAGTCTAGGAATGGGATGATCAAACAGGGGTGGGGGCAGTTGCTGAGGGAATGTGTGGGAAGAAAGCTAAAAGAGTGGTTCTTCAGAACCTAATAAGGTAGAAGATTCTTATGATGCATACATACATGAAGGTGATCTAAACAAAATCAAAATAACAGGGAAGACAGAGCTGTGGCTGGGTATCTCTTGTCACTAAATGAAGCTTATGGTACCAGGAATGGGTTATATCTAATCAAGATGTTGACTAAAGGGGTTCCATGAGTAGCCCCAAATAACCCAAGTTATTACCAAGGTTTCTAGTAGCCCTTACAAACCTCATGGTAAAGTCCTACACCTGAAGACAATACCTATACAACTTATTAAAAATGGAGAAATCAAAGTGTGCCTATCTTGATCTTTCACCCTATAGTTGTGGACGGTACTCTGCTTGCCACCAAAGGGGAAAGGCAAACACCAACGCAACCTCAAGTCCTTCAGTTTCCAGTGGTGACCTGTCTACAAGATACTAGTGCAATTGTGTAACAACACTTGTGGGAATAACCAACCAATATATGGTTTGACTTAAGGTCTACTCCATGAGATATAACCCATAGCTAATGCTACTCAGATATCCAAGTTCCTGAGACTACATGGACCAAGAACCTAGGACAAATCCAAATACTATTGTTTTGCTAAAGGAACAAAGTAAAAAAATGGCACCTAGTGACTTTTCTCTATATTCATAAATCTGTGCCTTGCCCAGTCCCCATCAGAGAGGCTTTCTCTTGAAGCAGAGGGAATGAATACAGAGACCCACATCCAGATAATGTTCAAAGACTGAGACACCATGGATCATCCAGACCTGAATGGGCTGTTCCCATCAAATGCCTCCCCTCAGGGCTCAGAGAGCTCTGAGGAAGAAGAGGTAAAAAGAGTGTAAAGTAAGAACCAAGGACTCAAAGTCTTCTAGACACACCAGAGCTTGAATGGGTGTCCACTGGGTGAGGTCCTAGAGCTGAAATGAGAAATGGGAACACACCCCTATCCTTACCCAGAAGCTATCACCAACTGACAGCCACTTACAAATAAAAAATTAGTCTTTTCCAAGGGAGAATCACCAGTCAAACAAACCCCTCAAGGGCAGGCCCCAGGCCCAGCAGGACATGACCATCGCACACCAAATCACCAGCATCTTCGAGGTTCTTCTCATAATGTTGTCAGAGAAGTTTGTTTAGTCATTTACTTTTGACCTATTATACAGATCCTTTCCATTTCTATAATGGCTTCTTTTGGAGTTATTAATGGATTTTTTGAGGGTGTGAACCTGTGCGTGCTGAGAGGATGGACATGTGTGTCCTGAGGGTGTGAACATGTGTGTGCTGAGAGGGTGAACATGTGCTTCCTGAGAGGATGAACATGTATGTGAAGAGAGGGTGAACATGTGTGTCCTGAGAAGATGGACATGTGTGTGCTGAGAGGGTGAACATGTGTGTGCCTGAGGGGTGAACAGGTGTGTGCTGAGAGGGTGAACATGTGTGTCCTGAGGGGTGAACATGTGTGTGCTGAGAGAGTGAACATGTGTGTCCTGAGGGGTGAACATGTGTGTGCTGAGAGGATAAACATGTGTGTCCTGAGGGTGTGAACATGTGTGTGCTGAGAGGGTGAACATGTGTGTCCTGAGAGAGTGAACATATGTGCCTGAGGGGTGAACATGTGTTTCCTGAGGGTGTGAACATGTGTGTGCTGAGAGGGTTAACATGTGTGTCCTGAGGGTGTGAACATGTGTGTGCTGAGAGGTGAATGTATGTGTCTGAGGAGTGAACATATGTGCCTGAGGAGTGAACATGTGTGTGCTGAGAGGTGAACGTATGTGTCTGAGGGGTGAACATGTGTGTCCTGAGGGTGTGAACATGTGTGTGCTAAGAGGATGAACATATGTGCCTGAGGGGTGAACATGTGTGTCCTGAGGGTGTGAACATGTGTGTCCTGAGGGGTGAACATGTGTGTGCTGAGAGGGTGAACATATGTGCCTGAGAGGGTGAACAAGTGTGTCCTGAGGGGTGAACAGGTGTGTGCTGAGGGGTGAACATGTGTGTTCTGAGAGGGTGAACATGTGTGTGCCTGAGGGGTGAACAGGTGTGTGCTGAGAGGGTGAACATGTGTGTGAAGAGAGGGTGAACATGTGTGTGCTGAGAGGGTGAACATATGTGCCTGAGGGGTGAACATGTGTGTGCTGAGAGGGTGAACATATGTGCCTGAGGGGTGAACATGTGTGTGCTGAGAGGATGAACATGTGTGTCCTGAGAGTGTGAACATGTGTGTGCTGAGAGGGTGAACATTGTGCCTGAGGGGTGAACATGTGTTTCCTGAGAGGTGAACGTGTGTGTCTGAGGGGTGAACATGTGTGTCCTGAGAGGTAAGCATGTGTGACTGAGAAGTGAACATGTAAGTTCTGAGAGGTGAACATGTGTGTCTTGAGGGGGTGAACACATATCCTGAGAGGTCAGCATGTGTATCCTGAGGGTTGTGCATGTGTGTTCTGAGGAAGTGAATGTGTGTGAACTTGTATCTATTGTGGCTCTTGTGCTTTTTCTTTGGTTGTTTCGTCACATCCTCTTGTGTTTCACTTTGATTTATTTTATTTTGTTATCATTCCTTATATGCCTGCTTCTTTCTTAAGGATGGACTGAAAGGGCAAGGTGGTTCCAGATGGGAAGAGAGTTGGGGAGAAACTGGGAAGCGTAGGGGAAGGGAAAATGTAATCCGAATATACTTGTATATGAAACAAATCTATTTTTAATAGAAAAAAAATATTTTATTAAATCATAAGTATTACTTTATAAAAGGAAATATCGCTTCTTAAAATATTAATTTCTTTAAAACTAATCCCTCACTTTTACTTGAAAAAGTAAAGAGAGTACCCAGCCAACTCTTCTCATCTGGTGTGATGAATCCTTTATAAATCAATGAGCACAATATCAATTAGGCAACAAGACAATAAAGTAATAACCACAGATCAAATTTACCTCTAACATACTGATCAGGAGCAGTGTACCCATATATTATTTGTAATGTAAATCTTAAAATGTAAATATTTGTTTTGTGGTTAACTTAGTGCATTTAATTCCCTGGTTATTTTTAGATTAACACATTCTTGGCACATCTATCACACACACAGTAGTTTCAAATAAACAAAATTAACTAATTCATATAAATTCAAATATTATTCATAATTCTAAATACTGCGAAAGTACAATAAAGTGTTCCATCATGCATAACCACATAACTGAAACCATAAAACATGAAATCGCGCATATAGGGATGCTACTGTAGCTTTTCTCACCACAGCAATTAATTTTAGTCATTTGCCTCAGGGAGTTTAATGCTTATGGAAAAGTTTAAAGTTAGTGAGAAGAGATCATTGGTACTAAAAAAAATATTGAACCCATTAACAGATACCTTTCCAAACTTTTACTCCTGCTATGTCTACACACACGATTTCCATCATGACATCTGTCTAGAATCCTTTCGGGTGTGAGGTCTGTTGCTTTGTTTTTCCTTTCTAGATGATGAAGAGGGTATCACAATCTCCTCCCAGTAGCAGGGCCCAGGGCAACAGCACTCCTTCACAAACTGTTCAAGCTCCAGTTCACACAAGTACATATGGAATGGGGCAGGTTGCACACGCAGATGGAATGGGTGGGACTGAAGCAAAGAGATGCTAAGTTTCAAGTTTCCACTTATTTCATGACAGAAACTATGTTCACTGTTAAGGAAGAGGCTTGCAAAAGTGCTGGTTGTACACAGAGAATTGTCTCCCAACAAAGGTCTGCTTATATTTAACATAAATACAGATTTATAATCCCAAGCATTAAAAGCTCTGCATTCATATCTAATCCTGAGCTTCAATTTTTATTACTACAATATTGTGTTCAGAAGTTAACCTTCTGATATTAAACATCGACTTCTGAGACCAGATGTCTGTGTGATGCTTGAAAATATAGCATTGTCCAGTGAGAATTTAGATGAATCGGTTCATATAATCCAGGATATTCTTAAATACAGGTTTACTAAGACTAGGCATTAAAACTGTTCCCCATTCAGGTCAGGTTTTCTACTTTTATAGCCTCTGATAATACATTTTCATTTCCACAGAAAAGAATGCATAGTGTCTTAAAATTCATGTTAGTTAAGATATAGACGTTTCTCAAACATTTGTAGAACATCATTGGGAAAGTCTCTTGATTAGATAATGCTTTAGTTGACAAGACAATTAATTCATGATGAAGTTGTTTCAAGAAACAGCCAATTAAAAGTCACAGTACTTAATGTATAGTGCAAACTCAAATTTAACACAAGAAGCAGAGTAACTTTTCTCCTACATCAGCAACAAAAGTTAGAATTATCAATGAGTTCAGTGGAAAAGAGCGAGTAATCTTGAACTTGTACAGTTACGGGCTAGACTTTCTGTAGCCCACTTAATCTCTCTGCCATGTACACACATATGAAAAATAAATCCTTAGGATTTGTTTTGAAACTGAGCAGCATCTACACGGGTGACATACATAGGAGAAGAGAGCGATCTTAGAGGTCTGTTCATGCTCTGGATTTGCTGTGTTGGGGACTGGACCCTTGATCTGCTCAGAAAATCTTTAGTGAAGTCTTATATTAATCCAAGGCTAGAGGCATGTGTATGCCTGAAAGGAATGGCTAGTTGCTGTGATGTTCAACTAACATTGGTCCAACTTACACATATTGTATGTGGAAAGAAGGAGGGTGTGTTATTTTCTTCTAATATCTGACCATTATTGCCATAAATTCATATAGCTAGTGTGTGGTTGGAAACTTGTGCTGACTGGCAGCTTCAAAGACCTTTCTGCTGATAAAATACACGCATAAAGTAATTTGGTGCACTATCTTTTCTGATATTTTGATTTTGACTTCCATAATATGTTCAAATAAACTACATAAAATACAATTTTTTAAAGATGCTAAGATCCAAACCATAGTTAATTACACTAAAAACCATGATGTTATAACACATCTTCAATAGAGTTTTAATTAGGATTTAATCTTCCTCTGTTGAATCACAAGAATAAATTTTATAAACTGTATGTTTTCATTCCATAGACCTAAGCAGGAAACCCTTTAAGAAAAATTATCTTGTCAGATCATGTCCCTTCTGACAGATGGGCCCCAGGAAGTGGGTTTCACCTTTAGCAATTTAAGGGGCAGCACACACTTCATTTTCCCAGTGGAGATAGCAAAGCATTATTTATCATTTCTGCAATAGCATAATTACTCATTCAGCATGGCAGCTATGGTTTACAGAACACGTTGCAGCTCGGGTTTGTTTATTGGTTGCACTTTGCACAGCTTTCAATCTCCAGTTCATCCCCAGTCACTCTGCTCCTGAGATAATCCATGGTCAGCTAAAATCACAGACATGGAAAGAGCTCCTTGCATTTTCTGTACTCCAGGACGTCATTGCCACTGAAGCTTGTGCCAGGATCTGCTGTTGCTATGTTACAAGGCATTTAACAGAACTTATAAAACAGGCCATTTCTACATGCTTTAGCAATCAAACCTCCATGAAAGCCATGATGGCACTTACTTATGGGTTTTGAATTATACAAGAGACCCCTTCATAGTTTCAGCCTCAATCAATTACAGTTAGATGTAATGAACAGTTGTAAAGCAGTAATTAGGAATGATGCAATATAATTTCACTTAAAATATATTTTATATGGAAATGAACATAAAGCATATCTATTATCCTATCTTTTCTTCTTTACTTTCTTGCCACCAAGCAGTTCCCTTTCAAAGAATTTATTTTGGTTTCTGGAAATAAACACCACAAATGAACTCTAATCCTTCTTGGCCACTACTTACCAGGCATCAATCACACATAGTTTTATTTGTATAGGATGTTTTCATTTTGAGCATCTCTAACATGACACGAATGTGGTAGACTAGACTGGAATCCCTTTTTCACTTTAGTCTATTTTTGGCTGTAGGAGTTGTCACCTCTTGGATCTAGCCTGACCTCCCTTCTACCTACCCAATGCCAAATGTCATTGTCAAACAAATGAGATGAAACCATATGAAGCTGAAGAAGGAAGTTCAGAAGGTATTGTCAAATTTCATTTGCTCCTTAATTGTTAGAATGAGATGGAAATTAGGTCATATAAATTGTTTTAAATAATCAATCCCACAGAGGCAGGAAAATTTCTTCACATACACACATAAACAAAAACACACATACATGCGCCTCAAATTTCACTTAGCATCTGGGAATGGCTTCAGCTTCTGTAGTTATCCTCTTAGAATGTATTTGTCGATAATTTGACACTACCATAGTGACCATGGTGGGAGATACCAATATTCGCTCCCATAAGAACCCCAAATGGTTAGCATGATTCTGTTGGAACTCCCTTCACTTGGTCTTTGAAATTCTGCCTCATATAATTCACTGAAAAAAACTGTTGGAAATAGATGTGTGATGGCCAACTAAGTCAACCATAACATCTTAATTTGGCTGGAAAAGAATTTTCAGAGAGTAAGTAATACAAGCCAGTGAGGCATAGACAATGGCTGTCATGTTCTTGGTTGCTCTTCGTTTATAATATTTATGCTGTATGTTCTTAGCTTTTATTCTGGCTCCTAATTTGCATCATCATCCTCTAGATTGTGTATTGTATAAAATCAAACAGGTTGGACATATGGCTCAGTGAGTAAAGTGCTTGCCAGATAAGAATAAGAATTTGAATTTGGGTCTGAAGTGTCCATGGGAAAGCTGAGTATGGTATTGTGACACTGGAACTCCAGCCTCCAGGGAGTGGGGAGAGGAGGGGACAAACAGATCATAGTCAATGCACAGCCTCTCCAGCTGAAAATGGCAGTGACATCCAGTGAGAGAACTCAAAAAGTTAAGGTGGAGGGTAGTAATGGAAGATACCTGATGTTGAAATCTGGATTCTACACACTCACAGACCATGCACACACATACACACACACACACACACACACACACACAGAGAGAGAGAGAGAGAGAGAGAGAGAGAGAGAGAGAGAGAGAGAGATGCTTCCACTCCAAACACACGCACGTGCACACACTCCACACACAAAGTAGAAGAAACAAAACTGTTTTGGCTGGTGATGTGACAAGCTTCAGGAAACAAACGGTGTCCTGAAATCTTAAATTAAGAAGTATTTAGAAGCATTTGATTGCAAAGTCATGAAGATGGCAAAGAATGCAAGTAGAGAGGAAGGCTAAGTATACCAAAATGATGAGATGGATTACCTTAATCGCCTTACAAAAACCCATTGTGGTTCCATTCCTCCTTCCTGAATTCAAGCTGTTTCTGAGCCTTAGACAAATGCCACCTGTGACAGGTGTTTGTTAAATGGAGACCCTGAAAACGCGCAAGTCATGAGCACACACACACAAAGAATCAATAGGGCTGCGTTCTTGACAATTATTGGCAATGTAATGTGAGGGTTAGTGATTTTTCTGTAATTCAATTGGTTCTGATTAGCTTCAAACACTGGAAGACAGGTCCTAAACGATGTCTTGAGGAGAAACCACAATGAATAGGAGCAGGTTGTGAGCAAATAAGCGCAAGGAATGTGACGATTCTTGTGGCATACCTTCCAGAGCTAGTTTTTATTTGACATTTGAAGAAAGGAAGATCAAAAGAACACTACTGAGACACTTCAGGTAGAACACACAATGAATTGTGTATTATATATAACTTCAGACTCTAAATGTCTTACATATAAATGCTGAATGTATGTGTACTATATGAATGCAGAATGTGTATATATTATATATAAATGTGGAATATGTACATACTTTATATAAAAGCAGGATATTCACATACTGAATATAAATGTATATAAATATCTATACTATATATGAATGCAGAATGTCCATGCACTACATGCAAATAAGAATGTACATGTAGTATGTGAATGCAGAATGCGCAAGCAATACATGTAAATGCAAGAGTACAGGTGCCATGTAAATGTGGGATGTACTTTATGATGAGCAAGATAGACCTGAAAATAAATATGGCACCAAACATTACTGATTGGATTGGCATTTAACTGATTGTACTGTGCAGGTATCATATAATTTCATGAGATGCATGGTCTCCTACACTTTGAATGTATAAACTTAGTTAACATGGAAGCTAATTGACAGATGATATGCTAATGCAAAAATGAAAAATGAATGGAGATGATTGAAAATAAACCACTAAAAGGACATTTAATAACCTGTACTCTTTTTAAAATAACAATGGGAGCCTACACTAGACATTCAAAATGCTTGTTTAGATATCAATATATTTTATTGTTTTGTTTTTCTACTTTTTTAATAAGGATTTTTGGACAAAAATATTTTTAGTGTTAGCCAAGTTTATTCATTCTGCCAGAAAACGAATGCATTATTTTCTGATTATGCTAAATAAAAACATAAAAGATAATGAAATTTCTTGTAATCAAAACAAATTCAATAGAACACTACAGAAATTTGAATTCCTCGGATCAAGTTAAATGGTTTGATCAAAACTTGTAGATGGGCATCCAGGTCCTCAACTACCTATATTGGAACTGCTGTAAAGTGGTCCATCGGTCAGAGTTTCCATCCTCCAGTAAAGAGAAATTAGGTAGACGGTCTTCCTTTGTACTTGCTCCCACTCCTCTGTTAAAAAAAAAAAATGTTGAAATGCATGAACTGACTTTGTAGAGCCCATTCTCTTTCTAGAGTTACCTTGCTCAGTCTAGACATGGGGTCGGAGTGGGGAGGGTTGGTACTGCCTCCAAGAGGGCTCCAGTCATTGTTGACTTCCCAGGGGAGGCCTTAACTTCTCTGAGGAGCAGATGGGTGTGAGGAGAAGGGGTAAAAGGGAGGAGAGGAGGGAGAGGGAACTTGGATTGGTATATAAAAAAATTAAATAATTATTAAAAAGTTGAGCTCAATTGAGGGATGGCTGACTCTTATTTACTTATCTGGCATAGTCTATATTCTCCTCAATGATAATCATTCATCATATTCTTATATGAACAAATACTATGTCTACAAAATAAACACAATAATACAAGGTTGCCATCTATGAGACTTTTCATTAATTCATTTTTATTTTTTCTCTTTACATATAAAAAGAAAAAATACTGTATATTAAATATTTAGAGAGAAAATGAAACAAGAAAATGTTCGGCCATGCTTATTAAAATATAAAGGCTAGTTTTGATGCAAAAGATGAAGGCTATCATCTTGAAAGCCTACTTTTTTATTTTATTAGATTTTTAAAAAAATACCAATCGAAGTTACCACTTCCTCCTTCCTCCCATTCCTTCCACATACCCTCCCACCCCACCCCATCAAATCCTCAGAGAAGGTAAGGCACATTGCTTTGTAGAAGGTCCAGGGCCCTTCCTACTATATCTAGGCTGAGCAAGGTATACATCCAAAGAGAATAAGACCCCATAAAGCCAGTACATGCCATAAGGATAAATCCTGGTGCCACAGCCAGTGGTCCTTCAGTCTGCCCCAGCCAGGCAACTGTCATCCACAGACAGAGGGACTATTTAAGTCCTATGCTTGTACCTTCCCAGTCAGGCTGGAGTTGGTGAGCTCCCATTAACACAGGTAGACTGTTTCAGTGGGAGAACCCATCACGGTTGACCTCCTTGCTCATATTCTCACTCTTTCCACTCTCTGCCTCTGTTTCCATCAGTTGTTGGATGAATATCTATAGTGATATTTAAAATATCCATCAGTCTGACTACAGGGAAAATCAAGATCTGGGCCCCCTACTTTATTGCTTAGGGTCTTAGCTGGAATTAGCCTCATCTTACATTAGAGTATTACTCCGCGGGAAAAAAAAAGAAGAAGACATCTTGAATATTGCATGCAAATGGATGGAATTATAAAACACTCTCCTGAGTGAGGTAAATCAGACCCAAAAAGATGAATGTGGTATGCACTCATTCATAAGTGTATACTAGCTCTAAACCAAGGATATTGAGCCTATAGCTCATGATCCTAGAGAAGCTAAGTAATAAGGTGAACCCAAAGAAAAACATATATAGACCCACTTGGAAATTGGAAATTGATCACATCTTCTGACCAAATTGGGAGTGTGGGAGTAGAGGGAGAAGGGAGGGTGGAAGGGGAAGAGGAGGAGAGAAGGGGAGTGTTGAGGAGAACTTAAGGGAATGGGATAGTCAAGATGGAGGAAGGACAGAGATGAGAGCAAGGAAAGAGATATCAGGATTGAGGGAGTCATTATGGGGTTAGCAGAAAGCTTACTTTTAAACCTAATTGATTTAACCATTTCTGGGACTAATGAATATCCTTTTATTTTACATTTACTCTTTCATTTTTACACAGTCAAGGATTATTTTTTTCTTACCACAATTTTAGAAAGATATAGTTAAAATGTTGATATAATGCCACACACTCAAAATATGAACTAACTATAACATTGGCCACAAAGCATTAATTTGGAAAAAAAATAGTTGAGGGAAATTTTTTCTACACATCTTGGATAGCTGGAGAATGACAACACAATCTATCCCATCTGTCTTTGTCTGTCTTGTCTGACTACCTGTAGGCCTGTAGTAACATCTTGTGCTATTCCTTGATACTTTACAATGTTAAAGAAAGGGGAAAGTGTGGTTCAAATTCCTAATCACTGTGGTGACTGTGAAGGCAGTGCTCCCTATAGACAGAATAAACTGCCCTAACATAAGAGAGAGGCACCCTCTGCCCTGAGACTGCGCAAGCAAATATTTGTCACCAAGAGAAGGGCAAAATAAGACTGTGAAAATATCCTGAAAAGATAAAATAAAATCACCCACAGATTCTTACCTGTATCAGCAGTGAGCAGGGTGGTGGGGTGAGTAAAGATCAGTGGTGAGTTAGTTCTCGTTATATATCACTTCCCTCCATGTCTTTAGACTTAACCAGGTGCAGTACAAAAGCAGTGTGTCTCATATGACATCTAAAAACAGAATTCTTAAACTATTCTAAATTTCTAGATACCTGCTAGTATTTAAAAGAGTTTTGCGTTGGTCATACTAACAATAACATTTCTGACCTTTTTGAGAAAAAAGTAAATTCATATAAACATTCAAATACTTTTAATACTTATGCAGGTAGATTGCAGGGCAGGTAATATATGTATAGATATACACATATGCGATATAGTATCTAAGACAATTCTATTCTACAAAGTAATAAATGTATGCACTAAGAAAATAGCTCAATTGCTAGGACCTTACACACTGTAATATCTGATAAAACAGAAATAAAATCTGTTCTCAATTTTTTCAGATATTATCTCTCCCTGAATTTTCTCTCTTATAAAAAGTGAAGCATCAGATCCTATGAGCACAAAGTAGAAACACCTAGAACATGTAAAGTGATGTGTTGAGTTTGCCCACGATAAACACAGACTTTGTCATATGTAGAGGAAACGTTATTCTTCAAGAGGTTTAGTTGTTCAAAGCTGTGAAGTGTGCCAGTGCCACGTTTTTTTGCACAATAGAAGTGTTAACTGTAAACACCATACTTTCCAAATGCTGTTGGATTTGTCTTCAGTGTTTACTCATTTCTCTATTTCAATTTATTCCTAAATTTAATAGGAAAGATTGAGTTTCTGAATGTTTCAATTTATTTAACAAAATTTGTCACTTAGGAATTAGCTTACTTCTCCTCTTTCAAAACTTTTAGCCATAATCATCTCTACCTTTCTGTTTTTCTAAACATGTGTTCCTGGAGGTGATGGTAGACATCTATGATTGATTTCTTTTCTTATTAGTGGAAATGTAACTGCTTTCTTGTCATGAAAGAATATCTGACTTTATGTAACACACATATATTTCATGATTGCGTATATGTGTATCCAGTTACCATAAAAAGAAAACCACCTCCCCCCACTCCTCTCCCCCTCCCTCTCCAGTCCAAAGAGCAGTCAGGGTTCCCTGCCCTGTGGGGGAGGGGGAGAAGGGTGGGAGGAGGGGGAGAAGGGTGGGAGGAGGGGGCGGGAAATGGGAGGCTGGGAGGAGGTGGAAACTTGTTTTTTTTTTCTCCTTTTCTCAATAAAAAAAAAGTTAAAAAAAAAAAAGAAAACCACCAAGAGTACCCTCTATATACTATATTTAAACTCGAAAGCAAATGTTAATTCATTCAAATGTATTCTGGTGTGTTTAAAACTATGTCATTGTTTTTCTTTTATGATTTAATACAGTGAGACTCACTAAAGACTTTTCTCTATCAAATCTTTGCTTGCTAAGAACCATATTTAGACAAAGTACTGGATATAATATTATGCAAATACAATTTGCTAAATTTTATTGAATACTCTTTGTAATCAATTTTCTATCTTATCAAATTTTGATAACAATATTATGGTGACTTCTCAAATAGTACTCAAAGGTCTTTCTCTGCATATGATCCGCAACATTATAATTACTACAGAAGTTGCCTCATCTCTGAAGCCTTGGGTATTTTACCTGTGACCTTTGGAAACCTCTGGAAGAGAAGAGAATAGGACAATAGCTTTAGTGTCTAGTCAGGAGTTTCCTTTTTTGTATGTACTCAGGGGTCATTTTTCAGAGATGGACAATGGACAGCAGAGTTTTCCTTTTTAGGTCAAGAGAGTTTTTATTTTATTAAAGATTGGGTTCTTCGGTCTAATTTCACCTAAAGCTGAGCAGCTTCCCATACATTGGAAAGCCACACTGCTCTGCCATGTCCAACTGAAATTGCATGCACTTTGGCCAACAGCTCCCCACTTACTTCCATGTTCTTACTCATTTTTGTTTTACTTTCCTGGAAGCACTGACTTTGTTAAGACGGTGTGTATTTTCCAATTCTTTGTATAGATGATTTTTCACCTTTGCCCATTTCCTTTGGAACCCAAGTTTTCAAACTTTCACTTTTCATGTGACCTATAACTTTAATATTTCCTGCACTGTTCCTGATGTAGCATTTAACTCTTTGCCTGGTTATGAAGTCTTCTTTCATTTCTTTATGCATTCAGTTAAATATATTTTTTTGCTACATAGTAATTGGTCATACAATTTATTTGCCACACTTTTATCTTATATATTATAATGTTTTGCTATCTCAAATATTTTAACACGGTATTTCATTTTTAAATAAATATATATGCCACCCAAAATTATTTTATATGATACCATCTCTGTTTTTCTATTGCATTGCTATGCATTTTTAAATCACCATGCTTATAATGTACTCATCTGTGTATATACTTTATCTTCAAAAATAAGAATGAGCATATTTGTCTGATGTGCCATAAAAACTGTGTTTTTGTCGGAGACTTCTTTTTCATTTCCTGGCCGCCCAGACTAGAAATAATCACACAGAAA
Source organism: Microtus oregoni (assembly GCF_018167655.1). Lineage (NCBI taxonomy): Eukaryota > Metazoa > Chordata > Mammalia > Rodentia > Cricetidae > Microtus > Microtus oregoni. Next base: position 46,633,663 of record NW_024543060.1, read on the forward strand.
TCTTTATTAATTGCAATACTATTTGACCAATAGCTTAAGTATATTTCTGGCTAACTCTCATATCTTAAATTAACCCATTTCTATTAATCACGTGACTGTGGCCTACCAGCAAGTTTCCAATGGACTTGAGCGGAGGCATCTGTCTCCTGCAGGAGGCTATGTGGCTACTCCCTGACTCCACCTACTTTATATCTTTCAACCTGGCTTTACTCTGTTAAGTCATTGGTTGAAAGCAGCTTATTTATTAACAAACAGCAATAAAACATATTCACAGTATATATCACCTCCCTCAGTATATATGAAGAATTTTTTGTATTTCTCTATCCATCTGACTATTAGGAAAATTCTTAACCGATTTTTCAAAAGACCCTTTAATAAACCCAATATTTAATTAAGGTCGGGCATTCAGAACTGACCCACACCCTTGAAGAGTTGAGCTCTTTGTATTTCTTCCAAGCTTTAATTTGTAGAAACAAAGTATTTCCTCACACAACAATGTTTTTCTACTTTTACTGTTTCTCTTGGAATTCTGGAGAAAAAAAAAAAGGTTTATATGATAAATTTAATAAGTATACTTAACACTGGAAGTAAATCATGTTATAAAAATCTATAAGCTTTTCAAGTTGTATTCAGAGGGGATAATGGCAGGTCTTTTATCTGTGGGTGATGAAGAGGTGTTCCTATCATTGTCTTTGCTTGCAGTCTGAAAGTAAACTGATTTTGATATTTTACGGCTACGTTGTCCTGCCTAGTGGTTCTTTGTGTGTTTTGTTTCCTTGCCCTTCCTGTCAACCTGTCAGCGATCACATTATAGTACTGAAAGTGTAACTGCCTTTAGCAGTTCCCTCCCCGCTTCTAATCTTCTTTGAAGCAAGAGCAGAAAATTAGTTTGGCTGAGAGTCAGTGCCAGCATGCATGTTATAGTAAGTGGAGGAGTCAACTGATTCTGAAAATGACTGGAGGCCTTGCTTATGAAAGGAAGTCTATAAACCTGATTCTTATTGATCTTTTCTTGCTAATATTTACATTTAAAACTTGCCCTGGCCGGGCTGTGGTGGCGCACGCCTTTAATCCCAGCACTCGGGAGGCGGAGGCAGGCGGATCTCTGTGAGTTCGAGGCCAGCCTGGTCTACAAGAGCTAGTTCCAGGACAGGAACCAAAAGCTACGGAGAAACCCTGTCTCGAAAAATCCAAAAAAAAAAAAACAAAAAACAAAACTTGCCCTGATTTTCAGGTTTTGTAGCGTATTTTGACATCCCTGTATACTAAGCTTAAGTACATATCCTGTTGGTTCAGTTATTTCATCCTCTCCACAAAAGGGCCGGCTGTGGTAGATGAGGAGTGCATGAAAATTTAACTGACCCAATCTCTAGATCATGAGAATCAACATGTATAGGACATTAAGTACCTGGGAAATGGAACTTAGCATCCTTAGTTCCTGCATGGCTTCTCTATCTTCCTTCTGCGTTTCCTATTTTGATGATGGGTAGGTGCTTTAGCCTAGCCCAAGAGCAAACCTGATTTTTTTTTCTCTTACCACCTGTAACTAACTAACAACAAAAGTTTTCTTTTCTGCTTTGCCTTTTGAATAGCTGTCATATCTCTAATTCCTTCCCCACCTTTCCTGGAATGCTGGAGAATTTCATTCATCTTAATTTCAAATTTGATATCTAACATTTCTATCCACTTCAATTATATATATATATATATATATTCTAAATTTGAATATATATATATAAGTACTTAAAACTTGAATTCTAGTTGGTAAATATACATATGTTTTCATTTAAATTTCCAGAGTTGAAAAATTTAAGTCCGAGGCAGAAAGACTTGACATTAACTCTTTAATTTAATTAAGCTATTGCATATTATAAAGCTATTTGTTTGCAGTAAAGAAAAAGTGCAGTTAATTTTCTAACAAAATATTGTCCTAGTCTTCAATATATTTCTAAATATAAAATGGAAATTGCAATATCATTGTAACTGTACTGACAAAAATTAAGAGATAGTTATACCCCTCAAGTTGGCTATTACTATTGAAACAATGGTCCCCAAGAAACTTAAATCTCATGCTAGGAGAAGGAAAATATTGAAGCCAGATGCCACTGATGCAAGTATTTTCTCCTAAGAAGAGTTTTCACACAGTTCAGACAATTTATCATCTTACCTCTCAGGAGCTGCGGCTGTGATTGACAGTGATGGATGGGACCACACCTTGATCAAGCCTACTTTGTTATGAACACTATTTGCTTCTTTTTAAACCAAACCTCATGTCAAGAACCACATGATAGACTTGTGCCTGAGAGACAGGGCCACTAGACCTTTTTATTTATTACTCTTCCTACTATAGACAAACTGAATGAATCAACTTTCCTTGCTTTCTTTTGAGATTACAAGAGAGATGGAAAGGCACATACACACACACACACACACACACAGAGAGAGAGAGAGAGAGAGAGAGAGAGAGAGAGAGAGAGAGAGAGACAGACAGACAGACAGAGACAGAGGGACAGAAAGAGACCAACATTTTTGTGAAGAAGTTGCTTAAGACTAGCAAAAGAACAACTGAGAAGTTACCAGTGTCTAGAATTTACTTGGAGCCGTAGGGCATTTGAATTCCCACTGACCAGTTCAGAAGAAGTTTAGATCAGTGTAAGGACCAAGACATCTTAGTGGTATGCTCTACATAGGCTAAGGGATCATCTGGTCCCAGAAAAGAATATATAAACACAAGTTTTGAATCAACCTAATCATTCCTGTATTATTTATTGCATCCTAAAACAAAGTTTAAGAGGGATGCATTGACCTAAGAATTGAAAAAAGAATAGATAGTTTTGGATAGATGAGGTGGGTTATGGTCTAGAAAAGGAAGATCAAATGAGGAGGGACAGAGGAGAGAGAGGTAGAGAATATGGGGATGGAATGCTAAAACTAAGATTCATTTGAGGGATTGCATGGCCACATAGTATTTTAGAAAATAACTTATGAAGACACAGCTGCTGAAAATTTCATACAGTATTCATGGTCTCTTCCTCTTATCTTGATACAGAACTCAAAATAATCAAGAGACAGGCCTCAGAGAAAGAAGGAAGCATAATCAAAGAAAAACCAATGGTTAGTCAATTGACAGGAGTTGACTGAAAAGAATTATAGTCATCACCCAGAATGGACCAATGATACCTGAAGTGATTGATGGTCTGTCACCAATGGACAGAAGATTGCACCATCTATACCAGTCTTCTTGGATTCATCATTAGATCAAGAAATCAACCTCACGCTTTGCTCATAACCTCTTCCCCGAGGCCCTCTTATCCCTTTGACAATAAATGTGACCCAGTCACACCTCTAAGCAGTTTGTGTCTTAGGCTACCCATTGTCTTCTCCAGTGTAGGTGTGGGAGAAGTCTATAAAACTGGAGTTGTCAACTCAATTAGAAAATTACTTACAAAAAAAAAAACTTGCTGGTAAAAAATTAACCCAGAAATTTCTAAACAAAATACATAAATAAATAAACAAAAAAACCAAAAATAACATGTGACATTCAAGACTTACATTTTGACTTAGCTTTTAGTAGTATTTTTCTATAAAACAATATTATTTTAAAGAAAATTTAATCAAATGACAATTTAATGTGATCTTTATTGGACTCTGTATCCTCATTAATTTTTTCTGGGAAATTTTTCTGGTTACAGTCTAAGGAGTTCTTAGATCTGAGATGCTAATGTCCACACCTGGGTGGATGTCACGATTTGTTTGCAGATTCATCACTGTGATCTGTGAGCATGATCACATCATCTCTATACAATGCCTTGTTTCTCTGGGGACAGTCTGAGCATTTGAGCTACTCAAGCACTGAGTTACTTGAATGTTAATCCTCCAATCCTACTTTACAATATTTACTCCCAAAGCCCAGGGGCAAGTTCTGGTTTGGGTGGTCAGGGACCCTCTTATGATTCGGTGCAATAAAGGAATCTCTGAAAAACAGATAGATGCAGATGAATCGGAGATCCTTCTTTAACCACATGGAGAACAGTGGGGGCAAACAGCTGGACAGAAAATATACTCTAAGACGTGAGTGAGCAAAGTTTACATTCAGAGGTTAAGAATGTCTACAACCTACATCCACAAATTATTCTATTAGTAAAATTGAGGGATTCATAACTCAGTCTACCTTGAGTGTCCTGCCATCTACCTCTCTCTCTGACTTTGAAGCTGTCTTTGCCTCTCAACTGAAGTGAGGTTGATTATAGAATATGACCCTAAGGAAGCACACAGGAGTCTTAATCTGAGGCCCAGACTCAATCTACACAGTCAGAGGCACCAATATACCAGTAACCACATGGGCACTTTGATTTCAGATGGGTTTTACAACAGTCCACAAGAAATCAAGAATCTCATGGAAAACAGTTTGGATCCAAAAGTAGGGCAAACTTTTGGACCCTGTCCATGTAACATTCCATTGTACCAGGAAGAAAGGAAGTTCTCTAGAAAATAATGAGGATATGTCAGAAGCTGGCATGCTCTCTCTTTTTATCTCTGCATGTTTACCAATATTGCTCTCTTCCTTTTCTCACCATCATAATTCAAGATCAAATACATAACGTGTATCGTTTTCAGACTGAATATTTCCTTTATTCTATTCCTGGATAGATTCCTTGAAGGGTTCAGAACATGATTGCAATAGTCTTGTTTCTGTTCTGGTACCATTTCAAAAAATAGATGCTTAGAACTGTGAAATACAAACATAAAGGAATGATTTTGTTATTTTTGCCCTTCTCCTGCTTTTAGTCCACAGCTCTACTTTCCATTAACTGAAGTCTGACGAATTCAATACAGCTAGCAGTTTCAGAATGAACTGATTATCATGCTAACAAATGTCTACACATAGTTCTTAGTTCTCAGTTTTTGTAGAGAGTCATCCTTACTTGGGCCTCATATTCATTGCAGGCTCTGCTTGGCTGTCTTTTACAGTGCCCAAGGTGGAATTCACCCTTCTCCCTTATAAGGTTGCAGTAGATGAATGTATGGTTAGATGATGGAGGGAAGCATAAGCACTCTAGGGCAAGCAATGGGGTTGAGTTCTTTTGTTCACTGACTAGAAGGAAGTAAATATTCAAGAATATCAATGAGGAAATGAAGCACATATCTATTGTGCAACATAGGACTACAAACTGAAATTCGATTCTATGATGCACTAGGATTTTGTATTTTTAAGTAGCTTGATAACACACAACTTTATATGCTTATAGTTATAAAATGAGTAGGAAGGTCAAACATTCTGCTTTTCTGAAAGCCAAGTAAAGTATCTTAGGAATTTGTTTTTAATGACTATTAATACAAATGCTTGGTTATTGATTTGGAGAGACTTAGCAGTTAAATGCACAGGCTGCTTTTCCAGAGGTCTGGGACTGGATTTCCAGCTCTCAGCAATGTGTAACACTAGTCCTAGGGGTTCCAACAACACTTTAGGTCTCTGAGAACTTATCAACATGGCAAGGAATATACAATTATGAAGATATTAAAAACCAATACAGATAAAATAAAAATTAAAAAAATCTCTTGAGATAGCATTGTGTCTAAATCAGAAGACTAACCATGCAGTGAGCACGGAAATAGAGATAAATCAGTGACAATCTACAACCCTAACACATGCCCAGGGGTCTATCCCCCACACAGTTTCTGAGAAGATTTAAGGCAGTATTTTCTAGCATTCAATGCTCTCTTCCTGTTGTTTCGGTGTGGTTTTATTTCTATGTTGCCAATGCACCTAGTACATAGCAGGAAATGCATTTGGAAAAGTGATGAGCTCATGATGTCATGTTTATATGGTCAAAGGAATGTTAGAAAAGATATCTAACAGAATTTATCTTGATGTGCAATTTAAGTTACCAAATTGCTAAACACATAAGTGTTACAAACAGATAGATCACTGAACAAATTATGACACATTTTCTGATGTTCCATGTGTCCCAGCTAAAGAGGATAACCTATCTATATAATCAGACATGTATACACTGTATGATATTTTATTTGAAAATTGTCCAATCATACCTACATAGTGTTCTATTTACCAAAAGAATTGAGAAAAATTTACATTATTTAGCAATAATTTCCCTCAATTAAGTGATTTATTTACATGAAAATAGTATATATATTCATTTTCTACTCATGTTCTATTGAATATTATCCATGATTTTAATGAAAGTTAATATGTGTTTTGTAATGTATTTGATATAATTAAAACACTTATACACTATAAAATAGAACAATTATTTTTATAACATGGTTAATTGAATCAATAAAAATAATGCCCATTACAATTTAAAGGCAAGATTAATATAAAAATTTTGTTTGGTTTCAAAGTCACACCAAAACAACAAAGATAGAAACTCCCAGATTCACTAAAGAAAGAATTGGAGGTTGATAAGAATCCAGTACAGCTTCAGACCAAAAAGGTGAGCTTTCTTGGACTCGAATCTAGCAATTAGAATCAGAAACAGGCCTCCAAAGTACACATTGGGGAATTTCTTTTTATTTGTTCTTACTGCAGAATAATTTGTTCATTTAAGTGACATTTGCTATTTTAATAAAATTTAACAAGAATGCTTGCATGGTATTTCCACATTCAAAATGGAAACCATGCCAACTTATCAGAACCTTTCTGGTGACCCTCTGTAGTCCACCACCTTCCATAAGACCTGATTATTTTCTGCATAGGAAATTTGCTAATTTATATTCCCATTAGAAAGGTAGAGTGAGTGATTGTCTTCTGACTGTGGTTATTTTCCTTACATTTATCTTACTTTGACTTGCCAATAGGTAAATAAATATATCACATACATAATTAATTTGAATTCCTTTAATGATTAATGCTGATGTTCTTATGATTTTCATTGTTCTCTGATAAAGTGTTTTTTTCTAATATTTTACACTTTTTTGAAAACATTAATTTCCTTAGATTATGGAAATTTTTCATTTATTCTGTTTAGAGTTTCCTTGACAGATATACAATTGTAAATGTTTTCTTTCATTCTGCCAGTTGCCTTTTAAAAATTGTTAAGAAGAAAGTTCTTAAATTTGAGAAAATGTAATTTTGGGTGCTGGTGAGATGACTCAGTGGGTAAGAGCAGTTTTTACTCTTTTGGGAGACCTGGCACACCTCAGCCCCCAATTATCAGCTCACAATCACCCATAACTCCAGCTCCAGAATATCAGATACTTGTTTCTGATCACTGCTGCCACCAAGAATGCATGACATTCATTCACATATACTCTGGAGAATCACCATACACATAAAATAAAATGAATAAATCTCTGAAGATAAATTTTAATTTTTTTACTGCCTTAGAAGAATGTCCTTCCTGTCTTTCCCTAGCAAAGTTTTCCTAACTATTCTTTTACCAAATTTCCTATAAATGTTTTTTCTAGAATTTCCAGATTTTGATGTGTTAAAGTCAAGGCTTATGCTTGCTTCCACATCAATGTCCACCTACACCATCTTTGACATAAAGTTTCCTTTGTCATCAATTATACAAGAATTGTGACAAAACACTGCTTGATTTCCTGTGTGGAATTCTGCTTGTCCCTGCCATTTCTCTGCCTCTCCTCACATCCCTGCCCTGCTATACCGATTATTTCATACACTCTTTAAATCTAATGTGGTGGTGTAAGCCCTTTACCTTTTCTTCTTAAAATTTGTTTCCCACGTTCTCAGGTCTTTGAATTTCCATGTAAGTTTTTGTTGTTGTTGTTTCGAGACAGGGTTTCTCTGTAGTTATGGAGCCTGTCCTGGAACTAGCTCTTAAAAACCAGGATGGCCTCGAACTGGAACTCACAGTGATCTGCCTGCCTCTGCCTCCCGAATGCTAGGATTAAAGGCATGCACCACCAACACCTGACTTTCTGAGATTTACTTTGGAATATCTCAGAGATGTTTCACTCATATACATTCTTAATGAGATTCATATTTTTAGCATTCTGATGTTAAAGTAAAGTGTAGACAGAAGTTTCCGTCCCACCTGGTCCTGCAGTCATTCATTCCCAAAGAAGTATACAGAGGCTTATATTAATCATTAACTATTTGGCCTACTAGTTCAGGCTTATTATTAACTAACTCTTACAACTTAAATTAACCCATAATTCTTAACTATGTTTAGCCATGTGGCTTGGTACCTTTTCTCAGTAAGGCACTCTTATCTTCCTTCAACTGTGTTTGGCTGGAAACTGCATCTCTGCCTTTTTTCTTCCTAGAATTCTCCTAGTCTGGTTGCCGCACCTATACTTCCTGTCTAGCTACTGTTCAATCAGCGATTTATTAAACTAATATGAGTGACAAAGTGTAGAACAGCACTGTACCAAAACAGTAAAGCTCTTTCATTCTATTATTGTATTTTAAACTTTTTAAACTTAAAATCTTTATTTTTCAAATTGGAAATCCTTTACAACATTAAGCTTACATTTTCCAATGCAACCTGAAACTACCATATACATCATTTTAAAAATTCTGCACTGATTGTATGTGTTCATGCAATTTTCAAAAGATTATCAAAACATAATTATTTAAAAATTTGCATCTTTAGGATGAAGTGTAGACTGACTCTCATCAGTCTTGCCTACACTGCACTATAATAACTATTCCCATGGAATTACATTGTGTAAGGCATTATAAGTATTCTTGATATAATTTAAACTATCATGCTTATGAAATTACCCTTCCATTTATATGAGGCATGCAAGTATCCTTGGAGTCTTGTGTCTGCTGGGAGTCCTGATTTAATATTCTAACCTTGCATTCTGCCATCATGGCTATACTCACTTATCAGTTCAATGAAATTGTATAAGGAACCATGTTACATATAAATACATATGCAAAACATATTGTATTAATCTTCCTTACTGTGTTCAAAATTGAGAAAATGCAGCATTGTCTTATGCCTAATCTCAGCATGCAGGTATCCACATTTTTGTCACTAAGTATCGTGTAGGCCATTTACAGATGTTCTATATCAATTGAATCTCTTAGAATTATTGCCATCAATAGTCTCATGTATTCAAGGTGACTAAGCTCATTCCCACAGATGTTTACCATAGTTGTGGGGTTGTGGTTTGGGTAAATTCTAATTATATACTGAGATATTAGTAAAACCAAGCAAAACAACTGAGAAGACAAACATTAAAAAAGGAAGAAGAAACAGAAAAATAGTGAAGGAAGCTGAGATAAAATAATTTTTAGGGGCATAAATCTCAAGGTCCAAATCAGGAGTAGAAGGAGAGAGAGCACAAGCAAGGAACTCAGGACCGCAAGGGGTGCACCCACACACTGAGACAATGGGGATGTTCTATTGGGAACTCACCAAGGCCAGCTGGCCTGGGTCTGAAAAAGCCTGGGATAAAACCGGACTCTCTGAACATAGCGGACAATGAGGACTACTCAGAACTCAAGAACAATGGCAATGGGTTTTTGATCCTACTGCATGCACTGGCTTTGTGGGAGCCTAGGCAGTTTGGATGCTCAACTTACTAGACCTGGATGGAGATGGGGGTTCCTTGGACTTCCCACAGGGCAGGGAACCCTGATTGCTCTTCGAGCTGATGAGGGAGGGGGACTTGATTGGGGGAGAGGGAGGGAAATGGGAGGCAGGGGCGGGGAAGAGACAGAAATCTTTAATAAATAAATAAATAAATAAATAAATAAAAATATATAAACAAAAAAATAATTTTTAGGTAGTGGTTGTTTGTTAAGAACATACCAGAATAATTCTAATTTGCTATAGTTTTAATGGAGCTGTCAGAATCAAAGAAGACATCAAAGGATTACAAATAATTTGAATTTCTATAAATACATTGCACATAAAAGACTTTTAAATATGCATTCTTCTCAGTAAAACAAGCATGTCTTCAGAATTCTCTTGTACCAAATGTTGACATCATAAAACTTATGAGACAGTAATTCAAATATCATCCTGCCTAGGTGTGTTTTGAAACAGAGGAAAAGTGGTTAAAAAGTTTGAAATAATTGTGAAAGAAAAAGGTTTGAGTAAATTAGATGAGTTCATTATTTGTCTGCCTAACATCTGATGCTGAAACAAGGGCAACGTGGCACAACAGAAAGTGCAAGGACAAGTTGCTATGTGAAAGACACTAAGTGTAGCCTATGCTGAATTCATCTAGGGGTAAGTTACAAGGATTTTCAGCAAACACTAGTTGTATAGTGGCAGTATTGTGCTAGAAAATAAAACTGAACACTTTTAGTGTTCTGCACCCAGGACTCAGGCTCGCTCACGGTTCTCAAGTCTCCATACTCTGTGTTTATTCTGAGACTAGGTCTGTAAGGAAAGTTCTCCACCTGGAAGCCCCGGGTAGTAAATGTTAAAACGCATAACCGTGAAAGGGCATGTAACAATAACAAGTCAATCAGGGAGAGGTTCGTTCAGCATCAACACTGCTGTTTAGATGTTGTCAAGTTTGTTTTGTTTTCCATTGATAAACCGAGGAAAGGGAAAGTGGACTGGGCAGCCTAGAGGTTTTTCTAAAGCCCCTGATTTTTGGTAGCAATGACATCATTAACTTCAAAACAATAGTGCTCGGTAGGAAACTAAGACACCAGAGGTGACCAAATCTCCTTCTAGATTTCCAATTAGTGTACTCTGATAAGAGTAATGTTTCCATAAACAACTATACTCTCATTTGTCAGATAGTCTCTTGCCTCCAAAGACTTTAACACTGGTTTGTGCTATCACAGACCTCCCCTCTGTTGTTTATTGTGATGTTTATCCATTCAGATTGGAACCCTGTGGATATTCTTCATCATAGTGCAGCTGACAATCTTGTGTGTGTCTCACATCATTAGTCATGAGACTAGAACCTTCTGAACGCAAAATTCAGTCATGAGAGCTCTACAGTGTCGTGTCACACAAAGGTAACAGTGTGAGAGGAGTATGCTAACGAGATTAATTGTGGTGGCAATTCTCAGTGTCTATAAACATGTAGATTATACCATATACTTTAAATATATGCTCTCGTTTTTCATTTATACCATAATAATCTCAAAATAATAGACAGCAGAGATGTGCTCTCATAACGGATTTTTAATACATAATGTTTTGTAATTATGAGCACCTTTACATACACTATACCACCTGAACACACTACTCTTAGAACTGCATCTCTGTTGCCCACTCCTCCCAATCCTCAGTCTCTAGTTACCACCATTCTACCTCTTGATTTTGTGAGCTTAAATCTTTAGATTTCACATTTAAATGTGATTAGGAATTGTCCTCCAGTACTTACAATGCTGATCTTTGGGTGTAATCCATATTTTTTTATAAAAGCAAGATTTCCAAATTTTTATGAAAAATATTTTATCTTTTGTAATTTATACACTCTGTGTATGTGCATAAGTAATGTATGTTTATGTCTCTTGGTGTGTGTGTGTATGTCTGTGTGTGTATGTCTGTGTGTGTGTGTGTGTGTGTAGTGAGTTTACACGTGTTCCCAGTGTGGGAGTGAATGGATGTGATATACAAATGTGCATATATATGTATTTGGGTAATTGGAGAGGTGTGGATCCCTAGGTGTGTTCATGAGGAAGCTATAAGAGGATATTAGACATCTTGATTGCTACCCTTACCCTCAATATCTTGAGGCATGATCTCTCATTTAAGCTTTCAATTTCCTCTAGGATGGCTGGCGAGGCAGCTTCTGGGTTCTGTGCTGTATACAAATGCACACATTCTCTGCTGGAATTAGAGGCTCCTACAACCAATTCTGTACTGTAGTTTTTGGTTTGGATTTTTGCCTTCCTTCCTTCCTTCCTTCTTTCCTTCCTTCCTTCCTTCCTTCCTTCCCTCCTTCCTTTCTTCTTTCCTTCTTTCTTTTTCTTTAACTTGGGTACTCAGGATTCGAACATGGGTCTTTATGCTTGCACAGGGAGTGTCCTTACTCAGTGAGAAGTCTTTACAGCCCCCCACGCTATACTCTTTACTTGTTTGTTCATCACTATCTATTTAAGGTGCTTACATATCTTGGTTCTGTGAGTGCTGCTGAAATAATGTGCATGTAAGTACAGACATCATGCAAGGTGCTGATTTTCAGTCCTTTGTACATATATCCAGAACTTGGGTTTCTGGAAAATGTGGTAAATCTCTACTTCATTAGTAGTATTTATATTTGCATTCTTTGTAAATTTCCCAAATATTTATAATGAAATAATTCTTCCCAACAAGCCCATCCTACCATGATATAGATATATTAGTGAGTGCTTGGAAAGGGGAGGCCATTTCCTTTAGTGGCAGAAGCCATTGATAAGTTGATCACAGCCCTCTCTGTGTGTTTCTTCACCTATTTAGCTATCTAGCTATCTATCTCTCTAAATACATATTAATAATTTTCTCACATTCTTCTCTGTCTGCCTCTATCTCTTTCTATCTCTGTTTTCTTTGCATCTCTCTCTGTTCTCCTTATATATCTATATCTATATATAGATAAATAGAGATAGATAGACAGACAGACAGACATCTTCCTGACTAATAACTGTTGGCATATATCCCACACCTGGTACTGAAATTTTCATTGGATAGTCCAAGATTTCAGGAAGAAGCAATGAAAGCTTTGTACTGTTTTCCATAAGGGTTATATCAACTCAATTTTATATCAGGAATGCACAAGAATTCTCTCTTCTCAAATCCTTTCCAGTATGTGTGTCTCTGTCTTCTTGCATATAGTCCTACTAATGGGTGCAAGTGATACCTTGTTATACTTTTGATTGGTTATCCCTCAAGGATTAGTGATGTTGAACACCTGGGAGCACACCTATTTTCTTTTTGAATTTTGTTTTACTGAGAAATGTTTGACTTTATTGACTTCTTTTCATTGTTTCTCCCCTCTCTTGTCATTAAAACCACTCTTAGCTCTGTGGGTAACTATGCGCACCTGGTTCCCAGATTGCTTTCTCGGATACATAACAAGGAGCAACTACCCTTAGACCTCACTGTCTGTACCCACTCACGCTTTCAATTCAATTTGTCTAAGCCATAACTTCGTCATTAATTTAACAAGTTCTTATAAGCCAATTTTGTAAAGGTTCTGAGTTGAAAGTTAAACCACTGACCAGTGTTGGTCCTCACGGGAAAGCAGGGATATTGGAACAACTAAAGCAATTGGACTGAAAATTACAAGTTGAAGGTATTTGAAAATTGGGTGCCCTTTACTAGAGGGAGGGGAAGAAGGAAGTGCCTCTGCATTAAGGCTGATATTCCCTGAGAAAGTGATATCAGATCTAGGACATACGGTGAATTGGAAACAACTGTCTGAACAGAATCAGCATGTGGAGTCCTTGTTGAAAGGAAAACAACAGCGAAAGTACGCAGTGATGGACCAAAGCTCAGACCCACAAGTTTTACAATGAATTCAAGCATTGCTAAGATGCCAGAAGCTTTCTCTGCTGCATTGCCAGTCAGGAAAACCATCGGGCTCCAGTGCAAAATAGTGAGCAGCCTCAATGTATGTAGAAATCCTTGTTTCTTTATTTCCTTTTTAAAATTTCTTTTGTTATTATTTTTTGGAATATAATACAATGACATCTTTCCCTCCTTACCTTTCCTCCATCAAATCGTTCTCTATGTTCCTCCTCATTGCTTTCTTTCAAATTCATGGACCCCTTTATTTTGATAATTTTATCAAATAGATATATATGACATGCTAACATGAAAGTGGGGAATGCTCAGGAAGCCCTAACCCTAGGCAAAGAACTACAGGCAATTAAGCAATGCTGAGAAGAGAAGTAGTCTTCCCCACCCAGGGAATCATACCAATTGATCATGTAATACAAAGTGATCAGCCCTAAAAACATATCCATACGAGTAAAATAATATTAACTGAGCAGATTATATTTATACATTGAGAAATCTTTATTTTGCTTGACTCACATATCAGCAATAAAAATGATGGAAACTTTATTTGCAATATTAATATAAAGTTCATTTTATCTTGCATTTATATTGCCTCCATGCTAAAATCTAACTTCAACACCATAGAAAATTCCTCTTATTTAATCTTCTCCCTTTGAGATGAGTTTACTTTCATTAATCTATTCTTTATAATACTCCTAATCTAATTTATTAATATTAGCACTCTGTGGGTAACATTGTCTTCATCAAAAGTCTTCAATATCTCACTTTTGTCTTTTAAACAAGCTCGGGTTCAATAATTTACTATGTATCCATCCAGGCATTCAAAATTTATTTAGTGCCTACATGAGATTTTTCTTTGGGCCATTGTGATTCAACTGCTGGCATTACTTTGCCCTCACTTCAAACAGGATGGAAGTGTATGGCAGTTTACATCTCCCTGAGGCTTCCGCAGAACAAGACCGATAGTCTGAGATCTAAGAGGTCTATTGCTTGACATGTAACTGCTCTGGGGAATTTTTGACACTCGAAGTTTCCCTGTGGAACCAGACTGAATTAAGTTTTCTCTGGGATGTTTTTTCTGAGAACACTTTCTTGCCAGGCATCTTCCCCGATTCTCCTCCAGCTTCAGCTATCCACCTTTATCCATTTGTCTCTCCTTGAAGTTACCTGAGATTGAGTTCTCTTTGACTCAGTTTCTGGTAAATGAAAACCAATAAATATATCCACAGTCATCATTGAAAATGAATTCATACCAAGTTTTAAAGTGAACATGGACAGTACTATCCATTTTGATACTATGCCATCACAATACTAATAAATTTCTAGGTACAGTTGAGATGAGATGACAAATAAAGATCAGATCAGAAAATTGTAACAGAACACTATCACACTCACATCATGACCTCAAGTTCAAATAAGTAATTTTTTAAAAAGAGGATATTAAAGAAAAACTTCTAGATGAATAAAATGAGCAAAGACCCAATGGTATGAGAATTACAAACATCTCAACGAATTCATTATTATCAAAGACAATATTTGATGCTTGAGAGAGCCAGAAATTTGCTTCTCAGCAAATCAAATCAAGGAAATAGGAACTTGAATTATTCACTAAGTGTCATGATAAGGATTTGATTTATTTTAATTGATGGACACAATGCAGACTCTTGAGGGTGTGGTGGTTAGAGTTTAGCAGGTGTGTTGCAGAGCAGGCTTTAAAAGTTGAATACATCAATAGCCCAGAGAAAGATTAGCCTGAAATAGCATACTTGTGTGTAACAGAAAAAATACAGCTGAGAAGGGAGTCCATGGGAAATATCAGAGGAAAGACACGGGACTTACATGTCATGGATTAAGTCAGTGAGGGGGGAAATTCTAGACTTTGGAACATCTTTCTCCTCCCTTCATCAGTCACAAATTCTAATAGTTACATGTTCTTCTTTATCATACATCATCTAATACCAATATTTCCCTGCCATCTTTGATTTTATTCAATTATTGTCTTTTTACTCTTTTTTTATTTTTTATTGAAAAAAAAATTTCTGCCTCCTCCTAGCCTCCCATTTCCCTCCCTCTCCTCCCACTCTTCTCTCCCTCCCCCACTTTTCTACCCCTCCCTCACCAGTCCAAAGAGCAGTCAGGGTTCCCTGTCCTGTGGAAAGTCCAAGGTCCTCCCCCCTCCATCTAGGTCTAGGCAGGTGCCATCTTAGGGTTGGCAAGAGACTTTTTACTATTTTTTATCTTTTTCATATTCCATAAATATATTTATATTTCCATATTCACTATATTGACAGCACAGTAGTCTTACTAATCTTAATTTTAAAAATGAATAGGGCTGGAGATATGGTTCAGTGGGTAACAATGCTTCCTGCCAAGCCTGATGACGTGAGTTCAATCCTTGGAACCCACATGATGGAGTCAGAGAACTGACTCCCATAAGCTATCCTCAGATCTCCACCTATGTTGTGTGCGGTGAGCACCCACATGCATACACATATCCAAACAAACAAATAGTTAAATAGAATTTAAAATTCATAAAATTAGAATAAATGGTAAGCAAAGACCTGTTGAGGCAAACTACTTACCTTAGAATTATTCTGTTTATTATAAGAAAATGTTAAATGAAGAAAATATATAAACTAAGTGTTCTTTTTCAATATTTATTAAAGGAATGTCAACAAAAAAAATCCACAAATATCAGATCAGTTATTGTTTCAAGTGTGAAGCATTTTGATTTTGGCTAAGACCAAGAAAAGAATTAAGCTGGTAGCATATTTATAGCAGTATCATAAGTCTAAATGTTTGTAAAATCATTTAAAGCAACTAACAAATTAAAATTTCCACCTCTTTTGATTCAACAGTGATACCACTATAATTTGCATGTGTATCAGTGTTGGTTATAACAGCAAAAACTGAATGTGATTTAAAAGTTGAATGATAGTAACTAATTAAATATTAACATTATTATTTGACTTATATTAACAATGTGGGGATTGTGTTGGTGTAAAATAGTGAAAATTTTTTGCATTTTCTTATTTTGTGTATCATATATCTTTGTGTGTATGTGGTCACACATATCCCACAGCCAGTGTACCCCAGTGCATGAACTCTGGTACACCTAGAGAAGCCGAATGAAACTGTTGATTCTCTCCTTTCATTCTGTGTGGGTCACAGAAGTCATGCTCAACTTGTCACGCATTGCCAACTAATCATTCTCACTAGCCAAAATAGTTTGGTACTAATGGCAGAGGGTATTAATCTTTTCAGAGTATAGTCTTGGTCATTACACGGTAAGACCATTCGTACATTCTAAACTTCCAATATAGTGAATTCTTACCTTCTGTATTTTCTCCCACTGGAGCTTGCAAAAGTCAGAACTATGTATTTGATCCCTGAAGTGTTAACCTAATTAATCTTAATCAAAAAAAAAATCAGGAGTCAGATGTCCATAAAATATTAGGACATACTATCTAAAGCAGCAAATGATTAGTTTGCTGCTATAAGATGTAAATGTCCACTCACACAATTCTGCTGTAAAGAAGACACTCTCAGATGCTAGAATAAAAGACAACCATGTATTCCCTTTATTGAGTATTAGGACTGCTTCACATCGGCTAATTCCATAGTTTACTATCAACAATAAAGACACCTTTAATTTATTTTTCTACTTCTAGGAAATGGCACACAACAAAATTTCATTGACTGAGAATAACACTGATGTCTTTTCCTTTATAACTTTTAATATATTAATGACCATAATTTATTTTGAGATTTGTCCATCAAAAAGTTGATTCACATATTCATTATTTAGTCATATGTTTGGAGATTAACACATATCCATCACATATAAATTTTAAAAAGAAATTAGCAAATTGGAGGAAAACAGACGTAGAACACCAAAAGATAAGGATAGGAACTTCACTGTTGATGTTTGAAATCTGATTCTGTTGCTCTGCATTTATAACCATCCAACTTTCTCATTAAAAAATATTATTGGTGGGGGACGGTGGTGGCACATGCCTCTAATCCCAGCACATAGGAGGCAGAGACAGGCAGATCTCTGTGAGTTTGAGGCCAGCCTTGTCTAAGAGCTAGCTGCAGGACAGCTTCGTTTGTTGTACAGAGAAACCCTGTATTGAAAAAAATAGCATTCCTTTCTGCTGATAGTATTTTTTAATGTTATCACATATTATTATATACATATATCACTTCATATATTCTATTTCCCATGCATTAAAATGACATGTAAATATGCTTTGTAAGGGAGATGACTGTATTAGAAAATTAACTCAAATTTGAAGGTAGAATACTGAATTACATTCTCCTATACTGCACAGCATTTTAATGCAATTTGGAAAGAAAACATCAATGCTCAGCATTTATAATTTATCATTTGCTCTTTAGACTAAAATTACTAAGTAGATAGAGGAATTACATGCATTCATTAAGCTTCCCATACCTCACACCCTACTGTAATGGAGGATTGCCCGGGAAGATTCAAATAAGCCACTTGCTACAAACGTTGGGCCAAGGAACTACAGCATGGGGCTTATACTCCACTCCTCGCTGCTTCTGGGAGGTATGCCATTTGCCACTTCTTACCGCCGACATAACTTTAAATCACAAATGGAGAATTAAACCTGTGACTCTTTACCAAGAGAATTTTAGTATGCTCGGTTTTCTATCCATGAGATTGTAGTTGCTTTATCACTCTTTGCCTCTTTGTGGGGCTGCCACCAAGCTCTCAAATAAATACATGGAGGGTCATTCTTACTTATAAGTGCCCAGCCTTAGCTTGGCTTGTTTCCAGCCAGTTTTTTTTTTTTAAACTTATTCATCTGTCTTTTGCCTCTGGGCTTTTACCTTTCTCTGTTTCTGTATATCTTTTCTTTCCTTCTTACTCAATGGCTTGCTGTGTAGCTGGGTGGAGTCTTCTTCTCCTCCCCTTTTTCATGCCTCAATCGCTCCTCCCAGATTTCCCTTCCAGTTTGTTCTCTCTTCCTGACAGCTCCACCTATCTTTTCTCCTGCCTTGCTATTAGGTATCCAGCTCTTTATTAGACCAATAAGGTGTTTTAGACAGGCAAAGTAACACAGCTCCACATTGTTAAACAAATGCAATACATCCTCACATCATTAAAACAAACATTCTACAACATACACAAGTGAAACACATTTTAAAATAATATCCCACAACATAAGATTGTTTGATTACTAAAAGAGGGAAAAGCCAGAACACAGTCACAATCAGATCAAAGCCAAACGAAATTCCAACCATCCAATATCTGGGATCCCCTCATGATCTTCTGGGCTCCTCCAAAGGGCTTAGGTGGCTTCTCCAGCTCTGCCCTCTGCAGCACACACAGCTCATCTAGGCTCTGACTGGCTCCACTCTACAAAAGTGTTTTTATGGAGCCTACAGTTGAGAGACTTGAAATTTAAAAGACTGGATTTTTAAAGAGGTTGACTATGTTTAAGGAACTGAAATTTTAATATGCTTAAATTTGTAAAGGCTGTGGGACTTTTAAACATTTAAGATCTTGGGGATGAACTTTAATGGAATAGTTGGTTTAATAGTGATGGGTTTGTGTGTCAAGTTGACAAGGGGTCGGTTACACTGGGTGATTTTGTGTGTCAACTTGACACTAGCCAGACTCATCAGAGGAAGGAGCCTCAGTTAAAAAACTGCCTCCATCATCCAGCTGAAGGCAAAGGCCATTCTCAATCAATGATCATTGGGGGCGTGGGGGAAGGCCCAGTCCATGGCGGGTGGTGCCACCCCAGCACTGGTGGTCCTAGGCTCTATAAGAAAGTAGACTGAATCAGCCATAAAAAGCAAGCCAGTAAGCAGCTACCCTCCAGGGCTCTACATCAGCTCCAGCCTCCAGGTTCCAGCTATTTAAGTTTCTGCTCTGACTTCCTTCAGTGATGAGTAGCAAAGGGATAGTCTATGTCTAATAACAATCCCCCAAAAGAATATCTGTGTACAAAATAGTCATTTGAAGACATTTTCATCTTCTATAACAAGCTACAAAAGGAAGTGTATAAATTTGTATGTCATATGCACTGAGAAATGCATGATAATTACCATAATTAGTATTTCTAAAGTGAATTATAGGATAAAAGATTCAATAGATGTACTCTAGAGACAGAGAACACTGGAAATGCAAACAATACTTTGAAAACACAGCCATGGATAAGAAACCATGGTGAGGGAGAGAATAGTTTAATCAATGCCTGAATATGAGAGAGAGAAGCAGAGGA
Organism: Microtus oregoni; assembly: GCF_018167655.1. Taxonomy (NCBI): domain Eukaryota; kingdom Metazoa; phylum Chordata; class Mammalia; order Rodentia; family Cricetidae; genus Microtus; species Microtus oregoni. The sequence continues at coordinate 46,653,332 of NW_024543060.1, forward strand.
AAAAAAACCAGTAAAATGAAAAATAGGAAGATAATAAAATACTTTGTAGAGATGACATCCAGTATACAGAAACCAAAGTCTGAGTTTTTCCACAGGACCTTTATGGGTTATGAGAGTCAGGGAATTGAGGATTTCCACAGAATTCTGAAGATGGTGCCTTCTAATGAAGGCTGGGCAATACAAGACATCATTGTAACTGGTCCCAGAATACCAGGGAGTTTGCTGTGAGACTGTATCTCACATACCAGAGGCTCTGTCTGTAAAAGCTCACAAACATGACTGCCTCAACATGAGCGGGACAAGGACAACAAAATGGACATGCCAAACTGTCTATTTGGGTGAACTTTTAGGGGGCTTCAACCATACACAGAGAACTACAGTAAACTAAGGAAGGCTGAGAGAGAAAAAGTAGTCTTCCTAGGGATGAGCACAACAATTGGTTATCAAATACCAAATAGCAAGCTCTAAAGCACACAAGTGAACAACATAATATAGATGGAGATGGTTATATTTATGCCTTTAGGAATATATGTGTATACAAATACATCATTTAAACATACATATACATATATACAAATAGGTAAGTAACAAAAATTAATGAATTAAAGGTCACAAGTTTGAGAAAGATCAAGGAGAAGTATATGGAAGGATTGGGGGAGAAAAGGTAAGGCAATAGTCTTGTAATTATATTATCACCTCAAAAATAAAAAAGAATGAAGAAAATTAAAAATCATTTATCATTTTGTTTAGAATTATTGATCACTATTTTGGGGGACTTGAAAACATGCTTCCATTAAGTCTTGGTCTCAAGGTCCTAGGCACTTGTTCACTTACAAGTATTTATGAATAGATATATCATTTTACTGTGGTTAGTAGAAACCTATTATAATTTGTTAATAATGCATTTATTTTCAGAAAAATCACAAGATCATTTTTGCTCTATGTTTGGAGATTGTGGAATTTCTGATGTTATGGAAATTATGAGATATGAGTCAAGATATTATGTCTACAGGAACATAACCAAGCTTTGTTTCTCCTGTTCTGTCATATCTTTCAATAAGAGACATGGTGAGGTCAAGACTCTAGCTCAAGACTTTCTGAGGGTAGAGAGAATACAGGAGATCTGGAATTTCAGTCTGAACTTAGTGATCTACTTACATACTAAATATTCTCTCCACTCCCTTCCAGGTGGGCTCTCACATCCAGCAAGAGTTTCCCATCTTTTTACAGCTGAGGCCTGCTGTAAGAAGTTATATTGTGCTATATACTAGTATATATACTAGCATATAATAATATGCTAGTATTAACTCTTATACAGTCATCATGGTTTTATACTTGGTTTGTGATTTCAGTTTTTTTTTCATAGAAGCCATATGTGACACTGTAATGCTTTAATTATTATTAGAAGAAAAATGTTTTGAGAAAGCAACACACTTGAATAAGTTCATTCTCCACTCTAAATATTTAACCTTTTAATTTGAATTTCACACCTTTTTACTTATAAAAATATGGTTACATAACACTGAGCTGAAATGTGTTACCATGGTTAATTTTGAGTCAGTTAAATTATTTTGGTATGAATACATATTTATAATAAACTGTACTCAGGGTAATAATACCTGTAGAGTTTGAATACACGAAAAATAAGATCTAATAATGGATCCAACTGTGATGCTCAGTGAAGTTAATAAAATGTACTTTATTTTTAATCATTTGCATATGTGTATGTCCTGTATACACTTTTGCATATGAAATCTGTGCTCATGGATGACAGAAAAACGGTGTTGCTTCCCTAGGAGCAAAAGTTACAGGTAATTGTAAATTTGGCATGGACATTTGGAACTAAACTCAGGTCCCTGAGTAGTGCTTACTTTTAGCTACAGAGCCATCAATCCAGCCTCAAGGTTAATATTCTAACTTAAGTAATACCAGAACCTCACTTTACTATCATGTTATAGATAAAGGTATTTCATTTTCTAACCACTCAGCTATTTCACCATTTTGAAAATAGCCATTTTCTCTTCAAGTCTTACTTATTCTTTTTCTCCCCCAAATACATATCTCTGCCTACTCCACTTTCGTGGACATACAGTTCTTATTTCCTGATATTCTTTTCTTCTCTAGCTTCAGTAGCTGCCTAGATCATAGTGGTCATCTTTTGCTGCATTCCCAGTCCCCCTACCTCACCCCTTCACAGATATACATAGAAGGAAACTAGGCTTCTATGTCTTTAATGACATTTGACAGATTAGTCCCCATGCCTGTGTTCTTTGTCACAAGTCTAGCCCACAGTGGCCTGATGATTCTTTCTTTTCTTGAAACACAGTGTCAGGCTGACATCCTTCTTGTTAGCAAGTCTTACACTGCAATTGAACCCATCTTGTCCCTCCAGTTCAATGTGCTTTTGAGGTACTGACCCTATCTCCATTGTAATTAATCTATTTCAGCAACAACACTAATCTACAGTTCCTTTATCCTACAAATACATACAAGGTGCCTATGTTGAAGATTTTTTTATTCTACTCACCTCATGTTTCCCCGTTCCCCAAATTTATGAGATTAAGTCTAGGAGTCAGTTTTTGAGCTAATTTCCACAGGATTCTGTACAAAGAACCCTAATTTCTAGTGCATTCCCCATATTTTTACATATCTCAGGATTTATGGGGATAACTTTTGCTTAGTAAATTGGAATTGCCTCACCTCCTCTGTTCTTAACATATTAATTCTCAAAACACAGATGTTGGTCATCACTAATTTCTAGAACCTAGTCTAGTTCTTGGCACATCTTTGGGAATTCCTGAAGTTGGTTTTATGAGGAAATGCACTAATGGATGTCATTTACATCTCTAAGGGGACACATGGAATATTAATGTCAATACAGAACAGAGTAAAGGTTCTCGGACCAGGAAATTGAGCACTAGAAAGGTTTTGCCATTGTATGCCAGAGACTAAGACTTGGCAAATAACAAGGTGGAGGGCACCAAAGTGAAGTTCACCACAAGTTAGAGCTTTTTCCATGAAAGAATGGTTATCTAAAACCAGTGATTTTATTCATGTGCTAAAGATAATTTTATGACCAACGGCATAGACAGAGATAATTTTGAATATAGTCATTCTTCCTCTCCGAGACTCACCAGATTATGTTTTGAAAATAGAATCGTATAATTTTATTAGACTTACCTCATAGTGTTTCATTTCTTTTCATCCTCATGGATATTTTCTCCATTTCCATGTAGACTGATCTCTCATTTGTGGTATCTAAACTAGAGTTAATGGCTCACAGAAGGCCATGGCCATGTGAATCTATTATTAAGAATAGTCTACAGAGACTAGCTGGTAGTAATAAACTACACTTTCTTCTTTAACATATCTGCATAGCATTCAAAGGAAGAAAATGTCAGTCTGCCTTTCCAGGGCTAGCACTTCTGCTCATAGACGCCAGCAATTGCCTCTTCTAAGGCTATGTTCATATGTTCACATGACATAGACACTGTGTCACATAGAAATTCCAGCACATGAACACTTTTATCTGTTCTCTCTCCAGTCCTAAAACAGTGGCATGACTTCTGGTTGTGCTAAAAAATAATGCTGCTCCTTAGTCTGGTCTACACTTCCCAGAGAGCTTTCTCCATAGCCTGTGATGTGCCCGTTTGTCTTGTAGTGAACCCAAGTGGAAGAACACAGTACTTGGGTAGTCTAAAGTTTGACATGGATTTTAGATTCTTGTTGACTCTAGGATGAAAGTAGTAAGAAAGTTGAAAACGGTATTATTAATTCAATAGACTTGTCAAAAATCTATTAGTGTGTGCTTTTTCCAGTATGTATAATACAATACTACCATGAAAACAGGATGGAAATCCTACATAAGAATGTTAAGAAATGAACACCTGAACACAGTCAACTTTCCACCTCTCCTGTACTGCCCGAGGCAATGCCTAGACTAGAGTGAGGGACAAAGGAATTGAATAAAATAATCTTTATTTCAAATAAATGCTTGCTGTTCTCTTGAATGACCCTTTTGGAGATAATGATGTCTCTTGTCTATCAAATAAGAGTGTGATATTTATCATCCTACTTTTCTGATTTTAAAAAATAATATTTTATTAATTCTTTGAGAATTCCCTAGTTTGTTTTGCTCATACTCACCCACTTTCCCCAACCCCTGCCATACCCACCCTTCTCACCCTCCCATACCTACCAAACCAAGTCTGAGTTTTCTTTCTCCACTCATTGAGTACAGCTTGTATTGTCCATGTAGTCTGGGAAGTGGGGCCTGCCCAGGAGTGTTGGGGCATTTGCAGGAGTATTGTGACATATCAAGGGTCACATCACTACACAAGACAGATTCCATCTGCTTCAGCAGATACCCAATGCATCGATCACTCTTTAACTAGCAGTAGGACTTTTGTGCTTCCCTTCCCAACTCAATACTAGAATTGTGTCTGACTTTCATTTAAACAGATTTGTGCATCCTATCACAAGGACTGTGATTTGCTGTATACAGCTTCTCTGTTTTGTCTGGAAAACACTGCGACTTCTGGCTTTTACAGTCTTTCCATGCCTCTTCCAGGATGATCCTTGAGCCCTGGGAGAAAGAAAATTGTATGGACATTCCATTTAGGGCTGAATACTTTAGAGTCTTTAATTTTCTGCATTTGAGTACCTGAGGGTCTCTGAGTGGATTGTCACATATAGCAAGGAGAAGCTTTCCTGATGATGGTTATGAGATGCTCTCAAAAATGAGTATAGCATTAAGTTCTTACGGATTGTGTTATTATTATATTAATTTATCAGAATAATAATTTTCGATCTCTACCCCACCACTCTGTGTAGGCACTATATAGACACAGTTTCTTAGTTTCTTTAGTAGTGAAAGCATAGGTTCCATTTCCTGCAGTGGTCCTTGGATCCAGTCAGAAAGTGGATCACAGCATTAGAGCCACTATGATACATTGTAAGGTCATCTATCGTTATATTTTATAGCTTAGGCAGCTGGGTGAGGTTGGTTATTATTTTTCTCATTTTAAATTTGCAGTCAGTTAGGCTGTCATTAGAAAAACAAGCCACTGGACATGCATATTTAGTATTAAGTAGGAAAATGGCTACCAGGTGTCAAAAGTTTTTAAAATCCATTAGCAGAAGTAGTTGAATTGGCCAGTCAAACATTGAATAAAGGAGAATAAGAGAGAGGCAGAGGAGAAACTGGGAAGGTGGGAAGCATAAGCATATATAAATAAATATGTACTAGCATTTGGGAGACGACAAATGCAAGGAATATGTTTTTCCCAGTTTCTTGGCTGGCAGCTGAAAGTGTTGTGTCTTGTAGTCCATAAACAACTTGGAATTAATTAGATAAATATACACCGCTTAAGATAGATAAAGGAACTGTTCTCTGAGTAGGACAGATAAAAAATGGAAGACCCCAGAGACAGGGAAGTTAAGGAAGAATAAGAGAATGATCTGTCAAGACTAAGAGTCTAGGCTAAATTCATTGTGAAATGTTGTCAATGTGACACAAAGTAGAACCGTGACTGACTCTGGGACTGGGTGAATATCACCCGGAGGAAGAAATATGACAACACAGAGCAAGGAAAAGAAGTCAGGTAAGACTTCACATTAATCATTTCAAATTTTACTTCTAAGAAAGGTTAATTTGATACATATTTAGCTCAGCTCCTGACAGTTTCATTTTCTTAATCTTTTCATTTTGCCACAGAAAAGTTTATTTATACCTACTTCTACCAAAATCAATTATGATACTACAGCACAAAATACAACAATACTTTAAAATGAAAAAAATAATCATTTCCAATTTCAGTACTTACAATGTTATTACTGACCCCTTAAGATATTTTGTGGCACAGAGTCTTACTGAATGGGTATTTGAGTAGCACTCCAGAGAGCTAATTATTTGAAACAGCTTTTAGACTGGCTATTAAATAAATAAGGTGAAGGAAATACTTGTAAGATTGGCATGTTTGACTTAGAAAATGCTGGTAAGCATAACCTTTAGCTTATAAAGTCTGATGGTCCCCTATATCTTTAATATGTGGCTTACATAATGAACCACTAGAGGAAATGAGAAATATTTTAATTGGGTTATTAAATGTATAACTTTCTCTGGATTGAACATATATGTATATATGTACATATATATGTATACTTCATCGATGAATAATGGATTTTCTTCTGGTCTGAGTAGACATTTGATCCAGAACTGCATGCTTCTCTTAGCTATCTCTAGCTTCATCTGTATTCTCACAAATAAAATAATTCTATCCTTTTCATGGGATGGTAGTGTCAATCCACGTGTGTAGGTCACACTTTCTCCATTGGTCAGTCAATGTTCATTTATGCTCTTTCCCTTTTTGGTTGTTGTAAATAGTGCTGCAATAAATATTGCTGTTGATTGCATCACCTTTGCATAAACACCAGGAGGTGGGACTGCAGGGTCAAAGTAGGTTTCTATTTCGGCTTCTGAAGAGCCATCAGTGTTTTCCATAAAGGCTGTATTGATCATGCAATAGCAGTGTACACGGCCTTTCTTTCTCCCCATCTCACCAGCACTTACTAGTGTCAGCCTTTGTCGTATATACTTCGCCAGATATACAGTTTCAAATATTTCAAACCACCATTCTCTTTATTGACTTTTCACACTGATTTTCTTTGCTATTAAAAAGCTTTCTGGTTTTATGGAACTCAATCGGTCTTATTTTCTTTAGGTTTCTGTAGTTTGGGGGTCCTGTCTAAATGATGTCTTACACACTCCAGTGTCCTGGAGCATATCATTTCCCCCTACTTGTTCCATAGGTTTGTGTTTTACATTTAGTTGCTCAATTCATTTTGAGTTGATGTTTTGGGGGAGACTGAATACTCTTTTTAATTGGTGAAAATGAACTTCGTGTATCTGGATATGTGTATCATTTTCTGCATTTGGAAAGGTTTCTGTTTTGATTTATTTGAATAATTTTTCCATGGTTCTAGAATTGTCTAGTTCACCATTTATCCAAATAATGTTGCGGGACAATGGTCTGTTCCCTGTAAATTGTATTTTAATGAAATGCTGACTTGCCAGTATCCAGGCAGGAAGTGTAGGTGGGGCAATGAGAACAGGAGAATTCTGGGAAGAGGAACAGCTCAGTCTGCAGTTGTCACCCAGATGCAGAGGACGCAAGATGTCACTGCCTCGCCAAAAAAGTTACCAAGCCATGTGGCTAACACAGACAAGAATAATGGGTTAATGTAAGGTGTAAGAATTAACTATTAAGAAGCCTGAGCTACTAGACCAACCAATTTATGATTAATGTAGACCTCTGTGTGTTTATTTGGGCTGGGGGACCTGGTGGGACAGAAACATCAGTCAACAAATTGTACCTAAATTCCAGTCCCAACTTTTCCCTAAATTGTGTTTTCTATTGACTCACTTCCTTCCCTTCCAGCACTTTATTTTCAATTTCAAACTCATTAGCTTGCCTATTTTTACTGATTCTCCTTACATTGCACTCAGTATGGTCATTAGCTTAAGGATTTCTATTTAGGTTGTTTCATACTTCTGTTAAGTGTCTCTGCCAGAAACCCACTGAGTTTCAAATCCTCCATCTTTTATAGAACTGGCTTCTCTCCCAAGGTGGTTGCTGAGCAGCATCACCCTGGAGTCTCACAATCACAGACACCTGGCAGTCAGCAGTTGGATCCTCCAGTCCTACTGCAGGGCTGGAAGACGTGGACCACTACTCAAGTTTCTTCCATTAGGATGCAAGTCTCTCTCTCATAATCAGGCATCTAGAGTTTGCATCAGATTGCACTGGACTGAGGATGGAGCCTTTATTCTGACTGGTGTTGGATCCTGGTTAGTCAGTGAAAAGTGGCATCTACCTTGTGTGCTCTTCTCCCCACTAGGTGGAGACTTTACTCCCTCTCTTGATCCACATTGAAGCTTGGTGCTAGCAGGCAGCTGTGTATATAGCTAGTAAGTTTCATTGCACTAAAGCCAAGCATGATATGCTGTATGCTAATTTCCCTAGCACACAGGAAAGTGCTTTGATGCACACATATCCGTTGGAGTTTATGCATCTGTGGAGAGTCAGTTGCTGAAGGGTCTTAGCCTTCTTCTTCTTTCCCAAAGAAGCTATTTTTGCACTTACTGATGTTCTTTATATTTCATTTTATTTACATATAAATCCCCAAAGAGGAACACACAAAATATTCTCCTTTTTGACTTTAAAATAGAATTGGCTTTTGAGTACAGAGATTCATCTCAGAAATTAAGCTATAGAGCCCTATTTGGGGTATAAAGAAGGCCCTGGACCCAAGTAGACTTAAATTAGGCAAATACTTCTCCCTAATATATTTAAAACATAAATTCTAGCAATTCATTTTTCTTTTATTAATTCTAAATTAATTTAATTTTTTGTAATACTTTTTTCTCAACACTGCATCCCTAAAAACTGAAGACTTTGAATTGCTATTACATTGCTTTTAGTTAAATTAATTGTCCGTTAACCAAAAACGGTCTAAGAAATTGTTTATCCACTTCTCAAGTATTACCTTTGGCATCACTATTATGTATCCTAGTTATTCAGGATCCATGGCTCTATAATGATTTCATTCATATTTTCACCTTAGATTCTTTGGGAGACTTTTTTTGTATGAATTAATTTCTTCCTTTTCAACTTTAAAGCAAGTATGTGTCCAACAGTGCTTTTTTCAATCCAAAATAAATAGTAATGGCTCTAGGACTAGACTTTCCTTAATAAATAGAAACGGCTCTAGGACTAGAGTTCCCTTAATAAATAGAAACAGCTCTAGGACTTGATTTTCTTAATAAATGGCTCTAGGACTGGAATTTCTTTATGGATTTTACAGTTTTCTTAGCACCTGCTTCACATTTGTCTTCAAGAAACTGAAAATTTTTTCTCATCTAAGCCCCAATGTTTTGTCACAAAAATAAGCAATATCCACTCCGCAGAGCTTGGCCTTGTGCCACAAGAAGCAGGAGGTGTTTGTGGAACTGTTCTATTGATTTTCACACATTATTTATTAGAAATGACCACTGATTTCCTCACAGTGCTATGTGTAAACATTTGCCATATGTATGTAGCTTTAAGATTATTTTGTTGTTCACAGAACAGCCTATGTCTTTCCATCATAGTGGTGCCCTCGTCCCAAAGGTAATAGTACTATTTTATTCAATGGTTCCTATTTTAGAATCTTAACCACATAATTTTGGCATTATATAGCAAACATTGTGTTATTACTAAAGACCTGCTTTAGTTGTAGTAATTCGAACTCCAGTAAATCTTGTTGTTTAGGACATTTGAAAAGAAGCTATCCCTAACTATAAATATATGTTAATTGATGTTGCTTATTAGTGAGAATAATGTACAAGCTTCCAGAGATTTTTAATTTATAAATTTTACCACTATAATGAGATTAATAATAAACATACAATCACGGTTTATAGAACTTCCTCCTCAAAAACCTGCCTTGTGAGGTCTTCAGGAGATATAATTGCCATCAGAATAAAATATTACTAATTTAGAAGACATGTTTCTGTTGACAGAGGTTTCTGTCCTGAATGGTCCTATGGTTTCCATTCTTAAAGAAACACAGAGGTGTATATTAGTTATAAACTGATCACTCTATTAGCTCAGGCTTCTTATTAACTCATTTTCACATCTTAAAGTAGCTCATTCTTCTTGTCTATATTAGCCATATGGCTTGGTACTTTTATCAGGGAGGCATTCTCATCTTGTTTCCTCTGTGTCTGGCTTCCTCTGTGATGACTAAAGACTAACTCTTTCCTCTTCCCACTTGTATTTTAATAAAATGCTGATTGGCCATTAGCCAGGCAGAAATTATAGGCAGGGCGACCAGGAAATAGAGGCAGGGCGATGAAAACAGGAGAATTCTAGCAAGAGGAAAGATGTAGTCTTCAGTCTTCACCCAGACTGAAAGGAAGCAAGATGAGAATGTCTCACCAATAAAGGTACCAAGCCATGGGGTTAACACAGACAAGAAGAATTAGTTAATAAGAAGCCTGAACTAATAGGCCAACCAGTTTATAATTAATGCAGACCTCTGTGTGTTTCTTTGGGGCTGAACAGCTACAGGATTGGGCAGGACAGAAACTTCAGTCAACATGTTTCAATTGCAAAACATATTCAAATAATGGAATTGTTTCCATTAACTTAACATTCCACTGAAGGGATGGGAGAAATCAGGCTCCAGATCTGTGAGTACAATATGGCCAACACTAGGTTAGTTTTCGATTCTACCATGAACTAGACTCTTTTAAACTTGCCACTAATTTATTTTCTTAGTTTTCTGAAAAAAAAATGGTACACTAGTTTCATTGTACAGACCACCATTGGATGTTGTCTGCCTATGTAAGAGAGATTTCATGTGAACAATGATACAGATGAGACCTGGAGTATAAGGGGTGACCTACGGAATTATAAAGCATAACACAGCATGTTCAGATAGACAAAAGTAGGAGCAGAAGGTATCCTCAGTTCTGAGATAGACCAGTTGTTTGATAGAAATTCTGCAAAGTTAGAAATAATAATATGTGAAAGTAAATAATAGAAATGTAAGTTATTTGGCTACTGTGTTGATGTAAAGAGGTACTTTTGTTCATCTTGTTCTGAATATACTTAAGATTCCCCATTATAATTTTAAAGTTTAACTTATTTATAATAAAACATTATTTAAAGTAAATCAAATTAAAATCTTTCACATTATTAGAATGCTATTATAGTGATTAAATTTCGTAATTTACTCTTTCGACTTTTAGAATTGCTTACTATGTCATTCTAGTTAAATATTTTCTAATATAGTCAGAGCACAACATTTTTGTAGAAACATCTCTGACTTCAACGTCATATTAGTCTTTTAATTTGTTAGGATGCGTCAAACAGAGTTCCTCAGAAATAACTGAAAGTCAGATGTGGACAAATATATCTGAATTTTCTTTAAGATAAGACCAGGCTGAGACAGTAGAATGATACATACATAAAAGAAAAAATAATTTTAATTTTATGGGAAGAATGTATAATGCCAGTTCACCCATTTTATTAGCTGGATAGAATCTGCCAGAACAGTATCTATGAAGGCTTGTAAATTTCTCTTTTACCCTACATACTTAGAGTTTATAAGAGCTCTTTAAAGGACTACTTTTAAAAATTTCATAGAAAGGTAAAATTGTATCAGTCTTTTAGAGATTGAAAAAAAAATCAACTGGTAAGAAGACTCATACCAACTGAGGAAAAAGTCGGCACATTGCTCGAGAGACGCATATGTGTTCTGCCTGAGAGTGTAGTGATGATGGTGGGCACATGATGGCTCCTTGTTATCTAGATTGGTTTTATAGAGGTTTCTAATCTGGAAACGAAATAAACTTTGAATGGATTTGCTAGATCATAGACGATTTAGGTGTATTAATACTAATTTTGTTGAAGATGAAATGCAAGCTGCAGAACAGCTTTGGGTGAAGCAGGTTGCCATTCACATTTTAAGACACACGTTGGTTGATGATTTAGAGACTGAGCATAGTATAGAATCAGGGCACAAGATGGATTGTCATCCCAGGAAGAGACAAGAGAAGTTGAAGATGCGTGAAAGCGGTGACAACTGCTCATATATGAGATGTCTTTACTTCTTGAAAACCTTTTTTTTCTTTACCGTGTTTTTTAAAAATGTGACAGTGTTTTATTCAAATGTGTGAGAATGAAGATGAGGGAAAGAATGACTTTGTAGGGAAAGAATGAGATATTTGTGACTCATTAAATATATTAAATAAATATCCTGCCTATTTGAGTTTAGAGGCTACAAATACAAAAATTCAATCTACACTATCCAGAAGACTTTTGAAGCCAGAAGACAGCACAAGGTCTAAGTTTAGAGTAGGCCCAGCTACTATATTTCAGAAAATCATGTTAGATACTTTTATGTTCACTGACAATGATTAAAACTTTTGGTGACCTTCATTTAAATAAAGTTTTGAGCCTTTTTTTTTTGCTCTTAAATATATGACCTCACTAAGGATGCATTATTTCATTATGTTTAATTCTCATACAAATTCTAAAATATTAATATTGACCCTCAATTTATTAGTAATGCTTCCCAAGTACAATTCTCTTTATCAGATATAACTATGCCACTTACTTTTACAAAAATACAATTTTGCTGATTATTAGATCTATTATATCATAGGTAAGACATCAGGGTTCACATTTCAATAGAGTTAATTTGCATGAGTCCCATAAGCTGCAAGAACACGCTTTCAAAGAGGAGACAGATTTTTATTAAACCTGATGTATATCAAGGTATCATTTACTGATTCTCAGGGGCACAACTCTGGCAAGCCCATATGCTTCAGTGTGTGCATCTCTGTTCTTTTCCAATTTTTGTCATCATGGTTCATGAAAGAGTGTTATGAAATCTAATTAATTTAATTAATGGATCTCAGTGCTATTGGAACGTGCATGAACATGAGTTAATCTGTGAAGAAAGAACTTCCACACCCGGGTCTTTTCCAGGAGAATGGAAGTTTAGTGACCTCCACTGCGTGGGGTCAACTAAGTAGTATTAACTTTTATATCAAAATGAGACACGTGACTATCTGCTAACAAGCTTCAAGCATGGAACACCGGTGTTATTGCCAAAGATACTGTGGCTGATGTTTCAGGACTAATGAAATGGAATGTTACATCCAGCTCTCAGTAAATATAAAATAGTCTCATGTATTCTTAGGATAAGATGGCAAATAAAAAATTACAGGAAAGTGCCAAAATCTGCCCTTGTAGAATCAGCCTGAAATATAATTTCTCTCCTTTCTTGCCTCCTCTGCTTTGTCTTGGCCAGTTCCTTTTTGTCACAGTTATAATCATAGCCTTTGGCCACTCTGTTTTCATGACACAAATTTGAAAAAGGAAACCACACTTGCAAAAGAACGAACATTTCCTATCTTGTGTTTACAACTCCTTTTGTGCTGTGTATAAGAATATCAGCCCTTTGATGGGGATTGCATTGAATCTATAGATTGCTTTTGGTAGAATTGCCATTTTTACTATGTTGATCCTCCCAATCCAGGAGCAAGGAAGATCTTTCCATTTTCTGGTGTCCTCTTCAATTTCTTTCTTCAAAGACTTAAAGTTCTTGTCAAATAGATCTTTCACATCCTTGGTCAGAGTTACCCCAAGATATTTTATGCTATTTGTGGCTATTGTGAAAGGTGATGCTTCTCTAATTTCCCTCTCTGTTTCCTTATTTATTTCTGATCCTACTGCACGCACTGGCTTTGTGGGAGCCTAGGCAGTTTGGATGCTCAACTTACTAGACCTGGATGGAGGTGGGGGTTCCTTGGACTTCCAACAGGACAGGGAACCCTGATTGCTTTTCGGGCTGAGGGGGGGGACTTAATTGGGGGAGAGGGAGGGAAATGGGAGGCAGTGGCGGGGAAGAGACAGAAATCTTTAATAAATAAATAAATAAATAAAAATAAATAAAATCAGAAGATTTGGAAGAGCTGGAGGATTTTATCCAATGTAATAAAAAAAAAAACCTAGGTGATTTCAAAGGGAAAAAAAAAAGAATATCAGCCCTTTAGTCTTTGTCATGCAAAACGGGAACTGAAGCAGTTAAGGTAAAGGAAAGTGCAATAGAATGAATAATGAGTTAAAAAATTAAATTGCTACAGGAGAAAATTTGTAAGTACTCAAGGCAGATGAGAATAATCATTTCTCAAATATAGATTCCATTCTTTCAATCCAATATCATAATTGGTAAGATGTACCCAATGGCCTTTCAATACATACTTTCCAAGGTGATATTAATAAGTAAGTAGCATAATCAATGAAAAGCCTTTTTGAAATTTTCACTTAAGGAAGTAACTGAGAGGTATGTGGTATAAATTCTTCTCTTAATAGAAAGAGGAGAATATATACTGTTCTGATCCATAAACAGCAAAAATAAAAGACAGAATTTTCACTGCCCATACATTTCGGCCCCAGTGCATCTACAAACCAGTATCATCGAGAGGATTCCTCAAACTCGTGTATGCAGTTGCTTATTCATCCTTTGCACATGGATGTCCCTCAGGAACTTCTACCAAATTCATTGTCTTTTTCCCAACCAGTGACAGCATCCAAGACAGAGGACCAACCATGAGCTATTCTAGTCTCAGCCTTCTCCTGTGGGTTTGATCCAATTAAAAGGGCTCTACAAAGCAATTGGAAGGACACCAGCTCTGTGTCCTTCAGCAACTGAGTTCAATCTCTTTCCACAACTCCAAACTACTGGGTTTTCGCTTTTGTTTTTCTCAAGTTAATCATAGTATGCCTTGAAATTGCATATTTGGAAGTCTTGATCTCTTAAAGGCATTGGCTGTCATTGTTATCCAGAATTTCACACAGTCCCATCACTTTCCCCTACTGTTTTTTTCATTTTTATGTCACCCATGAACCTCGTCTTCTCTATCAGAGTCATACATCCTCCACTCTACCCACCCATGATCTAGCCTATACATCACTATTAAGCATGTGGCTCTGTAAAGCAAAGCTAATGTTGCAGCTAATAAATTGCTTCAGAAGCTCACACTTGCTTCATGGTAAAATCTACCTAAAGCCCTGAGCTTTGAAGTAGCCATGATCAGTAAGATCTGCCTCCTAGCCATCTTCTGTGAAAGTATCTGTCTTTTGGAGATAGATGATGCAATATAACCTATACCTTTTGAGGCTGCAATGACAAATCAAAGTTGATACCAGATAAATTCCTCCTGGGGAAGTCATGAGTTAACTGGACTTACTTACAGAGGATGGGTAAAGAATTATTGACGTGAACATGGGTAACCCTAAAGTTGATACACTGGAAAAATTTTCCCTAGCACAGATGATAAATTTCTCAAGCCAGTCTTTCACGTCTATGTGCTCTACCTCCTACCCAACACCCCAAGGCCGTAAGAAGTTGGGGCCCAATTCAGTTCATCTGTTTATCAGGAGTGGTGGGATGTTCAATGAGTGTCCTATAACCTTCCCTCCCTCCTTCTTCTATGGGAAGCATAAACTGAAACAAACCTGGTTAAGGTGAGCCTCGGTAATAGTCATAGACATGTTTGGTTTAGGGGATGGTCCTTTACAACATCATCTCTCCTTCTAACACTATCTCATCAGCTCAGCACTTTTTAAATATTCCTCTTTTGTGCATGCAATGTAGGCTAATATTAAGAGTCTTGACTCTGTAGATTATTTGCTTCTGTACATGTAATAGGAGCCTTGATCTTTCTTCATAAGTGACCATATAAAATGTTCATGTTTACTCATGTTTTGTGAAGATCTCTATGTGGTAGATTATGTTATTATAATCTTACTTTAAGTTGAAATATAGATTAATGGATTCTTTTTAACTGTTGTAAGGGCAAAGCTTCTAAATTAAATATACAAAACTGTTCTTCTTGAAGATAATAAAATCATAAGCAAAACACAGGAAAAGAACAAATTATATAAGAAATGTTAGCTGAATTTCAATAGAATTATTACATTAGTGTATGACGAAACAAAGATCTGTAAAATATTTAGATGCCTGTAAATTATTAGATATAGAATGTATGAATTCTATCCACAAACGTTCATCAAATCAATTGTGATATTTTGAGAAGTTTTCATCTTCTCAGAAAGCCTGAACCATTAATAATGCATAATTTAAAGAAAGAAATGGGCCCAGAGAAAAGAAAATTATGACATTCTAGGAAGACTGTAATAGTGTGGATTATTATTCTTCTCTAAAAGAAGAAAATCAATAGAATGTTGGCTTATTCAATGTTTCTAAGGAGTCTAGTATGTCTATATACTACAAAGCCTAAGAACCCAGAATCTGCTCAGTTCAAAAGGTAAGATGCCACTAACATCCCATTCTGGTACTGAAGCTCTGAGGCATCCTGTATAGCTATACCTGGTAACATGTGGATGCATAGCCATGTTCCTTAGAAACAGATTGATTCCTTTATTCTGAAGTCTTGTGAGTTCTTCTCCTCTGTATTACCCTGGAGAGTTCACTCAAGAAGACCCAGAATCAATGTTCTTTTGTCAGTGAACAATGGTGGCAACAGCGACAGATAAGACTTACTCACTGTCAAGGAATAGAAAAGGCAGGAGAAACCTTTACCCACAGATGTCTTTATGCATGGGCTGAGCAAGAGTTGGACAACAAATCTGAAGAGAAGTCTTACCACTAGGTTTCCCTCTCCGGGAAACACATCCATAAAGCCACCCAGAACTCTTAGGTAATTTCAGATCCTATCAAACTGACAACCTAGCTTAAACATGACAGAGAGCTAATACTAAATCTTTAGACCAAGCTCTTTCCTACTTTCTCCATCTCTGAATTGGAGAAAGAGACAAAGAGCCAAGAATGAAGTAATAAGAAGTAAAAACAAACCAAGTGTTGTCAAGAGAGTCAGAGCTGGTAATATGAGGTTTACCTGGCTATGGGAAACCTAAAAGGCATAACGGCAAGTGCCATGCTATATACCACTCGATACAAGTGTATCAACTTAGGACAGAGTTCAGCTCATATCATCCAAATGAACAGGCCTGTGCTAAGAGCAAAAACATTACAGAAATCAATGGACATAAAAGGGGAGATGCCAAAAAACCTATGAGACAACAATAAAAAATCAGGAAATGAAAAGAAATCAAAAGAATTCAGAATAAATAATCCAATCTGTTTCTCAGGAAGGTGGTTATGCAGACACATGGAAGATTGACTGTTTCCAGGCATAGGATCATAATCCTATGCAAAACATATGTCAGTGGCTATGTACAAAAGAACTTCTTTGTATTTCTTTTTCAGAGTTTGTTGTGTGTGGAAAGAACTGTTCCTACATGTTATCTAATGAAGAGAAATTCATTGAAAGAACCAATGAATGTCACTGGAGCTGCTCTGCTGGTGGCTTTTTATTGTAGTTATCAGAGTAGTTAAGAATTGATGTGCATGTGTGTTGTTTCAATAGAAAAGTCCTTAAATAATTGACCTGCAAAAATATGAATTTACTATCACTGTTTTTTTTAACTTGGCACAAACCTAGGTATAACTTAGAAGATAGAATCTCATCAGAGGAATTGCCTCTATCAGACTGGCCGGTGGGCATGTCAGTGTGGGCATTTTCTTGATTACTAATTGATGAGAGAGGTAAACCACTATGTGGTGCCATCCCTGTGCACGGTTTGTAAGAAATGAAAGAGCAAGCCAGAGGAAGCCAGCCAGTATGTAGCATTCCGGTGTCACCCCTGCTTCAGTTCCTGTCACCAGATCCCTGTACTGAGTTTCTGCTTTCATTTCCCTTCATGCTGGATTATGAACCATAAGATGAAATATACCCTTTCTTCCTCCAAGTTCATTTAGAACAGTGTTTATCACAGCAGGAGAAAAAGAACCCAGGACATAGACTTTTAATACTGAGTTAGTTCACCTAAGTGTCTTTTCTGTATTGTCACTGAAATGAAAGACCATATTTGTTCTCTGGACACAATTTTTCATTTTTGATTAATTACATTTAGAAATAGTGTAGTGTCGCTGCAACTATATGATTGGAACACACTTGTTAAGAGATAGACTATGCTCATAATGCTCATCACACACACACACACAGGGGGCGGGGGAGAGAGAGAGAGAGAGAGAGAGAGAGAGAGAGAGAGAGAGAGAGAGAGAAGAGACTGAGGAGAGGGGATCTTCAATAGAATCAAGCTATTCCTCTGTGAGGTTAAATAACAGTAAATAATTACCAGGAATAGGAGACTTTTGTAGACACAACTGCAGGGGACTGACTGATGTCACCCATGTGATTTGTCACCATGCTAGGGCTGCCTTCTGGTGATATAGCTAAGCAAACCACCCATGGCATTGTAAATATCTCTCACCGTATTCCTGTCAGTAACCTTCCTAAATTCATTGATTCAATGGTGAGATCTTGGTAGGATGGTTTCTCAGCTCCACCGTCAGTGCCATCTATGTTAAGAATAGATACTTGTTTGTATCTCTATAGACAATCTTACCTAATATATTGGTAAAAACATTCATAACCAAGTATGTATTTGTCTCATTCATCTTACTTTTTATGAGCTTTTATTTTTAGATAGTAGTGAGTGAAAATTTCCCATACACTTTACCATACCCTTCATCAGACTCACTTTTTGCATCTTGAGATTATTTTTAATGTTAATATATTTGTTGTATCTGTATAGTTAATGATATGATATATTGTTATTAACTAAAACTCTATGATCAAAGTAGAGCTCATGTAGATAATGCCATATGACTACCACGACAATACCATACAGAATTTTAGTTGCACTGCCTTGCAATCCCCTGAAATGTACCTATCCATTCCTTTTCCCTCCCTGTGGAACCACTAGTAATGACTAATCTTTTTACTGTCTCCACACTTTTATTTTACCATGGCATTACATAATTAAAATCACACAACCTTTCCAAATTGACTTATTTCAGTGTGCAGGATAATGTCCTTTGATGGTGTTCAAATTCTGTTCTTTGAAAGCATTTATGTTCCATTTTTTGATATAATGTAGTCGGCTTATCTGCATATATAATGAAGAACATCTTCTTTACTTTGGAAATTTTTAGTTATGAATAGAGTTGTTGTAAACATTAACACGTGTATTTTTTGCAAATTTTTAACTTCTTTGGCAAATAGCAAGAAGCATATGCTAAGGGTGTATTTCGTTCCAAAAGAAATGAACACTTTGCTTTTACAAGAGCTGCATCATCTAGCATGCTCTCAGCAAGAGTTTCTATGCTTATTTTTCCAACATATGACATTGTCAGACTCCTGTATTTCTACCAATTGAAGTTACAATACCATTGGCATGCTATTGTTTCAATTTGCAATTCTCTAATGCTATAGAATGTCAATCATCTTTTAAAGTTTTTTGTTTTTACATCATTGAGCCTGTACAGGCATGACTAGTTTTCTTTAATTTTCTCTTGCTGGTAAACCTTAGTATTCTTTTGTCTTTTTGTTTATTAGTAAATTGTTTTGGTTATTTGTCTGCCAACTTGGAACAAACTGAATCATTTTGGAAGATGGGACCACACTTGAGAAAATGCTCCCACTAGATTGGACTGTGTGCAAGCCTATGGTGCGCTTTTTCTTGTCTTGATGATTGCTGAATAAAGATTTTATCACATGGTATGAGAACAACATCTGTATATAATATTGGGATAATATGGTTGTTCTAGCTATCCCTGTTTCTGCAGGGCCTAGTGATCAAATATCAGGGGTAGCACTGGCTAGCGAGACTAGGAAAAACAGTGACTGTCAGGAAGAGTAGGAGATGCTGCTTCAGTAAATAAACTAGTCAGTGATCATGAAAGAGACTTGAATTCAGCATGTGGCCTGTGCACACATGTGAGTATACATTTGCACACATATTAACACATACACATGCAATGAAAAATCAGGCATTCAGAATCATGTAGAGCTTTTGCCATATAATCATTTACTCCATCTTTAGCTTCAATTATTTCTAATGTAGAATAACTATGATTCTGAGAGTGTACATGTGTATTCAAAATTTATCAACACACAGAGAAACCCTGTCTCGAAAAAACCAAAAAAAAATTATCAACAACTTTGCATAATATGTTTAGAATTTCTAAGGATTTGTATTTCTTTGGGAGTTCTATGAGTTATTGTAGCATTTAAAAACTGTAGCAACAGTATTCTTTCTTCTACATATTTATAGTTTTGGTGTTTTTGTTATATTGGTGATTTTTTTATTATTATGTTGAACTTAATTGATAATAACTGTACCATATATTGTTTCAAAATTTAATAGAATATATCCCCAATACTTCTATTCGGGTGGTATGTGCTACATGTCTTTGAGTTCAGAAATATTCCATATGCTTAAATTTGCACAATACTAAAAACTACTGAACTTTCCACAATCTGCTTGTTTTCTTTCAATGTTGTCTAATTTTTCTCTTGCAATCCTTGAATATGTTGATCTATTTCAGCATCAGCATTGAGTCATCTACTTGTTTAAGCTCCCTGCTGGTTCTGAGGTCATCCATGAGGCTATTCTACTCTGTCTGGTTTTGAAAAGGGGGACATAACCACAGACACAGAGGAAATTCAGAGAGTCATTAGATCTTACTACAAAAGCCTATATGCCACAAAACTGGAAAATGTAAAAGAAATGGACGCTTTTTTAGATAAATACCATTTACCAAAACTAAACCAGGACCAGGTGAACAATCAAAACAGACCTGTAAGTTGCGAAGAATTAGAAGCTGTTATCAAAAACCTCCCTACCAAAAAAAGCCCAGGACCAGATGGTTTCAATGCAGAATTCTACCAGAACTTCCAAGAAGACCTAATACCTATACTCCTTAACGTATTCCACAATATAGAATCAGAAGGGTCATTACCAAATTCCTTTTATGAAGCCACAATTACTCTGATACCAAAACCACTCAAAGACTCAACCAGGAAAGAGAACTACAGGCCAATCTCACTCATGAATATCGACGCAAAAATCCTCAACAAAATATTGGCAAATCGAATCCAAGAACACATCCGAAAAATTATCCATTATGATCAAGTAGGCTTCATTCCTCAGATGCAGGGCTGGTTCAACATACGAAAATCTATCAATGTAATCCAGCATATAAATAAACTGAAAGAAAAAAACCATATGATCATTTCATTAGATGCTGAAAAAGCATTTGACAAAATTCAACATCCATTTATGTTAAAAGTCTTGGAGAGATTAGGGATACAAGGGTCATACCTAAATATAATAAAAGCTATATACAGCAAGCCGACAGCTAACATCAAATTAAACGGAGAGAAACTCAAAGCCATCCCACTTAACTCAGGAACACGGCAAGGCTGTCCACTCTCACAATACCTTTTCAATATAGTGCTTGAAGTTCTAGCAATAGCAATAAGACAACATAATGGGATCAAGGGGATTCGAATTGGAAAGGAAGAAGTTAAAATTTCGTTATTTGCAGATGATATGATAGTGTACATAAGCGACCCCCAAAACTCCACCAAAGAACTTATACAGCTGATAAACAGCTTTAGTAATGTGGCAGGATACAAGATCAACTCCAAAAAATCAGTTGCCCTCTTATACACAAAGGATAGGGAAGCAGAGAGGGAAATCAGAGAAGCTTCACCATTCACGATAGCCACAAACAGCATAAAATATCTGGGGGTAAATCTAACCAAGGAAGTGAAAGATTTATTTGACAAGAACTTTAAGGCATTGAAGAAAGAAATTGAAGAGGATACCAAAAAATGGATGGACCTCCCTTGCTCTTGGATTGGGAGGATCAACATAGTAAAAATGGCAATTCTACCAAAGGCAATTTATAGATTCAATGCAATCCCCATCAAGATCCCATCAAAATTCTTCACAGATCTGGAGAAGACAATAATCAACTTTATATGGAAAAACAAAAAACCCAGGATAGCCAAAACAATCCTATACAATAAAGGATCTTCTGGAGGCATTACCATCCCTGACTTCAAACTCTATTACAGAGCTACAGTAATGAAAACAGTGTGGTACTGGCATAAAAACAGAGAAGTCGACCAATGGAATCGTATAGAAGACCCGGATTTTATCCCACAAACCTATGAACACCTCATTTTCGATAAAGGAGCTAAAAGTATGCAATGGAAGAAAGAAAGCATCTTCAACAAATGGTGCTGGCACAACTGGATGTCAACCTGTAGAAGAATGAAAATAGACCCATATCTCTCACCGTGCACAAAACTCAAGTCCAAATGGATTAAAGACCTCAATATCAGTCCGAACACACTGAACCTGATAGAAGAGAAAGTGGGAAATACCCTACAACAGATGGGCACAGGAGATCGCTTCCTATGTATAACCCCAGAAGCACAGACATTAAGGGCAACATTGAATAAATGGGACCTACTTAAACTGAGAAGCTTCTGTAAAGCAAAGGACACTGTCACTAAGACACAAAGGCAACCTACTGACTGGGAGAAGATCTTCACCAACCCCGCAACAGACAAAGGTCTGATCTCCAAAATATATAGAGAACTCAAGAAACTAGACTTTAAAATGCTAATTAACCCAATTAAAAATGGGGCACTGAACTGAACAGAGAATTCTCAACAGAAGAAGTTCAAATGGCCAAAAGACACTTAAGGTTATGCTCAACTTCCTTAGCAATCAGGGAAATGCAAATAAAAACAACTTTGAGATATCATCTTACACCTGTCAGAATGGCTAAAGTCAAAAACACCAAGGATAACCTTTGCTGGAGAGGCTGTGGAAGAACGGGTACCCTCATCCATTGCTGGTGGGAATGCAATCTTGTGCAACCACTGTGGAAGTCAGTGTTTCGGTTTCTCAGGAAATTCGGGATCAACTTACCCCTGGACCCAGCAATACCACTCTTGGGAATATACCCAAGAGATGCTCTATCAAATGACAAAAGCATTTGTTCAACTATGTTCATAGCAGTATTATTTGTAATAGCCAGAACCTGGAAACAACCTAGATGCCCTTCAATGGAAGAATGGATGAAGAAAGTATGGAATATATACACGCTAGAGTACTACGCTGCGGTAAAAAACAATGACTTCTCGAATTTTGCATGCAAATGGATGGAAATAGAAAACACTATCCTGAGTGAGGTGTCCCAGACCCAAAAAGATGAATATGGGATGTACTCACTCATAATTGGTTTCTAGCCATAAATAAGGACCAAGGAGTCTACAATAGGTGAACCTAAAGAAGCTAAGGAAGAAGGTGAACCGAAGGAAAAACATATAGTTGTCCTCTTCGCTAAGGGAAGTAGACCAAATTTCCGGGGAGAAAATGGGATCTTGGGGGGGGGGGTGGGATGGGGGTAAGGGGAGATGGGGAGAGAAAAGGTAGAAGGGAAGGAGGGGGGACCTGGGAAACGGGAGAATTGGGATAAAGGAAAGGTGGATAGGGGAGCACGGAACCACAATTCTTAGTTAAGGGAGCCACTTTAGGGTGGGCAAGCGACTTGACCCTAGAGGGGCTCCCTAGTGCCCAAGATGAGGTTCCCAGTTAGTTCCTTGGGCAGCTGAGGATTGGGAACCTGAAATGACCCTATCCTAGAGCAATACTGACGAATATCTTGCATATCATCATAGAATCTTCATCTGGTGATGGATAGAGATCAAGACAGTGACCCACACTGGAGCACTGGACTGAGCTCCCAAGGTCCCAATGAGGAGCGGAAGGAGGGAGAACATGAGCAAAGAAGTCAGGACCACGAGGGGTGCACCCACCCACTGAGACAGTGGGGCTGATCTATTGGGAGCTCACCAAGACCAGCTGGACTGTGACTGAAAAAGCATGGGATAAAACTGGACTCTCTGAACATGGCGAACAATGAGGGCTGATGAGAAGCCAAGGACAATGGCACGGGATTTTGATCCTACTTAATGTGCTGGCTTTGTGGGAGCCTAGCCAGTTTGGATGTTCACCTTCCTAGATATGGACGGAGAGGACCTAGGACTTAACACAGGGCAGGGAACCCCGACTGCTCTGTGGACTGGAGAGGGAGGGGGAGAGGAGTGGGAGGAGGGGGAGAAGGGTGGGAGGAGGGGGAGAAGGGTGGGAGGAGGGGGAGAAGGGTGGGAGGAGGGGAAGGGAAATGGGAGGCTGGGAGGAGGTGGAAACTTGTTTTTTGTTTATGTTTTTTTTTCTTCTTTTCGCAATAAAAAAAAATTAAAGTAAAAAAAAAAAAAAAGAAAAGAAAAGGAGAGAAGAACCAGACCAGCGGTGTACTGACCAGGTCCATGAGTGGGGAGGGAACTGACGTAGCTATAAAACATTGTGTTCAGCTCAGGGTCTGCCTGTGGCTCCAAATCTCTTTCTTCAGAAGGTTATGGTTATTTTCCCTCAAGATTTTCCTTTCCTTCTGTTTTATATTAGTTGCTTTATGTGGGAACAAAATCAGCCTCATAGTTTGTAGTCTTCGTCTTAATTCTTTGATATTTTCTCCAGAGATAGTTAAAGCTTTTGTCGTCTCACCAAGTAACTTGATTATGCTTATTCAATAAAATATGAGTGAATAAGTCACAGCATGGTGGTTAATAAAATGTCACTGTTTTATGTCATCTTAGGACATATAATACCACTTCTATATTTAAATTACTTTTAGAAATATTTTATATCCTTAAGAAAAATACATCAGATTTTAAACATTCTTTGTTTTATCCGAATGAATAGCTGCTAGTCCTTCCTCTATCTCGTCCTTACTTATATGTAAAAGTTAACAGAATGAAGACGTTGCTGTCCACACTGATATTAACTCATAATCCTATGTTCATACAGAATCGTCTGTTAACCTGAACTTATGACACACAGGTGCTCTCCACCCTTGATCTTCGAACATTTCCAGATTTATCACACAAAATATTTCTGAAGTCCTAAGCATCATTGTATTGCCTGGCAGTTCACAGCAATTATCTCATTCTTGCACCGATTTCCTATCAGTGTAAGTCATCACATTTGTTTTGCTATGATAAAGCACCAGATCAAGGCAACTTCTCCAAGAAGGTATTTGATTTGGGCTTATGGTTTCAGAGCATTAGAGTTTGTATTAGTTGGTATTCTCTGGAGTAACAGAACTTATAGGACAAATCTCTATGTGTATATAGAAATAGAATTTATTAGAATGAATTATATTCATCAATGGCTGACTGTAAATGGAAGCCCCCAAATCCAATAGTTATTCTGTCCACGAGACTAGATGTATCAGCTAGTCTTTAGTATATACTGTTATCTCGGAGAAGTAAGCTTTGATGCTAGTGAAGGAGTGATTATGCTAGCAATGTGAGAGCGAGCAGGAAAAAAAGCAAAAGCTTCCCTTTTCCATGTCTGTATCTAGATTTCCAGCAGATGATGTGGCCCAGATTAAAAAGGTGTCTTCCTGATTCAAGATCCAGATTAACTGTGTATGTCTCCCTACTTCAAAGATTCATGTTAGAAGTGGATCTACCTGCATCAAATTAAACAAAATCCCTCACATTTATGACCTCCATATTTTGGATTTTAGTTCATTCCTGATGTAGTTAAGTTCTCTGTGGATGCAGCTGTCTATAAGTTGGATGCCAGTTATTGTCAGAAGTTTTTTTCCTGCATGGTGCTGCAGCCGTCCAGTCCCAAAGAAATACACAGAGGTGCACATTAATTATAAACTGATTGGCCTATTAGCTCAGGCTTCTTATTAACTCTTATAACTTATATTAGCCCATAATTCTTGTCTGGGTTAGCCACATGGCTTGGTACCTTTTTCAGCAAGGCAATCACATCTTGCTTCCTCTGCATCTGGGTGACTGCTACAGACTTAATCTTTCCTCTTCCCAGATTTCTTCTGTTCTTGTTGCCCTGCTTGTACTTCCTGCCTAGTTTCCCTGACTATACTTACTGCCTGGATACTGGACAATCAGTGTTTTATTAAAATACAATTGACAGGGTATAGACCATTGTCTCACAGCACTTCAAGATGATAGATAGATAGATAGATAGATAGATAGATAGATAGATAGACATTTAGATTGAATTTGAAATGCTTTTAAATACAAAAGAAAGCAATGTGAAGAACTTGCTAATGGAAGCTTGTGTTTCATGTGACCATGAACAGAGTACTTATTGTCAGATAACCATGATCTTTTGGCCAAGACATCCTAGTTATGTGTTGGTTTTTGCCTTTTCTTCTTTTTGTTTGTTTGAATTATCTGATAAGGACTTTAATTTTATTTTTGCTTTTACTTTTAGTGTATGAATTTGCATTGGAGGGTGTGTACACATGAGTGAAGGCTCTTACAAGGCCAGAGTGGACATAGGATCTCCTATGGATAACATTACAGAGAGTCCTGACCTTCCGGTTAATGGCCCTGTGAAACAACAAGAATAGTACATGTTCTTGAATGTGGTGTTTTCTCCACCACCGTATTCTCTGAATAAAACATAATTCTGCTAAGTCATTGGACCGTGCAATCTAAAGTCGCACAAAGGTTCTGTCTCCTTGATCCACTTAAACTTCATATTACCTTCATTACATATTTGCCCCTCCCATGTCATAGATGAGAGAAGTAGGCATCAAGGGTTAAGGGGCATGCAAAACCAATCTACCTTAACAGCTCAAGCTGTTTTTGAATGGCAATATTTTTTTTCATCTCTTTTTTGACAATTGAATTCCTGAAAGAAACAATTGGACATAACAAAAATTATCACAGTCAAGTAACACAATAACCCCAACTCTTCCAAAACAAAGAGCTCAGATATTGAATCTGCACATGCTGTAATGAAAAAAATTAAACCACAAATTATTCTCAAAGTAGACGAATAGAGATTTTTTTTTCCCCTGGGGAAAAAAAGTAACGTCTTTTTTATTAGAGTATATGCATGTTTCTTGTTCAGATATCAGTCTGGAAGTACTTAATATAGAATATACGATTGGAAAATGCCTTCATTTTTAACATTTTTAAACAGCCAATTCCCTAAGGATGAATCAGAATTTGTTGCTATGTGTCACTTTCTCAGTGTGAGCTCTAAAGTCAAGAAACAATGAGATGGAAGGAGGTTAAGGAAGAAAAATAATTCCAAATGAATAAATATGCACGATAATTTGATCAGCATGGCTCCAGTCTCCTGACAGCAAGTGATACAGAGATTTACAATTAACAAGAAAATTTGGTGACCTCATTCATTATCAATGAAATAGCTGGTGAACTGCAAAAGGTCCTTGCCGCAGCTGTTTACAGTTGTTTTGGAATTTTATCTCATAAATTTCCTCAACTCTTGGGAATTTCATTTAGCTCCTATTATACTATACTAAAAATTAAATACTTTAAATGACAGAGGAAACTCACACACTGTGAACCCCTGATGACCCTAGAATATACATGTATGAGGAAAAGCAGATAAATAATTAATAGAAGGCAATTATATTTCACCACGATAAAGAGCAACAACCACATTCTCTCTCTCTCTCTCTCTCTCTCTCTCTCTCTCTCTCTCTCTCTCGAACTTATCTGTGTATTTGTGTAAGTATAAGGTTTACAGAATTTATCTATTTAGTGATGGATCTAATCTTAAATCATATGCAAAACATGACTATTTTTCCATGTAGTTATTTTGTGTTTATAATTGTGAGCCTTCATGAGTTTATATGCACTGCATGCATGGAGAGGCCCATGGGGGACAAGAGAAAACATTGGATACCCTAGTTCAGGAGCTACAGTTTGTTGGGAGCCATTCTGTGAACACTGAAAATTAAATTCTGGTTCTTTGCAAGAGCTGCAAATGCTCCTTACTGCTAACCCATCTCTCTGACACCAAAACCACAAGTATATTAACAAGCATTTTACTCTTTAAATTCTAGCCCAAAATGCATCATTCTTTTGTGTTTATCAGGGCTATCTTCTTTATCCTTAAGGTAATTGACACCACAGTGTCAGTGCTTAGTGAAAGGAGCTAAATAAAGGTTCATCTCAGCCCTGAATTCAGCGAACGCACACATCTACCAGCACATCTTTGTGTGCAGACCTAGCACACTGGGCTTATAATCTGTCACTGACAATAATAATAGCAATGACAGTGGTGAGTAGGCTTCCTATTCACAAGAAAACTCAGCTTTGAGAGGTTAATTTACATTTTTTTTACCATGTAAGTATTCCTTCTGTTTTGCTCACCTTCCCACCAACTCTCATCTTGAAGATGCAGATTAACCAAATTTGGAAAGTCTTCCATCAAGGTCTTCTAAGACAATATTGTTGTAACTATCTTGAACAGTCTATGTTCTAGACTCTATCAATTTCTTCTCTTCCTTTTTAAACTAAAAACCCCTTGAAGTAAATTATTAGCCCTTCAAAATTACAAGATCCCAGGTATCTATACGATATCTTTCATGTAAGACTGAGGAAGATTTCGGATAACTTATCATATGACTAGTATGACCTATAATTAGATGTAGACTATGTAGAATACTAGTAGGTAATCTTGAAACATAGATAAGGCAATACGAAAAACTAATAATCAAACAGAACGCATCTTAGGATTGCTGGTATTGGGGCAAAGCCATGTAGTCAAGTGTGTATTGAAACAAAAGTGATCATTAAGTTTTCTTTAACATAACTTAAAGCATAGGAGATGTTAGCAAGACATTTAATATTTTGTGAAATTCTAACAGCCATACTGAGGCTGCACACATAGCATCCCTGTACTTGCCAAATATAGAGTTACATGACTCTACATACAGAATAAAGAGGCATCAAAAGTCAGTCCCAGCTCTAATTAACGGCAAGCTTGTGTGCTGGGTTGCTAGTTTATGAAACTTCTCAAGCCATGCTTTTTCTAAGCTATCACCTTATACCTTTTGTCCATCATTTAGGCTCTGAAACTCCCTGTATGTCATAGCATAACTGTAGGTATCCATTGAGGTCATAGTGATGTATTGTTTGTTATTTACAGAATATAGGACTCCAGCAAGGAGGGCATAAAGGGATGTTTGTTTTGTAAATTCCTGAATAGGGTCTTTGCTATAAGTTAGAAAATATATGCCTCTAATTTTGGAAATATAATATGAACACAATACATTTTTTAAACTTTGGGTGATAATTTTCAAAAGTCAATTTGACACTTAATCATGCTTAAGGCATTTAAAGAAACAATTGTGTGCTGCTTTTTCAAACCTGTACCCTTGGATCCAGAATCTCTCCAATGATGTTTCCCTCTGCAGAGATGCTGTTGTGACATTTGAATGCTCTACTTTCTTCTTTTTATGCTACTCTACACCTAATGCAGATTTTCTCCCACAGTCATCAACTTCATTACACAGAAATTAATATAACTGTTAGAGCAAATAGTGAATGATTTTGCCTTGGAAATTCTCAATTTATTAAAAAGCCCAAAGCAAAACCTTTGGGAAATAATTTAGTGTTTGAAATGATTCTTCTTCTTTTCCTTTAAGCACTGAGGTTTGGTTGCAGGTGTCTTGGGCATCATTCTTTGCTATTTGGTGGTTAAAATTGGTTTATTTATCAAATGCCATTCACTCTGAAAGCCAGAAAAAATTATTTTAAATCCACAATTGGCTTCAACAGCTTCTGAAATGTTTCGTATTGTGCGGTAAAATATAAGTTCAAGTGTCCACTTCTTTTCTCTATTCTCAATATTCTACATCCACTTTCACAAATGACCCATGGCACAAAAGATGAAAGCACCTGTTATTGCAATAGGAGAGAAATAATCACCAAGTTTAAAGCCTAAAAATAATAATGTCGTTTGTACAAAAAAACCAATCTTGCTCATAGAAACTTTGTAATTTCTTTATTTTTCCATTGTGATTTTATACTCAGATGTTGAATAAAGTAAAAAAAAAAGGCTGTGAAATCTCTCTGCATATAATGTACCTGCAATGCAAGTGTAAGCACTAGAGTTTCATTTCTCAGAGCCTGTATCAAGGCTGGGAAGGGGAGGCATGGTGGCCATCTGAAATCCCAAGACTAGGGAGGCAGAGAAAGGATAAAACTGGAGCAGGGAGGACTAGTCTGAACTGGCAAGCTTCAGCTTTACCAAAGAACTCCATTTCCATAAACAAATTGGAAATCAATGAAGAAAGACACTCAGCATCATCATTAAATCTCAGCACAAACATACAACTGCACAAGCATGCACCAACACATATGTGAACACTATATACATGTAAATACCACATACATCTGTGAGAATAATGTCTGTCTGCTAACTCACTAGTGTGGGATCTTTCTGGCTTCCTTATGTAGGCATTTAGTGCTATCAACTTTCCTCTTAGCACTGCTTTCTTTGTGTCCCATAAATTTGGGTATGTCATGTGGTCATTTTAGGAAGTGTTTAATTTCTTCCTTAACCCATTGATGCTTCAAGTGAGCATTGTTTAATTTCTATGTGCTTGTGGGCTTTCTGGAATTAGTGCTGCTGTTGAATTCTAATTTTAAGCCATGGTGATCCAATAAGACAAATGGGGTTATTCCAAATTTTTTGTATCTGTTGAGGTTTGTTGGAGATCTGCGATGGAGAGTCGCTTGACCTGCTTCATACAAGAAATAAACATCAGAGACCAGCTATAGTGGCATATACCTTAAATCCCAGAGCTTAGGAGGCAGAGACAGGAGGTGGATATCTGAATTCAAAGCCAGTGTGGTCTACAGAGTGAGTTCTAAGACAGCCAAGGATACATAACGAACGAGATGCTGGAAAGAAAGGAAGGGAGGAAGGGAGGTATGGAGGCAGGAAAGGGGACAAGAAGGAAGGAAGGGAGGGAGGGAGAGAGGGAGGGAGGGATGAAGAAAGGAAACACAGAGGGAAGAATATTTTGTGTTAAGTCACAGATTTGAGGTCTATTGTCACTCCAGAAGAACTTACCCTAACCTGAGCAAGAGGGATGCATATACCTCTAAAGGGGATCCTGTTATTCTTCTAAAATGGAATAAAAGGGGCTTCCACAGAAAAGTAAAAATAAATAAATTAAAAAAAAATAATGCTATCCTATACCTTGGAGTTTATTTCATCTATTAAATGTTTATCAAATTATCTACATGTGAATTAATACAGTTTGTGCTACCCAAAACATTCACAAACTTTTAAAATATTGTCCTAAGCTGAAGACAAGCTACTTTGATTATGATAAAAATTCCAAATGAATTAATTTAGTAGGAAATCACATCTCTCAATTTATTTAGATAACTTCTTGTTATAAATGGAAGGTTTGGGTTAGCAACCCAAATACTATTTGCAACAGTAAATCTTCAAGTCTGCAAATATTAAAATCCAGGTAGGTTGTATGTAGCACAATTAATAAAAACTCAGTGACATAAATTGGGATTCCACCTAAAGGTCAGAAAAGCAAAACAGCCAGCCACTGGCTCTTACCTTTACCTCAGTTCAAAATGGGGATCCTCCCTCCAGGAATCTCAGAATAAGACTGTGTCTAAGACCTGTCTTTTCCATTTTATTTCCTCTCTAGTGCTGTGATTAAAGGTGTGAATCACTGCCACCCAGTTTCTATGGCAAACTAGTGTGGCTACTGGGATTAAAGGTGTGTCTCACTATTGCCTGGTCTGTAAGGCTGATCAGTGTGGCTGTTTTTACTCTCTGTATTTTGGCAAGGTTTTTTTTTTTTAATTAAAATACAAATGAAGGCAGGCGGTGGTAGTGCACGTCTTTAATCCCAGCACTTGAGAGGCAGAGACGAATGGATCTCTGTGAGTTCGAGGTCATCCTGGTCTACAAGAGCTAGTTCCAGGACAGGCCAAACCTACAGAGAAACCCTGTCTTGGGAAAACCAAAAATAATAATAATTAAAAAAAAAAACCCTACAAATGAAATATCACTATAAGTGGTAAACCTGATCCTGTTCATAGACTTACATTTTGGTAATGGCAGTTCTTTGGGGACATGGATTTCTAAATAAAGCTATAGATTACTGACCAAATTTGAAATGGGAAGAAAGTGAATGCCTCTCCTTTCCCTCTCCCAGTTGGCAGATCCACTTCTCTTCTTCACCTACCACATGAAAGCACAGAGAGTCACATTTCCCACACCAAAGAATGCTGCTTGTTTTTCTGTTCTTCAACAGTCGGTGACCTGACTGAGAACCTTGTTGACAAGCTCCACAGGTGTCCTGGCTTAATGTTGCTCTGGAGTGCTTTTAATAGATAAGCACACTCTATCTGCTCTGGCAAAGAAAAATAGGGCAGAAAATCAGACAAGCATCTTCTCTAACCTGAGCTGAATACTTAACATAAGTCAAGGGCAAAGGAAGCATTCTTCTCTCTCAGTACCCTGAGGAGCCAGCAAATGGCTGCCCTTTCTTTGATATTCATGTATCGCACATATAGACAGAAGACAGTGAGCTTCACCAGACAGATGAGAAAATGATTTAAAGGTGCTTTCACACACAGCACAAACAAAAAACACCTTAAAGTGTTATAAATATGAATTCAATTAGTGATTTTACAGGAAGGGTTGAGCTTTACAATGTTTGATTTCATATATACCTATATTTTATTGTGTCTAATCAAAATATTTATTAACTGAGATATACTGGAATAATTATATAAACGGAAAAAAAGTTGCATAATCAATCTTCAAGATTTTGTTTATATTTGTTTGTAAAACAAAGGGTACAATAAAACAATGTGTCTACACGAATGCACATGTATTCTGAAACTCAATCTATATTTACCTTTATTAAGGAGAAGAATTGTGCATCCATTCAGGATGATGTAGCTGTGGTCATAGATAAAGGCAAGATCCCATGAAGAGAATTTATAAAGAGAGAAAACTATAACAAGATTAACAAGGTTCCTGTTTGCAGAGGACAGAAGACTTGCACAAGGATGTGGTTGTGTCTCCACCAACTTGCACTCCCAATAAAAGCAACAACAATTCACCTGTTAAATTAACCTGCAGCATAAAGAGAGCATAGATTTGTGTGTCTGTCCATAGAGTGGGCCTGAAATTTTCTGTGTGTGATGTTGTGATTCATTTTTCTAGATATTTTAATAGTTTATGTACATATGGCACACTTGGTCTACAACTCAATGCTGAGATGCCCTATAATACAGGCAAAGAAAAGGTACCAGCAAAGTACCATGACAATTCTGGATGTTACAAATGAACACATATAGAAAACTGAGACTAATGTCTAAAACCCCATCCCAGTGCCAGGAAAGATAACCAGAATCTAGACTTACACTGCATGAATCAATTATCCACTACATTGAAGGATGAACTCCCAAATATACCCTCTAATATAAGCTAGACTCCAAAGCAGAGTGTTAGTCAATACGTAAAATGTAAGCCCTTTATTACCCAGTCTAAGGAATGAATAGTCCCCAATGGCAAAGTACAAAAGTAAATAAGTAGATACATTGATAAATCAATATATTCAGAGGGTTTTTATTTCATCTAATATCCATTTATGATCTACTGAAAATGGAGTCTGTGTTGTTGAACAACAAAAACAAGGACGAGAAATGAGTGTTGCTTTTAAACCCCAAAAGGTCATGACCTGAAAATTTGCCTGGGATCCTTGGCCTTCACCCATGTGCTGCCAATCCTTGACTGCAGCCTGTGATGAAGTGCTCAGGAAAGACTTTGCCACTGAACATACTAGGTCCATTGGGGAGTTAAATTCTCCTCTAAGTAATATCAGGACCCTTTGTGATATAAGACGTCTATATAAATTGGGATTAGTATTGCCTAGGGAAAGCATTCTAATATGATGGATTAAGCAAATACATTATTCAAACATGCTATTAACTCGCTGCCTTATGGAAGAAAACACGGGAGTCTCAGAACAGTCACCCTTTCTAGGCTTAATGAGGCAAGAAAAACCTCTGTGTCCTATTCAGGGTCATTGCCATTTAGAAAGTCATTAAACAATTCAAGGGTAAATTTGGAGAATTACTATTTAGATAATATATAGTAGAATAATACATAGTAGATAGTACATAGTAGAAAAAATTTTACTGCAAATTCTGAAAGCTCCATTTTTGTTATGTTTGAATTTTATTTTTCCTGAAGCAACTGTTGCCTCAGCCTCTATAACCTCATATAAGATGAACATCATCTCAACATTCCTTCTGACTCACAATAATTTTACATTGTTCCAAAGAACCCCCAGACATCTTATAAGTATAGATACTTGAATTGGCAACTGAGAAAGAGAGAAGAAAAGTAGACAGATGGGCAGATATGAGAAATGCAGAAAGGAGGGAAAGAAGAGAAGAAGGGAGGAAGGAAGGAAGGAAAGAAGGAAGGAAGGAAGGAGGGAAGGAAGGAAGGACAAAGAATGGTAGGAGAGAGGAAAGGAGGAAGAAAAAGAAGGAAGGGAGGTAGGGAAGGAGGAAGGAAACTATAAAATGTATGTTACTGGTATCTAGTTTAAAGTGAAAACATTTTGTGTCAATTTGATATGATACAACTAATCCTTTATTAATCCATTACTAAATTTATGGGTTTTCTACAATCCAAAGAAATAATGCATTTTGTCACTTAACCACAAACTACTGTGTTCATTTCTGGAGGAAAGAAAAGGATGCCTTCAATAATTTTCTGCTTCAAAGGAAGATTCTATTTCATCCTTTCTAAGTAATGTTTTATACTGCGAGATAAAGGAGTAGATTAATGAGAAATATGCAAAGAAAAATTAGAATTGAAATTACTGATTTTTAATAGTAATAAAGACTATACTTAGTCTAAGAGTGTGGCTAAGAAGTTACAGAAACAGAAGTCATTTTAGTTAGGAAAGTCTGAAATCAAAAATATGTTTTGTATTTTAAATAATGTATGACTTATAAAAATGATGTTTTCACTTTTTTATGACAATGAATCTCTGATCCTTAACGATACATTATTTTTAATCCTAGGGGATATTTCAGAAAAAGCATACATATTGTAAAAGCCAGGGGATGCCATATAATTCTTTGAATTCTGTATTCTGGATAGGACATGGCTATTACAATCATGACCTCAATGCTGCTATAACAACCTGCAAAAGATCCACACAAGCAGGACACATAAATCCCAGTGTAGATAACGTGGATGACATCCATGCCTTACCTTATGCTGGGGAGCTACTGGCATTGTATGGTTGTTGCAGTTCAGTGAGTCGTAGTTGAGAATTTCTTTCTTGCAGTTTGGGAACTGGTAGGTGTCCCATGCTCCAGTGGATGCTCCCACCCATACATATATGAGCAGCACCAAGTGGACTTAGTATATTATAAAAAATTACATGAAGTTTGGGGGAAGAATATTAAGGAGCATATGGGAAGTTGGATGGGGAAAATAGAGAGATGATATTTTCTTATTTCATTGTATATGCATGCATGAAATTCAAAACTAAAAATATTAAATAAAATTATTTTTTAAAATTGAGTTACCAATTGTTAGGTTGCCCTTTAAGAGAATTTATAAACATAAAAGTAGAGGGTCAGTCAATCACAGCACCACAGTCAAATCTGCTAAGAAATCAAAAGTTCTTTATTTTTGCCCCCACAGGCCTTGGTTTGCCTTTAAGGTACTTTAGTAACAGAGGCACATTGGTATGATGCCTACATATTGCTTTCTGTTTCATGTAGGGCTTTTTTATTTCTGCATTCATTAAAACAGCCAGGCCAACGAGACTTAGAAAAAGCTCAAACAAATAAATTGATGTTTTGTTGCACCAGCAATAAACATACCTATCTTTAACATGAGAAAGTCTTCATGTTATTTTTCCATATTTTGGCTTAGCCTAGACATTTCATTGAAGGTAATGAGTATTTGTCTTGTCATGACATGTAAAATTTCCATTTGGTTCAGTTGTTTCAAAATCTTCCTACTTATGTATTTCTGAGACTGAAAGATTGCAGGTCAGTGTAAGGGCAAAAACTCCTATTCTCTGTTACCTAATTATTCTCATTTTATCCAGTAAGAGTAACACTTCTGAAGTTTCTCTTTTATTTCGTAAAAGGTTTGTAGGCCATGGGGCAAAGGTTGGCTTTGTTTTTAACTCTGAATATCATTTGTTTTGCTTATTAATTTTACTGCTAAATTTAAATAACTTTTTATAGAAAAATAGAAGTAAAGTCCATTATAAGTACTATAAAATTAATTCAAATTCTAAGGTTAATTTTATTTTATTAACTTTTTATTGAAAAAAATCATTTTCATATACTGCATAACAATCATGGTTTCACCTTCCCTAAGTCCCATGAGATTCTTACCAAACTACCATCCACCCAACAATTTTTTAGTAAATATAAGAATTTAAATATATTAGTTCATAATGCTTCCCATACATATTAAAATGCACACTTTAAAAATTTTAAGTAACCTCCACACTACTGATATTATAGATCCAAACACACATTAACAGAAGATAAAATATGGAACTGTGGTATATATACATATGATGGGACATCATTATGCTTTTCAAAAGAAGCAAATTCTAGTGTGAGCAGCAGCACAGACGAACTTAAATTCATTACTCTACAGGACATAACCAGTTTCAGGAGGGTGAGTATTTCAAGGAATTTATTTACATAAATCAACTGACAATAGTCAAACACAGAGAGGCCGAAAATAATAATTTCCAGGGATATGAGGGAGGAGGAAACAGAAGCCTGATTTTCAATGGTCATTGGACTTCAGTTATGCAAGAGAAGTTATTGAGAACTGATGAACAACATGTTGACGACAATTAGTAATGTTGCTAGGGGCACACGCAGAGTGTCAAGACAGCACATCATGTCAAGTCTTACCAGAGGGAAGGAAGAGGAAGGAGGGAAGGACAGGAGAAAGGAGCAAGGAAGGCAAGGAGGACGGAGGGAAAGAAGAGAGAGGCATGTGGAAGAGTAGGAGAGT
This sequence comes from Microtus oregoni, assembly GCF_018167655.1. NCBI lineage: Eukaryota > Metazoa > Chordata > Mammalia > Rodentia > Cricetidae > Microtus > Microtus oregoni. The sequence continues at coordinate 46,689,772 of NW_024543060.1, forward strand.
GGTTCAGAGCTGTACAAGTAACCCGAACATATTTCTACAAAAGCAACAGACCGAAAAGAATACTTGCATTAAAAACTACCAAATACATTTACAAACACAATTAGAAGTGTTATTATGTTCTTCTAGTTCATGAATTCAAATGAGATCTTCTGTTTCATGATCATACTAAAATTGACATTCAGATACCCACTTTTAGAAGATAATTATATCATCTATTTGAATTTCCCAAATTTGTAATGGAAGAAGTTTGGTGTATTATTTGTTCTCTGGAATTACACTCTCCCTACACGTTAACTTTTATGCTGATTGGTGATACAAAAGTACCTGTGGTCATCAGCTTTGAACTACTAGAGAAGAATCTCAGGTTGACCAAAATGGAAAGGGGATACACATTGTCAGGTTCCATCTCATGACTCATCAATCACTTCACAGCAGTACAGTCTGTGATGACTCATCACAGGGATAAGCATGTGGCCAGCAAAGAACTCACTTCATGGCTGAGAAGGCAAGGCTCGGAAAGCTAGAAAAGAGTCAGAGCCATACATTCCCCTTCAGGAACATGCTCAATGACCAACAGATGTCGCCTTCTGCTCTACCCCTTAAGGCTGACTCTCTGATAATAGTGCCTCCGATAAAGGGGATTATACCCTTAGCAGGTAGACCTTTGGAAAATATTCAAGATATAAACTACACTGTGGTGGCAAGCAGTTGAGAAAGACATAATCTTCTTTAGGGCTTGAGAAGAATTCAGTAAGACTTAGGATATGAAAAATAGTTTGCTTTTAAACATAAATATGTCGTTAGTTTGGCAGTGACTTAGCCAGGATCAGCTGATGCCATGAGTATTAAGTGCAGTCTGATCCAGTTTAACTTTTAAAGAACTTTTAGTGATTTGATCGTCATGAAGGTGTACTAAACATGAAGACAAACCTCACACAGAGGCTGTGCAGACTCTCATGTCAAGTGCTAAGGAAACTAGGCTTTGTGTAAGACCAATCAGAAATGATTAAAATGGAGCTTTTGTCAAAATACTAAGCAGAATTTGAGAGAATTAAAATCTTAAAGGCAATGAAATTACTAGGGGCTTTCATACTGTTTGCTCATTATATTCCCTTAGTATAACACAACAAATGAGTTTATACTGTCCTTACCAGACAAATAACATTAACTAAGAAATTTTAGTGAGATTTATTTTTGAATATTTTTATTATTGTTGTTGTGTCTTTGCTTGTTAATTCCCCTTTATCTTATTTTCTTTATTTTTTTATTCTCCCCCCCCTTGAAGGTATTGCTGTTTATGTTGGGTAGAATGGCCTATATTCATCATTTCCCTTGTCTCTGTTCCCCCTGTTTTGATGTGTCCAGTCACATTCATCTCTTGTCTTTTCTAGAGTGGCTGAGTAATATCAGGTTTCACTCTCCTGCACTCAGGAACCACAGTGAATGTTGCCTTGGGCCAGATCTTCTAGTGTCTCCTCAATTCATAGCAATTTTGTGGCATAAGCTTTAGCTCCCTCTCAGATTAGATAGTCAGACTCTAAGAAAGGCTGTGGCGTGGTGGGGTTGTTGGGCAGGAGGGTTATCAGGTACTGGAAAGCAAAGTTTTTAGGTGATGTCCTGCTTTCATTTCAAGTTTGCCAGTACAGTTAATCTAGGTATGGCTTAGGAGGCACTGAAGGCGGCCAGCTCAGAACTACTAGGTTCTGTTTAACAACCCGTGACCCATCGGGTGTCTTCTTTCTGTAAACAGCTGATCTCTGAGAGTTTACAAGATGATGACCGCATTTGCTCTATCACGCTTAAGTCCAGTTATTTCCCTTAGAATGAGACCTTTGGAACTATCCCTCAGCAAAGAAATAAAACTTCCTCAGCTTCAAATTTATTTTCTGATCAAATAAGCTTTTTTTTCCCTGATATGGAAGGCATTATCTTCTCCCATCAACTGTCATTTGCTTTTGTCTTCTGGTTAAAACCTAATGATACAATGTCAAGAGCAAACTCTAAAGTTCAAAGTCTAAAACAAGGTCAAGATAAACAATGCCTTTTATTAATGTTCTATGGAATCTCGAAAATCCAGTCAGGATAGACAGGTGAACTCAAGTCTGCTGATGTAAAGATTATAATAATCCCATTAATGTGCTAACAAATAGAAACTCTAAATCTATTTATTTAGGGATAAAAAAACATAAAAATTCTTTCTGTGAGAGCTGTAGTTCCTGAGGATAAAGATGTCATCTGAAATTGTACTGGAAGTAGAAAAATAAAATTTAAATACATTTACTAACCATGTTTTCACTTAATTTTGGTAGAAATGTATTCAGACTTCCTTTATCATAGCAGTAAACACAGACAGGAGATATCTATGTTTAAACCACCTAGCCTAACATAATTTGTAATGGCTATCATTAGGGGTTTATGCAGAGCCCTGTTTAATGTCAGCCACGCTAAGATAATGCAGCTTGGGGTGCTCTTTGAAATGTGTGCATAAACACACACTTTCCCCATGTATCTGTTTTGTCATTTGTTCTGCTATGTAAACACTGTTATGAAATTTAGTCTAATCTTTTCGGGTTAATTCAAACATTTTCACTATGCTCAGATAAACGTAACCAAAGCCAGATGTTGGTCCCTGTGCTTAAAGAGCACGCCCAATGTAAACATAATTCCACTTCCTGCTTTCTCTCTTCAATCCAGACATATGGTTCTTCACAGTGTTTCTCCTTTGCCGTGTTGTGGACCTCCCAGAATTCAAGCCCCCTTCCCAACCATTTTCTGTGTTGGTGTCTACCTTTAAATTTCTATTATACTTGACCACCTCCAGAATAATGCTGCCAAGGGCGCCATTCCATCCTGACAGGAATCCCAAAGAATCCATTTCTTTATTATCAGCTGCCTTCTTTATAGGTTCTCAATTCAGTGGGCATTTCTTCAGGCTTCATTTGCTCTGCAGAATTCTGCTGCCCATTCGCTCACTTGCGAAAGAAACAATCTCTTTAATGGATTCTGTGGGCTCTCCATTCATTTTCAAGACTTCACTGGACATGGCCATCTTTATCCTACTGTTTCTTTGGGACCTGCCTCTTCTATTTCTTGTCAGCCTTCAGCTCAGCATACTAATCTTTCAATCATGACTTCTCCTGGGCTTTTTTACCTGCTAGACAGACATCTCGCTTTTCCAGTTCATTGATTCAGTCTAAAATCCTTCCTTATATGAAAGTCTATAAGTATGTGTGGCTGCGTCACATTGTCACTGAATTTTTGTGTATATATAGATCAGTCTGGGGTCATGTGCACATGTATGTATCTATCTAAAGAAGCTAGAAGAAGGTATCAGGTCCCATAGAGATGGAATTATGGTGCGGGAGAATTGTCTGTATTCTGTCAATCATGTTTTGAATAAAGACTGATTGGCCAGACAGGAAGTAGAGGCAGGGCGATGAGAACAGGAGAATTCCTGGAAGGAGGAAACCCATTCCTTGGATTCCTGCCCAGACCACCTAGAAGCAGGATGTGACCTGCCCCACTGAAAAAGGTACTGAGTCATGTGGCTAACATAGACTAGAATGATGGGCTAACATAAGTTATAAGAGCTAATATGAAGCCTGAGCTAATGGGCCAATCAGTGTCTAATCTTATGGAGACCTCTGTGTGATTTTCTTTGGGACCTAAACGGCTGGGGGACTGGGTGGGACAAAAACCCCAACAAGCAGCAGGCCGTCATGTTACAGAAATACAAACAGTCCGTTTCACCCTAACTTGGTGTTGGCAACCAAACTCCAGTCTGCAAGAGCAGCAGGCAGACTTAGTCACTGATCTTTCTCCCCCTTTTTCTTGCTGCCACCGACTTTTTGTCCATTTTTCCTTTTTACATAGTTCCTGATTTATTATTATTGGTGTGAGGCTAGTTCATTGGATTCTAGGAAAACAGAGCTCTAATGTTCTGATAAAGTCATGAGGAATGAAAGATGTTTTAGAATATGTCACCTTTTAGAATTGCCCAGATTTCATAAAATTTGCCAGTCAAAGGCTCACTTGATGTAGGCATGCATAAAGTGGTTTGCTTGTTGCTATAAAGCCTACTGAAAGCTTTACAGGCGATTCAGGGCAGGAGTGATGGCTCTGTCTTTCCTGATACATTGAAGCGGCTCTGGAACGACTTTAATTCTCTTAGATCTCACTTTGTCGATTTTATTTTAATTGCCCTGCTTTGCATATTAGCTGATACTTAATGTGCATATATAAAAAGAAGCTAGTGAATGAAATATTCAATTGACCCTCTATATGACATCAATGTATTATGCTTTAAGTTCAACAGAATAGCTTTTGGGGAAACACATGGAGATTTAGTGGACTTAAAATTCCAGAGCTTATTCAACATGCCAAATAAAAGAAAACCCATTATTTTCTCTATCAAAAGAGGTTCCATCTCTAGGAAAATGGGAGGAAAAGATTAAATGATGGCACTTATAGAACACATCACTTACAGTTATTATTTCAATGTTCTGTCACTCTCTTAATGTTTTCCCAGAATAGGATAAAATAACTATGTTATGTAACTGTACTGTTCTGTTATCCAAATGCCATCTATAATATCCATGTGCATCTAATTTATGAACTGTTTTAGTTCATATACTGTAATTTTTGCATAGTACATTTTTAATTGTAAGGAAAGCTAGAGATTATCTAGTTTAATTCCTCAGTTATATAATTATAGTACGTAAGAGAGGAACTGGAAAGAATATATTTACATGACTTAAATCAGGCAGCATATTTAGTTAAGAACAGAATGATGGCAAAGAGGTTGTTTCTATCTCCCTAATAAAGCCATTTTTGTAATGATTTGCCTAGACTTGGTATTCCCAGTACGGTTTTAGTTATTCTGACCATGACAGACATTGCCTACAAACTATTCTGTAAGAACATGCTTTTCTCTTACTTTGATGAGAACTCCTCCTGTGCCCTTGAGCATCCCACAGACACTTGCCTTTTCTCTATTCAGATGTGATTGTCTAAACTAGAAGAACACTTTCTGGATGTCCTGAAACAACAGGAACTGGTTACTCCAACCTGTTACCCCACTTGCAAATTCTCATATTTATCCATGTTTCTTCCATACATTGAGCCACAATATTCATTATAGGAGATGGTGGATATAAATTTTAAATGAGCATTTGAAACCTACCTATTCTAAGTGGAAATGTGTTGTAAGTATAACACACGTTCACTTTTCAAATATTTGGGAGCAAAAATATATACCTCTGCGTTAACTCTGTCCTCCTGTGGCAGAGTGCCTGACATAAACAACTGGAAGGAAGGAGAGTTTCTTCGAGATCGTGGTTTTAGACAGTCCTGCTCACTGTAACGTGGAGAGAGTTGTAGAGAGCAGAAGCTCGTATTGTAACAGCCAGCAAACAGAGAAGCAGAGAAAATTCCAGGACACAGAGAGATAGACCCTCAAGAACATGCTCAAAATTTGTTTTGTTTGTTGTATTTTTATTTTGTTTTTGCCATTCCAAAACTGATCAGAAACACAATCACAAAGTCTCTAAGACTTGAGGTATAATAACTTCTCCAGGAGCCCCTATCAACTAAAAAAGACACATTAATTTTTCTTATAGAGCAAGACACAGACAAACATTCTGATTTTAAAAGGGAAGAATAAGAATATAGTAAAGAAAAATGATACCAAAGAAAGAGTGACATCCATCATTAAATCCTGTGGCTCTCTTCTTGATATGCAGGGATTATGGTACCCTGGTTTGAGCTACCAAAAATTTGAGTTCCTCTGCCCTTTCCATTTGTAGCTCACATAATCTTTCTCCTAGACTTTCTCAATTCATTGATTGCCATGTTCTCCCATATTTCTGGCCTTTCTAATGTCCCCAAGTCTCTACTGTAGACTAGACTTCACCTTCACACCTTCAAGCATCAGCTTTTGACAGGCTGCTTTCAAGGACTCTCTCCAAATTGTCTACCTCATTTAACCACTTCCTGATATGACCTTCTCACTCTTGGTTCTCACTTTTCTTGAGTTTATTCTTCCTACTTCACCTTTCTGCTGGTTTCCCTTGCCTACCTGAATCTCCTCAGCTGTCTTGAAATTCTCAAGCACCTGTGTTGCTATTCTGACCATCCTTTAGATGCATTCCCTACCTACAGAACAAGATAATTAAATGTTTCATTTTCTAATTTTTAATACTTAAATAGTGCAAGTTTATCACACAGAATGATGAACATCATGATCTATTTCATGTTTTGAAGAAAGGAATATTAATTGAAGTTGTAGCAGAAGGCATTCACAGCATCAAAACTGATGAGCCAGTTGATCCAACTCTGAAGAGAGAAAGAACAAACTGAAACTCCATATTTTGTTTGTCTTTGGAACCTAATATGCAAAGCATTTGCTTTATTACATGAGAATTTGATGTTTTCTTCCTGTACTCACATTTGTGTAGGCTGAATTTTTTTGTATGCTAAATTCATCATCTTTATCTTCCAGTGCTTTGTCTTTCTTGCATTGATGCCAATAAGCAGGAAGTTGAAACTCCTCTTGTTGCTCAAATGCATCCATCCATGACATGGACAAGGCTGTCCTTGTTAAACTGCTTGGTTTAGAAATGCTCTGAGCTGTAACCTTCTTCCTGCTCAGTTGAATTGATTAAAACAAGTTGTATGAAAATTAAACTCAAGCACTATTTATATAATGAAAGGAATGCAACAGAAACCCACAACCTTTAGAATTTCAAATGTAAGAATTATCTCACTGTGAAAATCAAGGTTGATGTGTCTCTGGGAATGAATTCCTTCTGCACAATAGGCATTCTCCACATGCTTTCAAAGTGAGGAGATTGTTTGTGAATCATTAGGCTTTTAAAAAATAGGATGTATCTGTTTATCTATTTGTGTATTATTTTGGATGACACTTGTATTTACAATAAAACTAACAAAACAATATAAAGCTTCCGTAAACTATAGCAAAGATTCAGTTCTATTAAAATACCTTTTATTCATGTTGTTTGTTTTTACCTGTGGTATGAGAATTTGAGATATTCTTTAAAATTGCTTCGTTAAATGCCGGTTAATAGCATAAAAGGAATAATGGTCTGTGGTGCTCTATTTGAGAATATCTGAGGCAGATGTTGAAATTTGCTAAAGTGATTCCTTTGATCTCTATTTATAAATTTCAATTTACATTCTACTTCATGGTATTGGCCTTTGGTAACACATACCACATTGCCATGAGAAAATGATGGCTTAGCTTTTTTTCTTGCTATTTAACTCTCAAGTATTTGCATAGGACCTTCTGGGCAGGACCTTCTTTCTGGTTCCTTATAGTTCTGAATTCCTGAGACACAGACTCATTCATTAAAGCGAATCTCCATGCTAGCCCCAACTTGTCCATTGGCCCAAACTGGTGCCTTCTATTCCCATCATCTCTTGGGAACCTCTCAGATAAAACTAATATTATTCCTTGCACTCTCAGATAAAATTCAAAGGGATTAGACTGTGACTATTGGGAGGTACTTTGTATGATAGCAGAGACTTTGTAGAGATCATCCCTAATATACTCTGCTAAAAATGTTATTATTTCTCTTGTTTTTTTTTATTCTTCTATTCAACTATTACAATTGACCACAGTTCCTCCCACCCTCCCATTTGTTGTATCGATAGAAATGCATTACAAATCACCTGCAACATTCCCAGTAACACACAAGGAAATCCTCCTGTTTTCAGATAGTCCATGTGTATATAACTGTTATGGCAGTAATCAAACATGACATCAGATTAAAATGAAGAAATTCTGTGAAGTTGATGTTTTTCTTGTTTGCATGGAAAAAACAAATACTCTTATTTGTTGTGGTTTGCATATGAATGGGTCCCATATGCTCTTATTTTCGAAATCTTAGTCATCAGTGAGTGGCATTCTTTGTGAAGCAATAGAAGGATTAGGAGATGAGGCCTTGTTGGAGTAAGTTTGGCCTTTTTGGAGAAAAAATGCATCATTGGGGATGTGATTTGAGGTTTGAAAGACCCACAGCAGGCCAAGTACATCTTGTTCTCCCTCTCTCTGACTGTGGATTAGAATGTAGCGACCAACAACTTCTGCAGGCACTGCCTTCATGCTGCTGTGGTCCCCACTATGACGATAACGGACTATACCTCTAAAACTGTAAACAAGCTCACAAGTAAATGCTTTCTTTTGTAAGAGTTGACTTGATCATGATGTCTCTTCACAACAACAGAACAGTAACCAAGGCAGAAAATGGTGCCAGGGAGCATGGTGTTGCTCTGACAGCCATGCAGCCATGACCATATAGGACAATTTAAGTGGGGTTTAATAGGAAAATCTTGTAGGAGCATGGAAGACACTGCTCATGGCAATTTGAACTGTGAAGACACAGCTCTAGAAGTTCCAGAGGAGAAGAATATTAGTAAATGGCTTTTCTGTGACTTTTTTTTTTGAAAAGAATATATCTGCTTTCTGACAGGCTAAACAGAAGGGTTTTGGGATTAATGACATAGGCAGAGATTTCAAAACAGTCTAGTATTAACTCTATCATTTTATTATTAGTAATCACTCTTATGCAGATCAATAATGAAAAGGTTCAAGCTGAACAAAGAGAAATACAAAATGTAGTTTGAGGAGGAAAGGAGTACTACAAATGTAAGGAAGTCAAGTCCAGTGTCCAAGAAGGTAAAAAAGTTTAAAGAGAAATTTGATGCTAAATGGAATAAAGGGAGTGATAACCTGAGGGTAAGACCCCACCAAGCTAAGCTTCTGCTCGTAAGAAGTAATTCTTAAAAGCTTAAGCAGTGAAGAAGAACATTAAAAACAGAAAGCTGACACAAAAGTAATTGAATAAGAGGAACAAATTTCAGCCCCACCAAGCTAGAGAGCTTTGCAGCTTCAGTCACATGCTTCTGACTTGAGAGTTAAGGACACAAAGAAGGGACTATAGAATCTCCTCCATTGGTAAAGAAAGCTGTTGATGCCAGGTGTACGCCAGGGTTGCCCCTGCATGGAGGGGCAGAGAGGTCACTGTGTGACACTGTGAGGAGGGAGTCTGGATTTCAAGTGAGGCTGCAGGATGTTAAAGAAGCAAGAGCTATAAGTTACCTGCCGAGAGGAGCTGGAAGCCAGGTATGGAACCAGCACAAGACGAAGAAGTATGTTGCAGTCAACCAAGCTGAAAGGAGCTGGAGATGTGAACAGCTCTTTGGCATCAGACATGGAGATGCAAAGTTTGGAGTTTACCCTGTTGGTAAATGGACTACCTTACCAGTGATGATAGACTAAACCTCTAAAGGTGCAAACAAACCCCCTATTAAATGTTTTCTTTTATAAGAGCTGCCTTGTTCATGGTGTTTCTTCACAGCAATAAAACAGTGACTAAGACAGTCATATCTGCAGGTCTGTTTTGATGTGTTTCTTCCTAAGAAAAAGGTCCCTAGCACCGTGATTAAAGCACAAGCACATTTACATATTATTTCAAGCTTTCAGTCCACTGTTTTTTCTCTACAATGGAAAATCTCATACATCCTCAGAAACCAATAACCATAGTAATGTTTTTTATTTTTTCTAGTGTCTTTTGTTTTTGAATGAACGAATCATTTCTCTATTCACTACTTTCTGAATATTGTTGACAAAAGCTTGGTAAAACATTTGCTGAAGAGCAAACAAAACATACACACATACCACTTGTCATTCGCTGTGTTTAAATGTGTTTGAGAGGTTTGCTTTACAATTCTCTAAATAATAATGGTATTTTAAAAGAGCCAGTTCATTGAAATAAAATTATCCCATTTAATAAATTCTATTGCTTTCTCCACCGTGTCATCCCTTTTCTGTAGACAAATAATACACAGTAGGCTGTGTTTGTCTTCTGGGTTGGCACTTTCCAATTGAAATCATTCCCTGGCCAGCATACTAACAAAAACCATGCTGAGAACTGAGTTTAGATAGAGCCTTAGATAACTTTTGTTTATGTATCAATTCTTCTTATAGATGATTTGACCTTGGAATATTGAACTAAATGCTATTGTATCCATTCCCTGTTCCCTACATTTTATTTCTGTCCATATAAGAATGATGGATTGTTGGAGAAAGGCTGCTTGTTGGTTCCCAGCCGCCTGGCTAGCTTAGACCCAAAATATTAACACAGAAACTGTTTTAATCAAATACTGGTTGGCCCATTAGCTCTAGCTTCTTATTGGCAAATCTCTTATATATTAATTTCACCCATTTTTATTAATCTGTGTATCACCACATGGCAGTGGCTTACCAGCAAAGTTTCATCATGTCTGACTGTGGTGGCTGCTCCAGGGCTTCTCATCTGACTCCACCCTTCTTTCTCCCAGCTTACAGCCTAGCTTTCCCCGCCTACTTTTGTTCTTCCCTACCATAAGCTCAATGCAGTTCTTTATTAATTAACCAATAAATGCAACACATAGACGGAAGGACCTCACACATATTTGTTTTTATTTTTATATAACTTTGTATTAGGCTTAGAATTTTCTTATTTAAACAAAAGGGGGAGGTGCTGTAGGAGTTCCTACCAATACTAGCCTTTAAGTTACCTGCCCACTTGGGCTTGGCCTATTATACTATTCATGCCTATGTAAAACATGTGTCCAGCCTCTTTTCTGGCTGCGTGATTTGGTGGCTATTCCCCATTCCAGCAGAGGATTGTGATCTGTGAGTCTATCCCTAAATAAATAACCCGCTATTATACTCAATTCTGAGCTAGTATGGGATTTAAGTGTCCTTCTTCAATGTACATTGAAGAAGAAATTACTCTGAATTGCTACACGTGTGACTGTTTCCCCTTGTGCTCTTATGCATGCCTGTGTGTAAATGTGTGTTGGAGAGACATGTCTGCATATGTGTATATTGATGTATTTATGTGTTCATGAGTGTGTGTGTGTGTGTGTGTGTGTGTGTGTGCATGCAGCAGATTAACAATATTGTTCAATGTCCTCCTTTTTGCTTTCTGCCTTATTCCATTGAACCAGAATCTCTAACAAAACCTAGGTTTATGTTTACTGCTAAATTGGTGTCCAGCATGTTCCAGGGATGCCCCTTTCACTATCTTTTCCATACCCAGCCTGAATGGGTGCTAGGGATGTAACTCAGGTCCTCATGCTTGCACAGCACATGCTACTGACTGCTGATCCACCTCTCAGCTCCTGGTATATTTTTTATTACAAAGTGTTGTACAGAATCAGTTCTTTCAGTGAGAACATTAAAAGATGACACACTCATATTTTTCTAAATAAGCCTTGACAATGTCCAACTCTAGATCTAAGCCTGGGTTTAAGCCCTGTTCCCGACACCCAGTCCTCGTACCAAAACAGGAAAGTTACAGAGTTTCTTTGTGCTCCAGTGTCTGTGTCTTTCAAACAGGAGTTAAAGCAGTACTTTCATCATGGATTTGCAAGAAGTTTAAGTCAAACACTTCAGTGACTGGTGGTAAAAAGAGACTGGCTTGTTTTCAGCTTTTATGTAAAAAAAAAAAAGTGATGTTGATATAATCACTGGGCCCCTCTTCTGAGTGTATAGCAATGGGATAGATCTGATAATAGAAGTAAACAAGAACCCTATAAAAGCACAAAATATGACTACTAATAACATCTCCTCCATCTCAGGATATTGAACCAATACCCAACTAGTTTCTCAGACAAAACAGTAGGCAAAGAAACAGGGTGAAATTCAATCCCTCTTATCACTCCCTAATGCCTTTCCCTTTGGATCTTTGTAGTGTTCTCCAGAGTGGCTCATAGACTGTGACCTAGTTAGCCCACCAATAAGGATATCGGAACAGGAACCCCATGAATCTTGTAGTTGTTCAGTCCAGGAGGCTGCATATCCACTGGTCTTCCGTCTATTCTGACATCACAAAGAAATAGGTTCTAATACCAGTGAAGGATGCCTCATCAGCAGGCTAGGTAAATTTCCATGTGAGAATGAGGGCAGGCAGACAAAATGCCCAAACTCCTATTTTCTTTCTTCCAAGACCTTTTATGCAAGCTGCCCCCAGAATGAGTGACCCAGATTTAGAGTGGGTCTTGTCACCTATAATGACTAGCGAAGAAAGTCCTTCCCAGATGTGTCCAGATGCTTGGGTTTTAATTGGTTCCAGTTGTAGTCAAGTTCACAACCAAGTATAAACATCACACTTTTCATAAATACTGATCAGAATATTTTTCTTATGTACCCAAAAATTATAGATATAATTCTTACATCATTATTTGCATGCTCCCACACCAAAGCAATACTATCAACATTTTTAAATATACTAATGATCTCCAAAAATTATGTTACCTCCTAAGTCCCATCCCATGTGAATTCTCTTTGAAGCAGTCAGATTCATTTTTGTTAAGTATGAGAAGAAGAAGAACCACAGAAGACAACCACTAGAATGTGTGCATATGTAAAAAAGATGACTTGCTGCTTTTGCTTACAAGATAGAGACTGGATACCCCAAAGATAAAGAGGAAAATACCTGTGAGAGCAGAAACTGTGTTCTAAGCTTTAATTACTGTACCCAAGAGATCCAAAAATCAAAAATGTCTCTAACCTGTGAGCCTTTTGCCCAAAAACATATATTTCTTGAAGTGCTGGAGGCTATTGTTTATGTAAGATAACAAGCCACATGTTTGAGTTCCTCTAAACATGTTTTTTCTTTCTGTTTTGATCCAACTGCATTTGTAGGTGGGAGGTATGTAGGCAGGAAATATGTCAGGATGGATACTTGCCCCTGACTGGATATAGGTGGGAGACACACATATCGGAAATACATCAGGATATATGATTGCTGCTAGTTGGACCTGGGGGAAATGCATAACCTTATGGGTTTGCCTCTCTAAGCCTCTGCAAAATGTGACCTGGGAACTCTGGATTGGACCTGGTCAGAATCCATCATCCTGGCCAATATTTAATTAAAGTTTGCTTCAAATTTGGCTCAAAAATTGTGGCAGTGGTCTTACTTTTGTCCAGTGTAATTAATCCCTCCACTGCAGAGAGCAAGAAGCTTTTGGATTGCCCAGTTTTATGCTGAAAGTTTGGAAGCTTCATGGCAAGGTTGTACTCAAAGTCCAAGGAAGGGAAGTTTTTAGAGTAGCCTAGAATATGTAAGTTCCTTGGCTATGCTATTCTTTTTTTCTTTGAAATCATTCTTTGAAAACTTTGTAGACATATACAGTCCATTTTAGTCTGACCCTCCTCCACTCCCAGCTCCACTTCTCTTGAAATCTTCCCACAACATTTCTCCTATCAAGTTTCATTTTTCATTTTCTTTTTAATATTTAATTTAATTTTAAGAGCTTCATAAATTGGTAGTGTATCTATATTAGTCATTTCTTTCCTTCCCCTCAGGTGCTCATGTGTACCCATCTCCATCCTAAATACATGTGTTCCCAATCTTTAATTATTACTACTGCTACTATATATGCATGTACATGTATAATATATATGTGATATACATATGTATATAGTTGCATTTAGCATTGCTTCTGTGAACTTGTATCCAGAGAGGACCACTGGAGATTGGTATTCTCTTATTTGTGGTGAATGATAAAAGTCAAAGGGACAGATCTTTTTTATCATTGCCCTGACAAAATAACAATTAAGATCATGTCAATTGAAATCTTGTTGACTACAGCCAATTTTCATACTTATTTTTAATAAATCCATAGGATACCTCATGAAATTCTATCTTAGTGGGCCATTTATAGACTTCTAAATGCACATAAGATTCCCAGTTTTAGTTCCAAGCATATAGCTCCACATAGTTTTAATTCATTCTTAATCATAAAATGAATTAAGTTATTTCATATTGTCCATTCTGCATTTTACGTGTAGAGACTCTTCAATGGACGTGACAGACTCCTGTTCCTGGACAGAACTAGAATTTCAAATTGACAACTAGTAAAAACTGATCTTTAATACAAGTAGCAACTGTCTTAGCCAGTGGTGACCATGAGGAGAATTTAAAGTTAGAGGCTGCACATTGTAAGCACTAAGAGATCTGTAGTTTATCTTTTAAAGAAATGAACTTTTAAACCTACTTATAAACTTTTGTGAAACTGAACAGTTATATGAAAATTTCTTTAAACTTTAATTATGTCTTTGAGTTTTTCTGCTTCTGAACCCATGATCCTATTAAATTTGTATTCTAAATCTCATTTCCTATCTCCTCTTCAAAATATCATTTATCATGGTGTACAGCCGTTTTAGATTTCTATCCCTTCAGGATCTCCTTCCCCAGACACACTATTCTGTTGCCTTCCTGTTCCTCATATGGCCAAGCCATAGCCTTGTCCAGGTGTTAATTCCCAGTATATCTTCTACTCAAAGTTCTCTTTCTCTTGTATTCAGAGAGCTGACCACCTTCACATCCTTTCTGTGCCCAATATCACCACATTACAGAAACTTTCCTGAGTAGTTACATAAAATACACGGAAGCAATCCCAACTATACTGTGCCCTGCTTTCTATTCTTCTCACCAACAGTTATTAACTCAGTAAACATTAAATATTTACCTGCTTGTTTGCTCTTGTTTATCTCACTTGCTTCGCACCTGCAGTGTGAGCTCTGCACGAGGGATATTCCATCCTGTTCTGGGAGCTGTATCCACATTTGTGCCTGGTATGCAATAGGTACTCATTGTATATTTGCTGAACAAATGAAATACTGAGTGTTTGGCATGCATAAAACATAAGTCCGGGCATTAAAGAGCTAAGTTATGAGAAAGATATAGGTTTATTGATCTTTGTAATAGTGCTTCACTGGCTGATAGTACAGGGAAGACATCATGGATAGCATTTAATTCATTAGAAAGATTGGTGGGGTATCTACATGTTGAGCTATTTGGGAATGAGAAACACATAATAAACAAAGCTCCAGGGGTGAATATATTGAGGAAAAATATTTTATCTAAATCAAAGGATAATGTGGTCATAAAAGATAAGGAGCTAGAATCCATTGGGAGAAAATACCTTAATATTCTTCTGCTCAAATATTTACAAATCTTTTATTTATCTTTTAAATTTGGAGGCAGACATTCTTTGTGTTTCTTAAACTTATTCTTTCTAAAGCTCTTACTAGGTTTACTAATTTTAGCCTAAATTCTGTCTCTTTTCATATATCAGTATGTGTACATAAATATGTATATATCTTATCCCCTGTTCTATATTAAGAGCTTCCAATAATAAATATTGCCTGATTGATAATCAGATTTGCTTACGGTGAGTCTTTTTAACTGTAATGGATCCAGTGAAAGTTTGCTGCATGAATACAGGCAAAATGCCTTTCTAGAATGCTAAAAATGTGCTTGGACAAAAGCATGATTTGGGATTCTTTAATATTGGTTGAAGTTTCCAAATAGGAAGTGGGAGCCTAAATAAATTCTTAAACTTGAAAGTCACAATCCAACCTGCGATGTAGGGAGATTAATCGTGCATCCTAGATTTTTATCACATCAGGGAGATTTCAGAACAGGGAAACAGTGTGGGAGATAAATTCAATAGGTATTTCCAACTAGATAAGATGTAATGAGTATCTGAAGTGGAGTGGAGCAAATGAGGATAGAAATAGGGAATCAACAGAAGGCAAGAGTCTCAGTGTGGTCTGTAACCAGCAGTTTGCCTACTTAGGGACCCTCGCAGTGGTTAAGTCTAAAAGATTTAGAGAGGCCTGAAGGAATAGAACATGAGTTTTGTAGCATAAAATAATTTGAAGTTCAGTCACATGAACTAGGATATTTTCTTGATGAGGGTGGAGGTGTTCAAATAAAAAAACTAGAACATGTTTACATTTAAGAGATCAGTTCATGCTAGACATAGAGATTTTAGTTCTGACTGTAAATTATTAGTGGTTTAAAGATTGGTTGATTATCCAATCTGTCCCTTTTATGATAGATTGGAATGGAGTGTGAAGTAAAAATTACAATGAGCTTTTGAATTAGTATAAACATGATGGGCTAGTGGGAATGAATAATGATAGCGTAAGCGAAAACGGGAAAATTAGTCAAGAAAATGTGAGAGTGAAAAATTAGCAGAAAGCTAGGTTAGTGAACAAGAACAAATAACAAAAAATCACTCTTAGAAAGAGTTTAATGATTTCATAGTTGTAGACAACTCTTCAGAGTTCAAGTTCAATTTTTACTTGTTATTTTAAATAATTGACCAGTTGATATGTGCCGCGCGCCGCAGTGCGCCCCCGTGTCTACGCTCTGTGCGCTGGCACCCAGTTCTCAAACTTCGGGCAATGGAGCTGGAGGTTAAAATACACAAACACACACAGACAGAGAGACAGCGACACGAGTCATCCTTGAATTCCCCAAGAATGCCCCCTTTATTGTGTTCAGCGGCAGATTATATAGAGATAGCCACGCCCCAGCCAAACCCACCAGAAACCACTCTCCTGCCATCAGGAACTCCTGAAGGTCTCGTGCTTAGAGCAGCTGTAGGCACTCAGATCAGGGGAAAACAAGTTGTTTACAAGAAATTCAGGATCTGGGGGCTCAGTGTTCCCAACAGATATGTCAGCCAATGTTCATCACTGTTTCATTTTGTGGCAAATTGTTGAATTAAAAAGTTAGCTACCAGTATATCTGTTTTAGAAAATTTCTATCTGGTAAACAGACATGTAATGAAGAAAATACAAAGACATGGTGTTCGTACTACTAGAGAGGCATCTGCATTTCCCCTTCAACACTCATGTGTAGGGTTCTACTCCTGAAGAAAGATGAAAAAGTTCATAGGGGAACTTTAATAAGAGAATCTGTATTCTCTGCTCATCCCAGCAAAGATGGATGATAATGTTTATAGGAAAGCAGGAAAGGGCTTTTCCTGCGAGGGATATCATGGCAATGATGGCTCAGATGCAATGGCGTTATATGGGATGCAGGTTCAGCACAGGTGACTCTGGCATGAGATGGGGTTGGATCAGAGAGCAGGGTATCTGTCAGAAGCTGAGTGTCCTGAAGAGAAAGTGCAATGTTTTCCTTCAGCTGGAGGTGGGGCTCAGTCAGAAGATATACATGATCCCATCTCTGCTTTAGAAAATTCTCCAAACTCACTACAGTGAATAAAATCTGCTGGGGAGGTGGCCCGAGCGATCCTAGCAGATGAAGAAGGGGGGTTCAATAAATCGGGATTGGGAGACTGAGACTGGGGCTACCTTATTTCCGCTATTGGCAGTGAAACAGAGACAATATTTAAACATGCATTAAACGACAGATTTGCTAACTGGTATTTTCAAAGGGGAGAGAGCAGCAACATGAAGTGAATTAAAGACAGCAATTAGGAGGGTAGTGCTGGCACAAGATCAGAATCAGCACTACTGGTATGGGATCAGAATAGAAGTTTATCTGAGGGGAGGTCCCTGTGGGTATGTGCACTTTACAGTGTGCACAGTCATCTGAGAAAGGAGACCTGTATTCAAGGAGAGAAGAAGGCCACAGATGTGGAATCACTTTAATAGGAATAGTAATTTAAAAATGATAACAATTACCATGCTCATATTTCATTGTATACCTGTATGGAATTCTTAATAAAAAAGAAACATTAAAATAAAAAAGAAAACTATAAAGCATTTTGTTTTACTATTTGCCATTAAGTACATGTTGAGATAGTTATAACTAACTACATATGGTTAAATAAAATAATCTTTAACATATAAAATAATATAGATGTTGCACAAAGATACTGCGGTAGACCTATGGAGATGTCTTAGTCAAGTTCTTATTGGGCACACACAAGGATGCAGGTTAGGATGCCCAGTGCTCATAGGGAGTCAGGTGAGGCAGCATCTGCACTTCCAGATCCACAACTGCAACTCCAGTGCAGAGAAGGCAGGGAAATTTGGCTGCCTGTCACTCACTGGCTGGTCTTCTCTGCATTATCAGTAAAGTTCAGGTGGATAAAGGGCACCATGAAGTATTATAGAAGACACATGACATCAGCCTCTGTCTTACACACATATATGTCTGTGCACACACCTTCAAACTCATACACATGCAGACATGCACACACACTACAAAGATAGAATAAATTTCCAGGTGTGAAGAATAACAAACAAGACTGTGATTCAAAGAAATAAAGATAATGAAAGGATTAAAATTATTATAGAATGAAATGTCAGAAAGATATGGCCAAGAAATTATATCAGTGTAAAGAGAGATCATCTAGTATATAATATAAACCTGAAATAATCATAGAAAAGTACTGAAATGCTGAGAGGTGCAAGGCCCACAGAATTTTCACATATTGGGGTAACCTGCACCCCCTAGATACTTCACTACAGTACACCTTGCACTTTTAAAAAGGTTGTCACGTTTCAACTTTTTTGTTTCTTTCATTTTAGTTTTCTGGAGTCACTAAGGAAGAAGGTCTATTGGTAAGCTTTAGGTCTGAGATAAACTTATATTTCTTCTCTTTGTCGTTTTGACTTGTATGGTTTACAGAGGCTTGACGTGGTCTAGAAACCTGTCTCCACTTACACAAACCATCTTGGCTCTCCAAATGGCATTGCCTCTCTGAGGAAGCTGAATAGCCTGGCCATGAATATTCTTTTATAGCTTTTCCTTGCATGTATTCAGCTAGGCTGTGCTTTCTACAATGATTCAGTTCAACAGTCATGAATATATTGAATATATAGGGTTTTTTCTTTATTTCTGTTACAAGTATTTATACATGTAAATATGTAAACGTAACTCGTTCAGCCCATTCAATGTTGTTGTACATGTTTGTACTGTTGACCAGAGTTGTTCGATTGTATACGTTTGTACTGTTGAACACTTGTTATTGTATGAGCAACCAAGTGCTCATACCAGAGAAAGACTAATTCTCCCCTTCTAAGCAGTCACTAATTGCCTGTATCTTTTCATCCAAAGGTGAGACCTTCTGAAATTTCTCCCATCCGTGTTGCTGTGTCAATTAATGTTGGCATTTCAGGTGTTGTTTAGGGGACAATATGGGTGAGGTTACAGGGGCACAGCTTCACTATCCCATAAAGAAGACAACCATGTTCCTTCTGCAATTGTGTTCTTTGAAACCTATGTGTAGGAGTTATGGTGTATGTATGGAGATTATGTTATAGATGTCTTGGACAGGATTGGGCACTATATAGCTAATTATTCTCTGCATTCTGATGGGTTGTGGAGTTCTGTAATGTTCTCTATCTGTTTTAAAATGAAAATTCTCGGATAAGAAATTAAAACTAAATTTATCTTTATATATAAATATAAATATTTAGAATTCAGAAACTACTTCTTTAGGAAGTGATAATAGTAGATTATCCTGGAAGTTACATGTCTTCTGTGTATCCAGCCCCAAGATCTTAGCCCACATGAAACCATGTTAGAGGCACCAGTCTGACCTTAGAATCCATCAAGGAGGCCCCAACACTGGCCAAAATGAGAACAAAAAACTAATCCAGCAAAGACCTAGTCCATAGTTCCAGGACCCCGGAAAATCATTAAATGAACTAACATTGCCTTTGACTTCTGTAGTTTTGCTTCTTGGTGACTGAAGTGTTCCAATCAGGTTGTGGTTTTTGTGCATGAAAGGCAAAGGATGGTGAGGTTCGGAGGCAAGTTTCCCATGCAGTCACTGGCTGGTGAATACTGACTTCCCAATCTTTCTACTTCTTTAAGACTGTCTCTGTGTGTTTTCTGGTAGACTGACCTCACAGCAATTGTTTCTGGGAGGTCAGCTAGGTTTACAGTACCAAGAATGAATCCCCACATCCTGAATGGGTTTCCAACTCAATCAGCTTGGTTGCCTAAAAGATTTAAGTGCTGCTATCGTACCTTTCGGGATATCTCATCATATCAATCATTGTGGTTCTTAGGTATCACAGCTAGGTAAGACTCTTGGTTGTTTTTTTTTTCTTGACACCTTGCATAGAATCTTCCAGTATCATGAGAGCTAATCCTCTGAGAAGAGGCTTGATTCCTCCAAATTTTGTGTGTCCCACTGAACAATGGCCTGAGGAATAGGGAATAATTTGCCTAATTCTGGAAGCCAACCAATCAACAGTAGCTTTTTCTAAGGGAGGAAGAAGATGCATATTTTGAATTTCTTTGGTATTTAGGATGGTTTTAAATAGTCTAAGCTTCTTAGAGGAAAGCATATCACTCCAGCTGGCATAACTTCATTTAATATTTGTAAATGTATAAAATTTAATATATATATAATAGTATAAGAATATAATTCCATATGACTTTTTCAAACATCCTAGGGCTATCCTTTATATTTTGACTGTCTCCTTCCTTTCTCCTTTACCCTCTTCATTGCCCTTTCTCTCCCCCAACTCTGTAAAGCCACCTCCAGTTTTCTCTTTCCCCTTCATAGAACCCATGTGCTGCTGCTCTCTTTTTGAAACTCCCCTTATTTTTATTTTATTTTCCTGGTTTCTGTGGTTACTCCAGCTTGCACATAAGTGTGTAATTCTTAACATTGTCTATCCCCAAATAGTAATGGAAAGTTCTTGAAATTTCAAGGTTCATGATTTTGACAATTAAATTCTAACCGTTCAATGTTTCAATATTATGTTAGTAGGGTATGTACGTGCATTCCTTGCCTGTCAAGTTAAACATTAAGTATTTTTTCTCTAACAGGTGCATATAATAATTGCTTATGTTCTTTAAACATTAATGGTTTTCCCCCTTATTATTGAATTTTTTATTTCTAAATTGAAGCAATCCACCTTATAAGTTGCTTCTAATGAACTGTGTCTTTAGAAAACATGGTCTACTTAGCAAATTCTATATATTTAATCAGACTCTTTTGTGACTTTTATGTTCTATAACATTTGTTTTTCTCTCTCTTTCTAGTCTACTCTAAGAAAATGGATGTTTTTGTCATGAATATATTTTTTTACAGACCATGATACTCAATACTATATATGTGACTTCAGAATGCTGAAAGAAGGGTTTGACGAAATCAGTAGCGTAGCTTTACAGAAGTGCCTCATGGCATGCCTCGGTTTTCATCTGAAATGTTAATAACGCTTTCAGAAAATCAGCGTACCTGAAAATTACCATTTTTCCTCTCTGTGATCTTAAGTTTGATATTCAAGAAATGAAAGCAACAGAAAAAGTTTTGTAAACTTGGAAAATTGCTGCTATTTTCCTTAGAACCACCTACATCATTTTGTTTTTAGTTGCTTTTCATTCTAATTCACTTTCACGCCAATTGTCGTGGGGATGATGGACCTCCTCAGGTACCCTTCTGTAGACTCATCGGGAGGCAGTGGACTGCACAGACGTCTCCCCATCTGCTTTCTGTCTGAGCAAGTTACTGTTAATACCCCATTGTCTACCAAAGTCTGCAAGTCACAGTTTTGTCCTTAAGCACACTTACCCTCAAAATTGTTTATTTCTACTTAAAGGAGACAAATTAAAGACAAATATTGCTGCTACTGGATATCCAATAAAGGATAACCTTACATACAGATAAAAGAATTTATTCCTTCACTTTAGCAATCTGAAATCTCAAAAATCCAAGTGATAGGGTTTAGCACCAAATCATTATCATGTAGTTGATTATCTTCTACTGGCCAATCAGCCTTCAGCATTTTGATAAACTAGACTAACAATAGCTTGTGTTCTCTGCACAAAAATCATGCCCCTTTTGTAGAAACGTAAACACTGTCCGGGACATTCAATTCAATATTTTTTAAAAGTCTAGAGATACCTTCTTGGATTATTGCTTTAATCAGAGATTTTAAAAAACTAATAAATGCAACCAAAAAATACATATTATACCTATTTACTTTAGCAAATATGTAGATATATTTTGCTTTACATTGGACAAGGGAAAGTCACTTTACATTGTAAAGAGAACATGTATCAGATCTGTAGAAAACAAGACACCAGGGACATACACTGACCTCCTCCTTTCTCCCTTAGTAAATGAGTCTGAACACTGGTTATGGATTGTATTGATCATGTATTAAAATGACAAATGAGCTCCCCATTAGCTTGCACACAAGTCTCTTAACAAAACCCATTGTAGCTTATCAGAAGCAAACTAAGAGTTGAAGTAGACATAGATGGACAAGACCTTCCACTGACCACTGCGACATGCAGATTCTCCCCGATCAAACTGACAGTCCTGACGATAGTGAGCTGTTATTGATTAGACATTGACTGCTACTATAGATCATTTTATTGCTGATCTCAGTGCTATAGTTAAAAGACATGGAGCATTCTCAATATAAATTCTTTTTTCAAAGTTGCAACACTACCAAATGGTATGTTCAACAGCTGGGAAGTGGTGGCACACACCTTTAATCCCAGCACTTGGGAGGCATAGGTAGTCAGATCTCTGTGAATGTAAAACCAGCCTGTTCTACAAAAGCTAGTTCCAGGACAGGTTCCAAAGCTACAGAGAACCCTGTCTCAAAAAAACAAAACAAAGCATAATGTTCATGATATCTTGAATTATATTTAGAGCTATTTTGAATAGTGCCCATGATTTTATGTCATATATATAATATGTCCATGATTACATATAATTATTATTATATGTCCATGATACATATGCACACACACAGACATATATATATATATATATATAATATTTGTCTACAAAACTCCAATCTTCTGTGAATGACTGGAGAGAAAAGGGCAGAAACCATGGCCTGAACTATGTAGATACATAATAAAAAGATATCATGTTGAAAAGAAGATTCCATATGGTTTAGTTATTGAACAACATTGAAGGCCACAAGAAGCAGAACTAAATGGGGTATGTGAAAATTTTCCTTAAGTGTAGATCATAGAATAAACACACAGATTTATTTATTTTATTTATGCTCAGTTGATATGCACAGAATGCATATGCAGTACCTAAGCTATATGAAAATATGCAGACCACATAGTCAGTATTTATGCCAGGTTTATAAATGTCATTATTATTTAAAAAAAAAAACAAATAAAGCAGGAGTCAAAGACCATTATCAAACTACATGAGCAAACTACAAGAAATCACAGCCCAGCAACAAACGAAGTGTCAGGGTCTCTTGTTAGCAATCAGTGAGGGTTGGGGGCTTTTGAGCACCTTCTCCAGCCATGCTGAAATGGTGGTTGGCTTTATCCTGTGTGGGTGATCTGCAGGCAACCACAGCTGCTGTGGCTTCATACGGAGGCTTTTTCAATTTTTAATGAAGTAAATGAAGACACCATTTAGATTTGACTATTAAGCAAATCATTCTAGACAAAGGGGAGTTGGTTATCCTGACAAGCTTTTCGCTGTGTTTTCTTAAGTACATAGAGATTGATGTTATTGTCAGTATGCTTTTGTCAACTAATTCACACGCTTTTCAATAGCGTCTTTCAATGATGTATACTACGAGTTTAGTTCAAGGTAAATACATGAAATCACAGTGAAAGGCATTTCCCAGGCATAGACCCAGGGGTTTGAGTTCGATTTCATCAGAGAGGAGGAATCATATTCAGAAGCTCTCACTGACCTTCAGGGTTATAGAATGCACTGGGGAGAGAAGGCCAAGTTCCCTACACAGTGAAGTCAATGGGGGGCTCATAGAAGATTCTCGGAGACCATATTCTCTCCTCACTAGAGAGGGTGTGTCAGTGAGCTATACTGTCTTATCATTGCCGCAAGTGTTGAGCTTGGACTGAATATTTTTATAACTCTATAAACAGATGCATATGTAAAATTAAACCAGATTGAAATACTTTTTTATATTTTACACATCTTTAAAAGAACACTTTGGCAATTTTATATAAATATATTAATGCATTTTGTGACATGTTGATCCCCACTAACCTTTCTCATCTCCTTCCTTTCTTGTAGAAACCTTTCTTCTTCCCAATAAACCCTCTATGTGTGGTTGGATTTTGTGGGTGTGTAACTGAATTTAATTATTGCTGCTCGCAGAAACAAAGTTGGGATATTTACTACAGCCTTGGCAAGGCTGGGTATTGAAAAAGTGGCCTCCCTTCCCTCAGCAACAGTTAGCACTCAGTCCTTAGATGGGGTTGAGGCATGGTGGACTATTATCCCTGTTTGTGAAATGATGTCAGTCTCAGCATTGTGCATGCAGACGTACAGCTGCACTGAATTCATGGATGCGACAGTCATGCCATGTCTAGAAGAACTTATTTCACAGCATTTCTTCCTGTCCCCTGGTCCTTACAGGTCCTTCCTGTGCGATCTTCTATGATGCTCCCTCAGTCCTTGTGGGGGTTGCCATAGCTTTCAACTTAAGGATGAGCACACTAGCGCCATTTGTCCTCTGTACATGGAGCTGCTGAGTCGCTGCAATAACACCACCCACTGGAGAAAGCAACTTATCCAAGGATGACTGAGGGCAATCCTAATCCAGAATAAAAATATAAGTTTTAGAAGACAGTTCAATACCATTTCCATTTATAAAAGAAGTTTGTACAGTCTCCCCAGGATATTCCCAGCCACAGGGTCTTGAACAAGGAATCCAATACCAGGCATGAGTTTCCTCCTGGAGAGCTAATCACAAATCGCATCACAGAGTGACTTTAGTTGCTCCATAGTGACCAAACCACTGTGTACTGGTGGGTGGGTGTATCTTGTCAGATAGGTCATCACTATAGCTCATGATACCTTCTGATGACTTCTCTTCCTTAACCACGCACGTAGGTACCTTCTAGTGCTGTGGTACCTAAGGAATCAGAGTGAATTTCCAACCCAGTTCCAGCTTGATTTCTATCTGCTCTCAATCCAAGTTTGTAGCATCCTCATCCTCAGAAGTAAAATTTTAGGACCTGTTTTTGGATAGCGCTCAAGAGCCATGTTAACAGCCTGTCTTGTTCTGGGAGCCACTAGTTAGTCAGGAAGCATGGCATATCTTATATCAGGATTTAAACTCACAGTATTTGCTTCTAGGAGGAAGAGCATTACCTTCACAAATGTCTCCTTAACAACGTCTTTGATTTTCAAATAATATCTACACATTTTTAAATTATTTTTTCCACTATGTGTGAGATATAAGGAAAGGCAGGCATATACGAACACAAATGTACAACAATGTGTAACAGTTCCAGGTATTTCTTTTTAATCACTTTATAATGATTTTATAAATGATGATAAAACTGATAAGAACTTCAACTTATGATGATGCTCTACAAATAAATTTATTTATTTTGCCTTTTCTTGTCCATTAGTTTTTGAAAAACTAATTATGTATCACTGAGTCCATCCCAGTAAGTTTTTCTTTTCTGAGCTACACCTTAAAATACTGTCACTAGGGAGAAAATGGATTGCCAGAAAAGTGAAAGAGAAAAACTATGAGAAAAAAAAGTCAACAAAAGCAGAAAATGAAAGGAAACACATGTAGAAAGGATCAGGAAGGAGAAGATCTTGTTAGCTCTCAGCTAGAAGGATTCATCCTCTGTAGCAGCATTTCCCTGTAGCCCTCAGTCACCTAACTAATTCCCACTGCTAGGATTTATATGATTTTCTACACTTTTGTTGATAACTCAGGCTCAGAACCTGAACTATCCTTCCAATGAATGGTAATGCTTAAATTTAGTTCATTCCAAACTAAGCATAAAACCATCTGCAGGATGCAAAGGCCGTAGGTCTGCATGAAGTGTCACGGTCTTACATCTTCTTCTCAAGATCTGAACCATTAACCACCCCATGATCTCCTCTGTTTATAGGCAAATATAATGTGTGTTTTTCTGACCTTCTCCAATGCTGTGTCCTCAATACTCCCACACTAAAAGCATTACTATAGAAACAAAAAAAGAATGGGAAAAATGCTTATCACTGACATTGTCTTGGAGTTTTTACTCTTCCCAGCTGCTTAAAATAGTCAGGCTTAGAGTAGGAAACAGATCCTCCAAGGGATAATGAGGCACAAAGTGTTCCGTTCATGAAAAATTTACACATACAAATCCTCTTACTAACCATAACATAATTCATCCTTTATTACAAGTGCAGCCAAGACATGGAAATTCACCTCCAACTGTGAGCTAATACTTTCCAAAGAGAAATCTAGAGAAAGCAAACTGTTTTATGGCATTGCCAATGTGTGGCAACATTTGCAAAGGTATCTAAGTGAAGATAACTTTGAAGAAAATCTTGCTTATCCTGAGTTTTGGTGTGTGTGTGTGTGTGTTCTTAATAAAATAAAACAGAACATAAATCTAGAAGTGTATATTTAATTCGTATATGATCTTATTTTGTTGTAAATTTCTGCAGCTATAGAATCCAACTGGTAGCACACACCTTTGATGCTAGCACTTAAGAAGACGAGACAAAAAGATCCTGGGCCTAGAGTAAAAGTGGGTATTAACTGAAAGAGAAGAATCAAGACCTGGGGGTTCGAGACTAACAAATACAAGAGGAATTCCCATCTAAAAGCAGAAGGTCAGTTTAGCTGGAACACGTGCATTTAAGTAGAAAGTAAGTCATTGGTAGCAGATAAATCTCTAGCCTTCTTACTAACTACACTATGCAGTAAGTAGTTAAAAGCAAAAGTGTAGCTAACTTCTCAATCTTAGAACTATTAACTTTTGTAAATAAAAAGTTGTTTCTTATGCATAGGGATGCCTTTTCATAGAAAGGATGCTGTTTGTAGAAACCTTAGCCACATCCCTGCCTGTTAAACCTGTCTGTCTCCTCTGTATGGGAAACTAAACTATCAAGACTCATCGAAACATGATCCGTAGCTGTCAGTGCTTTGTTCTCATGAAAAACCATTGTGTTATGGGAGGATTAACTCTAAAACTTTTCATTCCTCATACAGATGATGTAAATAAGTGCACCTCTTTAACAGAGTTGTCATGAAAACGAGAACATTAGTGCATGCAGAAGTTTTGACATACTCCAGTGTGTTATTATTACTGTCACCCACCGAAAATAGCAAAGGGTAGCTGTTCTCAGCCTACATTTGCATTCTTTCTTCCAGCTCTTTGAAGATAGGTCTGGTAGAACTCATCCATGTTTATTTTTATTTTCAGGATTATTGCACTCATTTTATGCATACATTTTTTCTTTGCAATAATTAAAAATAACAACATTCTGTCTTCATCTGGAAAAACTAACACTCTACAAATGCAAATAGAAACAAATTGTTTAATCTTACATGGAAAGGATGCAAGCTTTAAATTGATAAATAATTTTATCAGATAAACGGAATCCACTGTTCTACTTACAAGCAAAAGCAATACCAGATTTGAATTGAATATGTCCATTTCACGGCATAGATTTGTTAGGGTTTAAGTATAAGAAGAGCTGTGTAATCCTGGAAAAAAATATTATACTTTTTACTTAGCATATTCAGATTTTCTTTTCCAATGCAGCTTTCCTTAAAGTATTCACGTAGTGAATGAAGCAAGGCCTACAGACACAAAATAATGGGCTGGTAGGTAATTTTGTTGATATCATCACGGAACAGTCTGTTCAGGTTGACAACCGGCCACAGAGAACTCGCTGTGCAGGTGTTTTCCTGTGGTGTGCTTATTGGATCTGGGCCAAACTCAGGGTGCATGCAGGCTGGTGAATGTAAGAATCGGTCTAATGGCCACGTGCTGCATCCTTGCAAAGGGCTTTCGAAAGTCATTAGGCCTGACAAGTGACACGTGTGCTTCCTTGAGACGTCAGACCACAAACAAACAAATTTCAGGCTGAGTTTGCTTTCTTATTTTATTACAAGTTTATCTAGAATTTGCTGGCCAGTGGAAGTTTCACTGAGATAGAAAGAACTCTAAAGCCATAAAGAGTTTAGATATGACTTTGCTTTTAGCAGAATTTGCTGGGTCTCTATTTCTTCCCAATTCAAGATGGTTCTAACCCAGTGATTTTCCACATGAGCTCCATCACCAGGCTTATCAGTTCCGCCCAAGGCCTAGGTAGAAGTGAAAATCCCAGGCCCCACATTGAACACAGTAAATTAGAGACTGGAGAAGGAAACAAGAATATATGTGATTAACAAGCCCTCCATGTGGTTCTTCTCTATTACAGTCTGAATGTTACTGAGATGAACTGAAAGTCAAATTTATTTGACTTTAAGTATTAATAACATTTTATGTTACCTAGACCAATAATAATACCAACGTTATTATGTATATATTTATATAGAAAGTAAAAAAGAAATTTTATTGTGTGATTTAAAATATAATATTAATTATGCCTTTTTTTGGTTACACAATTCTATGAAAGAAAATAGAAATCTTCCAAGCAGAAATACTAGTTTACTGGGATGGGATCAGAGTTCATGTTCCCAATCAAGATGATTGAATACAATCGTGAGTAAATTCATTCTTAGTTCATGGGCTAACAATCAGTCTTTAGCCTGCACATGAAAGCTCCCTATTCCTCATACACAGGACCTATAGACTTTTCATTTCTACCCTTGTGACAGTCTAGCTACCTGCCTGAAGAACATTCTCAGCTCACTCTACTCTTTTCGTTTTCCTTGTAAAATTAAGAATTCGGATTACACACTTTGAGACTTTATCCTCAGCTCAAGGCTTCTACTGACATTACCACTCCCAGCAGTATATATATATATATTGAACAAAGTGAAGGAAATGAAGAGCGCAAACAACGTCTTGTGTGCCTAGACTGGTTTCTGAGAGAGGAAAATCCAATACTAATCACAGCTTTTTGACAAATTTCATTCAGCTCACTAGTCAGTTGTCACTACTTCAGTCTTTCCCTCCCCAACTCTTGAGTTTTTCTGAGACAGGATCTCACTGCATTGCCCTTGCATATCTTGATGTGATCCTTCCCCCTATAAGTACAATTATAGACATGAACCTCCAGTCTTGGCTAATATATTGACATTAAATATTATGTAATTTAAAACAACAATATTTTCATGATTGATTTATTGTCAATCAGAAAAACACATTAAAAAATTCAACAGATAGTCCATATATTTAAAGAACAAAGCATTTTAATGTAAGGGCTCTTCTAAAGAATATCCAAACAGGAAGTTATCATCCCAAGCAATTAGCTCTTATCAGACTCTTAATAAGACATTATTCAGTTTGACCTTCATCCATCCAGGTGGGAATACCAGAAACAGATATCTTTTTAATCAAAGTTTTCATCTTAAGTAAAAACAGAGAGAGCACAAATCAGTTGAATCAATTCATTTCCTTTTGCCAAAAACTTGCATCCTGCAATTAACTCAATTTACTTGTTTAATTTCTATGTACATTCATTAGGGCATTAATAGTGACATTATTATTCAGTTTTAGACATCACTGGGGTTCCTTTTCCTCTCTTCCCCTTAATTCACAGACACTACAATGCCTCTGGTCACTGTGCCTCATCGTAAGGAAGAGATGAGACTCCTCCTCCTCTCAAGGATGGAAATGATGTCATTAATTCACTGCACTGTGGTCTATGGTTTATTATTATAGGTTGTGTGTATTTGTGTATCTAGTCACGAGCTGAATCATGGTCCTTGTCATAAGGCAGGCAAGACTGCCTTTGTGGGAGAGAAGGGGAGGGAGAAAGGAGAGGGAAGGGGAGGGGAAAGGAAGAGGTGGGGATGGGAGGAGGGGTGGAGAGAAGAGAGGAGAGAGAAGCAGAGTGGCAGGGAGGGGAGGGAAGAAGAGGGGAGGAGAGCAGAGTTGTGGAGAAGAGAAAAGAGGAGAGAAGAAGGATAGAGAAGGAGTGCCCATTGATTTTCTGTTCTCGGAAACTCATCTTTTAAAAATGAACACTTTCACATTATTTTGGAATTTACATTTGAATTTATAAGTAAGCTCTTCAAGTTGAAGCTTCATTTGACCTGTGGTCTCCATCGGAAACATTGACATATGGACTGATTTATTACTATTTATTTTCTACTTTTTAATTTTCTAATGAGGTAAAATATACACATGGTGTGATGCATAATGTAAATGCAGAATAGGTATGCTTCTCAATGGATAGCTGGATTACATAATATAAAAGGTACACTTCTCATCTGTATTACATCTATCCCACGTATACTTCTCAACTGTATTACATATTATCAGTAGCTCCCATCCAGATCACACAAGAACCCCCCTCATGTCACTGTAGTCAGTGTCTGCCCCAACAGGAAGTGCTGCTCAGACTAACTTCTCAAAGAACAGATTTCCCCATCTCAAAATAGTATGGAATTTAATACTCACTTAATACTGAGCATGTATTCTATTTGTTTGGAACTATGCCTTTGCCCTTACTTCTTCTTGAATGATATGTATAATAATGGCCCCTAGGTGAGCTCACACTGCAGAAACACAGGATATCCACCTCATTGGATAATATGAAAACTCTAGTCTGGACGAACAAATGCATAATAAGAAACATTAATCAAATGTGAACACTGAGAAAGAATTTGTATGTCATTGTCTAATACAATTTCAGTTATTTCGTATGTGTAATTACAAGTAAAGTTATGTTATAAATTATATTAGAATGTTGTTAAGTGCCATGTAAGTTTGTTGTTGCAGGCTCTGAGAGCAAAGTTGTCCCTTAGCTTTAAACGGGTTTACTTCAAGTGTTCTTCAATGTCCTTTCCTGGACTAGATGCCCCCTTTCCTAACGTACTGACAAGGCAAAAGAAGAACAGCAAACATCTAAATACAAAATATTAAGCAAACAGCACAACTCAGAGAACTGTTGGATTTGGAACCATTTCCAATGTCATTTGCAGTTGTTTATCCTGTGATAGATTTTTTTTTTTACTGGTGAATTTTCTAGACATCTTTTTTTTTAATTAATTAATTTATTTATTTATTTATTAAAGATTTCTGCCTCCTCCCCGCCACCGCCTCCCATTTCCCTCCCCCTCCACCAATCAAGTCCCCCTCCCTCGTCAGCCCAAAGAGCAATCAGGGTTCCCTGCCCTGTGGGAAGTCCAAGGACCACCCACCTCCATCCAGTTCTCTAAGGTGAGCATCCAAACTGCCTAGGCTCCCACAAAGCCAGTATGTGCAGTAGGATCAAAAACCCATTGCCATTATTCTTGAGTTCTCAGTAGTCCTCATTGTCCGCTATGTTCAGCGAGTCCAGTTTTATCCCATGCTTTTTCAGACCCAGGCCAACTGGCCTTGGTGAGTTCCCAATAGAACATCCCCATTGTCTCAGTGTGTGGGTGCACCCCTTGTGGTCCTGAGTTCCTTGCTCGTGCTCTCTTTCCTTCTGCTCCTGATTTGGACCTTGAGATTTCTGTCTGGTGCTCCAATGTGGGTCTCTGTCTCTGTCTCCTCTCATCGCCTGATGAAGGTTAATATTTAGGAGGATGCCTATATGTTTTTCTTTGGGTTCACTTTCTCGTTTAGCTTCTCTAGGATCACAAATTATAGGCTCAATGTCCTTTATTTATGGCTAGAAACCAAATATGCCCTATCATACAAGAAAAGTATATGCTCAACTATGTTCATAGCAGCATTGTTTGTAATAGCCAGAACCTGGAAACAACCTAGATGCCCTTCAATGGAAGAATGGATGAAGAAAGTATGGAATATATACATATTAGAGTACTACTCAGCAGTAAAAAAACAATGACTTCTTGAATTTTGCATGCAAATGGATGGAAATAGAAAACACTATCCTGAGTGAGGTAAGCCAGACCCAAAAAGAGGAACATGGGATACTCACTCATATTTGGTTTCCTGTGATAGATTTTAAAAGTGGCTATTGGGCTGAGAGCCTTTCAGAAACATGGTCTACTGTGCTCTGCAGAGATGAGTCTTTATCAGAAACTCTGGCCCATCTGTTTCAGCAGGGCCTCCCCGCCCACTTCTGTAGGCCATTATGAGCACCTGACCTGACAATGCTGTATTTTACAACTACTGGTTTAAGCTAACTGCTACTTGCTATCTGTTCATTTAGCTTTGTTGCTATGTGTTTGATATAGTCACTTATTTGAAACTTACAGTGTTGCTATCATATATCATTCCTCGAAGACAAATTAAATAAACAATTTTATGTTTTGTATGCCTAGGTGATTATTGATAACTGGTAGATTTCAGAACCTATGAAGGATTTCAAGCTGATGAATTGTTTTACTTCAAACAAATTTATAATTTTCATTGACATTACCCCTTGCTTTATGAGCTAATTTTTCAGGGTTCATTAATTCACTTTCTTCTGGTGACTGTTATATAGTGTTTGAATCCATATTCATGCCATTAGTCTTCAAATTCATACTATGCTCTTTTAAAATTCCTGGCTCTTATTTGGCTCATTTCTCTAGTTTTTCAAGCATTTTTCTATGCACGGCTATAACTTCATTGCACCCCCAAGCTTAAGGATGATGAGTTATTATTTCTCTTCCTTGATTGACTTCATTTAGAAAAATAAAACAAATATTCATTTCCCTGTGTCAGTTCTGCCAGACTCCCGTCTGCTCCTATGATTGGTGCTATCATTCTGTCTGTTCCCAAAGCTGCCAGCAGAGCTCTGTGACTGCCTGTCCAATCTCCCCACTGCATCTCATAATTCACAGACTCATCACTGGAGCCCGACGCACAAATGTTCACATCCACTGCCTCACCCCCTCCTCAGCCACAATTCACCTGTTCCACGCTCCCTAAACCTCTGATGACATCTGCCTACTGATCAGCTGAACTACTTAAATCAGCACTCTTCCACTGTCAAAAGGGTGTGGGTCCATCTAAAGAGAAAAATAATCCAGAGATCATCAATGCCAACACAAATCTTGTCAATTACATTAAGAATTTTTAAGTGAATAGCATAAATCCATTTGTAAAAATTCTTCTTACAGATTATATGCAAATAGAAAATCAAATTGTATCAACACCAACCAAATTGTACAATTGATATAATTCAAATGAATAAAAATGAATTTTTAATTATTATTGAATGTTGTTTACTAAATGGTGTTTTTTTGTGCATTGGAAAGCTTGAGAATGTGTTAGGAGCCTGGGAAGATGGGTGGTGGATGAAATGCCTGACACACAATACTGAGGACTAGAATTTGGTCTTCCACCACACACATAAAACTCAACCTCACTGACTACCTGTATTCCAAGCACATGAAAAGCAAAGATGGGCAATCTGTGGGTAAGCCAGCCAGCTAGACTAGCTAAGTCCGCAAGTTCTACAACTGCTAGAAGAACACCACCAGGATCTTGCCTCAGCCAATAAAGTGGAGCGTGATTGAGGAAGACACTTTATTAACTTCTGGTCTCCATACACACATAAGAATATGGAAATGCATGGGCATGTATACTACACACATACACATGTGAAAAGAAAAACAAAGAAAGGTTGGGAGATTAGCTGCATCTCCCATGATACTATGCTATGGCAGGGAACAGGAGTGAGCAGGTCTTCACATTTATCCATGTCTTCTATGAATAGCCATGCCATTGACATTGAAAATAAATGAATGAAATTTTTGCCCTGGCAATGTTGAAGCTTACATGGGCAGCCCTTATATGGTGGTTCTGTTGAACTTGTCCATATTGAGTGCCATGATCTAAGTTGATGAGGATGACTGACCAGGTCTCTTCCTCAAGAGGGCACCAGATCTCATTACAGATGGTTGTGAGCCACCATGTGGTTGCTGGGAATTGAACTCAGGACCTTTGGAAGAGAATGCAGTGCTCTTAACCGCTGAGTCACATTGCCTCCTTTTATATGTGTAAAATCCCCCATGTCTTAGGCCCACCTGCTTTGCATTTTCTCAACATAAAATGAACACCAAAGTTGATGTAAATGAAATATTCCTGCCATGTGTAGATGGTAGTTAATATCCAGATACTGTGAGATATTTTATCATAGAAATTATTTGAATAAAATACATATGCCTGGAAAGATATCACAGAATGTCAGTTGAAAAGCTCTAATGTACATGACTCTGTTCTGCCTCGTTATTCACAACCCAAATAATCAACGAGATTATTTTGGTTTGAAACTAGATACCTTGTTTTCTTAATGTAAATGTGTGAATCTGTGCCATATCTCTAATAAGCTTTTAATTCTTTAAAGCAGAAATAGCACCTTGGCTCCCTTGTGTTTTTATATCCTAGCCCAAGACCTTTCTCTTTTAAAACTTCACTAACGGCTCCACTGATTGAACTTATTTTTAGTTAGAAAAAACACCTTTACCATCTTCTTTCCTTTCTTCCTGACATCTCATGAAGTCAGATTAACTCCCTAGTGTCTTTCTCCTTCCTGCATCTGAATCGTCTCCACACTGAAGAGTAATATTAGGAAGGTGCCTTTGTTCATAATAAATTCCAGTTAAGGTAATTCTATTCTTTTTATTTATTTTATTTTCCTTCTCTCTGAATATTCTTTCTATTTTCTATTTCTTGCCAAATCACACTTTATTCTTCTTATTTTTTCATTTATTCCATGTGTACATGTATTGTTAGTTAAAAAATTTGTGGGAAAAAATGCATAAACCCTTTTCTAGAAAATTCCTATATCTCCTGTTTTTGGCAACATGTTTCTGCCCTTTACTTTTAGGAATGGTTTTCAGTTGAAATATAGGTATTTGGATGTTATGTGTAGAGGCACTGGTTATTATTTCAAATTGCTGTGTCAGCAGATTCTCATCGACACACCCTGTGGAGGATAAGGAGGATGGTCTAGTAACGACAAATAGATTTTGCCAAAATTCCAGGCTTCACTCATGGAAAAGATACTCATTACTTCTACTAAGGTTGTGAATCTAGTCGAACACCAGGCAACAGGCACCAACAGACTGTAAGTATCCTCCTTCTTAGTAGGTATCTATGACACTACAGAGCAGGCAACCCAAAGTCTCCATTCTGTGGGAAAGAGGAAGCTGTGATCACTCTGTGACCTCTTGATGCAAAGGAATTTACCCTTATCAGGGTACAACACAGATAGAAATCAGCCTCCTCCCTCCCTTTGATTGGCACTATTAGGAACATTCCTCCCAGCTGACAGGAGGGAGGCCAAGGCTCAGAACTAAAAAAAATCTACATCTAAGCATTTGGTTGATTTTATTTTTCAAACCTTCATAATTTCTCATTAATCTCTTCTGAAGACTTAATGTTCTAAGAACAACTTTCATCTTCCAAATGTTCATCTCAAAAGCTACAAATCCTCCTCTTTTACTCATACACTGAGTTAACTGGACAAAATATCGTATACACTCAGGAATTTTTTAAAATTGTTCATCTATTTATTTTCCATTCTGACTGCAGCCTCCCATCCCCCAATCCTCTCCTTCCAGTGCCTCCTCCAGCCTCCCTGCCCTTCCTCTTCTGTATCTATCCAGGAAAGGGCAGGTATCCCGTGAGTATCAACAAATCATGGCATAGCAAGTTGCAGTAAGATTAAGCACCTTACCATGTATTAAGGCTGGGCAAGGCAACCCAGTATGAGAAGTAGGGTCTCAAAAGCCAGTAAAAGAGTCAGAGACAGCCCGTGTTTCCACTTTTAAGAGTCCCACAGGGGCCCAAGCTACATAACTGTGACACACATGCAGAGTGCCAAGGTCAGTCTCATGCCAGCTCACTGACCGTCAGTTCAGTCTGTGAGTCCTGCTGAGGTGAGTTGACTGTGTGAGCCTTCCGGTGCTGTCCGGGAGCCCTCTGGCTCCTAGACTTCTTTCTCTTCCTTCTCCACAGGATTTCTGAACTCTGTAATGTTTGGCTGTGGGTCTTTGCACTTGCCTCTATCAGATAACATCTCCGTCTCTGATGACAGTTGGGCCAAGGCATCAGTTGGGTCTCAGGAGAATTCAGGTTACTTTTTATCCACTATTGCTAGGAGTCTAAGCTGGGGTCCTCCCCACAGACTCCTACACCAGGCTTCCTCCCAATCCCCAGCAGAACCCCTCAGCACTCTGCACCTCCATGCCCCACCTCTCAATCTGGTCACTCATGTTGCCAACCCTGCCTGCCCTCAGTCTACCCATGGAATCTATTCCGCATTCCGGGGAAGATCTGGTTGTCCCTGTCCCCCGTGAATTCTCATGGTTTCCTAGTATCTCTGGGTCTGTGGATTGTAGCATGGCTATCCTTTATTTTACAGCTATTATCCACTTATGAGTGAATAAATACCATGTTTATCTTTATCGCCGGTTATCAGCGTGGGTCACCACACTCATGACGATGTTTTTTTTTTCAAGTGCCATCAATTTGCCTTAAAATTTCCTGTGTCCTTGTTTTTAACCGCTGACACTTTTAAGATATTCTTGTAACTTTTTTTTCTACTCAGAATCTTTCGTTGGTTGGTCACCAATTCAGTCGCTGTCATTTCTCATCGCGAGTCTCACAGAGGCTGCCTGGTTTCATGTCTTATTACTTTTCTCAGAGATAATTCTACATGTCCTGGCACACTTCTTTAATGATGGTTTTATGATGGGAGGCATGATAATGCTCTACTCAGATGTCTTCCGGATCATCTCATTTGGCCTTACATTACATGCAGAAAGCCCACCTCTGCTCATCTTGCTCACTTTAGTATTTTGGCTCCAATCTCAGCTCAAATCTTTCCGTAGAATGCATGCCTCTGTTCTTCCAGGCCACTTTTGTATTCCCGCATCAACAGCAGTTGGACCTACCCATTTTGCTTTTCTCCATAGCCCTGTTTGTCACCTGTCATGAGTTTGCTTGTTTATTAAAAAAATTTTAATTTTACTCTTGGAACACAGCTCCTGTCTTCTAGATTTTCAACACCTATAGACCTTGATGGTCCATGGTAGACTCAATGAAAATGTGCAATCAATTTAATTCAAAATTACTAGGCTATAGTTAGGAATTTTTTTTGGATAATGTACCCTTGCCAAATACAGATAATATCAAATCAAACATACGTATTTATAAAACTGTTGATACTTTTATGGACTATCATCTTATCTTCCTAAAAAGCATATTCTGAAATTTCTTCTAAAAAAGAAGACAAATAATAACTGTATTTCTTGTTAAAGCTGAATGTGTTTAAAATTTCATAATGCTATATTTTTAATTACTATTTTTTTCTTGTTTGAAATAAAGGGTTAAGAATAGTCACTTTGTGTCCTTTCCTGGATGGAGATAGAAGACGAGGGGATCGAGGGGAGAATGAGGGAAAGTGACTAGGAGGAGAGAATGGGGGAAGGCTGCAACCAGGATGTAAAATAAAAATATAAATAAAAAAGAAAAGAATAGAGTTACTAAGCTGTGTTATGATATTATTTCTGATATTAATTGAGTAAAAATGATAGCAAAATCTAACACATTAATAATTTCAAATAATGGATATCTTCATAGCGAAACGCGCCTGTCTTCAAAGATTTTATATGCACTTCTGTGTTAGTGGAAGTCTTTGAATTTAACCTGGGTCCTTTTTTTGAGAGCTAAAATTTCATAAGAGCAAGATTAAGCACAACTTCAGAAGCCATAGTACTGGAGAAATATTCACTTTTTTTTATATTTCCTAGACTGGCTAAAATTTTATGAACATTTTTCATTGATGAAGATGATGAAAGTTTATTTCTAAAGTTAGAGTTCACTCTCTTGATGAATTGCTAAAAATAGTTTGGTATTAGAGAGAAGAATTTCTTCCATTTAGATTGGTTTTTCAGGTAAAGCCAGTGACTTGGTTGGTAGAACAAAAGTCACTAAATTATTTGCACAAGATCCATAAATATTATTTTGAAGAGAAAATGAGTGGATGGTCCCCATATACTTTTGGGTATCTTTAGGCTTTCTCTTCTTCACATGAGAAGCCTCTTAAATCTGTAACAGCCCACACATTACAAATACCTCATGCCATCCCATCAAGGCCTCTGCTTCTTGCCTAACTGATAATGTTCGGTACATTATACAGTGCTGATTTAAGTATCGTTATTTTTGAATTGTTGGTGCATTGGAAAAATGTGTTCCAGGTAGTCATTTAGATGTGAAATGCTTGTGATCGAATAATCTAACAGCATTACTATTCTTCATCCTCTGGAGGTCCAGGCTCAATGGCCACTCCTGACCTCCTGACCACCACTCTTTACGTCCTTCCCCTATACTATTGAACTGATGGCACAGAACTCTACAACTAAAACATACATTTCTCAGGACTGTGCACATTTTTAGTAGTCTTTTTAATGAGGAATATGACTAGTCAATTTACTTCAAAGAAGATGCAAACTCCATGTTATTAAATGAAAGAGAGTCATTATATGGATATTATTCATATGGAAAAATACAGTTAAATTATTTTAATTCACACGAATGAAACAATTGCTACTTCTTTTAAAAGGGAATCCCTAGTCTCTAGGAAGAATTTTAATTGATGTGAAATTTTTACGTGTACTAAAAATTACTTTGAATGGAGTTCCCCACTGTCTTATATTCACAAAAGTAGAAAAATTAACTTTTCTCTTTTGTGAAGTGTGACAGATTTCTTCAGCTCAAAGACACTGGGCCCATGCTTCTGGTGTCTTCTCTTTCTTTACATTGAAAATGAAGCACCAACCTATTTTCCCCTTGGGGCTTTAATGAGCCGCAGAGTTAGAAGGCTATGAACTGAGTGATGCCGTCCATTTGTGGTGCTGTCCTGCAGCTGTTGTGTTTTTATATATGACAATGTGTGGCAAACATGCGGCTCTTTAATCAGCTTCACCATTATATGCAGCCAAACCATTTTAGGAAACAACAGCATTGCATAAAGGAGAACGACAAACACGAAGTATAATTTTCCTCAAGCGACAAGGAAGGAAGTGGGGAAGGAAGCAAAAGTGTTAGAATTGTGACCGATAAATTGAGACATCGTGGTATTTGGGTCACTGTAAAACAATTCTTTGCAGCTGGTTCTCACTTCAATTGGGAGGCAATTAGAGCATATTTTATCAACAGGTCTGTTTTCTAACATATTTTTCTATATTAAAGTAGTGGAGCCTCTGATAATTTAATGTCCTCTTAAAGATCAGGTTGCAGGCTAATAGCCAAATTTAGAATCGGATCTCCTGTCCTGGAATTTTCCAGCCCTGGGCAGCTCACATCTCAGCTATCTCTGGATGCCCTGCATGTTCCCTTCCACTTCCTTCTCTAAGCCCTCTCTCAGGAAGATCCTCATGACTTCTTTCCTAAGCTTTTCCATTACGTCTCTCCTCTTCCTGGAATCCCCCTGTCAACACACACCTCTGAGGTGCAGTCCCAGGACTAGATCTGACTACAGACCGGCTCTGCTTCAGAGTTCCTACAGGGGTCAGTCTCCTCTCAGTTTCTTTTCAAACTTATAATGCTTGGTTGTGATTCTTAACTGCCAGTTTTCTTGATAAAATGCTCAGTGATTTTCACGTTTTTGCTTTGTCCAAACAGGAACTGGCATGGCATGCAAAGTTCTTATCACTGTTGTGGTGATTTGCCACAATCCCAGTGTGATACACACAATTAGAGAGCTTTGCACTCTGGGAAAACGGTGTCAAAATCGGATAGCATGCCCTCCCCCTGGAGTATCCAGAAGGTAGTTTATCCCCTTGGGTCTTTGGCCTAATTAGTCTCTTTCTGTCTCTCTCTTCTTCCCTATATCTCTCTCCCCCTCTCCCCACCATTCTTTCTCCCCTTTTGTTATCTACTCCCTTCCTCTTTTTCCTCCCCCTCTTCCTTTTCTGCATTCCTCTCTTTCTCTCATTATCACTCTCTTTTATATTTCACTCATATTCTCTCTTCCACCTCTCGTGTGTGTGCGCACATGCACACACACACAACGTGCACGCACACACACACACACACACACAACGTGCACGCACACACACACACACACACACACACACACACACACAGCTACATAGCCTCCTTGTACTGGCTCTGAAAGACCCCATGAGTTTATTAAATCATCACCAAAAAAATGCTGCATTCAGTATTCCCAATGCCATTTAAAATAACATATTCTCATTCGAAAGGAAGTCTAGTACAGATAACCTTTGTAGGTGCATTAGGTATAAAGCATTATTCTATCTACCTCGTGTTTAATAGGGCAGGAGATATTTTAGAGTTCTCTGTTTCTCAAATTTTCTTTCACTAACATATACTTTTTCTATTATTGAAAGAGACTTTGTGATTTTTTTAAAAATTTTTTATTTATGTTTTGTCTTTTGAGATTACAACATAATGACACCATTTCTTTCTTCCCATTTCTTTCTCCAAAACCTCCCATATAACTCTCCTTGTTCTCTCTCAAATTCATAGCCCTTTTTCATTAACTATTGTTACATGAATGCAAATATGTATAAATGTATAAATAAAACCTATTCAGTCCGTATAATGTATGTATGTTTTTAGACTACCCTTACCCAGATTTTTTTTTTTGAAATTGACACTCTCACCCTATCAGAAGAAATCCAAAAATGAATTGATTACACTAATAGGCCCAGTCAAGATAGACTTCACTGGATATCCCCTCTGTTCTCTCTCTAGCAAGCAGCCCTCCGGTCCAGTAGAGGACATCACTCCCTCTATAAACCACACTGTTCCTAATTCTCTGTGCCTTGCATACAATTTGAATTCTTACTCCTCAGTCTGCCCTGCTGGCTCCTGCCTGAAACACCAGCTTTCACTGCTCTCTGCCTCTTTTGTCCTCCCAGAGCTCAGGTTCTCCTTTTCTAGAATTCAGTAGAATTAATTGGGCTCTGCCTCAACCTCCAGGGCAAAGATTAAATTCTTTGACTTACTGTACACTTGGATTGACTAAATTAAGCTATGTTTCCTTAGAAAAGTGACCCTAAAAATATCCATGTTAATAAGGCCTGAAGGCTCCAATGTGTGGCACATTTATTAATATGGACTGTAGAATTTTCTAACTAATTTGAGGAGGAAAAGCAATGCCTAAGTGTCTACCATAGCTCTCAAAGTGCATACATTGCTGTCATAGTTGATGATGAGTGTGCAGACACAAAAATATTCTACTGAATGCTTTGCTGAAGTTCAGCAACTGTCTTAATTTTTAAGACTATGACAATTGCTATGATAGTATATGTTTTGCTTAAAATATGTTTCAACTTATTTCATAGTGTTTTGCTTACTGTGGACTTTTAGGCATAAGTCAGTCTCACAAGGTAATATTTCATTGTATTGCTGCTGTTTGTTTTTATTATGACAAAATAATCCCCATTAGTGTTCCAGATACAGAAGAATTTTCAAAAAGTTGCTCTATTTCTCTCCATTGTAAAGAGAAAACATGAATTTGGCTATATTACTGAGTAACCCTTATTATTTACTATGAAAATTTAATTCCTAGACCACATTGTTTTAATGCTCTTCCCAATTCCCAATGGAAACCAGACCAGTGAGTCCTCCTTGCCTTAGTCAGTGTTTTGTTGTTATGAAGAGACACCATGATCAAGACAACTCTAATAAAGAAAGCATTTGATTAGTGGCTTGTTTACATTTTCAGAAGGTTAGTCTATCATCATTTTATTATCATGTCATGGATCACAGGCTATACTCATGGTACTGGAGCTACATCCTAATCCAGAGAGAGAGAAAAAGAGAAAATTTGGGACTGGCCAGAACTTTTGAAACCTCAAAGCCAACCCCTACTGCAACAAAGCCACATCTCCTAATCCTCTAATCTATTCAAATAGTTCCCTTCCCCGGTTACTAGGCTTTTAAATAAAAATCATTCTTATTCAAACCAGCGCATAGTGAATATATATCTACTATGCACAGAAGCTGGGAAAGATTCATAAACTAGCATGGTACTTTGTTTTGTATAAATTAAACATTAATTTAAATTTCACATGTGAAAACATGTTGCCTACTGCCATCTCAGGTCATATGAAGCATCAAATACTGCATTTTACTAGAACATGTGAAGCTGTCTTAGCTCAACAGCCTAAGGCAAAGTATACAAACTGAAGGCTTCTATATCAATCAGCCCAGAATCAACTTACCTCCTAACAAATCATACAGGTTTAGTTTAAAATAACAAATTTCACAAAACAGAAAGGTAATTCATGTGCCATTTCTAGAAATATTTGCACCAAATGTTTTAGAATGTTTACAAATATGGGCAAGCTGCTTTCTGTGTTGAAGATAACCTATTTTGCAACAAATTCAAAATCAGAGCATTTTCATTTGAATGTTGTCAGTGAAGAGAGTTAACCAATCTTTATGTCACCAAGCTATAAAATTTTAATCTCTTCTATAATTAAATTGATTAGCATAGGGGTAAGAAGACAGTAATGCTAGCTTTTTTCAATATAATTTCTTTTGAATTAAACATTTTTGAAACATAGTTATTGTATCATCATGTCAGATTTCCTATTCAAAATCTTACACTTTAAAACTCTGCCTGTGACTTGTTTATTAAGCACCTGCTATTGTGGCTTAGCTCAAACTATAAGTTGCCGGCTGTGCTTCGTGTAATGTTGTCGCATCCTATTAGACAACTGTCTTTGAAGTGCTTTCCCCAATTGCTGACGCCTTGTTTGTTCCGAGACTTTCCCTACAGCTACTTCACAAATCCAGGTATGGATATCAGTGTCTATTGGTGGCAAAGTCAGAGGGGCTCACCCAGTTGTGGTACTTGACACTTCATCTAGAAACTGAATTTACTATTATAACCACATTGTAAGGTTGCCCTCTCTGTGTAGAAAACACTTTGGTAGAAGACTTCTTCTGAGAGTATTCAATAAGAGCAGTGGGACACAAAATGCTAGTGAGCAGAAAGAAAACTATGTAAATATATTCAATCAGAGTATCAAACTATGACTGTCTATAATGAAATTATTTCATTTCAAAAACATTCCTGCTTTTCAAGCAGTATATTTTTTAAGAAAATTAAAACAGAATACAATTCTTGAAACTGTATTATTTTGTAATATATCAATGTATTTCTTATGTTGGAAAATTCTATGCAAAAAAAGAGGGAACAGGCAATTGACATTAGAGACTATATTGCCATTTAAAATGAATGTGGTAGCCAGACCTGGTGATACACGCCTTAAAACCCAGATATTCAGGGGGCAGGGTGGAGAGTTCAAGAGCTTTTGGTGAGGTGTTTGCTTATCAAATACAAAGTCTTGGCTTCAGTCTCCAATAACACACACTTTTACATCAAAAGTATCAAAAGTTTGTAACCATAAAGCCAGAGGCCTTTGTGACTAGAGATATTTATTCCTCACCTAAATGATACAGGTGAATATAAAAATGGCATGAAGTATCTCAAGCATCACAGATTCTGGAGCAAAACAATAAAAATAATACCTCACAGGTAGGAGAGATAACTCAGCCATTAAAGGGTAGGCTCACAACCAAAAATATATCTCAGAAAAAAATCTTGTTGTTACAGGTTTTCTTGGGTAGTTGGAATTCTGAAAACAAATCACAATAATTAGGTAAAATTTATGATTTGGAAATGTACTCAACTGCTACCATAGAAACAAATTGTGCTTTTAGTAAAATATATATCTGGTAAG
Source organism: Microtus oregoni (assembly GCF_018167655.1). Lineage (NCBI taxonomy): Eukaryota > Metazoa > Chordata > Mammalia > Rodentia > Cricetidae > Microtus > Microtus oregoni. Next base: position 46,733,114 of record NW_024543060.1, read on the forward strand.
TATAAATTTAAAAGTATGTCAGTATCTACAGAATATACATACACTTATTCCATTTTGTTTCTTATTTTTCTTTATTGATAAGAATTTCAAAAAAAAGAATTTCATACCTGAATAAAATAAAATATGATCATATTTATTTCTATTTTTCCTCTTCCAATAGTCCCCACATATCCATTTCAAAAGGTCCCCTCCCCAATTCAATGTGTTAATTTTTTACGGCACACTAATATTATTAGTCTTTTCCATACATGCCATACATGTGCATGGGTTTGTTCCCCTCTGCTGAAATGTGGTTAATCTACCAGTGGCCAAGTCCTCAAAGAAGAGTTATGCTCCCTCCCTAAGCAGCTATCAGCTACTATTAGCCTCTCAGTAATGAATGATCCCATGTACGCCAGAACTTTGGCAGATGTGGTTTTATATTGGTCTTGTACAAGTAAGCAAGTTGCTATGAGGTCAAGAGTACACTAGCTTTGTCACATCTAAACTGTAGAATTTCACAGTGCTCCTTCCCATCTTTCAGCTCACCCATTCTTTCTCCTTTACATTTCATGGTATTCCCTGAGCCTTGGGGTATATGTCTCACTAGGGCTGAGTACTTCATTTTTATTTATTTATTTTTATTTATGTAAACTTTTTTTTCAAAATCCCCACTCTCTCCCCTCCTCCCACATCCGACCCTCTCCCTCCACAGACCTTCCCACCCCACCCTACCCCCTCTGATCCTAAGAGAGGGCCATGCACCCTGCCCTGTGTAAAGTCCCAGGCCCTCCCTACTACATGTAGGTAGAGCAAGGTTTACATCCATAAGGAATAGGATCCCAAGAAGCCAGTATCTGCAGTAGGAACAAATCCCAGTGTCACTATCAGTGGCCCCTAAGTCTGCCCCAACATTCAACCCCCTTCAAAAAGGCTTGGTTTTTCCCATGCTCGTTCACTCCCAGTCCATTTGGAGTTGGTGAGCTCCCATCAGCTCCAGCAAACTGTCTCAGTGGATGAATCCCTCATGGTCTTGAATTCCTTGCTCATACTCTCACTCCTTCCATTCTTCAACTGGATCTTAAGAGCTCAGTCCAGTGCTCTGATATGGGTCATTGCCTCTGTTCCCATCTGTTGTTGGAAGAATGAAGGCTCTATGGTGATATTTAAGACATCATCAGTCTGACTACAGGGTAAGGTCAGTTCAGACACCCTCTCCTCTATTGCTTAGGGTCTTAGCTGAGGTAATTCTTGTGGGTTCTTGGGCATTTTTTGAGCCAAGTTTCTTGCTAACTCCATAATGGCTCCCTCAATCAAGATATCTCGTTCCTTGCTCTCATATCTGTCCTTCCTCCATCCCAACCATCCCATTCCCTCAAGTTCTCAACCCATCCTTCTCCCCTTCTTTTTACCCCCTGCCTTCCTGCTCTCAAATTTTTGTCTGATTCCAAATTCCTTGTGTGTCTATATATGTTTTTCTTTGGGTTCTAAGTATTTGGACAAATTACGTATCTCTCTGTTGACTGTTGTGCACTATAGCAGATTCTCTGAGCAAGGCTGAAACAACCCAGGTCAATAGATACATATACAAACAGTTTAGACTTTGACAGCATGGCCATTTAGTAAAATAACAATAGTAGATTTCACTGTATGTCCTATAACCTCCTAAGCCATGAGCTTTTACCTTGCTTAAAGTAACAGGTATGAGACCCTTTTCTGTAAAGCAGATCTCAAATCCAGTCTGAAAGTGGGAGTTACCCTATCACAGATGTACACTAATGCACCAGTGGGTGCATCTTGCTAGGGGTTTGATATTGCAGCATGAAGTATACAGTATCTATAGAAATCACATGTATTTGTTATATTTCTGAAATTCAAAATTGCTTATGAATGGCTAGGTTCACTCAGTGTTTTCTTTTATTTGCTTTTCATTTAGAATTAAATAACTTACAGTGTACTAAGTTGAAAGCATTAAGATTATTTTGTCTAGTGTAGTGCGCATGGCTATAATCCTAGCACTCAGGAGGCAGAGTCACTAAGATTACTAGTTTAATGTTATTTTGGCTTGCAGAATGAGAAACTGTAAAAAACAAAGTTGTTTTCTGGATATCTGATACCTGGCCCTAAATTCTTTCAAGTTTATTCATAAATGCAGTGTGTCTGTTCTCTCACATAATACTCATCAGGAATGTTTTTGCCAGACAGTAATTGGCACTTAGAGAGGTTTGATTTCTATTCAGGTTGATGTGCAAGTTCCTTTAAGAGAGTGAAAAATTAGTGCAGGATAGTCAATACCAAACAAACGTATTTAGTTCACAAGAAAGATAGTAGCAGAATAAGTGACTGAACCAATCATAAAAGTATCATTCAAAAGTACAAGAAGGGAAAGAAGAGAATCAAACATTTAGCATCACCATCCATCTTAAGATCATTTTGAACTGCTTTATTCATTTTCCCCACTCCTTTCCCCCTCCATTTATTCATTTCTTTTTCATAATTTCTCCTTCTTCTCATCCTCCTCCTCTATCCTTTGCCTACTCTTCTCTCCTCATTTCTTCCTTATATAATTTCTCAAAACCTCATTACATTTTTCATGGCATGCTTATGTACAAAGTGGAATATACCATGCTCCCATGAATCCTCTGTTTCAAGATAAAGACATATAATCAAAGAAAATCATTACAGACTGTAGCAAAGAGTTTGGGTCAGAAGAATCTTAAGTTTAAGGCCAATCTGGGAAATCCTGTGGGAACTCACAGAAATGGGTCAGTTCCACCTTAAATAAAGGTCAGAGAGTTCAGGCCTATTCTTGCTACTTCAGGTTATTGACAAGATGTTTGACTGCAGGTGTGGCTACTAACAAGATATCTTGACATAAGGTGTGATTACTTGGTGTTTTGGGTATTAAGATGACCCACAGAGGTGGATCCTTATCATCTTGACCAAAGGTCAGAGAGTTCAGGCCTAGGTCTGCTCCTTCAAGGATATGTCAGGAGTTGTGACTCAGGAAGTGGCTGCCTACAGGATACTTGAGCTAAGGTGTGGTCCTTGCATGTCCTACCCAAATGACTGAATTCTTAACTCAGGGAATAGCTACTTTATATCTCAGGTATTGAAGAGGTAATTGCCCTTTCTGTTATTTGTATTATATTAAAGCAGAATTTTGCCTTTTTCTATCCCTGCCCCTTTTATAATTGGGGTATTTAAGTATGTGAAAAATAAACATAGACTAATTCGGGATTCACTAGATTGCCCTCCCAGTTCTATTCTATGTCCCTGTATTTTTTGTGTATCTCTGTTCTGTCTGTCTAATATTTCTAATCCACACACTCCTACCGTAGAAAGTGTGCACCCTGTGGAGGTTGGACCACAACAATAGTCAAAGAGATCCTGTCTGAGAGAGAGATACAAATAGAAATACATAGACAATGATGAGGATTGATGGGTGGATGGATAGATAGATAGATAGATAGATAGATAGATAGATGATAGATAGATAGATAGATAGATAGATAGATAGATAGAACTGTAGGTTCTTTAGAAAAAGGAAAATATTTTACACCTTAGAAAGAATGTGTCATATAGAGAAAATTAAATTTTGAAAAGAAAATACAATCAGAACACATTTTGCTTCTGTTTAAATGTCATAACAAGAAACAACAATGCCCTTTGATATTTAAAGCTAGATTTTATAAAATGTTCAATATACTATCATTAATGCTAGAGAAATTGTCTTCCACTGAATAAAAAACATTTAACGAAACTGTAATTAAACTCCCTTACTCTAAAAGCAAGTGGACAGTGGATTGCTTCATGGGAAACATCAGCTATTTCAGCATCAACAAAGCACTGAAATGTTGGTTTCAAATAGTTGATAAATTCCCCCATAGTAAGTAGCCTTTCGCAAGAGAAAATCAGTAGCATAAGTGGGTGGGTTTACATTTAGACAGTGCTAATTTTACCAGACTGTCAGTATATGAATGAGTCAGCTCTGCAGCAATTATAATTAGTGAGTCCTGCTACAGGACTCTTCATGATTATCTATTATGTGGTGATTTGAATGAAGTTTGTCAAGAAAGTTTTAGTGCCACTAAAGTAGGAAACTTTTTTTTTAATTTATTTATTTATTAAGGATTTCTGCCTCGTCCCCACAACCGCTTCCCATTTCCCTCCCCCTCCCCCGATCAAGTCCCCCCCCCTCATCTGCTCGAAGAGCAATCAGGGTTCCCTGACCTGTGAGAAGCCCAAGGACTGCCCACCTCTATCCAGGTCTCATAAGGTGAGCATTCAAACTGCCTAGGCTCCCACAAAGCCAGTACGTGCAGTAGGATCAAAAACCCACTGCAATTGTTCTTGAATTCTCAGTATTCCTCATTGTCCGCTATGTTCAGCTAGTCCGGATTTATCCCATGCTTTTTCAGACCTAGGCCAGCTGGCCTTGGTGAGATCCCAATAGAACATCCCCATTGTCTTAGTGTGTGGGTGCACCCCTCGTGGTCCTGAGTTCCTTGCTCGTGCTCCGTCTCCTTCTGCTCCTGATTTGGACCTTGAGATTTCTGTCCGGTGCTCCCGTGTGGGTCTCTGTCTCTGTCTCCTTTCATCGCCTGATGAAGGTTAATATTCCTGAGGATGCCTATGTGTTTGTCTTTGGATTCACCTTATTTAGCTTCTCTAGGAACATGAATTATAGGCTCAATGTCCTTTATTTATGGCTAGAAACCAAATATGAGTGCAACCACTTGTGCAACCACTCTGGAAAGCAGTGTTTCGGTTTCTCAGGAAATTCGGGATCAACCTACCCCTGGATCCAGCAATACCACTCTTGGGAATATACCCAAGAGAGGCCCTATCATACAACAAAAGTATATGCTCAACTATGTTCATGGCAGCATTGTTTGTAATAGCCAGAACCTGGAAACAACCTAGATGCCCTTCAACGGAAGAATGGATGAAGAAAGTATGTAATATATACATATTAGAGTATTACTCAGCAGTAAAAAACAAGGACTTCTTGAATTTTGCATACAAATGGATGGAAATAGAAAACACTATCCTGAGTGAGGTAAGCCAAACCCAAAAAGAGGAACATGGGATGTACTCACTCATATTTGGTTTCTAGCCATAAATAAAGGAAACTTTTTTTTAAAGTTATATATTTTTTTATTATTGAGAAAAGAAGAAAAAAAAAACATAAACAAAAAAACAAGTTTCCACCTCCTCCCAGCCTCCCATTTCCCTCCCCCTCCTCCCACCCTTCTCTGCCTCCTCCCACCCTTCTCCCCTGAAAATTGCCATAGCGAATATGACTAATTACCAAACTCCCATGGATTTCGAAAGGCTGTACTTTATGAACTGTCTCCCTTTTCAAAATATTAAAGTCTGGGTTTATTATTGCCACTGTGTTCAAAAGGTCACCTCTTGTTTGACAGTCCATTGGTAATTATTCCATCAATAGCAAACAACAGTAAATGCCGTACTTTGATGTGATCGATTTGGAATCTTCTACAAAATGCCAACTACTGTAACCTTCATCGTCACGCAAAGTGGGAGAAAGCTGGGAGTCAGTTTTATTATTCTTTGGTTAATGGAATAACAAATGATGATATCCCTTACTTAGTCAACCTACAAGTGGAAAGCCTCCCCGAAGATGCCTCAGGAACTTTGGGGATCTGATTTAAAATTGTTGCTCAGTTTTGAGAGCAAAATATATTTTAGGAAATAAAATCAGAAACAATATTTTCCCCACTTTAATTGTTAAACAGAAAATATTGTGGAATATGTGAAATCAGCTAGATATCTGTACTTGGTTCTTTTCTCTCATCTAATTTTAAAATACATTAAAGCCCTTTCTCATCAATGTGTGTGATCCTAAAATGAGGTTTGTAAGGGACAGGAACCATTCTTGTATTTTTTTTCATAAGCTTTTCCACAAAAACTATCAAGGTACCTCTTGTATTGTGGGGATTTTATTCTCACATCAGAAAATAACTGCAAAAACTAATTTCTGTAAGCCGTGCAACAACGATTAATTTTTTTAAAGAGAATGCTAATGTTAGCATCAATGCCATTAAGAATACTATGGCAAGGCAGAACCCTTACAGCTAATGCCTTCTGGAATACACATTCAATCTAGGAACCCATCATGCACTGGAGTGGTTTGTTTGCTGAAAGCCACAGGAAGTGACAAATGGCTTCATTTGTTTAATCTATTAGTAGTTGGCATGAATCAAAAGCAACATATGTGTGCTGAAATGGGGTAAAATACAATGTATGTGTGGGGAAAGGAGGTTAAATACAATGGCTACAAGAATAGACTCAAAGAAAAGACTGCAGCATTCCAAACCTAGGCTTACAGTTTGCTATGTAACCTTAGAGGATACCACTCTATCCCCTAAAACCTTCTTCACCTGTAAAAGAGGGTTCTTAAATGGTTACCTTATAAGTTTACTGTGTGGAATAAATGAGTTACCGTATGTTAAGTGAATTTACGAATTCTGGAATACATGAATACTACATAAAGTATAAGTATTAGTTGTTATTATTTCTTTCTTAAACCTTCTAAGTCAAAATCCTTCAAAATTAAACCTTTTGAAAGTATGGATAAGTAAATGTGCTTGCTTTATGTATGCTGTAATAATGTTTTAGACACATATAAAAATTGTATCACTAGTCCAAAATGTCAATTATCTAGCCAACTGCCTCAATACGATAGCATCAAGGATCGACTCAACCAATTCTGGTACTTATGGTGAAGGAAGCAGTATATTGATTTTGACAAAATGCAACATGTAGAAAAAAGCTGAAGAACGGCATGGGCAAAGTTAGATTCTGCTGATCTTTTGGAGGTTTCATTTAAAGTGTTCAAAATTGAAAGTTAGTTCTATATGGTTTTAACTGGGAGACGTGGCTGGATAATGTAGGTTATTGGTATTAGGGGAGTGTAATAGAGATCACAGGATGGATAGATCAAGACTGTACCAGAGATGCCTAGGACTTTAAGTGCCTTGCTGAGAATGCTGGTACATTTAAAACAAGAGAACCAAGAGGTTTGTACAAAATTAGAAACAAACAAGTGGCAGTATCGGAAATAGTAATGTTCTAGAAACTTCTGGTAAAATTATCTGGTAGGGCTTGGCGTTGTTGTGTCAAAAATTTGCACACACACACACACACACACACACACCTGTATAGGATGAAAAAATTTTAGATTAAGTAAATAAATAGTAAAACCAAGTGTTGTTACATTCAAAAACAAAGAAATACTTTGTAGACCAGATTATTTTTAAGCTAAAGTGGTATTTTGATTTGGAACCAAGACGAGTGATGAGGAACCATGACCCTGGTAAACCCCCAAGCCATGTCAATAGCATTTGCTAAACAGCTCCCAAATACCCAAGACCCTCTGGAACGGCCTCAATGCAATTGTCCACTCATTGGAACTTTGGGCTAAGTATTAAATACATTCAGGGAAACGTGATACCCAGGTCTGGAGAGGTGAGGAGCACTCGCTGTTCTTACAGGGATCTGAATTAGGACCCCTGACAGTTATTTCAAGCTTCTCCTAACCATGTGCAAATCCAGCACCAATGATCAGATGCCCTCTTCTTGGCTCCTTGGGCATTCACAACACATCCACAGCATCCACTCTTGTAGATCCAAACTCATACATAAAGGAAAATAAAAACACATCCTCAGAAATACGATACATTAAGATTGAACTTGGTTCAAATTAGTCTCTCATCAACTTCATGAAACAAAGTTCTCTCAGAGAACAATATGAAACTTGTTACTGGACCTTAACCTGGGGGATTACTGGACGTAAGCCCGTGCGTGCCGCGCACCACGCCCCCGTGTCTGTGCTCTGTGCACTAGATAGAACCCAGTTCGCGTGCTTCAGGCAAGGGGCTGGAGGTTAAGAATACAGACACAGAGACAGACCAACACGCAGACCTTCAAACACTGCTACCAAAAAGCCCAAGAATGTCCTATTCATTGTTTTCAAGGGCAGATTAGATTATAGAGATAGCCACGCCCCAGCCAAACCCACCAGAAACCACTCTCCTGCCACCAGGAACTCCTGAAGGTCTCCTGCTCAGAGCAGCTGTAGGCACTCAGATCAGGAGAAAACAAGTTGTTTACAAGAAATTCAGGATCTGGGGTCTCACTACTCCCAACACATATGAAGTATATTCCCAACATCATGAAGAAAATAAAACTCAGAGAAGTAACCAACTAAATCAACAGATTTAAAATCAATCCACAGTGGAGGTCAATTGGCTAAACAGAAAGACACTCCAAACAAGTCTCCTTAGTAGCAGTCAAGAATCCAGACCACAGAGTTCTCCTTTGACTTCTACTGCATTCGGAGGTATGTTCACATGCTCTTAATTAATGATAATAGCAATAATAATAATTTTTAATGAATCCGCAGACAAAAGCATGCAAGAGTGAGAAAATATCTTTCACATCAGGGAGCTACTAGCCACATAGTGTTAAGTAAAGTCTATATGAATCTGAGTTAGCAGATATGAATCAGAGGAAATGATTTAAAAATCCCCTTAGAGATTACTAAAATGTGGCCATTAAAAGAGTACCAAAATTAAGTACATGTGATAAAACTTAATCATATGATTTAATTTTTATTGGTTCAAAGGTAAACAGTAAACTGAAAGATAATATATGAATTATCTGGATAGGATCCAGCAAAATGGAATGGAGGACACTTTTTAATGAAAGATTTGCAAACGACATAGGGTTAGAATTCCCTCCACTGAATTTCTCCGTAGTTTCTAAGCTTGACTACAGTTCTCCAATGATATTGGATATCGTTTTAGATTACATGTTATATGGAATGCTGAACACTGTGAGAACTGAATCTATAAAATGCATCAACATCAACATGAAGAAAACAAATAAAAACTCTATGGACAGGAAAATATACTAAGTATTTCAAATTGCTTTTGTGGACAAGAATGCCTGGGTGTCTTTCTCTTAAGATGAAAAGCTCTTCTAAAAGCATCTTTAAAAATAAAGAAAATTAACAGCAACAACAGAAATGAGACCTGTATTATTTATGACTAATTTCTTGTGCTTAGAAAATCATATGCATGTGGGACTTGTTAGAGAAACATGACAAATGATAAAAATTTGAGACAAAATACCCCTTCCATAGGACATTTCTTTCTCCCTCTCTCTGTTTCGTTCTGGGTGTATGACCTTTTGCCATCCTTAGCATCAGGTTCCATCACCCCAAATATCTAGACTTCATTAACCATCTTCCCTTGTGTGGCAGTTTGAATAAGAATGGCCCCCACAGGCTAATATTTGATGCTTGGTCACCAGGGAGTGGCACTATTTAAAAGGATTAAGGAGGTGTGGGCTTGTTAGAGGAAATGTATCACTGCTGGTGTGGGCTTTGATGTTTCAAAAGTCACATTCCAAATCCAGAGTCCTTGCTGCCTGCTGATCTGATGTACAGCTCTCAGCTGCTACTCCAGCACCATGATTGCCTGCTTGCCTCTATGCTCCCTACCATGGTAACAATGACTAAATCTCTGAAACTGTAAGCAAGCACCAAATAAGTGCTTCCCTTGGTAAGAGTTTCTGTAGCCATGATGTCCTTTCACAACAATAGAACCATGACCAAGACACCTTGTATGCCACTTCAATACATCCAGATTCCCTTTTTCTTATATAGCAGCAGCAGCAGTAGCAGCCTTATGCTGGGGCCAAATTAGACCTGCTGCGGCTGATTGTGTATGGCTATGCCCACGGATTGGCAACTTGAAATTAGTCACTGGTATATTTACACCACAGAAATTGGCAAGTATAATGAACCAAGTGCTCTACGCACCACAGGCAATCACATATTAAATATTTACTAGTACGCTACTGAGAAAGGAAAGGAAGCACATTTTTAATGCATTGGACATAGGGCTAATATTGTATAGCTATTTGCTAGATAAGAAAAACAAAGCTGGAAACCATTAGCATCATATAATGAGGGATTCAAGCAAGATAAAACAATTCCTAATACTGGCACCCCGAGATTCTTCAGAGCTAGAGTGTAGTGATGAAATAGGAGTGCCACCCACTCTAGTCAAACCAAGATCAACAATGTAAGCAGTTTTTTTTTCCTTTAACAAGTTTTCCTTTCTCTACTTTATATAATTGCCTCACAATAGCTATTAAATGTCACATCCATTATAAATTAATAGTATTGGAAACATGTTGAGTTTTCTCTAATATTTTCACTTTAACGAGTAGCTCTTTGGTAATATAATTACATTCATGGCTTATTTTAATGCTGCAGTTATATTTATCTACTGCTTTCTCTTTCTCTGTTTCCTTAACAGTGTGTTTACTCAATAGATTTGTGTAAGATTGTTTAAAAGTAGAAAATATGTGGACTCTCATATTACAAATATCAATGGTATTGGTAAAGTCATGGGAAGATCTAACCCCTGAGAGCTCTAAATGATGATGGAACACCATTCATTGTAGTGCACACTTAAAATGTTACTGCAGAAGTTTCATGCTGAGTTTCTGATTAAAGTATCAAAATGCCAAGGATGATAATAACAATGAATATTAATTTACTTACTAAATGTAAAGCCCAGTTTTAAGAATAATTATATGACTTGAACAAAAACTACTACACTCCATAGAATATTTGATCATGGTGGCACATGGCTTTTATCCCAGCACTTGGGAGGCAGAGGCAGGTGGATCTCTGTGAGTTCGAGACCAGCCTGGTCTACAAGAGCTAGTTCCAGGACAGGCTCCAAAACCACAGAGAAACCCTGTCTCGAAAAACCAAAAAAAAAAAAAAAAAAAAAAAAAGAATATTTGATCATTTCAAATCTAGTGTCAACTGCTGCTGTACTTTTGACCCAATTTCTAGTAACCTTTTCATGATTTATTTCAAAATGCAGAGATTCAATTTCAGAGTACTTAAGAAACACTTCTAGTTCAATAATTCCATGATAATGCTTTTAGGTCTGCATTCTGTCTGTATTTGTACAAATAATTTCACTCCCTTAGATAGTACAAAGATATGTTTGGGGATCAGACAAACCTCACCTCAAATTATGCTCTGAGACACACTAACTAAATATTTTTGCAACTATTCTTTGTACTTTCTGACATCAACTCTTCTATCTCTGAACGAATAAAGGAAACAACACACTTAATACCATGCAATTTATTTTGGTTATTGACTATTTCATATACAGGAATAGAGTGAGCACCTATCAGGCACTGGGAACTAAATGTTATGTAATGATATATTATAGGTCAAAGATAGATAGATAGATAGATAGATAGATAGATAGATAGATAGATAAGAGATAGGTGACAAATAATAGATACAGAAAACAGACAGATATACACAATGTTTTCTCCATCCTTTTCTTGTAACAATAAACAAAACGTCCTTATAATTATGACGCTGCCTATCGTTCCACATCAACCTGCTCCTTTCCATGTGTTAGATGGCATGATAGAGACCACAGTCAGAGAGCAGTGTTGAAGGGAGAGTCAACATGAAAGACTGGTAACCACAAAGACTAAGTATGCAGCCCTTTACCCTGCCAGATGCTAACATTCACTCACAGCATTGGTGTATGTGTTTATGGATATGTTTTGTACCAAACAGGAAATGGAAAATTAGAAGCAGGGTAGTGTGAAGTTCATGGTCATCCTCAACCACATGGTAACATTAATGCTAGCCTGAAGTAGATCATATTTTCTCAAGAAAATGTGATGTTAGTTTAATTCTAAGCACATATTATTGGGAGTGGCCTTATGGTTGTAGTTATCATATGTTCTAAGTCAATTCTAGCAAAGAAAGTATTAATGGATCTGTCCCCATTTTTTCTTTATCACCAAGAGTGATTGCATATAATTAGGAATAATTAAATTAGAAAAAAATCTTTATAAATTGCTGCTTTCTTTAGCAATCTGTCCAAGTACTCCCAGATCAAATAGTAGGACCTTAGGGATTTTATTTCCTTCTCTGGTCTAGGTGAGAACTTGCAGAGGATGCCCTGGTTATTCACACTCCACAATGCATCTCAGACTAAGCAAATGTGTCCAAAGGAACACATGCCAATATAAGAATTCAGTTTTTAATGACAGCAGGGACAAGCACATAGGATATCTGAATATCTGCATTGTAACCTAAGGAGGCAATAAAAATGCCTCAGGGTATTGAAATACGCAAGATCAGATGAGAAACAAGGCTGGCATTACTAAGGTACCCAGCCTCAGGAGATACAGCTGATACATCTTGTGGAATGTTTTTCAAATGACTGGATTCCGGAAAAGCCTGGGATAAAACCGGTCTCTCTGAACATAACGGACAATGAGGACTACTGAGAACTCAAGAACAATGGCACTGGGTTTCTGATCCTACTGCACGTACTGGCTTTGTGGGAGCCTAGGCAGTTTGGATGCTCAACTTACTAGACCTGGATGGAGGTGGGGGGTTCCTTGGACTTCCCACAGGACAGGGAACCCTGATTGCTTTTCGGGCTGAGGGGGGGGGGACTTAATTAGGGGAAGGGGAGGGAAATGGGAGGCGGTGGCTGGGAAGAGACAGAAATCTTTAATAAATAAATAAATTTAAAAAAAAAAGAAGAGGAGGGGGGAAAAGCAAGGGAACACAAGAGCCAGAGAGAGTATGAGAGCAAGAGAGAGGTGGAGAGCTACCCAGCCCCATCTTTGTACCCTGATTTAGGAATGTTTGCTGATAGTTACTTTCCTCCTTTATCTTAGTAACTTCACAGGAATTAAGCATGCTCTTAAATAATTGTCAGGGCAGAAGAGGAAAAAATAAACTTTTAGGTAACAAAATGAGATCTCTGATTCACGTTTTCCATTTCATGATGTCACATTTGAAGAATTTAGTATTTTTCCTGTAAGGCTGGTAGATTCATGATCTTCACTTAACACCAGTTCCAGTTTCAAAGATACTATGAAAAAACCAGATCTCTAATATTGCTATTCTAAACTAAAAACCTCCTTTTTCTTTCCTTTCTATACAAGGTCTCAGAATCACCTACATATCTGAGTGCTCTTTATAATGTGACTGCTACTTCTGACAAAACAGCTTCCAATCAAAGCACACACCTTTGATCCCAGCACTTGGGAAGCAGAGGCAGGAAGATCTCTGTGAGTTCGAAGGCAGCCTGGCATACAGAGTTACAGAGCTAGTTCCAGGACAACCAGAGCTACACAACGAAACCCTATCTTGAAAAATCAAATCTAAACAAGACAAACAAAGGAAAGAAAAGGGGGAAAAAAGCAGCTGTGTGGAACTGTAGAATAAACTTGTACTTCCGTCACTAATATTTACTGAGGCATTTGCATAAACAACTGCTTTTAAGGAACCATAAAGGGCCACTATCCCTCCTGATGCATACTCCGTGTCCTGTCTTCTCCTCCTGAAGACATGTTCATTTCATAAAGACCATAAAAAGACTTCTTTGTGGTGACGGGTTTTCTTAATCCAGAATGGGATATTACACAGCATTTAAGATTTAAAAAACTGTTAGGACAGCGATTGCTAGAACAAGAGCTCTTTGCTTAAGTCGTCGGTACTGCACATCAGGTCAAAGACTGTTTAAATCTTCCTGAACTAGTAATCAACCTTTTGTAGTGGGAACAACCACGCTTCCAGAAATATTGGTCCCAGCTTGTGGATACAGACAACAGGTAGAGCAGTGAATAACAGCTGTAGCTAAGGAATGATGCGGATCCGTGCCATGAAGGACTGCTGTTATCTACAAAATCTGCTTCTTTCGGTTTACTGATAAAGGAAGATACAAACAAAATCCAATGACTTCCTCAATGATACTAGATGGTTAATAGAGTAGGTTTTACTTTCTATTTCCTTAATTTTTAGTGGAAATACCGTAGGGTATTATTTCAGCTATGTTCTTTGGCGTGAAGGCAGGTCACAGTCACTAACCTTACTATAACGGTTCTTTTGTGTCATGCTTTGTAGATGATCATCAGAAGCCTGCCCATTTCTGATGGAGAAGGAGTGGATTGGGGGGATGGGAGAACAAGGGAATGACAGGAGATGAAGAAAGGGAGACAAAACTGTGCTCAGAATATAATATAAATGAAAAAATAATTAATTAAAAATTAATAACAGTTTTTAACTATTTCTAATTTTCATAATCAATGACTATAATATCTATGTTGCAAATTTCTAAATATAACAATAATAAGAATATAAAGTCATTTTAAAGCTTTTTAAATTTCCCCTTGTTGTTGGCTTTTAAATTAGGCAAAGAAAGAAAAAAATCATCTTTAAAAACAAGTTACATACACATACATATGTATATACTATGTGTAATTTTATATATGTGTTCGTCTCCCAATCTGTTTGAACATGAATGACTTTCAATGCATTTGCTTTCATTGCACAGTGCATATGACCACAGCACAGTCTTTGTAAAGCAAGTGAGTTCAGTTTAAAATGCTGTCTCATTCACATGACAATTGATATTGAGGTACTTGGAACATGACACTCACAGTTAACCCTGCCAAGTTATTTACTGGAACATGGGTTTGAATAGTTTGAATACTGGACAATCAAATTCTAAGTAGCTTTGGAAAATGAAATAGAAATTCTGATGTTCGTTGGCTTAACTTGAATAGCAAAAATTTAAATAAGACTCAACAAATTCACACTTTTGAAGCAAATGAAAGTGTATACTTTAGGGCTAAAACAGTAGTTCTCAGAAAGTGAAGTACATACATGTAGAGTCATATTAAAGCTCTTTGAGCATACTGCTGATTTGATCAGCAGCTCAGTAATGCTCTGCTTAGCCTTCTCATTCCATAGTTCTGAATAGCAAGCCTCAATACCTGATTTTGACAGATTCCGATGACAGCAGCTAAGTTCTCGCCCCAGTCATGAAGCTCTTCAGCACAGATGAGTTTTGTCGCTGAATTTCCTTCACACTGCACCTTTGTAAATCACACAACGTCTCTTCAGATCCAAATTTTCTTCACCACTCAGAGGTCCTTTTTTTTAATCAAATCGAACTATAAAGGATATGTTAAATAAACAGAAAAGAGTGGAAAATGCCCCCAGAAATAGATTACATAATGCCTTATTAACCTTGAATTTTCTTCTTCTTATTATTATTAATTATTATTATTATTACAAATTTTCACCTCCTCACCTCCTCCCATTTCCCTCTCCCTTCCTTCATTATCCCTCCCTTCCCTCTCCAGTCCAAAGAGCAGTCAGGGTTCCCTGCCCTGTGGGAAGTCCAATGTCCTCCCTACTCCATTCAGGTCTAGGAAGGTGAGGATCCCAACAGACTAGGCTCCTACAAAGCCAGTACATGGAGTAGAATCAAAACCCAGTGCCATTGTCCTTGGCTTCTCAGTCAGCCCTCCATGTCAGCCACATTCAGAGAGTCCACTTTGATCACATGCTCCATCAGTCCCAGTCCAGCTGGCCTTGGTGAGTTCCCATTAGATTGGCCCCACCGTCACAGTGGATGGGTGCACCCCTCGCGGCCCTGACTTTTTTGCTTACGTTCTCTCTCCTTCTGCTCCTCATTTGGACCTTGGGAACTGGCCCAATACGATCGAGTCAGAGGTCCTTTCTACCCTGTACTGTCTGTTCTTCAATGGTGGTAGCTCTGTAAAAATCTTTCTTTAGTCTATGAGAAGCAATGAACTATCAGGTTGTGTTGACTGATTTTTTAATTTTTACATATCAACACACACACTTTTAATTTCTTTTCTCATGGTTTTTTTTTCTTTTCCATCGTTTTGATCATGTTCATTTACTTCCATCTGAATTCTCTAATTTTGTATTTTTAAAGGCTATGACATCGTATGATATCTACACAAGTGCATAATTAATATTATAGGGCAGACAGAGCTAGACCATTCCTTTTCCATTAACAATAGGTATCACACATTGCATGTCCCTCTCTCTAAAGAATTTCCCCAGGGAAATGAGCCTACATCCATCTGAGTAGTTCAGTCTTTTAAAAACGGACTGCCTTTTAACCACAAAAAAGCTAATATTGAAAAATAAAATTTATAAAAAAAGAGTATTAAAGCCAGGCGGTGGTGGTGCATACCTTTCATCCCAGAGGCAGGCAGATCTTTTTGAGTTCGAGGCCAGCCTGGTCTACAAGTTCTTGTTCCTGTCAGTTTCCATAGCTATAGAGAAACCCTGTCTCGTAAAACTAAAAAAAGAAAAGAAAAGAAAAAAGGGAGGGAGGGACGTAGGGAGGAAGGGAGCAACAAACAAACAAACAAACTAGTATTGGACATGCCCACTTCTAATGTAACAGTGAAGATCTGCGGCCGCCACTCTGCACTTGTTTAGCAATAACATGCATATTGCTGATAAGACGTATTGGCTTTAATATTTAGTGCCGAAACACCTCAGGGTGACTCTGAGTGACAAAGTTGCCTTTTGTTCTCTTACGATGAGTATGAAGAACAAATAGCCTTCAGTAGCAGGTATACCTGGCTAGGTCAGTCACATTGACTGGGAGTAACGATAAAACCTCCTTCATTTGGTTCTGCCTCCGCTCCTGGATCTGCTCAGCCCAGATGATTGCAACAGTAGATAGCACTGTACAAATTAAAATAGAACTACATAAAAAGTGTCTATTATGGTACCTAAAATTAAGCAATCACCTAAAAAGATTTTGCTATTATATTCTTGTTTTTAATCATAATTGTTAAACTTTTTAGAGTGGTCTTGAATTGTTTTTTAATAATGTACATGCATAAAAACAGAATGCAAACGTTTGTTATATTTAAGAATAAGAAAAATGGCAAGATGGGGAAGGAGAAGCGGTAATAAAAATCAATTTTATATAACACAGTGTGATCACTGGCCATCTGTGTAACTTGCTCAAGATATTAGTGACTATTTTTTAGTTATACTTTGAAACCCGAGGTGGATTATCAAAACCGATATTCCCGTCAGCTCACACGACTTGCCTGTGCATCCTCAGGTGGAAGTCGGATTCCTCTTCTGGTATTTGTTGGCTTTGTATCACTTGGCTTCCTTGTCAAATTCAATGTTGGCTGCATGAACGCAGCAGAAATTTGTTTCTTCTGGCAAAAGGAAGCTGCAGAAGAGGCCTGGGGGCCTTGTTTATAGAGGAACTGGCACTAGTGAGCAAGCTTGACCTTTCAGCTCTCAAGCCATGAAACCATAGGGGAACCACAGAAGAAATGAGTATTCTCACACTTAAAGCCTGTGTTCAGATACATCAGAGAACACATTAATATTAATACTCTGCTACTCCTTTTTCTCTGCCTGAGTAAATGTGCCAGTTATTATATTAAACTAGCTTTTAAAATGGGTAATTTATTTCAAATGTAAAGACAGTTTTGCACATAAATATATGCCATATCAACAGTATCAAAATTATTGATCATTTATGTTTTTACCATGCTATGATATAGATAATTCTCGGAATAAATGAGTCACCTATCAGCAACATATTAATTTTATCTAAAGAGGCTTTACATTTCTAGTAGTGTATATAGCATTTACCAACCTATATAAAACAATTAAAAACATAAGTGAATAAATGAAAACCTGCTGCAGACTTTATCCCAATATCCCAATTTTCAGATTGAGTCTGTCTTCTTTTTATGGATACATTTTTATTTTTTACATGTTTCAGCTTAGTCTGTTTTGTGCTTTTAGATTTTTTCATTTACCTCTTTTCAGAGATTCTCTGTGTGTGTATGTGTGTGTGTTGTATGCATATTTGTTTGTGCACCATATTTACCTATGGAGAAGAAAGTGTTCAGTAGCCTGAACTGGACTAATAAGGAGTAGTAATGTGCTGGATAGGTATTTGGTCTGAGTCCCGGTTCTCTGCAAGAGTAGCAAATGCTCTTTACCACTCAGTCTTTACCACTCCCCCATGTCCCATAGCTTCTCTAAGGCTTTGATTCACACTTGTCTTTTCCTTAGAAAAAGAATACACACACACATACATACATACATACACACAAATGTCACATACATGTACATACACTACACTCACATAAGCACATGGACCTCACACACAGATGTCTTTCATACACATATACACAAATGTCCACAGAAGCAAGCCCATCTCTCGCACACACACCAAAATAACACAACTGCTTCTTAGAACTTGGTACAGTCTTAGTGTTTGCAGACTATGTCACCTAAGTTGCAGCAAAGAGGCATGTGCTCAAGACATGTGACTTTCCTGTCCCTTCAGTTCTTTTGTTGTTAGACACAAGATGAGGAGAAGGATGAAGGTGGCGACGGTGAAGGGAATGGTGATAATGTCGCGAGGTCTGACAGGAGAATCCGTTTCAACTCAAAATCTAAGCATATAAAAGCTTCATTGTAAAAAGTCAGAAACTGTTGCCAGTATATAGAAGTCAAATGACTGATGCTTTATAAAAATAGCTATGACAGTTCTCTCTAGTATTTTATTTAGAATATTTACTACTATATGTGTGAAATTAACAAATTAGCAAAATTTTGGTTATAGGATATTGTTGACTAAGTTTTCTGTCCTGCCCGGTTCCCGTAGTCGTTAAGTCCCAAAGAAATCATAAAGAGGTCTACATTAACAATAAACTGATTGGTCCATTAGCTTAGGCTTCTTATTAACTCTTATAACTTATATAATCCATTATTAGCCCATTATTCTTATCTGGTCAGCTCACTTAAGCTTATTTTTGTCACAGTAACCTGTAGATCTCCAAAGATGTAGATGGCTTCTCACAAGATTATTAAACACAGGAAGGAAAGCATCTATAACTATTATCACAGTTCCTGCTACATTCTACTAATAAAACCAATTGTTTTCTTCTTTAATATACCTGAGTTTGATTGGCTTCCTCTTTTTAGTAGATATTAAGATGGCAATGACCCTGGCATCAAGATGGTGTGAACACAGAGGAAGACTTGCTCATATTGACTACTCCTAACAGGGAATGTTCACAAACAAGACATTACTTCACAATCTTGAGAAAACAGACTGAGATAAAAATGAGAAATTAACTTACTTGCTCATCATAGTTAAGAGCTAAATCCTGAACTGAGCTCCAGCTCCACTAATTCCATTTGCGAGGGGCATTGTTACACTGGTGTGTCAAAGAGGCCATTTTCAATGTCAATTTGCACATAACTACTTCCTTATGTCCTTTCCTTTAATTTGAAGTTATTTTATCTCTTTATAATAACTTAAAGATAGTCCTCATTCTATTTAGATTTTGTCAGTTGTATAGTTTGATATTCAGTAACTGCACATTTTCATATCTGCGTGCATGAATTCCCTGTATAATGAAGTATAAACTTTTGTCATAACAGATAACAAGTTCCTAAAAATATAAAAAAAAATGTACTGACCTTAATGGTTATTGCAAATATGTATGCATCACTATGTAATCTTTAGCACCCACCAAACAGTTTAATTTTTTCTAAATATTACATCTAAATACATAAATTCATCTGAATAATGTATGTATCCAAGAAAGACTCTCCTAGTATGTAAAAGATTCCATTTGTATTTTATCCACATTGTGAAGACCCCTTTTCCACATTACAAATAAATCTCTCAGATAACTTCTTACTTAACTTAATCAAAAGCCTTTATACAGTTAGAACTAATTCTGATAACTAATAACTAAATTGTGCCATATAAATCACCCACACACACCTACACATACACAGGCTGACACATAAACAAAAAATTTTCAAAATGTGTGTATATCATAAAAATTGTTATCACCTTAAGAATATAATCAATTGTCACTAATTATGTTCACAATAGAAATATCAATCATTGTGCTTTCACCACTCTGTTTTTGAATATTTTTAGTATCCTAAGCAGGAATTTTGTAGTGGTTAAGGGATACACTTGCCGACTCTCCATCACCTCCTTAGAAATCTATTGCTTACGAAGAATATATTTGCAGTGTCTAATAAATTTGCCTAGTCTAGATACCTCATGTATGTGGAATCATAGAATATTTACCACTTTTTTTGTTTTTGTTTTTTGTTCTGTTTTTCAAGACAGGGTTTCTCTGTGGCTTTGGAGCCTGTCCTGGAACTAGCTCTGTAGACCAGGCTGGTCTTGAACTCACAGAGATCCGCCTGCCTCTGCCTCCCGAGTGCTGGGATTAAAGGAGTGCGCAACCATCGCCCGGCAATATTTACCACTTTATATCTTTATTTAATGGAAAATAATGTCTTCAAGATTCACTTTCTGTTTAAAATTAATTCCTTGCTATGACTGAATATTATTTAAATTTGTGTATGTTCAAGTTATGTGTAATATTTTTCGGTTCTTCATGTGTAGAGGAAAACAGTTTTCAGTGGGCACATGGTGAGCAAGCCTCAAAGAGCATTGGCATCTAAAACTATTTCGAATCTTGCAAGTTATATCTAAATGGAATTATGGGAATTGTCAGATCATGTAGTGATTCCTTGGCTAACTTTCAAAGAAGATGAAATGCTTCACATTCTCATAGTTATATGCAGGATTCCAATTTCTCTTCACAGACTCTTTTTCCTTTGTCTCTTAGATTAACGCCTTCCTATTGGAGCACAGCATGGACTTGTATTAGCTTTAGATTTGTGTTTCACTGTAACTAACATTTGAGTATGTTTTATGTATTCTGTTTATCTTTGTTGGAAAATATCTACTCAAGTTTTCTCCTCGTGTATTCCTTGCAGTATTTTTTTAAGGTTGAATTTGTGGTATTGATACTTCTATATTCTCTCTGTTTAAAAAATCATAGAGGGATTTACATAGTGGTAGAATGAGTGACTGACATGTATGAGGTCCTAGGTTTGACATACAGCATTGGTGTATAGTAGAGTTGCAATATTTTCTTGTATTTTGTAGATTGTCTTCTCACATTATTGATGTACATTGAAACTCAATGTTTTATAATTTGGATACATTCAAGGTCTTAATATCTTCTGTTTGGAAAATTCAATATCAACATGACTATTCTGCTGTCTTTCCATAGGAAAGACATAATAACATAAAAAGTGATTTGATATTTTTACTTTTATGCAACACTTCTACACAAATTCAAATTTAAAAAAAAAAATCTAAATTGTGTCAAGAAGTATTTGCATGCTTCCATCCATCTTGACCATACAGGACTGGTTTTTATTGCTCTGATTGTATTTTCTTGGTGTTTGAAGTCAGAACTCAGAGACAGCTGGACAATGTCACCAAGTACTTATTTCAATTTGTTATAGAAGGTTAAAATTTACTAAGAAAATTAAGAAATTAATATATAGTAAGGCCATGAAACAAGGTTCAAACTCCATTATTTCTGACTAGGGTTACACATAATACAAGGCAAATAATGTGTTTTAAATAAAAACATTGTTTTTACATGAAATTCTGATACTCTTAAATCCCAGCATTCCACAAAGTTTCTCAGGGTTATCATTGTTTACTTAGTATCCCCACTGCTTCTAACTGCCACTCTGCATTCCCCAAATCCCAGACAGCGTTTATGTAAGCACTTGGGTAGGGTTTGTTTATGGGAATTCATCAGCATGAAAGCATTAAGTGAATTTAGTCACAAAGTGACAGGTGCGAGTTTGGAAATATGGATAATTCAAAGATGGTACAATATTTTTAGTGAAAACTTTCTTCACTGTAATATAAACAAAAAATCCTCTTTGAGAAAATACTAAAAACTGCCAGAAATGTACGAGTCTGGAACAATGAGAGCTGCTATTCTTGCTGAGGAGAAAATAAAGACCTAAGTGAAGAGAGAGATGTATCACCTTCCTGTTCTGGAAAACTCAAAACAAAAATTCACAGGAATTAACAGAACTTAAAATTAATATAGAGTCTCAAGGAATTGTAGGGCAACTGGAACAATTTCAAAACAAGCTAGAAAACTTTTACTTTCTGACATAGGAGAAGGCATAATTAAATACTTAATGTTTGTATCAAAATAGACGAACAAATGAAAGGAGAAACCTTGAGACAACAGAACCTAAGCTGATTTGTTTTTAACAAAGCTCCCAGATCAATTCAGTAGAAAATAGTGTTGTCAAGAAATGTCCTTGCGCAATTAATTAGATGCACATATAAACTTAGATCCATACCTTGCACTGTGTGCAAAAATGATCAAAACATATATTTCAGACAAACAGATAAAACCAAAGGTAGGAACTTGCCGATCGGCAACAAAAGACAGGGTCCGTGCAGCCTTGGGTTCGGAAAAGCATTCCGAGATGGCAACAAAGCACAACTAGTTGTGTTTTTTTTTTTTTTATTGAGAAAATGAGGGAAAAAAAAACAAGTTTCCACCTCCTCCCAGCCTCCCATTTCCCTCCCCCTCCTCCCACCCTTCTCCCCCTCCTCCCACTCTTCTCCCCCTCCCCCCACTCCTTTCCCCCTCCCTCTCCAGTCCAAAGAGCAGTCAGGGTTCCCTGCCCTGTGGTAAGTCCTAGGTCCTCCCCGCTCCGTCCATATCTAGGAAGGTGAACATCCAAACTGGCTAGGCTCCCACAAAGTCAGCACATTGCATAGGATCAAAACTATTGTTGACCAAATACACAAGAGACAAGTCAGGGGAGAGGTGCTTAATTCAACTCACAGAGTCAACAGATTAAGTCACAGTTACTTGTCTGTGGTACCAGTGAGAGATGGAACCATATGGTGGTGAGGTCTTTTGTTGGAAGAGTCTCTTCATGGATGGAGCACCAGAAAAGGAAATGCTGACACACAGGTGGCTTTTTCCTGTGTGTGTGTGTGGGTGGGTGGGTGTATCCATGTGTATGTATGTCTATATGTGTGTTTGTATACATGTGCTGTGTGCACATATGTACACAAGTTAATGCCTCATGTATTTCTCTATCAGTATGTGTCTTATTTTTGAAAGTCTCTCACTTGACCCAGAGCTCTGTCATTGGCTAGAATTGCTGGCAGTAAATTCTGGGGCCTCCTGTTGTTGCTACCACCATAGTTCTACAGACGACACCATTTTGCCCAACTTCTACCTGATTGTTGAACATCTGAACGCAGGTCCTTATGCTTGTCTAGATGATACTTTGCCAGCTCTAACATCCTTCTCTCTTGCTCTTCCCAGACCAGTTTTTCTGGAAGCCCAAGAAGTAACCAAACTAGAATGGATCTTCCCCAGTCAAAGAATTCTGCCTTGAAGTATCCTCACACACCCCTACATGATCTTTAGTCCAGTCAGGTAAACAGTAAAGATTAACTGAAACAACCATAAAAGAAAAAAATTATTTTACATGGACTTAATAAAAAACAGCTTCTGTCTTTGACAGTCCAAGAGAGGGACTCTATTACTTAGTCTCTTCATGATGTGACATCTCACAGAAATACACATACATCAATCATTGCCCTCTAAACATGTCATTTTAAACAGATAGATTACCAAACTGTACTTCTTAAACACTTGCAGCATATTTTCATTTAAACATATTTAGAGGAACATATTTATCAAAGTATATATTTTAAGCATAAATACTTAAATAGGTCAAGTATGCATGTTTGAAAAGTCTATAACTTAAGGTACATTTTAAATGGAATAAACCAATGATGAGAATAATAAGAACAATATTTTACAACTTAGAAAGCTAAAACCCAGTTGATGTATTTGTATTTAACAGTGGTGAAATGCAGAACTGTGTTTAGAAGGCAAGATTAAAGACAGATTTCATGGAGAGGAAAGATTTGAGCAGAGATTGCTGCTGAGGAGACTGATAAAGACCAAGGTCATCTTCCAGAGTGGCAAATCCCCAACTTAGAGAGACATGGGCAAGGAAGATTTCATCATATTACAGGAAGCAGGAGGCCAATGCTGATGGAGCAGGGCTTAGGAAGAGAAAATACGGGGAGGAAACCAGATCACAGTTGTAGTTGGTAATTTGTCGTGCATATTTATGGTGTTTTATTTAGATGTTTTGTGTGTGTGTGTGTGTGTGTGTGTGTGTGTGTGTGTGTGTGTAAGAGAGAGAGAGAGACAGAGAGAGACAGAAAGAGAGGGGAGTGGGGACTACAAACAGAAAAGCACTGTGAATCCTACTTGGGTGTTTAAGGTGACTGTGGCCAGGTGTTGTGAATTGACAGGCATTAGAATCCAATGGTCCCAAAGCAGACTTGAGCATAGTAACAGTGAGTAAAACATAATTAGGTGTGGGGCAGTTTGGAAGCAGATTTCATAAGTTATGCTAATAGATCGGATGGGAAATGTTAATAAGGTCAAAGGTTATTGCAATGTTTTCAGATGAGTAAGTAATGAGTAAAAGTGTCATATTTAAAAATGAGAACAGTCGTTTAGAGTTGGGAAATCAAGAGATTGGCTTTATTCTTGTATGGCTTTAAATAATCACTCAATATCCAGGTGGAGATGCTGAATATGCTGTATGAAATGAAATTGGGATCTGGGGAAAGAACAGAGCTAGAGAAGCAATCCAAGAACCAACTGCAAATGGAAATATCTAGAGTCATGGAATAAGACCAGTTCTAGTAGATAACAAATGTTTAGAAAAGGTTAAACAGTGACTCTTTAAATATATTCCAATCACACACATACCCACCCTCTCAGTATTCAAGGCAGCATTTCTCAACCTGTGGGTCACTATCCCCAAAAACCATTGGAAAACACAGATATTACAATTTATAACATTTGCTACAATTACAGTTTTGATGTAGAAGTGAAAATAATTTTATAGTTGGGAGTCATGACAACATTGAGGAACTATAATAAATGGTCACAGCATTAGGAAAGTTGTAGTAAGAGGTTGCTTATTTGTTTCCAGATGCTCAGCCCCAAAGTAATCACACAGAAACCATATTATTTGCAATACCGTTTACTACTCTTTATAACTTTCTATATTTTTCCCAAGCCTATGTATACATATATATATATGTATACACACACAACACTATATATATATATATATATATATATATATATATATATACTGTAACCCATTTAGAGGTCTTCTTCTGAATCTGTCTTTATTGTGTACCTTTAATTATTTTCTTACCAGGACCACTTCTTAAAATTCTAAGTCATGGCATGACTAGGGAAAAGGCTGCTTTGCCTCTTGGCTCCACACAGTCCAACATGTTGGGGCAGAGGTCTGTTTAGCTCGAGCTATGCTCACAGCCCCAGTTTTCAGGTACACGGTGGGTCTATATTGCCATTTAGCAAGTTGTAGCACTCTGCTCACAAACACCATTTAAATGTGTGGCCTCCTGAAAGAGCCAGAGTTCATGTTGGCTGCACAATCCAGGCAGCCGCCATTTCAAAACCACATGGCTTTTTTCTGCTACCACTGAATCATGAAAATTTCTCTTAAGGGAGCTGCAGCATGCCACCATTCCAAAAACTAAGAAATAAAAAAATGCGGCTAAACTTTGTTTTTCTGTGTCTAGAATTCCTTTTCAAGCTTTCTCAGGTTTTTTGTGCATGTAGTCAGCCCCATGGAGGATGACAATTTATAGTAAGAGGCTGCTCAGCCATGAAATAATCACACAGTAACTCTATTATTTGCAGTACTGTTTGACTAATAGCTTAAGCATATTTCTGGCTAACTCAGATCTTAAATTAACCCACTACCATTCATCTGTGTATTGCAATGAGACTGTGGCTTACTGGGTAATGTTCTGGCGTCTGTCTCTAGCATCTGTCTCCTATGGGCCTACATGGCTTCTCTCTGACTCCACCTTCTTTGTCCCAGCATTCAGTTTAATTTTCCCCACCTAACTCTACTCTGCCATATCAGGCCAAGCCAGTTTTCTTTATTCATTAATGGTAATCACAGAATACAGAGGGAAATCCCACATCAGCAAATTGAGAAACACTGAAAGTGTTCCTTGTCTGAACAGCCAGCCGTGAATAAAGAGCATCGAGAAATGCTCTCAGAAGTCAAACAACAACAACATTCCTACTTCTACATGAAAGATATAACCCTATGAGTTACTGGCCAAAAGGGCTTCAGAAGCTAATAAGATATATATAGGCTATTGCCATTTTTCTCAGTTGTCCAACAGAACTAGATTGTTAGATCCGGGCCAGCATTCATGATGCCAAAGGGTGCTGTGAAGACTGCAGATACAGAAAAGTAAACTATAGTCTTAGCAGGTATAGACACTGCATGCATATGTACCAACTGCCATGCAAGATGTGGTCGATATTGGAATAGGGGCAACCAACCTTACTCTGTAACTCTACTGAGGACTGTACTAGAGAATTCATACTGTAGCCCTGGTCAAATGTCCATCGTTCTGGGGATTTTAAGGGAAGATATGCTATAGTTGTTCTGCTAATATTATATATATTATCATATAATATATGGTATTAAAATGCCTCAGAAATATTTATGTCTATCCCTATAGATCAGTCCATATTTCCATGTTGGTCAGGGCAGCTGAAAAAAATGTGTCTTCAATACTAAATGTGACATTTATACTTTGACCAAGAAACATCATGAAGATAGGAAAGAAACAATGTTAGAATCTAGCATGGAAAGGCATATCATGAAATGCTGCATTCTGGGTACAATATGGACATTGAAATCATGAGCCCACATGATGGCAGAGATTTCTGTCCTGCCAAGTTTCACAGGGTATAACCATTGTCCCACAGCACCCACAGAAATTCTGGCTTACACAATCCCCATACAAGTTCAGTCCTTCTACATTCAACAAGGATAGGGGAGGAAGCAACAAGGTCCCTCTCCCGAGTAGCTTGGCAGCCCCTTTATTGCTGGCAGAGTGATTTTCCTCAGTGGTATAGCCACTAGTAAATTACCTAACATCTCCAGGAAATAGTAATTTATGCATGGTCATGGAAGCAACCCTAATTACACTCAGTGGGACACACACAGTAGGAGAGGAACTAGCTGGCAAGTAAAAAATGTCCAACAGAAAAACTATGAAATATCACAGAAAGGCATAAGAATCAAATGGGCTAAGAGTCTGCTGGAGGGTAGTGCCTATGGAGGTGGACTATGTCTTGCCTGTGCCCTCTCCTCCCTAGTTACACAGAAGAAAATAAATTTCTTCCTCCATGTGTACCCACTCATAATGCTTCATCTTAACACTGACCGAGAAATACTGGACATAGTAAACCATGGCCTAAATCCTCTGAAATTGTAATCCAAAACAAATATCCCTTTTAATTTGCTTATCCCAGGTTTTCAGTCACAGCAATAAAAAGTGATTATAATACTGTTAAGACTTTTATGGAGGTGTTGGTAGGGGAGGATGTGTATGAGTGTTGTACAAATATTTCATTGCTTTTATATGATAGACTAACCAACTTAAGCATCCAGAGATTTTATAATTCATTGGGGGTTCTCACACCAGGCCCTTGTGGACTCCAAGGAGTAGCTGTTTAAGAGGAACATCTTCTCTTACTATGTCTGTTATTTACAGGGCTCCATGCTGCTCCATCCTTTTACGGCAGTGGAGCCATAAATTTGAAGTGTTGATTGGACAGGTCATGGAACGTAGCCATCTAACCCGGATCTATTTGTAACTTAATCTATGGACTCAAACCATGTGATTTCCCTGTTTGGACTTCAGTCTCATCTATAAATTAAAGCAATGGAGTTTGTTGACTGAGCAGGAGGAATAGAAGAAGAAAAACTTAAAATTAGCACTAAAGCTTTGAGATTTGTTGGCTGCATGACAGGAAAGTGAGTTAGAAGAGATTTAAGGACATTGAGCATGACCTGTGCCTTCTGTAATGACCAGAAAACCTTCTGCAGCTGTTGCTGCCCAGTACTAGTTTTTCCTTTCCTGCCTCTTTGTCATTTAAATTTATTGTTCTATAACATTCCAAGGATATGCTAGTTTCGAAGACCAGAAACTCTCTAAAACCAGCTGCAGCAGAAGGAGGCTTGGGAGTTGTGTAGAGTTTTGCACAACATAGGGCATAAAATCCTGTCAGTTCTCCAAGGGGAAGAACAAACCAGGACGTGCAAGACAAAACAAGGGCTCCCATTCTTTCTTGTTACTAGCCTGTCATGATTTAGTCAACCAGCGATCTCGAGTCTTTGCAATGTGTAACACCCAAAACCAGTTTCTGCAGATCATTAATCTACCTTCTATATCTCTAAACTTCGAATTCCTAAGTGAACTTCATTCACACACTCAACATAGACTTGTAGAGAGTTATCTCAACCACCCATCCCTGTTCTAATTACCTGGGATCAGGGAACCCAAAGTTTTATTTTAAAATTAAATAATCGCTGCTTTATGTTGGGATCTCTTGTAATAATTTATAAAATAAGAATGACTCAAAATTTAGAAGAGTCTAACAAAAATTTAAAATAAAAATTATGAATTATCATATTTATTTTACATTATTGTGATCCAGACTCACACACACACACACACACACACACACACACACACACTCAATTTATGATATGTTATTGTATTATAAGAAGTGTAAAAATACATTAACCTATATTTTTTTTCTAAAATATTACAACATTGATGCCTTAAAATATTTTCATTTGAGGACTTTTATTAACTTTTTCACATATTATTAGTACCACTTATTACATAAAGTAAAACCACAGAGAAATGCTCAGAGACATAGTTATCTTAACACTATTACAGTATTTTACTTATTCTTAGCATTTCAACAAGCACTAATCATTCATTCATTCAAAAATTGAGTAAGCATCTATTATTTGTGAGGAACAATTTCAAATATTCTGAATATTTAAAAACAAGTAAGTTATTGCCCTTATATTCTAGAATTTCCAGACTTAAATAAAGATAAAGTAGGACCTTTACAAAAAGTACATATGCCAGAAATTCAGATAGACAACAAGCTATCACAGACCATCAGTAAAATTATGTAAGGGCATAAGGAAGGGAATTTTTTTTTTCCTGGAATGGTGCTACCTGACATACCAGCAATTCTTTCTGAAAAATTCTCGAGCCACCATAAGTTGTCTATTGTACTTATCCCTTTCCAAGTGATTCCCCAACTTTTAGTAATTATAGTCATAAAAGCTAGCCAATACTAGCAATCAATAAATACCAAGCAATGTTCAAATTTTATATATATTTACATATCTACAAACATGCTTAATCTTTAAAAAGTGCACTGTCATGTAAATGAAAGAGTTCTGTAGAATAAACTGAAGTAAACAAGGTCATACTCCTTATTATATAGACACTAACTGAAAAGACCTAGAGCAACATGAGGCAGCTGACATGAATACCAAACTGACAGAAATACTGATATTAGCAGTCACACAGGCTTCTCCCCCAGTTGTCTGTCCAGTATGTAACTTGGCTTCCTGGTTTTCTGTAAAGGCTGTAATCATCTTAAATAGAGCTTTCTTCACCTTAAGTCTTTCAATACCACCACCACTCCACCTCTACCTAACCACACAAAACTTAAGTAGGTCTTTGTCACCTTTCTTTTGACCTTTTATTCCATCCCTCTTCCCTGAAACCATCCTGACTCTAAACGAGCTTTTCATCCTTTGCTTTGGATGTCCCTGGTACTGTCTGTCTTTGCTTAGCTCTACTGTTTCTTGGATAAAATAGATTGTTGGGTTTTTTTTTTCTACAACAGTGCAGTGTTATTAAGAAATACTCCCAAGTTGGTTATGTTTAAGATATCCAGAACTTTGTCATTAAAATACTTGAATGTAAAATACGAATAGTCAGCTTTGGGCAATGATTGGCTACATGCATTGCTTTCAGATAGAACCTGCGTAACACTTCTAATATTTAATTTTCATTTTGTCAGGATAGTCTTAATTTATACATTCCCTGCAAGAAATACAAAAATTAATCAGTAGAATGCTGTGAAGGTCAGCCTTTGCATACCTTTCAAAGTTTCATGGTAGTGTCTACAAAACATATATGTAATTAGTTTAAAGATAAGCATCAGTGAAAATATTTTTATTTATTATTCTTAGAGATGTGACACTGGCTTCTATATCCTTAGTGTGTGATAAAATAATATTTGGAAACAGAAGAGCTGTGCTAGGCACACACTTTTTAGAAATTTCTTTGTCCTTTCCTCATGTTGCTCTGGACATTTTATTCCCTAAGTTATCAGATTTATCCTATCTTTACCATCTTTTGAAGTCAGGCAAAACAAAATACTACTACAGGTTTTAGAAGCAGGGCTAAAATATACTTTCCCACCCCAGAAGCTAAATAAATAAATCCAGTATTTTTAGCATATTTTATTCCTACGTGATTATTTCAAATCATGTCAGTGAATCTTGAGACTTTCAGAAAAAAAAATCTTTTAATGAAAAAGAATACTTGCAATGTCTATGGTTTCTTCCTTAAGTATTCTGAAGGGAAAAAAAAGTCTTACATGACTGAATATTTTAGTTAAAATGAGCTTTGTTTATGAAATGTTCCAGCTAATCAGCAGATACTTTGCCTACTGGCTTCTCTTTTTCTTCATTTCATATTTTGAATATTATATGAAACTCTTCGGTTACATATTTCATATGTTCCTATAAACAAACTTTAACTGATTATTAAAACTAAATACCTTTATCCAGACTGAAAGGAAGACAGGGAACAGCCCTACTATTCTAATGGATACAACTTTCTTCTCTGGGGAAGGAGGTAGCCCTCATTAGTGAGGAACTCTGGGAAAGATGAAGATAAATAATTAGATGGCTGGAAGTCGGGCTTAACAGCTGCTACAAGGGAACAAGCTACAGGAACTGCAGGCATGCAGGTTTCTAGTCCATTTCAATTCTTGCAAAATGCCTGGCTCCTGTGTTCTTTATTCAGGGGGCTCATACCTGGAGGAGAAGTTCTTTTGGCTACATTTTTTGTGGAGTATCTGTAGGAAATAAGTTGAGAAACTTGACAGGAACAGCTTGAGGTATTTGATGAATAATAGAGAATTTCTAGCATTCAAGTGTCCGACTAGAACAGAATGAGAAGTATTGGGAACTTGGATTCAAATTAATATGCCGTTCTAACCCACTAGAGAGTGGAGCTCATTCTAAAGAACTGTAGACAGATCACAAGAGGACAGAGCTTAAGTTAGGTTTCCTTGGGCTTATCTGGACTGCTTTCCTGGTTTGCTGTTGTTTCATAGCAAGTAGCAATTTATAGATGGAAACTGAATCTGCACAAAAGCATCCACGTCTTTAGGCTTTAAAGCTGTGCCCTGTATCTTCCATGGCTTTGAGGTACTGTTGACTTTTCTTCTCAAGAGTAACAGGGGCTTAGGTGTCATGACTGTTATTTCATTTCACATTGACCTAAAAATTTACAAGGAATAACTTTTATTGGCAACCCTGTGATCACATAGAAAAGGCTTTTTTAAAAAATATACATATTTTCTGTTCTCTTCATATACATATATGTGTGTACATGTATTTATATATACACATATATATGAATGCATATGCATTAGAGATCTATCTATCTACATATGTGTGTGCATGCGTGTGTATGGTTGACTCACGTTACTCTCTTGCAATGCTCTGTTTGTACTTCTTAGGCACTTAAAGAATTTTTAAAATCCGGGACAGACCAAAGGAATGAGAAAGTTGATCAGAATGAATAAAGGAGAAGTTAGTTTAGGATGACTTTACTGAAATTTAATTCCCTCATTAATTAAAGGAGACAGGTTGACTAGATGTACTGTGAAATATATTTCAGCTAAAACAGGCTGTGTGTCTGAATTGCTTCCTATGAATAAAGTTTTCTTTTAATCTTCAATTGACTTTTTTCATTTAAATCGTATGTTTTACTACTTTTTTGTAGCAGTATAGATTATGTTTCCAGAGTCATCCCCCTGGGGTCGGTATGTGTTGGCAAAGAAAACAGATTTAATGAAATTCAGAACATGAAGTGCAGTATTATTTACTATTCTATTCTTTGTGGGCAAGGGAGGAATCTTTTAGCTTAAGATTTTCAGAGCTCTTTGTGGGTAAATTCAGCACACACTTTTCAGTTTTAATTTTACGTCTAGTCAGAGCAATTTTCAACATTGCCTTCCCCTCCTTCCTTTAAAGAAAGGGCTCCACATAATTCCCTCTTTTCTTTCACTGTCTTGTGAGTCTGTCTCTCCACCATCCTCACTGAGCTCTATCCCATGCTCACCATCCTCACCGAGCTCTATCCCATGCTCAGCATCATCACTGATCTTCCGTCCCAACTCCTCTCCTTTTCTCCTTCACCTATGCCGATAGTCTTATCTGCACCCATTGCCTTATTGTTATATTCGCTAGTTTCTCTTATCAAAACTCTTTGAATCCCACTTTTAAGTGACTGAAAAGTGTATCCACATTGTGTATTGTTCATGATTTTCTTGAATCTTCAAATAATGCCTTAATATCAAAGCTGCACAGTATCTACCCTCCACACAGCTTACCCTCCATCTAGTGCTTCTCTATCAATGATACCCAACCATTAACCACAGGCATCAAACCCACCAGCTTCTTCTACTCAATACTGAAGCAAACTCCATGTACAGATTTCCTTCAGAAACACACATCACACTTTTCATGATTTTATTTTTTTTTATATCTACCATCACCATCACTTTTAAACAAAACTTTTGGGCTGGGGAAATGATTCAGTTCTCTGGCTTCCACAGATGACTACACCTGAACATTGAGGTGCATGTACTACACCATCAAACACACCACATACATACCCCACAAATGCTGTGGGACAATGCTCTGTACCCTGTCACTTGTATTATTTTCAATAAAAGGCTAATTGGCTAGTAGCTAGGCAGGAAGTATAGGCAGGATGACCAGACAGAAAGTAAAGGCAGGGCAATGAAAATAAGAGAATTCTGCAAAGAGAGAATTAGTCTTCAGTCCTCACCCAGACAGAGAAGAAGCCAGGCACAGAGCAAGCAAGATGTGACTGCCTCACCAATAAAGGTACCAAGGCATGTGGCTAACACAGACAAGATTTATGAGCTAATATAAAGTATAAAAGTTAATAAGAAACCTGAGCTACTATGCCAATCAGTTTATGATTAATGTAGGCGTCTGTGTATTTTTTTAGGACTGAATGGCTGCAGGGACTGGGTGGGACAGAAAACTCAGTCAACACACATACACCACACCACATACTGCTGTTTAAAGATACATATCTAATCCTATTACTCCATATGACCATGAATGTTAGTTCTGTGGGAGGTCCTTCTGTCTATGTGCTGCTCTTATTGGTTAATGAATAAAGAAACTGGCTTGACCTATAGCATGGGAGAAGAAAGGTTGAGTCAGAGAGAAGCCATGGAGCCACTGGAGATAGACACTGGGAACTTTACCCCAGTAAGCCACAGCCACGTGGTTATATACAGGTTAATAGAAATGGGCTAAATTAGAAAAATACAAGATCTCCTGAGTAAATTGAGAACATGGAGATCTTGGGAGAAGGTTGAAAGGGAAAGGAGAGGCAGGCAGGGGAGCAGAGAAAACTGTAGAGCTCAATTAAAAAAAGAAAAAAAAAGAAAAAAATAATATAAAAGTTAGCCAATAGGAAGCTAAAGGTAACGGACCAAGCAGTGATTTAATTAATACATTTTCTGCGTGATTATTTCGGGGCTGAGCAGCCAGGAATCAGCAAGCAGCCTCCTCCCAACATGTTAGGATTAATCGATGTTTTTTTAAAGAACTCAGAAGTGCCTCCTTACTTGACACCTGTTTTCTGACTCTCGTCTGTCACTTCACACACTAAATGTAATGTTACTGCGATACAATGTTTTCTCAGCTTCCCAATATGGTTCTCTTTACTTTTTTTTTTTTTAGCTTATGTCTGCGTATAAACATACTTCCCTCCTTGTCAACTCTTAACTTCTAACCAAAGTCAAAAGTCTCCCAATAAATTCTCGTGATTTCTACATATAGTCTTTTCCAAATCTTTTTACAAATATTAATATCCTGAATTCTTACAAACACCTCATTAGTCTTGCTGGCAGAAGTATTTTCTGAGTGCGCATTTCTAGGAACCATCCAAGATTAGAAAAGCAATCACAAACAAAGCCAACACTTGACTGTATACCACAGAGCCAATGACCATGTGATGTGTTGAAAAGTCATTTTCTCTCTTTCTCCCAGCAAACCTTAACTCAAAATAAGTTTGGTTCTCCAGATATTCCTTCCCCAACTTGTCCCCTTTCCAACTACCAACATCACACCATTGTCGTTACTTTATTTCTACCTTCTTTGCCAAACTGTATAGAGATCACAGACTGCAATCACATTTATTGAAGCAATGGATGAGTAAATTATTGATGAATTAAGGAAGGAAGGGAGAGAAGATAAGCAAATTATTACTATTCTTTAGCACTTGGCAAAATATATTTTTGAGACTGTAGGCAAACGCTTTATCTGTGTTTCCAGGATGGCTTTTTCATAATTTGTGAAATGAGATTTATATAGGGATGGCCTCTTATAAAGAGGCAATTCATAATCCTTTGTGTACTTCACAAGTCAACACATTCTTTTCCTCAGTCCCAGTGAGTGAGAACCAGCCTCCCAGACTCCCACTGCTTCCTCTGCAAAGCACCTGGCTCTACCAGAGAGTACTGGGCAGTGTCTGTCTGAGGCAGAAGAATTCCTTTCAACAGCAGCTGCAGCAGCTGCAGCAGGAAGCCTGCTCTTTCTGTTTCTTTGTTTGCATTTCTTTTGGGGCTCCTGCATGCCCATGCTTGAACTCCGTTTACCACAGAGTGCAATTTCTCATAAACTATATTTAAAAAACATGTTTGTTTCCCTGAGCTGGCTCACAAATACATATTTAGTTTATAAGAATGCCAAGGAGGTTCAGATGAAATAACCAAAAGTCTCTTAAATGAAGAATTTCTATTCCTCGGTTAACTTTTTGTATTCTCAATGATCATTTTAAGTAGTATTTTCCTGTCCAAAGTCAATGCTTTCATTTCAACAATAGACTGAAAACATTCTTACTATGAGTTGGAGATTTGTTTATATTGCTCCTCAAAGAATGTCCATAAATTAAAGACAGGGAGAGAATGTGAAAACAAACTGGAATTCACAGAAGGATACTCTCAGCTTGAAGGGTAATCCTAGCACAGATTACAGAAAACACACAGGCTAGAACAAAATAATATCTTTGTGACTTTAGTTAAGTTGTTTAGCTTTTGATATGTTTATTATTTTTCTAATAGAATGTCTGAATAACTCAAAAGTCATTACATGTTTTAAGCAAGTGTAAATGAACAAGGGACAGATAAGTAGCTATAACTTTCAACAAAATATTTTTCACATAATTGCAATGAAAACTTCTTAAAGATTTTTTATTTTTATTTTATATGTGTGAATGTTTTGCCTGCATTCATGCATATACATCATGTGCCCATGGAGGCCAGAAGAGAGTATTAGATACCCTGGAAATGGTGTTATGGATAGTACCGGGAAGTGAACCTGGGTCCTCTACAAGAGCAATAGGTGCTCTTAATCTTGAGCCTTGGCATCAACTTCCTACATAGTCTAAGTAGAATGATTATTCATGTAATATGGGCTATACAGTCATTTTGAGGCTGATAAGATGACAGCTGATGAGGTGAAGGATAACCACTGTTCCTATTCATCAGGCAATCAAACTGAAATGTAGAAAGGTAATGGGACCTTCAGCTAAAGTCAGAAAGCTGATAGAAATTCACTGTGCTCTGAATTCCTGGCTCAAAGAAATTTTACCCATACTATTGGTCAATGACCAAGATGATTGTGCTCAATATGAAGTTTGTGAAGGGCAGGCAACTCAATTGAAAATGAAGTTGCTACAAGCTGAAGAAGATTTTAAATTTCTTTCTAATGCAGAATGATGAGCTAGTCACAAAGAAAAGAACCAAGAGTTTGGAAGAAATAGCCTGTCTTCACAAGGCAGTGTCATCGTCTACTTTTGTAAAACATTGCATTTTCACCTAAAGAAAAGAAAGAACTGGACATTGTAACCCTCATCGCTCTTGTCCTTGAAGTTCTTAAAGGGAAGTAGGTGCCATTTACTGAAATAGAAGGTTGAACTCTTGTGTAATATTTTGGGTTTTGTCATATTACTTTGGAGAAAGGAAGATTCTATGTTAGGAGCTACACAGTTTTCTGAGAAAGTGTGAGAGAAAAAAGACTGGATGTGAGGAGAAAAAATCCCACAAAAGAAAAGTTCCAGTTGTGGCTCAGTGGTTAAGATCACTTATTACTCTTGCAGGTGACCCAGGCTTGGCTTCTAGGATCCACATGGTGGCTCACAACACCTGTAACTACAATTCCAGTGGATGTCACACCCTCTTTTATCCCCTGTAGGCATAAGGCATGCATGTGCTACACATGCATAAATGTGAGGGAAAAAAGCTCATACATATAGAGTATAATAAATAAATTT
Organism: Microtus oregoni; assembly: GCF_018167655.1. NCBI lineage: Eukaryota > Metazoa > Chordata > Mammalia > Rodentia > Cricetidae > Microtus > Microtus oregoni. The sequence continues at coordinate 46,769,482 of NW_024543060.1, forward strand.
ATTTTTAATCATAAAACTCCACAAAAGATTCCAGCATAGATGTTGGAATTTTTCTCCACTAAGTGGTTTAAGAAAATAGTTGCATTTAAAAGAACAGAAATAACCACCAGGGAGAAATGACTATGTTTTCCAAGCTGCAAGTTAAACTGTCATTTCAAAAAGTTGCTATTATCTAAATAGAGGAATAAAAAGTTCAAAGGGACATGTGAAAATGGGGAAACCAGGTGCGCAGAGAATGTACTTGGTTCTAGCAAACCTTCTTCTGACAGCTGTGGAAATACATCATTCTCCCCCAAATGTCAGGAACTGTATGTATATTTCCACTGTCTTTCAGATTCCATAATTTATTAGACATGACACAGTAAAAAAGGACCACACAAACACAGCATATTAGTGTAGTTACTCACATTCAACAGACTTACTATAATAGAATTTAATAAATACAGAAAGGAATATGCCAAGGAATTTATGAGAAACTAGAGTGAGAGAAAAATACATAATTCTAGAAGAATTTGAAGACTATGGACTAAGTTATTTATATCAGTTAATATTTTTAAACAAACAACTGTAGCAGAACTTGGTAAAGATAAAATTTCTAAAACATGTCAACTGTACCCAAAATATCTGGCACTGAAAAGCTCCCATTGAGAATGTGGTAAACCCTTCTTATCTAACAGTTCAAACAAAAGGAGAATGAGGTCTCCTGCAATTTTAAGTGATGTTTTCTCATGTCAATGTTATTAAATCCTACATTTTATTAATTTATTTTTCTTATTTATTTTACATACCAACCAGTTTATCCTTCCTCCTCTCCTCCTGTTCTCTTCCCCCAATTCCTTTCTACCTCCTCCTGACCCACAGTCACTACTCTGAAAAGGTAAGGTCTCCCAGGAGAGTCAACAAAGCATGACACATCAAGTTGAGGCAGGACCAAGCTCCTAACCCCTTCATCAAGATTGAGCTAGACATCCCACCATAGGAAAAAGGTTCCAAAAAGCCAGTTCATGTACCAGGGACAGATCCTGGTCCCTCTACTAGGGGCCCCGAAAACAGACCACACATGGTAAAAATGGCAATCTTACCTAAAGCAATCTACAGATTCAATGCAATCCCATCAAAATCCCAACACAATTCATCACAGACCTCAAAAGTATAATACTAAACTTCATATGGAAAAATACAAAGCCCAGGATAACCAAAATTTCTGTACAATAAAGGTACTTTCAGAGGCATCACTATCCCTGATTTCATGCTCTACTATAAAATAAAAATAGTTAGGTATTGCCATAAAAACAGATACATGGATCAATGGAATTGAATGATGACCCTAACATAAATCTACACAATTATGAACACCTGATTTTTTACAAAGAAGCCAAAATTTCACAGTAGAAAAAAGAAAGCATCTTCAGCAAAGGGTGCTGTCATAACTGGTTATCAGCATATAGAATAATGCAAATAGATCCATATCTATTGCCATGCGTGAAATTCAAGTCCAAATGGATCAAAGGCCTCAGCATAAATTCTATTACACAGAAACTGATAAAAGTTAAAGTAGGAAGTAGCCTTGAATGTGCTGGCAAAGGAGACCACTTCCTAAATATAACACCAGTAGCACAGACACTGAGATCGACAATTAATAAAAGGAACCTGCTGAAACTGAAAAGCTTCTGTAAGGCAAAGGACGTGGTCAATAAGACAAAACACAGTCTATAGAATGGGAAATGATCTTCACCAACCCCACATCTGACAGAGAACTCAAGGAACTAGTATCAAAATCGTACATTATTTTTTTCATTAACATCCATTGGATTTCTCTGCCCTTTCATCCTCTTTCTGCAGGACACAATGCTTCTTTTCTACCCTGATCAACAGTGGTCCTTGCCCATGTATCCAAAGCAAACTCTGCCCAAGAGAAGCCCACATTCTCCCTATTTAGCAGGCTGCACGGTGTTGTTCTACCCACTTTTCTAGGAGCTCACTCTTCAGGCTGCAGTTCTGGTAATGTCTTTCTTCTGAGATGCTACTGATGACTGTTTCAGCATCCTATCCTGACCTCTCCTGCCTTTATGAAGGCATTTCTCTGCTTGTTGCTTTCTCTTTCCATGAGGTCCATTGAATTGGCTAACAAGAATATGGACTATTTAGTGTAAAACCCATAATTCTTTTTTTTTTTTTTTTGATTTTTCGAGACAGGGTTTCTCTGTAGCTTTTGGTTCCTGTCCTGGAACTAGCTCTTGTAGACCAAGCCGGCCTTGAACTCACAGAGATCTGCCTGCTTCTGCCTCCCGAGTGCTGGGATTAAAGGTGCGCGCCACCACCGCCTGGCTAAAACCCATAATTCTTAGTGCCTTCAAAAAGAAAGGTGTTGGAGCAGTGTTCCTAGCTGACAGGAGGTAAAAGAGGACATAGAAGGAGACAAGAGCTCTGGGTGTCACCATCCTCAGCCTCTTGACACTGTTGTTTTTGTCAAATAACTGTACTTTCTGGACTAATAGAATGAAGTCTGCAACTTCAATGTTTTAGTTTAACTATAAGGAGCAAATGCCTCTTGAAAGTAAACAAAAAATGATCTTATACCTAGTATGGTGCCCTATAAATATACATCAGAAAGTAAAGGCTAGCCCTTGATATGAACATTCTATAATGCCATTCATTCTGAGGAAGAGTTGGATTATTATTGCATATTTTCTGTTTTATTTTGCATGGAATGCCTTTAAAAGAGGAATGCTATTTTCCGAATGTTTTATTCAAAGAAAGCTCTTTATTTATTTCAATCTTTTCTGAGTCAAGGTAGATATTTTCAAAGTTTTTTTTTTTCCAAACCTATTCAGGCCAGTCAGATGGCAAATCAGATAATTTAGGACTATGATTCTACCTTGGGAAACAAAAAGAGTCTTGGAAAAAAATGCTGTAGTTCTGTGAGTATCTCTGTGGATATACCCAGTCATTCTACCCCGTCTGCAGCCTAGATCATTCCATATGCCCCTTTCCTTTCTGGGGCTCCTGTGAATCCATGTGACATTAAGAATGAAGGAATTAGGAGGCTAATTCATAAGTTATGATACATATCTACTTATTTACTTCTCAAATATTTGAATGGTATTCTAGAATATTGAATAAAGAGATAAAAGCCAATGGAAAGGGTCACACACAGCTGCTTGTTGAAATATCATGAGGTGCCAACCCCCAAGTCCACAGCGCATAGAGAACTCATCAGGTTTCATCACTGAACATGCCTAGCGCATACCAAATCCCCATTTAACAACCCAGGCCACTGCGAGATCAGACTTTTCTCACAGTTACCTCATGACTGTCTGAGAGTTACAGCTAGCAGAGACCACCCAGAATCACAAGAAGAATCGTATTGTAGCACATTTATCTACAAAAAGGATCAAAATTCAAACTTTGAGGTACATTTTTTACTGGACACTTACTGCTTTCACACATAAAGTAAACAAAAATACCAAGATGAATATTCATAAATTAAGACCCAACTATAACTCACATGCTAATAAAAGAAATCCAGGTCCTACAAAGCAAGTACGAAAATATAAACAACACTAATTAACTGAACACATATTATAGGCAGTATACAATTATTTTCATGACTCTGCTTGCCATTTCTCACAGCATTAAAACACTCTAATAACCTTGCATTACATTAAATATATATTATACACAAGCTATAAAACAGAAATTACAGATTGTTCAGGATATTATATGCAAGCTAACAGTACATATATTAGCTGTATATTAGACAGAGTATAAAATGTTTTACCAAGTATTCATATATGGCCAATTCAATTAATTGTTTGATTGTGTGTTTGTGTGTGTGTGTGTGTGTGTGTGTGTGTGTGTGTGTGTGTGTGTGTGGTGTTTAGGGTCTTAAAAATCAAATCAAGGGCCTGATGTTTGCTAGCTAGTGCTCTCCTGTTGTCCTAACCCCATGCTTGATTATGTTATTTTAATTCTATCCTCCTCTGATACTCTCTGCTTGATCTACTTTTTACATGATTGTGAATACTTTTCCGATACAAAAATACACTATGGTGTACTATCACTCACTTTCAAGAGCTTTTATCAGTGTTATAACTATGAAACATGCATGCAGCTATAAATCCATGAAACTCGTTAATTCCAAATATTACATTTTGTTTGCAATACTTTGTATTTCTTTTCCTTCCATTCCACAGTGGAGCTTTCAAGAATGCTCTCAATATCTTGCCATAATAAATAATGCTCCGATGGGTATTCTTGGAAGAAAAACTAGTCAAAGATAACCCCAAGTGCCATGTTCATGTGTAATTTCCTCTACTTAACAATAAGTAGGGAAGAAAACCATGTCGGAGTCCACCCCTGTGATTATATTGCACCACCTGGCACCAACAGAGGGATTTTGCATACATAGTCAAAGTCCCAAATCTGTTTGTTTTGAATTAATCAGAAAGGAGATTATACTGCAGATGTATTGTTTGGAACACATCTATAATCTTTCCAGGGAAAAGTACACCAATTGATTATCAAATACCAAATGCACAGTCCTGAAAACCTATGCATATAAGTAACTCTATACAGACTAAACAGGCTGTATTTACATATTTAGAAATAGACACACACTCCAGTGCACACACTTTCTCACATAATTAGGTGTATGTATGCTTAATCTTAATATCAAAGAAGAAGATTTCAATACTCCAATATCCTTTCTAACCTTCTAGTTTTTAATAATATCAGAATACATCAAGAAAATGTATAATTGTTATCCTGTGTTTCTCTTATTCCACATTTAGGACATTTCAATTTCACTGGATTATAATGTTCTTACTATCTTGAGTTTCTTCTCCTATGAACTGTAAATAATATTTTCTATTTTAACACAGGGTCTGCTGTTTTTACAGAGATTTTGAGATCTATTTTAATTAATTTAATTAATGATGATATTTTAATCATCATTAGTATTAGATATTTCTATGTATATTTTATCATCACTTGCCTTTTATCACACAATACTTTCAAACTGGCATGTTGTAGCAAACTGAAACATTTTTAATGTCATAAATTCATTTCATATTTTCCTGCAAAGGTTGGGCATTATTATTTAGAAAATGTAGCTTGCCCTTTAACTATACTATACATTTGAGTCTGAAGCCTCATCTGTCTAAAACCATGTACTGAAAGACAGAGGTTCAGGAAACACAGAAGAAGAAATCAAAAGGCAAAGGCAGATGACATCCAATTTCTGACCTTCAGGCCTAATTTTGTCTATAGACCTTAGCCTTTCAAACATCCCAACTGACACAGAAAATACATTCTCATGTCTGTCATGTCAGAGGATAATCCTGGATGAGGCAGATCAGAGTTCTTCCCAAAATAACAAAAAGTCTATGTTAGTGAGATATGGAGCATGGTCCCTTTACTCCTGACACTCAGAGGCTAGATGTATGAGGACTTCCATGCATGTGAGGCTAGCCTGGGCTATGGAGGAAGACTTTGTCTCAAAACAAAACAAATCAAAGACAGAGTTACAGGGAGATGATTTGGTGGGTTAAGCCTCTTTCTTTGCCAGACTGATCCTCTGAGTTTGATTCCATAGAACCCAGAAGAATGAAGAAACCAACTCTTGAATGCTATCCTCTGATATCGCCACATGAGCCGTGAGTATAGCTGCGCTCACAACATATGTGTGTCTGTATAATTTAAAGCATAATTTAACAAATTTTAAGAAATCAAAGAAAATAAAATGGCACAAAATTAAAAAGCCCACCTCTGTGAGCATGTGTTTGGAGGCCATACCAGAAAAGATAATCTCACAACTCTCTAACTTGGACAATATTAGACGTAGGAAAGTGTTTATACAGTTATGTGTTTCAAGGTGGAGAAGGAGATATTTAATAGGTTAACAATGAGATGAGAGGAAGATCCCAAGTCATCCTGGACTAGAAGACTCTAGGAAAGGACAGGTCTATGTATTCGCCAGTACAAACTAGGGTTTTGGCAGAAGAACCAAGGCACCCCAGTCAGTAAGGAAAATATTGTTATCTGGAAATTTTTTGGTTCCCTGAAAATGGGGATGGGGACTAAAATAGCTAAGAATAATGTCTGAGAAGTCCAGGAAGGCTGTGCACCATCTACGGCCTACTGAGCAGGCTTCCATGACCGAATTACATGAAAGGCAGAGACAGACATGAGGCAATTAGTAAACTGGGGGACAATATGAACCCACACCTGAGAGTTCCACTTCTATTAACCATATCCAAATGGATACACACCAGAAACATGAAAGGAATTATGGAGACACCTTATCTGATGGCCTTAGTTCTTGTTGCTCAAATCTCAGGCTCAAATGTTGCACATCACCATCCCTGCTCACAAATCCTACGAACCAAAGTAAGCAAGGCCACAACTGTGAAAATTTAATAGGAACTTTCTCCTTCATGTTTTTCTATTTCCAGCCTCTGCTGAAGGCTCAAAAGACTGGGTCCACTACAGAGCAAGTGAGGAAGTTGATGGTTTTCCCCTCACATCTGCATGCCAGCGAGACATAAACATTCCTCTGCATATTGTGTCAATAAGAGGACATTCAGAAACGGTGACCACTTAGTGTGAACCACAGCTTTGTTTTTACTTAGCATAAATTAGCTATTCATACCATACCAATTTCTTATTTCAGGACATCAGTTGACATAATAGTTGGGATTTCCAGATGTTTCGTCCTATATTGGCATGTTTGCTGACTGTATGTGAAACATCTGGATGACTGTCTACATTTCGCACTTTCCCAGTGTATGTTTGATGTGATACAAACACAGCCAAGCACTTAAAAACATCACAATATAATGCAGTGCAGCTGTGAGTCATTTAATGCCACTTGGATCCCCTGGCCATCCATTTGTCTTGTGACTATAGTTAGCAGAGCATGACCATACACCTAGAAAAACAACTCAATTCCAGTGTAATGTTAGAAGGCTCTTTCTCACGCTGGCTGGCATTTTGCAAAAGTGAGCAGAGTATTGCCCCTTACAATCTAACACATCCACTCAAACTTGCAAACATAGTTATAAATTCAAGAACACACTAGGGAGACATTCATCTCCTCAGGTTGCAATCTACAGGGACAGCTCCCAGTACAGGTCAAGGAATGTGAGGAAGAGAAATAAATGCAGCATATATCCAGGTGAATGCTCAAAGACTGTCAGTGCTGTGCACAAACGGGATCTTTGTCCAGTGAATCAGTATAGGCTAGGATAGTTTGTTGGAAATGTGAAGAATTTTACATGTATGTTTGACATGAAGAAAGAAAGAACTTATGGAGGAGAAGATTGCTCAGCTGTGACAGCTCATCATAAAGATGCCGTGCCACACAATGCAATAAAATCTTATCTCAGTTGACCTCTTTCCCAATGATGGTAACTCTTGCTGTGAAAACAACAGAACGTGTCTTCATGCCATTCCAAATTTTCTAAACATGGACGTAGAACAAGATAAAACTTCACTTTTTTACCTTGTTAGCCCAGAACTCAGTTTATGAAGAACAAAATGCATGTGTTTCTCCATCATTTCTTATCTTCTAGGAGCCAAAACAGAATCTAGTCTTCAGTACAGCAGTTTTGGATTTCATCATGCTTTCAGTCACTGCTGTGCATAGAGCTACATGTCTGTGAGAAATTGATTCAAATAGAAAATGCAATCAAACATGAGCTCATATGTAAATCACTGCAGGGCCGATGTTCTGCTGGCCCTTAGTTATCTTATTAGAGCAAAATTTCCATTTTACTGAATTTACATCCTATTTCGAAAGAAATAGAATTGAGGTAAAAAGCATTACAAGGATATAATCAAATGATCATTAAGTATATTTTTTGCTTGCATAATGTTCTGTTTATGAAGTGTAAAATCTTATCTGATTTTCTTTTAAAATTATTTTTGTGACCTACTTGTAATACAAATTAATATATTTTGGCTCCTCCCAAAGTATAGAGGCTAAGAGTGATTCATGCAGTTGGAAGTGTTAAGGTTATCATCCAAGGCAGGTCAAGAAAATTCAAACTGAGATTTCATGACCTCATAACACAAGGACAGCCATTGTTTGTCCCTCAGTGTGCAACCGTACTCCGTCCTTGATTAATGGTGTGTGCTTATGGAAATGTCCTTGGCTATGTCAAAATTCCTAGCTTATGTTTTAAATCAGATTAACTATTTTCCATGTCCTTTATTTTCCATGTTTCATTTCTGGGTTATAATTGCTTTTTATAAGCCAAAAACAAATTGAAATAGAATGTGTTGGAAATGTTTGATACATGTCCTTGGGTCCTATAACATTTGCTTCTTTATATCCTTTTATGTTTGCAGATTTATTTTTCTTTGAGAGATGTCAGAGGTTTGGTTCACATAGCACCTTGTCAAAAGCTCACATGCCAAGTTGTATCGTGAACTACTGTGACCCATAAGTTAAAGTCTTTTCAAAACAATGTACATTAAAACAGAAACAGAAATATACTACCTCCCCAACTCTTTTATATCCAGAATAATAAAGCTAATAATCTACCTTCAGATATCTAAGCTACCATCTAAATTCATATGCATAGCCCTGATTATTTAAAGCCGTAATATTATCTTACATGTGGTGAGAGTGTATATTTTATAATGCAACTACCAGGAAGTTTTATGTACTGCTGATTCAAATAAGCCACTGGTTTGATTTGTTTATAATCACCCTTGGCAACTGAGCAATTGAAACTTTAGAAGGTAGATGTCATGCAATGTTTAGAATATGAAATAATATAATCTGATGAGATGCCTAAGCAGGCAAAGACACTTGGCTTGATGATCTGAGTTTAATCCCTCAGAAGCACATGAGGAAAGGAGAAAATAAGCTCTTACATGTCATTTCTAAGTTTCAGGTATCCCTTGTGATTTCTGCCTTCCAATACACACCACACACATACACACACACACACACACACACACACACACACACGTGTGTGTGCGTGTGTAAAAAATATAGAATATAAATAAAAAATTTTGAATTCCCCAAATTCCCTAAGTGTCAATGAGAAATCAAAGACAGTTGATCTGTTTTATGGTAGATTTTTAAAGAGGTGTGTCAGAAAAATACAACATATTTGACTTGGAGAGAGAAAAACTGCCTTTTTATTTTTAAATAAGAGTTTTCTGTTTCAGAGAAGCAGTGCTTGGCTCTCCTAATATGGATCCTTTGATTACAAATCCAAAGAAAATGTTGTGAGAGCAGTAACATGCTTGCCCTGGGTTTAGAGATTGATGTAAGCTTCACCAGGTGAATACTTTTACAGAGACTTCATTGTAAGCAAATACCACCAGGTAATAAGCCTCCTGAGAAAAAAAATCACACAAAGTTGTATTCATGGCAAAATTTGGATGGAATCAATACAGTGATTTTTAAAAACAAACATTGTTACTTTCTTTTAGGTGGGTAGATTCTAATAGATCCAAACTATGGAATGTCATCATTCTTGCAGTTACGATGGCCAATCCTAATAAGTCAAGAATCTTTGCATACCACCATAAAACATACTTTAATTTGGAACATCTACTTTGTGTTGAGATGACTTATTCCAAAGCGATTCATTTAGAATTGACTCTTGTGGCATATTTTTTATGGCAAAGTTGCTCTTGTCCCAAGACTATGAAACTTACTAACTCAAAATATTCATCATACCCTTTATATTCAAAGAAATGACTGGGGTGGCTTTGATGCTTTAGATCAAGTGGGTTTATGAGCAGTCTTTGTATGGAGACATCATAGAACAATGAAGAGGAGGAGTAAAATTGTTGTGTGAATTTGAGAGGGAAATAACAGGAAAACAACAGATTTAGCTCAAGCAAATGTATTGATTCGATGAAAGGGAATGTTCCACAGATGTACTTGATGTATCTAATCTAGGAACTTCAGTGATATCATATTAAACTTCTATTTCAAGACAGGATTCTTTTTGTTTATTCTTCTCTCTTCCACGGTAGGAGATACTTTCACATAACTGGAAAAGGTAGATGAACGTAGATATAATTAAATACCCTTAAGAATTGTGGCCTCCATGTAATCAAAATGACCTTTTAAAATCTGAAGTATTATTTTAAAACTGATTCTGATTGACCTTAGATGAAATATACAGTCATCTATAAATTAATCACTGTCCACGTACCAACTAAACATCTGTCTTCTTTATTGGTTGATTCTGTAAATGACAAACTCTCTGTTTTCAATGAAGAGAAAGAGAAAGTCAGGAAAAATGCAGTTTAAAACAAGTTACATTAGGCCAGTTAATAACATAGCTAAAGTTCTGAAAGAGGTTTAATGTGCTTGAAAACAAAAGCATTTAAAATGAAAAAGTTAGAGAGAAATGTAGCATGAATCTACATCATATATATTTTAAAACATGAATATATTCAAGCAATCAGGTTAGTGTGACTAGAAATTAGTAAAATTGGCATTTCCCTACATGAATTGCCTAAACAACGCTTCTTGATTGGGGCACATACTTCAGTGTCAGCAATGTTGTTAGGACACAATCAACTACATGGATTAATTTTACAAATAGTCATACAGTGAATCTGGTGAGAATCACAGAAGTAAAAAACATTGCAATTGTGTTACTATTTCTTTCATTACTTTTTGCTGGTTTTAAAGATGAAGTTGTTATCTTGGGTCTTTAAGTAAGGTAGCTATTTAGTCTTGTAATCTGTTAATTTTCACCTTAAAATCCACACTTCTTATCATATTTAAGTTCCACAAATTTTTATTTGTGCTCAACTCCTGTGGTGCACACAACTCCCTCTCCTCCTCAACCATTACCATCCAAACTTTCCATTTCTTGGGAGATTAAAGGCACCTTCCAAATTACCCACAACATACCCCAATAGCATAAATTGAAAGAAACCACCAGGAAATTAAAATACAATCCAGATTTTGGTTCATGTATAAAGCATAGTTCTGTAAGCCCTGTAAATTTTGAAGAATAGCAGATAGACATTCAAATTTGAACTTTTGAGAAATCAGTAGAAAGAGAGAAATTAGAACCCTGACATCTATGATTCATAAGACCTGTTTAAGGGAAAACAAACAAATTTCCAAGGAATAGCATTGCTGCAGCCACTCCCAAAACCAGGGGGAATCACTACAAAAATGTTATCGACTGATGTCCTAGAGGGAACACAATATTAGAAACAGATCAACATGAGACACAACAGCCTGATAGCTAAAATAATATCAGAAAAATATGAGATTCATAATGCTATGATCCACTATCTATTCTGATAATTTAACATTACAACACTTTAAAATTTTTTAAAAAATGTAAAAAAAAATACTTCTCTTTTACTCAATCATTAACTGGTTAATTGCTCATTGATGTTTTTCTTTATACAACAAATAGAAACAGTGCTTGTTCTTTCTTGAGTATCTGTACTGTGGTTACTATGAAGTCTTCATCATTTTCATAATATAATTTAATAACTTTTTAGTAACACTTATTATAATAATATAACGGATTATGACATAGTAATGTAGAAATTGATAAATCACTTAAGAATATTTGAGATGGCCTCACAGTCAGTCAAGGAACAGGGATGGATAAGAGAGACCAGGATAAAATAGTGTTCAAAACACAGGGATAGCATATGCCTTAAGACATGAACTTATTTGAGAGAAATGTAGTATAACTACATTAGCAACAAATAAAGTCAAAAGCGAGACGGAACTTAATTGGCATAAGATGCAATTCAGATTGCATCCAATGACTGACTGACCCTTTAAGGGCGTTACATACTAGACAATATAATCTGTCTTGAATTTTTGCAGCTTTAGCTCAGACGTCAGAAAAACATCAATAAGGAACTAGTTTGAAGGAAAGACAGGGGGCTGGAGACATGAGTGTGATTGATATAGAAACTAAACTGGATGAAACTGTAATTTGGAGAGAAAAGACAAGTAGATGTCGAGCAGTTAATAAATAAAAAGTAATTTATCTATTAAAACAATCTTTAGCTTTTAAGATGACATTTTTATTTATTCACAAGGTCATTTTAATATTTTATTTTCAATTTAAATGGTAGAGGAATAAAATGAAGCATTGTAACCAAATGATAATCTATCATTTTAAATTGGGGGTTAAATTGTGCCACTTAACCCAATGGTGTTGTTACAAGACTCACCCAAGTACTGTGCCTTCTCACAGTGACATACAAATTCATGGTTGCTAAAAGAATAGTCACAAGAATCAGTAACATGGATCTATATAGAAATTCAAGACTTAAAATCTACTACTGGCCCAGAAATTTAAGTTGAGGTTAAGTTAAATAAAAATTAAAAAAAAAATTCAATTCCATTCCAAACAGACTGCCACCCATTAAAATCAGCAGAGTAGCTTGCTAACGCCTACTGTCCGTGCCTCCATAAAAGACTGATTTCAGAGGTGCCAAATTGTAAAATTTTTTTAAAGATTTATTTATTTAGTATACAATATTCTGTCTGTGTATGCCTGCAGGCCAGAAGAGGGCCCCAGACCTCATTACAGATGGTTGTGAGCCACCATGTGGTTGCTGGGAATTTTAAGAAATAAAAACTCATGTATTTTAAAGGAAATAAGCAATAACTGATAGTAATTGGGAAAAGGGGGATAACACTAAAGATATATCAATATGGGACCATGTTATGCTTCGGGTTGCTGTGCAAAAGTTGATGCAATCTGACTAAGTCTGGAAGATCAATGACTACAAGTCTTCCATGGGTATATACCTACTAATGTCAGATGTTTATATCAACTGTATTGATAACTCTGAAAGAAGAACGGAGAAACTAGAAGGCAAAGTGTGAGGTCAGCCTGGTCTTCAGGACAAGAGTTCTAAGACAGTCAGGAATACACACAGAAACCTTGTCAAAAAGTACAAATAGATAAATAAATAAATAAGCAAGTAAACAAACAGCATTAATTTGAATCTTGTGGGTTTTTAGGTGGGAGGCTAATAGTGGTCACTGCATAAAATTTAGTAGTAACTATTTTTGGGAACATAGCTGTACTTTTGGTACTTAATTGTTTATTTTTTATTTTTAAGAATATATTTTATTTGCAGATTTCCGCCATTCCCTTTTCTCCACCCATATACCTTTCTCCTCTCTCCTTCAAATTCCTTGCTTCTTTTTTCCATAATAGTTATTGCATTTAAGTGTATTTGTATAAACACACACACACATATATATATGTATATGTACATGTATATGTATATGTATACACACCTGTATGCCTGTTTTCAGGACTGACATTTTGGGACTGGACAATGATTTGGTATGCTCTTCCCTGAGGAAGATCGCCTCTCCAGTCCTCACTCTCCTCAGCTACTTAGAGTCCTTTGTGGTTGATGTAACGGGATTTTTGCCCATGCAGTTCTCAGTGCTCATTGTTGTCATCCTTGTTGAGTTTGTATTTGGGCAGTCATGTCGGTGAGACTTTGTGGGTATGGATTCTGATATTTTAAGGAAACTTTTAGTTCAGATAGTTACCCTATTTGATGTACACCTTTATAACGCTCATATTTATCATTGAGATTCTTGTAAAATATTAAATAATTGATATCTTTTTGGGAAATAATGCTTAACAAATCTTCAAAAAGTAGTATCTGTCTTTCCATATTTGGTTTCATTCACATCTGATGGATAGAAAATATTGCTTTCTGGTGACGTTAGTCTTCAACATCCTAAATTTGAGTGAGTCTGAGAATTCTGCCATCTGTGATGTGTACATCTAGATCAATGCTCACATTAATTCCCCACACATATCACTTATTCAGTAGACCTCTTGCCTCATTTCTTAGCTAATTACAAGAACAAATTTACTTTGTAATATCTTGTTGCACTAAACAATCTCCTGAAGCTACATTCTTGTTAGTGCACTTTTCTTAGATCTTGCTATATAAGACGTTTCCCTTCTGTATTTTCTGGTAGAATATTTTTCTTCCATAGCTATTGATTTCTAGTCAACATTCTCCACTCCACTACATATTCCTTTTATACTAAGAATTTTCTTGCAGAATTGTTATTCATCATTTAGTTCATTTAAATTGGTGCTTCATCTGGAAATTGTTTCTACAGATTACTTAACATTAGTATCCAAATTTATTTCCTTCCAGAAGGATATTTATTTGTTTCAGAAGCCATTAATTAAAAACTCTTCTAAGTAATTTAATCTAGTCTACATTCATCCTAAATAACTTGATATTCATTTTTCTGTTTATTAATTTGTTTTTAGATACACATTTTTCTAGAACTTATATATCAATTTTTCTTCATATTTATTTATAAAACCATATATACTTGGGTATAGTATTTTTGCAATATGCATAGGTACATAGTACGGCAGTTATATTTTTTATAGAAAATAGAGTTTTAAATGTATAGATGTTTTGTTTGCTGTTAATGCAATCATTCTCCTGCATGATATTTGGACATATATTACCGAAAGAGGGCTCAAGAATAGCCAAACACTATTTTTTTTCTTTTTTTATTGCTTTACAAATAATACCATTCAAAATTTCCACCTCCTCCCCTCCTCCAATTTCTCTCTCCTTCCCCCACTCCCCCTTCTCCCTCCCTCTCCAGTCCTAAGAGAGGGCATGGTACCATGCCCTGTGGGAAGTCCAAGGCCCTCCTCCCTACATCCAGGCCTAGGAAGGTGTGCATCCAAACAGACTAGGATCACAAAAAGCCAGTACATGCAGTAGAATCAAATCCCAGTGCCATTATCATTGGCTTTTCAGTTACCCCTCATTGTCAGCCACATTCAGAGAGTCCAGTTTGATCGCATGCTCCTTCAGTCCCAGTCCAGCTGGCCTTGGTGAGCTCCCATTATATCAGGCACACAATCTCAGTGGGTGGATGAACCCCTCGCAGTCCTGACTTTCTTGCTCATCTCCCTCCTTCTGCTCTTCAACTGGACCTTGGGAGCACGGTCCGGTGCTTCAATGTGGGTCTCTGTCTCTATCTCCATCCATCACCAGTTGAAGGTTCTTCTTTACTATATTCTTATCCTTCCCTTTTAAAATCAGAATGTTTGTCTGTGTCTTGCTCTATAATTTCTCATGGTAAGGAGTTATCAATTGAAGATAGCTTCTAGGTTAGAGATGGGGGCTTGTGTCTACTTCTCCACTCACGCACACCCTGGGCCTGCAGACATAGTTTCTGTGAGTTCTATGTGCATTTCTCCTACTGCTTTAGAGGGCCTTGTCTCCTTGGTGAACACCATTCCCTCCAGCCCTTACATCTTTCACCCCTTCTTATACAGCATTCTCTGAGACCTGAAGGGAAGAAACTGATGGATAAATCCCATTTAGCTCTGAGTTGTCCAAGGTCTCTTGCTCTTTGCAGACTGCCTGGTTACAGGTCTCTCTTTTTTTGCTCATCTACTGTAAAATGAAGCACCTATAATAATGACTGGGCAAGAGACTGGTTTATGACTATAGCAGACTGTTGGTAGAAGCCATTTTATGGCTGTGTTCCTTTAACAGAACAGTAATATTAAGTTTTTCCCTAAGTCTGTGACTTATCTAGCCTTGGGTGTTTGGCCTTCTAAGTACTGTCAGGGATGGGTTGTATCTCTATGAGTGGCCATTAAATCTAAGCAAATATTGGTTGGTTACTCCCACAGGATTTGTGCCACTATTGCACTCACACATATAGCAGGCCAGTCTCCCCTGTAGACAGAAAGGCTTGTAACTGGGTTGGTGTTCACGTTTCTTCTTCGGTAGCAAGCAGAAGACGCCTGCAGTACCATGAGCACTATTAGTAGGGGTGAAAGCCTCAAGCAGACACCTGATTAAGTTCTCCATGGCCAATGAGCTGTGTAGTAATTGTCTTTCTCAATGGAGTCTTACTATCACTTTGTGGAAAGCAGCTAACAGTCTTAGCTGCTTGGGGATATCCACAGGGTACATTTGGCCAACAACTCAATTATATTTAACCCATTCCCAGAAGTGGAGGTTTCATTTGGTGATGAGAGATGTTTAGTTGGGTCTATGTCTTCATCATTTTTTAGTGATTCGGTTTAGATCACTTTTATATACACATATAATTAAAGAAGATTGTACTGTCTTAGGTTTCCGTATGAGTCCTCAAATGGCTGGAAATTACAGCTGTCATCCCTGTACTCTCTCTCCTACTCCCATCAACAACTACCTATTCTATTTCCCATCCCCAGGGAGTTCCAACCATCTCCCCAGTCCACCTTAATGTTTGTAATATCTACCAAATGGAAAATAATTTAGGAAGCATCTCTGTGACATGCATACTCAAGTAATATCTCAAATATAAGCATATAGAAATGATAATAAAAACATCTATCAGCCAAGTAATGGGATGTTCAGAAAGAAATAAAGCTATAACAAAAGAATTATTTAAATATAAATAAATAAATAGAAGACAGAGTTTCATTAAGAATTACAAGAGATTAAGGCCTAAAAATACAGTTGAAAATTTTTTCTGAAAAGGCCTGATAATGAAGCTTAAAAAAAAAAAAAAACCTATAAACTACCAGACTCAAGGGTAAGATTATTTACTGGAGATACATAATTGGGCTGGCATCAACTTTACATCTATACACTGGAAGCTAGAAGATAATCAGAAGCAGATTACTGATATTAAAGAAATGCTCTCAATGTTAGGTACCTTCACACAGAACTTCATGGGTCGGAGTTTTCTGATAAAAAAAAGAGCCTCGTCTTTGCTGTGGAAAGGAATTGTAAGCAAAACACTCTCCTACTTGAAAAAATACAATACGAAATTAAGTTAATAAATGTAAATCCCCTCACCTTTTAAATTTAAGGGGGAAGCATTGGGAATATTACACCTACAATGTCTGATTCATGGACAATGATATCTAGGGAAGATGCATTGATTTACCTAGTAGTTTTAACCTGTATTTGTTAGCATCCATATTTGCTAGGGAGGCTGAGATGTTATGCATTGCACACGTGGAGGAATACCCACAGTGAGAAGAGAAAGCCCAAATGTAAAGTTTCTCCCAAGGAAGTGGACAGATTTTGCAAGTAAGCCTCACAGGGAAAATGTTTAAATGTAAAAAATGTGGTTTCTGCAGAGGGGCGTGTCACCTTCAATAAATAGTGTATAACCTATCCTCACACATGTCAGATAATGCATCAATAATTTTCATACTCAAGAAAACCTGAATAGATTTAAGAAAATACTGAAGATCAACACTAAAATTTCACATTTTAAAAAGAAATGCAATTGAACCCACTGATAGTCTATGCATAGAGATCATGTGATGAGAACCTTAAAATATGTGATTGACACATCTGAAAGCATAAGGAAAGACTGAAGGGTGTAGGGGAAACAAACAGTGGGGGCTAGCACGACTGAGAGACGAAAAAAGACCAAAGGAAATACACAAACACAACTGGGAATTGCAGAGAAATATGATTGTATATAACAATTCAAATTGCAAAACCATAAATACACTATCTGAAAATGAGAACTCAGACGCCATATTACTCAAATCTCATGTGGAAAAGTTCAAAAACTTATTCCTGGAGAACCCAGAGGCCACGAGCTGCTGAGAAACTTGTCTCTAAAATTCACCACAGTAGTCTTTCTTGGCAACTTCATCGCCTTCATAAACAACCATTTGCATCATTATCTGCCAATTCTTGCTAAATGTAACAAAAAGCTGTTACCAGAGCAAGAAACATTTTAGAGTGGTAGACCAGGGATGATTATACAAGCTACTTGGTTAGTGCCATTTAACCAAGTGAGGAATGGCACAGGATTTCAGCCTTCATTGCCTAAACACATAGATGTCTTCAATGTGTAAGCATATGACCATCTGTGAGAAAAAAATTATATGAATTGAAACACTAAACACTGAAAAGACATATGTGTATATGTGTTACATAAAAGACATTTCCAAAATAGAAATCTTTTGACTGACTCGAAATTATGCTCAGTCTATACACAGGGAGAAAAAATTCTTCGAAATCTTATTAACTTGCCTTTCTATGTGTTCCTTACTAATGCCATCTTGTAATAAGCAACACGCAACACAAATGTTACTATCATAACTACATTTAAGTTTAGAGGTTAGTAGTTTCAGACTACATTATTTGCAAACAGAGCTCCGGCATAGATCTTTTATGTCTCAGTAGCCATTAGAACAATTTCTTTTTTTCCTCCTCTCCCTTCCTAGTTATTGCCTCTGTTCTATGTTCTGTTTACATGATCTCAACTAACTTAAACAAGTGTGAGACATAGAAGCATACTATTATAGTTAGTTCCTTGTTGTGGTTGTTGTTTGTTTTTGCTTTTGTTCTTATATCTTTTCTGGTTGGCTCACTTGGAATAGCATAATGTTTTCAGTTGTTATGGGATGTTCCATAAAGTATGTGACAAAATTTCCTTTCAATGAAAAGCTGAGTGTATACGACATGCCAAGATGTATACGACATCTTGTTCATCCATGTGTTGATGGGTGTTGTTTCTTACTCCTCTATCATAAGCGCTTGTACTATGAGGAAGAACATCAATCACCTTGAATTCCACTGTCTGTTCATTTCAAGTATCCAGAAGAGAGGTTATTGAATCATATGGTACATCTTCTACAGTGGCTGCAACATTTTACAGCTTTACCCATAGAGCACAAGAATTCAACTTTCTCTGCGTCCCCATCAAAATTTGTTCCATTCTGCTACCATGACAGAAGCTATGCAATTGGTCGTGTTATGACATTTGACCATTGTTTTGGTTTGTATTCCTTCTGTTGCTAGTGTAGTAATGTTTCTACTTCATAGGAGTGCCCAGTTACATCTTGTTTTAAAGGAAAAAAAATCTAGTGGCCTCTCTTATGTGGTTATTTCTTAATCTGATTGTTGGAATGCTTTAGTTCTCTATATACTGGCTATTAACATTGCATCAGATACATGATACAGATTTCTCCATATTCTGTGACATGACTTTTCATGCTATTACATGTTATCCTTGATATACATTTTCTAAACTGCATAGGCTTGAAGGCTCTCTTGGTTGCCTCTGCTTTAAATCACTGTCAAGTTTGTATCTGGAAGATTTTTACTATTTCTTTTGGGGGGGGGGATTGTTATATTTTGAATTCTTTCATGTAGGGATTTAATACATCATAAGACTTTGGGGGAGTTGTTAATGTTTAAGATGGCTCAATTTCCTTTATAGATATGATATCCTGCTGTTTTTATCCTTTATTGAAGACATTATGTTTCCCTATTAAGTGATTTTTGGCATATTTGGTAAAGATAATTTGACCATATTCTGAAAGGTATATCTCTAAATCCTTAATGAATCCTTTTCTGATTATATGTGCCTACATACATTCCATACAGTTTCAGTTACTTACTTTGAAAGATGTCTAAAAATGACACCCTTTTAGTTTTGTTTTTTGTAAAATTTGTTTCGGCAACTGAGCTCTGAGAATTCATATTAAGTTAGTGACTTTTTCTGTATACAACAAAGATCCTGTTGGAATTTTTATAGGGATTATATTATCTATCTTCACTCTCAGCTGATATAATGTGTGTTTTAACAATATTATGTCTTCCAATTGATAGGCCAAGGATGCCTTCCCCACTGTTCAAGCTTTTTATGGCCTTGGTAACAGTTATCACTGTTTTGTTATCATGGCTCATATAAGAGGAATTATTTTCTTAATTTCTTTTCAGAAATTCATTGTTAGTGTGTAGAAGAAAAAATATCTTTCTTTTTCTGAATCAATATATGAGTTCTAACAGGCTTTTTGCTTATTGAATATTTAATCTGCAAAGGGACCATTTTGCTTCTTTTTCAATTTGTAAGCCTTTTCTTATAGAATTTTTTTTTTGCCTTTATGACAGTGGCTAGTGTGATACATTTGTTCTGGATTCTGTGCTTTATTTATTACTTGATATCTGATAACACATTGCCATGTGTGTTAAGTACACTAATAATCTCACTAGGCAAATCATTGGATTAATATAGCCTACTCTGGTCATTAATTCCAGTTTTATATTCAACATGGTAGATGGTGCAGAATAAATCTTGTCAGGTTCCCAAATGATCCCCACAAAGCCACATACCCAAGATTTGGTCACCAACCTGTGGTGTCATTCAAATGAAGTAGAAATAGCATTTGGGATAAAAGAGGTCATCAGGAATGTGCCTTTGAGAGGGATTTTGGAATGCTAATCTATTTCTTTCTTATTCTTCTTTCTAACTAATGTGAGGTAAGCAATCCTCCACTACCATATTCATGTCATAAAGCCATCCAGCCAACAGCAATAGGCCCAACCCTCTGAAACCATGAGTCAAAATAAATCCTTCCTCATGGAAGTGGATTACTTGGGGCATTTTGTTATAGTGACTTAAAGCTAACACAAAGACTACATTCCAAGAAAGTAAATGTTGGATTTTTTTTCAAAAAATTTGTAATACTACGTAAAATTATTTGTTATTAATTAATTAATATTATTTGTCTCAATTTTTTAAATTATTTTATGTATTATTAGTCTGGTGTGAGGGCTGGGTATCTATAGTCTCACTACTCAGGGGATCAAAGCAAGGAGATTAAAAATTTAAGGCTACTCCTGATTATATTACAACAAAAATAATAATTTGTTGTGCAGAACACAAATGAATGGAAATGTATAAAAATGTTATAATGAACTTTTGTGTACTGATCACTAGCTATAAAGATGATCACTTCCTGGTCAAACTTATTTAATGCTTATACCTTACATTTCTATTCATATCTGGATTATGTTGATACTATATCATTCTGTTCAATAATATTTCAAAGAACATGTAAGGGATAATATTAGTTATAACACCATCAATAAAATATTAAGTATTCATTCAAAATTCAGAGATCCTTTCAGTCATTTTAGGTAACTGTTCTAGTAAAGAGCAAAAAATATTTGTGTTTCACAAGTTTCTTTAGATTCCTTAAGTAATTTATAATCTATTAGTTTCTCCTTTATCTCTATTTATTTATCTAATTAATATACAGTTACATCATTTACTAACTTATCTTCACCCATACCCCTCCCAAGCCTGTCCTGACCCCTAAAACATTTAAGTTTCTCTTCTTCAACCATTGCAATTTTATGTGTGTGTTTCTGTGTATGTGTGTGAATAAATACAAAAATGCAACCTGTTGTGTCTGTTCAGTGCTATCTGCTTGCGGATATTTCTAAGGCTGACCATTTGCTACTGGATAACTAATCAGGGCACTTATTTTTGGGAAAGATCAATTGTCCCTCTTTCATAAGTTATTAATTACTTTTAGTTTTCATCTAGGGGTGGGCCCCCAGAGATGTCCCTCATCTTTTTGAGATATCAACTGTTGTTGGAATTGCTCAGATCTTATTTTTAGAAAGCTATGTTGTTGAAATTTTGTTCTACCTTTTAAAATTTTTTAAATATGTTCTCTGTAGTAATATGAGCTACGGGGCTGCATCCCCAGCACCCCAGCAGCCTGGCTAGCTTATGCTCCGAAATAACAACAAACAAACTGTATTCATTTAAACACTGCTTGGCCCTTTAGCTCTAGCCCTTACAGGCTAATTCTCACATCCCGATCAACCCATCTCTAATAATCTGTGAGCACCGGTCTTACTGGGAAAGGTTCAGCATGTCTAACCTGGCAGCTTGCTTCATTGTGTGCGTCTGCCTAGGAGAGCGGACCATGGCGCCTCTGCTCCAGAGAGCAGAGCTGTTGAGTCTGAGCTCACTTCCTCTTCCTCCCAGCGTTCTGTTCTGTTTACTCCTCCCACCTATCTTCTAACCAATGAGGACCAAGCAGTTTCTTTTTATTTAACCAATGACCTTCCTCCATCAGTTCTCTGTTTGAAAATCCAATCCCAGGTTTAGAAAAATCTTCACAGTCTAGACATCACTGATTTTCTCCCATTGTCATTGCTTGATACACTCTCACATTAGATAACATGAACTAAAGATTTGAAAATATACTGTGCAGGGTTTTCGGAAGAAGAGCGGGAGAAGGTAGAGGAGCAGGAGGACAGGAAGGAGAGGAAACTGGGATTGATACATAAAATAATATTAATTTAAAAATAAAAAATATTTGATCAAGGTTGTTTCACAGATGGTCTTAGATAATCACATTTAAAGGAATTTTGTGGCTAATTTTATTCTCAGAAGTAGCTTTTCTACAACTAAATTATTACTTAGGGCAACTCACAACAGCCAATTTTACATTATTAAACTCCTGTATGTTTCCTTCTCATATCCCAGCAAGGAAAATAATAGTTCCAAGACTGACATTATCCAGTTTACAAATTAATAAGTAACCAACTACTCTTTGAGAATTCTACAGAAAACAAAGCATCCTGGAGCAGAAATCAAATTTATTTATTTTTCACAGCCCAACGCACCGTGTGTCTGTGTTGCCTTCCTTTTTCTCTAAGTCCCTCAAGACTGATGTGCTATGACTTCAATAGAGGCTGGAGGGCCTTTGTGATACAGCTAAGTGACAGGAAAATAGAGAAATTTTAGCAAGTAGTAAGCAAGCACATTTTTTTCCAAGGAGATAAATAATTATTTCACCTCAAGGGTCACTAAGCATATGAACAACTCTCAAAATTAGCCCAAGGACATGTCAAACCCAATAGGTTCTATACCCCCATGAAGGGAGTTAGCTTCGCTGTATCACATAGAAGGAAAGAACCTCCCAGCACACGAGGGATAAAGAGTTTTACACTTTCTATTTGGTTTGTTGCTCTTGTTGTTTGATTTAGGCATTTCATTCATATTGATAGTGAAGACATTAGGTACACAATAGTGACCCTATAGATAGTGAATTCAGGACAGGAGTCATTCACAGAGCGACCTGGAAGAGAAACCCCAATTTGGCATCACGGATTGTTTACAAGGGAGGTTATCGTTGACTGGAGCTAAAATGTAGAAGAAATGGAAAGTTTTAACCATGAACATGAATCAAATGTAATTTAGCATTTCAAATCTCATTACTGGTATAAGCCAGGAACCCCCATGATGATGCCTATGAATCTTAAACAGAAACAAACAAAGTAAGTCTAGGGAGCCTCTCCCTCAATTAGATGCCACAGAATTATTCACACTGGATGCCCAAGGCATAAGGGAACATCTATGGAAATTATCAAGAACACAATGGAATGATGTATCCTAGACAAAAGGCCAGAGACTCACAGGAAATTCAATAAATATAATCATCATACAGTGAAAAGTACTCAAATGTAAGAGCTTAAGAAATACGGAATGCCTAATGGAGTTCTGCTATACTCGTGGATTGGTGACTACCTCGGTTGTCATCAGAGACCCTTCATCTAGTCGTCGATGGAAACAGATGCAGAGACCCACAGCCAAACATTAGGCTTAGCTCAGGGAATCCTGCTAAACAGAGCAGGGAAGGGAGTACAAGCCACAGGGTCTAGGATATGACAATAGAATCCACAGAAACCACTTACCTGGGCATACAGGAGCTTGCAGAGTCTGAACCAAGAACCAGAGAGCATGCATTAGATGGACCTAGGCCCCTTACATATATATGACAGTTGCATAGCTTTGTCTACTTGTGGGACTCCTAACAGTAGGAGCAGGGGCTGACCCTAAAGACTTCTGGGAAACTATTCCTCACACTGAGCTGCCTTAATACAAGGGCTGTACTTAGTCTTACTACAACTTGATATGCCATGCTTTATTGATGGCCCTTTCGGAATCAAAACAGAGGAATGGATTGCCCCAGACAGAGGGGATGAGAGAAGAGAAGTCAGGTCACAATGTAAAATAAATAAATTAGTTTAATTAAAAAAACAATGAAAATAAATTTTAATAAAAACTTAAACTTCATATGAAAAGAATATATTTATTAAATTGATAATTCAAATAATGGAATAGGTTCTAATCAAGTGGCATAGTTCAAATTAAACTAACCAGAGTCTTATAAGCCAAGGGATAAAATTTAAAAAAAGCTTTCAAATATCAATTCAGAAAAAAAGAAGAAATGGATAATTTGAAATAGACTTACCAGCTTAGAAGAGAGAATGGAAATACCTGACATCCCTTTTATAAGAACAGCCCTGGTTAAGAAAGAAAATATTGCAAACAAAATCAGGGATTAATAAGATATAATGAAGGCTCATATTTATGATTCCAACTTAAATATGAGTTTTAACAATATCAGAGTTACCTTCTAAAAAAGATGTTAGAAGTAGCCAGTCAGGTGAAACCAAAGTGAGATGGCTCAACAGGTAATGTCTTGAACCAAACTTGAAGGCCTATATGATGGAAAGAGAGAACCCACTCCAGCAATTTGTGTGACGTCACAAAAGTAAAGGCTGTGTGTGCACCAACAAACACACACACACAAAAAAAAAATAAATAATAAACAATGTTTAAAATAATAATAATAAAAAGGTAACCAACGAGGAACAATGCATTACCTATGATAGGTCCTACAGTTAGAAAAAAAACAGAACTATGCGCATCAGTAAAAATAAATACCAGAAAACAATTATTTCGTTTTCATATTGCTGAGGTAAAAAAAATTATCAAAATGCAATTTTACAAAGCTGATATAAACAAGTAAGAAAGATTTTGCCTATGTTACTCCAGGAGGAGGGGTATAAGAAGAAAATTAAACCCAATGGAATGACATAAATCTCTTAACTTTGTAATTCCTTCATCAAATAAGTGTTTCCAACAACATTACAGACATATTTTGTTTGCCCTGGGATTATAATGTTTCAAGAAGCAACCATATCTCTTCCTTAGCATTTGAAATTAGACCTCATTAGGTAATTATATTATAATATGCATTATCAAAATAATTTATATCCTTTCATAGCTTAGTTCAAAATTGTGCTCCTCATTTGTCTCTGCTCTCCTACCTATCTCAGACTTCTATCAATCATGAATTTTAATAACCGGTTGAATTGCTTTTCTTTTTTTCTTAAGTACTAAGCACTACTTAATCTCTTAGATCCATAGACTAATATCACTGCTATAATCTGTAGGACAAATTCTAATTGGTCTCAGTACAAAAGCCTGGAGTCAGATATAAGGATTAAAGATGAAAGATCAGAGAAGCAGTGCAGTCAACCACTAGTTCTTACTTCTATGAAATCTCAGACCGAATGGGTGACTCTGTTTTTATAAGTTCTCAGATGGAATGCTGTCTCTCTGAAACCTCAACTCTATCCTGAGCCCCTGCCTCCTTCTGCCTTATATTCCTCTTTCCACCCAGCCATATTACTTCTCATCTCCACCTCCCTGGTTCTGAGATTAAAGATGGGAGCAACCACTTCTTGGCTTTATTCCTCTTTTAGACTGATCCAGTCTCTTGTAGCCCAGGGTGGTCTTGAACTCACAGAGATCTAACTGCCTCTGTTTCTCGAGTGCTAGGATTAAAGGTGTGTGCCGCCACTGCCTGTCCTCTATGGCTAACTAGTATAGCTAGATCCACACTATCATCTTCAGGCAAGCTTTATTTGTTAAGGCACAAACAAAGGATCACCACAATAATCTTCCCAAACTTCTGTAAACATCTGTTAAACTGTTTGTGTCCAGTTGTGTTGACTTTAAATCATCTAAGCATATCTATGCCTGTGATTAATCAGTGACAAAACTAAGATCAGTAAAAGCAGAAAGAAGATCAAATACTGTAACTGTGCACACTTGAATTTGGTACTAAAAAAATGGACAAAGGCATTTTCAAAGTCCTACACCATTGCTCCACACTTGTGGTATTCTTCAAGAGAATCCTGGATGGATAGCACAAATAAAAATAGCTCATACCTGAAGGGTTAGTTCACAAAGAAGCAGCAGATCAAAAACAGGGTGTGGCTCTGCATTCATGTTGTCTAAAAAGAGAAAGTGTTCTTGCCTCCTTAACCATTTACCACCCATTGCTTCCACGTGTTACACATGTGTAACATCTTTATCCTTGGGGGAAGGGGACGACGACGACTATAATTTGTCTAAATATGACATCAGTGTTACTAAATGACTGGCAAGAAAATTACATAACTCACATTAACTATGTAGTTTAGCAATCTTTAAATACTTAGGTTTCTAGAAGAACAGCCCACAGTTGTCTTTCTTTGTGCTGAAGGCAGAATATAAGGACTAGGCGAAGGGCTTTACTCTTGCAACACATGCCTCTGGCTTTTCTGCAGTAATGTACTCTGAATCACAGTGTTGGCTGATGGAGCTGAACGGCACTGGGGTGATACTTAATCAGAAGCCCTCATTAGGAAACAAGGAACGTTGGGAAACTCTGAAGAAGGTAGTGAAAGACATCAGCCTGGGTTGATCTTGTGACTGTTACCCCTGTTACCCCTGTCCTTTGCTTGGAACTTGGCTTTTTTTTTTTTGAGACAGGGTTTCTGAACTTGGCTTTTTATCAGCAATTCTAAATTCACAAATAATTTACAACATAAAGGAATTGTCTCATTACCAAGAGTAGGGAAATGCACGGAGGGATATTATTCTGTTGCCAGAAAAACTGGTCTTTTTGTAAAATGTGTTATATTCTCCAATGCTCTATTAAAGATAATTTACCATGTAGGGAAGACACTGAAAAAAACCTGGATCCACCCTTACAGGTGGTAACAGTGCCCAGATAGAGGCATATCAGAAACTTGTCAAAGGCCAAGCTGGAGCTAAGGAAAACAGAAACTTACAGATACAATAGGTTTCCTTGCTCGTTTTCATCATGTTTACAAGGACAACTCGTGTGAGGACAATTGTCTGTATTTCTATGTGTAGGTACAGATTTGAATGTTTTCTACCCTGACTCTATGTACTTAGGCAAATTCTCTTCATCCCATACTATTGCATTAAATATAGGATGTTTCAATATGAAACCAATAGATATTTTTTTTCCTTTTTTTGTTTATCATTTCTCTTGTCATCATGACAGAAATACCTAACAGAGACAGCTTAATGGAGGAAGATTTATGTTGAGTCAGAGACTCAGAAAGAACAATCTACCCAGGTGGGAAAGAATGCAAGGGAAATTCCCAGTATGTGCGTGTTTAAAGAAATCCACAGATGGTAGCTGGATGAGGACACACAAGAAAGCAAGGGTAATATGTCCCCAAGGACCTAGCCCTACCAATCCACTTCCTGCAGCTTGGCCTGACCTCTTAAAGGGCTACAACCTCCCACAACAGCACCATTAGATGGGGACCAAGTGTTCAAACAAATGGGCCTGTGGGGAGACATTTCAAGCACACACCAGAATGCTGTCTCTGGTTCCCACAGATTCAGGTCATCTCACAGGGCAAAATATATTCAGTCCAAGTTCAAAGGCCCCTATAGTCTTAGTAGTGTGGATATTTTTTTAAAGCCCAATGTCTCCTCTGAGATTCAGGGCAACTCATAGCCATGAACACCTATAAACTAAACTAAAATTAAATTAAATACTTTAAATCTAATATATAATGACACATGATAAACATTTTTATTCCAAAAAAGAAGAGCAAGAGAATAGCAGTGAGGTCTGGGCCAAGAAAAAACAGAAACTTGGGAGGGGAAGCCAAGACTTACATATGTAGTATTTGATAATATCATCTGAGCTCACCTCATTGCTCTGCCACCTCCAGGTCACCTGGGATCCCTGTTGGGTCAGCGTTACTTGATGACCGCAGCTTTCTTCTGGAGACATCCCACTTCTGGCAACTTAAACATCGCAGGGTCTCCACTCCAATTCTGTCTTCATGTTCCAATTTCTGATAGAGACTTTTATGTCCTCTAAAATTTCTCAGAACTAGCCTGTACTGTCTACATTCATGTGGCATTCTGGTCTTCTGCACCCCCTCCAGAGTAGTCCAATAAGCTCTCTTCACAGCATTGGAGAATTTCTCCAAATCCTTCCTGAGAGTTAGCTTCAGAGGCCAAAGAACCACAAGGGATGTTTGCCACAGGGAAAAGCCCATGTTCCCGATACTGCTTATCTGAATTGGTATTTTTGTCATCTCTGTAGCAAGACACATGACAGAAGCAACTCAAGAGAGGAGCAGTTTACTTGGTTCACAGTTCGGAGAGAATAGTTCACCTTGGCAGGAAGGTCGTGGTGGAATGGTACTCTAGGTATGCGGTCTTACAGCTGAGCTACATAGTTGCTAAGGGGAACAAGAGCAGAGAGCATGACAAGAGAGAACCCATGAGTAATATAAATGTAACTCCTGAATAATATACAGTCTTTTACATCAAGGACTTCATGAGGCGTCATTTCAGTCTCAGGTCCTGGTCCTCCTTAAATATATGAATTTGAAAGCTATGGTGAGTGCAATACATAAGACTTCCAGGAAAAAATGTATTTGGTACAAAAGATGTACAGATTACATTTCTTATAAAGACACTGAATGTCTACTATAAAAAGTTTTTATGCTAATAAATGCCCAATATAGTTCAAAAAGAGACAAGAAGACTTGCCTTCCAAATTTTACAGGATAATAAACATTTTTTGAGTTTTCATGTTATGTCTATTTATGTCTAGACTAAAAAGCAGGCTAGTGAGGAAATCAAATGTAAGTTGTCACATTTACCTCTGTGTGCACTAGTGCCCATCAAACTGAGCAACAACCAGGGACATAATCATAACTAAGAACAGCATATGTCCTTCCCAGCACATTTTAAAGAAAGCCATTGTGATGATTATCAGATGGCCAGAAAACCTTACCATTAATTTTCTTGATCTTTAATGAAATTGAATATATTGTGGTAACAAAGAAAAGGTTACACAATTTATGTTATTAGGTATTTCTGAAAGTGAAATTGGAATCTATCATACTCCCAGGATGTGCTCAACTATGTTCACAGCAGCATTATTTGTCATAGTCAGAACCTGGAAACAACCTAAATGCCCCTCAACCAAAGAATGGATAAAGAAAATGTGGTACATTTACACAATGGAGTACTATATTTTTAATGTATGCAAATGAATAGAACTAAGAAAAAAACATCCTGAATGAGGTAACCCAAACCCAGAAAGAAGAACATGGTATGTACCCACTCATAAGGGGATACTCTCTGGAAAGGATAACAAGCCTATATAGTCTATGACCCTAAAGAAGCTAAGAAACAAGGTGAACCCTAAGACAAATATATATAGATCCACTTGGAAAGGGAAATAGGCAAGAACACATGAAAAAATTAGGAGCATGGGGGTGGGGGAGAAGGGAGGATAGAAGGGGAAGAGAATGGGAGAAGGGGAGAAGGGGAGGGGGAGGAAAATGATGTGGGAGTGTCATATATCAATCTGTTGATTTCATTGGTTAAGTAATAAACAAACTGCTTGGGCTCATAGCTTAGAATGTAGGTGGGTGGAGTAAACAGAACAGAATCCTGGGAGGAAGAGGAAGTGAGGTAAGACGCCTCAGACAGAGACGCCATGCTCCTGGCTCCTGGGCAGACAGACACCATTCAGCTCAGACCCAGGATGGACGTAGGCTAGAATCTTCCTGGTAAGCGCACCTTGGGGTGCTACACACTGATGATTAGAAATGGGCTAACTTAATATGTGAGAATTAGCCTAGAAGAGAATGGGCCAAGCAGTGTTTAAAAGAATACAGTTTCCCTTGTAATTATTTCGGGGCATAAGCTAGCCAGGCGGGCGGGGTGCTGGGAACGCAGCCCCGCCACTCATATTACTACAAGAAAACTTAAGGGAATAGGATAGTCAAGATGAAGAAAGGGCAGAGATGAGAGCAAGGAAAGGGATATTTTAGTTGAAGGGGCCATTATGGTGCTAGCAAGAAACCTGGATCTAGAGAATTTCACAGGAATCCAGAAGAATGACCACAGCTAAGACCCTAAGCAATAAAGGAGAGGGTGTCTGAACTGGCCTTAGCCTATAATCAGACTGATGAATATCTTAAATATCACCATAGATCCTTCATCCAGCAACTGATGGAAACAGAGGCAGAGACCTGTCCCGGAGCACTGAGTTAAACTCAAAAAGTCCAGTAGAAGAGTAGGAGGAGTGAGAATATGAGCAAAGAGGTCAAGACCATGATGGGTTTACCCACTGAAACAGTTTACCTGAGCTACTGGGAGATCACCAATTCCAGCCTGAAAGGGAAGGAACAAGCATAGGACCAAACTAGAGCCTCTGAATGTGGGTGACAGTTGTATGGCTGGGGAAGACTGTGGGGCCACTGGCAGTGACACCAGGATTTATCCCTACTGCTTGTACTGGCTTTTGGTAACCCATTCTCTTTGGATGGATACTCTGCTCATTCTACATATAGTAGGGAGCGCCTTGGACCTTCCCCAAAGCAAATGTGCCTTACCCTCTCTGAGGAGTGGATGGGGAGCAGGTAAGGGGAAGGTGGAGGGAATGGGAGGGAGTGAAGGAGTGGGAACTGGAATAGGTATGTAAAATGAAAAAAAGATAGTTTGTTTTCTTTTAAAAAAAATAAAATAAAGAAAATTGGAGCACAAGTCCTTTTAAAACTGGGTTATTTTCTACATTTAAAAAAATGCTGAAGCAATATCCCCAGAACACATTTTATTTTCAACCTATGGAGAGTAGATTTTAGCTGATATAATGTACTCTGTTTGAAAGAGTGCAATTGGTTTCTTTTATTACCTAGATATACCAGAAAGTACCTCACTTGGGTTGGAAGGTCTTATATTTTTAAATATCTATACTTTAAAAAAAACATAAAAATAAGGGATTCAATTTGGTTTAAAGTAGAATTCCTGATAATCCACCTCTAAATGACATATTTCTTATGGTTCTAATTGGTAATAAAACCTGTTAAATAATCTCAATGTCAATATATGCATATTAGGTTACTAGATCCTCTAGCAGATACAGTCCAAGTGTTTGAAATAACCACTAGTCTACTGTGGAACTTCTCATCCTAAATCTGTGTGTTCAATCTATTTGAGAACTGTTTTATCATTGAAAAAGAATGATCAGATGCTGCATGATAAAAAGTAGAAGGCTGATGTTGAGTCATCTGAACTATACATAATTTAAATGTCCTTCAGTGAGTGAGGCAATCAGTGTTTAACAAAATTATAGTGTGATAGAAGTGGTAACATCAATGAGACTGCCTATTACGTTCAAATCCGATAGCAGTAGTTTCTATTTAATTAGTATAGAATTTATACTTACAAAACCTAATATAAGACTTATTTCCTCTTATAACAATACTGTAGCTTATCTATAAAATCTAAACGTGACATACTAATTCACAGTGTTTAAATGCTCCCATAACACCACGTCAAAGTTGTCTCAGTTTCCCAAGACATAATAATGAAATAAAATTGCATTAAACCATGTATGAGGCAGCTATATTATATTTAACACAACAAAATGATTAAAAGAGAAAAAAACTGAGCAAACTAAATCATATTTAGTTGTAGCAAAATTCTTAATGAACTGAAACAAAATGACTCTATTTCCAGCCATGCGTGATGTTTGTCGACCCAGATTCCAGTGTGTTCAGTCTCATCAGGATTACACTGCCATCTTAGACAGTCTGCTATGTCCCCTACGTCAATGAAGCATCGTTTGCCTCAGCCATTTTATTCACCTCCAGTTACTTTTGTTCATCATGAAGTTAGTGGCAGCTTCATCTCTGTTAGGAGAAATAACTGAAACAACTTAAGCGGAGAAAGATTTATTTGGCTCACCATTCTAGAGACAGGAGTCCTTGTCTCTTGGCCTCGTGGCTGCGGGACTTCTGGAAAAGCACACGACAGGAGCATTGGCTACAGAGGCTGCTCACCTCATGGGTTTCAGGAAAAGAGAAGAAAGGGCATGTTCAGGATGCACCTCCAATGAGTCTAAATGACAAACAGTTCTAGCAGCTCTCAAAAATGTTATCAGCTGAGAACAATGCCTGAACACAAGAGCATGAGTTGGCATTTAAGATCTGAACCATAACAAACACTAAAATATTGATAAATAGACATATCCAAGTGTACTATTGTGAAGCAGAAACGTGCCTCAGAATACTAAAGACATAAAGACTGCTGTCATCTGAGGAAGAAAATGGAAAATATGGATTTGTGGATGTACAAATTCAAGGATCTATTCAAGTCCTTATTTTTATTCCAATCTTATCCAAACTTGAAATCCTGGGGAAGCCATGATCTTTCTCCAGTCAGTCTAAGATCAATAGACTGGAGACAAGAAAAAGTCCCAGTTTAAAGACAAGGAAAATTTCCCCTTCCTTTTTCTATTTAAGTCATCCACTGATTGTGTACGCTTGACTCACAATAAGAAAAGCGATCTACTTTACCCAGTCCACTTATTGATATGCCAGAGTTATCGGAAAGCAGCAAAACACAAAGACCCAAGGAGTGTTTGCTCAAATACCTGGATGCCCTGCTGCTCAGTTAGGCTGACACATAAATACAACATTAGCTGCATCACTGTGGATTCCTGGTAGAGGAGGGTTTCAGTGGGGTGACTAAATGGTCCTTCATATTACTATAATCGCAATTTCAATGTTATGAGTCATATCACTTCTTTCTTTGGTTTTGGTTTGTTTTAGCTATAATCATAAAATGTACATGGTTTGACTTTTTCATGTTTAGTTAACATTGTAATAAGAATCTATTTTCTAAAGTGGGAATATAAGGATTCTTTTCATTTAAGCTGGCTCTAAATTTTACAGATAATGTTGGCACCACATCACATAGAAAGATGTCTCAAGGCAACACTTTAGCAAAGTGCACACTTTGGGTATGAGTTTGATATTGACTGTGGGATTTGTTTCCTTCGTACTGTAATTGAATCTCATGGCTGTAATGTTTTCCGTGATCCCACCCAGCTCGACTCACACACCTCAGACTGAGCCAGGAATAGAATATTAACATGCCAGATCCTGTCAGCTTGTGTCGCAGCTCTGGTGTTCCGTAAACAAGGGACGGGTGGTGAGACTGTTCAGAGAGACCTCTATCATATGCATAATGCGGGCCAACTGCTTTAACCGCTTTCGTGTGACAATAAGTTCTCTTAACTAATATTTAAACCACTTCTCAAAGCCTTATCTGCACGAGCTACTTGAACTTTATTTCACCTAAGCAAACAAGCTTTAGAAGACAGAGGCTATGGTTTTTTTCTTCAAGCATATATACTGTAGGTAATTATTCAGAAGCCAAAGGAAAAGAAATATGTACCTAATATCTTTTCAAATACATTTCCCCATTCTTGTCTAATGATGTATCAATAGGAGTTATAACTGTGTAGCTGTATTTAGCCCACATACTGGAATGTAGGTATTTTAGACTCCCCTTCCCCTTAGTTCCTCCCACCCACGTTCTGTTGTGCAATATTCTCCAACTCCATATTCCTAGAGTCTATTTTTTTTTCTGGCTTTCATATGTGGAACTGATTTTTTTTCTCACCTCTTTCTATGCTGAAAGTTATCCTCCAAGTACTGTCAAAGTACTTTTAAAGTAAAATATTTGGAATAGTAATTGTTCTGTTGTTTGTTTGTTTGTTTTGTTGTTTTGTGAGAGGAACACAGATGCTCCTTAAAATCATAGGGTTATGTTACTTGACTGAGCTGTTAGGAAAACAAACAAACAAAAAAAACATGCTGGAAATCCTCTGGAAAAGCATCTTATAAGAAAATGTCGTGGGGAAATATGTTGCATTCAGGTTTCTTGTTTTGTATTTTCCCACTGTTTATTTAGCACGGGTCTCATATAATATGTTTGTTCATCGAGTGCCATCTATTGTGGGCTCCCATCTCACACATTTTGGGGGATCTTTGAAATGCTAAGTGCTTATAGACATAGGCAGTGGAATACATTTGCTGTAACAGATCTTTTATGGCCACAACGGTTCTCATTTCTAGTTTTTATTTGTGTTGTCTGACATCTGACTGGCTTTTGAACAAGGCCCATGCTTTGTTCCCTGGAAGTGAGTTATCAGTCACCCCTCGGTTAGGACTGGAAGTCAAGAGGTTGGCATCCAGCTGCTGGTTCTGCAGTATTATCTGAGTGAACTCCCCTTGTCAGTTCGCTTTGCTGGCCTCTGTCTCTGATTTTCAGACAAAAAGCAAATTTTTGTTTTGTGTAGAATATACCAAAGATTTTTTTCACATTTAAAATTTCATGTCATTTTCAGAACTGTCCTTAGGGAAGGTCTTGGCATCATGCAGCTCTTACAGATGCCGCAGCTGAAGCTTAGTGAAGTGCTTCTCAGGGTTCTGGGGGTGAGTCTTCACATCCTCCTCCTGTCCTCTATTATCTTCTGACATTAATTCTATAATTTTTGTAGTTCTAAACTAAAATGAAAAGTTAAGTGCTTATTTATACATCACAATTATTTCCAGACCTGAGTATGTAGCCGAGCACATACCCGACATGAGACTCGAGGTCCTAAGTCCCAAGTGATGAAAAGTAAAGAAAAGTAAATAAAAAGAGTAAGTCCTACATTCAGACCTCACTACTACATATTTGGTACTAAAAATATCTACATAATACCCCAAAGAATATAAAACAGAAGCATATTTATTCACAACACTGAAGCCCTTAAAATTAAATAAATGAGATCAATATACAAATCTGTGTGTAAAAAAGTCATAATATATACAAAATAAAAAATTTAGACTAGTCTGTGACAAGAGAAAATTATACACACTTAAATTAACAAACTTCAGACTTTATAATTGGAAAATGTATAGGGACATGGAGAAAGAATGACCATGACTGTTAGCAAGTATGCATATGCCAAACATTTAACGTAAGTCAGAAAACAATAAGTTCACGTGAGAATAAATATGTAGCGAACAAAAAAAAAAGATGAGTTTTAGAGCCAATGATGCTGCTTTTCAGGAGATGTGGTATGATGATGGGTAATTTTCTGTGCTGGAACAGACAAGGTGATCTTATCATTTTGAACATCTCCATGATTTTTGCACTTGCATTTTGAATGTGTCCTTGCCTCCATCATTCACCTAGTGTTTTTATATCATCTCTCAATCTAAAGTAAATTATGTATATGTATATGAAACAGATGGTAAATATATCACTAGGTAAATATATAGCCAAACCTCCATAGTCATATTAGCATGTGAACACAGGATGAGAATGTGTTTAATGCAGAAACTTGTCCTCATATAATGTGAGTTTTCTGGGTATGAACCACACCAACATTTATCTCAGAGATAACGGCAGCAATATTTATTTGATTTGGGAAAGTTATTGCATTGACAAGGACACTCTTCTTCAGTATAATGAAAATATGTGGAGATCTAAATAGTTTCATGTAATGCTTTCTGATACATTTGAAGAATGGATATGCAAACTATGATAATTCATTTCCACTTAATAAACATAATAAGCATTCATGGTCTCTCTTACACAATATTCCGAGATATCTTGAAAACTTCAGATGATAATGGTTAACTACCTAATATTCTGCATTTACTGACGTCAAACAGGACCTATTTTATCTGAAGTTAATTTTTACCTTTCATCAAATGGAAATTTTTTCCCTTTCAGTGTTCCCATTTTACTTGTCCCAGCAACTTCTGAACAAATACTTGAAAAATGATATACTTTTAATCCATCCCTTATCTAGTATTTTTTAAATATGGATGATGACTTTAACATAAAAATATAAATAAAAATCAGTGAGACCAAGCAAGTAGCCTGGTCAGTAAATCGTTTGACAATCAAATATGAGGACCAGAGATCAGTCGTTGAAACACATGGATAAAACCTGGCATGCTTAAAACCAAAGGCACACGCTTGCAGTTTTAGTGTTAGGGAGATACAGATATGTGAACCCTGGTGTTCACCGACCAGCCACCCTAGCCCAATCAATGATCCTCCATGTCACTAAGAGACAGTAGTGAGAAATGCTACATCTTTGTTACATTCTCACTGACATTCTAAAAAAAAATCTGGTGAAAGTAATTTAGGAGACAAAGGCTTTACTTTGGCTGGCAATTCCAAATGATACACTCCATCTAGAAGGGAAGAGAAGGCAGTGAGCAGGGTGGGTGAAAGAAAGCTACCAGGCTTTGTCTCCAAGTTCAAAGTGTAGAGAGTGAACAGGAGGTAGAGCCAGGCTATAAAGCCTCAAGAGCACCCCACATTCCCAGTGACCCACTTCCTCCATCAAGGCTGCACATCCTAAAATTTTCAGTCCTTCCCTAACAGTCCCCTCAGCTAGGAACCAAGCATTCAAACAGGTAAATCTGTGAGGTGTATGCCACATCCATGTCATAATGTTGTCTCACAAAGCAAGATGGAAAGCTACTGAGCAACAGTTATAGGAAGATGCTCTCTCAGCTTCAGGTGTGTGTGTGTACACATGTGCATGCTCACCTACAAACACATACACACACAGTGGCTCAAAATATAAGAATACTTTCACCTCATAGCTCTCTAGTTATATTTTTTTTGGATGCATTGAGCTTTCCAATTATATGGCAAGCCTACAGTTCATAAGGAGAACTATAGAAACCAGGAGACGATCCATCCCATCTTCATACATATTTAAACTTTCTTTTCTAAAACAGCTGGATGATTTGCATCATATATCATTAATTAGTAAAGATGCTAGTAAGGGAAACTAAGATTCATGAAAAAATAAAACATTGCTCAGTAATTGCAATGAAAATAGTCATATCAGGAACGACTCTCAAAAATAATTAGTGTCTATGCAGAGGCACTGGTCACTCAGTACAGGCAGTAATGTGAGCTGTCCCATCCATGACAGATAATTGCTGTCCAGACATTTAGTCAGAGCCTTGGGGACTGGATATTGGAAACATTGCCATCAAGATGACAGATTGATCAGACACATTTAATTTTATTTCCTCCCACAAACTACTAAAATACACTCTAGATTTTTTTTTCCTCCAAAACCCTAAATTTATTGAGTGTGGAGGAAACAGGAGAGGAGACGGCAGTAACAACACTTGGGATCTAGAAAGCAGATGGGACACTAAGATGTAACACAGAATGCAGAAGGATAAGTCTTTTGAAGCATAGGGAGACTCAGAAACCAATCCAGCTTCTTCACAGAATCCTCCAAAGATGTGTGAACAGGCAGTGTCACCTTTAGTAGGGTAGGAGAGTCACCAAAAGCATGGCTCAAAAGCATTAGCATGCGGTTATCCTTGTCTCCTTCAAAGAGCGGGCTCCTGTCTCTCCTGTACATCTTGACATGGGGGTGGCAGAATTGCAGGTGTAATCAATGGTAGAGGTATTGGTGTGAAGACTAATTAGCACATGTGTGTCTACCTTCCTACTTGATGAAAGACTGCAAACTTGACTCTTCATGTAGTTTCTAGAATTCTTGTAACCTGGGTATTGTTCTTAGGCAAAATATTTTCATGTTCATATCCTCTGCTGTGCTTAAGAGGAAATAAAAGAATTGTATGGAAAGAGGTAGATTTTACTTCTGATCTGCCATATTTCTGAGTTTCTTCCTTTGGTCTCTGCCCTCAGGACTGTTATCTGTAGTGATGTAATTTACATCTGACTTGCTCCTGAGCTTCATCTTCTCTGTCTCTTCTCCCTTTTCCTTTCTCATTTCTTCTCACTTGTTTCCCTATTATCCAATAAAACCTTCAAATAGCAGTAAGACAGATTCAAATTTCTGCATCAGGAGAGATACAGTGAAGTGATGGAACCCCAAACCCATGAACTAGAATATACCTATTATTTTAAGGTTCCTTGGGCGGCAGATAAGTTAGAGATGCCAACTGGAGGTTGACAAAAGTCAAGATATTAGGGTGCATGCATCCCAGAGGGTCAAGCAAGCCACTAGGCCTGTGGGATTGCTTTTTTATTAAGGTCCATGAGTATTATTCATGATGTGTTTTCTTGGTTGTGTATCAGATAGTATAAGGAAATCATGAAGGAAGGAGGGAAGCTCTTCATCTGAATCAGGCTTCAGCGTTGCTGTGTGTCATAGTTGTTAGCTGTGGCACGTTTGACTCTGTGATATCAAAGAGAACAACTGAGAATGGAGGGTCTTAGCTAAGTCTAAGGAGATGAAATGCACCTGGATTAGAGATATAACTTGGAGGCCAAGAATGGATGGTAATCAGCTGTTGCTGAGGTTAAGAACTATTATGTGGCTAGTTTTTGTCAATAAACTATCAAGGAGTGTGACTCATATCCTTTCTGCATGAGAATGCTGTGCTGACATTTTGTCTCCTATTCTCTCCCCACCTGCTTAGGTGGACATGAAAGTAAGAGATGCAGAGAAACACAGGAAGTTCTGAGTACAGTTACTTAGGCTGGCCAGGGAAATTGATAAGCATGTTTCAGAGGAATTTGTTTTCCTAGTCTGACTTTTCCTCCTAACAAATATGGTTCTCAGCAAGCGTGAACATCAGATTGCACTTCTTTAGTACCTCAGAAGCCTATACATAGAGTACCAAGCATTTTCAGTACCCATCCTTTTAGCTCATGGGCAAGTCATCTTACATCTATGAATGAAGAACAGTGTGTGTTAGTCAGAGACTTTACCAAAAGAATTAAAGGCTTGGTAGTGTATTGATTTGGCCTGAACATATTAAAACAAAAACTAATGATCAATTTAGAGAAAAATAATGTAATATTTGAAGTATATAAAAATGTCAATAAAAATACAGAGGAATTGATTCAGGAAATATGTGATAAAACAGAAAAATGTAAAATCTAGAACAAATCTGAGAACACCATCAGATACAGTTTAATTTGTGTTATTTGGACACAACTGAGCAAAGATTCAGTATTTTCTCAATTGGAAAAACTTGCAAATCTAGATGGAGAACCATTGACTCTCCAGGAAGAGGTGCAATAACCCCACACCGAATGTTATCACCCTCAAATTGAGAATGCAGAGAAAGTCTCTTTCCACACACTTGAATTTGCTTGTCCATCAACTTGTTTTGATTTTCCTTCATCTAGGTTCCTGATGTGGGAAGTCCTTCTGTATATGTGTTGCTTTTATTGGTTAAAGAATAAAGAAGCTGTTTTGGCCTGTGATAAGGCAGAGTAGAGCTAGGTGGGAAACCTAAACTGAATGATAAGAGAAAGAAGGCAGAGTCAGTGAGACACCATGGAGCTTCTGGAGCAGACAGACTCTGAAACTTTGCACAGCCACGTGGCGATACACAGATTAATAGAAATGGGCTAAATTAAGATATAAGAGTTAGCCAGAAATATACATAAGCTATTGGCCAAAGAATATTGCAATTAATATAGTTTCTGTTTGTTTATTTTGAGTCAGGATAGCCAGGAACAAATGAGCAGCCTCCCTCTGCCAACAGATTTCTTTTATGTTCACAGACGAGATTAGCTTTAGAAAATACAGTTCTTCTTTAGCTTTGATTTTTTAATTTACTGTGAAGTCACCAAAATTCTGTATTTTTTGATGTAGGTGGGTCGTCTGTCTATTTATTACTTTCATTGGTTAATAAAGAAACTGTCTTGGCTTTTCGATAGGGCAGAATTTAGATAGGTGGAGTAGACAGAACAGAATGCTGGGAGATGTTATCTCTATCTACCTAAGTGTGTTTATTTACTCAATAGATAAAACCTATGAATGTGGAATTTGAACAAGATACATTAAAGATCATCTCTTCATAAGTGTCAAATGATTAGAATAAAAATACAACCTATTTTATTGTTGATGAGGCCTCATATTTCATCTAAGAATTGTCATCAACTTACAAGCAGAGCTTTAAAATGTAGTAGATTGCCCCAAGTAGTCATGATATACTGACTACAATCTGGGGAGTGTCTTCTCTAGGGACAGATATGATAAGTAACTCTAATTGTCAACTAAAAACCTCCTAGAATCACCTGAGGGAGAGTATTAATGAATGATTATCTGGATAAGAATGACCTGTGTGCATGCTTGAGGGGAATTGTCTTGATGTATGAAGACCCAGTCCACTGTGGATAACACCATTCCCTATGCAGGGTATGTCGGACAGTATACATGTGGAGAAGAGGCTGAGCACAAAGAAATAACCACGTATTCGTTTTTCTGTATTTTCTTTATAAATGATAATATTATTCCTTGGAAGTTTCATATTTACTAATTATATTTCATATATACTAACTATATACTGATTGTATCATCTACCATTACCTCCCTAAGTCTGACAGTATCTCAACATTATATCTCTCCTATCTGAATATCCTCTTTTTATTTATATTATTAATAAAACCCTGAATCCTGATGTTCATAGATGGAGACGAGAGCAACAAACTTATCAGTGATCATGTACTAAATGAAATAATTTTACTTTCCCCAGCAATTATACACTGCCAACACCTCCTTGGATAGGGGTGGTTTGCCAGATCTCCCTGCAGTCCAACATGGACTTTTGTCTTGCTTAATATTGCTCAGGTCTTGTGCAAGTAACCACGATGGCCATAAGCTGGCATTTGCAAGAGACTTGTCATGTTCATGAGTTGGTACTTTATAGCTCTTCGTACCACACATCAGTGCCTACATTCTTTCTGTCCCCTCTTCTGTGACTGTCCCTGAATCTTGGGTGTTGGGGGCTTGATACAGGTGTTTCACCCATCACTGAATACTTTACCAGTCCTGAATCTCTGCGATAACCACTCCCCACTAGAAAAAGAAGTTTTTCTAAACATAGATGAAAGTGGTGTAAAATGTATTACTACAAGAATAACTACTTAGAATTCAGTTTGACAGCATAACCACTTAGCAAGATAATAATAAGTTCTAACTTAGGAAAGACAACCTTCTATACTCTGCTTTTGATGAGGCTTACAGCTCCAGATATAAAATCCCTCTCATGGAACACGATTCATATCTAATTGGAAGTGGTTGGTTTTAACCCCATAACCTTCATGCCACTAAGCAATGGACCCAACTTGCCAGGCATGTTGGTGTTTCAGCATTTAGAGTCAGTCCTGTGTAAGACCATTGGTATAATTCTTTCTAATTGTAGCTGCAAAGCACATTCTGCCACTTTATGAGCTAGCCATCTGGGAAAGTTTCTTTACCAGTTTGGGTGCTTTACCCAAGGAGAGTTGTATGTTGCATAATTTTATGCCAACTTGACAAAAGTTAAAGTCATCTGAGTAAAGGTAACCACAATAAGAAACTGCCTCCCTAAGATTAGGTTGACTTGTAACACATTTTCTTGATTAGTGACTGATGGGGGAGGACCCAACCCAATATGGGCTGGTGTTCTTGAATTCTATACAAAAGCAGACTGATCAACTTGTGGGTAGCAAGCCAGTAAGCAGCACTCTTCCATGGGCTTTGCATTAGCTTCTGCCTCTAGATTCTTATCCTGCTTGAGTTTCTGCCCTGGCTTCTTTCAGTGATGTTAAAATATAAGCCAACCAAACAATTTGTTCCTCAGCTTACTTTTTGTTTATGATATTGCATTATACCAATAGTAACTCCAACTTAGACAAGTGCTGTCTTAAATAATAGGGTAATATATCTGGCTATTTAGTTTAGTGTTCAATTAATAGCAATAAAACTACTCTATGTTATTTGGGGTGCTTTGGGGTCTCTTTGATCAGCAACTTTTAAGAAGGTATATTGCCCTTGGAAAACAAATTCTTAAGTAATAGATAATGTCTTCTGGAAGCAGAATTATCCATCCATGTGGAGTACTTCTGGAAAAATTCCTTTTTAATATATTACATCTTTAATTAGCTTACTAGCTGGTCGATTTTTACAAGGATTCTCTATGTATCTTTGATTTTGCCTAACCCATTCCATTGTACCCTCTCCTCTCTACAATCCCACTGTCTTCACTTAAACATTTATCCTTCAGCACTTACCCCTCTCCATTCATGTCTCCTGTGTGCTACTAAACCCTCAATTATTTTTTCCCCCTTGGGATAGCAGATCACAGGACTCCATTTATCTTTCTCATGTACCCTGTTTTGGTTGTACTGTGTCATTGGAATCAAGTATCTGCAACCATTACTTCCTCACTGTAATACGCTGTAATGTGAAGTAAAAAAATAATAATTTCTCTTTTAAGTTGCTTTTTGAGGCTGTATTTTATTAAAAAAAAATAAGTTAAACCAGAACAGGCAAATCCAAAAGTAGACGAGACATAGCAAAGTTTGGTATAAAGGATTCTGCTAAGAAATGTTAGTAATCAGGGCATCTTATCCTCCTCCACGAGGAGTGAGCAAGGTAGGGTAAGAAAATGTCAAGAGGATGACTAGAATCATGGCCAGAAGGAAGTGACATTTTCTTTCCCTCCTCACTCCTCACAGCGATTCCAGCGACCAATCCATATGTGACTTTGCTGCTCTTCATCTGTTTAAGGAATCAGCTAATGGGTGGGTTTTGATAAAAGCCCACACTAACTATGCATGTGCTCATTTTGAGAGCAGTGAACAATCACTAGGCGGGAATTATTACCTCTGCAAGGGATGATTTCTCATCATGTAATGTTCACTGTTATCTTTTTCAATGCTTCAGTCCATTTGATCCTTTATTGCTGTAATGACATCGGCTATCTTTGGAAAATGGTTTTCGCCCAAAGTACATTTTTTCAAGCCTCTAATCCTCTCTATATCATTATATTGTTGTGTATATCTACATTTTTTAAAACCTGGTGTACATTCATTATTTTTATGATGTTCATTTCATTTTGAGATCACTGAATTATTTCTATGTGACTTTAATATCTGATTTTGTGTTTTCAGTTTATCGGGCTCTTTTTGCTTATTCTGTCTTAATTTTCATTAGTTCTTTCTATATTTCCATTAGGTTGCATTAACCCTCTATTTTTAAATATGTGTATAATGTATGCATTCTATATTAATTCCTTAAGTGCTTAGCTTTGAATTTTTAATGTTCATTAAAACACAAAGCTGGACACAACTTAAAAGTTTGTTAAGATTTCTTACTTCTTTTTATACCATACTGATACAATAGCATATTTGTGTTTTATGTGTGTGTATCAGGGGGTCACACACATTGTTGACATACATGCAGAGGCTAAATAAAAATAGGAGACAACCTCTTCTGATACTCCATTACACATTCCCTTGAGACAAGTCTCACAGAACCTGGAGCCTGCCATTGTTCACATAGGCCAGCTGGCCCCTGGGACCCAGGGCTCCTCCTGTCTGCCCCTCCACACCCTGGCCGGAGGCACATAGCCTCACACGGTGGTTTTCGTGTTGGTGCCGTGGATCTGAACTTAGGTCCTTGAACTTGCAGAGCAAGTGCACCTATCTACCGCATCACCTCTCTAGCCCTGAGTTAGATACCCCAACAATTTTCAGGCACCCTGATTACAACTGTTACTATAGCCCTCATTTATGAATTGTTATAGCTCAACAATTATTTAAACACAGTGGCTTCCATGTTTGTCATTTAGTTTGGTCAGTGCAGTAATTTGAATCAGAATGGCCCCCATAAACTCACATATTTAAAAGCTTCTTCCCTAATTGACAGAACTGTTTTGGGAAGGATTAGGAGGTGTGGGTGTGGCCTTGTTAAAGGAGTTTTGTCACTGGTGAGTGGGCTCTGATT
Organism: Microtus oregoni; assembly: GCF_018167655.1. Taxonomy (NCBI): domain Eukaryota; kingdom Metazoa; phylum Chordata; class Mammalia; order Rodentia; family Cricetidae; genus Microtus; species Microtus oregoni. The sequence continues at coordinate 46,813,005 of NW_024543060.1, forward strand.
GAGACCCAGACTCACTCTCTCTCTCTCTCTCTCTCTCTCTCTCTCTCTCTCTCTTTCGCTCTCCCTCTCTCTCCCCCCTCTCTCTCTCCTCCCTCCCTCCCTCCAACCTTTCTCTCTCCCCCTACAACTTGCAGATAAGATGTAAGCACTCAGGAATTGTTGCAGTGCCATGATTGCCTGCCTGTTGTTATCCTCCCTACTGTGATGGTCATGGACTCACCCTCTAACATTGTAAACAAGGCCTCATTAAGTGCTTTTTTATATTGGTTTTCTTGATCATGTGTCTCTTCTCACAGATGGAAAATTAATAGAGACAGTCCGTAATATAATCTTCACCCAATTCTCTCTTGTTGTTTCTTGTGTTAAGCATATTCTTCAGTAATTAATTTTTTTAAACTTTTTTTTATTGAGAAAAGGAGAAAAAGAAAAAACAAGTTTCTGCCTCCTCCCAGCCTTCCATTTCCCTCCCCCTCCTCCCACCCTTCTCCCCCTCCTCCCACCCTTCTCCCCCTCCCCTCACTCCACTCCCCCTCCCTCTCCAGTCCAAAGAGCAGTCAGGGTTCCCTGCCCTGTGGTAAGTCCTAGGTCCTCCCCCCTCGGTCCATTTCTAGGAAGGTGAACATCCAAACTGGCTAGGCTCCCACAAAGCCAGCACATTATGTAGGTTCAAAACCCCATGCCATTGTCCTTGGCTTCTCATCAGCCCTCATTGTTCGCCATGCTCAGAGAGTCCAGTTTTATCCCATGCTTTTTCAGTCACAGTCCAGCTGGTATTGGTTAACTCCCAATAGAACAGCCCCACTGTCTCAGTGGGTGGGTGCACCCCTCGTGGTCCTGACTTCTTTGCTCATGTTCTCCCTCCTTCCACTCCTCATTGGGACCTTGGGAGCTCAGTCCAGTGCTCCAGTGTGGGTCTCTGTCTCTATCTCCATCCATCACCAGATGAAGGTAATTAATTAAGAATCAAGTGGGAAGTGACAAAAACACTGACACTTTTTTCAAAACATTATTCTACCTTTTATTTAGTTTAAATTATCATTTGAAACCAGTGATGACATTTCTCTGCTTTGGGGTATAGAATGAATTAATCTGCTTATTTTACCATCCATTGTTACTTTTTAAACTTAATGTTTTATTCTTTTGACAGTAATCAGGGTTTTTTCTGTTCACATTAAAAAATTAGCTTTGGTAACACAGAAAGCCACTATACTCTGCTTAGGTAGGGAATTTTTGCTATTTTAATTTATAATATTGTTTTAAGTCAATATTGTCACAAAGACAAATAAGGTATAACAAATATTTTTCTAATTGTTTGAACATAACTGGTACTATTAACCTTTATTTCTTAAAACAATTTTCAGTATCATTAGTAAGAATAAATTCCTACAACTCAATTCAGTATATAAGTGAAGATTATAATATAGCTAATAAATATACTTTGGTGTTTTATTAATAACCAGCTATACAAAAATGACTTCTATAAGATTCTACTAGAAAAATCATTCCAAAAGAAATTCACAATAAAGCTATTTATAAAAGAAACACCACAATGAAACTGTTTAAATTACATAGCTTCCACATCAGATGTATATATGTGTAGTTTCTGATAAGATCCTCAATCAGCACTAAGGCACACTTAAAGAGCTAGAAGGATGATTACTACAGAATGAAAGGTACCAGGAACAGAAAACCTCTCCGCGTGTTTGAATGATAGGTATCCTCCAGAGTCTCACATATATGAACACTTGTTTCCCAGGGGGTGATGATCTTTTTGGAGGTTATGAAAGCTTTAGGCAATAGAATGTTGCTGGTGGAGGTTTATCACGGAGGCTTTGAGGGTTCAAAGCCTCACTCCACTTTCAGTTTGTTGTCTCTGTTCTGCTTGTGTTGGAAGATGGGGTCTCTCTCCTTCCAACAAGGCTGCCTGTTGTCATATCTACTATGCAACTCTAAACTTTCCATCTAGAACTCTGAACTATAATTACTCTTCCTTATGTAGATATTGGTCATGGTATTTGTGACAGCAACAAAAAAGTAACGAATGTAAAATAAAAATAACATTCTTTCTAAGGTCTATCCTGAAGCAAAGTTACACTTACTTTTAAATAAGGGAACACTTGAACTAGGACAGTTTCATTAACTAGACTGTTTGCATACCAAGTAGGAAGCCCCTAAGTTGTATATCAGTTAGGCATGTTCAAGGGCTACAGGATCAGTAGACACCTCTGTATTCAACTATATTGTTATACTCTTATCATGGCCTCTATAGAAATGCCTATGGCACTCTTGGGGGTGATTCGACATTGTGCTAAATACACCTGGTGTCTTAGTTAGGGTTTCTATTGCTCTGAAGAGACACCACGACCACGGCAACTCTTATAAAGGAAAATATTTAATTGAAGAGGCAGCTTACAATTTCAGAGGTTTAGTCCATTATCACCATGGTCGGGAGCATGCCTGCATACAAGCAGATGTGGAGGTGGAGAAGGATCCTACATTTTGATCGTCAGATAACAGGAAGTAAAACAAAACACTAGGCAGTATTTTCAGCACATATGAGTCTGCAAAGCCCGCCTTCACTGTTAAATACTCCATCTAATCCAACAATGGCATACCTCACTTCTTTTGAGCTTTGGGGGGCCATTTTCTTTGAAACCACCACACCTGGATTTTAAACAATTCACCTGCCATGTCACTAAGGAAAAGGTTCTGCTCAAGTTACTTCCACAGGAAGATCAGGTTGGAAATCCTTAGCAACTTTGTCAATTTTTCTCACAATGTATGTATACGTACAAACATACAGTATCCATGGCTTCTTCATTCATATTTGCTTCTCATTTTTATTTCACATTCTCAGTTGATTCAATACATTCTTAGTCTTTATAATAAAAGAAACAAGCTTAAGGAAGCATATTTTTATAATTTTATAATTTTCTTCCTTGAATTATAGTTCTCAATGTATTAATTCACAAAATTACTACTAGGAGCATACTATGTCAATACAAAAATTAATGATGGAATTACTACTTTCAAAGGAATATGGTAATATTTGATTGAGACAAAAAGATATTGCTAACAATATATAAACTCTACCAAAATCTATTTTAATAGTTTTTATTTTTTATTGATTTTTATTGAGCTCTACATTTTTCTCTGCTCCCTTCCTTGCCTCTCCCCTCCCTCTTTCAACCCTCCCCCAAGGTCCCCAGGGAGACTTACTCAGGAGATCTTGTCTTTTTCTACTTCCCATGTTTTTAATAAGTCGATCTACCTCATATTTTAACATGATTTCATATTAATGGCCACATAATGGCTAATAATTTTCACTAACATATACATTTTGTGAATAATTGTGTGCATATTTTCTTAATTATTCTCATAGACCAGGTTGAAAAATTAAGTTATTTTGTCTGTATAAATGTACATTTAAACAGTTTTAATAAATTTTGGTAATTTTTCCAAAAGTCTCCCTGCCAATATATTCTGTTGTCCATGAGCGGAACAAAATATAATTGACATCTCTCTATATAAAAAATTATATTTATTTGTTTAAGGACAATTTATTAGTCTTAATTCAAATTTTTTCATGTAATTACCCTTGGTTTTCTTTTACCATTATCCTATAAGAACATGTGTGGAATTTTGTATGGAATTCAAGAATGCTGTGTTAAAGCCCTATTCACTCATTGAAGTATGTGGTATGTATTATCTCTAGTCCACAGTGTCCCTAGCTCTTATAATACTTATTTATATCATACAGAAATTCATTCTTTTGTAGAGTTAAAGTCATGAATATTTTCTTTATAAATCCTGCCTTAACAATCTATAGAACTGTTCCCCAGTTATAAATAAAGTACAAATGTATGCTTTTTTACCTTTTAATAGTTACACTTGAATTTCTGGTCCTGTACAATGTTGTGATAAACTCTCTTTTCTCACCAAAAGAGCTCTCATCCCAAAGATTTTTAAATTCTGTCCTCTTGAAGAACAGCTGAAGTTACTTACTCACCCATGCTCAGGCAAAACCAGAACTTGCCTGTAAAGGCAATGCTATGAGTGTGTGTTCTCATGAGCATGGTGCTAGACTTGACAAGTGGATCGTACTGATCTTCACTCGTGGCCAAGAGACCTTGAGTAATTAACAATTCCTACATCTGTTCCTAATCTTCAGAAGGGAAGGAAATAATTAAGTTAAATGTGTTCTGGTGTGGGAAGGAGCTCATTATTCAATTACCATTATTACAGCAATATTCATTCAAGCCACACTGTACAACAGACAAGGTGCCATGATTATATGACGATCCTTTCTAGAAAGAAATTACCTTGATGCCGTGATCATCTTAGTGTTGAGTGCAAATAATGTTCTGTAGATCTGCTTTCAACATTTCATTTTTCCTTTACCTTTCAACAATTTGGAAAAGGTTCCTGGTGTTCAAGTTTTGTTCTTTTTGTTTTAGATCCACCGAACTGTGGTGTCGCTGTGAGTGTACACTATGCATGGAGACTATAGCACAGTCTCTAATAGGTGGAGACGAGATTTGGGGAATAAGTAAACTAATTGGCAATATTGACAATTCAAGTCCCTGCAGTTTTCTTTCTTTCGAAGAACCTATCCTTAGGCACCGTCTTCATGGCTTAGTGAAGCTGGAGAATTTTATGGCATGAAAATAGGTGAAAGGGAGGTGTATACAGGAAAGCCTTAGTCCTCTTTGCTTCGCTGAAAGTGTCCCTGTTCATGATAAAGATGATCTGGAATCCTCCCCAAATCCTCAGGTCCCTGATCTGCCTTCACCTGCCACATGGCCCTCACCTCTGAATATTTCATGTTGCTTAACTAACATAGAAAATTGGCACATGTTATCAGTCATTCCAAATGTCAAGGGAGATGACAACAAAATTGTCTCTTTTCTGTTCTCGACAAAATTGTTGATGTCTTTGTAAAGTCCAGAGAGTCTGTAGCATGGGACATCTGAACACATCCCAGGTCCACATGGGAATGTCAAAATCTGCCATCACTGCTTTGAGCCCCTCTACTTCATCTACAAAAACCGCTAAACATTGCCTAACCTATGGGACTACTGGAGTCAGTATTTTGAACTGCCATAGAAATTATACTGCAACTGTCACTAACTGAATTGACACGCTTGAGCATCTCCTTTGGGGTGTCCATCTTTGCAAATTTAGTCCATCATTTGTACAGCCTCCACAGTGCCACCTGTAAAAACAGTGCCCATGTTTTAAGACTGTGTTGAATTTTTCCAAAACACAACTCTTTATCATTCCCCAAGAAGACTGACAGCCACTAGAGGAAGAAATATGTATAGATCAGTTCCTTTGTGTACTGCTATTATGTACAGAAGATTGTTCAAATCCTACTTTGTTTTTATTTAATCTATTAATGAAATAAATTCCAGAACAATATTGTCTTTAATGAGTCTTTGGTTAAATTTGGCATACTTTCCGAACTTACTTAAATTGAAGAAAACAACCATTGTATCACACAATTTTACTTTAGCTTTTCAGCATGATTTTATTTCTTTACAGATGACAACACCAGGCTGTAACTAGAATCATAACTATAGCTGTAGGTAGCATCCTCACTTTTATTCAAAGGCCATAAACCTTAAGATTCTTACATTAATTAGTAGTACACATACCTCTGATATTAAACCTGGATATTGGGTTGAAAGCAGTACAGCCCTCCTGATCTTGCCTGACTTGGAGACCGAATGCCACTCTGCTTGCAGGTGTGTGTAGATGGTAGTATTCTCAGAACCTAGTTCAGTGCCTGGCTCCTGAAGAAAGGAATGAAACACCAGCCTGGAAGACCTAAGATGGAAAAGCAATTCGTGAATCCAGTCCAAACTCCGATTCACATTGCTTAAAAACAGAGAAGTATAGCCTGTAAATCTTCAATATATGTAGTTATCTTGGAGAGGGGGCATTTGTTTAAACTGCTTGGAGTCCTCTTAGCTCCTTATTAAACTCTAGCTCAGCAAGAGGCTTAAAACCATGACTAAAATATTCACATTCGACTCCTGTCCCTATAAAAAATGAATCGCTAGTTTATTCATCTTGCCTAATGACACAGAAGGGCAAAACAAGTACCCAAACAATGAATAATAATGCCAGGACTCAGGCTGCAAAATCAATACAGCAGGTCAGCAGAGCTTGCTTTGTCTTAATGCTCGTATCCCTGAATGCAGTGGAGCTCACCTTCTGAATTATATATGGGTATTGACCTAATTACATAAATATTGACTTTTTCTTAGATGAGGCCCTTTTCCTAGTCTCAGTGTAATTATGGTGCCAATATTTGTGCCTGTAGTAACACTGAGTTGAAATCTTTTCATTGTGACTGATAGCAGCATGTCATGACATAACTCAGAGTCGCATAGCCTTAGAATTCAGGAGACAATAGATAATGAGCAATAGAGTAGCAGCTCTCTGGGTGTATCACACTAACACCTACCACCTGAAGGAAATGATTGGTGTATTGTAAATCACTGAAAGACCATTCTCTCCCAGCCTGTTAAATCCATAATGCACGGGAATAGTAATTAAAAAGCAGGATCAGGCTGGGCGGTGGTGGCACACGCCTTTAATCCCAGCACTCGGGAGGCAGAGGCAGGCGGATCTCTGTAAGTTCGAGGCCAGCCTGGTCTACAAGAGCTAGTGCCAGGACAGGCTCCAAAGCTACAGAGAAACCCTGTCTTGAAAAACAAAACAAACAAACAAACAAAAAAAGCAGGATCACTTCACCTGTCTTTTATTTCTTTTATATTTAAATCAAGTGCTTCAGCTGGGTGGTGGTGGCACACCCCTTTCATCTCAGTAACTGGGAAGCAGAGGCAGGCAAATCTCTGTGAGTTCGAGGCCAGTTTGCTCTACAGAGCGAGTTCCAGGGAAGCTAGGACTGTTACACAGAGAAATCCTGTCTCAGAAAACCAATGAATAAACAAACCAATAATAAACGAAAGTCAAAAAATGAATAAATGAATCAAGTGCTTCATCTTTATGCTCAATTGCCAGTGTTCTTCTTGATATCTATATTGCTGATGGAGGAAGGTCATTGGTTAAATAAAAAGAAACTGCTTGGCCCTCATTGGTTAGAAGTTAGGTGGGAGGAGTAAACAGAACAGAACGCAGGGAGGAAGAGGAAGTGAGCTCAGACTCCACAGCTCTCCTCTCGGGAGCAGACGCCTCAGAGAGATGCCATGCTCCCAGCTCCCAGGCAGACGCACGCAATGAAGCTCCGGACCCAGGATGGACCCGGTAAGCGCACCTAGGGGCGCAACACAGATGATTAGAAATGGGCTAAATTAATATGTGAGAATTAGTCTAGAAGAGGCTAGATAGAAATGGGCCAAGCAGTGATTAAATGAATACAGTTTGTGTGTTGTTATTTCGGGCATAAGCTAGCCAGGCAGCCGGGGTGCTGGGGACGCAGCCCCGCCGCCCCTATTACTACATATTGCTACCTTCTTACCTCTCTGTGCACAAACAGGCTGCATAACTCATTGATTGGGGGATAGTATCACAATAGTGTCCCTATCGCCAGTCTCATACATGAAATCGGAACAGTCACATTCACAAAAGCAGAATGTAGAATGCTGCTTCCCAGGGACTTCTAGGCCTCCAGTTGGGGAAGAAGAGATGGTGATCAGACAGGGTTTCAGAGAGGAAGTTGTGAAATTCAGGCAGGATGGACAAATTGTTTAGACACGGTACAAAACAATAAGTATTTCTCATAATATTTCTTCAAAATATTGTACATTTTGAAGTTGCTAGGTAAATGTTAAAGTCACAATACAAAATGAGTTACTTATTCCACATTGTGTTATATCATGACATCACATTGTATTGCATAAATGTGATTAAATAAAAAAATTAATGGAAAAATAAAAATAAATAAGCAAAAAAGTCCTATGATTACTTTATTCTGATAGAAGGCAATATTTAGAAACTCAACTTTAAGCAGTCTTATTTAATTGTTTCCTCTCACCTCATTGATTTCTCATGAGAAAACTTGCTAGTTCTATAGTTGGTAGAATGAGAAAAAAAAGTAATGGAATATCTCAGGATATTATAGCTAATTTTTTTTGCTTCTTTACCACTTGATGACATTAGAAATATATCACCAGAGATTTATTTTTTTATTTATTTTTTCCATTCAAAAATTTACACTTCCTCCCCTCCACCTCCCGCTCCCCCACTCATCCTCCTCCCTCCCCCTCCCTCCTTAAGAGAGGGCAGGGAACCCGGCACTGTGGCAAGTCCAAGGCCCTCCCCTCCTACATCCAGGCCTAGGAAGCTTTGCATCCAAATAGACTAGGGTCTCAAAAAGCCAGTGCATGCAGTAGAAACAAGTCCCAGTGTCTTTCTCACTGGCTTCTCAGTCAGCCCCCATTGTCAGCCACATTCAGAGAGTCCAGTTTGATTACATGCTCATTCAGTCCCGGTCCAGCTGGTTTTGGTGAGCTCCCATTAGAACAGGCACACTGTCTCCGTGCGTGGACCAACCCCTCGCACTCCAGACTTCCTTGCTCATCTTCTCCCTCCTTCTGCTCTTCAACTGGATCTTGGGGGCTCAGTCCGTTGCTCTGTTGAGGGTCTCTGTCTCTATCTCCATCTGTCGACGGACGAAGATTCCCTCCGGAAGGACGGATCTTCTGGTCAGGATCCGGGCCACTTGCTGCCTGAGATTTATTTAAAAAAAAAAAAAAAAACTTTGCTTTGCTTTTAGAGCATTTCTGAGAATACCCATATAAAGATGTCACTGCCCCATGAGGACTAGGGCAGAACTAAGTAATTATGAAGCACACAGCTCAGTATCTGTGTGAACACAGAGAAGACAAGAAAAGCAAGAAGTCGGTGACATGGTTCTATCGATTATTAGAACGATTCTAGGCTTTCATGTTGAGGTAGCCCCGCATCACTCTGTGTTTTCTTATGTATCCTCCAGGGATGCCGGACAGCATGAACTTCAGTGATGTCAAGCAAGTCCACCGAGCAGACCATGGAAGTACTCTGGATATAACTGGTGCGGGATGTGCATCGGGCACTGAGTCCATGGTACTCACACTAATGGGGATGCTGGTGATTTATGGACTTTGGTAATGGAACTCTTCTGTCTGGACATACCATACGGGAGTCCTGTTTTATCCTGTATCTCCTTATGCTTGGAATAGAAGATTTCTTTAAAAGGAATGATTGAATTTGGAAAAAGTGTGTCATGCTAACTTCTTAGAAGCCAACTTGAATGTCCACAGAGTACCTAGAAACCAAGATTCTGACAGACGGTTTCAAATTCCTGGCATCTAACTTAAACCTTCTTAAATTCTAACATTAAGTCTAAAACTGTGAAAAGCTCAGAAGTGACTTTGAATAAGAAGGATTGGTATATCTTTAATTCTATTCTTCTCAATTTCAAACCCTTTCCTTTTAAAATTGAGAATGTCATCATTTGAAGAGTATGTTTGCCAGGCTCAGAAAACAACTAGTATTTCTCAAAGCACCGGGAATAGAAATAACATTAAGTCAAAACACACAATGGCGAGTATTATGCATGCGTTTTTAAGTGAGTCTTACATTTTTGCAAGTTACAGGAAAAAGTTACTAAAAGTCTGTGAGTTATAAAGTAGATTAGCAGGGTGATTTCACAAAAGTTTACTCAAGAGCTTGACAATGTTTGCCACTCTAGCTTTGCCAGTGAGCTTAGTAATTTAGGGGTACCTATTCATTGTAGCATCATGGCCCTGTCCACTCCTTTCTCTTTACCTAAAAGATCTAGTTATGTCTGAAAGCACACTTGTAAACTCCAATAAAGCTGTTGATTATTTGATGAGAAATTTTAAAGACTATTATGGTCATCTTTCCTAATAAAAGTTTACTCCTAACTTATTTATTTTGAAAATGTTATTTGCTAGTTTTTTTAAGCACACAGTTGGCTATCCTTGCATAAGGTCTGATGAATATCTTGCTGTGGGTAATAAGACAGAACATGCAGCATGCAAGTGTTTAGCTCTCTTCCTGTGTGGTCGGCAGGAAAGTTGCTAATCCACCATCCCAAATTTCTCAGCTGTGGTAAATTGCAGAAACTGATAGGAGTCTTCTAAAGCTGCACTTAAGGAGGGAGAGTTTAGTCAATTTTTATTAAGAAGTATCACACCTGGATACGACCAGGAAATCTAATGAATACGAAGCAAAGGAAAAGAAAAAGCAAATGCTGAACTTCTTAAGCAAATAATTCAGAAGGATTTAAAATGACCTGTGACAAGGGTCGTAAAGGACTCATTTTAACAGCCAACATGACAGAGGCAGAACTGATTTCCCCAATCAGGAAGTGGTATGTGATCAAACCTTATCTCTCTAAGGTTCCCAATCAGGTGTTTGGAGAGTTGTCAGTTTCAATTACAATATTTTTAACTGCTCAAATAGATTTTATTGTCTGTTCAAGCATGTCTTAATCCTGGAAGCAGTAATTCACCTGCTGATCCTCTGTGTAATTTTCTTAGACTGCTACTCCAGGCAGAGATATAGGTAGCTCTTGACCCTTCAGCTACACTCAGACCAGCACACTTCACAAACTACAAACTTAAAATTTTTTTCTGGTTACTATCTCAGGAAAAAAAAATAATATTCAGTCACTCATGCAATCTTGCCCCTGTCAAGGTTAGTTTCCTATAGAAAAATGCCTCGGTCCCTAAATTAGGGGAAATTCATTTTATAGTCTGAAAAGCACAGCTCGGGAGATTAAAATGTATGTTGACAAAATTAGTTGATTCAAGATAATTTGGGGGCATTGCTAAAAATGGATAAGAGCAGAGAACTAACAGAATCAATAGAATGAATGAGTGCATTTTGCAGACTACATTTTATGTTCTCAAGTGTGTGATGTCTCCCTCCAACTATGCACTTCGGATACTACATATGTCAGAACACTGCTGGGAGAGCTCAGAGCCCTAGGAGGTTTGCAGAATTTCTTTAAGTGCCTGAGGCATCATTTTTAGTATTCCTGGTGAGGGTATTCATCCTTTAACATGTCACTTGGTGACATTTTATATTTATGTAGCATTTCATGATGTAAAAGGTTCTTTCAAATGAAACAAAGAGTCTCACGTGACCTTCCTCACTCTCCAGGTTGACTTGATTTTTAGTCCCATAGAAACAATGACATCTATTTTTTAATAATATGGCTCCAAATCTGCATCTTGGTGATTTCTAGAAATGATATATAAGAGGGTTTAAACAAGAGTAAAATTATTTAAGCATACATCTCACTCCCATGATGACTTAAAAATATCAAAATATCACGTTTTTATGCATATCTTATATTGAATGATTTTATCCAAGTCGTTTCTGAGTCCTAAATGATTTTTATACACATTGAAGTGTTCACAAAGTTAGAGCAGAGTTTGGGTGTATAGCTAAAAACTATATATAAAAAAAGAAAAAGGAACAAAAGAAACTGAAAAGAAAAGAAAAGTCTACAAAAAACCTTTAGTTCTTAGCTGAGTGTCTAGCATCTCTTGGGGGAGAGTAGATTAAGAATTAGATTGAGAATTTACTTGCCTGTTATTCTTCATAGACACAGTGATAAATGAGTTTATTGAATTTATGCACAACCTCTTTCAGTCTTACCAATAACATTATCACCTGTATTTTACCAGTGAGAGGAGTGAGGTTTAGGATACCATGAAATTTGTCTGATGCCATGCAGCTAATCATTATATAATTAGAGGGGTGTGGGGAGCCTTTGATAAAAAGCAATTTACATTTGTAGTTTAAAAGCAATAGTGTCTCACAGCGATAGAGAGAAACATAGGTGTTAATATCAAAACTGTCCAGATTTCTTCAACTCTCTAAGCTAGTACATGAATTTGTCCTGGACTGCTGCTATTCAAATCGAGTTGTACTGACTTCATAATTTCATAATTGTCAAACTACATGTCAATTTGCATATTGAAAGTGAGCAAGGAAAATGTGGACTTTTTGTTCTGACAGTTGTTCATCTCTGACACATTCAAATCACACTCATATACAGCGGCTCCCAAATAAATCAGCTATCAAAAATACAAAAGAAAACAGCACTTTTATAATTATCATGGAATCATGAAGTTACGTTTTGTTTCCTGTGCTACTGTTGGGGATAAAATTTCTAGGCCGGTAGAGCACAGGATAAAATTAGAGAAAGAATTTTAAAGAGAGAGAGCAAGGGGAGAGGAGAGAGGGAGGAGTGAAGGATTGGAGAAGGAAAGAGAAGAGGAAAGATGGTAAAGAATACAGGAAGGGAGGGAGGGAGTAGGAGAGAGGCAAGTCAGTGACTGTGGGAGAATCCTCTTTAAGCACCCTGGATTAACCTTTAAATCTCCTATTTGTTCAGGGGCATCTTATGCATGTGCGGACGCTGGCCATTGGTCGTACTTTCTCCTCACTAAGGGCAGAAGTTAATGAGATATTTCCCCCAAACACTCGTGTCCTCTCAAGTGTTTGCTAAGGACACTTGGAGATGACTCAATTAGGCTATTGTTTTCAGACACTTACCTTACTGTTTTATCTCCAGAACCCTTCAAGTACAAAAACAATTGTTTCTTTCTTAGTACATGAATTTATTCTGGACTGCTGCTATTCTGTAAGAAATTCACCTTGTCCAAGGAAGTAAGTATTTTCTCAGATTGTCAATTGTGCATTCAAATAAAATTACATGGGCTATATGAAACAATAATTATATTGTTATGTATGTCTTTGAGCACATCAATATTTTAAAATCGTATTATTATATGGAATTCATTTCTAATTAAAATATCAATAAAGCACAATTTACTGATTGAAAGAGGTTTTGTTTTCTAAACTTAGTAATTTTTGCTGTTACCATTAATTTTAAAATCAAGATTTAGTGAAACACTATTTCTGAAACTTCCTTCATCTATAAAAGAATTTTAAAATGTTACATAGTATAACTAATTCATTCATAGTAGTACAATAAGTTATTTGGAATGGAGTGGGCAGTGAATATATTTGTACATATATTTACAAAAGTGATATTCAAGAGTCTCATCTTCCTTCTGTAAATGTTCACTGGAATGTGTTTTGCCAAGAAGTTTAAAAGATTACCTATTGTGCCTTTCTGGTAAAGCTTTTCAGTGACTGTGGCAAAGTTCAGGGAGAAAGAGGTACTGCAATTTTCAACAAAATTTAAAACAGGACAGAAGATCTGCGAGAGTCAGAACTCCTGGAAAGAGGAGGCGTGTGTGAACCATCAGCATGGCTCTGATAATTGGGTGAGTAAAATGTGACTTTTGTCAGTTTTGTACCAAGCTTGAAACCCATTGGGCTAGGAGCAATGAAGGGTGGTAGACCAAAAGGAAGTCTTAGGTTTTCTCAAGATGACCCGTCTAAAACCACTAACATGAGGAAAAATAAATAAGTAACTACAGGCCAGGATGCAAACAAATGCAGGAGCTTGCTTTGAGCTTTGAACAGAATAGTGTTCTCTACAAAGAAGCATTTCCACAGTGGTGATCAGGGAGTTCCGAGAGCCTCTTATCTCCCTTCTTCCTGTTCCCACATGCCTCCTCTTACCCTGACTTTCTTCCTCTTTGTGTCTAATAATGTTTTGTTTCTCTTCTGTAAAAATGGGGACAAACTACATCAAATCCATGAAATGACTAAGAGAAGAAACTAAAGCACCATTTACTAGAAACACGCCTGTCCCCTGATGAGCAGTGATTCATATTCATCTCCCATGGTACCTCCTGCTGCGATGAACATATTCCTGAGACAGTATTATTTCCTCTGTAGCCTGCCTGTTGACAGCTGTTGACATGGGAAGAGAATGTGAAGGCAAGAGTATACAGGCATTTGAATATTATTTGGAAAGTGAGAAACATTGGACAAATGTATAGTTCTATGCCATTATACAGGGAGAGTTTTCTTCTTTCTTTTAGTGCATATAATATCATACTCATTCTGACTAAAGGTTTAACTCTAAATTGTTTCTCTAATATGACAGATTAGAATTCTATTGGATAGTATTTTTGACTGGCCCATTCAGGCAGTTCTATCTGTTCGCTTATACTAGCAAGCATATCACAACCCCAGCAGGGTGAGAACCTATTATCGACAAAACAAAATAAAAAATATAATAAAAATTAAAATGGTGCCCCAACTATTTCATGCTAAAGCTATTCTCACATGGGTATTTATATATATTTTTTTGAGAAAAAGAAAAAAAATTTCCCCCTCCCCCCACTCTTCTCCCCCTCCTTCTCCAGTCCAAAGATCAGTCAGGGTTCCCTGCCCTGTGGTAAGTCCAAGGTCCCTCCCCTCTCCGTCCATGTCTAGGAAGGTGAACATCCAAACTGGGTACGCTCCCACAAAGCCAGCACATTACGTAGGATCAAAACCCCATGCCATTGTCCTTGGCTTCTCATCAGCCCTCATTGTTCGCCATGTTCAGAGAGTTCGGTTTTATCCCATGCTTTTTCAGTCATAGTCCAGCTGGACTTGGTGAGCTCCCAATAGATCAGCCCCACTCTCTCAGTGGGTGGGTGCACTCCTCGTGGTCCTGACTTCCTTGCTCATGTTCTCCCTCCTTCTGCTCCTCATTGGGACCTTGCGAGCTCAGTCCAGTGCTCCAGTGTGGGTCTCTGTCTCTATCTCCATCCATCACCAGATGAAGGTTCTATGATGATATGCAAGATATTCGTCAGTATTGCTATAGGATAGGGTCATTTCAGGTTCCCTATCCTCATCTGCCCAAGGAACTAACTGGGGACATCACCTTGGGCTCCTGGGAGCCACTCTAGGTTCAAGTCTCTTGCCAGCCCTAAGGTGGCTCCCTTAACTAAGAATTGTGCTTCCGTGCTCCCCTATCCAACCTTCCTTTATCCCAATCATCCTGTTTCCCCAAGTTCCCCCATCCTCCCCTTCTCACTTTTCTCTCCCCTTCTCCCCTTACCCCCAACCCACCCCACCCCAAGATCCCACTTTTCACCCCGGCAATTTTGTCTACTTCCCATAGGCAAGAGGATAACTATATGTTTTTCCTTGAGTTCACCTTCTTATTTAGCTTCTTTAGGTTCACCAATTGTAGACTCTGTGACCCTTATTTATGGCTAGAAACCAATTATGAGTGAGTACATCCCATGTTCATCTTTTTCACATGGGTATTTCTAAATAATAAATCATTCTAGGTTTTTGCAGAGTTCCTGTTGCTAAGTGAGTTTTTTAAGACAGCCAGGCTTTAAAATATTTCTTTTGTTTCTCTTCTCTGGATCTCATGGGTATGGACAAATCTTCGATAGTTCCAGTTATTTAACTTAAATAATCATAGTCACACACACACACACACACACACACACACATCTAGGACATTCACATACGTGCTTGTTCTTCTTTCTTCTCGTTTGTCTTCCTTTCATATTAAATTTAGCTCTAGCAACAAGGTTTAGCATCCTGAGGAGAATCCATATGCCACAAGCCTTAGCGAGGCCGTCTGATGGGCAGTCAGCGCCATCACTGATTTACAGCATAGAAATTTGCGGTAGGAAACAGAACGAGTATTGCAGATATTTTAGAAGCAATTTTCCATCTGACCTTGAGCATGACTATTACAGCTGCAGCCACCTTTCATAAAGTTGTGTCCTCAAGCCAAACAATCCCACATGGTCTTACTAGATTCCTACATCTCAAAGCTAAAACTTGAAACATTACTGGTACAGTGGCAGAGAAAGTTTGCTCGCTTGATGGTTTCTGTTACTTAGCAGTGTTTGTATATACTTCACTAAAATGAAGACTAGATAGAGAAATGCCCAGTTTTTATTTATTGGAAAGGGCAATGTTACAATCCTATCATTAATATTTAGTCAATAATATTTTTGGTTCTAAATAATTTTCAGGAACTGAGATCTATAGCCTTCTTAATTCAATTATGGCATATCATGATATCCAGAGACAAATAGCACTTTGATTGGCCACTCTGAAAGATTAAACCCCAGAGGGCATGGTATTCATTGATAAGGCTATGCACATTGGTTTGGCAGTGTTTCTCTTTCTCATGGAGTTTTCGAAGAGACACTTCGAAATAGACACAAACTAATGCTGCCACCTCTGGTAATTTATTGCAGATTAGGAAGGTGGAATAGAGAAGCTTATTTGCTGGGGTTCTGTAGTACAGAGTCTAATGTAGAAAACAGAGGAAGAATACCAGGGCAGCAGTGGAAGCCAATGTTAGCATCATTCAGAAAATATGCAGATGGAGGCCAGTGTCTCAGCTCCTATGACTTGCTTGTGAACATGTGGCATGTGCCTGAGACACAGCTCACCAAAGTATGCACATGAACATGGGACATATATAATTTTAGTTCTTGTTTCCCCATTTATAAATTATTTTCAAAAAGAATCTGAGACGGTCATCAAATACAGTGAACTGAAACTAATAGATATCAGAAAACAATACTTGTCACACACACACACACACACACACAAGTTTAATTGGATTTATTCTGCACAAGAGATAGTGCTCTTTCCAGAAACCATCATTTGTCAAATAAAAGTCCCATGTTGGGTGTGGGATACCGTCACAGATTTGTTGACTAATGGTGTCCTGAAGACACAAAAAGCAATAAAGGTTACTGGTATTTGTTGTGGCTTAAATTGGAAGTATCTGCTTAGGCTCAGGTATTTGAACATTTGGGCCCCAGTTAATGGCCCTTTTTGGGGAGATATAGAATATTTAGAAGCTGCAGACTCACTACAGGAAGCTTGGTATTAGGAGAATAATTTGATGCTTATATAGAAGACAGACAGAGAAGGATATGATGATTATGTGTTAATGTAACTATTCAAATATGTGATGATTCTGTGTTTGTTGTTTAATCTATATATGTAATTTCACAGTATATCTTGAATTTTTTAGATCAATAAATACAATTTCAAAAATAATTGTACTTGATGTATAAAACTCTTCCTATGAATGTTACATAGTTTATTGAGTCAATCTTCTATTGAGAAACATTAAATATTTAATGATCTGCCATAAACAATGTTGTCACTAAAATCTTTATGAACTAGGTTTTACTCATCATGATTATGTTGCCAAATTAGTTCTTCCTTAAGGGGAACAAGGGAAAGAAGTGTCTTACTCTACCTGGCTTGACCATAGTAACCAATGGAAAAGAAGCCAAGCAAGTCACAATAACGCTGACAAGTGAACTGGTGGAAATGATGTTTGTTTCTGCTTTGCTTTGTATTTGTCATTTCATAATCAGTGTGCTCACTGTGGTGACTTGAATGAGGAATTCCTCCTAGTCCCCATATGGTGGCAGTGGTTGGATTGATTTAGGATCTGTGACCATTTTGGAGGAAGTATGTCCCTGGAGGCATGCTTTGAGAGTTTAGGGACTCTGTGTTGCTTCCTATTTCCTGTCTACTTCCTTTGCTTCCTGTTCCTGCTGCCATGCCTGACTCCTACTACCACAAAGTCTATTGTCATGCTTCTCTACCATTATGGACTCAAGACCTCTTGAGCTCAAACAAACTTTTCTTCCATAAATGCCCTCCATCATTTTATCCCTGCAACAACAAAGTGATGAATATGCTTCACTCTGTGTCGTTGACTGCACCAGTTGGAAGGAAATTTTTCTATAATACAAATTTATGTTACTATGATTGCATATTTATATTCCTTCCCTAAATAGACAAAAGGTTACACAAGCTATTTGAATCCTTTGTGATGGCAATGACCTTTACATTAGTAAAAGTCCAAATCAGTATTTTGAATATAAACTAGCTATTATAATGAAAGAAAAATCCTGAAGAGATCCTAAATTTGAATAAAGAGAGGAAACAAAGCAAATGTGAGTTTACAAATGCAAATAAAACCAGCAAAAATATTTGACATTGAAGCCTTCCCTTAAATTCCAATAGCCAACCAGGACTTTCACCTCACTGTCTTTCCAGATAAACTTGTGAGTTATCAACAAACAACCCCAGAAGGGAACAGCCTTTCTCTTTATTGATCAACTCCCTAGTCTAAAGCCGTCCTCACTCTTCTCTGTCCAACAGGTTTAATCGATAGCCAGTGTTTCCTTTCCATCAGTAAGGAGTGCTTACAGCTTTGAGCTGATGTAAATAGTCTCGTGCTTTCTACTGCAGGCTTCAGAAGGATATACCACAAAAATGCTCATTCCTTTCTTTGACTCATTTCTAGTCGCTCAATAGACCCTTTTATTTCAGAGATACATTGGGTTTTAAGTTTGTGTTTAACAATATCTATATTCCAAGAATTTTAATTTTTCAGTTTTCCTACAGTTGTTCCAATTAATCATTCTTACAGATTTTTCCATCTCAAAGTATCCTTAAGACATTATAATGTTAACTGCCACCAATGTTAAAGGAAATTAGAATGAAAAGAAAATAAATCTTGATACATAGAAACTATTTGCAAAAAAATATTTTTACCTTAATTTCCTTTTCTGATGCCATGAAAATTATTCCGGCGAAAGTACCTTAAAGGAGACAAGCTTTCCTTGGCTTGCAACACAAGGTGACAGTCCATCATTGTAGAGAAGTCAAGGCACCAGGAACCTGAAACAGCTTCAGAAATTAGGTACAGAAAGTAATGAATCAGCACATCCATGCCCAGAAGCATCTTTCCCTCTCCATTTTTCTACATCCCAGAATGTCCTGCTCAGAGAATTTTCCCACCCATGGTTAAGATGGAACTTCCCACATTACTGAACTCAATTAACACAAGCCCCCGTAGAGAGTCTCAGAAGCTAACCTTAGTCCAGCAAATCCTTTACCTGGATGCATGGAGGTGTACCTCTTGGATATCAAGTAGATAATCAGTATTAGCCTTTACAATTTGAAAATGGAAAACATCGAAAATACAGATTATCATAGTGTTAATGTTACACGCAAAATGCCTTCTTTCCGAGCCTATGCATTTGCAGCTTTTCTGCATCTGATGTGATCGCACGGTGAAATGCATACTGAGAGCCATGAAATGTTGAAAACATCTGTGATAGGAGGTAGTTTGCTAGCGTTGCTGTGCTTGCCAAGACTTAGTCCCTTCGGAGGAGCACTGAAACACGATCCCTTTCCATTCACAACTGATTGGAGACAGGGACAGTGTGGAGCAGCATTGTACAGAAGGAACGCCACGTGAGCACAGATGGTAGTTACAAGTTTCTAATAGGAGAATGGTGAAAATACATAGTTTTACCCAAATCTGTGACAAATATTACAGCTGCATCTCATAAACTATCTAACAACCTTCAATGAGGCCTTTTTTCACTTTGATTCAGGTTTCTCATGGGCTTAATTTTCATCTTTATTCAGTAAAACTTGAGTAGTCTTCCTTGGTTATAAATCTAAAGCCATAGAATGTTTATTAGCCCAGAGTAATGTTATTTACATATTTTATCAAAATCTGTACTAAGGACCTCTAGTGGTGATAAATTTCAGCTAATGGATAGAAAGGGGAAGCTTCCAGAATGGTGGTGTTAAGTGCACAGCTCATTTTGCCAAGGAAAGATACCTGTAAGTTTAGCCAAAATAATTAAAGTCTTTTAAAAAATTCTCAATAAGATGATAAATTGAGGTACATGCATTTATATATCAACATCTAAGAAGTCTTAAAGGCATGTGAAGCAGTGGCATCTGGATTATAGACAAGTCAGCCTGGGATAAAACATCTCCAGAGAGCTCCATGAGTATGCAGCATCTCCCTTCTCACCGAGGTCACTGGGATGGAAGATCAAGTCCAGGTAGATTTGGCAGTTGGCTGATACTGCCAAACTACATCCTGACAGATTGTTCAGAAACTGCATAAGAGACAACACCAGCCAGAAATATGAGTTCCAGTCAAAGATTCATGCAGTCAAATGCTAAACAAAGAATAGCAACAACAAATAAGTACCAATTACCTGTGGGGAAAAAAATCAGTATTCAGTGTTAAAGAAAAATATCTTAATCTAAAGAGCAAGCACACCTACATACATATATACACAAGTACACATGTACATAAACATACACACACAAACACAGAATGCACACATCCAATCATGTATCATCATACCCGGTTGTTGGTGATTATGACTGAAGGTGCTCAGGCAAGGAAAGGTGGCAACTATACTATTATTAATAACTGTATTGAAGATTATCTTAATTAAAAAAAACTAAAAGAGGCATCATGGAAGCAAGAAGAAAGAAAAACTTCAAACATAAAAGGTTGGAATAATGCCACCTCTATATTTCATATAATAAAATTATATGCATGTAAGAATTATAAAACAATGGAACTAATAAATACATTCAATAAATAAGACCCTGATATAGGATTAGAGCTCTGTTTAAGAATAAAAGACAATTATGTTCTCATATTTTAGCAATGGACCATCCAAAGGGGAAATTAAGGGAGAAAGCTCATTTACAATCAATCAAAAGGATCAACACTTACATATAAAAAACTTAAATACAAAATCGTATTTTTTTTATTGAGAAAAGGAGAAAAAAAAACAAGTTTCTACCTCCTCCCAGCCTCCCATTTCCCTCCCCCTCCTCCCCCCCTACGCCCCCTCCTCCCACCCTTCTCCCCCTCCCCCCACTCCTTTCCCCCTCCCTCTCCAGTCCAAAGAGCAGTCAGGGTTTTCTGCCCTGTGGTAAGACCTAGGACCTCCCACCTCTGTCCATATCTAGGAAGGTGAACATCCAAACTGGCTGGGCTCCCACAAAGCCATCACATTACGTAGGATCAAACCCCCGTGCCATTGTCCTTTGCGTCTCATCAGCCCTCATAGTTCGCCATGTTCAGAGAGTCCAGTTTTATCCCATGCTTTTTCAGTCACAGTCCAGCTGGTCTTGGTGAGCTCTCAATAGATCAGCTCCACTGTCTCAGTGGGTGGGTGCATCCCTCGTGGTCCCGACTTCTTTGCTCATGTTCTCCCTCCTTCTGCTCCTCATTGGGACTTTGGGAGCTCAGTCCAGTGCTCCAGTGTGGGTCTCTGTCTTTATCTTTTAAAAAATAAAGACAACCTAAATAAATGGAAAGAAATCCCACATCTTTGCATCAGAAACTTAATGATGTTTAAATGGCAATCATCTCAGAATTCATCTACATATCCAATTTATTCTCTAACAAAATCCCAGCTGGCATTTTTGGAGAAAATAACAAGAGAGTCATAAAATTCATATGCAAATACATGAGACTCAGAATAAACAAACAGTCTTAAAAAGAGAACAAATTTGGAAGATCCTCTCTACTTGACTTTAAAATTTACAGCGAGATAAAAACCAAAGCACTGTGGTGCTGGCAAAAGAATAAATATCAGAAGAGGTCCCAGGGGAAGGATACAGGGTATCAACCCTAGCCAAAAGCCTGTATACACACCAGATGGGGTCCAGCAAAGAGGAGGAAGTACAGACAGGATCCCAATACTAACAGAAAACCTATTTGCAATTGATACATGCTAACAAGTCAAAATCAACTTTCTCCAATGGAATGTCACTGTATCAACCATACTCCAGGGCCAGAGCTGTTGGTCATTCCCTTGAGTAGTTGGTCAATAAAGAACCAACTCTAGTTTTTGTGGGGTGAGAGAGAAGAAAGTTGCTTATCTTTCTGGAATGTGTTGAGGGAGGAGGAACATGATGAAAATATTATACATATTTTATGTTTTAATTAATTAATTTTAAAAAGAATCTTTTTTTAAATTTTGCATACCAAACCCAGTTTCCACTCCCTCTCCCCCTCCCCTTCTTTCCACCTAAATGCCCCTATCATACCCCCATCCACTCCTCAGAGAGAATAAGGCACATTGCTTTGGGGAAGGTCCAAGGCCCTTCCTACTATATCTAGGCTGAGCAAGGTATTCATTCCAAGAAAATAGGTTCCAAAAAAGCCAGTTCAAGCAGTAGGGATAAATCTAGTAGCCCCTCCAATCTACCCCAGCCATACTCAGAAGGACTATTTTGGACCTATATTTTAAATAAAATAAAGTAACAAAAACGAATGCATGTACACAATCAATAGAGTAGAATTTTAAGGTCAGAACTCTCTTTCTACCTCACACCACCTGCAAAAATTAGCTGAAAATAAATCACAGCCCTAAATAAAATAGGATGTAATTATAAAAATTTCAGTGGGTTCGAGACCAGCCTGGTCTATAAGAGCTAGTTCCAGGACAGGCTCCAAAACCACAGAGAAACCCTGTCTCGAAAAAAAAAAAAAAGCCGGGATGTGATGGCGCACGCCTTTAATCCCAGCACTTGGGAGGCAGAAGCAGGTGGATCTCTGTGAGTTTGAGACCAGCCTGGTCTACAAGAGCTAGTTCCAGGACAGGCTCCAAAACCACAGAGAAACCCTGTCTCGAAAAAAAAAAATCAGTGGAAAAAATAATAAATTTTCATCTTTCAGTAATAACGGTTTCTTGCCCAAAACCAAAAAGACACGATGAAAACATGAGTGATTATAGTAGGAGGGGGAGCGGGCCGCATCCCACTGCCCGGCTAGCTTAACTCCCAAAATAACCACACAGAAATTGTATTAATTACATCACTGCCTGGCCCATTATTTCTAGCCTCTTCTTGGCTAACTCTCACATATTAGTTTAACTCATCTCCAATAACGTGTATCGCCACTTGACTGTGGCTTACTGGCATGAGTCTAACCAGCATTCGTCTTAAGCAGGAGAACCATGGCGTCTCTCACACTGCCTTCTTCCTCCCAGAATTCAGTTCTGTTCTCCCCTCCTCTCTAAGTGCTGCC
Organism: Microtus oregoni; assembly: GCF_018167655.1. Taxonomy (NCBI): domain Eukaryota; kingdom Metazoa; phylum Chordata; class Mammalia; order Rodentia; family Cricetidae; genus Microtus; species Microtus oregoni. The sequence goes on from NW_024543060.1 coordinate 46,835,779, forward strand.
CTATCAAAAAGCCAAGGCAATTTCTTTATTCAACCAATGAAAGCAACACAAAGACAGAAGGGCCTCCTACACCAAGTGATGAAAAGAATTTTGCTAGAAGTGAAGTTTCAAACATTTTATGTCTTCAATGAAAATATTGTAAAGAGAATGAATGGAAGAAAAATTCGAAAATGTCAGATTTATTGAAATATAGACATTCAGACATTCAGAACCCCTTTAGTAAATAATATAAACATAACCAATAAAATATAGGCAAATGGTCTTTTAATTTTCTCCAAAGGATGTACACAAATGACAGGTAGGGCATGACAAGAGCCTTAGCAATGTCTACTGTGGCCCAATTGGGAAAAGAAAGATTCCACTTCTGGAAACGGTAGAAAGCAACAAATGTTAGCGAACATGTAGAAAAAGTAGAGTCATCAAACCCTTATACTGAGAAGAGGCAATGGTATGTCCACTTGGGAAAGCAGGGTGCTACAATTTTTCAGTTATACAGCTGACATTTTTACAGTTGAATTTCATAGCAGTTCTGCTCTGGGTATATACTCTAGGAAAATACATTCATAATACTGTATAGACACTGTTTGACAACAGGATGTATTGAAATACAAATAAACACTACACTACAGATGAGCAGTGAATGACCATGCCAAATAAGTCAATTAACAATGGTCATGCATTATGTGTGAATTCATTTTTTGTAGCATGTCCAGACCCAGCAAATCTATACACATAAAAAGTATTCTACAGGTTGACAAAACCTTGAAAAATACTCTTAGCAATTTTTTGTTGTTGTTATTGTTTGTTTTGATTGTGGAGAGAGGGTCTTGTTACATAGTCTTAGATGGCCATGAACACAGAGATTGGCCTGCCTCTGCCTCCTGGGTGCAGGGAATAAAGCAAGGAGTCCAAGTTGTTGATGGGTATGAGAGGGTTGACTTGCTTTTCTCTGCTTTGTGTTTGAGACCAATGAAATATTAGAAAATTATTAAAATAATTATTATTATAGAATTTCATGACTGCACGCAAAACACAGAACTGATCACATCAAAAGGGTGAAATTTATTTTATATAAAATCATTCCTGTTAATGCTGTTTCCTTAAACAGAAAAGAGGCAGGATGATTTGTAGCTTTCCTTTGTTTTAACTCAAAACAAAGAAGAAATCAAGTCGCATCCTAATTCCTATTGTTAGCATTGAGAAATCATTCCATATATAAATAGTGTTCTCAAAGGCCAAACAAGGCCAGCAAGAAAGACAGATGGGATGTATATGTTTCTCGGGCTCTGAGTTGACAATTACTAAGAGACCCTGTGGAGAAATGTCAGCAAACGAGCTGAAGATTGAAAGCTTCAATCTGTCACAATACCCTTTCCTGGGCTACTCGTGGAGAAAGCTGATCCTCACTATAGAGTCTACAATGGCAAAGACAAGGTCTGCACCAGCCGCGGATAGGGAAGAACTAGAGATTTCTTGAACATATACTTTTGGGAATTTGCTCTTGAAGATAATGTCTCTGACTCAGGAACATTTCTTTGTTGCAGAGGCATTTCCTTGCCATGGATGATAGTTTTCAATATCCAGTGAGAGTCCAGAAGAGATAACATCTTAGCAGAAATCACGGGAATTCTTTGATGAAGAATGACCCGAGAAAAGGTTGGATTCTCAATAGAAGACCTACTTCTGACTAACAGAAAGCCCATTTCAACATGCTTCCTACTACTCGAGCTGTGCTCTTTGCAATGGACTGTGGAGTTCCTTCCTACCTTTATCTCTGGGGGTGGTTGGAAACCCATGGATGTATCTTGTCAAAGAAGCAAGTTCTCTCTCTCTCTCTCTCTCTCTCTCTCTCTCTCTCTCTCTCTCTTTGGTTTTTTTCGAGACAGGGTTTCTCTGTAAATTTGGTGCCTGTCCCAGAACTAGCTCTTGTAGACCAGGCTGGCCTCGAACTCCCAGAGATCCGACTGCCTCTGCCTCCCGAGTACTGGGATTTTCCAAGTTCTCTCCTTTTAAAAACCCTGTTCCAGCACTGGAAAAAAAATACCAAAATTTTAAAATATTAACTATTTAAATGGTACAAATAGCTAGAAGGGAGATGAGTTATATATCTCACAATCGATGCACACAGTACAGGGCGGTGCTAATAATGCTATCTGCACCATAGCCTGAGATCTGCTTCTAAGATCCATGTCTTGGTAGAAATGCTGGGCCATGGCTGCGAGTCACTACCACCCCAGTCAAGAGACATTTTACCTATGTTATAGTATCTGTCGTAGGACTCTTTGTCCCCATCCTGCTTTTTTATCACGGGATCTCCACACGAACTTCCTAGACAGACTATTCCCAGACAGCAGTATTCCCATACTAATTCACAATTTGCCACCCCTTCCAAGGAAGTTATGCTTTTACATATAGACATCTTATGCTTCTAATTATAATTTCAGAGCAGGGACTGAAATACAAATGGAAACAATGTCTTATCAAACATCTATTAATTAACATGGTAGAAGAATTCTTCCCATCACAGTCTATACTATGGAATCACTCACTCTTTGAAACCAAGATAGACTGAACAAGTTATCCCTTACGTTCTGCAGCAGCCCAGGTATCCTAATACAGACTTATCTTCCTGCCCTAGGTATCAATCAAAAGCAATAGCAATTCAGTAATAGCCTATAATTAACTAGGAGTCTCTAGGACAATCCTGAGCATGAAGGGCTTCATATGCATGGTGGGTTTTTTTCCCTAGACACATCACAAACAAAAAATATCGATATATGTACATATCAACACACACACATACAAACAATTAAAGGAAAAGAGGCCACAGTATTAAGGGAGAGTGGGGGGAGAGGTACTCATGAGCAGTTAGATGAAGAGAGTGGAAAGGTGGCATCAGTATCATTTATTCATACTATAAACTCAAAAATAAATTTAAATTAGACTGATGGGTGTATCCCAAGCACAGTCTTTCCTAAATAATTTAGTCATTCTGAATTTCAGGATTTACTTCTCTATCCTATGCATCTAAGAGACACAGATGTAATTGAAATTCAAAGTGGTTCAAGAACTTAGATCGTTTTATCTACTGTTACTGTTTGGTGACACTGAAGTTTGGAAGATGGTTTCATAAGCAAAAGATGGTTTAATGATAAAAAAAAGTCTACAACAGAATTTCTCAAATTCTCTTACCTGTGGTTCTTTTTAAGAAATATGAGAAAAATCTACTCAAGTATGGTTGTATCTCATTCACAGCTGGCTTTTCTAATAATTTTCTGGAAAAGGTATGAGTGTAGGGTGTTAGAAATGATATATTGCTACCAGAAAGGAATAATTTTTGAGTTTTGTTTATTTAAATAGCTCCCTACATAGAAACAAGTGATGAATATTTCTTCTTTGCTCTTTACTAATCATCTCCTTTCATTATGTTGACAATTACTCACTTATGGTGTTCAAAATGATGAGGTGAAGATCCTTGTAGTCTTTCTGATAACTCTCATTCATTTTTTTTATTTAATTGATTCCATTTATTTGAATGGCCACCAGATGTCATAGAGTGTTTCAACATTGACTCTTTATTGGTCGTTAGGCCTCATGAATAATGAATTGACAATTTTCAAGCAAGAGCTGGTGTTTTTAAATCATTGTACATGAAATTATTCAGAAGGATAAGAGTGAGAAAGAGCCCATTTAAAGTGGTGGCACAGGTGTAAATAGTAGACGAACTTCATGCTCCAATGAGCTATATTGTAAAGAATGCTCTCCTTAAGTGATCTCTGTTCAAATTTCTTGTGTCAAATTTCAACCTAAAACAGAGACAAGTTTGTTTCTTTGTATGACTTCAGTTGCACATTCTTCATTTAGTTTCCTATTTTATACTTAATTACAATGTCTTTTTTTTTCTTTAGTAGAATGGCCAACAATTAAATCTTTAATATCATTGTGCTGTTTTCAAGAAAACATATTACAAAAAAAATGTTGGAATTTAGATGCAAAATATCTCTTCAAAGTTCATGTGTAAGTTAAAGACATTGTGGCCAGCCCTTTGGAAATGATGAAATGTGGGATATGCCCATTGAGGGATAAAAAACAGAGAGGACTAGCAAAGAATAGAAAGTGTAGAAGGTAGGACTACTTAGAGGAGGCAGGCCTCTAGGAAAGCTGGAGCTGGACTCTAGTGCTTCCTCTCTTTCTCCAGCCTGGCTGCCAGGAGGTAAAAGGCTGTACTCTGTACTCTCTCCACAATGCTGTTTTCTGCTTTACCTCACAGGAGCCCAGAAGCAATGGAACGGACGTCTGCAAAGCCTCCCTCAAGTCATCTTCTCAGATGTTCTCATTGCCGCTATGTAATGCTAAAACAACCATAATGTTATGGTCTATGCAAATAGCTCTAGTTTGAAATTTCTGGGGAGATACTTTAATATTTCCCACAAGTTTCTACTGCCTATCGGATGTGTTGTAACAAATAGCACTTTTTCATGCTGCATCGCTATACCGTAAAAGACCCATTTTAAGTAACCATTGCTTCAGCAAACTTTTACTTACAGTTGTTGTTAAGCTTTGATATAACCAAGCAAAGTAGAAAGATAAGAAGGAGAAGGGGATTCTGAATGAAGAAGAATGTCAATATGTTCCAGTATTTTCTAGAGTTGTCTGAGAAGGAACAGGGCTCCTGAAAACTGGCTTCATGGTGAGCTGCGTAAAGCCATTTTTTTTTCTATTCTTCCTACCTTTCTGCCTCAAGATTTCTAGAACACTTGACTCTATCCCCTTCAGACACTTCTTTTCTCGTGTTATTATCATTTTCTATCTGATAACTCCCAAGAAAACTCAAGGCATCCCTTTGTAGTCTGGACTCACAAACTTGAGTGGCTATGAGGATTTTGTTTTGTGTGAATACCTTGACAAAAGGAAGGAGGACTCAACAGGAGTCTTTCAAGCTGAAACACAAGTGAGTCTTTTTCAATTGGTTAGATCCTTGCTCGTGGCATCCTGGAGTTACATGAAGAGAACAAAATTTCTTTAGTCAAATAAAAGGAAGAAGGAACAGAAATACAGCCAAAGACTATGGGAAAAAAGAAAGATGAGTACAATACAGAGAGTCAAAGAAAGTCAGCACACATGAAATGAACAGCTCTGTGCCTCAGGGACACAGAAATTCTGGGCACCTATTGTCACCTCTACAGAGATTTTGTTTCTGGATAACAGGATAGCTAAATAAATACCATTGTAATTATAGACAGCGTGTCCCCAAAATTATCCCATGCCCTTTGTCTTTGGCTATTCACCAAGGACTCTCTAGTTTCCATTCCTCACATTCTTATTCCAGAAAGACAACAAAGTAAAAATGTTTGGAAACATGGAAAGCCAACTACAAACTTCACATTATGGATTCCTGTTTGTATACAAACGCCTTTGAATCTGAGGATTTTGGGTCAACCTACTCTATTAAATTGAATCCAGGTGTCCTGGCCAAAGGCAATATAGCGTGTGGGCTCCTCTGACCCCTGTTTATACCGTGAAGAAAACCTACTCTTGGCAATGCTATTGAATTGAGAGCATGCGTATCCATCTCATTACGCAACATAAAACATGCCGCGCATTTCCGTGCTGACATTCTGCGCCTCCTCTAATCTTAGAAATGGAAACACTGGGTCCATAACTCTTCGCATCTGGAACCCACTCAGTTTGCTTTACCGAGTTGCTGAAAATACTGAAGTTAAGTTAGTTGCTTTCTCCTGCCCTCAAGTAAGTCACTATCCAAGTGGGTCCTGGAGCTCCTAAAACAGAATGTGGATCAAGTAACTGAGAGGCACCCAGTAGGACTGATAGAGCAGAAGCTGTTTTGTTGCAGGATATTTGATCATACTGCAAAACGGGGATTGCATTATTTAGATAATATCAAGCATAAGCCAAGAAAGCAGAACAAGCAGCCAGTTGATGGGAAGTAACCATAGATAATGAGAAGTCAGCAGAAGCACAGGAAGTAGAAGGGAGGAATTTTATGTCAGACTGCATAGGAGAGAGCCCTTTCTGAGATGATTGCAGAGGAAGAAGGACAACAAGCCTTCTCTGCCTCTCTGAGCCAGCAGATTTTCATCCCTGCATCCAGTTCCCAGATATTTACTGGTAAAAATAAAAAGATAAAGACTAAGTTAAAACAACATTTGATTCCCAACGTGGAGGCAGCAGGACGCGAAAGTTACCTAGGCTGAGGCCTCTGCAGCAGGGCAGCGGCACCTGAGGAGAAACAGTCAGCAGCTGAGCCAGTAGATCAGGTTCAGCCACTGTGACACTGATAAAAACCATTCGCAGCCCAATGTGGGGAGCAACCACATGGACAGAGAAATTGCACCAGGAGTGGACAAACTGAGAAGCTGTTAGATTTGGTAGACACCTGAGAATTCTTTCGGGATGGAATTAAGTAATGTTAAAATATTTAAAGTAATATTCACAGTCAGGAATTTCTGTTACCTTCCTTATTACCTAAGGGATGGTCTGTTATAGTGATTGATTTAAAAGACAACTTTCTTACTATACCTTTACAAGAACAGAATAAAGAAAAATTTGCCTTCACAGTGTCTACATACGATATTGCTCAACTTGTTAAAAAGTATTAGTGCAAATTTTGTCCACTAGAATGTTAAATAGCCCCACCCTCTGTTATTATTTTATACACTACCCATTGAAATAATTTATAACAGCTTCCTCATTCTAAAATTAATCATTATTTGGATGATATCTTACTGGTTGATATAAATGCAGATACCTTAGAAGAAAATGTTTGATGAAGTAAAAAGAATTTTGCCTTGCTGGGGATTACAAATTGTTCTTCAAAAGCACAAAGAGGTGATTCTATCAATCATCTAGAATATACAAGAGGTTTACAGAAAATTCAACCACAGGAAGTATAAATCAGAAGAGATCAATTCCAAAATCTTAAGGCTGGGAGATATTAACTTGCTATGACCCACAATTGGATTAACTTCTAAAAAGATAAATAATTTATTTCAAATGTAACAAGGTGATAAGGATGTAAAAGATCCAAGGAAGTTACTAGCTGAGGATAAAGTAGAATTGAATCTTGTAGAAAAAACTGCAGGATGCACATGTAGATCACTTAGATCCAAAACTTGGTTGTATGTTAGTTGTTTTGCTGTCTATTTATGCTCCCACAGGAATTCTTATGCAGAAAGAAGACAATATCTTACAATGAGCTATTTTAGCACATAAATGGAGTAAAAAGATAAAAGACCTAAGTAGAAAATAAATACTTCTGAATTGATTCTGAAAGGAAAAATAAAATTTCATCAACTAGTGGAAATAGAATTATAGCGCCTTTTACTAATGTTGAAATTAGCCCATTATGGGCAGAAAATGAACACTGGCAAACAGCTTGCACTAATTTTGGGGGTAGATTAGCAACAAATATCCCAAAAGCATGAGACTTCAGTTTATATAAATAATTCATTGGATTCTCCTTCATATAGTAAAATAGACACCAATTTTTGGAACCTATACATTCTATACTGATGCAAATAAATCAGGAAGAGTCAGAAAAAATAAATAAAGTGGCTCAAAACTCTTATGATTCAGTTCAAAAATCAGAGTTAGATGCTATTTTCATGGTATTATTAGAATTTCCAGAATTTCTTTTCTTTTCTTTTCTTTTTTTTTTTTTTTTTTTTTTTTTGGTTTTTTCAAGACAAGGTTTCTCTGTGGTTTTGGAGCCTGTCCTGGAACTAGCTCTGTAGACCAGGCTGGTCTCGAACTCACAGAGATCCGCCTGCCTCTGCCTCCCGAGTGCTGGGATTACAGGCATGTGCCACCACCGCCCGGCTCCAGAATTTTTTAATATAGGTACTAACTCTTTTTATGCAGTAAACTGGCCAAATGGTAACATGCACCTCCAACCTTTTCTGCTCCCAGGTTCTATGAAAACAGTGAGATCCCCAAGAAGATAATAGGTCCCTGTAACAATGAATACATCAGGCTTATGATAACACCACTAAGCAGACAAACACCACACAAAGATCAGCTTCAAACTACAAATTGCTCAGGACATTCTAATCACCAAGTTCATATGAGACTGAGAGGAACATTATAAAGAACACTGAACTCAAAACTGCTTAATCCTATGACTTCCAAATACAACCAAACTGGATATTATAAAAACTTGGCAAAAATACATATTATTGTAAATAGCTTTAGTGTGTTACAGTTATAAACTTTCCATTTTATTTAGATAAAAAGAGGGAAATGTTGTGGGATATTTGATTACAGTGTGAACCCTGAGATCATGTTATTTAAAAAAAAAAAAATCATCCGTAGGTCAAGAAGCAGAGTAAGCAACCAGTTGACTGGAAGTAACCATAGAGAGTGAGGGTTGTCAGAGCGAGGAAGTAACCATAGAGAGTGAGGGTTGTCAGAGCGAGGAAGTAACCATAGAGAGTGAGGGTTGTCAGAGCAAGGAAGTAACCATAGAGAGCGAGGGTTGTCAGAGCGAGGAAGTAACCATAGAGAGTGAGGGTTGTCAGAGCAAGGAAGTAACCATAGAGAGTGAGGGTTGTCAGAGCGAGGAAGTAACCATAGAGAGCGAGGGTTGTCAGAGCGAGGAAGTAACCATAGAGAGCGAGGGTTGTCAGAGTGAGGGGAAGGATAGAGGAGAAGAACATCTAGTGGAAGGCAGTTTGTTTCCGACTGCATGTGAGAGAGTCCTCTTCCTGAGATGATGGCGGAAGAAAAGTGTCAACCAGCTCCTTTCGTTGTCTCTGAACTGGCAGGTTTTCACCCCAACATCTGACTCCGAAGTCTTTATTGATAAAATAAAAAGAGAGAGACTGACATAAAACAACATTTCCCTCCCTACACAAAGGCAGCTGAGGAAGAGTGGAGCATGAAGGCTCCCTGAGCCGAGGTCTCGGAAGCAAGGCATCTATAAGGTCAGTGACAGCCAACTCATATATATATATAAAATAAAACAATACCATATCTCTGTTGGTTTTACATAGATCATACCAGAACTATAAAACCATACTAGAACTCCCCCAACCAAATCTCTATAATATAGATTTGTTATCTTTTATGAGATAAACAATTTACAGCTCTGATTCTGCCACCATAGAGGCAGAAGCATGTATTAAATATTAAATGACAATATTGAAGTTGTGCTAATAAAGAAAGGTAGCTTCTGCATTTATTTTTGTGACTGTATTTTAATTATGTTTGTCCCTTGCCTTTTGTCCTTCTAAACTCTCCTATATACATCTCCCCAGTCTTCTTCAAATCCATGATCACTTTTCTCATCACTTTTTAGTGAATGCATATTTGTATTTGTATATACATATACATACCCAAGTAAAATCTGTTGAGTCTACATGATGCTACTATCATGTTTATTTCCGCAGCTAAACTGTTGGCATCAAAGATCAATTGGTATGTTTTCCCCTGAGGGGCAAGCCACCTCTCCTCTTCCCAGCCTTGTTCTGTTGCTTGCGGTTCTTTGTCCACGGTTGAGGATCTGTGGGATTTCCTCTTGAAGTTTGGCATGATTATTGGTGTCCTCCTTTTTCAGTTCATGTTTAAGTAGCCATGTCACTTTTTAATAAATACGAATGTAGGGTGTCTTAAGGATCAGGGTCAGTGTGATTGAGATCTATGTTCTCAGCCATCATTGACTTTATGTTATCATCCAAGGGCTTTGTCTCATTAATCACTGAAGCACTAGAAAGCCATGGGAAGTCAATTCTGTGGGTTTCATCATTAAATTTTCTTGTGAAGTTATCCCATGTACAAAACATTTTAGAAAACCTGATAATTCAGGAGTAGGAAAAAATGTTATCTAATCAAGAGAAATAAGGCTGAGAAGATATCAAAACCACAACTTGGGAAATGCATCATTTGGTGGAGAGTTACCTATAAGAAAAAATATAAAAAACAAAACAAAACCGAAACCTTGGGTTAAACTAATGAAGTTTTGTTTCTTTCATGGAAGATGGCAGATTGATGGAAGAGGTACAAGAAGGATCAGATGAGCTGTGATACTTTGAGGACAATTTTGTCACAACCCAAGTTTTGCTTCCATTGATGTATACACAGAAATAGCTTGCTGATGTACTATCTCCTGCTAAACTTCTGGTCAAGTAAGTATCATCATAACAAACTAAACACTTAAGTAATCAAGAAAGTTATTTAATAATATTTGAATATTAATTGGCAAAACCACAGTCTGGCATCTAGCATATGGTTCCCAAGTCCATCACTCTCCACTTACCACATAATCACTCTAAAACTGCATGAAAAATATGTAGAGCTGACAGTAAGAACGACATTGAGGTCTCTAAATGCTAACCTGCTTATAGAATAGTTATTAGAAGACATGACTATCTGGGTTAAATTCCTTCTAAAAATAGAATAGTACACCTTTATGCGTTGATTTTTTTCTTATAGTTACTTTATTCATAGGATCCTGAGTTTTAACATAGAAGCATTAAGCTATAAAAGATACAAAGATTAGCATGAAATGAGAACCAAATAAAATGATCAATGATTATTAAATATTCTATGCTCAACATCACAAATCTTCAAGGTCATTTTATAAATAATTGCTACATTACTGAGGGGTTGTGGCTTTGAAGCATAAAGTGAAGATAGATTGGCTTCGAAATCTTTCTCTTCCTACTGTAAGGCGGTGTTGAATGTTTAGCTTAAATTCCAAAATTAAAATATAAAAATGGAAATCCTGATTCAGCACTCTAAAGACAATGGTTTCCTTCAGCCTGTATTGCATGCCTAAGCATTTGCAATGCTTAGAGCGTAGCTCTTTTATGAATGAAACTGGAGGGTATAATTTCAATGAGGCAATCAACTCATTTTATCCTGTGACATCACTCATATCAACTGAGATTTCCTCTGGTTCTGAACAAACATAAATAACTGAGAATGTCAATGAGCTCATAGAGTGAGTATGATTTAAAGTAATGAAGTAATCCTTGATTATGGTATTGATTATAAACAAAATTTGTAATGTATGCTTGCAAGTAGGATTTATTTTAGAATATTTATGCCTCCCTCTCAGCTATACAGAACTTGGCTTTTGCCTAAATTCTTTTAGAGACCCTTAACTTAAAAAAAAAAAAAAAAACAACTCTATTTCCATCGCGGTGGTGGGGAAGAGACAGAAATCTTTAATAAATAAATAAATTAAAAAAATTAAAAAAAACTCTATGTATTTACCCTTTCCAATACCCATTTTCATCTGGAAAGTCATGACTGAAGAGTTAGGAAAGAAGTTTCCTTTTGTCTAATATGTAGATTATAGTAAGAATTAAAAGAAAAAGTATTTAGATTTAAAGCTAGAACAGGTACCATTAACTCAGAGGACTAATGCTGCATATTAGGATGGCAGCTTGAGGGCTGGAGAGAGCACTCTTCCAGAGGACCTGAGCTCAGTTCCCAGCACCAATATGGCTCACAACCATCTGTATCTGCAGTTCTGCGGGATCCAACAGCCCGCTCTGGCCTCCAAGTGTACCAGCCACGCACACGGTACACAGATGTACATGCAGGCCTCCAAGGGTAACAGCTATGTACAGAGTACACAGATGCACATGCAGGCAATTAAAAAGAAAAGAAATGCAGGCAATTAAAAAGAAAAGAAATCTTTAACAATATTTTTGTTGTTAAGAATTTTGTAACCACTCTAGGTTCAAGTCTCTTGCCAACTCTAAGGTGGCTCCCTTAACTAAGAATTGTGCTTCCGTGCTCCCCTATCCAACCTTCCTTTATCCCAATCCTCCTTTTTCCCCAAGTTCCCCCCATTCTCCCCTTCTCCCTTTTCTCTCCCCATCTCCCCTTACCCCCATCCTACCCCACCCCCAAGATCTCAATTTTCTCCCCGGCAATTTTGTCTACTTCCCATAGCCAAGAGGACAACTATATGTTTTTCCTTTGGTTCACCTTCTTACTTAGCTTCTTTGGGATAACCAATTGTAGACTCCGTGACCCTTGTTTATGGCTAGAAACCAATTATGAGTGAGTACATCCCATATTCATCTTTTTGGGTCTGGGTTACCTCACTCAGGATAGTGTTTTCTATTTCCATCCATTTGCATAGAGTGGCTCCCAGATGCCCAAGCCGAGGTCCCCAGTTAGTTCCTTGGGCAGCTATGAAATGACCTGAAATGAGCCTATCCTGTAGCAATACTGACGAATATCTTGCATATCATCATAGAACCTTCATCTGGTGATGGATGGAGAAAGAGACAGAGACCCACACTGGAGCACTGGACTGAGCTCCCAAGGTCCCAATGAGGAGCGGAAGGAGGGAGAACATGAGCAAAGAAGTCGGGACCACGAGGGGTGCACCCACCCACTGAGACAGTGGGGCTGATCTATTGGGAGCTCACCAAGGCCAGCTGGACTGTGACTGAAAAAGCATGGGATAAAACTGGACTCTCTGAGCATGGCGAACAATGAGGCCTGATGAGAAGCCAAGGACAATGGCACGGGGTTTTGATCCTACGTAATGTGCTGGCTTTGTGGGAGCCTAGCCAGTTTGGATGTTCACCTTCCTAGAAATGGACGGAGAGGGGAGGACCTAGGACTTACCACAGGGCAGGGAACCCTGACTGCTCTTTGGACTGGAGAGGGAGGGAGAGAGGAGTGGGGGGAGGGGGAGAAGGATGGGAGGAGGGGGAGGGAAATGGGAGCCTGGGAGGAGGTGGAAACTTGTTTTTTTTTCTCCTTTTCTCAATAAAAAAAATGAAAAAAAAGAATTTTGTAACCAATATTTTTGTTGTTAGGAATTTTGTAATTCAAAATTAATGGGTTACAAAATGTTAATGAAACTGAACCATTCTCTGGAAATTCACATGTGTTTGAAACACAGTAATGTTCATATCAAGGACATGGGTAGAGACATGATGGGAAAGAGCTCGCAAATAGTCTCCACCTTGACCAATAAAATGATTACACTCTTGCGTGGGCTGCATTTACTTTCTATTTACTCTTAAACTTCCACGTAACTTTAACCACAGTAACAATCACAGAAAATGCCTGCTTGTTCTTTTCTGTACCAGACACTACACTAAGTGCCTTGACTTAATCCTCATGGTGTCAATGTTCTTTCTATCTGCTCCATTTTACACTTGAAAGAACAGACACCAAGGACCTCTGTAACTTGCTGGAGTTCACTGCAGTGCTGAGTCATCCACAGGGCTCAGGTTTTGTGTGTTTTGTCGATATGCCATTATCTGGTCTTTACAGGTGACCTGGTGGCTCAGGTAGGAACTCCCTGTGGTCAGAAGCAAGCATAATCGGGGGTGGATTTTTTAAGGCATTTCAAAATGGCCCATGCGTTCAGATCTTTATGTTTCTGATAACAGCAAGAGAACTGGGATAGCTATCTCATTTTCCTAAACTTGTATTTCTCCTTTTCAGCGTCACAAGACTAGTATACCATGCTATAAATAAGCATTTATTTCAGCTCTAAAAAAAGTCTTCATTGCTTTCTGTATGTAAATGTAGTGTTAAAATAATAAAATTTAAAATTTGGTTAAGAAATAAGGCTTTAGTACCTTCTTTCTTTAATAATCTGCCATTGTTTTAAATATCTGGCAGGCAAAGGTAATATTAACTCTTCAGAATGCTAAAATGAACTAATGCTCTCCTCTCCAAAGACCAAATCTCAGGTAGTTTCCTTTTATTCTGATCTAATTTCCAAGACCTATAGAAAACTGTTAATTCTTTTCACATATTTGTCCTCTAGTTGCCAAGAGCCTAGTGGGGAGCATAAAATTTTGAAAATAGCTGTATCATCAAAATTGAACAGAAAGCAACATTCGTCCCCTTTCGCCATTTATTTGTTAAACTGTAAGCACAGCCTGTGTATACCTCTTCCTGTGTCTTCTGAAATATTGGTTGACTGTCCACAAGATTGTCTATCTGGTAAACTCATTTCAAGCAGAAAACAAAATCCCTTCATACCAGAGAGGAAAGTTCCTTTGGTCTTTCTGCTGGACCCCTGTTTGAGTCTGAGCAGGTCACTGGAGGCTCAGAGTATCCTTCTGACTAGACAAGGCACCTGACCGTTGCTTCTGGCCTAACCAGGTTCCTAGCAGGCTTCATTTGAAAGCTGCAGTTCTACAATGATGTCACAAGGTACCCAGCAGCCAGTGAGCTATGGAAACCCTGCTGTAGTAACAGCTTTGCCCCTTTGAACCCTGAGGAATGCAGCATCCCCAGTTTATTCAGTTTAGAGACCCCAGAGGAAATAAAACTGGTTCAGAGCAACTGCTCCATGTGCTGCCAGGAACGAGACTTGTTAGACTTTTGAAAATATTCCTTGGAAGAGAAAAGGGTGAGCACAAACATTTAGGCATGAATAGCTGTGTCCATAGCAGGCTCCTAATAGTCCATGGATAGCAATATGGTACATATATATATTAATTTCTAAGAATGCAAATTAAGGTTTCTCAGCCCATATAAACCCCAGGATAAAATTATAGAAGGAAAATAAGTCATGGATTTTCAAATTCCAAAGAAAAACGTAAGTTCTACTTTATGGTGACAATCCCCTTTCTAAGGAACACTGATGATATATGATAATATGGAATGTCCTCCAATTTTGAGAAGCCTCAGTGTCTTACAATCAAAAGTCTCAAGACTGAGCTTACTACCAGAAGGTTTATTAACTGCCTTCAGAGGCTGAGTTATATTTTCCCATCACTCATCATTACAGAAAGTGTGCACCCAGCCATTCTATCAGCTACTTAAAATGCAACAGCTTCATTGAATGTTTATCTGCTCGGAAGTTCAACTTACTACCCCACCAACTTAAAACACCATAGTATTAAAGATAAACACAAATACAGTTTAACTAAATTTCCGTGAAAGGCTTACCAGTCTATAATTAATTGTCCATCAATAACAAATCACCGGGGGGAACAGACAAATATATTACTAATATTTAAGGAACTCAAGGGCTTCTGGGGAGGAATAAAGTGATAAGCAATAAGCATCTAAATGAAAAGGCAAAATCTAATTGCAAACTTTCCAAGTGAATTGTCTGGTAGTCGCTTCAGGGAGAGAAGAGTTAATAGCTTGTCAACTTGAGACCATGGCATCTTTTCTGCAAATATCACGACGGAAAGATCAGTGATGCTCAAAGGGTAAACAAGGCACCCTCTACAGTACAAGATTTCTGTCAGAGACGCTATAATTATTGATGAAATCAGCCTGGCTACTGAGAGAAAATTTCCATTTTAGAACATTAATGAGAAACTCTTTGTTGACTTGAACAGCATGCATTATCTAACATCATCATACTTCTGGGACTGTTTCTATGACATTTATTCAGCTTAATAATATTATCTAAAAATTAATCAAACAAGAAATTAAAACATTAGATATCATTTACCCATATAATTACTTTATAGGTACTAAATTTCATCTTTGTAATATAGTCTAGAAATAAAGATAAGCAATTAGCTCATTATCACTTTATATGACTCTTAGGTTTGGCTGCTTGTACCGATGAAATTAAGTGTTATTACCATTCACATAGAGATACAAATATTTTTAAATCATAAACAACATTAGATTAATTTTACCTTTTTAAATTGGAAATGCCTTCAACTCAAAGAAAACAGGAAGGAACAATATTAAAAATGAGTTTCTAATATATTTACTTATTGAATGTGTATGTGTGTGTGTGGCTGAGGGTTCATAAGTGTAACATTTGTGCAGTAGCCCAAGGTCAGAACAGGGGCCAGGTTCCCTGGATCTGGAGTTGATAAAGTTATGAGCCACTATGTGGGTGCTTGGAACTGAACCTTGGTCCTCTGTAAGACCAATAAATGCAATGAGGACACTAAGAGAGACATACATAGATCTAATCTACATGGGAAATAGAAAAAGACAAGATCTCCTGAGTAAATTGGGAGCACGGGGTCCTTGGAGGGAGGGTTGAAAAGGGGAGGGGAGAGGCGAGGGGAGCAGAGAAAAATGTAGAGCTCAATAAAAATTTTAAAAAAAATCAATAAATGTTCTTAGCCACTAAGACACTACTTCGGGCACAATAACCAATTTTTTTTATTTGAGAATACATGTTTGATATACTTTCATTCTTGAATATTTTTTGTTATCTCCACCAATGAAGACATTTCTCATGCAACCTCAAAGTAATCATCAACAATAGAAAATTTACATCAACATATAAGGTTTATTGGTTTCACAGGTCCCATGGTGGGGAGTCCAGTGGTTCCACAGATAACCCTAGGAAGGAGCAATCACTGGTTTTCAGGCATTTTCCTCATGTCTCGTTGCAGATCCAGTCTCTCCTTAGCTCTCGTGGCAGTGGCATTTTGGACACTATGCTGCTGACCTTTCTCATGCATTCCTGGTTTCTGCTAAATACGTTCATCTTGATACAGACTCTCTCATTTTAGCAGAATTATCACAAAGTGATGTGTACTACTCTCAAGATGTAACTTTTTAAACTCACCTACTCACTGAATTTCCATTTACTAAACATGGCTTGACATTCCTTTTAATAATGGCAGCTCCTGGACACAAGAACCTTGAATGCTTACCAAAAAAATAAATAAAATAATAAAATAAAATAGGTAAAGAAGTTAGTATATAAACAATAAAGTATTTTCTTCTCATTTACTCAGAAAATGTGTTTAGATCTTTAATTTTAGTTAATATACATATTTCACAAGGACTGCACCTAACACATTTGAAAGATTTGCAGACCTATCTTGCACGTGAGTAAAAAAGCAGCAGAAGAATTGCCACAAATCTCTCCCACAGAAGCCTTGGTGCGTGGAAGGCGCGATGTTTTGCTAAAGGAAAGTGGTTCCCACGCAGCTATCTTCAACAAGAAGGAGAAATATTTTTTTTTCCCTTTCTGGTATTCTAAACACCGTACACGATGCCACTTTTCCATTTCCTTGAGTAATAGCTTTGAAAGGCACCGCAAATCCCCTCGTTTGTATTTCCTGCGCCGGCTGTCTTAATAAAAGGCAGGAGCTCTGTGAAATAATGGGATGGGTTTCAGCCCTGCCCTCTGCTTTTCGCTCCCCCGCCACACTCACGCTGTCTAGAGAGTTCTCTAAACAGGAGGGATAATGGAGGCCCTCTCTCTGATTGAAAACATATTGTGGCATAATGTACTACAAGGACACATATCATGGGTGACATTGGTGAAAAATCTTGCAGCAAGCTCTTCTTTCCCAGGGGAGTCGTCGGTGCCTGTGGGAGGGCTGGCCATCTCACTTCAATCCATTTCCTCGGCAGGGCTATGCTCCGTAGAAGAGCCAAGCTGCCATATGGCGCATTAAAGATCCCGCCTAATAAATCTAGCTAAGCAGGCCATGCCTTCAAGCTGCTTCTTTCCTATATATGTGTATAATACAGTTTATTGGTTGTTACCAACATCTGGGCTAGGGACGGAGGACAGTTCGTATCCCACACTGAGGATGCTGGTTCCCCATTATCTGCATCATTGACTTTGAATGTTAGGAGTATATTTTCCTGATGATGCATAGCTGTCTTTATGCGATCCTGTACAATGTACAATGAAACGTGGTGCTGACAAAATGGGAGAGGGTGTTTAACCTCTTTGCATTGTATTTTTATGTGTGGTTATATGGCTAGGCAATATATGTTGTACAATCAGATATGAGGACGGGGAGATTTGTACGGTCTCAAGCATGAGTTGTTAAAATAGACTTTCTGCACAGTGGCTCAAGGCTTGACTCTGTGGTTGACTAACACTGTGGCACATTTTTATATGGTTTCAGAAATACTACTTTATTCATTTCACATGCTTCCCCTGGTCATATCTGTCAGTACTAATAAGAAGACAAAGGGATACAGCTGAGCCACCCATGCGGAATGAAGACTGACTAAACCTTTCCCAAGATGGCACTTTGTCACGAAAGGAGAGGGACAAAGTGATGGCCATAGCTAAAAAGAAAAACTGTCATCGAAGATATGATTTTCCATGATGTTTCTGCAACTATGGAAACAGAAAATTGCCAAGAAAAGGAGGACAGGAATTGCTGATTAGTTTATGCTGCTTCTGCGAGAACTCCGCTGTTGCCTTGGGGCAGACCTGAGCGGTGAGTACTACAGCGCCCGAGTGGTTAATCTGTGACTGCATTATTAAGAAAAGCATATAACCTTTATTTCTCTGTTTGATCGCCTCTTTGCTAAATTAAACCAGGAGAGCTACAGATATGTGTTCATTTATCAATTTTCCCATTGCTTCTCATATATTAATCTTCCTTAATGTCATGTGGCAGCCATTATTGGCTCCACTTTAGAAGTTAGAAACATTTTGTTATTATTTTATCTCTAGCATCCAAAATAAACTCTTACTTCTGGCATACCATGACAGTACTATCATCTTAAGGAATAGATTTATTCCTATATTTGATGTCGAAGCGTTTTGTGAAATCCACGAATTTGAATGATGGTCTTAAATAATTTACAGCTCTGTCTATGTGGCAATCAAGTTATATTCAGAGGCATAAAGCCTGTCTCTGAATGGGCTGCATTGTACAGAAACATGAGTTTAGAGCTTTTGTGAGATCGTTCTCCAGCGGTACAAAAGTAAGACAGGAAGGAGAGAGATGAGGTCATCACCAGTATGGAAACAGAGTGGGAAATTATTTTAGAATAAAAGTTTACTCTCCTCATCATGCAAAACCACCTGTCACTACTAACTCTTTCTAACCCCAAGAGCCAGCAAGGCCATGTGAGCTTACCATCCTTGGCAGTGTCAATCACCAAGGGAGGTTAACTCACTTTAACCACCAGGTGGCAATGACTCACCACCTTTTAGGGTATAAGCTTTAGCACGGCCATATTCTACTCTAATTCACAGAAAGTCCTCTGCCCACTAGTGTGATCTGAGGCACTAGTGAGTGACAGTTGTCCTACCCAGAGGAGTGTGACTGTCTAGCAGTCACTACAATGGCTTTCTTCTGGATTCCAATGATGCAAGTTGCAAGGGTTTTTTTTTTTTTTTTTTTTTTTTTTTCTGGCCGAGTAGATGCGTGGTACCACTACTTAGGGCAGCGTTCAGAGAAAATAAATAATGTGAATAGCCCCATTTCTCTTTACTGACAGTAGTCCAGAGAGCTGCTTGAAGCCTTCACACCTGTAATGTACCACTTCCCTTTAACACCCATGAATCCAGAACGGGGGACTCTATGCTGGCTTTAGGACGTGTTAGAACAAGGAACCTTTAGGAAGAGAAGAAAGGAATATGCAAAGACCAAAGGAAAGGAAGCTGGTTTCCAAACAGCAGCACGACACACAGGCAGCACAGAGATTCTGTAATCTGGTTTGCAAAGATCAGGTCTGTTCTTACAGCCTCGTGTCTGGAGAAAAGATGAAATCTCTGTGCTCCAATCCTTTTCGTCTTAAAGAAACCCCCGTGTCTCAATCACTTTGAACTGGGTTGTATTTATGTACTTAAAAATCCAATACCCTTACCCCCATCCCACCCCACCCCCAAGATCCCAATTTTCTCCCCGGCAATTTTGTCTACTTCCCATAGCTAAGAGGATAACTATATGTTTTTCCTTGGGTTCACCTTCTTACTTAGCTTCTTTAGGTTCACCAATTGTAGACTCCATGACCCTTATTTATGGCTAGAAACCAATTATGAGTGAGTACATCCCATGAGAAAAGGGAGAGGGGAGGATGGGGGGAACTTGGGGAAAAAGGATGATTGGGATAAAGGAAGGCTGGATAGGGGAGCACGGAAGCACAATTCTTAGTTAAGGGAGCCACCTTAGGGTTGGCAAGAGACTTGAACCTAGAGTGGCTCCCAGGAGACCAAGGCGATGTCCCCAGTTAGTTCCTTGGGCAGCTGAGGATAGGGAACCTGAAATGACCCTATCCTATAGCAATACTGACGAATATCTTGCATATCACCATAGAACCTTCATCTGGTGATGGATGGAGAAAGAGACAGAGACCCACACTGGAGCACTGGACTGAGCTCCCAAGGTCCCAGTGAGGAGCAGAAGGAGGGAGAACATGAGCAAAGAAGTCAGGACCATGAGGGTTGCACCCACCCACTGAGAGAGTGGGGCTGATCTATTGGGAGCTCACCAAGGCCAGCTGGACTGTGACTGAAAAAGCATGGGATAAAACCGAACTCTCTGAACATGGCGAACAATGAGGGCTGATGAGAAGCCAAGGACACTGGCACGGGGTTTTGATCCTACTTCATGTTCTGGCTTTGTGGGAGCCTACCCAGTTTGGATGTTCACCTTCCTAGATATGGACAGATGGGGGAGGACCTTGGACTTTCCACAGGGCAGGGAACCCTGACTGCTCTTTGGACTGGAGAGGGAGGGAGAGAGGAGTGGGGGGAGGGGGAGAAGGGTGGGAGGAGGGGGAGAAGGGTGGGAGGAGGGGGAGGGAAATGGGAGGCTGAGAGGAGGCAGAAACTTGTTTTTTTTCCTTTTCTCAAAAAAAAAAAAATCCAATACCCAAGTAAAAACCCTAGCATATTAAATTTGCCACATGGTTTTCTAAAAAAAGATTTTATCTTAAATTATTTTATGTTTAATTATATGTATGTGCATAAGTCTATGTGTGAGTATGTGCAGGTGAGTTCAGATGTCCGGGAGGCCAGAGGTGGCAGGATACCCTGTAGCTGGTGGTATAGGCAACGGTGGGCCTAAAAGCTGGACCTGAAGTCAGGACCCTGCAACCACAGGATGTACTCTTCACTGTTGAACAATGGGTGTAGTCCTGCTGTGTATCTATTCCTCGGTTCTTCCATATTTCACCTAACTGTCTATTATAAATAAGAAAGTTGAGAAGACCAGAAGAAAATGAATCCCTTCCCACTGACTGTGCTTGTTGCGGTCACTGTGGTAAATAACTGTGGAAATATGTACAGATGTAGAAAACAGACCACCTCAACCAAATGCTTGAATACCTACCAAGGGAGAAAATTAAGAAATGTCACTGTCAATGTCAAACACATTTCCAAACTGATTTAAGCAAGTGAGGCAGCCTTATACCTTCCAGTATTTTCTGTATCAAACAGTTGCTTAGATGAAGCTTTATGCAAAATTGCTAGAAAATGTGCCCTTGCAGCTTGACTGACAATACCCAGCTTCCCAGAGATCTAATTGTTTATGCTCGTCTGTAGAGTCCCCTTATTTTCCTTATTATGAACCACTGTGCCGCCAGCGTCATCCTGTAGAGATATCTGGTAAACATTTTATGAGACAGGCGAAGCTTTTAGAATTCCTTTTGAGCTTTGTTAAATTGAACGTGTGAAAATAAAGTTGTCCAGTGTGAAAGAGAGACAGCATTTTTTAGTCTGCTTGGAGAGCTGAAATTATGCCGGGTGCAGGAGCTGGCAGGCCTGATTTAGTCACTGCCAAGCCCATCAGCATTGTTCATTCTGATTGATTAAGGAAAACATTCCGTTTATTTTCACGGAGAGACGCAGCTACATCTGGTGAGCTGTTGTATCCCATTGCAATTCATATGGGGTGTTTTATTATTATTTTGTAGACTGGAGATGGCTCCTCCACAAATAATAAGGCAATGATAAATAGATCAAGAGTTTTTTTTCCTTGGGTTTTGTTGGTGTTCTTTTTATTATTATTATCTTGCAAGAGCAAAAGAGAATAAAATAACATGAAGAAAATGAAAGCCCTCGTGCCCTGATCTTGCGAGGTTTGTGTAAGGCGTTTATATTGCAGTAGTGCTGTTGTTATCAGGTTAATGATAACACAGCTCTGTCAAGCTGTTCACCGGGTTTCTTATGTATATGTTTAGATGCTCGGATCTCCATAGATAAAAGATGCTTTGTGATAAAGTGAATTCTTTTGAGAATTGAATTGCTCCTGTTGAATTATCACGAGCTGTGATCTAGTGTTCCTCAGACCTAGATTTTGTATGTTGTACAAATCACAAAAGATATTTTCTTGGTGCTAAAAGCGTTCTACAGTTGTATGCATGTTCCCTCCATCCTGTTTTAGAATATAACTGATATCAAATTTTGAATTAGGAGAGATCATGTCTAGAAACAACCTCTGTGGAATATTGGCCAGGTGATAAGGATTTTCGTGAACTCACTGAACTATCAATTATTTGTAAGGTTTCAGGGTTCAGTTGAAGGAAACAAAAAAAGAGTTACATTTAGGAAGCCTCCATATCTCATCAAAACAACACTCCAATTGGCGAACTGTGAGTTTATAGGAAACCCCAACAGTATTTATAGGAAACACCCAGCCATTTATCTTGACAGCTTGTGACATATAAGTACATGCAGGAGTCCAACCATACTTTCCATATCATGAGAGAAAAGCGTTTAAAATGCATCCTCCTTGCATCCTCTTTGTCTGCTATCCTTGAAGGCTCAATATCCCAACCAGTACCCATTCAAAAGGGATTTAAAACAACAAGAGGACTTTGAAAATGTGAAGAGCTGGACTAGCTAGCAATAGTGAAAGACTGGGATTCCATGGAGCCTGTTCAGGTAAGCCCCGGATGTGTGGACTAAGAGAAACACCCGGTTCTCAGGGAACCTGCATGTGAATTAGCAGAAGGTCCATTGGGCCGCTCAGGTGTGGCATACTAACACACGGCTCAGAAGTATGAGAAGCCCTAGGGCTCCATGGCTTGGAGTTGGGCATAAGTCATTGTTGTTGTTGCCTGGATTGTTGCTCTTTTGGCAAAAAAGTCCCTACATAGGACTCCATCTGGAATAGAGAACGTTTTTGCTTTTGTTTTCTTACCCTATGACCAATTCAAATCACCTAGGTAGGGAACTCTTCTGAAGACAGTCAAAATGACAAAACCAACAGAACGTATTCATTTTTTTAAATTTTGTTTTTGTTGATTTCTTTCGGAAAGAATTTTCCAGAGTTAAAGGATGCCAGAGTTCTATTGGTCACACTGGATCCTTACAATCAAAAGCAAAGTTAATTCCAATAATGGTTTAACTTTTGTCCATCAGTTTGTAGAATTAAGACAGCTACCCCATTTTGTTAAGAGTGAAATATAACTCGGTAAATGTTATTAGAAAACTATTTTTACAGATTCAACATTAAAATAAAATGAGTGTTCAGCAGTGAGACTATGAACACAAATTGGGGAAGCTTAGTGCTAGGTGTGATGGCATGAGCAATATTCTAATTAAATTAATGAGGCAAACCAGACAACATTTCCTTGTGCTTCTTGACTGTGGACATATTTTCCATGCTTGTATCTAAAATGATGTAACATGCAATCGATAAAGAAACGTAGAATGTAGTTATAAAATGTATGTGCATGCTCTCACAGACATCACACAACCATGTAGGGTCTGGGGATATGGCTCAGTGGGTAAGGCATGGAGGAGGTGAGTTCAGATCCCCAGAGCCAGTGTAAATACAGCACAGCGATTGTAATTGTTATTACAACACTTTTGGCATGGGAAATATAGACAGGAAAGTTCCTATAGGCTTTTGAAGCTTCCAGGCTGGCTAGTATGACATATACTGCAGTGAGTAACCAAAGTGGGCAACTTGTCTCTAGTGAGGTGGAGGATGAGGACCGAAAGCTGAGGTTGACTTCTCATCCAACATGTGTGCTTTTGCATATGTGTCCTTGAAGTCACACAAGAACACACAGGTATGTTTTACTGATTTTTAATAATTTTATTAATTTTTGGAGAGTTTCATGTGTTGTATTTTGATCATATGTACCTCACCCTCAAGTCCTCCCATGTGCCTACCTACCAAGTTTAATATGTACTGCCTAATTATTCTTGGGATTGGGGTGTGCTCTGGGTGTCTGGTGGACCTAACAGGAGGAAACCTCACTCTTCCTCCCTAAGTAGCTGCAAAATGCCAATCACTCCTCAGTCTTGGTGGGAGGGACATCATACCTCTCCAGTGCATGCTGGGATTTTATCTGGCTTGAGCTTGCTCGGGTTGTGGGCTTTCACAATAGCTGTGAGTTTGTACATGTGACAATCGTGTTTTGTTGGAATACACTATTTCTTTGTGGTAATCTATGGCCTCAGGCTCTCACAATATTCCCATCCTCTTCCTAAAAGACCCTGCTAGGAGGAGTATAATATATACATCCCATCTGAAATTGAGAACCCAGTTTCTCATTCTCTGCAACTTGACCAGTTGTAGGTCTCTGATGAAGGTTGAGAGACATGAGAAACACTGGTTTTTTAATATTATGTTTATGTGGCAATTTGAACAAGAATGTCCCCCACTGACTCATATATTCAAATACTTGGTTCCCTGAAGTAATAAGGGCGGCGGGGCTGCATTCTCAGCACCCCCGGCCGCCTGCCCGGCTAGCTTATGCCCGAAATAATTACACACAAACTGTATTCATTTAATCACTGCTTGGCCCATTCTCTTCTAGGCTAATTCTCACATATTAATCTAGCCCATTCTAATCATCTGTGTGTAGCACCCCAAGGTGCGCTTACCGGGAAGATTCTAGCCTATGTCCATCCTGGGTCGGAGCTTCATCCCGGGAGCGGGGCATGGCATCTCTCTCAGGCGTCTGCTCCCCGAGAGGAAAGCTGTTGAGACTGAGCTCACTTCCTCTTCCTCCCAGCGTTCTGTCCTGTTTTCTCCTCCCACTTATCCTCTAACCAATACAATGGGCCAGGGCAGTGCCTTTATTAGCCAATGACCTTCCTCCATCATTTCCCCTTTTTCGGTTTAAACAAAAAAAAAAAAAAGGCTTTAACTTTAACATAGCAAAATTACATATAACAAAACAGTTATCAAGTAAAAGTTACAATAATCTTTATCATAACTAAGGAAAACTATAACTATAACTAACTATTCTTAACTCCATCAAAGACTCCAGAAAGATACAATACTACCTAAGCAAACAAGAAAAAAGCAACTTTTAAAACTCTAGAAATGACAGAGACATCTCGCTGCCTGGACAGTCACCCAAAGTTCCTCTGTACCGTTGGGGCATCCATCTTCAGCCTTCAGGCCCATGGTATCCAGCAGACATTTCCATAAAGCAGGAAAATTCAAAGTCAGTTCAGTCACTATCTGTTGTGTCCTGCAGAATGTCTCGCGGACTCTTTCATGAATCAGGAACCCCGAAAGATCATCTCACCTTAGACAAGTTCAGTAGTCCTCTTTCTGTGGGTTCTCTGTGTCCAGTTTATGCAATAGTCCAGGCAAGAGCAGTTTCTTGCCCAAATGGCTATCAAACTCCATAAGGAGCCTCTTCGATGCCCATCTTCCTCTTGAAGTAGATTGGTGCTACCAGGAGCAGAGTGTCTCATTGTCATGAAAAGTCCTATTCTTAGAAAGGCATGAAGAATGTCTATCTAAAATATATCTCTATATATCTAGAAAATCTAACTAACATGACTACAAACTTGACTATTATTTATGATTATCCATCAACAACCTATATTTCCTAATTATACATTACATTTTAATAATGAACTACACAATCACAATACCTTAATAAAGATCAGAAATACATATACATATAACAAAATTGACCTTAAATCTCTATCAATAAAGCAAAATCTATACTAATGCAAATTATTCGTACCTATATCATATCCCCCTTTAAATGTAAAAGAACATTTATAAACATTTTTTGGGAATATGGGCGCAGTTATTTCTCTCCAAACTGCTTCCTGCTGAATGGGGGCGTCGTTAATTAGGTCTTTCACGGTATAACCTGTGTGCTAGTTTCATCTCAGTTGGCAGTTGAGTGAAGCAATTTTCTGAAGGTGTTCACACCAACTCTTCAGGAGGGCGTGGTCCATCATACCAAATCGGAATAGAAGAAATGAACAGCGTCTCATCCTCTGTGAAAACAAAATAAGAAACTCCTTTCCAAAGTATCATATCCTTAGATCCAAATTCATAATATCTATGTTGGATTAGTTCAGCAGTATTTATAAATAAATATCTTTTAGCATCTGTTTCTCCTTCCTCAGCATTTAAACAATTCAAAGAGAGCATAATAGCATACAGTATCAAAAGTCTCTGTGTATTTTCCATCTTTGTAAGCTTTGTTTTAACCTCTATTTTGTTTATTTTTACTTTCAACTCTTTGCTTTTTGAGGCAGGTTCTCTGTATCTTTGACCTGAAGTAACTCTGTAGACCAGGCTGTCTTTGAACTCTCAGAGATCCGCCTGTCTCTGCCTCCCAGGCATTGGGATTAAAGGTGTAAACTACTACACCTTGAACTCACAGAGATCTGTTTGCCTCTGCCTTCTAGGCACTGGGATTAAAGGCGTGTGCTACCACACAGAACAACTCTCTTCCTTTTTTTTTTTTTTTACTTTAAGAACTTCAACTTTTAGTCTGCATATATTTTTAACACGCTTTAAACCATTCAGAAATTTTCTCTGTTTTTGAATCTCTCTTTACTGTATATCTCTCTTTTTCTGACCACACGAGTCTTTAATTTACTGAGCAATATGGGTAGGATTAAAGGCGTGGCTTTGCCGGCTGGATCCAGCCCATTCCTTAGCTTTCCAGCCTCCTGGCTGAGGTACTGGCTGTAGCCATGTTTACTGTGACAACTCTATGGCATTTCAAGGTCCTTGCCAGCAAGCGAGCTTCGGCAGCCTTTGCTTGCAAACCGCACGAACCGCCTGCGTAAAAGAGTCAGAGTTTGCCCTGGCAGGACAGCCCAGAAAGCTGGCATTTTTAAACGGCGCAGCTTTTTTCCTGCTAAGGCTGAAAATCGAAAAGCATGCGTTCAGCTTTTCGTCAACACCATTTAAGTGTTTCGTGGCAGGACCTCTTAATGAGCTGCAGGCTTTGCAGCTAAAGCTGAGTCAGGAAGCCTCTCTTAGATGAGGTGCTTGCTTGCCTCTAGCAAGCAGAGTAGAACCGAGAAATTGCTGCTACCAAGAAACCAGGCACAATGCTTTCATTTTGTTCTAGAATTACTTCCCAAGCTGTCTCAGGCTTTATGTGGAAGCAGTTGTCCACGTGGGTGCCATATGAAGTAATAAGGGCGGCGGGGCTGCATTCTCAGCACCCCCGGCCGCCTGCCCGGCTAGCTTATGCCCGAAATAATTACACACAAACTGTATTCATTTAATCACTGCTTGGCCCATTCTCTTCTAGGCTAATTCTCACATATTAATCTAGCCCATTCTAATCATCTGTGTGTAGCACCCCAAGGTGCGCTTACCGGGAAGATTCTAGCCTATGTCCATCCTGGGTCGGAGCTTCATCCCGGGAGCGGGGCATGGCATCTCTCTCAGGCGTCTGCTCCCCGAGAGGAAAGCTGTTGAGACTGAGCTCACTTCCTCTTCCTCCCAGTGTTCTGTCCTGTTTTCTCCTCCCACTTATCCTCTAACCAATACAATGGGCCAGGGCAGTGCCTTTATTAGCCAATGACCTTCCTCCATCAGTTCCCAGTTAGTATACTCTTTCGGAAAGGCACAGTCTCTCTCTCTCTCTCTCTCTCTCTCTCTCTTTCTCTCTCTCTGTCTCTCTCTCTCTCTCTCTCTCTCTCTCCTTCCCTCCCTCCCTCCCTCTCTCTCTATCTCTCTTCTTTCTCCTATTTGTGGATGTAAGCTCTCAGCTACTGCTGGGTTGCCATGTCTGCTTGTCTGCTGCCATCGTCCTCACAATGATGGTAATGGACTCACTTTCTGAAGCCGTAAGCAAGCCCTAAATTAATGTTTTCCTTTACAAATTGCCTTGATCATGGTGTCTCTTTAGAGAAACAGAAAAGTAACTGAGAGAGTTCACTTAGCCAAGTAATGAGAATAGGTTCCATTTGAGGCCTAGGACCAAACTTCCCTGATCGTGGTGCCAACACAAACAATATCTCTTAGAGCAGACTACAAATCCAATCAGAGGATACAGGGCCACTCCCAGGATATTCCTACCACCATTGCACCAGTTTTTATGATGAAGAATTCATCATGGCAACAGATTCTGTATTTTATTGCTGCCTATAATCAACAAAGTTTTAGAAAGTCTTTGTAAAATACCCTTATGATTCCATAATTGTGTTAAATTTCTACATAAATATGTTTTTTAACTTAAGTCCCATTTTGCCTGAAATCACTTGGAAATTGTTGAAAAGTTTTCTCAAATATCATGACAAAAGGAGTTTTCAATAAATGCTTACCTGAATAACCTCATTGCAATACTTGCCAGTGGAAACAAAATTAGATAAAGTCATATCCATCACATGAATTAAAATCAATTGAGAAATTCCCCAAACTTATATTTAAATTTGATAAATATTAAAAAATAATTATGAGTAAAGGCATGTCAGTTTTTGTTTTTTCTTTAGAATATTCCTCAAGTGGAAAACTGAAACTTTTAATGTGTTTAAATATAAAGTAGCACAGGGGAATGACCAGATGACTCATTAGATAAATATGCTGCTATCAGTCCTGCAACCAGGAGATCCCTGGGAGCCATGTGGTGGAAGAAGACCTGTGCCAAAAAGTGTCCTCTGACCTCCATGCATGTGTCATGAATGTATGGCAGACACATGCACAAAATATAAATATACTCAAAGGGGAGATAATAAAGAATATAGCTAAAATAATAAACAGCTTTCTGACTTTATAAGACATATTTCTCAGCAACTGAAGAAAAATAAATTCTATAATTGAGTGGGTTGGTGGTGACACACACTTTTGATCCTCATACCGAGGAGGTAGAGGCAAGCGAGTTTGTGGCCAGTCGATAAAGCAGGTTCCAGGATGGCCAGCACTACACAGAAAAACCCTGCCTCAAAAAAACAACAGACAATCAATCAATCAATCAATCTACAATTGAAGAAAATAACAAAATATATCAACTATTTTAAATTTTGTTAAGCATGAAATGCAATTTTACAATACAATGCCATGAATTGTTTATTATGGAAAGTTACATTACTAGGAAAATACAGTCAGTAGAAAAATAACAGTGACTTGGTATTAAAGACTGGAAACAAAATCTATTGTAAATATATGGGAAGAGTAGTTACTTTTCGCTATTGTTTACAATAAGTAAAGTGAATCTTTATTACTGATTGCGCTTCTTCAATTTGTTACATATTTCTAATTTTAAACTAAGCAATTTATAGCTAGTTTCATATTTTTTGTCATTTCCTGGTATTTTGTTTGTTTATTTTTCTTTGCACTAGAGGTTAGAACTTATGACACCTGGGACATTAAGCAAGTGCTGTATCACTGAACTATATTCCCAGCCCTTGTTTTGATTTTGGGGACATTCTCACTATAACGTTCTGACTGGCCTGGAGCTTGCAGTATAGCCCAGGGTGCCCTATTCACCTCCTCCTGAT
The DNA here is from genome assembly GCF_018167655.1 of Microtus oregoni. NCBI lineage: Eukaryota > Metazoa > Chordata > Mammalia > Rodentia > Cricetidae > Microtus > Microtus oregoni. Next base: position 46,865,096 of record NW_024543060.1, read on the forward strand.
TCCTCCTCCCTCTTGCTGGTGGATAGGGAAAACTACATTCCCAGGCTTTGCACATGTGTTCTGTATTGAATCCCCAGTGTACTCAAACCTACTTACATGCCAATTTATTTTTAGTCCTTTTTTTTTACTGTATTAAAAAAAGTTTCAGGGCTAATTTTAAATTACATTTTACCAATAAGAAGAAATGTATTTTGAAATATAAAAAAAAGCTCTATCTCCCAACTCCATTTTTCCGTAAAAAGTAGGAATTCATTGTTCCAATCACCTGTAGCAGAGACTGCATCTCAGATTTACTTCCAGAGATCGTCGGAACTCATGGAGCAAGTGAAGGAGGATGAGGTGGGACACAGGCACACACGCTAAATTACTAATTTCTCTAATTGGTTACCATCTGTCAGCTGTTACCACTCTTGAGCTGCCAATATTGATGTTGTGCTATTTCAGATTGGCACTTAATGAATTTATGAAGTGTTTCCATATGTGACATTGTCCCTAAAGAGTGGTGATGATGTTGGCTCCATGTACCTCATTTATAACTTAGATTCTCCAGGATGCTATAATTGAGTTACCTCTGCTACCTGGCAGTATGCATTGTTTTATGAACAATCATGGCTTAATGCCCATAACTTTGGTGTCTTTGGGTTTTAGAAAGGTCATTTGCCTTGCTCTTACTTTACAAAGAAGTTGTACTTGATAAGATGCCTGATTTTGCCTCTTTATTTTTTTAGCATTATAGATCCTCGGCCCTGTTCATTTGAAATTAAGCTTTGTCTGGCAACACAGTAACAATGTTAAATTACCTTTAAATCAGGAAGAAGTCACATTACAGATGAGTCAGAATGTAACTGATAAAAAGTTGTTTAGGAAACAAATTTATTCACTTTTATGAAATACATGAATTTTATCCTTATGATTTTTGAGGGGAAGTATGGTTTCTGTGTCTAAGCAGTTGGTGGTCTGGAATTTTATCTTTTTCCAGTTCCCGGGAACTTTCAATCTTACCTCAGCCTTTTAAATGCTGAGATTAGAGTCACGATTTACCATGAAGGCCTTTAGAGCTCTTTCTTTCTTTTCAAAACAAGGTAGATATATCTGTGAAAAATGCCAGAAAATATATTTGTTGGAACAATATTCAATTCATCTCTCAAGAAAGATCTTTTGTATGCAGGGCTATGAGTTTGGAAATAATCCCAAAGTCACTTTTCTTTGTGAATTTCAGAAAACAAATCAGCTAATCAGGAAAATGGAAACCTCTTCAACGTGGTAAGGTATCGCTATAAAAAGTGACAGGTAAAAATCACACTTGATACTGAGAAGCCAGCTGGTCTTCCTTGGTGAGGAAAACAACCCAAAATAACTTTGCTAATATTTATCATTGTACTGAAAGTTTCTAATGCAATATGACAAGAAAAGTACATGAAAGTGTGTACATCTGTATATATGTGTGTGTGTGTGTGTGTGTGTGTGTGTGTGTGTGTGTACACATTATATATGGAGGGAGCAAAGAAAACTATCTTTATTGGCTACGTGGAGAATCCCATAAATCAAGAAGAAAAATATTTTAGAAATAATATATGTCAGCAGCAAGGATTTGGGATATAAAGATAACACTTGAAAGATGACTATTGCCTTATTTACTATCAAAGAACAATTTTAATTTTAAAATAATAAACACAGTATTATTTATACAAACAGCAAAAGAGATGAGATGTTTATGTGTAAATATGACAAAAATGTAGAGAAACAACATGAGGAAAGCTGCTGAATTTATGACAATCAGAGATGACCTCAGTAAATCAAATCAGAACCCAAGTTCTTGAGAACACTCTGCATTTTCTGCACAGCATTCTCCCTCAGTCTAAAACCTGTCTAAAGTTATAATCTATTAAGGTGAAAAAATATGAGAGCAGTAATATTTTAAGCTTAAATATTCTTAAATAATTTATTATTGATAAATTAATTTATCTATTTTACATCCCTACCACAGTTTCTACCCCCCCACACACACACCCCACACCACACACACACACACACACACACACACACACACACACACACACACACACACCACACACCACTTTTCCTCCACTGCTCTGTCCCATCCACTCCTTTTCTGATTCTGATCAGAAAAGGGCAGGCCAGGCCTGCCACGAGTATCAATAAAGCGTGGCATATCAAGTTGCAGCAAGACTAAGCATCTCCCCTTGTATGAAGGCTGGGCAAGGCAATCCGGTGTGAGGAATGAGTTCCTAAGAGCCACCCAAAGTGTTAGAGCCAGTCCCTGCTCCCACTGTTTGGAGTCCCACGAGTAGACAATCCTGTACTACTGTCACATACATGTAAAGGACCTAGGTCAGTCCCATGCAGGGTCCCTAGTTGTTGGCTTAGACTTTGAGTTTCCATGACCCCGGTCAGTTGTTTCTGTGGGTTTTTCTTGTGATGTCCTCGAGCCCTCTGGCTCCTACAATTCTTCCTCGCTCTCTTCAACAGGATTCGCTGAGCTTAGCCTAATGTTTGACTGTGGGTCTCTGCATTTGATTCTCTCAGTTATTAAATACAGCCTCTCTGATGACAATTTGGGGTAGTCACGAATCTGATCACTGGAGGTGGTCATTTCTGGCTACATATCCACTATTGATCGGAGTCTTAGCTGGGGCCATCCTTATAGATTCCTGGGAGTTTCCCTTGCACTGGGTTTCTGCCTGACCCCAAAATGACCCCTTTCCAGTCATCTCTTCCAGTACTCTCATTTTCCACCCACCCTCTGCCTGTCCCTCATGTTCCCATTCCCGGCATGCTCTAGTCCACCCAGGAAATCTCTTCTGTAGGGTTAAGTCAGCCCCTTTAGGGGGCGGGGTTGGCCTTGGGCGTTTGTTGACGGATAAATAGAGTGCACAGAGGCTGCGCCCTCCCTTTTTTCCTGCCTCCTGGGAAAACAGCTTCATGCTGGAACCTCGGTTCTGTAAGTTTGTTTATATATTCAAACTATATATATATATATATATATATATATATATATATATTCTTTAATATCTGCCTTTGCAATTATTTACGCCAATACACTCTTCTATTTCCCCTTCCAAGGAAATCCGTGCGTCCTCCTTGTTATCTAGCCTCTCTGGGTCTGTAGATTATAGCATGGTTATGCTTTATTTTACAGCTAATATCCACTTATGAATGAGTACATAACATGCTTGTCTTTCGGTGTCTGGAAGAACTCAAGAAACGAGACACCAAAACCCGCAAATAATTCAATTAAAAATAGAGTATATATCTAAACAGAGAATTTTCAACAGAAAAAATCTTAAATGGCAAAGAAACACTTAAAGAAATGTTTACCACCCTTAGCCATAAGGGAAATACAAATCAAAATGACTCAAGATTCCGTATTATACCTGTCAGAATGTTTAAGATTAAAAGCACAAACGACAGCATATGCTGGAGAGGATGTGGAGCAAGGAGAACACTCCTCCCCTGTTGGTAGTGCAAACATGTACAGCCTCTTAAGAAAAAGTACGGCAGTATCTCAGAAAATTAGTAATAAATCTACTTTAAGATCTAGGTATATGCCACTCTTGGCATATACCCAAAGGATCCAATCATACCACAAGGACATTTGCTCAACTATATTTCTAGCAGTTTTATGCATAGTAGCCAGAGCCTGAAAGCAACCTAGATGCCCCTCAACAAACTGAAGAATGGATAAAGAAAATGAGGTACATTTACAAAATGGAGTATTATTCAGCTGTTAAAAACAGTGACATCAGGAGATTTGCAAGCAAATGGATGAAACTAGAAAGAAACGATCCTGAGGGAGGCAATATGTTTAAGACAAGCAAAGGACTGAAAACTGATGTTCTGAATTATGTAATTTATAGGTAGCAAAATGATAGTTTTATATTCTTCAGTTTTACATTTAAAAATACATGTTATTTCATATGAAAATATTAATTTACAGAACCTTAAAATGTTACATTAATTTAAAGTTTTCAGTGATAGGCAAAATAGCTTTATTTCTCTACACACCATTTTGAAATATTTTACAAGACCATATGCTGTTAATTCTAATTCATAATGAAGAAATATATTTTGGAAATATTTATTATATAAAATTTTTAACCCTAACATATCATAAATGATGATGATTAAACCAAGCTTTAAATAGAAATTTTAAGCATATGAGGGTATGAATGCCTTCAGTCACATATTTTGAAAAGCAAAACAGCAATAGGAAATGTACTGTTTTTTTTAATATCCCATTGGCCAGGTTATAATTGAATTTCAAAATATTAGTGTGAAACTCATATATTGTCACATGCATTGCTGTATTTTGTTGGTGAAAGTAGAAAATAATTCCATTATTAAGAATAATGTAAAATTTTCTACCAATGATTCAGATATGTGGATTCAAAAGCAACAGGAAATGAAATATTGATGACATTATGAGTACATATGAGTCATAGAGAGACACATCCTACAATTCGGATTTAAATAAAATGGCATTGGAAAGAGTTACTCATCTCCACATTCTTTGTAATGTCCAAGACTGGAAATGTGTCAGACATTGATTAGTAAGGACATTGATGGAAACATGGAAATCAGGGCAGTATAACCTAAAATGTGAAAGGGGCAACATAAATTCTGGATAAGGAGGACACCAAGAAAACAGGATGCTCTAAAGCAGCATGAGCCATGTTCTGATGAGCTCACAGAGACTGAGACAGCATGCACAGCACCTGCGTGGGTCTGCACCAGGTCCTCTGTGTAAGTCTTATGACTTCCAGATTAGTTTTTTATGGGATTCCTGAGTTTGTGAATTTGTAGGTGTCTGATTATTGTTGATTTGTCTTTTCCAACTTCAATATGATAGCTTTTAATTCATCTCAGTATATGTTGGTGGAAACTGCTTGTTTGTTCCTGGCTACTCAGCCCCGAAATAATCATACAGAAACCATATTATTTTCAATGCTGACCAATAGCTTAAGCATGTTTCTGGCTAATTCTTATATCTTAAATTAACCCATTTCTATTAATGTGCTTATCACCATGTGGCTGTGGCTTACCTGGTAAAGTTCTGTCTCAGGCATCTGTCTCTGGAGGGCTGCTACATGGCTTCTTCTGACTCTGCCAAAAGCAGCTTTTTTTTATTAACCAATGACAATAAAACATAGTCACAGCATACATCACCTCCCGCATCAAGTATATTTTATTTTGCTACATTTTATTATTCTTTTTTAAGAAGCCTGTTCTTACCTACTAAAGAAATGGAGTGGATACAGTTGAGAAAGGAAGTGCGAAAAAATGGAAGAGCAAAGGGAAGAGAAATTGTATTCAGAATGTATTATGTGAGAAAAGAATCTATTTTCCATGAAAGGAAAAAGAATAATGTTATTTCCAAAGATTATATTGAATAATTTTAGAATATATTGCTTACTGAAATACATCAACAGAAGAATGGAAGGTTCAGGCTATGATGAAGAGGAAAAACTGAAGGACAAACCACACACACGCTGTTTGTTGGTTTCCAGTGGAGTCTCAACATAAAGGAAAATTCTGCAAGCTGGAAGTGTGGTTGGTACACTCGGCAAGGTGGCCATGTTTCTCACGGCACTGGACATGGTAGGGCCTTGGCTTTCGCCCTCACCCATCCAGGACTGAACAGGTGTGGGCTTTGTTGCCATCTCCAACAGTGCTAGCCCAGGAAAGACCACAATTCAAACTGTAAAGTGTATTTTCTGATTCATGCTGTTGATGCTGCACCATCATTAAAAATTGTAAGTCACAACCTGATCTGAGAATGACTTATTCTGATACTTGCATGAGCAAATACAGTAAAAAAAAGAAAACCCTAGAATGTATTCTAAAATTAATACAAATTGTTACATGCAGCATATGGATAATGGAGAGATGTGGATGAAATACAGAGTTTATGAATGAGTTTGCACAAGTTTCATAGCTGCTGTTAATAAAATAAAATACCCCTACAAAAGCATCTTTAAGGGCGAAATGATTTATTCCGTTTACAATTTCAGATTACTGTCTATCACTGTGGAGTGATCAAGGCAGGAGCTTGGAGGATCGAGTCACATCTACATTCAAAAACATTGAGAAATGAACACATAAATGATTCTTGATCAGCCAAATTTTTATTCATATAATTCAGGGCCCAGTTTGGGAAACTGCCAACATTCAGTATGGGTTTTCCCACCCCAATTAATGCAGCTGTTAAAAATTCCTCTAAGGCGTGCCTTGATGCCAACCTGACCTAGGCTGTCACTAACTGAAACCCTCTTCCCAGGGGGTTCTTCCTTGTGTCAGTTTGATATCTAAAAGTCACCATCAGAGGCCCTTTGCACATATCTCTTACTTAGAAACAACATTAATATTTTACATGCCATCTATATTAAAATTGAAAAAGTTTCACAACAGAAAAGAATGGCAAAATTGAAAACAAAATAAGCCCATTTCCATTTGACAGTATTGAGTGACCCCTCCCCACAAGGGGAGTATGTGGCAAGGTTATGGAACACAGGACCCTCTTAAGACTATTCTGGAATTATCACAGCTAATGTGGGTGTGGACATGAGCACCACTGTCTTCAAGAAAAATGAAAGAGATGGAATGACCGATCAATACCCTCATGGGGGAGTAGCAGGTGGAATGCGATCTATAGATGCACCTTCCCTAAAGCTAAGCCCTGTGAAAGTTTTGGTACATTGAGCCTGGCCAATAGTGAAGGGACGTGTGATTGTATTTGTGCTCCTTCATGCCCATAAATATCTATGTGGCTGGCATGGGGTCATGCAGAATTTTATACATGCACTGTGCCTACAGCTAGAGCTAATGAATACTGAGTAACATAATAATTAGGAAGTAAACAAAGATCCCGTATAGATGCAGCTTTATTCACTTCTTACATATTGTGCAGGTATGTAAGTGAGGTCTGTACGCTCACTCACTCACTCACTCACGCAGACTCAAGAGCAACTCTCTGTCCCAATAGCCAGCTCACTAGAATTAACCCAGTTTCTAAGCAGAAACCAATGCATGTACTATGGCATAGGTTGAATAAGTCTCAGAAATGAAGGCAAAACGTTTCCACAAAGAGTTGTCGTACTCATTGACTGATGACTGTCATTCTCATACAGCCAGAATGCTTCTCAGGGTGATTTGTGCAAAGTGTTTTAGGTGTTCATGGAAGTAAGATCATACTTTGAGAGGCCAGCCACCCAGAGCACTAACCATCAACAAAGTCTGGAAGTGGCTTCTCCGGGGAATTAGTGGTATCTTCATTAATTTCCACTCAAGCAAGAAGATGGCAGCAGCAAAAGAGATGCACCGAGGCTGGTTGACTCCAAGATGTCTCTGTTCTGAGTTCCTGCTGCAGCAGACACCCCACTTCCCAGCGTCGGCCCCAGCCAGATTAGCTGTGCTCAGAGTCAAGGGCAGGAATGAAAGGGGGAAGCTACAAATAATTGCTTTTATTTCAACTCATGGAAGAGATGAAATACAGGGCAGCTAAGATAATGCACATGCATCAAGAAGGATCATTTCCTGGTGATAAAGTGTGAATGGGTGGAAATAAAACAGGAGAGCAAACCTGTCTGTCTGCAAATAGGTCATAAGTATGAAAGAATTCCAATGAAAGAGCGGCAAAGTCATCTTTTATAGTAGAAGGCTTCTCTAAAACATCTGAAATACCGTGGCTTTTGCAGGACAAAACAGAACCATAGAGATCACCTTTCTTTATTCTCACCATAAATTAGTCCTTCCTGGCTGCCATTCAGCAGGCACTCTCAGAATGGATGCAGAGCTAAAGGCCAAGTGTTTAAGCTGCCCAGCACGGATTTCACTGTTCTTTAGATATTAACACAGTGGAAGTTATTTTTCCTTGATTCAAATAAAGCGAAAATAAAAAGGAAAGAAGGGCATCCCAAAATCTGTCAATATAAAAGGGTCTACTCTGTAGTCATAACTGCTTCAAGCATTTGATGGCTTAGTAAGGAAATTCCACACCCTCACATCAATGCAACTTCCAGAGAAAGTCCAATAGGCAAGTCCTCTTGCCAGACTAGAACAGCAATGAGCATTAAGATAGAATAAATTTAGCTATTGTGTTACCAAACACCCACCATGGAAACAAGATAAATGTATCACTTTTTGAAAGGCTTAATCTGAAGATAATTGTTTTAGTAAGACGTCATATAACTTAAATAGTGTCATATAAACCGAGCAGTTCTAGATCAAATCCCTATGCAAAGTACTAAATCAAAACTACAGCATCTATAACTGTTTAAAAGCAAAGGGGATAAAGCTGCATCTCTGTAGCATTCCATGTCTCTTTACCATACATGAGAAATTTTTGTTCTTACATACTATTGGTTTTGTTGAGTTTTTTTTCCTTGATCAAATATCTGAAGGTCATCATAGAAGCAGATCGACAAGTATTTCATCTAAGTAACAGTAAATTTAGACAACAGAATGAAAAACACTTCTGAATGTCCTCAGCACTCATCTGAGTAAAGCATCTGACGCGATATTGAGTCGTAATCCAAACACAGACTCTCCACCAGTTAAATATGACTTGTAAAGACTTCTATTATAAAAGTGAAGACACTAAATCCTTAGATCCATGGGTTCTGTGCTGATTTTACCTTGAATTTGCAGTGTGACTATGAGGTTGGGAATCATGACCCAGCTGTATTAGCAAACCCATAAGATCGCCTCTGTTTCTGAGTTTTCCACAACATTTATGTTTCCTTACAAACTGTTGATATTCAGTGCTGATTCACTTTCTGGGATTTTAGTGGTGGGCGGTGTACACGTTCCTGAAGCACGGGAATGACTCAGCTTTGTGATGAACCCTGTGTTAGGACATACGCTGAGGCAGCTAATCCTAAGAACAAGATTGAGGAACACTAAGAAGGGTTTGCAAGCCCAACCGGGAAGGGAGTGAAAGTCAGGAACAAGATTCGAATGCAAACATTTCCAAAGTCTGTGTGATTGCCTCAGTAGGAAGCTCTAACGTACATTAATATTCCTCTGAAAAAGGGAAAATGTGGTGAACGCCACTTTTGTTATTTCACTTTCTGTCAGGAGAAGGTCAAGTTTGACAGTTGTTTAAAGTTTCAAGTTCCTTTAAGACAACTCCTTGAATCAGCAGAGCCCTTGGTAGAAACTCACGTGAGAATTTTCAATAAATGCTAATAGAATGAATAATGCATCGATTGCCTTAGAAGTACAAGATAAATTAATGACTTAAAAGGTATCTAAAGATAAATGAATTCTTCAATGATATATATTTGAATTTAAAAATCTAATGAAATCATACAATTTAAATGTTCACTTGTTATTATCGATAATTTTTCAAGATATATACTTCAATGGAGAAAATAAATTTAAAGAATATCATTTAACTATTTTCATTTTTTGGATTCAGAATTTTTCTGTATGACCTAGTCATCATCCTCCTTCCTCAACCTTCTTAGTTATATAATTCTACAGGTATCCTCTACACATATTCTACAAGCATTCTCTACCATCTCCCACAATGGGATTATACAACAGAAAATTATAAGTTTTATACATTATGATTTAAATGTTATAATACTATGGAGTAATAGGATATGCACAAGCAGGGGCGGCCAAAGTTGCCACTGGAATGAAATTAGAAGTAGTTCACGTGAGAAGCCTATGTTGTACAAGTGAAGAGTATTCAGAGACACTGCATTCAGAGACAATGGCCATCACTTAATTCAAATATGTGTCTTCTATGTGAACCGCTGAGCTGCTCAACAAATATGAATTAATAATGTGCTATGGGTGTTGTAATAAGAGCAGCGGAGCTGTGTCCCTGGCACCCAGCCGACCGCATGGATAGCTTATGCCCCGAAATAATTACACGGAAACTGTATTCTTTTAAACACTGCCTGGTCCATTAGTTTTAGCCTCTTATTGGCTAGCTCTTACATATTGATCTAACCCATTTTTAATAATCTGTGTAGCCCACGAGGTGGCTTACCAGGGAAGATCTTAACCTGCAGCTGTGTTGGGTGGGAGAATCATGGCAACTCCTGACTCAGCTTCTTTCTCCCAGCATTCTGTTCTGTTTATTCCACCCACCTAAGGGTTAGCCTATCAAATGGGCCTAGGCAGTTTCTTTATTAATTAACCAATGACCTTCCTCCATCATACGGACCTCAAAAGGCCACTTTCTTACTATGTTAATCTTTACTGAAAGACATATGTATATTAAGTTAATTTAAAATGATCAGTTTGGGGTTCAAGTGGTATCTCAGCACTTAGAAGTGATTGCTGCTCCTCCAGATGCCCAGAGCTTTGCTCCCAGCTCTTCCTCCTCTCAGAGGTGTGATACCATCCTCTGGTCTCTGCAGATATGACACCACAACCAAAATTTAAATATCAGTTTTTAAGCTGTTTTTTACATTATAATGCAAAACCAAAGTACACTCATGTGGCAATGCTGCTCTGAGAAAACTCAGCCACACAATAGAGTTCTTCCCATTTTAGATCACTGCTCATTTCGTTTCCTATGGCCATTATAGCGCTGACTCAGAGTGAAGGTTATGCTCAAATTATTCTTGTCCAAGAAAACACAAATACTAAGAAATGTATTAAAGCATAAAGAATATTTGTAACAAGATATGAGGAATACTATTTCTATGAAATATGACTGGAACAAAAAATTTAAAGCAACATTAAGAACACTAAACAGATATGCAATCTTCAAATTGAAAAATAAGCTATTAGAAAAGAGTGAAAATTAATAGAAAAATCAGAATCAGGATTTAAGGGAATCTTCCAGGATTATAACGAAAAGATAGACTATAAGAGGGTTGAAAAGACAAAAACAAAACAAAGCAAGCAAGTCCCTAGTGAAAACTGGGAGATCTCATGAAGAAAGCTAATAGACATTCAAAATAGTGCCCCAAATAAGCCCACAGCAAGATAGAAACCTACCGGTGAAATTCTAGACCAAAAGAAGCTCTTCCGGTATTCCAGGGGGAAAAAAAGACTTCAAAAGAAATAAGTGCAACCAAATTAGCACCAGGCCTTAGAGCACCTCAACATCAGGAGGGTCAACACGAGGGAAAATGAATAAGGAAAGTGTCACGCTGCATCCTGTTCAGCAGTCTGTTAACCAAATATCCAAAGCACACTCATCAAAGCTTCCTGAAGAGATGCTGTGAGGAACTTTACCAACTATACTATTCTCTTCCAGAAGTTACATGCGATTGTAAAGGAAATAAACAACAAGGAAAGCTGAAAGAATTGCACCCCCGAGTATGCAGAACAGAGGTTCCCATGGGAAAAACACAGGTATCCCTAAATGAACGAAGTGGGGCCACAGCATGCCGGTCCCCTTCATCCTGACTGGGATCTTCACGATTGTTATCTGCAGAAGAGACCCAATTGGCGCAATCAATACCTGATTCAAGTTTAAGTATGTTGAATCCATATTTAGAGTATTTTATGAGCATGTAACTGGGAGATAGTTCATTCATTAATTCGTTGATATTCACTATTGAGGTGGCTTCTCACTCTGTAGCTTCAGGTAACACTCAAACATTTATTTCCTGACCTCAGCTTCCCCAGCGTGGGAATTAAAAGAGTACACCAGCCTACAAAATTTGGATTCATATTAAGCTCATAGGATACAAATTTTCTTTTTAGCCAGAAAATTTGCCCTAGAAAAAATAAAAACTTGTATAACAGAATAAAACAAAGACATTTCCTAACTGAAACGTAAGCAGTAGATGCAAATAGAACATTTATCTAATCCAAATTAAGACACAGGAGTAGAAGGATGGAAGATGGGTGGTTAGTGACATTTGACCTGAAAGTATGTTATATTATTCTACAACAAGGAGATACAACAAAACCCAACACAGTTTTGAAGAGTTGAGAAATAATAATTATCTCTGAGAAATAAGAAAGTGACATTTGAAAGTGGGGTGGCCATGTGGACAGATATTTGTAACTACAAAATTTAACAACAGCAAAAAGATAATAATGATGGTTTATTTTTCCTGCAGGGACAATGATAAGATGATCCTAAGGAGCACATGTATCCAGTTTTCAGAAGCGGTGTCTGCGCTCACATCACATATGTTCACATGTTACAGTAGATTCTATGCTCTTGAGATTTACTATTTCCTCTTCCTCTGACACAACATGGCTTTAGAGGAATGAACAATCAGCAAAGAATCAATTCTCAACCAACTAAAGCATAATGTGAGCATCCGGTGCTGTCTTCACACTCATTCTCGAAGAGACATTTGTCACAAAAACCTGATTGGTTTTTATCAATTTGAATGTATTCAAATTATTATAGTTTTATTTCCGAGAGGCAAAAATAGTCTGCTTTTTACTAAGGTAGCTACTTTTAATATAGGTTTAAGATTCAATTTTTAGAATCATAATTATTACTTAACAGCTGATAACTAATTAGGAGGTTATTCGACTATGGATGGGAAGATGCAGCAAAATATTTCTGCAGAAGGATCTTCTCTTGCTCTCATGAGCAAGAGTGGATCATGGCGTCTGTCTTCTTCACGGAGTGCTGCTCTCCAGCTCTGGAGAGATCCCAGAATATAAGTTTACATTAACAATTTAACAATTACCTATACATTTGCTTTTCTAATTTTTTAAATTTCATTTTCGTTACTTTAAGTGTAATGAATAAATAAAGTATATTTACTTATGCTGTGCACGTACATGCTTCCACGTGTCACAGTACCCGTGACACAATGCATGTGGGGCAGTCAGAGACTAGGAAGAAGTCTATTTTCTCCTCCCACCATCAAGGTCATGGAGATTGGATTCAGGTACACAAGGGTAGCAACAAGTACCTACACCTGCTGAGCCAAATCTTATGCATATATTTTCTTTCCCCTTGTTCCTCTCCTTTCTCATGCTTCAGGCTTCTCTCTTGTTACATAGTTATGCCTAATTTGTGTGGGATGGCAGCAGATCAACGTCAATATTGAGTTGGAAAATGATGCTAATACATTTGTCTACCAACAAATTATACAGATGCACACACACATACACACACACTTCTCCGCTTAAAAGCAGTGTTGTAAGCTACTGTGAAGCTGGATTCCAAAGGTCATCTACTCGGTTTCAGTACCCAGCTCCACCATGCTCTTCTCTTTGTTCTACACTTTCCAGATTCTTTAGTTGAGATTATTATAGTCTTTCCAAAAGTTGCTATGAGCATGAAATAATGTAATGTACTAAGTTCTTGGAGTCACATCCAAAGCACAGCTGAAACACATTAACATTGGTTTATTTCTGGCCTCGAGGAGTAGTGTTGGTCACTATATTCCCAGAGCAAAAGAGATGAGCAAGGTTTATAAAGAATATAGAATAAAATAGTTCTTTGTTGCGGAGGAAAGGTGCTGTATAAGAAAGCACAGGTTTGGCTATTTTTATAATATTAAGCTCCTAGCTCATTCACAAGAATTCATATATATCTGCTTGCTTACTAAATAAGTTTATAATGATGGTCTATTAAGCCCTTACTTTGAAATATTTTAAATATATATTTTCCTGCTCTTAACTTTCAGAATTTAGATTTTACAGTGTAGAATATAAACATTTTGGAAATAACTACTACAGAAAGATATGATAATATAAAAGAAGATACTTAACAAAATTATCATGCCAATTGGCATGTCTTTGGCTGTTAAGAGAAGTGGCCAGTATACTCTTAGAATCATTTAGGAAATCTCATTTGGTCTTTTCTTTCTGGACCTTCCCGGAGAAGCATTTGGGATAGTTGTAGACAGCTGTGTGCTATTTAAGTACCTTCAAGCTTTCCCCACTGGCTATAGGAAATGGATGTTCCTTGTGCAACCTCATATCAAAAACAAAGTGCAATGTGACACACAGTTTCTGCTGAGCACAAAATGATGGTTTTCCTGAATTTTCAAGCAACACCCCAGAGTATTTGCCTCCTCTTCAATCTGACCTGTGCTGCCCACAATAGTCAATGTTGCTATTACTTTACGTTTCCACTGCTCCCCAGCCCTCTCCATGAGAACTGACCTTTGTCTTTCCAATGTCCAGCCACAATATTTTACTTTTTAAATCATAGGTCATGTATCCACAAGGCTGACTTTTCCACCCTAGAAACAACAAAATACCCTCATATTCATAATACTCTGGCCTTATTTTGGAGCTATGCTTTAATTCTTTTTATAAACTGTTTCACATTATCTGGGCTTTCCTACTGTTATATGATAGGTCTGGGGAGGACAGACTTATTCGTCATAATTGTTTTCTTACCAAGATCAGCCATGAAATTTGTACCAAGGGTATAAATAATGTCTAATACTTACTAAATTGATTGAACTATATTGACCATGGAAGTATTCACTCATATCTTTTGTCTTAAAACTATACATTGAAATTAATTTTCAGATTTTTCTCCCATTCTATGAAACAAACATAATTGACTTTTTCCAGGAAATGCTTAGAAAATAAAATTGTGTGAGCGTGAAATCAACCCCACCCCTCCCCATGGAAGCTTATGTATTAGAACATTTTATCCCTTGCTGGTGATGTCACTTTGGGAAGCACATACCCAGTCTTAAAACTGTTGAGTTATATCATAGTTCTAGTTTTGATCTTTTGAAACACAATATAGTTCTGCAAAGTAAACACATGCAAAAACGATAAAACTGGTCTAAATTCTTCTTATGCCACCATGTCAATGGCTTCTTCTACATTCCCCTGTTTATAAGAATTCCTGTGGTAACTTTCAACCCTCCCCCATCTAGTATAAACTTTCTCACTGAAGTTTATCAGCTCAAATCTTAATTACATATACATCTTTAACACTCTTTGTCATATAGACTGCCAAACATCCAGATTCTTGAGTTTGAGTTATGATTACTTTTGACCGGACACTATTAGATTCATCATAGCTCATATTAAGGTTTAGGAAAATTTAAGCAAGGCAAGCAGTTAAGAGGCATAAGTAAAACAGAGCTAATTCTCAGGCACTGAAGTACCTCACTGAACCCATCCCATTTTAAATATGTATTCTGTCACCCATACAGAGGAACAGGTGGCCTACGTAAGGTATACAAATTACTTTCTCAGTGAGTGCTGAACACTTAGGTTATTAATCAACTGCATTTTATGATCATTAAGTCCAATCATTAAATGATCCACATGATATCCTACAGGGAAACTTGCTTCATAAATCCATATATTAGATTTGCTCACAATAAGCAAGCAGCCATACCTTCACAAGAGCATCGCAGTGCTGAGTACTTCCTGGCCATTATCATTAGTCTATTTATCAGGAGACACATCATTATCAACATGTTTACAAGTAAAGTTGATCTGATTATGTGTATTATTTCCTTGGGAAGCTCACTTTGTAATGGGAAGGAAATAGATAACACGCCAGCTGCTGTAAATGCTTTCCCTACAGTCACTGAGCAGAATCGGATGCCAGAAAGGACACAATCAAGCAAAGTTGCATTTGAAGAGCTCCAGGCATTAGAGGACATTTTTAGGAAATTGATGATAGGAGTAAGCGTTCTGAGTTGTGCTAAATAAAGGGTATTTAATAGTGAGGCACATGGGGAGTCATGGAAAGGTCACTTAGTTCAATAGCACTAGGAAGTCAAGCTTGTGAGGAAACAGAGAAAGCACACGAGCAAATTCCTTCTGGCAAGATAGAGGAGATGTAACTGAGAGTATCCAAAAGAAAATGCAGCGCACAGAAATTAAGGAAAGGAGAAAAAAGAATATGCGTTAAAGTGCAACCTTTCATAATCAATGAAAGGTAAATGCGCCAGATATTCTGCATTCATAAGAAAAACGTGGAGGAATAAATAGAAACTTGGAAGAAGGGGCAAGAAATCATGATATTCATGGCGGAATATGTCACAGAGACATATGTATAGAAGTTATGACATCACTGAACCAGGGACTCACACGTAGAGGGGGTTAGAAGACAGATCGAGCTTCAAAGATTGTCACCTGATGTTAATCTAGCCTCATGCATAAAAGTCAGCCACCACAAAAGAGAAAGCATGCACACATGCACGCACAAGCACACACACACACACACACACACACACACACACACACACACTACACAAGAGAGACTGAGAGACAGAGAATAACCAAAAGAGAGTTCAATTATTTTTAAATTTAATTATAGTTCACTTAAAAAAAATAGCACTCACATTCTCTGTGTACCATAAGAAATTGAGCAATGAAAATTCACCATCTATCCTAGAAATTTCTTTGGTAGAAGTAGTTACTTGACTCTAGGCCTGGATGTCACTGGCTATAGGAGGCCTTCTAAAACGATGCAACAGTTCAGTTCTCAGAGTGGGGTCTCACAGTTTACAAAGTGCCTCTAAATTTTTGTCACACAGTGAAAAGTACTTGATAGATGTTAGCTATTATCATTTATTTTTAATTATGAAGTATTAGCACTGTTAGAACACTATTATTACTTTGAAAGACCATAATTCACTTACAGAAAATACTATATTTAAAAAACAGCCACATAGCTTATGCCCAATAAGAACCGCTCTAACAATTGCTTTCCTACCATTAACACATTTTTAAAAATGGGAAGAATATACATATGCAAGAATAATTGTTCCAGTGGTTCTTGGCCAATTCACCAGGCTGAAAGGAACCACAGTGGATGCCGGGAGGGAGAAATGGATAAAAATCTGTGTGGCCACATCTTGGACAGGGGCACGAAGACTATCAAGGACTGGAAAGTCAACTTCAAGAGTGGGTCTTCCAGAAATGCCAGGGAAGTTATGTCATGATACTGTTACAGTATGATTGTGGAAATAAGATCTGGGCAATGAAAACACCTTTAGACATGCTCATGTGGAAGGGAAAGAATCTCACTGAGCCTCATTCCTTCGACAAAGAATACAAGAAACTAATGATTTGTAAGAAAGGAAGAATTAGTCTTCCCAGAGAGGAGGCCCTTAATTAGTTATCCAGTACCAATTTGTCCGCTCTGAAATCATATATACAAGGAAAACTAAGGAGACTCATCAGTGTATGTGTGTGTATATTTGATATGCGTGTGTTGTATATATAAAAGAAAAACAAGTCATGCATTTGAAAGGGGGATTAAAGAGGACATGGGAAGGTTTGAACATACGTATATACATGTTAATTTTAATTAAAATAAGGGAGTATGAAAGAAAATGGTCTCCAAAGGGAGTGACACTTTGATGAGGAGTTATGGCTTTTTTGGAGTAGGTATGGCAATATAAAGAGGAAGCAGGGGTGGGTTTTGAGGTCTCCTTTGCTCAAGCTATGCTCAGTGTGGTAGACAGTTCGCTTCCTGTTGCCTGTGGATCAAGATATAGAATTCTCAGCACCCTCTCCAGCACCATGTCTGCCTGCTTGTAGCCATGTCCCACCATGACAATAATGGACTAAATCTTTGAACTGTAAGCTACCCAAGTAAATGTTTCCCTTTATAAGAGTTACCATTCTCCTGGTATCTCTTCACAGCAAAGAAATCCTAACTAAGACAGGAAGTAATTTAGAACTCAACTTAAGAAAGGATTTAAATAAATTTAATTGTGTCCACAAAGAGGGAGACATAGACACTGAAATTTCTGGACAACTCCGTATTGAGAAGAAATAAAATCAGCCTACTTCAAGAAAATATAGCTGGGCTGCTGCATTGTGAGCAGCTTTTAGAATAGTTCTCCCTCTGTGGCTGACCAAAATGGAGAAAATTCAAAATATGTTGCATATTTTTCATCAACAGAACATACTAAACATTACTAAGAAATATTTTCCACTGCCTGAATTACAAGACACATTCAAATAGTATCTCAGGATAAAGAAGGAAAATTGCACCTAGTGAAATTTAGATTCATGACCACACTGACCAATGCAAAAATAGTATTTATATATAGCTAAACATAAAATAAAGTTTTTATTAAAAGAATTGGTTTTTTACCACAAAATTAATAGTTATATTTTCTGAAATTTATAATGAGTATAATATTTAAAATATATATGAGAGTGGTTGATATACTCTGGGATAATTACATAACAGATAATATGACATTATTTGAATGAGTAATGTAATAATTTTATACTTGCATGGCACATGTGCATATACAGAAATGAAACCTATAATAATCACTAGAAATAAACAAACACATATACAGAATGATGCAAAAATGGAAACAAGCTGAGATAACAACAACAAAAGAATCAACTACCCAGAAAGAAAGGAAGGAAGAAAGAAAGAAAGAAAGAAAGAAAGAAAGAAAGGTAAAAAACTGGACAAACATCATATAAGAGAGTCCTAAACTACTGGGGCTACTATATCAAAATATCTCAGATTGGTCATTTGTAAAGAGCAAATATTTATTTTCCATATAACTGAGGATTTACAATTTAATTCACAGTGACAGTGTATGTAGCATTTTAGGGGATTTCTCAACTTCCAAAATCATACCTTTTTATTACACTTTCCCACATAAGGGCAAAAGTAGCTGGGTGATATGCCATCACATGCTCAGAAGACAAAAAGACATCTCTTTTGATGTTGGTTCTATGGAATCAGAATAATTCATTACCCCAGACCGTAATCATACACCAAGAAAGCTTAAGTTTGCCATGTACATTTTGAACATATACAAGCTTTTAAGTAAAGCAGACCCAGAAAGGAACAGATGAAAGGTTCAAACAATCCCCATCATGATGTACATTAAAGATTTGTTCCTTAGGTTTAAGTGAATGCTGGGTTCCTGATTTAGAATTAAAGGCAAGAATCAGTTACATACTATCTGCAAAGCAATACTGTAAATACAAACATACAGACCCAACAGCAAGCACATAGAGAGCAGGTACTTTTCTCATTGATGTGGCAAGTGACCTAAGAGAGCAGCTGAAGAGAGGAAGGATTTATTTAGGTTTATGGTCTGAGGGTATATTCTCTTCCATCATAATGGGGAAGATGTGTGAATGTGGATATGTCTGTCATAGTGGGAATATAAATCCCCTAGTTATCCTGCAGCCCAGGTTAGGAAGCCGAAAAGGAAGGATGCTCCTGCTTCTCTGGCTCCTCCTCTTCTTTTTCCTCTCTCCACCTCTTTATCACTCTCTCTCCTTTCTCCCTCCCTTTTACCCCGCTCCAAGCACATATGCATGTTCGGGGCATGTCTTCTAATTGATTTGAAGTCCCATAAATTTGACAATCATGATCAACCATCTCAAATATCTTCTGCCATTCACTGGTAACATATCTCACTTTTCTAAGAGGTGATAGTGAGATGGCAACTATCAACCAACGTAAAATAACTGATACCATAAAGTTCTGCTCCCAGCAGCAGCACAATGTATACTTGTTTCAAAATGGATTATATGCTAGGTTACTAAAGACGTCACGATGAATTTATAAGAACTGAGTCATACAGACTACATTTTACGAACAAAAATCAGATTGAGCCTGAAATTAAAACCAGAAGACATTTGGAAAATTTGCAAATTAGCCAAAAAGAATAAATATAAGAAGAAATTATACGATATATCATAAATTGTTTTTAAGCTGAATGAAATTTCAGGCATGACTGATTAAAACTGGAATCAGTAGATAAGGAAATGAACCAAGGAGACTGTATAAAATCATGCGTTTATATTGGACAGAAAATGCCCAGTTAAAAAAGGAAGCATCTACCTCAACCAGCTAGAAAATAAAGATGAAAAGAAGCAGAAATTAAAAAAAAAACTTTCAAGATAACAGCACACATGAATAGCATAGAAACAATACGGGGACCACTGAGCCCAACACTGCTCATTTATCATAAGTAACTTACGGTGAAAAATAAGTCATAAACAACAGTTAATGTTCTAGAGCTCAGTCTATAGTACCTAGAGTTGATTCTTCTCAAGACAATCAACATTACTAAAGACTTAGCCAGCCTACTGAGGAAAAGGGGTCTTAGACTAAGAAATTTAGTAACAAAAGCATACATACTTATAGGGAGAGATTAGATATTTTCTTAATCCAAAGTTAATATTATATTGAACCATGTACTATTATTGATTGTCAACAGCCTGAAAGAATGATAACAGAAGAAAATGAAAGGAACTTTGTCAATGGTCAGTTTAGAAAGGAAGAAATTATTTCTTTTCAACAATGGCAGTACTTATTATACATGAAAAATCCCAAGAAATACAGTTAAAAATATAACCAGGATTACTAAGAATAGATAAGTCAGGTCAGTGGGCAAAAGATTATCATAAAAAATGAATAGTGTTTCTTTTACTAGAAATTAACAGTTCAAAACTGCAATTAAGAATAATTTCCAGTTATAAAATAAACCAAAACAGGGCCTATAGAAATGACTCAGAACTTAAGAAAGTAGATGCTCTTTCAGAGAACCTAGATTCATTTCCCTACACCCACACGGCAGCTTATAACAGTCTGTAACTCTGTTTCCAAGGGATATAATTCCCTCTTCTGGCCTTCATGGACACCAGATATGCATGTGGTACTCAGACAAACATGCAGGCAAAATACTTGCATATACATACATGCATTCAAAGTCACCATACTCCTTAAATAAAGTTTGTTGACTCTTCAATAATCATGCTACAATCTGTATAAGACTAAAGGTCATAGAGTAAAAGACTATGGAGAAGGAGAAGTAGCATAGATAATTATGCATGTATGTGGGTGTGAGAGACTGAAATGAGAGACTCAAATGGAGGTGGAGAGGGAAGAGGTGCTAAGGGAGGGGCACCTAAAACTAAGGATCATTTGAGGGGTGATATGGAAGCCTAAATATCTATATATTTCTATCTGTCATCTATCTACCTATAACCTATTTATCTAGCTAGCTAGCAAGATCTAGGTATCGGACTAGATATAGATATTAAAGAAAACTAAATAGAATCACCAAATAATGGAGGAGACAAAGCTCCTTGGCAGCAAATGAAACCTCCTGTGTTAGGAATGAGTTACATCTACTCAAGCTATTTACCACAGGAACCTCGTGAAAACCCACAAACAACCCAAGTTATTGCCAAATAAATGAAATAAATGATAATTTACATTTGCTTACTGGAAAGCAGTAGAAAACAGAAAGAATGCAATTTTCAAATTTAGTGTGAAGCTTAATACTTTGCTTTATGTTTTAAAATTTCTGTCTCCCTCTCTCTGAAGAAAACATTATATTAATTATCCAATATATTTCAACTCACTTTAATTCATAGCTATTTCATCTATACACACATGCACGTGTTCACACGCACGCCATGTGCGCGCGCGCACACACACACACACACACACACAGCACACAATTAAGGTCTAAATTAACTCCAGGGGATATTTCACATGTTTCAACCATTGTTTTTGAAGCCTGAATAATAACCTGGAACCTTGAAAGTATTTCAAAGAGGAATTGTTAAAGTTTCAAAAAAATCTCTGCTGAATATCCTATAAGATAAAGTGTGTTCCAGTGCTAATTAGCTTTCTAATGAATAACCTATGACCTTCGTTCTAGTGAGAAACTTATTGTACCAGAAGTTTTGTAGACATCCAGTCATGCAAGAAACAACCTTTTATTCTCTAGGCAATTAACTGTACAATGTGTGGAGCCCCTTCCTTTACTCTGTTTGCATTGCAGAGACAAAGCTGAGCATTGATCTGTGAATCCAAGCTGATGAAATCTAAGTAGATCGTTAGATATCATTTATGATTTAACACACCCTAAACTCTGTTCCCCACCAATTAACATGTGTCCCACAGACTTTAAAATTCATATTTTCCCATCAAATTATTATTTAACACTACATTTCTTGAAAAATCAGAATCACCTTGAGCTATTTTCTCTAGGCAAAAACAATAAAACCTGCAAGCCATTATATATCTAAATGAAAATTAGTATGCAATATTAGCATACAGGTAACACTTCAGTATACTAAACCGGCTATAAGATAAAAGAAATGCAGATTACTAGAATCCCTGGTTCATAGCCACGTGTGTAACTATAGTCCAGGTCTACCATCGCACCACTGCGAAATTGGAGACAGGAAAATCAGGAGTTCAAGGCCAGGCTCTGCAACTTGAGACTTCCTCTAGCAAACAGAAAAGCTAGTGATTCAAATATTGAGTTGTTGCCCACTTTCCCTAATCCAAGCTAACCCTTCCATAATGATGGTATTCTCAATATTAACTTTCACATTTGTTTAAAAGTCTCCCGCACATATACAAAACAATTCCTGGAAAATATCCAGGGTAATGTTATGGCCATTAGTGTACAAATCCTCTGCACTCGAGTCCGTCACCTTCCATGAACTTGTCAGAAAATGAAGTTATAAAGGGCCAAGTGTTTGCTCCTTTTGTGTTATTAAAGTTTGGTGCTTGTTTTTCACTTAATTAGATTTTGTTTCAGAATATAATCAGAAGTACATTTCCTTTTTAGCACCTAATATTTTCTTTTCAGTTAATATACAATTATGTTTTTATTTTTTATAAGGTGTTCCTAAGGCCATTTAAAAAGACTAATCTCTCCCTGCAGGTCGTAGTTGTTAATGGTTTTAGTTATCAAGTGGAATGAGTTTGTCTTTTATTGTGTTATTAAGGCCTTTTGTGGTAACAGTATCAACACATGTGATCTAATGGACAAGGAGTAGGCTTTCAAGGTCTCTCTCCTGTTGCTGCTCCATGTATGTCTCATTTTGGTACCCACATATTCTCAGGTGTGATGAAGCTGTTATCGTTTTATAAAGATTCACTGAGAATTTGCTAAGGGGCTCTGTACCCAATAATGAATATTTTCCCTAATTATATCCCATGTAGTTTTTACCATATATGTGTTATATATAAATACATGTATAACATATATGACACATATAGTATATATAACGTATACATGCTATATGTGACATATATAACTATCTACACATATTAATAACTGTTATGCAGACTTGTCCAGAACATCTACATCTTTACATCAGTCATACATTCTTTTAGCATGAATTGAGAAGATGCTTGCTTTCACTGCCCTCGGAAATGAAAGCCATAATTAAAACAATTGAAGACAGTGTCTCTCTGTTCAGCTAAGATGGTTAGGGCCTGGATTCCACTAACCATGTCCAGAAACATTTGGAGAATTGAACCTTGGTAAGAGGCACAGAAATAAATGCCGATATATTGCCTGACTTCTTTCTTTTAATCTCCTCCATCTCTAGATTCTGTGATGGCCTCTCGAATTCAACCTAGGTTATTATTCTTTGTGCTGTAAGTACCTTAGGATGTGCTTCAAGATCATACACATTAGCTATATGTTTTAATAATTTATTTATATCAGTTATCATTTAAAGAAATTTTATTTTTCTCTGAAGTTATATGTCGGCACTCTTGTTCACGAGTGATTTTGATTTATTTTAGCACGTACTTCAAAGGTTTTAAATCATGTGATGGCACACATTATTCTAAAAAATCTGACCTTTACTCCACTCCATCATCTTATCTACCACTAATTAGTAGATAGTTGATGGGACAGCTTAGCATGTGTGTCTAAGTCAACTGGGTCTGTCCAAGGGAATGGCTTAGCAGATGAGACTTATTTACTGGTTTTATAATGGGGATTCGAGTTACTTTTGTTGGCAAATATTTCTGACTCTGAGTGTCAGGCTCTGTGGTATGATATAGAGATCAGACCGCAAATTAAACAGATGTCTTGCTGGTAATATAAGGAATGAGAGACTCTGTCCTTAAGAGCAATTTTCATCTAGACTTAATCAGAAATGCCTTTTCTTATTTAAATGCCATGTGTATCTTTGTTTCCTCTTTTCCATAGACATAATACCTTAATTGTGTAGACATTTAACTTTTTTGAGAATTATAATATGTATGTACTTTCATACATCTACAGAGATCATTTCCTTAAAACTATTTTGTGTAAATATTTGTGTATAAATAATAATAGTATTTGTGTATTAATAATATTTTTTGATGACTAAAAATCAAATTAACTAGTTCTTCACTGATAGACATCTAGAGTTTTATGGCATTTGCTATTTAAAAACAATTACTACAATAAATAATTTTGACATTTTTTACTTAATTGCAAATATTAGAGAGGCTGGATAGCTTGCTCTTTACATAAACCCTGTATAATTTTTGAAGCAGTTATCCACCCAACATGCATAATTCTGTATTATTTATATTGTTTTAGCTGAATAGACTAGCAGCTTGTGGAACTTTGGTGATCTGAAATGTGAAGAATGTTATCTCATGTAGATTTATCCTTTATTTTTGTTATCATGACTGATGATTGGTTGAAGATAATTCCACACATCTGAAATCCATAGTCTCTCCTTTATTGTCTTTACATAACCTTTAAACTTTCTTCTTAAATTGGCCTTTTTTCTTTTTTGAATTAATTTTTTAATTTTATTTATTTTCTTATCTTACATACCAACTACAGTTCCTTCTCCCACCCTCCTTCCCTCTCACTCCCCGACCTTCCCCACAACCAATCCCCCATCCACTCCTCCAAAATAATAAGGCCTACCATGGGGAGTCAAAAAACTCTGGCACATTAACTTGAGGCAGCACCAAGCCCCTCCTCACTGCATCAAGGCTGAGCAAGGCATGCCACCATAGGGAATAGGCTTCAAAAAGCCCGCTCATGAACCTGATCCCAATGCCATGGGTCCCACAAACAGAACAAGCTATACAACTGTCACCCACATTAAGAGGGCCTAGACTGGTCCCATGCAGACTCCACAGCTGTCAATCTAGTGTCCATGAGCTCCCACGAGCTCGGATCAGAACTGTAGATTTCTCCTTCATAGTCTTGACCACTCTTGCTCATATGTTCCCTCCTCCTTCTCTTCAGTTGGACTCTTGGAGCTCTGACTGATACTTGGCTATGGCTCTCTGCATCTGCTTCAGTCAGTTACTGGATGAATACCCTAACTCTCATTTTAGGACCTTCATCCAGTAATGGAAGAACGTTACCTGCCGTGCATCGCGGCCCCGGTCTGCGCTCTACGCACTAGAACCCAGTTCGCAGGCTTCGGGCAAGGGGCAGGAGGCTGAGAACACACACAGAGAGACAGACTGACACACAGACCTTCAAACACTGATACCAAAGCCCCTCTTTAGTAACACCATGTAGGCTTAAATGCACTGCAGTCAATGGCCAACAGGTGAAAATCCCATCCTCTGATCCTCTAAGCTAGGCACAGCTTCTAGTAATTTTAATTAGAAGGTTCTAGGAGGGAAGAGCAGCTGAAGGCCAGGACTCATAGTCCCAATAGTTACCTTTACTCTATATCCTCTCCCACATAAGCTGCCATAAGTGTTTTTGATCTTAGTCATTCTGAGTTGTGTAAGATTGTATCAGCATAGTTTGGATTTGCACTTCCTTGATGCCTAAGGATGTTGAACAATTATTTAAATGTCTTTTGGTCATGAGATATTTTTTTGCTGAGAATTCTCTGTTTAGATGTGTATCCCATATTTAAATTGGATTATCTGGTGTTTTAATGTCTAGTTTCCTAGTCCTCTGTCAGATGTGAGGTTGGTCAATATCTTTTTCCATTCTGTAAGCTGCCCTTTTGTCTTATTCTTATCCTTATATATTACATCCCAATTTCTGATGCAGTTTCTCCTTCCTCCACCCCTCCAAATCCCTACTTCCTACCTCCCTCTCATCCAGAGCCACTCCTCTGTTTCCTCCTTCCTGTTCCCACTGTTGCACAATAAAACTAATCTACACAACCATAACGCAGCAGAAAATCTAGGTCATACCCTTGCAGTCTCCCTGGTTGCTGGTTCAGTCTCTATGAGCCCTTATGAACCCAGGTTTCTGTGGATTTTCTTTTGGTGTACTTGACCTCTCTGGCTCCTACTCTTTCACCTCCTCTTCTGCAGGATTTTCTCAGCTCCACCTAATGTTTGGATGTGGGTCTCTAATTCTGTTTCCATCAGTTGCTGAATAAAAGCTCTCTGATGACAATTATTCTAGGCTCCTGTCTATAAGTATAGCAAAATAAATCATTTCATTGATTTTTTCTGGATATGGAGCCTGAAATGGCCATCTCCTGTAACTAGGCAGGACTTCTAGTTGAGGAATTGGGACACAACACAAGTACAAAACCTTCAAGCTACATTTTGATCTGCCTGTAAGATGTGCTGGGGTAAAGGTGTCACAGAAATTGTGGTCATGGCCAAGTAATGACTGGTCAAGCTTGAGACTCATACCAGATATGGAACCTACCCCTGATAATGCCTGACCCAGATAACCTAGCAATGACCAGCAAAAAAAAGGGCCTTTATTTTTTCAAATTTTAGAAATGTTATTTGTGAAATATTTTTCCTGACTTATAATCTGTCTTTCCAGATTTATTTTCGTCAGTATTGAATATAAAGTTTCAAGGAATTGGTGTGCCTTTTACTATATGAGGGAGAGTACAATTAATTCTTTTTAATAACTGAAGTCTCTTGCTTGTGGGATATTTATTGCCAATCTCTCCCAAAAAATTACCTTAAGGTCTTTGCCAATACTCATTCTTTTTATCCATGATGAGGCAATTTTAGCATTAGTAAAATTTCTGCTGGGTTAATTCCAGCTACATGATGAAGTCTCATTTTTCATTTTGGAATCCATTCAGAAACCTTTTATATAGAGGACTTTCATTTTATACTTTGTTTGCATGCTAAAAAGATCCATTCAAAGATTTTTTTCCCTCTTCATAAGGATTCCTGTGAGAAAATGAGAAGGCAAAATAACTAAAATAAAATAGAGTTTTGGATACAAGCAATCAATATATGCAACATGTGATTTCTACAAGAACCAATTCTTTTTCGGGCTCAACTGATATTTATCTTGGACTATTTAACTCCTGGTAAACATGTAAGATTTGAAGTAAATTACTGAGTTCTTGAATAGTTGATCTAATTGTGGGCCATAGCAACTTAATATCTCCCAGAAAAATTTGAAAATCATTAAGAGTTTGTAACTGATCTCTCCTTATTTGTACTTTCTGTGGTTGAATTTTCTGACAACCTAACTTGTATCCTAAATAATTGATAGAATATCCTCTCTGTATTTTTTTTTTCAGGAGCAATTTGTATTTCCCAGAAAGGAAATTTTTTTTTTTTTTTGGTTTTTCGAGACAGGGTTTCTCTGTGGCTTAGGAGCCTGTCCTGGAACTAGCTCTGTAGACCAGGCTGGTCTCGAACTCACAGAGATCCGCCTGTCTCTGCCTCCCGAGTGCTGGGATTAAAGGCGTGCGTCACCATCGCCCAGCCAAGGAAAATTTTCTTTATGTCATCAAACATTTTTTTCTAATGTATCTGTGTCTGTATCAGCCAGTAAGATATCATCCATATAATGATAAATTTTGAATTGATAAAGTTGTTTATGAATTATTTCTAATAGATATTGTGCAAAATATTGACACATGGTGGGGCTGTTTAACATCCTTGTGGATGAATTTTCCACTGCTTCCTTTTAACAGGCTGGGCAATATTATAAGTAGTAACTAGGAAGGCAAATTTTACTTTATCCTGTTCTTGTAAAGGTATGGTGAAAATTTGTCTTGTAAATCAATCACTGTATTAGGCCACCCCTTAGGTAATAAAGAAGGGAGGGTAATTACACACTGTGAAGTTCCCATTGACTGAACCACCTTATTTATGTCTCTTAAATCTGTTAACATTCTCCATTTTTTATATTTCTTTTTAGTGACAAATATAGAAGAATTCCAAGGACTGGTCAATTTTTCAATGTGTTTACCATGCAGCTTCTCCTTTACCAGCTGCTCTAGTGCCTGTAAATTTTCTAAGTCAAAGCCAATTGTTCCATCCACACAGGGTTGTCAGTTAACCATTTTTTCTTTTTTGATTTTTCGAGACAGGGTTTCTCCATAGCTTTTGGTTCCTGTCCTGGAACTAGCTCTTGTAGACCAGGCTGGCCTCGAACTCACAGAGATCCGCCTGCCTCTGCCTCCCGAGTGCTGGGATTAAAGGTGTGCGCCACCACCGCCCGGTTCGTACATTTGAAAGACCAACAGCTGTTGTACCCTGTTTATGTACAACATGAACTGACTGTGACACCTCTTGATAATATCTTTTAATATTTTTCTCAGGAGTATTCTTTATTTTGTGGTTTGTTTCTGAGATTGGAGAAATGTTAATCTACATTTTTTATTACTGCAACAAATCACATCCCCATAAATTCATTGCTACATCAGCCACATATGGCTTTAATTTTATTTGTACTTCTGACACCACAACCCATCTTGCACTTTGTTTTACATGAGATAAAGCTCCAGTCCCTGGAAGTTGTATATGTAGTGTCTGAAGAGGTCAATCTACTGCCAAGATTCTGGTCAAATTATTGTTACGTCTGCTCCTGTGTCTACTAAACCTTCTATTTTAATTCCATATATTTGCATTTTTTAACTTTGGCTTCTGATAACTTATAGTGGTTTGCCAAAAGACTTGTTTTCTGTCCCCTACTGAAGTTTTTGTTTTATCTATTGAAGTTGTTCTGTCCTTCATTACATCCATAGCAGTAATGTTCTTCCCAACAGGCATTAAATCACTTAACTGTTCTGTGAATGAGTTTCTCTGATGCTGACAGGGAATGAGTGATTCAAATGTGATTTGGGGACCCAAGAGGTCCTTTAAGGTATTTCCTGATGAGTAGAATTACCTTACCTGTCCCTTGATGATCTGCATTCATTAGTTCAGTGCTAACCTTTCTCATATAATCTACATATGCCATAAAGACTGGGGCCTCCTTTTTGGATTTGTCGGGGTACGGGGAGTAACATTGTTTCTAGGAATTCCTTGCCTTTAATTCCATTTCAAATGTTCTTACTTGCCATAACTAAAACATCTGACATTTTTATTTTTCCTATCAGAGCATCATCAAAAACATATCAGCTATGTTTGTTATTTATATTTATTGGTGCTGACCATGCCTTTAAAGACCTAATCACCCTTTAGCATTCTAAATTAGCATTTTCTTAGACCGGGCTTTGAATTAACATTTTTAAAAGCCAATGATTTGATAAATATTTTTCTAGCCTCTGAATCTGATACTCTTCTATTTACAGATAAAATCTGTCTTTGCAAATAAATCAGTGAAGTGTTCTTTGGGTCTTGTATAATTTTAGTAAATGACTTAGACCTCTGTCCTGATTCTTCAACCTTGTTCCAAGTATTTAAAGACGCTAAATTGCGTTGTGCCAAAGTGTGATCATAAAATTCAAACTGCTTTTGTACCTAGCATCTTGACCTTCACCTAACAACTGATCTTGAGAAATACTAATACCTCTAGTCCTATTTCATTGTTCTATGACCCTAGCTTCCTTTTTCTACCATGTTCTTCATTTTAACTAAAGTCTAGCTTCCAAGGTTGCTGTTACCCAGTGTTTCCAGTTTGGGAGGATAATTCTCTTTTGAGTTGCCCATGAATTTAATAACTGCTTTACATAAAGTGAATGCATACCATAGGAAATGACCACTTACTTAAATCTCCTCAAATCTAATATTGCTATAGAATTTCATTTAACTTTTTTGTAACCTTTGAGGTACCTATCATCTGCTGGTAGTACTTTTATAGTAACTGGATAAACAAAGCTTGGTTTTCTAACAACCTTGGGCTGCCCCTCTTCAGTTTTATCATGAGATAGCATCATAAGTTCTTGTCAAAATTCCTCTGTCTGTGTCTGAATATTTTTCTTATTTGCAATTATAAGTGTTTCTAAGGTTTGTATTTTATCAATGCATTTGTCATATTTGGCACAAATATCAAACTACTTTTTATAACTGGTACAAAAAACACTACAGCAGTTATAGTTAAAATATGAATTATTAGAATGATAGTAATTATAATCAGTATTATGTCAATCTCAGTTAAAACATAAATGAAGTACCCTTTCACTTTCTGCTTCTAATTTTGAGACGTTTAAGTAATACTATACAGGGTCCTAGCACTCTCTTTTATGATATTTCCCATCCTTAACATAGTAAAGATTTTTTAAACTTTCTCCTTGAGGACTTGCCAGGTGTCTTACCAAATCTGATGGCTTCTGTTTGTCTGTGGCTGGTGTAATTTCTCTCTCCGTGTGACCATACCACATGTAAGAATACCAAATGTTGTTTTTAAAATAATCTCAATTTTTGGATTTTACCAATAAATACTCAGGATCCAGAGCTGGGGTAAAATCTGCTAGCTCAAAGAGGCAGAGAGAGCATACAGCTGGCACTCCTTTTTGTTGACATCCCAGAAATCTTCTGCTCTCTCCTACTGTTTCTAACAAGTCTGAGTCTCAGTGTCCCTCCTTTCTACTTCCTGAGTGTCTCTCTGCTAGTCCTCCTGACTCTCTCTTACTCTCTGTGGTTTTTTCTTGTTCACTTCCTGTCAACTGATTGCTTTCTCTTGACCTGTGGTTGACTTTATTCAGTATGTTTACAATAAGCAGAAAGCTCTTGGATTAAAGGTGTGTGCTAGCACTATGTGCTCCCCAACTAGAAACATGTTTTCCCAGTAAGTGATGAGATCTTGGAGTTCCCAGTGTGATTAAATATACTACAACACTATCTGTGCTACTTTTCTAGTTTCATTGTTGACTTTTTTAATTTTATTATGTTGATGAATTGACAAAAGTTCCTTGTTTAATCTTCCAGTGATTGACTTTTATTCTTTGTATACATAGATTTTTTTCTTATATAATTAGTCACTCATTTAATTAAGAAACATACTTATTCAAATCATAATTAAGAATCAAGTCTGTTTTTCCTTTTACCCCAGACTTCTTGCTATTAATCTTAACTTCTTTACAATGATAAGCAGCCTTAATGGTACCATGTTACCTTAAATATGGTTATATCTATAGATGCCTCTCAGCATACAATGTACTTATGACTAGACAGCCATCAGGAACTGAAAAATCATAAATTTTAAGGTAATTTAATATGTACATCCTATTTTTCTAGTTACACTTCTGTTGATTTGATAAAATACCCTAACCAAAAATAAACTTGGTAAGAAAGGGTTTACTTTGGATCACAATTCCAGGTTTCAGTCTGTTATTGCGAGGAGTTCAAAGTGGCAAAATATGGAGCAGCTAGTCATGTCACATGCACATTTGGGAGTGGAAAGAAATGAACACATATACAGTTGCTTTCTTGTTTGTGCTGACATAGACTTTTTCCATCCTTTTTTTTTTAATCAGTAAACTTTTTGTTGTTTTTATTGAGCTATATATTTTTCTTTACTCCTTTCCCTGCTTTCCCCCTCCCCTTCTACTCTCTTTCATGGTTCCCATGCTCCCAATTTACTCAAGAGATCTTGTCTTTTTCTACTTCCCTTGTAGATTAGATTCATATATGTCTCTCTTCGGGTCCTCTTTTTTGTCTAGGTTCTCTGGAATTGTGAACTGTAGGCTGGTTTTCTTTGATTTATGTCTAAAAGCCACTTATGAGTGAGTTCATATGATATTTGTCTTTCTGAGTCTGGGTTATATTACTCAGTATGATGTTTTCTAGCTCCATCCACTTGCCTGCAAATTTCAAGATGTCATTATTTTTTTCTGCTGTGTAGTACTCTGTTGTGTAAATGTACTACATTTTCCTTATCCATTCTTTGGTCTAGGGGCATTTAGCAGAGAACTGTCAACAGAGGAATCTAAAATAGCTGAAAGACATTTAAGGTTTTTTCCATTCTTATACAGCTGAATTGCTCCTGCTGAATTAGATGATGTCACCCACCGTGGACTGGGTCTTCCCACATCAATTTAATTAAGACAGCTTCACTAAGACAATTCCCCTATAGACATGTCTACAGACAAACCTCATTGTCAAAATTCTTCAATGAGACTCTCTGGCCATGGTATCCTAGGTTGTGTCAAACTGACTATTAAAGCTAAGCATCACACTCACCAAAAATCACAAGGTAGTAACATCATACACGGGAGAGTACTGATTGTTTATATTTTTGACTACATGGCTAGCTAGGAGCTACAGCTCACTGCCACTCCCGAAATCCCAAGAGTGCATTGCCCTATGTATAAACAGATAAGAAAAAAAATCAAAATTTTAAGAACAGTCTGTACTACATGCATATTGCAACATCATAAAGTTAAAATATCATATCAAATCATACATCAGGAACCATATGTACATCTATTTCTAGATTACTAAGCCTAACTGTTTCCTTTAATTTCCATTTAATAGCAATAAATAAAGAAATATGTATATTTATTCTACATCCTGCCTTCTGTTCCCCTTCCTTCAAAATTTATTTTTGCATTTAATTTCATCAAACACATGTATCCTAATTTTTCCTCCATATTCCCATATATTTTTGTGTCACTAAATCAATTAAATTGTAAGTTGAATTTACATGAGCCCACTTATATCTTCATTTTTACTATTAATCAACAAGTTCAGTTTTAATGACTTGTTTTCATTTTATCCGGGCTCATATGAAACAATAAGCTAAATTTTCAGCTCTCTTATAGCTAGATGGGAATTCTTAGCCTCAAACTCATGAGATAGAAACTATAATAATTTTTAATGCCATTTCAGGACATTTCTTAAGAGAAATAGCTTGGTCTTGGTTGCAAATTTTCCCAGGAGCTCAGAATGTAGATGCACCATACTTATTCATGGAGAGCAATTTTCTATCCCAGGTCATGGCAAACAACTGAGACAAAGGGAATTCCATCTTGAACAATTCATGACATGCTGAAATAAAGCCGTTCTCCTATTTAGGGTTCTGTCTTCATATCTCTCTAGTAACATCATAGTTTGTCCCTTTTCCTTAAGCTGTATTTTTTCCTATCATCTCTTGATAAGCTAAAGTTTGTCTTTCAGAAAATCCTTAATAATGAGTGTGTGAGGAAAGTATCCTCTAAGTATGTACATTGTCAAAGTGTGGCAAGCTTCTTAGTCCAACCTCTGGTTTAGAGAAAATAGAAGGGATAAAGGAGTAGATTAGGCAGCTTCCCCAAAACAAAATCAGACAGATGTAAGGTAAATACACAAGTAAATTGCCATGAGTATTTCAAAAAAATAAATATTATCAAATGTAAATTTAATGTAAAAGAAAGGAGATTCAGTTTCTAGAGGAAACTGAATAGACAAAAGTCACGAGTAAAAAGGATAAACCTGAACTGTACTTCCAGTGGTTGGTTTTAGTTTTCAATTTGACACCATATATAATGCTTGGGTGAGGATGGTCTAGGTTAAGTTGGCCTGCGGTCCTGTCTGTGTTGGATTATCTTGGTTACATCAACTAAGGTGAGAATACCTACCTCCTAGGCAGGGAGTTCTGAACTGCACAAGGGCAGAGAAATTGGCCAAGCACTAGCAAGCATGCATCAATCCACCCCTTCCTGCTTCTTGACTGTGGCTGCAATGTGAGGCGTTGTTTCAAGTTCCTGCTGTCTTGATTGATGCTAACCTGTAAATTGGAACCATGAAGCAAATCAACCCTTTATCCCTTAAGCTGATTCTGCAGGGGTGTTTTATCATAGCATTATAGGCTCCTCCTCCCAATGCTTATAAAATATATTATCATATCAAATACAAATATTTTATCTAGACTGGTAATTAAAGGAGGCTGAGTTCCTCTTCTTGTGTTAGTTGTGACAACTGCATTTTTTGCTATTATTATTTCTCAGTTTATGATGCACACACATACACACACACTCACACAAACGCCAAAGGAAGGAGCGGGGGAGGCAGAAGGAAGAAAGCCTAAGGAAGGGAAAAGCAAAAGGAAGGAAAGAAAGAATGGAAAGACGTAAGGCAATACTGAAAAGAACCAATAGCTGAAACTAACAAATATTGAATTTAACAGTTTTTGAGAGGTATAAAATCAGAATTAAGTTAGTGAACAAAAAATAACCCCACTTAAAACTACTCAGAAAGCAAACGTCAGCACCTTCATGCGTGTGCGGCTATTTGTTTGACGGGAGAGTTCCTGGGTCTGTTTTCCTTCACTCCATAATCTGCAACCACTGTTGTACTGACTGCTCACATTGAAAGCTGCAGAGAAGTGCAAGCTGATGTGATTTATACAGCTGGCTGTTTTATAATTTTATCTGGTTGCCAAGTAATTTATTCTTTTACGTGGAAAGACGAATAACTTGTCTGCATTATGTCTTATTGTTAATCTTTCTTGGTCATTTTTCACTAGGAACAATACAGCCTGCCCTTTTGGTTTGTAAGTTTGGGTTTCCATAGTCTCAAAATAGTTTATTACTTACGTATAAATATTTGCTGTTGTTATTTTCCCTATTCCATAGGTTTACATGTATTCACATTGCTTCCAAATCAGTCAGCGTTTATGGCCATTTTTCTCAAAGATAAAACTACAGAATGGGAAAAGGTCTTTACCAACCCCATATCAGACAGAGTTCTGAACTCCAAAATATACAAAGAACTCAAGATATTGGTCATCAAAAGAACAAATAATCCAATAAAAAAATGGAGAACTCTCAACAGAGAACTCTAATGGCTGAAAGAAACTTAAGGAAATGTTAAACATTCTTAGTCATCAGAGAAATGCAAATCAAAACAACTCTGAGATTCCATCTTACACCTGTAAGAATGGCCAAGATCAAAAACACTGATGACAACTTATGCTGGAGAAGTTGTGAGGAAAAGGGAACACTTCTGCATTGCTGGTGAGAGTGCAAGCTGGTACAGACCCTTTGGATGTCAGTGTGGCAATTTCTCAGAAAATTAGGAAACAACCACTGTTGCGTATATATCCAAAAAGTGCTCAATCGTACCACAAGGACATGTGCTCAGCTATGTTCATTGCAGCATTGTTTGTCATAGCCAAAACCCGGGAACAACCTAAATGCCCCTTGACTGAAGAATGGATAAGGACAATGTGGTACATATATACAATGGAGTACTACAAAGCAGAAAAAAAATAAGGACATCTTGAATTTTGCAGGCAAATGGATGGAGCTAGAAAAAAATCATTTTGAGTGAGGTAACCCAGGCCCAGAAAGACAGTTATCACATGTACTCACTCATAAGTGGTTTTTAAACACAAAGCAAAGAAAACCAGCCTACAAATCACAACCCCAGAGAACTTAGACAACAATAAAGACCCTAAGAGAGACATACATAGATCTAATCTATATGGGAAGTAGAAAAAGACAAGATCTCCTGAGTAAATTGGTAGCATAGGGACCTTGCAGGAGGGTTAAAGGGGAGGGGAGAGGCAGGGAGGGGAGCAGATAAAAATGTAGAGCTCAATAAAAATCAATAAAAAATTATTGTATTAACATAATTTTCCAAACTATTTCCACTTACATTTTCTTTTGCATCTTTTGTTTTCAGACTGGCTTTTCAAAAAATTAACTTCTTAACAATTTGCTTTTAATTTGTTTAATGGTTTTTGTGGTATTTTCATTTCTGCCCTGAACTCTTCTAACAGATAACTGCTACTGTCTCTGTATACCTTTTCAATAATGTGCTTTTTAAAAAAATAATAACCTTACAAGGTAGAAATGATTCCTGCACACTTTATTTTAACTCATAAAAATAGCATCTCTATAATTTTCTTTGTATGACAAATAACCTGGTGCCCTCATGTGTTATCAGTGGAGAAGATAATTTCATTCTGTACTACATATTCTTTTACAGAGAAGAAAAACATCACTAAATGTGCATTGATCTTTGATGATAGGGACACCAAAGAACACTTTCTTAGTTCAAATACTTTCCTTCTCCTGAAGTAGAGAAAGTGTTGCCTACACACAACCATGAAGAACCCATGTGATTTCTAATTCAGTCTAAACTCTTCTGCTTCCAGGAAATAAACTAAATAAAACCCAAAGCAGGTGTAATGCTCCTTCTGCTGCTAACACTAAGGAACTTGGTTGACTTCAGTATGGCCTTCATTTCACATACTGTGCTTTCCTCCCAGATCATACTCTGAGCTGAAGCTCTAATGGCAGGTATCCCCATGTCTTCTCTTCCTCCTTCTTATTATGTTTTTCAGCTCCATCTCTAACTGAATAAAACTGGTAACTCTATTTTTAACTGGCTGCTACTCTTTGGTTTTTGAGTGACAGATAAAAGTTATGGAGAGATGCTGATTTTGTAGTCTAATATTCAAATGAAAAGACTAGCTAATTGTTTTTACTTTGATTTTTTGGTTCATTTACATGTAATGAGGCTAGAATATTTACTCGGGATATTTTCATAATAGTTGCCAAAAGACATGTTCCATGAGCTTTTGCATATTTAAATTTTTTACTATTATTCTTATATATGACTACATGTAACTTCTATCAACCTATCAGTTATTGGGAAAGAAAGCTTACTATGATGTTTCCAAACAGCTCTCTAGGGACCTTTTGCTCTACCTGATTAAATCCTTACTAGACACAAAGTAGTCCTTTTATTGTTAAAGCTCCTTGGCCAATGAGTGAAGCCGACTTATAGGCTGGATTAACAAATTCAGCTGCCTAATAGGTCCAACCCTGGAGAACTAACGACTATGGCTGCCTATATTACAGCCCAGACACTAGGTGATCAGATTAGAAAAATTCCTGGGGATTTCAAGGGCTGCCTGATTGTCAGCAGCTAGCAAAATCTTTGGCTGTGAACAGCAGCTATCGACAGCAGCAGTCAGAAGGAGGTAGTGTGAGCGTTTGTGAGCTGTGGCCGTCAGGACCCTTGGCTTTGACAGTACCTGCTCCTGGAACTCTCTTCCAGCTACACCGGACAGAACTCCATCACTCTCTGCCTTCTGCACTCTTGGCTTTTTAAAGTCTCTTTGTTTTCAGCACATTATGCCATGCCTATGGTCATGCTACCCATTGCTTCTGACCCTGGCACTCTCATGAACTCGCCAACTGTCCTCTCACTGCTATGGATAGTCCGTTCTGGACAGCCCACTCCACATTACCCATCAGTCAACTCCACTGTTGACAAATATAGCAAGCAAGTAAAAGTCAATCAGGAGCAGACTTATTGAAGCAAATATCACGACATCACAGCTTAACACAGGAGTGCATCTCTATACCTGCACGTGCAAAATGATCAGATCCTTATATAGTCAGAGGAAGACGGCACATGAAGGAAGGGCTGTATTGGCACCAATGTCAATAGAGCATCAATAATTCTTCACCAACCACAGGACCACATAGGGACAATCCCAAACCTCCCATGAAGATGAGTCCCACATCGTATCCCCAGTCATTGATTTCTTGCTGGATCACCAGAAGATGTACCTCCTCCTAATTTGTGGGGAGAATGGCTACAGAACTATCTATCACATCCATTTGACATACTTTTCTTATAATGTGACATTGTCATTCATTAAGAATAGCCCAAAATGTGGGACTGAGGAGATGGTTCAGTCCACAAAGGGCTTACCACACAAGCATGAAGACCTCAGTTCAGATATTCAGGGATCACACTTAAGTATGACTAAAGCAATGGGCCTGTCATTCCAGGGGCAAGTGTAGAGAGAGTGCAATTCCTGAGGCTTGCTGGTCAGTCTCACCAAACCACCAAACAAATGATCCCTGGATTCAGCGAGAGACCCTGCCTTGAAAACCAAAGTGGAGTGTATTTGGTAAAGACATCTGACACCAGCTTCTAGCATCCATCTCTGCAAATGTACCCACACTGTCATGCGTACATACACACGAGCATGTAATCACACACAAGCACAAAAATAATAAATAGCCACATCAAATGTGAGCTTGCTGTCATGCAGAAAACATGTGACCCTAATTTCATTTGAGGGTACCTCATATAAATGTTTTGTCCACCCAACCCTCACCAATTGCAGCAACCAGGAGAATGGAGCACTAAGTGAGAGATACGTAGCTGGTATTGCCTCCCTCGGCCAAGGTGTAGTGTGTGGGATGAGGGAAAACTGCCCCGCCCTCCCCTTTGCCCCTACTGCCTCCAGTTTGTGAGGGAGCTGACCCATTTACCAGCTGCAACACTCAGGATAGTAGTCCCTGAGCCTCTTTGCAGCAGCACAGCAGAGTTGACACTGTTGATGAGGTTACAGGTGAACATGAGAGACCTGGCACTTCCACATCAGCCATATGGCTGCGTGAGTGGGAGAGAGATGCCCTCCCCCTATTAACACCTGCTGGAGGTGTCTAAGGCAGGTGGGAGAACAGGTCCTAAGGTCAGAAGGCAGGACAGCTGACACTGCGCGCTACTAGCTGCCATGTGCCACCACTGCCTGGCTAATATAAAGAAAGTTTTAAACAATGCCCTCTCCCTTGCCTAGTTCTCTTACAACATTAGCTCTTGTAACCTGAACCTCTTAGAGTCAGCAGTCCAAAAGTCCCCATCCCCAGTGCCCTGAGGAGCAAGGCTCCATGCAGAGGCACCGAAGTATCCTACGAAGATCAGGAAGGGTCCACCCAGCTCCAGCTCTTCCAAGACCATGAGCCAGAACCACCTGGCAAACCAAGCAGGACTTTGAAAGAGCTTTTGTTGTTTTAATCCTTTAGTGTTGGGGTACATTTCTTATGCAGAATTAGACAAGAAAGTTCCATTCTTCACATCTTACATATTTTTATCCAAGCCAAGCTTTCTTCTTGAGAAATCCTAATTATCTACATTTTGTAGAGATATGCTACCATTCTCCAGTGCCTATAATCTTCTCGCTAATCATTTTGTTTCTTCTAGTTTTCCATTTGTAACATGTAGACTCATCCATGATTCTTTGGGCTAATAGTATCAGGCAATTTCTTAATTTTTTTCCACATAAGGCTTCAATGTTTGATACTCATATTTGAACAATTGCAGAACCTTCTGTTCTTGAAATGGGCAGGAAAACAATGTATAATATCTTATCATATAGCCTCATTCCCAATGAGCTGTCCTTGGAACTGAGTCCATGACTCCAGCTAGAGCACTAAGTGCTGTGATTTTTTTTCTTTTTGTTTTGTTGATTATTTTCACTCACCATTAAGCTTCTTATGAGCACTGAAAGCACAAGACAGAGGAATCCATTAATGATTGGGGAGGTAAATGGCTCATAGATGAACATCTATGTTTGTTTCAAATCTACATCCTCTTCTTTGAGGACACAGTTTCTTAGGGCTATATGACAGATTTCCTCTTTCAGTCATTACACTTCTCAGTTCTTCTGACAGTTCCATCTTTTCCAGTGTCTTAATGTTATTTTTTTTACCAAGGTCTGTCTCTCCATGCTTTGCTTTCCTTAAGGTATTATTTGCTGCTGGGTCAGCTCAGCTTAAGAAACCCTGTGAAGGCAACATAACAAGAAATCACAGTATCTTTCAAGGTCCCAGTAAGGGCTCTGTCAGTGAAGAGGCCTTGAGAAACTGAGGGTACTACATTTTACTTGGGCTACCCATGTCCACATTCCTTATCTCTCAGACAAAAGCACTCTCTGATCAGAATGGTTCACTCCTCTGCCATTTACCATATGCTAAACAACATCATAGTCTCTGTTCTACAGAAATTATTGACTCTCAGGATCTTTCTTTTCATTTAACATTTCCGTATAACTGAGAGGTAAGCCTCAACATTCACATCAAGACCTTGCTAGAGATCTGTGTTCCTATTGGAAATTATTTTCCCCTGTTTCACACAGTGTGATTATTTGGAGGAACTTAAGAAAAGGAAAGCAGAGAAAAATGTAGAGCTCAATAAAAATCAGTTTTAAAAAAGAAAAGGAAAGCTTTGCCAGTGTTCAGCAGCTATACCATTGTCCTAAGAAAACCCCAAACCACGCTTTTCGATGTGACAGATTTGTGATTATTCCATTCTCTTAAACTTGCATATGCTGTCAAGAAGCTCACAGGCTTCCAGGAATCTGTATTAAGAATTTCAGATATTCCTGAAAGGAATTCTGTCTCTGCTGATAAGATCAAGTGTGTAATTAGAGCTAAACATGCTTCGTTCATGCTAGTTTCCTTCTCCGCAGAGAAATGGCTAATCTTCATTAGTGGTCAAACAGACAACGCAATAGGATCATTCTGCCTCTGTTCTCCCACTAGCCTGCGAGTGTCGAAGGGAGAGCACAGCCTTTCTGGAGCGATGGATGTCAACAGTCACGAGTCTCATGTGTAATGACAAGTGAGACTGTGGCTGTTGGGTCTCAAAGGAAAAATATCTTCTGCAGATTCTACTGCAGTAAATGCAGTGGTCACCCTTCCACACTGTGACCTGTCTCTGCCCTTAAGAGTCTGCGTTAAGACAGGCTGTCAAAGACAAGACAAGGTGTGAGAGAGACCCTCCAGCAGGGCGCTTCAGGTAAGCCCTCTGAGCTTGATGTCTCCTGACACCTGATTGCCTTCCAGCACAATGAAGTAGTGTCTGCTTATTTCTAAAATGACACTTCCACCTGGGAGAAACAAGAGTTCAGTGCCTTAATTGGTGCCAATTTTACATGGAACAATTTTCTGGAACGTACTTAGTTCTGACTTCCTAAGTCTGTAAGAATTATACAAGTCTTACCTTTCTGGGTAAAGAGTTATCTGTATACCCATGATAGGACGACACATAGCCTTGGACTCTGTATAACAGCAAAGAGGTAAGACTGGCTTTTCCTTTTCCTTCCTGTTTACAAAGCAATTGGATCAGTACTCCAGAAGTAAAATGAATGTCACTGCATTAAACTAATGCGATGATCAGCAGTGGGCAAATGGATGATGAGAAGGGAGAAATAGATGAGGAAGGATGAGGCGGGAGACAAATCACATGATGAGCAGACTGAAAGGATGGATTGTCCTGCTTTTCATTTTTCTTCTTTCCACAGATGGTCTCATATGTTTTCCTACTATGCACATATCACTCCTTGAAATATAATATTGAGTATTTATATCTCTTTTCTAAAGCAGTTTCTCTTCTACATTGCTCAGTCTTGATGTTGAGTAATATTACAGCAGTGCCCCAAGGATTACCTGTCAATCACAAATATCTATTGAATACACAGTATGTGGTGATGATCAGACCATCCATTTGAGGTAGTTCAGAGGAGACGGGATACCCAGCTACAGACCTTGTTAAAAATCTAAGAACAAAAGGATGAGACAGAACCCAGAGAAGGACGTGATTCCCTAGGACGTCCAAGGTTCATCCCGGGTTTGTCTTCATTGCTCTCCTTTCCCCTCCTTCTGAGGAGCTTCATCTGTTCACAGAGTCATTTTAGTTCTTGTTTTATACAAATAGCAACTGTTTATTTCTAATGTGTCATATACTGGGCAAGAAGCCAACAGTGCGAAGAACAAAACTTATCGGTCTGCAAAAAGCTGGTAGTAGAGGCGGAGATAAACATATACAGCCATTAAACAGCACATGCATTAATTTCAAGTTCAAAGCAGGGCAGAGTGGTGCATGCCTCTACTCCCAGAACTTGGGAGAGAGGGGCAAGGCAACCAAGTACTGAAAACCAGCCTAGGGACATGGTAAGTTAAGTAGTCAGTGGGCAAAGGAGGAAAGGCAGAAGTCACTTAAGTATTCAGTGCTGCTGAAGCCAAACGTGAAGGTGGACTCTGAGGGGTCAATACAGGAACCTGATTTTCATGGTAAGACATGTAGTCTGGGGTGGGAGGATGTGGGCAGGGAAAAGTGTCGTCTCTTACAAATACTCACTATTTTAAAAGACTGAATGGCTGACGGGCCCACATTTTTATTTTACATCAATCTAATCATTCGGTGGCAGACTGATAAGAAGGGAATGAGACTGAAGTTAGAAAAAAAATTGCTTAATAATAGTTTCAGTGGTCAAGTTTCAGGATGATGAGGTTGTCATACAAATGAATACTTATAGATGGAGAGAAGACATATTTGAAAGAACTTAGGCAAATATGGCAGCGGAATGAAGGAGAGAACAAACAGAAGAAAAAGCAAGCTGTCTTAAAGGACTCTGCAAAAGTTGCTGCTGTCGCCCAAAGTTCCAGCTCTTTGCACTGAATGACCACAGCTGTCCTTCTCTGTGAACATCTCTGAGGTGTCTAGATACGTGTGAAAATCATTCCTGTATGTTTTCAAAGTCTTCCCAACACTTCATTGACATGGAATTTGAGGAAGAACCATTGTAAATTTCTTGGGGAATATTATTTTCAGGTGTGTGGCTTTGGTTTATGCTGCATTTGTTTAAACCTGTGAAGTTATGTTATTGTGACTGTCTGAAACACCTGATGGCCCTAATAAAGAGATGAATGGCTAATAGGGAGGCAGGAGCAAGGATAGGTGGGACTAGCAGGCAGAGAATTAAAGAGAAGGAGAACTGAGAACAGAGAAAGCAAGAAGAGCAATAAGAGAACAGGGAGAGGAGGACATCAGGGGCCAGCCATCCAGTTACACAGCTGTTGCAAGGAGAGGCCACGTGTTTGACACAGCCACCCTGCTAGCTTAGCCCCAAAATAACCACACAGAAACTGTATTAATTAAATCACTGCTTGGCCCATTAGCTCTAGCTTCTTATTAGCTAAGTCTTACATCTTAATTTAACCCATTTCCTTAATATGTGTATCACCATGCGGCAGTGGCTTACTGGAAAAATACGTCTATCTCCAGCGGCGAATTCATGGTGTCTCTTGACTCCACCCTTCTTCCGCCCAGCATTCAGTCCCATCTTCTCCACTTACCTAAGTTCTACCCTATCATGCCAAGGCAGTTTTTTTTTATTCATTAACCAATACATGCAACACATATACAAAAGAACCTCCCACACCACACAGCAAGTCATGGAGAAAGACGTAAAGA
Source organism: Microtus oregoni (assembly GCF_018167655.1). Classification (NCBI taxonomy): domain Eukaryota; kingdom Metazoa; phylum Chordata; class Mammalia; order Rodentia; family Cricetidae; genus Microtus; species Microtus oregoni. Next base: position 46,907,865 of record NW_024543060.1, read on the forward strand.
AAAGTATACAGAAATTTAAAAAAAGATAAAAGCCCAGTGGGAAAAGGTAGACAGGTTAACATAAGATAAGAAAAGCTGAAAAGGAACAAGCCAAGCTAAGGCCAGGCATACATAATGAAGAATAAGCCTTTGTGTGTGATTTATTTGGGAGCTGGGTGACTGGCCCCTCAAAAAGTCAGAAGAGAAAAAACATACACAACACAAATATTTAGGCCTGTGTTCCTTGCTGTTTCTAAAATACTCTTGACGTTATGAGCCAGCACTCTTCATCCATACCCAACCAGGGATCCTCTGTATACATGCCTGAAGAACAGAGGTGGTTCACAAACACACAACAGATTTGATTTGCATATGTGTATGGCTGTGTGCATCTTCCTGTGTCCTCTTCCATTATCCTGTTCGTTTACTTCATGTTAGCATGTGTGCATGAAGAGAAAAGGGACTCTGAACTTGCCCCAGTTGAGCCAATGGCAATTACTGCACACAACTACTTTATTATAACACAAAGCAAATGACAACAGTTCACTCAAAACAGACTGAGCACATAAATATTAAATGTACCAAGCTCCTCCCTACTTATGCCAAAGCTTCATTTCTTCACTAGATGAAAGACAAGAGAGTATTTCTTCAACATGAGTTGCCTTTAGGAGACTATTTTCTTAAAATATTCTCTATACTTTCCAGTGTATTGCTGATTCTTTAATATACTGTGAACAATATTAATAATCATCATATTTCATGGCTAGAAAATATACTTGCAAAGTTTCAGATGATGAATTAAGGGATAGCTCCTCCAATAGAAAATGTCTGTAACCTTTAAAAATATCATTAGCAAAATATAGACTAAGAGTCTCAGACAAAAGTAATAAAGCATCCTTAATACAGAGAGATGACATAAATCGGGTCAAGTAATTAGAGTCCAGTCAATAAAGCTGTAAGAAGAGTTAACTGAACATGGAGCAGAACTTCAAATACTTGTTTAGGAAAACAGAAAATTCCTTTTAAGAGAGATTCTCACAGCCACCGTGCGATGGGAGCGTCATTTACTTCTTGTTAGCATGTGTGCATGAAGAGAAAAGGGACTCTGAACTTGCCCCAGTTGAGCCAATGGCAATTACTGCAGACAAATTCAAATACAGCAAAAGGGAAAGTGAGACTGGCAACATAGAACCAAAGCAAATGCAACAAATGCTAAGGCAACAAAAGCCACAGCTAAGAAAATGGTTTCTGTAATAGACTCGCAAACAGAATTTTAAGAGGAAAATGATGGCGCTATCTTGCAAATTAAGTAAACATGGCTACTTGTGCGGCACTAAAACTCATCATACACACAGCATGCTTTCGCGTTTGTATCTTGGTGATTGCTGAGCTATTGTAAACAAGTGTGCCAGGAAATGCATGCCGAGAAGGATGTACTCATCTTGTACAGCTAACCAAGAAAACATGTTGCTAATGAAAATAACATTGCAAAGAGGCCAATTTATTTCCCCATCGATATGTTGATGGGCTGTGTTTATAGCATTTCAAGCCTTTCTTTAGCATCACCATATAAACAGGCAGCCCTTCCTACCCAGCTCTGCTTCTCACCTGTTAAGAGTTTTATTAACACTGGGAAGGAGGAGCTGGCCCCTGACTATGTGACCTACAAAAACCAAAATAACACTCATTTGGGTCAATACTATACATAAAAATATCTCCAGCCATGACATGATTCAAGTATATTGAGAATATTTCGCTCGTGCAAAACCAAGTGACGTTTTACTAAGTTTCTCCTTTCTTCTTTTTCTGTTTGTAGTGTGTGTGTGTGTGTGTGTGTGTGTGTGTGTGTGTGTGTGCACGCACGCTCATGCTCGCATGTATGTTTGTGAGGGGAAAAGAGAGTGTGTCTGTGTATGATTGTGTGTAGGTCTCTGTGTTTGTGCATGTGTGTGTATGTGTGTGAATGTGTGTCTCTGTGAGTTTTTGTTTTTCCGTGTGTGTGTGTGTGTGTGTGTAAAATGTCTATTTATTTGATCTTGGTATCTTTCATTCTTTCCCTGCTTTCAAACAATGTTCAGGAAATGTAGGAAATGTAGACGTTACAATGAAGAATGTTCCTTACTCAGTCAGCAGCAAGAATTAATACAACTTACATAGCAAAACTTAGTATTAATTTACCTTGAAGAATCTTATTGTCTAGATTTCTTCTGTGTGGGAACTTGATAATCTTTGTAGCTTCCACTAATGTTATACATAGGAACCTAATCATGAAATTTTTTCTCTGGCTAGAAGCACTCACTCATTCTTATCCTCTTTAGTTGCCCCAGAAAAAATATGGGGTAAACAAGGCACGTTATGTGGCCATTATTCTACTTCCATCTGGATTCTTGTGTCTTTTGTGTCTGTTCTATGGCTACTGTGTGATTCCTGAGGTAACATGAGGCCGCTGAGCTGGAAGCAGCATTTGCACATAAAAGGGCCTGCTGAGAGTACTCCTAGCTGGGAAAAATGCAATTAATAGAGAAAATACGAGCATGTAAAGAACATTCAAGAATAAATATCTTTAACCATAAAGATCATTTAAGGACATCTGCAGTATTGAAGAGAACAAATGGGGTTTCACTTACAAGTCTCTCCCTCGATTCAGTTCTTAGAATCTAATACTGGCTCCGTTTTGTGTATCAAAACCCTGTATGATATAGATCTCTTTATGGACACACATTGCCTAGCCCTTCCTCCCCTAGACAACAATTCTTCCATAACACTGGCTTTTCATGTGTCCAGCATGCACGCCAACTCAAGATTTTATACACGTGTTCTAGAATATTCTTATCCATATGTTTTTTTCACTTTCTTTCCTAATGGCCTTCTCTGACCTGACTTACTGATATGTCTTTTGCTTTTATGCCTTTAGTGCTGTACAATCACTGGGAATTTCCTATTAGAAGTTAAACTTATTCTTATAAGTTAATACGGTAGATTATCATAACAGTTATAACCCCTCTTCTCCATATGCTCATCCTCCTTTTGGTTGTAGCTTCTTAGCATGTTCTACTAAGAATAGATGCTAATTTTTCAACCTTCCAGTTCACATTTATTCCATAAAATGCGCACAAATTGTGCTTGTTGGCATTTTGGTTCTAAGCTTGAAAGACTGAACTATTTTATGCATTTTCCAGAATTCTCCCTAGCCTTAGACTAAGAAGGCTTTGAGAGGATCACTGGTTTATCTTCTTCTATTGAGGCTATAGCCATGTAAAAATATTCAATCTGCAACAGCCAAGCTACCTATCTTCTTTACTAAACACAGTGCCTACGAGATTCTAGGTAAGACAAACCCAATGTGATTCAGATCTTCTGAAATGTTCATCTGACCTACAAACTTGTACTAATCCTCTGTTAATAGTAAATACCACTAAGTAAATATTCAATCCGACCTTTTAAATCTGCCTACTGTCCATAAATCAGGGTACCACTGGTACAACAGCTTACAGCTAGCCTGAGCAGTCAGGACGTCTCCCGGAGTTCTTCTCTCGGGTTCTAGACTATGGTGTTTGTATTCTCTTCATGTTCTATTGAGTTGGTTATTTTATTCTAAGGGCCATCATTTTTGCATCTCTTTCTTCACTCCACAGTACTGACTTTGAGGTTTCTTGTGTTTGAAATTGTACTGGAAACATCCCCCATGTGCCAAGAGCCAGTTTTAATCCCCAGAATCTCAAAATCTTGCTTTATCTGAATTGTCCCAACATTCTTCTCTTGATAAAGGCCCAAGACTCTCAGGCTCCTCTGTTGGGCAATTGTTGACCTACAGCCTCAACTTCTCTTTTCTCGCAAACTTTAGTTTCTCTCTTCTTTATGAATACTTCCTGCTATTGACTATATTGTATAGGGAATAGTAGTAAATTATCATCTCATGTAAATCTCGTCAGCTCAGTGTGTGGGCTTTTATAAGGGAGAAAAAAAGGCATCTAATTCTTCTAGATAAAAAGCTCTACAGTGAACATAAAATTTTCATTTATTTGTCCTTAAATATTCATTTAATTTGGCCATTGGTGTCTTACTTTAAGGGGTGATAATCACATTTATTCTTAAACTTGTATTTTTCAACATCGTCAGCATTCATGTGGTGCTACTGATTGTGTTTTTCAAAGAAGATGGAATAACGATAGCTCTCATTCTGCGTATTCTCGTCCTAATGTGGGCTTCTGTATCTCCATCAAAAAATGACATCCATTGCCTTTCCCTTAAGCTTAAACAGAACTTTGTGACTATCTTGATGCGCAGAATAAATCAGAATTAGTACTGTGTCATCTTTCCAGACAGATTATAGACTGCAACTACAGAACAGAACCATGACACAGATAATCATAGCCACTAAAAGAATTACAGTAATGAAATAAAAAAATCAATATTGATTTTCTTCTCTATCTTACATTTCTTTCATGTTTTTTAAAAAACTTACACTTACCTATTTTGTGGGTGAAAAGCACAGGCCATGACAAATGTATGGAGATCAGAGGGCAAGTTTCAGAATTTGGTTCTCACCTTCCACCATATGCCAAGTGTATTATAGGAAAGAAACATAGAAAGTGAAATTGAACATGAAGAGTTGATATAGTAACATTCGTGACCTCAGGACATAGTTCCTCATTCAGGAAATGGGGTGGGGACTGAAAGAATTGTATCCTGGCTAATGTCAAATGATGTTGCAGCTGCTGGTCCGGGACCTACACTTTAAGGAACATTAATGAAAGGAAACATGAATCGGTACAAGAATCTACAAATAAAAGGAAATTGGCTAAAATACAAGTTTTTTTGCTGGGTTCCTCTACCACCAAAGAAAACTAGAAAAAAAAAACAACAAATGAACCAAAAGTACATTAAATAGTAGCCAGGAAGTTTTCGCAGTTGTCTTTAATTACTCTGTAAGCTTCCACCAACAAACCCAACTGCAAGTGGCATTTCAATTAGCCACATACTTAAAAATCACCTTGAGGTCATTGGTACTTCAAATGAGAATAGGACTTCAAACAAAATTGGTAATTTCAAAACTGATAAAGAATAAATAAAAAGCAATGGAAGACAGCAATGACCAGGTCATTTCAAATGCAGATACATGTGGAAAGGCACCTTTGTATTGTTTCTAAATTGTTATGTATTGCGATTACCCTTGGGTTTGGAAATTTAAAGAATTGCAACCTCAGCCTCATGATTGACAGCCTAAGTTCTCATTGATGAGCAAAAGCTAAGACCATTCACTCCCACAGTCATGGGCAAAGCCCCTGGCAGGCTACGACAAGGGTCTTCTACACAGCTAATGAGGAAGGCATGAGCATGTGTTGCCTGAGGGGTTAGAACAACAGAATTATTTTTCCCTCTGTGCTTCTCATGAAAATTTTTTCAATAAGTGGAGACCATCACAAATATGCTGCAGTGAAATGAGACACTGTCATTTTAAATGCCAGGCCCTTTTCCACACCGGGAAGGCGTCCATGGCAACTTTGCTGGTTATTATTCTCCATGCAGAGTACTAGTAAGGATCAAAATGTTGGCCTCCTTGTGCACCTTTCACAAATTTGCCTTCCTCCTTTCCACTGGCTCTCAACAGCAACTCGGCTGATTTTTCTATTTCCCATGGGAAACTATGGAATCGAAACAAAGACAATGACTCAAACACACCACGGCAGTAGAAAGTCATGGAGTATATTTTTCATTATTTCTAGTTACACAGGTTTAAAAAAAGTGTCTATAAACCTACAAAACATCAATTACCCAAAAAAGTGGCAAAGTTTTCTCAAATATGTAATATCGGAGACAATATAAAGCCCAGTATTTGTTATCTGTGCAACAATTTTATGATACAGGTGAGTGAAAGATTCTGGAAACCCCTCCAAACCATAGACTAAAAATCATGATTTCGTAGTGGACTTTATTTTGTATGGCAAAAAATAAAATAAAATAAAAAACAAACCAAAAAAAAGTTTTCTTAGAGCTGGCATGCTAAAATGCAGAATGTTAACAGGAACTGTTGGGTTCAGCATGCCTCAGTGCCGGATAACCAGAAAGGAGTCAGTATATGATAACAATAAGGTATCATAAGCCAGCCTACATTTCACAATCCCAGAGAACATAGACAACAAAGAGCACCCTAAGAGAGACATACATGCATCTAAGCTACATTGGAAGTAGAAAAATATAAGATCTCTTGAGTAAATTGACTGCGTGGGGATCATGGGAGAGGGCAGAAGGGAGGGGGTAGGAAAGGAAGAGAATGGAGAAAAAATTATTGCTCAATAAAAACAAGAAAAACAGAAATAAAAATTTAAAAATAAGGTATCACTTTTTTCTTTTAAAGCCTTAGATATTAATGTAAATAAGAAAATAATTATATATATGGAGAGCGTCATTTTATTTCCATGTAGTGAGTAGTAGCCTAATAAATTAATTTTGATTTGGAAGAGGAAAATTTTTGCAGGGGTTTCACATTTAAATGCTTAGATATTTGCCTATTAGTAAATACAGTGGAGGACTAACAAGGAGAACTAAGACAGAGATATATTGGGCAGCCTAACAATTTCTGGAACTTTTACAATCATTGAAAGTCAAGCACCGTGACTTCCGTGCCAGGAGGGGGTACTGTGGGAGAAATCTGTACCATGGATCATGGCAGAATTGCATGTTGCCTTCAATTTCACCGTTGACATCAACAAGATCCCACCAAGGAGTATCAGCATCTATTGCCACTTAGATTAATTTATTTTCATTATTCCACTAAAGAATGTAAGATCCTCTGGAGTTGGAACTATGGCCATAGCAAATCCCACAGCACTGACTTGGTCTTGAGCCTCCAGCCGCCTCTGTAACAGGATGTAGGGGGAGCCCAGCCCACGTTCTCTAGCACTAGCTGAGGACCAGGAGAGAAGCAGTCTGACTGCTCTGTGAATTAGTACCAACATGTATTTAGATTAGATAAGACACTTATGGTACATTGAAAACAAAGTGATTAAAAACACATTTTCACAGATCTCGTTTGAGTATATAGGAAGGCTAGGGTTGGCAGTTGTGTGATCTTAACAAATATGGTTTTAATAATGATTAAGGTTTAATTTATGGACTTTCCTTATTGGATTGTTTAGAAATTAGGGCTCATTTGGGAATGATCCCGTTGCATGGAAATGAGTGTGTGGGGACTGGGATAAGGTTAATGGATTTGGGTGTTTAGAACACATTCATTCGCTCAGTTCATCAGCAAGGCAGCCCGAGGCCTGAAAAGTCAAACCGTCACCATCTGCAGCAACAGTGATCACCAAAATATTTAGGCAAAGAAAGACTAGTTCAAAGTCTTATTGAGTCTATAAAGAGGGTCTGGCAGACCCTGAGAAAAATTGCCTACATCAAAACTGAAGGCGGAAGAGGTTAACTGTTCTAATGTAAATTTCTAGTACAAGCAAAGCCAGAACTAAGGCCAGCGCTCCTGGCTCTGAACATAGCTGTCCTCATCTGGACCGCGGGGTCTCCGATTCTGTGACTACTCCTTCTGTAAAGAGGCTTGAGCCTTGAGCTTATGAAGTTCATATCTGAACAGAACCTCCCTTAACGCGGAAGACTTGACCTTTCTGGTCAAGGGATGCTACCGTTCAGAACCAAACCTCTACTTTGTCACCGATAGCCCAGAAAATTGGGTGAAGTTTCATCTGTGGTCATGTGAATTCGGAAAGCCCAAGGATGACAGCAATTCCCAGACACTGGTAGGCATGCAGACAGAGTGTCAACAACTACCAAAATAAAGCTAGCATCAAAGAGAGAGCGAACAAAGGACAGGGAACCCCGGGAGCCCGCGCCACGCTTGCTTATTGGTTTCCAGTTCCCCGTGGTTTCCAGTGTCAAAGCTCATCGCTCCTGTCCAGTCTCACACTGTGTGCCATAGTTCTAAGCTCACACCATAAATCCATAAAGCTATGTCTCAAGGGACGGATGAAGGGAAGGTATGAAGCTGTGAGGGTTCACCATGACTAAGTGTGGAGCTGGAGGTGACAGGAAGGATATTGGTAGAATGTCTGGAGGAGCTTGGTAAGTATATAATGTATTCTCCTGCACGGTGAGACCGGAAAAAAACAAAATCTGTTCTTGATTCTATATTAAAAGAAGAAAAGACGATGATGTATTACATCACAGTGGATAATATCTAGGAGAAGAGAATTATTTCTAAAATTTTATTCTTTGCTCCTGTGCCATCAGGAATAGTACAACTGACACCAAACGAATCAAAATTTCCAAAGTTTCGCAAACAGAGCGTTCATTTGTCACTCAAGCAAATCTTCTGTTTAAGCAGCTGCCTTAGACAGGCTTCCGACAAATAAAAATGCAATAGCTCAGGCACCAAGCTTCAATCATCAGTGGCTCACGCTGCCATAGCTTTTTAATTCCCTGACCGAATCCTCTGCATCTGGACAATAGATTGAGACAGAAAGGAAATCCAGATATTCGCAGCTATTCACGTTAAAGCCCTGCTTGCTTCTGACCCAGAGCAAGAACAGTTGAGGCTGGAAAAGACATTAAGCTGACAAAGCTCCTTAGCTGCACTCTCCCAGCAGTCACGACTAGATTCCAAGCTGAAGCATTCTGTCCACTGTTTCAGACGCTGTTAGAACAAGCGGCAGAGCCATGAAAGGAAGGAAGAAACAGAAAACAAGGTTAAGGCAAGTTCTCTTAAGACTGGGCTGTGGTCTGTAGCATGTGAAGCCTTCTGCCAACTGGTCTTTCAAAGTTTTACCAGCAGGAGGCAGGATCTAAAAGGTCCATGCCCCGGGATAAAGACGGGCATGGAGTAACGAAAGGCAGTTTCTCCCAGGATGTAAAACCTGGCCTTAAGAAAAAAAATAAACCAAGTATTATTGCTCAAAGAACAGAATTAGGTTCCTACACTGTGCACAAGGTTTTGTGACTTTCCTGAGCCAATTATGAGCCAAGTGAGTGTTACCTAATGATTTCTAAATTAGTTGGGCCACGGGATTGGAGGGATGACTCCACAGTTAAGAGCATGGCTTTCTCAAGAGGACCTGCATTTGGTTAGCACATTATGGCTCACAGACATTCCTAAGCATAACTCCTGCAGGGGATTCCAATGCTGTTTCTGACCTCTGTGGGTACCATACATACATGTGTGGCACATACATACAAGAAAAACATTCATACACATGAAACAGAATGAATTGAAGTAAATAATTAATAAAATTTATTTCAAGTTAGTTGGGTCATGATGAGTAACAACTAGAAATACTCAATATGGAGCAATTGCTATATGTGATCAAACTCTAGCTCATCCCCGCATGTGGATGGAAAGAGTTGAAACACACTCGAAGTTAACTTCATCTCTCCCAAGGCACGCAGCTCGGCCTTTCCCGCCTAGCAGATAACCAAGTGAACGTTCCATTGTCTGGCCTTGGCAGTCTCAAACCCTTGTAACCAATAGTCTAGCTCATCCTCATTGATTGCCTGGATGTGGGATGTGTATGTATGTGTAATTATCTGTAGTAATAAACCTCCCTCTTCCTTCATATCAAAATGTATGTGTGCCCCTTGAAAGATCATTTTTCACAGCAACTAGTATAGAAGAAATAGCTAAGAAAATTCAACTGTGGACCCAACATTACTCATACCTTTCCTAGAATCTGAAGATAATTTGTCCACAGCCTTGTTCCAAAAGAACAAAAATAATTTATAGAATAAGAAAAAAAAAAAACAAAACACCTTTATTTTTATCTCTAAAGACGGCATGTAAATAGGTCCTCAACTATCTCCTTGTCCCCATTCCCAGTGTCCCAAGGTTAGAATGGGTTAACAAAGATGAAGGAGTCACCATCTTACTGCTAATATCCTAAAATTTTATAACCGACGACCCAAGTATACTGTGTAATTAAACAAGCAAAAAAATTCCAGAATGCTTTGTTGGGGGGATGGGGGGGTTACCTGTTTCCTTATAAATTAAGGACCCCAAAACCAAACTGAGGTTGCTATGACAGCAGTAGTACTAGGAGAAATGGAAATTCCATCCTTACAAAAGCAAACCCCATATTCAATCAGATTCTATCAGGTCACTTTTGGGAGTAGCCACTAAAGTCCACAGAAGTGTTCTTAGGCACAGACCATGCCCCTAAAGTCCACAGAGTGCCCTGGAGGTTTAAACTAAAACAGACAAACAAGAGGAGACAAACAAACCCTGTGAACAGGGAACCACAGAATCCTATCAGTCAGGTCCTTGGGGCGCTTATCCGGCATCTCACTCTGCAGTTAATCCTTTCATCTCCATCCTGGGCCTGACTGGGGAGGTTTCCATCCTCTCAAGACACAGCTTCACCTACTATTGGGGAGGGCTGTTCCCTGTCAGTTTGCTTGGCAGGATTTTTTTCTCAGCACATGGCAGTTTTTTCTCTTCTAGATTCTGCAAGACTGAGATCTGGCTAGGTTTCTGTGTGGCCGTGCATTGAACAATGCTCTCCATGAATTTAAGAGCACTGTGATTATTGGGAAGGCTAAAATCTCTCTATGGAGTAGTACAATGGTAAAATGATACCTTCAAAGGGTCCTGCAGTCTCTCATTTTTTTGTTTGCTTGGAAAGAAATTGAGTCGTCTCACTTATTGAGGTGAGTAATGTTTCCTGCATCCTCTTTGGACACATAAACATACCAATGTCCTATATTGAGTAGAATTGATAGATTGAAATGGGAACAGCATCAAAACTAGATAATTAAATCAGATTTCCTGGAAAGAAATTTATATTTTATATAGTCGGTTATTTCCGGTCAGCCTAGGAGTCAGCTTCCTGGAAGTGATGCAAAGCCAAGAGGGGTGTGGCCAGCAGCTCCCAGGAAAATCAAGAGCTTAGAGGAAATGCTGCTGCCAAGGGCTGTGCACAAGGCAAAAGGACAAGCGGAGGCGGGAGGCAAGGAGAAAAAAGGAAAAGGGGAGCAAGTGTGACTACAAGGGCTTCTGGACCCCAAATTCTACTACATTCAGGTTTGTAAGATGGCCCTGAGTGTTTCTAAAATTGAATTCTGTCTTACTATTACTCGACTTGATGTGGCTTCCTAATGTCAGTGCATAGATGAGCAGCTACCTACAGCTTTGAGGACAGCCCCGGGTACAATTAATCCCTTAAACTCAGCTGTCCTCGGATCACTGACTTCACCATGCCCACTGCTGAGGTGTCAAGCATGACCCCTGAGGAAGTCTTACCCTAACGTCGAATGATTCATGGTGGCCTCATGAAGCAGCCTTTTCCTATCTTCCCTTCATTTTGCTGGCAGCAAGGCTTCGTTTCTCTTAAACTCAAATTTTAAATCTGAAAGGATAATGTTTTTAAATGCCACTCTTCTGGTATTTGCTCTATTTATCTTTAATATACTCACATTTAGATTTACTTACAGGGCTAATACTTCATTTTGTCTCATCAGAAAATGAGGACAATTAATTGTCATCATTTGCTTTTAATATATTCAATCAACAATGTGTTTAGTTCAGGCTTACTATCTCGTTAAATAGGTGAATCTAACCAGAGTCTTCTACTGGGATTTGTATTTACTTTCTAAGCCTATTTACAATGTTTTGTCATCTTAACACAAACTGTCACCAGGGAAAGGGCAGCCTAAACTAATGAATTTCCTACATTATAGGACTGGTCAGTGGGCATGTCTGTGGAGCATTTTCTTGATTGAGGATTGATGTGGAGACCCCAGCCCACTATGGGCCATACCATCCCTGGGCAGTTGATCCTTAAATGCATAAGAAAGCAACCAGAGAAAGCCTTAGGGAGCAAGCCAGTAAGCAGTGTTTCCTCCATAGCCTCTTCCTCAAGTCCTGCATCCCTGGTCTTTCCTTGACCTCCTGCCCTGATTTCTCTCAATGTTGGATTGCGACATAGAAGATAAATAAAATAAACCTTTTCTTTCCAAGATGCTTTTAGTCATGGATTTTTAGCACAGTAACAAAAACCAAGCTAGAACAATAGGTTACAATTGAGCAAGTGCATTGCCCATGGTCGTCCATAACAGCATTGGTAGGCGCAGGCAGGTCTCATCTCCTCTGAGTACACCATGCTGACTCTTTCTCCTAATTTTCATATGGCAATGACTCTTCTATTCTTTCCCATTCAACTACTTAAAGACATTTTGCTCTACTTCTAATTTAAAATAATTACTGCTAGGGGAAACTAATACCAAGGAATGATGTCTTTTAAGAAACAAAGATTTTTATCTCTAATTTTCATTCTTTTGAAATTGTTCCCTCTTTTTCTTTCACAGCTTAGGAGTCAATTATGTAATCACACCAAATTCACACCAAAATTCATCTCTTGGTCTGTGCTACCTAAAACACAAGGTACTTAATACCTGACGACATTTGTTCTGTGGTAAACTAGACATGTATCAAAGCCAATTTGGTTTTGTTGTGGCTATTGTTGCTGTCTTGTTTTACTTTGCTTTGCTTTATATATTTATTTTGGTCCTGCACTCTTGAATGCTTTGGTACAAATTCAATTTACAATTCAAGTAGCAATTTCAGACTTTGCTAAATACTTTTAACATAGCCTCTATGACCTATGTTATGATACTCCCCAGATTTCCTGGCATAAATCATTTTATTGGCCAACATGAGGAAATACTGGTGTAAATTGCTTCTGCAAGATGTTCAGAGCTCAGATGAGCATCCCTTTTCAGGTAGCTCTGCTCAAGCTGACTCACCCTCCTCCTTGTACCAGGAAATCAACTTGGGTGTGACCTTCTCATGGTGAACAAGCCACATAGGCAATTCTCAGTATCCACTCAAGTTTTGACACTGGCAAACCGTAATTTATTCCTTTACTCGCTGACTAAACAAATCCCCTGAGCAAATATGTATGACAAAAACTGGGGAAATGGGTGTGGAATTCAGGGTAATAACTTGAAAGATCAAACAATTCGAGGAATCCATCAAGGTCAGGAATAAGCATGGATAAACCAGAAGTGAACAACAATAAACAGAAGCCCAAGAAAACACAAATGGCTACTGAAACAATGAAGACAATGGAGGATATGCAAACTCGATTCAATAAAGGGATAGAAATACTGGGAAAACTGAAACTGAAGTGAATGTGGCCATGGGAAATTCCATCAGTCTAAAAGGAAACAACCATTCAGTGGAAAGTATCACACACAAAATACAAGATGCAGAGGATGGAATATCAGGACTGAAAATAAAGTAGAGGAATTGGATCATTCCACCAAAGGGAAAAAACGTGCAGGAACTTTGAAACACCATGAAAATATAAAGTCTACAAATCACAAGACTGTAAGAGGAAGAATCTCCAGGTCAAAGGAACTGAACATAGTTTCAATAAGATCACAGAAGTTTCCCAAATATAGGAAAAGAGGTGCTCATTCAGATTCTAAGAGGCGCACAGAACACCAAAGAGACAAGAACAGAAAGAAAAGCATGATGCTATGGCTAATATCTTGGTTCTCATGCCTTTACATGTGATGTGGGCCTTCTTTCTTGAATCAGAACAACAGGCTTTTCAGTCATAACTACGAAGGCCAGAAGATCTTAGAGCAACAGGGTAAAAGTTCTGAAAGATCACAGGTGTCAAGCAAAACCAAATTACTTGGAGAAAGTATCCAGCATAATTGAATGGAAAAAAAAATCCACGATAAAAATCAGCTACAAAACCAGACTTATAAGCTTCATTTTGATATCGTGATGATGAGTTGTGAGATCACAAGGAGAGATTTGACATCAGTATAATCCATTATGATATTAAAGGGCTCAGTTTCAAGATCACAATGCTTCTTTTTGCCATCCCAGTTTTGTGTTGTGATATTCAGAGATTAGCAATTGTGCTATCACAGTGTTGAATTGTGATGTGACAGTGGATTAATTTGCCATAACAGTGCTCCATTTTGTCATCATAATGGTGAGTTCAAGACCTCAGATTGCTCAACTACACCATGACAATGCTTTATTTTTGTATCCCAGTGCCGAATCACGGCATCACAGTGGTTAATTATGAGGATAGATATTTACCTGATGAGTTCAGTTCGTACTGCCCATGTGCACATGGTATAGGGATGCTCTTAGGCACGGCAACATCTCGGAGAGCTCATCTCCAAAGAAACTGAGTTTCCGTCCTTCCGAAGTCATTTATTCTATGTGTATCTTCTGTGAGAGGCAGAGTCTTCTGCACACACTCCCATGAGAGGTGCATCGCTGCAGTTTTGCATAAGGCATGTGCAGCCACTCATGCTGTTGAGAGCTCATGGGTGTAGCAGCTCTGCCACATCCAAAGACAATATTTCAAAACAGTCCTCTGCATCCTCTTCCTGCTAGAGTCTTCTTGCCTATTCTCTAGATGGTCCTTGAGCCTTGTGTTATAGACATTCCATTTTATCACAGGGTCTTCTTTAAAATGGTTTTATTAGTCTAATTTAAATATATTAATTTTATTTTGTTTTTTACCTAAAAAATGTAATCTCAGAATATGTAATTCAGTTATTACATATATAAGTTTGATTTCCCTCTTTATATATTCTCTATTTCTCACCTCACCATTCTCATATTTTCTTCATTTAGTTGAATATATCTATAATAATCCAGCTATGCTGCCAGGCCTTTTGTCATATGTAAATCTATTTTTAATACTTGATATTATTTTGATTTTGTATTATATTTTTTGGCACAACTATTAATTGCTAATTGGATGTCAGACATTAAAAATTTTTTGTTTATTATTTTCAGTGTTGAGTTTTTCCTTACTTCCTTTAAATGGCATAGATCTTTTCTGGTAATAAACATGTGAGTCTTAAATTTGATCCTTTCAAAGCTTTACTTAAATTTGTTAGAGTACATCTATATTAACTTGGACTCTGGGATTGTTTGGTCCCATAATTACAGCCAAATCTTAGCCAAAATCTACTGAATATCTACGCCACCTATGTCTCAGTCCCCTTCAGTGGCATGCAAATGTCAGCCAATGATATTGCGCTAAGCCTATAAAGCGCTGAACTCACAGCTAACTTGAGCTTTTTTTCTTTGAACTTGTGGGTTTTAATACCCACAATGTTCAACCTAATGTTCAGAAAACACTCCATAGGGCACCTATGCATACTTGTATGTATCCTGTTTCAAAACCTACCCCTGCAGCTTCCAGGCACAGTTAGATTGAGAGCTGCCTTCCTTTTTAGGTCTCAGATTTGCCCCCAAGGATGAAGAAAAAGTTATTGCAGAACTAGTATTTCTGTTGTTGTTATTAACCCTCCCTAAAGGGCCATAATTTTGTACTGTGCATTCCAATATTGAAAATACTCACTTTGGTTTCTTTCTGTTTTCTAGTAGCCTATAGTGTGAAGACACCTACTGTCTTTGTCATACTATTGTGGCCAAAGCAAAAATGTCATCATTTGTTACCCGAGCAGTGGGCAAACAGTTGAACACAAGAAATTGTTGGCTGGCACCACAGTTACTTCCTAACACCCAGCAAGGGAAATAGCAGCCTCTTTGTAATTCCTCCTAAACAAAATTCAATGAAGCATTACATAGCAGGCCAAGCCTATCATTATCATATAACAGGCTTTGCAGTAAAAACCCCATGGTAGAATGAAGCCATTTCAAAAAAAAAAATCTAAGAGCCTTTTTCTAATTCAAAATTCTTTGATAATAATTTGGAAAAGTAGTTCTTAACACAGATGATTCTGGAAGAATAAATAATTTACTGCCCAAATTGCCTTTTCAAAGGCTAACAGAGCTGCCTGGGCTGAATAAATAATAAAAACTTTCAATATCAAAATCTGTTTAAGTTTTATGAGAAGAGTATGAGTAGTAATAAGGTGAGATGTGTAATATTTCAGGAGAGAACCTCTACTATTATGAAATTCGTTAAAAAATAAGCAAATATGAAACAATAGAGAAATTTCAAGTGAGGATGAGGAGGAAAAGTACACCGTGTGGAAAGGCAGCTTGGGATCACACTTTTGAGATTTGCTTCACTATACCAGAAAACAGAATAGAATTCAGTCTTGAAGCAACAAAGAGTAGATACTGGAACAAAGCCTGCAGTGTGAGTTGTTAGTTAAGAAAATAGAGTGCACCCATGAGCGACTCAGAAAGACGAACAATGGCTAGTGTTCAATGCAAACCTAAAGTTGAAAATTAATACAGCAAAGAACATACATGGGAAGAATCCTACTCGTCTAAAAGAAAATGATGAAAAGTGAAGAAACTGTAGGAAAGGCAATGGACACAGAAGGAACACGAGCTTATGTATCTAAGGAGGATATGATGAACAAAGAAAACAGACATGGGCCATAGGAAAGAAACAGAAAAGGATGAATCCACAACTGACCAGGACATCACTGTTCCAGAAAAAGTAGATGTCAACAAATACCAACTTTATTTTGATAATGGTACTCAGGAAATGTCAAGAAACTTTAACAGGCTGACAGAGGAAGGGCTATTATCTTCTAATGAGATAAGAAAAATACTGCTTTGCTGAGCCTTCTCAATAAGCCTGATTACAGAAAAGCACCATTCATGAAGTCTGGGAGACAGGATTCATGGAAAAATTATGCGTTCATTTATTAATCATGTACAGATGAATTAAATTGACACAGTGGATATTTAGGGACTATATGAATAATATTATACCTGCGTGTACATACACACGTGTGCACACACATACTCACATGTGCACACACACACACACACACATTCAACCAACCTAGGAAAATATGAATACACATGAGTACTGTATTGGATGAGGAAATTAATGAGAAACTGAGTATAAACACAAGGAGAGATTTAATTTGTAAAGACTGGTAGCACTTTGATCTATTAAACTACTGTTGAAGTTTGAAGGGTGTTGTGAGGAAAGATGTTAAGCAAGGGTATAAAGTTGAAGAACTGATTACCATCAGAGCTTTGGGTGTGAATACACTGGAAGAAGTGAAGTAGAAATTTCATCATCTTTAAGAGTGACAGAGAAGCGGGTGGTAGTGGTGCACGCCTTTAATCCCAGCACTCGGGAGGCAGAGGCAGGTGGATCTCTGTGAGATTGAGACCAGCCTGGTCTACAATAGCTAGTTCCAGGACAGGCTCCAAAACCACAGAGAAACCCTGTCTCGAAAAAAAAAATAGTGACAGAGAAACTTGGTATCTCTTCTTTAATCACAGAGGTCAATAAATTTGAAGACATGTAAAAAATCCATTGAGCTAATTATTTGAAAATGTACAAGTGATGGCTATTGAACTAAAGATATACAGTGTCACTATTAAAATATTAATACTAAAGTATAGAGACTAGGCATACAGTCTTAGACAGAGAACACAGTATAGAGAATAGGCATATGCGTTCCCAGCACTCCAGCCGCCTGCTCGGCTAGATTATGCCCGAAATAACAACACACAAACTGTATTCATTTAATTACTGCTTGGGCCAATCTCTTCTAGGCTAATTCTCACATATTAATTTAGCCCATTTCTAATCATCTGTGTATGGCACCCCAAGGTGCGCTTACCAGGAAGATTCTAGCCTATGTCCATCCTGGGTCGGGGCTTCATAGCGTGCGTCTGCCCAGGAGCCAGGAGCATGGCGTCTCTCTCAGGCGTCTGCTCCCGAGAGGAGAGCTGTCGAGACTCAGCTCACTTCCCCTTCCTCCCAGCGTCCTGTTCTGCCTACTCCTCCCACCTATCTTTTAACCAATAAAATGGGCCAAGGCAGTTCCTTTATTAGCCAATGACCTTCCTCCATCATTTCCCCTTTTTCGGTTTAAACAAAAAAAAAAGCTTTAACTTTAACATAGCAAAATTACATATAACAAAACAGTTATCAAGTAAAAGTTACAATAATCTTTATCATAACTAAGGAAAACTATAACTATAACTAACTATTCTTAACTTCATCAAAGACTCCAGAAAGATATAATATTACCTAAGTAAACAAGAACCAAGAAACTTCAAACTCTAGAAATGACAAAGACATCTCGCTGCCTGGACAGTCACCCAAAGTTCTTTTGTACCGTTGGGGCATCCATCTTCAGCCTTCAGGCCCATGGTATCCAGCAGACATTTCCATAAAGCAGGAAAATTCAAAGTCAGTTCACTCACTATCTGTTGTGTCCTGCAGAATGTCTCGCAGACTCTTTCATGAATCAGGAACCCCGAAAGATCATCTCACCTTAGGCAAGTTCAGTAGTCCTCTCTCTGTGGGTTCTCTGTGTCCAGTTTATGCAATGGTCCAGGCAAGAGCAGTTTCTTGCCCAAATGGCTATCAAACACCATAAGGTGCCTCTTCGATGCCCATCTTCCTCTTGAAGTAGATTGGTGCTGCCAGGAGCAGAGTGTCTCATTATCATGAAAAGTCCTCAGTTATTAAAACATTAAATGTCCTATTCTGTAATCTTTGAAAGACATGAAGAATGTCTATCTAAAATATATCTCTATATATCTAAAAAATCTAACTAACATGACTACAAGCTTTACTATTATCAATGATTATCCATTAACAACCTATATTTCTTAATTATACAGTACATATTTAAATGAACTACACAATCACAATGCCACAATGCCTTAATCAAAATCAGAAACACTTATACATATAACAAAATTGACCTTAAATCTCTATCAATAAAGCAAAATCTATACTAATGCAAATTATTCATACCTATATCATATCCCCCTTTAAATGTAAAAGAAAGTTTATAAACCATATTGGGAACATGGGCGCAGTTTTTTCTCTCCAAACTGCTTCCTGCTGAATGGGGGCGTCGTTAATTAGGCCTTTCATGGTATAACCTGTGTGCTAGTTTCATCTCAGTTGGCAGTTGAGCGAAGCAATTTTCTGAAGATGTTCACAACAACCCTTCAGGAGGGTGTGGTCCATCATACCAAATCGGAATAGAAGAAATGAACAGCGTCTCATCCTCTGTGAAAACAAAATAAGAAACTCCTTTCCAAAGCATCATGTCCTTAGATCCAAATTTCAAAGTCAAGGCATCAAAATATCTATGTTGGATTAGTTCAGCAGCATTTATAAATAAATATCTTTTAGCAGCTGTTGGTCCTTCCTCAGCATTCAAACGATTCAAAGAGAGCATAATAGCATACAGTATCAAGATTCTCTGTGTATTTTCCATCTTTGTGCAGCTTTGTTTTAACCTCTATTTTGTTTATTTTTACTTTTAACTTTTTGCTTTTTGAGACAGGTTCTCTGTATCTTTGACCTGAAGTAACTCTGTAGACCAGGCTGACTTTGAACTCTCAGAGATCCGCCTGTCTCTGCCTCCCAGGCATTGGGATTAAAGGTACATGTAAGCTACAACACCATGAACTCACAGAGATCTGTTTGCCTCTGCCTTCTAGGCACTGGGATTAAAGGCATGTGCTACCACACACAACACCTCTCTTCCTTTTTTTGGTTTTTTACTTTAAGAACTTCAACTTTTAGTCTGCATATATTTTTAACACACTTTAAACCATTCAGAAATTTTCTCTCTCTTTGAATCTCTCTTTACTGTATATCTCTCTTTTTCTGACCACATGAATCTTTAATTTACCAAACAATCTCAGTAGGACTAAAGGTGTGGCTTTGCCAGCTAGATCCAGTCCATTCCTTAGCTTTCCAGCCTCATGGTAGATATACAGGCTATAGCCATGTTTACTGCAACAACTGTATGGCATTTCAAGGTCCCTGCCAGCAAGTGAGCTACAACAGACAACACTCAAGTCCTCTCTCGGTAGCCGGCCCTCCTGCCTCAAACAGTCAGAGTTTGCCCTGGCAGGATGGCCCAGAAAGCCGGCATTTTTAAACGGCGCAGCTTTTTTCCTGCTACGGCTGAAAACCGAAAAGCATGCATTCAGCTTTTCGTCAACACCATTTAAGTGTTTCGTGGCAGGCCCTCTTAATGAGCTGCAGGG
Source organism: Microtus oregoni (assembly GCF_018167655.1). Lineage (NCBI taxonomy): Eukaryota > Metazoa > Chordata > Mammalia > Rodentia > Cricetidae > Microtus > Microtus oregoni. The sequence goes on from NW_024543060.1 coordinate 46,927,789, forward strand.
TTTTGCAGCTAAAGCTGAGTCAGGAAGCCTCTCTTAGATGAGGCGCTTGCTTGCCTCTAACAAGCAGAGTAGATCCGAGAAATTGTCACTATCAAGAAAACATGCTTTACTCTTTCCCAAGCTTTTTCAGGCTTTCTGTGGATTCAGTTGTCCACGTGGGCTCCATTCTGTAGTAATATGAGTGGCGGGGCTGCATCCCCAGCACCCCGGCTGCCTGCTCGGCTAGCTTATGCCCCGAAATAATTACACGGACACTGTATTCTTTTAAACACTGCTTGGCCCTTTAGCTCTAGCACTTACAGGCTAATTCTCACATCCCGATCAACCCATCTCTAATAATCTGTGAGAACCGGTCTTACCGGGAAGATTCTAGCCTATGTCCATCCTGGGTCGGAGCTTCAAGTGCGTCTGCCCAGGAGCCAGGAGCATGGCGTCTCTCTCAGGCGTCTGCTCCCGAGAGGAGAGCTGTCGAGACTCAGCTCACTTCCTCTTCCTCCCAGCGTCCTGTTCTGCCTACTCCTCCCACCTATCTTTTAACCAATAAAATGGGCCAAGGCAGTTCCTTTATTAGCCAATGACCTTCCTCCATCAGGCATACAATATAGAGACTGAGAAAATAGTATGAAAACTAGTCATGCAGTATAGACTGAATATATGGTATAAAAACTAGACACACAGTATAGGGACTAGGAACACAATTTAAAAACTAAACACAGTACAAATATAATTTAGTAAATTTTAAAAGTACTTGCATCAAGCAGAAAGTTGAGAGAAAAATAAATGTCTTGGAAAGATGTAGAATTTTCTACCATATTAATAATGCCTTTGAACAATAAATATAAAATGACTTGAACTCTGTGATAATAATTACAGTAATTTGAGATTCTTATATATGCCACTCAGTGGAGCTAAATATAACAAATTAGACCCAGTTCACATATTATTTTTCACAATTTTCAGGAAACTGAGCAAATATTGCCAGTCGTGTGTCTGCACTGAGGAGAAAGACAGAGAAACTGTAGCAGTGAGATCTGCAGAGGCCTCGGGACCCAGTAAGGTGCCTCCAAAAATTCACGAGCAAACTCGGATTGGATGGAACAGGCATTGTTGGACTAACTAGAACAAAGAAAATAAAACAGATGCTGAAAACACTCTCCAGAAATCACGAAAGGGAACCAAGGCTTGGGAGAACTTCAGCATGTCCCATCACTGGCAAAAAACAAGGAAAGGTTTATGTCACAAATCTGGCACGGGAGGCAGAGAAACTAACTCAAGATTTTGGAATGCAAAGTGAAAAACGGTGAGAAGACCAGAGGATGTCAACTGAGCGCTTGGCCTCCTCAGATCTGCATGCCTATAAAATAACTCTGGACTCCGTGATGAGAAAGAGTTGTGTGAGTGGTTCTCACCCCAAGTACTACTGGCACTGGGGACAAACAAAGCTTTGCTATGGCATGTCTGGGACTTACCAGATGCTCAGCAGTATCTTCAGGTTGTACCCAGCAGGGGTCTGTTGTACCCCGAACAATTACAAAACTGAAAGGTCAAGCAAATACTTCTTGGGTAGCAAAGTCAGTCTAGTTGTAACAATCCAAAGGACTAGAAGGAATCAAAAAGGTGTGGGGATGCCTCCTAAGAGGATTCTGAAAGATAATGTTTGTTTAGGATGTAATGCATGCTTACATTAGGAGGCAGGAGTGTGAACAGAAGCGGAACAAGCTTACTTTTGGAAACCAGAGGGAAGGACGAATTAATCATAGGCCCTGGCTGTGTTATAGTTAATACTTCTGAAATGAAAGATAAAGGAAAGTAAATAGGCTAATGGAGGAAACTCTGGACTTTGCAGTGAAAAGCTTGAGTAATATTTATATAATATTTAATATTCATAAAGTATTTATGAAACACTCAAGGAACGAGAGACAAAAATGATGGTTTTCTCCAAGAGTTTGGTATGTTGAATTTCTTTCTTTTCCTATTCCCTGTACTGTTTTCTTCAGCAAAGTGCTAACTATCTGAGTATGTGTGTGTAAACTATAATCACAAATTCATTACTGATATTTTAATTGTTTGAAAATGCTAGTATATGATTCTTCTTGCAGCCATAAAAATATTGTTTTCAAGATATAGCCTCTTTAAGCATGACTTGTATATTTGATTTAGTTTGCTAGATAGTAAAGTATATTTTGCTTTTCTAGAGTAATTTGGCAGACATTGTATAGCAAGTGCACTCACTGTTACCATTTTCTAAAAGGCTTATGTTATCACGCCACACTGGTATTAATGGCTACATAATAAAGAAACATCACTAAAACTGGCCAGCATAGGCACTCACAACGGATGTGTTGGTTCTAACCCTTTTTTATTATTAATTCATCCATATTAGATGAAAATTTTCAATCTTCAGTTCATTGGACAAAAAAAATACAATCCATGTATTTCTGTGATTGACTATAGAAAAACAAATTCTTTCATTTTTTTTTACAAGAAAGGAGAAAAATGAAAAACAAGGGTTAGCCTTTCCAGGGTCCTGCCGCATGCAGCACTACAGCACCACCGTTCTCCTGTTCTGCATAAGCTAAGTAGACTCAAGGGTTGAGAAGGAAATAAATTCCCGGGTCAGCAATTCAAACCCCTTTGGATTTTCTGCCTGTAGAGGATGAGAATCTCCAGTCAGAAAGGTCCATATTTTTCCTTGACTTCCTTTATTTCAGCCCAGCTTAGGTGGGCAGTAAATAATTCTGACAAGGACTGAGTTGGCAAACGCTTTGTAGATGTTCCCATTATTTTTCCCTTTAAGGGGTAGATGAACTCTTTCGGGTTATGAGGGTCTACATCAGTGACAACAAAATTAATGAAAAGTCAGCCAGCCGTGGAAAGGTCCAGAAAGGTCAACAAGCCAATAGTCCCCACCTGCCATTCTGCGCTCCTTCCCCAGACATCCCTGCTTTAATTGGGAACTAATTCAGCCTGGCACCCGGGGAACTGGTCGCTCACTAACGGTCTTCCCTACTTCTATACCCTGCACGTCCTGCCACATTTGGGCAACTGGTCATTGCACTAATGGTCTCCCTCCTCCTTTACCCTGCACTTCCTCCGACATTTGTCTTCCTTTAGCAGCTGATTGTGCACATTTTGCTCAAACTGCAAATCCCAGAACTATTGCTAGATAACTTTTCAGACATCCTCCCTGCTCTGGCCAGCTCTAATGGGCACATGTGCAGTGAAGACATGTGTCTTCTAAGGTGTATGTCTTTTCGTCAAGCCTGAGTTCATCTATGGTTTCGACATGTGCACAGAAGTCCCATTAAGTGTACTGATAACTAAAGGGAGGGTCTGGGGAGAGAGCTGACTCTGTCAAATTTAATATCATTGAACTAAATATTTAAGCATAAGCAAAATCTCTGTGACCCAAATTAACTTTTAATTTTTAAATGGAATATGGGCGGGAGGGGGGGAGAAAAGAGAAGAACAAACAAGAAAATAAAAAAGAACAGAAAAGAGAGGAAGGAGGAGTGAGGTGCATATAGGAAAGAGGACATAGAAAATTAAATCAAATACTTATACTTGGTGCTGAGATACAGACTTTTTTTTTTTTTTTTTTTTTTTTTTTTTTTTTAGTTTTTTAAGACAGGGTTTCTCTGTAGCTTTGAAGCCTGTTCTCGACCTCATTCTGTAGACCAGACTGGCCTCGAACTCACAGAGATCTGCCTGTCTCTTCCTCCCAAATGTTGGGATTAAAAGCTTGCACCACCACCACCCAGCAAAATTTTAAACATAAGAAATTATGTTACCTATAGAGAGAAAAACCTTAACATCCATGCTTAGTTCCTCTGCAATAGTCGCTAAGCATACATAGTGTTAGAAATAAAATGTTGCTTTTTTATTTTCCCAGAACTAGGCACAGTGACTTTTGCGGCTAATATCTATAGAGCTTACTATATGGAAAATGATATGGTCAGGCAGGAGTATGTGGCACTGCATCCCCCTTCGTGGAATTTACATTCCTTCAGTGGAGACAGATATGCGCAGGTTATTTACATATTTGCAAAATGCCCAGAGAAATCTTTCTGTTTAGTCAAATCGCTCTTTGATGCTTACAGAGAATCTAGAGTTAAATGGAAGACCCTAATAGTTGCTCACTTTGGTAAATCCAGCATACTTCAGTGTAGCACCGGTATAGAATTGATGCTAATCCAACGATTATTTAGTGAACAAATGTGTAACACCTGCGTCTGTGTTACTCTCTTTGTACACTTCGCACACCACTGTACCATTTGCCAGCCGGGCAAGGGCCTGGAGATTGAAAGAACACACAAGAGACCTGGGTCATTCGAAAAGAGATCAGCCAGATGCCAGGTTTTTTTATTATTATTTTTTTATTATTTATTGATTAAAGATTTCTGCCTCTTCCCCGCCACTGCTTCCCATTTCCCTCCCCCTCCCCCGATCAAGTCCCCCTCCCTCATCAGTCCAAAGAGCAATCAGGGTTCCCTGACCTGTGGGAAGTCCAAGGACCACCCACCTCCATCCAGGTCTAGTAAGGTGAGCATTCAAACTGCCTAGGCTCCCACAAAGCCAGTACGTGAAGTAGGATCAGAAACCCATTGCCATTGTTCTTGAGTTCTCAGTAGTCCTCATTGTCTGCTATGTTCAGTGAGTCTGGTTTTATCCCATGCTTTTTCAGACCCAGGCCAGCTGGCCTTGGTGAGTTCCCAATAGAAGATCCCCATTGTCTCAGTGTGTGGGTGTACCCCTCGTGGTCCTGAGTTCCTTGCTCGTGCTCTCTCTCCTTCTGCTCCTGATTTGGACCTTGAGATTTCAGTCTGGTGCTCCAATGTGGGTCTCTGTCTCTGTCTCCTTTCATCGCCTGATGAAGGTTAATATTCAGGAGGATGCCTATATGTTTGTTTTTGGATTCACCTTCCTATTTAGCTTCTCTAGGATCGCGAATAATAGGCTCAATGTCTGATGGAGGAAGGTCATTGGCTAATAAAGGAACTGCCTTGGCCCATTTTATTGGTTAGAGGATAGGTGGGAGGAGTAAACAGAACAGAACGCTGGGAGGAAGAGGAAGTGAGATCAGACTCTACAGCTCTCCTCTCGGGAGCAGACGCCTGAGAGAGATACCATGCTCCTGGCTCCTGGGCAGACGCACACTATGAAGCTTCGACCCAGGATGGACATAGGCTAGAATCGTCCCTGTAGTAATAGGGGGCGTCGGGGCTGCGTTCCCAGCACCCCGGCCGCCTGCCCGTCTAGCTTATGCCCCGAAATAACAACACACAAACTGTATTCATTTAAACACTGCTTGGCCCATTCTCTTCTAGGCTAATTCTCACATATTAATTTAGCCCATTTCTAATCATCTGTGTGTAGCACCCCAAGGTGCGCTTACCAGGAAGATTCTAGCCTATGTCCATCCTGGGTCGGAGCTTCATCCCGGGAGCGGGGCATGGCGTCTCTCTCAGGCGTCTGCTCCCGAGAGGAGAGCTGTCGAGACTCTGACCTCACTTCCTCTTCTTCCCAGCGTTCTGTCCTGTTTTCTCCTCCCACCTATCTTCTAACCAATAAAATGGGCCAAGGCAGTTCCTTTATTAGCCAATGACCTTCCTCCATCACTTCCCGGTAAGCGCACCTAGGGGCGCAACACAGATGATTAGAAATGGGCTAAATTAATATGTGAGAATTAGCTTAGAAGAGGCTAGATAGAAATGGGCCAAGCAGTAATTAAATGAATACAGTTTGTATGTTGTTATTTCGGGCATAAGCTAGCAGGCGGCTGGGGTGTTGGGGACGCAGCCCCGCTGCCGCCCCATATTACTACAAATGTCCTTTATTTATATGCTTCTTGAATTTTGCATACAAATGGATGGAAATAGAAAACACTATCCTGAGTGAGGTAAGCCAGACCCAAAAAGAGGAACGTGGGATGCACTCACTCATATTTGGTTTCTAGCCAGATGCTGTTTTTTTACCAAGCTGCTGCACAATAGAATACCCTTCAGGCAGGTGGGAAATTACCACACCCAAGATGGAGTTTACAGTGGTCCTGAAGCTAACCACCAGGGGGGCAGAGGGAGCACAGGAAGAAACATGATGTTAAGCTGGCTGGCCAGAAACTGTCCTCAAGATAAACCTGGGGAGCAGGAGTAGACCCATGGGCAGTAAACAAATGACTACATGAATTTCTAAACGATTCTAACTTTTTCTTTGAACTATCATTTCTAAATGATCACAAAATATCTTCTTATATTGGTCTAAGACTCGAATACCTACCATTAGTACCTCCTGCTTCTAAAGACAATGCCAGAAAATAATTCATCTTCACTAAGTTATTAGTTCAAATAATGAATAATCATAATTATCCAATAAGATAACAATTTTCTTGAAAAATAAGCATCTCAGTATTCAGAAAGAAGCCAGGCAAGCTTAAGGAAGTGTTTGAAGGGGGAAGCAGCAAAGATGGGCAAATCACGCATAAGTGCAAACATCACGCGTAAGTGCAAACATCACTTCTTTTAGGGTGGACCATCTTTGTAAAATTAGATTGTTAAGTTATTATTAATAATAATTACACAAATGGTTCTTTTTAATAATGTCTCTTTAAGTGAAATTTAAGAAAAGATGGAAAGTACGTGCCTAGAGCCATTCGGCATACCCACTGGCAGCTGTGTTTCCATTCCCTTATGTGTCAAGCCACATAATATTATTAATGCAAAATCTAAGAAATCAATGTAACATTTACATATGTCTAAAAATGTCTGAAATTGCAGCTATAGTCAATTTTTTTAATTAGTTTATAAAATCGTGATGGTCTCCAGACTTATATCAATGTTAATTATTATTGGGACAATGTCTTTGAACTTCAATTTTGCACTCACAATAGGATTTTCATGAGCCCAGCGCAAGTGAAAAGTTAGATATACATTACTATTTCCATTTAAAATTGCAACTTTCTAACTGGTAAGAAGAAATATCATGCAACACCTGGATTCCTCTTCAAATTTCTGTCTCGAAATCGTGATTTGCCAACACTGGAGGAGATTAGTTTATTTCCAGAATGCTTCTGCAAAACCATTTATAAAATCTGAAAGTTTGTGGTTTCTTATTCTCCACTTAGGTAATTACTGAAAATACCCACAGAGCAAAGGTTCCTCTGACTGGTGTTATTACAGAAAATGTATCGGAAACAACAGCTAGAGGGATAAAGGAGTAATTTGGTGTGAGAATATAAATGTGTATGAACTGGTCATATTCAAAACTCTCTGTGAAAAAGTGAGGTTGCTTTTTAATTGGAGCTTTAAGAAATGATATAAACTGTAACTAAGGCAACATAATGGATCATAGATTCAGTTGACCTCAAGTTTATAAATTAAACCAAGCAATTAAAAAATACACATATCTTTATTTGATAATGTATTACAAAGTTTATTGACTCTTTTGTTTTTTAACTTTAAACTCATTTGAATTTCTTCCATATGAAGCATAATTCTACAACTGAAGTAGTTTATTTAAAGTGGTTGTCCATGTATTAAAATAATTCTTCTTTCCCCAACCAGTTGACAGATCATTAAGAAAAAGAGTTGAGAGAGTTAAGATGTAAGATCTGCAATGTTCATCAAATGATACCAGTATAACCCTCGGTGAACTACACATACTACATAGACAGCAGGAGTCTGAGCGACTCTAACTCAAGCCTGAGCTAAGTGACCAAAGAACACCACACACGGAGCATTTCCAGATTAAACTAACACAAAGAAAAGATGTCTGAATGGACCCCTGCCCGTACCATTGTGATGGAAAGAAGTGTGAGTATAGATGCCAAGTTCTGCAAATTTCAACCCTAAGTCTCTCCACCTTAATCTTTAGGGTCCAAGATAAGGAGTGTTTAGGAGAAATATCCTTTCCACAAATGGTCAGAGAACATTCATCTCACCTGAAAATAACATAGGAAGCTTGTGTTCCAAAGGAAAACGTAAAGTTCAGTCTTACTGGAAAAGAGCAGCAGATGCTAAGAAGGAATTCCCAACTTTCCAAGAAGCTCAGTAAGAGCTTTGCAACCAAATCACCTCTATGAATGACATATTTTAGTTGAAATATTATAGGTAAGCTTATTAATTTAATCATGAGTAGAAATTCATATGCCACTCTTTGATATGATAAACATATTTGTCAAGTAATTTCCCAACATTGGAAAACCTAGGAAAGTGTAAATTCACATGCTTACTATTTTAACTTTTGGTGTCTTGTTTGTAAATTTGTTTATACAATGTGCTTTGGTCACATTATTTCCTCTTCCCTAATTCCTCTCAGATCTTCTATAACTCCTTATCCACCCACCTTCATATCCTTTCTGCTTACTCTCTCTAAAAAAGAAAAAAAAAAACAAGCAAAGCATGGATTCCATTTTATTTTGGCCAGATATTCATAGATCTGAGCCCAGTCATGGATTGTGGTTGATATTCTCAGTGTATCCATATACTCAGTAATTCCATTGGAAAAACTAGTTTTCCCTTTCACAGCAGGTATCAATTGCCAACAGCTTCTCGTTAAGGGACGAAAACAGGGGTCTGCAGCCCATTCTCCATGCTGGGATCTTCTCTGCTTTACACTTGTGTGATGTGGGAGTGTCATATATCAATCTGTTGATTTCATTGGTTAAGTAATAAACAAACTGCTTGGGCTCATAGCTTAGAACATAGGTGGGTGGAGTAAACAGAACAGAATGCTGGGAGGAAGAGGAAGTGAGGTAAGATGCCTCAGACAGAGACGGACAGCTCTGCTCTCTGGAGCAGAGACGCTATGCTCCCGGCATGGACGTAGGCTAGAATCTTCCCGGTAAGCGCACCTAGCTGTGCTACATAGAATATTAGAAATGGGCTAGTCCAGGTGCGAGAGTTAGCCTAGAAGAGGCTAGATAGAAATGGGCCAAGCAGTGATTAAAAGAATACAGTTTCCGTGTAATTATTTCGGGACATAAGCTAGAGCCAGCCATATGGGCGGCCGGGTGCCGGGGACGCAGCCCCGCCACTCTAATTACAACACTTGTGGAGATTTGTGTGTACTCTTACAGTCTGTGGATGTCCATGAGTACCTTTCCTGTTATGTCTAAAAGACGTTGTTGCCTTGGAGTCGGGGGAATACTGATATTAAACGGCAAAATTCTTAATACGGAAATATGCTAACCTGTGGATAATATGAGCAAATGTGATATCTCACTTGCCGGAATTTGCAGATCAACATCACGACCATATCAATGCCCAAGTACCCAGTTGTCATTATCATAGCAAATAACATCACAGCTGTAGAAAGTGAGATGAGAAATCACATGAACACTGACAGAAATCCAGTAACATTGATGTAACAGTTCAATAGAGACCCTCATGGCAAGTCTTAGTAACATTGATGTAACAGTTCAATAGAGACCCTCATGGCAAGTCTTAGTAACATTGATGTAACAGTTCAATAGAGACCCTCATGACAAGTCTTAGAAAGGCTGCACTGAAGCCCCATCTAATAATAATCAGAAAACTGACTTGTTTTGAGTGAAGAAAGAAAGGAATCCCTAAATTTCTTATAAAACATACTAGTGACAGAAATTACTGTAATGATAGCGATTGACTTGGTGGTAGACAAGTCATGAAACAGACCAAAATAGGAAAAAAAACTCTCCTACATTAGGGGAATATGCTTTGCTACTTCTTAATTGCTGAATATTTTCTTTTTGGTACAAGAAAATGAAGTTGTTATATTTTTACAGATGAATAGAGTCAAATACCAAAGATACCATACTAAGCAGTGCCAAGGAGAAAACATCTTGAGTAAGACCAGTCATTTATTTCAGCTTAGGAGTGTTATCTCATGTCCAAGGAAAATGGATTTTGTTCTGATCTCACTGGGCATAAGTTTCCAAAGAGGTTAGATGATGATACTATCTACTGAGACAAAAGTGAGAGAGGGAACGATGTTTTACATATTACACTCTGGGTACCTAGCAGCCGGGAAGAAATTGGCCCTACTGCTATGTTATGAATGTCTTCAAAATGAGTGGTCTCTGAGTGTTCATCTTCAAAGTGGATAAGGAGAAGGGAGAGTTGTTGCAGATAGGAGGCAAAGTCTATGTAACATCTTAGGCAAGAAATAACATGGTAACTTCAAACAATGACAAGGCTACAGAAGAATGTATTAATCAGTTCACATTGGGAGTGAAGAGAAATGATGGCTGGAGATGCAAGTGACGGCCTTCACGTGATATGCTTGAGAGTGTGTCATTGGTTCTGAAAGCTGTAGACACTCAGATGGGATGCAATAGCTTAGCAGGTAAGAGATGTTGCTTCATAAGCATGAAGGCCTGGGTTCAGATTCTAGTATCTACATAAAGATGTCTCTGTGTTCCTGATATTGTGGAGGATGGCACAGAGGCACACCATTCCCTGGGAATTGCTGGTCACTGTCTATCTCTGGGTTTAGGCAGAAATTAACTCAGGAGGTAAAGGCAGAAAGTGAGAGAACACTCTACAGGCCAACTAAGTCTTCCTCCAGACTCTGTGTATGTGTACCTGTGAAGACGCACATATATGTGCATATACACATATGCATATAGGCACATATGAGATATATCAGCCTCACATACACATGATTTTGAACCAGAATTGTTAATCTGGATGGAACAGGCATTTCATAAGAAGCCATGCTAAAGTGATAACTAAAGCTTTGGTTCACATTCATTACCAGTTTACTCCCTAAAACTTCAAGTCTAGAAATCAAGGCAGCTAACTAAAAACACATTGTAACACCCATCATTATCTAAATGTAAAAGAAACAGAGCATATTAGTTAATGTGTGGGATTTTCTCAGTTAAAATTACAGCTTACAGACTTCAAGCTTTGGGTGGAACAGGTGAAGTCTTGGGGGGATGTGTATCGTTAACATGGGTACATCTATGTCTAGGACTCCCCAATGCCTTAGACTCTTGGGAATGGAAAAGTTTTCCCTTCATTGTGTTCAGAGAGACGGCCTTCCATTGGCACATGTCAGATGTCAACAGTAGCACAAAAACTAGTAACCTCCGTTTCCTCCTCCCAGACGTCTCCAACATGAGACTTTTCCCATAGACACCCTCCCACTGAGACTTGGTTCTCTCTCCTTGTCCCGACCCTAATAATGTGCTAAACATCCAAGTTGTGTAGCAGATACACATCAGAACAAGCACAACGCACTCAACCCAAGTTTATGTATGTGTTCGTCATTTCTCCTTTATCTGTCATTCCTCATGCCTGCATTTCCTCAAGCAAAATTCCAGGATCACTCTGTTCGAGATGCAATTTTAGTGGTCAATTTTAAGTAGATAAACAGTCAATTATCTATGTAGAAACTCATACTAATTCCAGTGCCTGTCAGGATCTATAAGTCCCATCTGTGGTGACTACTGGGCTGATTTTGGAATATCGTTCATTTCTCATCATTTCTGACTACAGAAATCTGGTTCTGATGCTAATGTTTTCTATGCATAAACAACACTCAGATGTCTCATCTCCATAATCTTCATCTCACATTGACTCACATGCTTCTTCGTCAAACACTTTGCAAACTTTAAATCCCTTATGTCTCTAAATTCTAATGTAGTTAGCAAATTTACAAAACTCTCTTTCTAGTAATACACAAGTTTTCATAATTTTCCAATTATCTTTGTGAAAGAAGAATGTGTCAAACTTCAGATCAATTATCAATAGCAAATCACAGCTGAGCTTATGTTGGAAAGAGAAAGGTAGAGTACCTTGATAAATATTGCCAAATATACCTATTTATTTGTGGTAAATGTAATCATAATCCACAGTAGACCTAGGCAGAATGGGCAAGCTCATCTCAACTTTTTTCCATTTTTTATTGCTGAGAGGAAGAATTTGCAGTTGCAGAATGCATGTTACTATCACCAGGTGTGTGGACTACACTGTGTGTTACAGCGCTTGGGACTTACTGGGGTGCTAGCAGTCCAGCCGCAGGTCCTCACACTTTCACAGGCTGCCCTGTCCCATCCAGCCATCTCCCCAGGGCCCTTCCCATCACTTTCTATTCTCCATGCTCTGCTTGAAAAATGGTGGCCTTCTTCCAAATCCGAGAAGCCAGTAACAAATGAGGAAAAAAAAAATCTCCTTTTTTATGTTTAACTTACGTTTTTCTAACCATAACAATCAACTTAAGAGAAATAGATTGCTGGCGATTTCACCCATGGGCTGATCCCAGACAGAGAAGAATAGGCTGTGCATTGCAGCCCTGGCCATTAAGTCAACATCGTGCGAATGATGTCAAACCATGTGTTCCTTTGGGTGCGTGTAGGGGAAACAGTGATTGGGAGAGAGTTCCTCTTTAATCCTCTATTCCTCTGGGATCTCTCCAGAGAGATGAATCATTTGTGTGATGAATAAATAATGAATATGTTTCTGATTCCACAGTGCACTTTTCCCAGATCTTTCATCTGTAAAGTGGGATAATAATACCCAACTCATATGATCACTCAGAAGATCATATGAGGTCTATCCATATGGCCATGATCTCCAGTGAAATCTTTAAACCTCTAGAATCCTGCCAAATCTATGTGTGTGGGTGTATAGGTGTTCCTCTATGCATCTATGTCTATAAAAATAGTTAATTGATAAATTATACATAGCAAGGGATTTATCACAGCAATAACAGAATGACTGTGAACATACTGTACTATAATGAGAATAATGTAAATGTGATCTCTTCAGAATTAAGACAGATATTTCTATCTCCCTCCTGGTCACGAGTAACTGAAACATCAGTAAACAACGTGGGGTAAATGGAGGACGGCTGTGTGCTCCCAAAAAGATGGGGAAGGGCTGAAAAATGGTTTCCACATAGTTAAGAGAGAACAGTTGTGTGCTCCTAAAGAGATGAGGGAGGGCTGGAGGGTGGTTTCTATATAGTAAAGAGAGGATGGCTGTGTGCCCCTAAACAGATGGGGGACGGCTGTGTGCCCCTAAAGAGATGGGGAGGGCTGGAGGATGGTTTCTATATAGTAAAGAGAAGACAGCTGTGTGCCCCTAAACAGATGGGGGAGGGCTGGGAGATGGTTTCCACATAGTAGGGACTCAATAGCATTGCTAAGTAAAATTACATATTCTCAAATTTTAAAACATCCCAGTGAATGAAGCTTTGCATTAAAGTTCCTTAGGTGGGTGAGCTCTGCTGGAGTGGGCTGGTGAAATTGCTTATTGTTTAACAGTGGGTTTTTTTCTTGTGGAGGGACCCACAGTTCCCAGCACCTATGTCAGAGAGCTCACTACCACCTGTAACTCTAGCTCCAGGAGAATCTAATTGCTCTGACCTATCTAGCTGCCTCCCCTGAAGTGCAGAGAAATACACATAGACACATAATTAAAAGTAAAAAATAAAAGATTATTACCTGGGACTTGCTTTCCTACATACACAAGACTCTGGGTTCTATCCTCAGCACATAATGTCTCAAAGAAAATAAAATTAATATAATTTCTATTAACCAAGAAAAAAATTAATTTACAAGAACAAGAGTACTTCTTTACTTTGAGATGGAGCTTTGCATTTTAGATTTTCCATTGAGTACAATGATTTTCTCCCTCAAGAGAAAACAATGTCTGGTAAAATATAACCTTGTTTACAAAATCTGAAAGCAGTATTATATAGTTTAATGTGTAATCCTTCACGATTCACTGGAGATTATCCATTCTGATTAAATTATCCTTTGAATTTTATTGCTTAAAATATCAATAACAAAATTTCAGCATCCCATAGGAAAGTCATCATTCCTGACTCATCCTCCAAGATGCCTAGATATGCATCCTCATCAGTAACCGTTCACAGGAATTACAATTTCTAGTCTAAGCTGTGCTGCTGATGGCTAAAACTGTTACAGCTCCCTGAATCATTCCTGTACTCTCCCTCGTTTGTCTAGAAGGATTTCTCTTGAGAGACTTCCTTATGATCCCAGGAGAAGGAGGGGGAATGACGTTCAGCCCTTTGACTGGAAATCTAGTACCAGCCCAATAGTTGACAAAGTCTCTCGCTCTGCTCTACCGGCCAATACATGAAGGCTGTGTTTCTTCTCATTAAGTGCTAGACCTCCCTGGCCATCCTTTTTCCAACTTCAATCAGCAGATTTATAAGAAGGACCACTCTTTGTGCAAGAAAGACAAATGAGAATGTGGCAGTTTGAAGGAAAATGACCCCCATAGGCTGATAAGAAGTGGCACCATTAGGTATGGCCTTGTTGGAGTAGGTATGGCCTTGTTGGAGGTCTCCGTGGGTCCCCTTTGAGGTTTCAGATGCTCAAGTCAGGCCCAGCGTCTCAGTCTCTTCCCATTGCCCACCAATCTAGATGTAGAACTCTCAGTTCCTCTCCAGTACCACGTTTGCCATGTGCCACCATACTTCCTGCCATGACAATAATGGACTAAACTTCTGAACTGTAAGTCACCCCCAATCAATGGTTTCCCTTCATGAGAGCTGCCACGGTCATGGTGTCTTATCACAGCAACAAAACCCTAAGACGGAGAATGAGCAATAGACTTGACTTAGAACAAAATGTCCAACCTGCTCTTGTGAAATTCAGCATTCATCACAGCCCAGGAGGCCCGATGCTTAGGCCAGCAGCCATAAGTGATACCTCTAGACATTCTCTGAACCTAATCAGTGACCTATGCCCCAGTGGGGGAAAAAAATCATCTTTAATCAACATGACTGGCAGTCGCAGCATTAGCCTGATATACACTGCTATTATGGGCAGGTGCCTATAGCTATGAAACTCATATGGATCACCTTGAGAGATTGCCCATCCCTCTCTTCCTAACCCTGGACCACACATCAAAAAGACTCACCAACAGTGATAAAGATTAAGTGAGCACAGGACTATGTTTTGGAACTAAGTGTTAGGTTCATTAAACTTGATTCAGGACCCATTGTACTCTTTGCTGGTTCCAGCTAGTATCTGTGTTTAACCCCATTAGCAGATAAAGATGTGTGGTTTCAGGAAATGAGATGTCTATTTAAGCTGGTATCATTTGTTGTTGATTATAGTGTTCTGGATCTATGAGGAAACCTAAGTAACAGGCATCCCACAGCAGTTGAGGTCTTTCTCTAGCTCTTGTGTTGTACAGTCTTAGCCTGCTTTGCCCTGAACATGGTGCGAAACGGCATTGGCAACCACAGGATTTTCCAAGTCATCTCTCCCCTTATTACAGTGGGTACAATGTAGAGTAATTGTTCTCTAGTGGAGAGCTAGGTACCAAGCTGATACATGGTGGTGTTCTTCCCTCTACAGAGAGATGCAGATGGGAGGATTCATGGAGCCTGAATAGTCTGGTGACTTTGGATAAGAGATCTAGTCTACTTTGGCCAATGGTGGAAAACTGTAGGAACATACTACACTTTATAAGAGCTCTGCAACCAAGACTAGAGACAAACCTAATCTTGGACCCCCCCTCTAGTGTTGAAACAGCAATAATACATCAAAAGAGAACTCAAAGCAATGGTAGGATCTAGGCACCATCTAAGGGCTAATCCCACTCAGAGAAGAGAAGCTGGACTAGCAAAAAAAAAAAAAAAAAAAAAAAAAACTGGAATGAGTACATCTATCTAACCCAGTATGAGCAAATTACACTGTACAACAGTAAGCTTTAAGAACTATCATCACATAGAGAAAACAAAGTGACAGAAACTGACAATATAATGAACGGTATTTGCAAATTCTTGTACAGATTTCAAAACAGCTGTTTCAAGATTACAATAAATTCAAAGACACCAGACAAAATTCTATTATGAGAAATAAACTGGGGAGAAGTAAAAGTAGTTCTTTTTATCAAACATCCTTGAGCTGAAAAGTACCCAAATTGAAATTAAAAATGTGATTGAAAGCATTTACAGCAACGCAGAACAAACAAACAGGACAAGATGCTGAGCTGAAAACCAGGAAATTAAAAATGTGATTGAAAGCATTTAGAGCAACGCAGAACCAACAGGACAAGATGCTGAGCTGAAACCCAGGAGATGTGAAGATGCATAGCGAGGGGGAAGAAAGAAGGAATGAAAAGGTGTGGGGATAGCATTCAGATGAAGCTGGTATGGAGGAAGTGGAAAAGATCTGGAGAAATGGTGGGGGGAGATTATTATTGGTAGATAGTCTATGAAAATGTTTAGATTGAAAGTCTTTCAGGGGGCTGGAGAGATGGCTCAGCAATTAAGAGCACTGCCTGCTCTTCCAAAGGTCCTGAGTTCAATTCCCAGCAACCACATGGTGGCTCGCAACCATCTGTAAGGAGGTCTGGTGTCCTCTTCTGGCCTGCAGACATATACACAGACAGAATATTGTATACATAATAAATAAAAAATATTAAAAGAAAGAAAAAAGTTGTTGAGGAATTTTGAGGAAACATGAGAAAACAAACAATTCAGTGGTCATAAGTTAAGAGGAACTCGAGGATACCGAGGGGATAGGGAGGAAGCTATTGGCAGAGTTAATGACAGAAACTTTCCCCAAATTAGAGACATGTGGATGAAGGTCAAATGTTACCATTCAGATGTACCACAACTAAAGTCTTCCCTAGAGCACAGTGTAATCAAACCCTCAACGGTGAAACACTGGGGTTCTTCCAATTTGACTAAAGACAGAAATTTTCGCAGAACCCTTAAATGCTAGGAGGAAATAGAATGTGTTTTTTAAAACAACATTTGAGGAAGAAAACCTACCAAGCAAGATAACTGCATCTAGCAAAGATATACTTAAAATCTAAAGAGAAATCAAACATCATCAGGCAAACAGAAATACGAAAATTTTATTACCACCAGTACTGTGCTTAAATAAATGCTAAAGTGGGTTCTTCAATGTGCAAAAATTATATATATATAAGCCACACACAAACAGAAAGGAAAGAAAGGGTGAGAGAAAGTGGGAGAGAAGCAAAAAAAAAAAAATTGAGTTAATTGGCAATAGTAACTATATGGACACATTTTCAAATTTTTAAATTTAAAGTGTTCCACTCTATATTTTGATGAAAGTTAAAAGAAGCAATAAAAGAATAACTATATTGATGTGGTAAGAGATAGGCAATCATCAGCAGGGATGCTTTCTCCTGCACAAATTGTAACAAATACAGACACCACAACCAGATATCATGCAAAGAATGAGAGACTGAAAAACTAAGCCCAAAATTGGATGCTCTGATCAAAGCTCTCCCTTCAGTACTCCAGAAACCCTGCGGAAATGGAGGCAGAAAGAGTGTGAGAGTCCAGGGGATTAAGGACACCAAGGAAACAAGGCCCTCTAAGTAAAATGATCAAAGCTCATATTAACTCTCGGAGACTGTGGTAGCATGCATGGACCCTGCATGGGCTTGGATTAGGTCCTTTGCATATATATCATGGCTTCCGGTTTAGTTTTTTTTTTTAATGATTTTTATTGAGCTCTATATTTTTCTCTGCTCCCTCCATGCCTCTTCCCTCCCCTTCAAGGTCCACATGCTCCCAATTTACTCAGAAGATCTTGTCTTTTTCTACTTCCCATGTAGATTAGATTTATTTTATGGGATTCCTGAACATGCGAACTAGTGGCTCTGTTTCTTGTATGTTCTCTTGTGCTTTTTTCGTCTTTTTTTTTGTTTTGTTAATTGTGATGTGTTAGCTTTTTACCTTATTACATTATATTTTATAATTATCCTTTTGAAGCCTGTTTCTTTACTATTGAGAGACAGAAAGGGTGGGGATACAGATGGGAGGAAAGGTGGAGAGAAACAGGGAGGCACAGAGGTAAAGAAAACCATAACCAGGATGTGTTACATGAGGGGAAAAAAATCTATTTTCAATTTTAAAAGGAGAAAGAGGCATTTTATATAGATGATATAAAATGCAGCATGCGAATGTCAAATGAAGACAAGATGAAATATAGATGTAGAGAACATTTTCAATATCATTTCTAAATGTGTTAGCCAGATAAATTAATGGTTTTGCTGTGGCATTTTCATATGTGCATATGTTGTGCCTTAACCACACTCTACCATCCTTTTTTCATTATCGCTATAACCACCGTTCCATATCTTATTTCTGCCTATTCCAGGTTACTAATAGATTCTTGTCTTCTTAAGCGTATGTGGTTACCAGGTTTTTCCAACACAATTTTCTCTATAAGTCTTCAGAAATTGGATTCCACCAGTATGGGGTGAGTGGAGTCGGCTGTGGGCACAGTGTTGAAATTACTTTCAGTTCTTACCCAGTGAGTTATTGAGGAATTCACGCCATCTCAAACATTTCTCATCAAATGGGTTAAATGTGCCAAGGTAGTCTGTTTAGGTTTTTTTTTTAATCTGTATATACAAGAACATGGCAAATACTAGAACCCAGAAGGCCCTTAACACCAAGCCAATATGAATAGAATATATAATGATCCATATGCAAGAATAAACCAAACACAATATCAATAAAAAGCTGAGTTTACAAAAATAAGCAAGATTTACAAGACTTAGCTAAGAAAAAGATTCAAGTAAATATCATTAAAAATGATAAAAGCTATTATGATTTAAATGTATAATTGAAGAGAACTGTAAAGATTTAAATGAACAATTACACACAAGCAAAATGGAGAAAAAATATTCAAAACTGGGCAATTCTCCAACACAGAAATTTATACAAAAATCAAAACATGAAAAAACTGAGAGCCTGAATAAATAAGTATTAGGAAACAAGATTGAATATGAAATTTAAAGTCTCCTATCAAAGAAATTATACAACCCATGATCTAGAAACAATAGATAACTAAGCAAAAACACTTGGGCCAATTATGGGCTACCTCTGAAGGTACTGGGGGGTAAGCAGGCCCCAGAAACCTGTAAAAATCAGAAGTTCTACCTGTTCCTGTGGATTACTAATCAAAACAACCTGAAATGGACCTGCTGCTGCTGTAGACACACACATATAGAATGCAAGATGCAGAGAAATCAAACTAGAACTGGCTTGTACTATTTCTCTGTTAGCTAATTCTGTTTGTGCTGTCTGATGCTATGCAGGTTGCTGTGGGAAACAAGCATCGATGATTTAACCAAGCTGTCAACTCTTTTATTTACAATACCCACCTTTCTGTTAAGTAATTTGTAAAATAACAAAATGTGCTAATAAAAAAGAGAGTCCACAAATGAAAAAGCCAATCAGATATTAATCAAAATGGAAAGCATGACCTACAGTGAAGAAAACAATTAGTAAAACAGATTTCAGAGACAGAGGTCAAGGTTGAGATAATAACACACTGTGACATCTATAAAGAAAAAAAAAAATCTATGACCAGAATTTCCAAAAGCTCCGAAATAAGCTGAAGAGCTGAAGTAACAAAGTCCATAGATTGGAAGGAAATGAGATTTTAAAAAACATTATTAAATAACATTATAGAAGAAAACTTGCCAGGAATGCAGACATTGGCATCTGATCATTAAGAGGCATTTAGGATACCAGATAAAGCATAATCGAAGATAATCTTCTCTCCAGCATATCACATAGTCAAAATGGCAAAAGTACAAAACTAAGAAGCAGTACTAGAAGCTATAAGAGAAAAATGACAGCTCAAATACAAGGAATATCTCTTGCCAGCAAACCGAAAAGCCAGGAAAACATGGAATAAAATGGTCCGACGTTTAAAATAAGTAACTACCAACTCATATTACTATAACCAACCAAACTGCATCTTAAAATAACAATATTTTAACATATATGACAATATTTCAAAATAAGGCCCATCTAAGACTATTCATTACAACCAAGCCAGCACTACAAAAACCAAACAAACAGAACCTTAAAAGAACAGAATATACAGAAGAATAAGAAAGACAGTCTTATCCATTAAAAATGAGAAAAATAATTTCACAAGAGGAATAAACAAACACAAAGTACTGGGAACAAATCCATCATGTCCAACACAGGAAACCAGAAACTGCTGACAATAACACAAGAGACAGGAAAATCTATCAAAGCCCAGCCAACCTAAACAGCAAACACCACCACAGGAAACAGTAGACCACTCTCATGAACAACTTGGTGCAAACAGACATGGCTCACCAACCAAAGGATCTAGGTTAACTGGCTGGATTAACAAACAATATCCAAGTACCTGGTGTACCCTGGAAAAGCATCTCATAAAGTAGATTTTTTAAGTTAAAACTAGAAGGAAGAAATGTAGCCTCTGCATAATAAGAAAGGGACAATTTATCAGGAATATATGACAATAGTAAATATGCACCAAAGTTTTATAAAGCAAAACTAAAGGACATAAAAGATCAGACAGGAACTAGTGAAACTCTAGTGGAAGACTTCAGTACCCTGCTTTCATACGCAGGTAGGTCTTACAAACTAGAATCAACACAATGACTTCAAAGTCAAATCTTAACTGAACCAGCTGGGTTTAAAAGGTATCTTCAGAGTATCCCAACAAGAGAAAAAAATACGAATTGTCCTCAGTGTCCATGAGAACTTCTCCAACATCAACCAGAGAATTGGCCACAAAGCAACCTAGATTTCTGGGATATACTCAAGAACATTCTAAAAGGAAAGCTTACAGCTAAAAATTCTTATATTAAAAAACCAGAAAGAGCGCTAATCAGATGACTTGTGACTCTCACAGAGGACTAATATTTGGTGTCCAGCACCCACATGGCAGCCTATAACCATCCATAACTCCCGTTCCAGGGGATATCACAAACCCTGCATGTGTGCAGTAAAAGACATATAGATATAAAATTTTAAAAATTAAATATATCTATTTTGAAAAGATAGAAGGATTTCGAATAAATAACCTAATGGTGTCCCTCAAGGTTTTAGAAAAACGATAAAATGTCAGAATCCAACATTGCAGATGCCAAGAAATAATAAATTTTAGGAAGGAAATGCTAAACTAGATACCAAAAGAATAAAATATTGAATCAGAGTTGGTTCTTTGAAAATATAAATAATTCTGACAACTCACTAGACTAACTAACAAAAAGAGAAAAAAAATGTCCAATTAATAAAATTAGCAATGAAACAAGAGTTACTACAACAGACTCTAATGGAATTTTGAAAATCGTAAAAGCATACATTCAAAATTTATATTTCAAAAAGCTCAAAAATCTAGAACACATGGGTAACCTCAGAAACACATGCAAGCTATCAAAATAAAATTTAAAAAATAAGCAAACATTCATAGCAAACAATAAGTTTAGAGAAGCAAATAAATATATCCAGTAAGTGAATTTCCATGACAATAAAGATTTTATTCAGGGTTCTATGAAACTTGAAATGAATATCTAACAGTAATACTAATTAAATTCCACACACACACACACACACACACACACACACAAGAAATAGAAGGAATACTCCCCAAATGCCTCCTACTAAAACAGTATTATACTTATACTTAAATAGGATAAAGACACAACACAAAATAAACCATACACTAATCTCTCTTCAGAACACAGCTAACAAATGCATTATAAGATACACACTGAATTTTAAAGTACATTAAGGGGCTAAAGAGATAGATCAGTGCTGTAGGAAGTCTTACAGCCAGTAGTAACCCACCCACTGGGGCGTGGCCTCTTGTACTATATGCCGATGTAGAGCATGTATCGGGTCTCTTTCCCAGCTGTGGGATTCCGTTTCTGATCTCCGTTCCAGCAGAGGATTCTGATTTGTGAGTCTACCCCTAAATAAACAGCCATCTATTTCTCAATTCTGAGCTAGTGTGGGATTTCTTTTAAGCGTCCTTCTTCAGATCAGTGCCTAAGAGTAATTGTGGCTCTTGAGGAAGAACCAGGATAGCATACTAGCATCCACGTGATCATTTCAACCCTCTGTAATTTCAGTTTCAGGTGATTTGACACCCTCCTCCCGCCTCCCTGAGCACCAATTATGTACATGGTACTTACATACATGCTGGTAAAATACTCACACACTTTAAATAAATGAATCTAAAGGAAAATTAAGGAAGTCGTACATCACCACCAATTGGTTTCATCACAGTAGTGTAAGACTATTCTACCCTACACAAATAAAGGAGTGAATTATATCGTGTGAACAAAATAAGGATACAAGCAAGATCTACTCCATAGAGGGAGAAACAATAGCCAACAAATTTCAACAAGGTTCATGATAAAAGCCCTAAAGAAAGGAGGATTAAAAGGAATATACAACATAATAACAGTAATATATGGCAGACTCACAATCAACTTTATACTACATGAGAACTGAGTGTCCTCTAAAATCTGAAAGAAGAGAACAGTGCCCATTCTCTCAGTTATTCAATATACTCAATAATATTTATCAATATTATTCAAAATATTAGCAAGAGCAATAATAGTAAAGAAATAGAGAGGATATGATTTGGAAAGGGGGAGCTAAATTATCCTTATTTTCAGAGGGCATGAGCTATATTTATCATACATGTGGACTTCTCCATAAAATTCTTAGATCCGTCAAAACATCTCACCCAAGGAGGAGAATACAAACTTAAAATATAAAAGAACAGTTACTTTTTATTCACCAATAATAAACTGATTGAGAAATAAATAAGAACAAGTATCTAATCCACAATACCTTCAAAGAATCTAGAATAAAATCTACCAAGGAAGTGATAAACCTCTATACTAAAGAAGGAGGTTGAAGAAAACACTAGAAAATAGAAACTGTTTCTATGCTCATGAATTGACAACACTAATATTGTAAAAATGGCTACATTAACAAAAGCACAACACAAGTTTGTTGCAATTCCCATCACAATTTCAATGACATTCTTCTCAGAACTAGAACGAACAATTCTAAATTTCATATAGAAACAAAAAAGACCCTAAAGAGCCAAGTCAAGTATAAACAAAAAGAAGAATGCAGCCAGAATTATAATATCTGACCTCAAATTATATTACAGAGCCAGAGTGATAAAGAGAGCATGAAAAGACTACATAGCAACATAAGTAAAGATCAACAAAATTGAATAGGGGCCCCAGAAATAAGATCATAGAACTAAGGACTAAGTTTTGATAAAGGTGTCAAAAACACACATTGGAGAAAGGATGGCCTCTGTGAAGGCAGTGTTAGGAGAGCAAAATATACATTTACAAATTTTAATTCAACTTACTGAATAACTCTCTGCCAAAAAAAAATTTCAAAGTAGATTAACTATCTTCATACAAAAGCTGAAGGTTCTAGAAAGAAAATATTTAAAAGTATAAATAAGAATCATTTTTAAAAAATCCAATAACAGAACAAAAAATTCCTGTGGTGATATTTTGGTTGTGCTTTAAGAAATAAAGCTTATCTGATAATCAGAGTACAGAGCTAGCCACCAGTTAGTTAGTCAGAAGATAGAAGGAGATGAATCTCTTTTAGTGCAAGGCCACCCTGGGCTAAACGAGATTGAATCAGTCTAAAAGGTAAACAGAGTCAAACCAAATGAAGGTGACTCACACCTTTAATCCCAGCACTAGAGAGGTCAAGATGGGAAGCAATATGACTGGGTGGAGAGAGGAATATAAGGCTGAAGGAAACAGGAACATAGAATTCAGTCTGAGCTTTCATAGAGACAGGATACCCCATTTGGTCTAAGGATTTTGTAGACATAAGAACTAGTGTCTTAAGATGGCTCAGAGGTTAAGAGCATTGCCTGCTCTTCCAAAGGTCCTGAGTTCAAATCCCAGCAACCACATGGTGGCTCACAACCATCTGTAATGAGGTCTGATGCCCTCTTCTGGCCTGCAGACATATACACAGACAGAATATTGTATACACAATAAATAAATAAATATTTTTTTTAAAAAAAAAAGAACTAGTGTCTTGCTGTACTGGTTCTCTGATCTTTCAGCTTTCACCTCCTAGTATCTCACTCTGGGTTTTATTAGTAAGACCAATTAGAATTCAAGCAACAAACCCCAAGCACTGGAAAATAGGGCCATAAAAAACTGAAAAGCATCCGTCCAGCAAGGGAAATGACCACCAGAGTGAAGACAGAACCAGCAGAATGTGAGAAAATCTCTTCTGTATACCTCACACAGGGAGCTAATAACTAGAACAATAACAAATTATACAAAATAAACATTCCTCTCCAATGAATCTACATCCAAAAAAACTGCCAATCAACTAAACATATAGTTCTCAAAAAAAGAAATACAAATGGCCAACAAATAATTGGAAAAGTATTTCACATTTTCAGCCATCAGAGAAATGCAAATTGAATTTAATTTGAGATCACTTCCTGTCTTAGAATGGCTATCGTCAAGAGAGTAAATGACAGCACATTCTGAAGAGGCTGTGGGAAAGTGTGCGTCTTATTCATGGTTGGCAGGAGTGTAGACTTATGTGACCACCATGAAGGTCAGTATGCAGGCTACTCAACAAGCTAAAAATACGTTTACCATGTGACTCACTTCTTGTTATACACCCAAAAGACTCCAAGTCCTCTTACTTACCCAGGTTTGTTGCTGCTTTCTTCACAGTTGCTAAGAAATGAAACCAGCCTGAAATTCATCAACAGAGAAGGACAAAGGAATTGCACTACACACACTCAGCTGGATTTTATTTAACTATGAAGAAAAATAAAACCATGACATTTGGAAGAAAACGTGTGGAACCGAAAATGTTTACCTGTAGCAAAGGGTATTAGACTCAGAAAGACAAACGCTACATGCTTTGTATACATATGGATCCAAGATTTCAATGTGTGTATGTGTGAGAGAGACAGACAGAGAGACAGATAGACAGACAGAGACAGAGACAGAAAACTGGATGGGGACTATGAGTTGAAAATAGTTATAAGTGGAAGTTAATAGAGAAAGGAGAAAGGTGAGTAAGATGAAATATGGAATATGGAATATAGTAAGAGGATATTGAACATGGAAACAGAGGGGTAAGGAGAAGAAGGGGCAGCAGGAAACATACATGGGATTGAGGGTGGGCAGTTGAAGATTGTGAACAAAAAGAAAGTTTGAAAAGCAAAGCCCATAATGAAAAGCTTTACTTTGTACGCTAAAGATTTCGTTTTCTTTTTATTTGTGTATATGCTTGTCTGTCTGTGTCAGTTTATGTCACAAGTGTGTGGGCAATCACAGAGGGCGAAAAGGGGAATCACATCTGTGGAGCTGCACTTAGAGATGTTGTGAACAGCTGCGAGGGAGTGCTGGGGACTATACTCAGCTACTCTGCAAAAGTAGAAAGCACCGAGTCACCTCTACAGCCCCTTGTACACTAATTTTTAAAATATAATAAGTAAAATATATTATTTAAACTGCTTAACACTTTCTCTAAATGCAGCTGTGATAACTAATAAACAGGATAGTGGTCCTATAAGCTGGCCCATGTAATGTTAGTCAATTGATCTTCAGTGAAGGCTCTAAGAAATGTGCTGGCGAAATGATAATCTTTCTAATGAGGGGTTATGGAGAAGCATTCTCATTATTAAAAATTTAACTCCAAGAGGAATATAGACACAAATGCAAAGCATGAAGCTTTGAAAATTCTATATGAAAAAGTAGGTGGGGGAGGTTTGGAGAGGGTTGTTTTGTTTTGCTTGTTTTTATAAACATCCCAAAGCACAGGATACAAAAAAGCAAAATTACAGGAGGCTGAACCAAATCAAAAAGTTACTTTACACCAAAAAAGGGAATCAGAAACTATAGAATGGGAGAAAATATTTAAAACCTGTATTTTTTGACAAGGAGTACATCTCCAGAATGTATACGCTTTCACTTCCAAAGGGAATTTTAAATAATCTGGTTTAAAAATGGGCAGTAGACCCTAACGTTTTCCAAATGAAGACACCAAATGGCCATTGGGTATTTGGGGAAAGTGCTTCACATTGATCAGCAGAGAAATGCAAATCAAAACCTTAATGAGAGTTCACCCCAGTTATAACAACTATTATCAAATGACAAGAACTGGTGAGCGCTGGCTAGGGTGTGGAGGGAAAGAAATGCTGGCTCAGATGCACATTTCCTCGGAGGGAATGTAAATTAATGCATTGTGAGAAAGCGTATGGCAGTAGTTTCCTCTCAAACTTCAGAAGAGAACTACGACATGATTCAGCAACCCCACGGCTGGGCACATGTCCAAAGGAAATGAAATCAGTCCATCAAAGGGACATCTGCACTCCCATGTTTATTGCAGCAAGATGCACAATAGCCGGGATACACAATCCACCTAATTGTGTGTCAAATGATGAATGGATTAAGAAAACGTGGCATATGCACACAGTGGAATACTATTCAGCCATAAAAAGAATGAAGTCCTGTCATTTGTAGCAACACGGAGAAAATTGTAGATCATTATGTTTAGTGAAATAAGCCAGGCACAGAAAGACAAGTACTGAATGATTTCATTCAAATGTGGAAGCCGAAAAGGGTTCTTCTCGCTGCAGAGGGGAATAGAAGGCTGGTTCCTGCAGACTGAGATGAGCGTGGGAAGGGGCAACGGGGAAAGTGTGCAGCCAGTGCTGCTATGGCGAATAGGAGCAAAGCTGCAGTGTGCTGTGTGCATCACACGGCTATAAGGAAAGAGTACCGTGTGCATTGAGCAAACCAGGGAAGGGGCTAATGCTTTCTCCACAACGGAATGCAAATGTTTGAGGGGTTCCATATAGAGAGGAAGGGGGCAGGGATCATCCCAAAGTGCTGGGTATGGAACATAGAATAGAGCCTCTTACATGAAAACTCTGCATTTCGTCTTCACAAGCAGCCCCAGAACAACATTAAATAGAACAAATGTTTATTGAAAGCATTTCTAGTATATATTTGCAAAATCTTAGATATCCCTGAGCATTCTGCCATGACCACCAAATACCACCCCCACCACACACACACACACACACACCGAGAATTAGAGATTTGAAGACACTTTAACTTGCTTTGAAGATCATGGGAGGGAGGGACAAAGGAAGACTGGTAGCCGGGACAAGTCAAAAGCACCGAACTTTTTCCCTAGAACAGCCAATAGCACTTTTGACCCTTGATGTGGGATGTTCTTCTGTACACTCTGAGTATGTGTTGCTTTTATTGTTTGATGAATACAGCTGTTTCAGCCAATGGTTTTACAGCCTAAAGCTAGGCAGGAAATCTGAACAGAGATAGAGAGAGTAGGGGGAGTCGAGGAGAAAGAGGTCTGAACATTACAGGCAAGCTACAAGCCTTGTGGTAAAATATAAACTAACAGAAATGGGTTAATTTATAGTGAGAGCTAGCCAGTAAGAAGCCTAAGCTATTGTCCAAACAGTTGTAACTGATATTAAGCCTCAGAGCTGTTATTCAAGAACAGGTGGGCAGGGAGAAATCAGTGCAGCGGGTCCAGGCGAGACACGACAAAAAGCCTCCAGTAACAAACACTGGGTTAGCACGGCTGAAACTAAAGAACTATGGGTGGGCACTTCTCAAAAATAAAGGTCAAACACACCTGGAAGGGGCAACCTTGGAATCTAGGAGCAACCTAGCTGGGAAAGATGTGTGTGTGTGTCTGTCTGTTTGTGCACGCACATACTTACACTTACAGCATGCCTGTGGAAGGCAGAGGAGAATAACTCAAGCCACTCTGTGGGACCAGGTATGACACTTAGGTTGCCAGGCCCACATGCCCATCTGCTGGAGCGCTTGACCGCTCTTGGAAAATCTTCTAAAGTCTGTACTGGATCCTTCGGAAATGCTTGTTTAAGTGCGATAAGTACACCAGATTGCCAGTTTTTGATGCAATTAAATTATGGCCCTAGAGCCCTTGCTGTGGCCAAGGCTATTCATAAGGGAAGAAAAACCTTTTTTTTGGCTTGTGGTGCCAGGGGACGACAGGATGAGAGCGGAGCAGAGGTAGGAGGGGGCAGGCACGTGTCACAGCTGGGGATGTCTCACCTTGGAGCGCAGACAGGAAGAAAGAACTACTTAGAAACAACAGCTGGCTTTTGTAAGCTCAAAGCCTGCCTGCAGTAACACTCTGCTTCCAGCAAGATCACACCTTAAACCGAGCCAGTGTCGCCAAATGCAGAGCATGAATTCAGATGCCCAAGAATATGGGAGGCTCTCGTTCCAACTACTATAACCTAACGGTAAGCAGTCTGGGAGTCCAGCTCTTCATGGTTACCCACGGGGTTCGAAGAAGACAAAGCAGAAGCTGAGAAGGGCTTGCACGTTTCCCACAGGAAAGTGATTCCAAAAGGACCGCAGTAGCCTTGTCTCACAAGGGAGTCATCAGGCCTCTATCCACGTCCATTCATGAATTCAAAACACATGGAGACTAGAGTTGATGGGGGGGAAGCAAAACCGTGGTATTTTTAGTCCCAAGGCAGGCTCCTTCAAAGTTGATATTTCACAAATCTTATCAGCTATCAAAATATTCTTAAAAGAGAAACAATTACTCAGGGAGATAGATGAACTGACTTTGAAAGATAAGTAGAGCTCAGACTATCCACACTTCCTTCTACTTTTCCCCTCAGGGCCAAGAGCCTCTGTGGAGCAAGGTCTTTCATAGGTCATGTCTCTGGCTGTGTCTCTGAGAGAACCTCAGTGGGACCCTGGGAAGAGTGAGAAGAGGCCTCTACTAACAAGAGAAAGCAAAAGTTTTTCTCTGTGTGTTGTAAGGAAAAGGTCATTCTCTTCACACACTCTAGTTTATCAGGAGGTGGATTTTAATAAGTAATACAGTTCTGAGGTTTGGTTTCTGCCCTCAGCTGGTATTAACAGGCCTCTAGTGATGAGAACTCCCTGGATTTGGGTGAAGTTCAAGACATAACCACGCAAGAATGACAAACTTCGAAGAAGTCAACTTCTGCTCGCCAGGCAACCTTTTCACAAAGGTGAGTACGGTGCTTTTGTTTCAGATAAATTGGCTGACGAGGAGCTGGAGCAAGCGCTGAAGCTAACGACTGATTTATAGTCTCATCTCATCTGCTCTGGAGAAAGCAAATAGGTCATGTTGACACAGGGGCTTGTGGTTCTCAGGTCCAAACAGTTTCGTCATGTTGGTGAAGGTGGTCTTAGTTGTCAGGCTTGAGCCTGTGGCGAGGACACGCAGGACCACTTCTTGTACTGCTCTCCGAGGTAAGTGAAATTGTGCACCTCAGTTTCTGACAAGAGGATACCAGCAGCATGTGTAACTCAGAGCTGTAAGAAACGGGTCCATCCTGGTGGTCCCTGCCATCCATCCTCCTGCTTGCCACCTGAACAAAGAAACATGTAGGAAGGAAACACAGGTGGAGAAGGCTACACAATGAAATAGCTGTAGCTGCGCCTGTATTTCCTGTATCTCAGACTTAGACCAACTCCGTTCTACCTATTACAAGGAAATGAAGGGTTTGCTTTCAAACTATGGAATCTTTTGGATGTGTTATAGCACTGCAATCAAGTTCCTAACTATAAATCTGATTGTCAAAAATAATTTATCTGTCCACTCCCCCAACCTTGGCTAATTGTTGTTTTTCTTTCACTTGAAGTCCATACTCAATCCATCAGGATATTCCCACCAACAATCTGTGAAAGCTCATCTTGTCGTCTCTGCCCCCGAGAGTCACTCTTAAGCAGCCATGTCCTCCTTCCGGTATCTCAGACATTTCTGGTTCCACAGAGTTGGTTTTTGTTGCTGTTGCTGCTGCTGCTGCTGCTGCTGCTGCTGCTGTTGTTACTCTTAGCTCTTTGAGGGCCTGCCATCCAGCTCTCAAATAAATACGCAGAGACTTACTCT
Source organism: Microtus oregoni (assembly GCF_018167655.1). Lineage (NCBI taxonomy): Eukaryota > Metazoa > Chordata > Mammalia > Rodentia > Cricetidae > Microtus > Microtus oregoni. The sequence continues at coordinate 46,957,498 of NW_024543060.1, forward strand.
TACTTATGAATGCCTGGCTTTAGCTCAGCTCATTTCTAACCATCTTTTCTTAAATTAAATTATGGCATCTACTTCTTGCCTCTGGGCTCTTACCTTTCTCTATTCTCTATTCCTTTCTTTCCTTGTTACTCCATGGCTGTTGTGTTGCTGGGTGGCTGGCCCTTGGCATCCTCCACTCCTCTTTCTCTCTTCTATTTATTCCCTCTGCCTGGCAGCCCCACCTGATCTCTCACCTGCTGAGCTATTAGCTGTTCAGCTCTTTATTAAATCAATCAGGTGTTTGGGCAGGCAAAGTAACACAACTTTGCAGAGTTAAACAAATGCAACATGAAAGAATGCAGCACATCTTCGCATCATTAAACAAGTATTCCACAGCATAAAAGAATGTAGCACATCTCAAAATACTATTCCATACATGCTATAATGATCCTAAACTGACAGTTTCAGACATAAAACATGCAGCCATTCCCAGGTATAAGTCTTTATGCCTTAACTAAAATCCATGGGGCTTTTTTTTTTTCTATGTCATATAAGCCAAAACCATTGTCTAACTACCAACTACCACCTACCTCCCCTGTGGTAACTCTCTCCCTGGTCTTCACTTTCTGTGTCCAGCCATAGCAGCCTTCACATAACCCCAAATTCCTCTCCTTCCTTCAGTTGCTAATTGCTCCCAATGGAGCTGATACCCACTCTGAAACCCATTCCTTATTGCTGTGAGCTACCTTCAGATAGGACTTTGCATTCAGGCTTTCTCTGCCCATCTAGAAACTTTAACTCCCTTCCCCTTCCTTTATTTCTCCATGGCAACTTCTCTATTATTGCCTTTTTAGTGAAGTATGTTTTGAAATAACCTCATCCTTTTCTGTTAGTTCCTGTTTATGTGCTAAGTTTCCTACTATAATTATGTTAACAGAGAAGAATCTTAAACCAACCCACTGAACATACCAACCTAGTCCCCAATAACCTGCCAGTAAAACCCATTGCATTTTATATATTACCAATGAACACAAGTATTTGAATCATCAGCTATCTAGTATTACCTAATTTGAATATTTTTCCATATTTAAAACAAAATTCTGCATGTGTAAAACCTGTCATTTTTGCAAACAATTCTATGCATCATAAACTGTTGACCCTTAGTCTTTGATGCAAAATATTGCTACAAACTAGTATTGAGATTTGGGCTGCTAGTCCAGTGGAGGGTTTCCAGTTTTAGAGATGAGGGGAAAAAGTGAAAAGAGATCTATTTCCTCGCATCTGAAACACAATTTCCCAGGTTTGTGGCCTAAATCTAGAAAACAAACTGAAGGAGAGTGCCAACACTGTGTTCTTATTAAAGTGTCAGCAGAATAAATTATCCACAAGTATTTGCAAACTCGTAGGGGGATTTAGGTCCATCTGTGCTGAAGCCTGATATTTGGATCTAGAATGTGAGAGTGACAGATCGGTTTCAAAGTCATTTCCCACTTTCTGTTATTGGATGTTGGTCTCGTTCTGTACAACAAGGACGAAATAGATCAAAAAGCTAATAATCCCTTAAATCTCAAAAAGTAAGGTGTGATAAAGCCAATCTTAGTGGTCAGTTTGACATACCTGGGAGGAAGGAGCCTGGAATCGCCTTCATCAGATTGTCATAGGGCATGTCTATAGGTATTTTATTGGATAATGGTTGATGTATGAGGGGCTGCACCATTGTGGGTAGTGCCATCTTTTGGCAGATGGTACAGGATTGTATAAGAAAGTGAGCTGAGCTAAAGCAGGGAGCAAGCCAGTAAGCAGCACTCCTTCATAATTTAAGTTTCAAGTTCCCACCCTGATGTAGTTCCTTTCCTGAATGTCCCCAGTGATGGATTATAACACAAAATAAACCACTTCTTCCCCTAGATGCTTGTGGTCTGCATGAATACCATAACAACAGAAAACCAACAAGAGCATGCAGTAATATTGCTTTGGGGTAAGGAAAATTTAAAAAGTTAGGAATGAAAAAAAAATTAGAACTATGCAAATGTGTTCCCTGAATATTTATGTTTACACCCAAAGAAAATTGCTATTTTCATCCTTAACCAGAGAAGTTTCTCTTTTTAGTAAACAGAGGTGGAAGAAGGACTCATAGTTCCCCAGACTTAAAAATAAGTGAGAGTTGAGCTCAAACTTAGAAGAGAAGTTTGTAACACCCCCTCTAAGGCTCGAGTAATAGGGTGACAAGGATTTAGAGACCAGAAGATAGGGAAAGGGCTAGGACATGTCATGTAGGCATAATGCAGCCACTGCAGGCTATGGCTTCAACATGTCACTTGGTGTGTGGGCAGAACAGAAACAAGAGTCCATTACAGATGACACTGATGAAAAACAGGAGAAGGAAGTAAAATCTATATGAATGGGTAACTACATTTTCAAAATGGGATTCCCCTCTGTATGCTGTGAATACCATTGGTGAATAAAGAAACTTGGCCTTTTAATACAGCAGAACTTCGGTAGGTGGGAAAAACTAAACTGAATGCTGGGAGAAGAAAGGCAGAGTTCAGGGAGAAGCCATGTAGCCCTGCTGGAGCTGGACAGAACATGACCCGGTAGGCCACTGCCACGTGACGATACACAGATTAATGAAAATGGGTTAAATTAATATGTAAGAGCTAGTCAACAAGAAGATACAGATAATGAGCCAAGCAGCTATTTAAATAATATAGTTTCTGTGTGATTATTTTGGGGCCCGAACAGCCAGGAACCAAGTGGCCTTCCTTGCAACAAATTGGCGCCCAACATGGGGCTGACCAAATCCACTTAAAAGCCTGAAAGAGCTTGGAACTTGGCAGGACAGAAACCTCAGTCAAGATAGAAAGGAAAAAACACAAAAGATATAAAGCAAATGAAGGCATCTTCACTTCAAATTAAGTAAATAAATCCAGCTAAAGTCACATAGTATTCATATAAATCTCTGCAGTGAATGGAAAGGAACAACAGTGATCAGAAACCAAATGTGGAACGATTTTTGGTACCATAAAACACATTAGTAAAGGTAGTGCAAGTTTTAAAACTTGATTTATATTGAATAATCAAACAATTGAAGTTAATAGGTTTGGAAAGATTGATCAAATTTTATAGCAATTCCTAGAATAATGTCAAGTTAAAATTTATTTTATAAGCTTCAAAAATATTCTCTTTATGAACTTTAATATTTTCAGTTGACTGATTTGAGTAAAAATAGAATAGAACCTCAAAAGTTGAAGCTTTCTATAACCAGTATTTATTGTCAAAATCTTTTAGAATATTTTTGTGAAACAAATATCAAAGAATTTTAGAAATGTACATTTTCTCATTCATCTAAGGCAACCAGCATATTTTTGAAACTGTTTTCTGTAGTATCTAAATATCACTTACCATATAGAAATAATTGTCTTCTAGTATTGTATTTGTTACCACAACATCTATAAAGTTATGTTTCTAATGAATAGCATGACATCCAAAGGTCATATTATTTTTTTAAAGTTCTACCATAAAAATATAGAATATTATATGGTTTTACACTATTAGAAAACTTAATGAGATACAAATAATAAGGGAAACATGGCCAATAAAAATATCTCTGTCTTCTGACCTTACGAAACACTCATAGTTTGTTTTACTGGATTATTTTTATACTAAGTAGAAAAACTAAATTAGCCAGGAAATCTTTTATGCAAGGATTTTTTTCCTGTGGAAGTCATAGTCATGATGTTCAGCTACTTAAAAAAAGAGCAATATGCAATCCTGTTCAAGGAGACAAAAGAGCAATGAGCGATCCTGCTCAAAGAGACAATGGTTAATGGTGAGAGATGGGAACAGCCCCTCGGCCAGTCCCTACAAGGCCTCTCCACAACTGTGGTTGAACTCACAGAAAGATGACAAGTTTAGGAGAGGGAGAAAGTGAGAAGGAGATGAGGCACAGACGACAGTTATCACTGCCACAAATATCCAGCAGTTCAATATTAGATTCTCTGATGAAAGACAAGTGGAGTCACCTACATGAGGACCTCGGAGTCTCATAGCTTTGTGTGGTTTTCATTGTCTTATTTTGCTTTTTTTAAAAAAATCTTGCCAACTTAGGGGAATAAATAGTATTTTACAAACCTTGAAAATTAACACAGTTTTCCAGATCTTTGTCCAAAAACAAAGCCTTATAATTTTGTATGAGTGGCACATTAGCTTTAAATAAAATGCTTTATTTTTCATATTTGCTTATCTCTTAATTAGTTCATCATCACATTCTGCCTTACTTCAATTTTGTAAGTATAGTTAGAGTTTCTGTATATTATTTAAAATGTAACCATAAATCTTAGAATCCAATTTCTTCTTCAACTGATTGATATTCCCTAGAGAGGGCCACTCCAAACCTTTGTCTCTTAGTACCTATTCTCCTACTTAAATAATTATTTAAGATCCATTAGAGTCCTTTATTGGATCATCATTTATTAAAACTCATAAGCAGTCAGTCTCCTGACATACACTCTGAGAGGTCATGCAACTTGCTTCTGCTCAGGGACTAGACGTGAGATTATTCTATCAATTGTGAGTCTCTTCATCTGTGGAGAAGGCTGACCACAGCAGCATTCACAGATGAAGTCCACAAGCAATGCAAATTAATTCTCATCATTATTTAAGACCCTGAGACTCTGCTGTGAAAGACAATATAGCATTAAATGAAGTCAGCACATTCAGGGGATTTTGAGCAAAGTACACTTGGTACTAATAGGTGGTTCCTTTGTCTATGGAATTCCAGCCTCAAATTTGTTCATGTGAATTCATCAGAACTTGCGTGATAGGGACTCATCTCCATGTTCACAGGATATGTTAAATGCACATGGCTATGTTGAATTCCATGATGTTTCCACTCTTCAGATCAATGATTTAATGATTTCGGTTTACTGATCATACAAATTTCATCCATAAATTAGAAAAAAAAACGTATATAGTCTGGATTATTTTGATATCAATATTCCTTCCTTCTCACACAGTGCTCTTGTTCTGGGAAATAAAAATGACCTACTGGAGTCTTCTCTTGTTTTTATTCACATGTGATATAATCCCTTTGAGAAGGGACTATGGGGGTTATATTGTTATATAAATAAAGCCTGAAAGAAAAACAGAAGCAATTTAGGATGTTCACTCCTTTATTTTCAGCCACACCCCCTTCCAGAACTTTCCCTGTGTAGCTGCTCACTTATACAAATAAATGCTGTACATGGAACATAACCATCTTAAACTAAGCAAGAGTCAAGGTAAAGTCCTTTAAGCAGGCATGATAGGTCTTGTGTGTGTCAGTCAAAGTACAAAATATGAAGTTAATAGAAAAAGTGGAGGGAAAGGTTGAGGAATTGATTTGGGAGTCTTTAAAAGAGAATAGCTTTTAAAGATCTACATTGTGATTTGAGTATGTAATGCCTCCCATAGGTTCCTGTGTTCAAGAACTTTGCTCCTACCTGATGGTGCTGCTCCTCTTCCTTCCAAACTGTCCTACCTTTGATTTCATGTCACATATCATGTACACTCTCTCCCTTCTCCCAGTTTAAACTATCTTTTTTACCTGGTTACCTATTTACATTCATATCACACACACACACATACACACACACACACACACACACACCACATAAACACACTTAAATTTAAATCTAAGTTTCATGTATGAAATAAATATGGGAATTTGTGTTCTGTGTCTGGCTCATTTCCCTTTAATAGAATTATCTCTAGTTCTATTTGTTTTCTGGAAAATGTCATGATTTCATGGTTCTTTGTTGCTGAAAAATTCAATTTTATATATGTACCACACTTTCTTCATTCTTCAGCTGATGGATCATGATGCTGGTTTAATTTCTTAATGATATGACTAGTTCAAGAATAGGGGAGAATGGACCTTTTGTTTGTTTCCATTGATCTAGCATGTACATGAAAAATAGGAGTCTATAATATAATAATGATGGTAGTGGTTAGTGTTGTTGAGCAGATGGGCAGTAGAACCACCCAGGTGAGGGCCTATTAGAGATTAAAATGATTACATTAACTGGGGATGGGGAGTCCCAACCACTATGAATGGCACTGTTTTTGTGGCTAGGACCCTGAACAATAATAGTAGAGAAGGGGAACTTAATGGTACTTATATTAATATGTTCTCTGTTGTCTGATTGTATGTTGTCTACTGTGTGACAAGTGTGTTGAGCTCCGACTGTCTTGACATTCCCACCATGCTGCCCTCAGACTGGAATAAGTCCCTTCCCTCCAAAGATGCTTTTATCAGAGGATGTTTATCATGAGAGGAGTTAAAGCTAAAACAATTATTTCCTAAAATCACGTAAAGTTTCAATTTAAATTACAGAACAATAGAAAATTAGAAAATGGAGGTTGATTGAAGAAAGCAAGAATTATTTTTTTCATAAAAGCAATGAGAAAATTGTTCAGAATTAGCAAAATCCACACTTTTGGGATGCTGGCAATTAGCCAATGGCCTATGACAATTCATGCAGTGTGTATTCAGACAAAGAAGCTGAATCCAGGTAACAGCTGTGAACTTCATGGTGTCTTAGTTGTCCTTCATCCCATCCTCAGATGTCCAGCTCCATGGAAACCCAGGCCCCCATCATGGTGAAAGCGTGAGGACTGGCAGTGAAGAGAAAGAGCAGAAGGCATCTGTGTGTCCTGTAAAGAGCATTTCTAGAGCCTTGACCTCTGAGGCGGCCCATTGGGAGGTTAGGACAATACGTGCAAGTCTAATTCTTCTGGCTCGGGCTACAACTCATCAATAGTGAAAGAAAATCCATTCCTTGCAAGAATTTGTCAGGAAGAAGAAACGCCCAAAGAGGAGGTCAGGGGACAGGGAAAACAACAGCAATTGTTTGATACGAAGTTTGCTAGAAATATGAATCAAAATTAAAACAAACAAGAAAATTGGGTGCTTACAAGAGAAAGCTACAGAGCAAGCTTTCCAGAGGTTCAAAGAAAAAATGCAAAATATTTCTGGGAATACAGTGGATCATTCATGTAAGTCTGCCTACATTCAAGAAGGACACGGAGATGTCCTAAGCCGTCTTACATGGGTCTAACCTTGACTTCTTTCTCGCAGAATGTAAGGGCTAATGTGGAGACGGCAAATGTTCTCTGAGTTTTGAATGCAATCTCCCACATGAATGTAAATTTCCCTCAGCAAGGCCTGGAACCTTCAGAAACATTATATCCAATCAATGATCGATCATGAACTTAACTGATTAAAGAATTTGACAACCACACATACTGAAGAATATGTATTATTCTGTTACTTTTTAGTATTCTACTAAAAAATAAACAAAACAAACAAACAAACAACATTGTCAACAACAACAAAAACTATAACCAGAAGCAAAATTTCAAACTCAGAGACAAGGGCAGTAATCTACTTTCATGAATTGCATTATTATATGATTTCAAGTATCTATATTTTATTATCACAAGACATACAAAGATACAAAATAAATGATCTATGGCAGAAAAATAGCAGTATAAATAAACTATCTGCAAAGAAGAACAGACATCAGATTTACTAGTTTAATGACTTAAAATCAACAGATTAAGATATTCTCGCAGACTATAAGAAACCATTTTTAAAGAATGAATTGGAAGTCTAAGGTGATATTTAACTCCATAGAGAATACTGATACAGAGACAAATTACTAAAACAGCTAATAAATTTCAGAAGTTTAAAAGTACGATTACATATTTGGAAAAAATGACAAAAATTCTCAATAGAAATTTGAACAATTGCAAATTTAAAATGCCAATTAACATTGTGGTTTAAGAAGCAAAGGTAAAATCTAATATAAAACAAAAAGAAAATCCAGTTAGCTGTGGGGTATAAATGTATTGATGCATGCATGACAGAATCTCAGAATCTCTGAAAAAAAGGGAAGAAAGGATATTGGAAAAAATATTGGCTTAAAATACAAGCCAAAAACGATAAAGAGTTTAGAGATCTGAACTCTTGGTATAGAGAGCCATCCCATAACCATACTGTCAAGATCCCAACTGAGCCTTCCCCACAAAGTTAGAATACGGAAAGGAGCAGTGAAGGTGTAACACCATGCTTAGGAGAGTCTCTAAGATTGTGAGGTGATTTCTCACCAGATTATGGAAGTCAGAACACACTGAGATGGAAAGTGGCCAGTATCCCTGTCTGAAGGGATCCCTGAAACCACAGACCATGTTGAACCCTGTGCAAACTGTATTGTTTCCTGTGCAAACATGACCATGATAAAGTTATGTTTCTAAATTAAGCAAGCAGGGAGCAAAGGAAGCCATAAAAATCAGCACAAATACAGTAACACACTTCTTTAAAATCTGTGAGAGCACATCTTCCCCGCCCGACGCCTTCCCTCACTACTGTGCTGTAGGTTGCGTTTCAGTTACAGGGAGCTCTTTATGGATGCTCTCAAGCACTGTTTAATTAAAAGCATTCCTAGTCTTGCTCTTTCAGCCATTTTAAGTCAAAGAAGGCACAAGCACAGGGCTGCTATGACCACTGACTGACCTGATATTCAAAGTGTTATGTACTGAACTGACATAGGGCGGTGCGTTAGGATGTACACAGTGACGAACTGATGAGTTAGTCTGTAATTCCATGTACTCAGGAGACTGGAGCCAGAGATCACAAGTGCAAACACAGCTAGACAACTTAGTGAGATTGTGTTCCAAGGTAAAAATAAAGAGGGGTGGGATATTACATACGTAAATATATAATAAGTAAACATAAATATAAATTACATTTTTGTATGCATATTACATATATATGAGCATCTGCCTCTCATGCTTAAGTTCAATCCCCAGTACTGAAAAAAAATGAATGATAAGCAAAAGTTTTTCTGAAATTTTCCATTTAGCTCTAAAGCTATGGAATTTATGTATAAAAGAGTTCACCACATTCAAAGTGCTCAAAAGGAAATTGTCAAACAAGAGTCCAGAATCCAATAAAAACATATCCTTCAGAGATGAGGAACACTGAAAAATTAGTTAGATAAACCAAGAGAGAGTGTTCATCACTAAAGCTGTGGGCTCCAACAAGTATTACTAGAATCCGTCAGGCTGTCACGACAGAATGCAAACACTCATCCAGATCTTCATTGGAAAAAGCACAACGGTGCAGTGTCTATACAGTCGCGTTCAAAAGAAACTGTAAATGCATCTTGTTACTAATTAGCACTTCCATATTAATAGCAAATAGCTGAAGGAATAATTATTAATCTTTGCTGACCAGCATACAGTGTCTAAAGATGTCATTTTTATGACAGTAACATCTGAAAAGAATGGGACAGAAAGCAGCGACCTAAGAGCAAGGTTTTGCACATCATGAAATTAAGTCATTGTTAATTCAAGCCAGATTGTTATAAACAGGATATTAATTACACCCCAATGGTGATCACTAAAAAAATAATTTAAAAAACATTGTAAAAGAAATGTCCGTGGAATTAAAATGATATACGAGAATATGTGCATGAAAAAAGCAATAATGAAGAAACAGAAACAAAGGCAGCAAAAGGCATTTAAATACAAATAGAAAACTTTGACCAAGTGTGTACTTTTGAAGGAGAGTTTTAGACATCTTGGGCTTGGTAAAGCAAAATACACAAAGGTTAGTGGAATAGAAACTTCTAAAGTATCTCATTTTTGCCTTCATCTGCATTATCTTTTTGAACTCAGAAATCTCCTGAGAATAAGTACATTATCTTCTAAAATTTTGCATATAGTTAAAGACAGATAGGAAAAATGCCTTTCAAACCACTTTGTGTAAGGAAGAATAATTGTGCAGCTTCCAAACAGACCCTTCACTAATGATCACATTAGAGCATCCTGCCTAATGTTTGTGCCAGGTTAACAAGTAATTAGAAAACAGAGCAGGAGAAGGAGGGGTTGGGAGAAGGAAGGAAACGAGACAGAAGAGCTGAAGGGGAGGGGTGAGGAGGGTGAGGGGAAGAGGAGGACAAACAAAGAAACCAAGTAAGAAAGAAAACATTTCTTGCAGTGTCTTCTGCAATAAAGGCCAGCACACACTATGATCCCAGTTCTACTCCTGATATTTTATACTTGAACCCCTCACCCAGGTTAGACAAGTCCCCAAGAGACACATTGCTGTTTTTCACTTCGCTGCAGTAAACCACTCCGTGTGGTCTTAGCACAAAGCTTGTATCTTTTAGAATATTACTCTGCTCCAAATAACACATTATTATCTTCAATCTTGATGAATAGGCAATTTATTACTTGTTAAGGAATCTATTTCTTAACTGAAGGAACACCTCTCAGGAACAAAGATGAGAATAAAGAGAAAATGCAAGGTTTGCTTATTGTTCTTCCAACATTTCTAAAGAGAGTAATAAGCCAGCATTTAAATAGACTTGACAAAATAAAGCTTTCAGATATGATGTGAGCTAATCAAAGTATACTGATGGCAAATAAAAGGCATAATGGCATGTGATGACTATAATCTGTCATGATCATACCCTGAAAAACAAATACAACATGGCAGTCTGGACACACCTGTGTCAGAACTGAACAAGTTTTCTTCCTCGGCACTAACATAACTTACCTAAGACAAAGTCCTATACCTTACATTTACTCGTGTTCATTGAATTATTCATTTAGAAAATAAGAAAGTGTTTATCATGAGCATGAGAAAGGGAAGAAAAAGCCTGGAAGCATGGTTAGTATGATCCATACTTGCGTTTCAGAAACATGTTACACACGGACTCTATTCCCTAGTGTGTTTATTCCTTTTTTTTTTTAACTATAATCCTCAAGCCACTTTATAAATGGATGTTTTCTTTCCCGTCCATCTGGTACCAAATAATCAATTCAGAGGCTGAATATGAATTATAAATGTTCAGCCAATAACTCAGACTTATTACCAGTTATCCCCTACACTTAAATTAACCCATAATGCTCTATTTATGTTCTGCCACGTGGCAGTATGTTTATTAGCATGGCACATTTGGACTCTGCCCCTCTCCTCCCATCATCCTTAGTTTGGTCCCCTTGCTTATACTTTCTGCCTGGTTATTGACCAATCAATATTTTATTAAACCAAATCGAATAGCAAACCTTTACAGGGTACAAGAGGATTATTCCACAGTACCCCGTACAAAAGAAAACAGACCTTGCTATTCTAGTATCTCAAGAATATATAATCATGACTCGTTATTTTTATAGTTCCAACAACCCCAAAGGTTCTAATGCCATTTTATTTTCCCTTTCATGTATTTTCCCACCATGCTTTTATCCATCTACCAAAAAGCTGTTGTAGTGATTTCTTTTGTTTTGTTTTGTTTTTTTGTTTTTCGAGACAGGGTTTCTCTGTGGTTTTGGAGCCTGTCCTGGAACTAGCTCTTTTAGACCAGGCTGGTCTCGAACTCACAGAGATTCACCTGCCTCTGCCTCCCAAGTGCTGGGATTAAAGGCATGCGCCACCACAGCCCATGAGGGGTACAAGGTGCCTGAAGGAGAAAGAATAGGTGCATTGTAGCCTGGTTGGGACAAACTTCATGTTTTCCTAAAAACTGTAAGATAAAACAACTAGAGGGTGTACAAAATTTGAGCAGTAGTTTGGAACTTTTACTATGAAACTATAAAGCACTCATAGGCTCCAGTGAACGCACCAGAACTTGATGATATATAAAGTGTTGATTTCTTGTTGCTTTGATGTTTGTTTTCAGCATCGTGAGCACCCATAGCAAGGAGCTTCTCTAAGAATTTCTTTAAGGTTTTTAATCACTCACCTCTGCATCTGACCTTTGACATTTTTAACATTCTTATTATACAACTAAATATGATATGTGATTATATTTATGTTTATAACAAATTATATATACTAGATATGTAATTTGTATAAAGTTTACCCTTTGGAACAAAAATAGGATAGTTTCTTTAGTTCCCATAGGTTCTGATAGGTTGTTAAGAAAGGATATAACATATATTTTTAAAATCACTATATATCAACATATACTATGTGTCATGACTTTCACATCCCCTTGAAACTAAAAAATGGCCAACTTAAACCTAAAATTCAAAATTTACTTGTTCTTATACAAGGAAATTACTTGACCTTGCTTTACTTCTGTGACCATCACAATGGCCTTGTCTAGACACAGCCATTTTGATTACTTTGATCTTTACAATGCACAAGAAAGACTTTCATCATTGACATTGATTTGTTATGCATTTGACTTTTGATGAAATGCAAGGATAAAGCCCTCCTTGTTCTATTAGTAGGATGGCATCGCTTTACAAATTACATGTTTGTTTTCTCGTAAAATATATATGACACTAGAGAAAGCAATTTATTCTAAAACCATAGTATAAACTCCTTTATTTTCAAAGAACTTATGTAATCAAGTTGATAAACCATGAACCAGGCTTATTTAAATGAGTTGTCTTTTGGCATATGGAGAGAATTATTTTCTGTTATGAAAATCAAACAAGCTGTTAGTGAATCACAGAAGACAAATAGAGAAAATTGCCTCATGAAATCACATTTCAGGAAGAGCCATTGCCCATGGCTATGATATAAGAACAACTCGAATATTAGAAAGAAAATTGCTCAGAAACAAGAGACTCTTCTTCTCTGATCATGTTCTAAACAAATTAAGCATTAATCATATCAATCATATCAATAATATGTGAGGAACTGAAACATGAACACTGCCACCCCGCAAACTCCCTTAGACGCTCTGACTGCTTCTGTCATTGCAAGCAACTGAAAATATTGTATATAGTATTATTCTGATCTTTTTAAACACACTAATGAAATGACAAAAGTTTTGAGAAGAATTGAGTCTCAAAAGAAAGCAGAAGTCATCTCAGTCACATGAATTTCAGAATTGGGAGTATATTGTACATAGCAGGCAAATGAGGAAGGTTGTGGAAGAAATAAACAAATTATATTTTAATTGAATTTAAAAATTAAAATTTGAAAAAGAAAAGAAAAACAACAAGAAGTATATTCAAATATAAATTAGCATTTATACCATTTTTTTAATTATTTAGACAGGAAATAAAAAATGTAAGATTTATATGGAACACTGCCAAAATTTCTACTATCACATAATTGGAATCCCAAGTGGTTAAAACAAAGGAAATATCAGCATTAAGAAGTATCTGGGTATGTAATGACCAAGCGTGATAAACTTTGTTAAAGCATAGCAGTCCCAAAAGAAAACACACAACTTTAAAGACAGGACAAGAAGACTCTAAGCTGATTTCTCATTAGAGTGCAGATATTCTCACTCCAATTCTCAGTGAAAAGTAAATATGAACCTTGTGAAAAATCCTGGAAGTTAATAATAACACTGATGACAATAATAATAACAATAACATAAAACTTTCAGAAAAAAGGAAATGTACCATTCTTGTGCCCACACTGAAGGAACTATGAAAAAGTCACCTCCAGACAAAAGATGGGGGAGTAAGTAACCAAGTCTCAAGAAGAGGAAAGCAGTGAGAATTCAAATAAATATGGATGACAATATTATATACAATATCATTAAAATATATCTCCAAACGTATATAGTAAGAAATGTAATTACACTTAAAGAAAAATTTATAAAGTATTAATTAAAGAGAATAAGTTATCTAAAAAGAAAACACTATTCATGGTCAGATGACACAATATACTAAGAATGGCAATTTTTTTCATTATTAATCTATGTTTTCAAACCAACATCCTAGCTTTCAAAAATCAACCATATTTAAAGAAAAGACTATAAATAGTCCAATTTATCTGAGAAGTACACAAGATTAGTCTAGACAATTTAATCCATAAGTGTAGTATTAGTTATTTATGTCAAAATGGATCTAGTGACCATGTAATGGGCAGCCTAAAATAAACCAACATTTGTAGTCAAAGATTTCAGATATTTTGAGAAGGACAGTCAAAAAACAAGTATCTACTAAATAATAGTTGTATATTTCGGTACCTGTATGAGGAGCAAGCCCTATCAAACACCACCCACAAACACCAACTTTAAATAAACTGAAGCAGGTAGCGACAGTGACATTCTGGAAAGAAGCGAAACCTGCTCATCAACTCAGCAAAAAGAAGACTTTTAAAACAACATTAAGGTTTATTAGATACACAGAAATGAAAAGCAGAGACATATTTGACAAACTAAGAACTTCTCTTCACCAAAAAAGTATATCATGTAGTGAAAAATGGCTCATAAATAGAGAAAAGCAACTTGCAACACATTGGTATCCAAAATCTTTAAAGAACACCTACACATGAATAAGAAACAGACAAAATGTATACTAAAGCCATATGCGGTAGCTCTTGACACCCACCACCTCATATGTTGGGAAGAGTGAAAAACAGCTACAATCACTTATTTAATGTTGGTGAATAATCATATTATTCAAAACAACCAGCCAAACAGAAGAAAATTATAAACAAATGCAAAAATTTATCTTTGCAGTGTTTGACAGCTTAAAAAACCAAGGGCAATAAATTGAACCACTCCCAAGGTAAGTACAACTCACTGACACACAGTGGGAAACTGATAGACAAAGATCCCACCTTTTTTTCTTAAAGATGGCCCAATAAGTCATTGTTATTGACATCTGACACTATTTTATAAATAAATATTTAACTGCTAGTAAACACAGCTGTCTAGAAGAGTTTAAGGATCTGCCCATTGATGTGGGATTTCCCTCTGTATGCTATGAATACCATTGGTTAATAAAGAAAGCAGCTTGGCCTAATTGAGTAGAACAGAACTAGGTGGGAAAAATGAAATTGAATGCATGGGGAGAAAGAAGGCAGAGAATGGGAAGAGTCATGGAGTCACGGCCAGAGACAGACATGCAAAAACTCTGCCGGTAAGCCACTGCAAAGTGTCAATACACAGATTAATGGAGATGGGTTAAATTAGTATGTCAGAGTTAGCCAGTAAGAAGCTAGAGCTAATGAGCCAAGCAGTGTTTTAATTAATACAGTTTCTGTGTGATTATTTTAGAGCTGAACAGCAGGGAACAAAACAAGCAGCCTCTTTACAACATCCTATTCTGACTCAAGTGGGCATAAAAGCTTCCTGATAATTTCCAAAACTGATATGCTGCCTCCAAAGTCTAGACAAACTATTACGTAATACCTGACAACATGAAGCAAGTTAAAGCAACCCTAGCCCTTTGTGAACATATTTGGTGTATTCTTGGCAGTGATTATTTCCTAATCAAAGACAAGTCCTTTGTCATAGATGGTGTCTAGTAAGTAGGCATGAATTGTGATGGGTGTTTAAAGAAATGTGTTCATAAACCATGACAACCAGTGATCATTGTGGGGAGACGATTGTAACAGGGCACATCAGACCAAGTTGCACAGGAACCACCTTATGTACTTTCTTTGTGTAGTCTTGAGGAGACTCCCTTTGCAAAGTTTCTTAGCAATAGACATAACTACAATTTTGATCTTGAGGTGCAACAAAACTCATATTTTTTTAAAAAATGGATAAATTATCTTTTCTTTACTGAAGCTCATAGGAAGCTTCATACCAAGCCAAGCACTGTGACTTTCAAAGGAGGTGTAATGTTATACCTTTATAATGTTCCCCAAATACATTCTTTATGACTTCTGCTACCTGATTCTCTAATATAACTTCAGTCCTCCAGAGTGATAGTCACCTGTGGAGCAAAACACTTTACAATGTCCTTTGCTGATTAAAAACAAGCAAGGGATAAGTTAACGGAAGAAGCAGAGGCAGAGATCCTGTGACTTCATCAATAAGGCCAGCAATGGAAGTATTGGATGTCTGTGTGCTGAAGAAGCTACAGCCAGACTGAAACAGAAGTGATTAGAAGGTAAATTTTACCTCTGTCAGATTTTATCTCCTTCCACCATCTCATAAAGATCTTTATGAATCTCCATGCCCCAAGGGAAACAGCTACAAATGGAGCTGAAATGCAGAGAGAAGGAAAACTACAAGGCTCTTCAATAAAAGTCCAGGAAACCACTGCCAACTGCTGGGATTCTGATTAAGGGATAAGAGAAATGGGTTGCATTTTCTACAGCATAGTTTTATTGAACTTTGAAAGAAGCCTCCCCCGTCACTTTTGTTTTCCTTCTCAGTCAATGTGTCTCCCTGGAAAAATCAATTTGTTATTGGTTTGCTCATGTAAAACATACATAGGAAATAAGAAAATCACTCACTTTTAACACAGTTTTGCTTTGTTAATAATCGATGCATTGGAAGACAAAATAAACAGTACAAAAACCCTGTGTCTATGTTCTCTGGTACCATACCAGATACTACCAAGTTCCTCTGTCAAGCATGATGGGACTCGATGGCACAACTGCTAGTAATACTGTAGAATTCATTCCTTGAGATTTTTCTTATTGCTTTTTATGTATACAGGTGTCTCATCCGCACATGTGCACATCTACCACGTGCATAGCTGGTACCCTTGAAAATCAGACAAGGACATTATATGTCCTGGACCTGGAATTACAGATTGAAGGGAACCTCATGTGGGTCCTAGGAACTATGCCAACATCTCTGTAGGAGAAGCCATTGTGTTCCACCACTATGTCAGCCCTTCAGCCCTTCAAATTTTACATTTGAAATCTCATATCGAACATAGTTATTTTAAAACAGTAACGTGTTCATACTAGCATACTGTGAGTCACTTTTTTCCGTCTTAAAGTTTATGAAATTTAAGTGTAGGGTTAAGTCTTTTCCATGAAAATTCAGCATCCAAGTTACAATAGACTTCACTGCACACTAAATTTCAAAAACTTTGTGCAAAAAAAAATATATATACCATACCTCCTTAATAATTTTTAAGATGGTGGAGCTTCACTCTTGATACAGGTTGAGTGTATCACTCAGAGAAACTTCTTCTGTGGATAGCTGTTAACACAGAGATCCACAATTGGTCAAGGGGCACAGAACAATAAATGGTGAAAAATGATATCACAGCTGTCCTCCCAAGGCTTCGAGATTATGGTGGAAGAGAGATCAGGAAAGACTGTAAGATCCAGAAATATAGACAACTATACAATGAAACAGCACCTTTTTTGACACAATGGGGTACATATGATCTAGCATTGACTTCTTTCAAAAGACCTCCGAAGGAGCAAGCCAGAAAACAGAATCCCAGCTTGTAGGAAGGAGGAGGTCAGCAAGTCCCACACCTAGCTGAGAAATAATTAGAAACTCCTGGAAACTGAGGAAACGACACTCCATTTTCTTCAGCAATGTGGTACCTATTAAGCTATCTACAGTCCAGTAGATGTCCCTGCACCAACGCATATACTGGCAACACAGGAGGACTTCATGGGCTTAATAAAAAACAGAAAGAGAACACATGAAATCGGAAGGGAATGATGGTGATAGGGGCATAGAGAGAATTGGGGAAGAGGGGACAAGGTGTGAATTTAATCAAAACACATTTTATACACCTATAAAATTCTCAATAAAGAAAACATGTAAAACTTCATGTTAAAATGGCAATATTTTGCTACATTAGAAGGATTAAGTAAAACAAATGATTAAAATTAAATATACTTGATAGTTTCTGCCATCTGCATTATACAAAAGCAAGAGACTTCTGCATGACAATTGCAATGGGCATTGTATTTCTGTTAGACATGGGCATTACGGAAGCAACCCCGGGAATATGGGACCTGTAGGAAATTTGAAACTAAGTCACATCCCAGCTTGGGTTTCCTCAGTTTATCCCAGTGTGGCCATAGGCAAATCACCAAGGTCCTCTGTTCTTTGATGCCGATTAAAGTGGTCCCATTTAACTTATAGATTAATGATGAATAAGTAAAACACTTGATGAAAAAGAATTCAGAAAACTACTGACTACTGGCAAGGACCAGTCATTTCCAGATCCACTTGTTTACAGTAAGCAGCACATCCGAATTATCAGATGAATGAAGGCTTATGAGTCACTGATCGGCTGCTAAACTACGGAGAACGAGAAGAGTGCTCTGAGCTGTGAACTGGAGATGTCTGAGGACTCAGGTGCCCCAAAGATGTCTTCCTAGCACGCAGTGAGTGTGCTGACCTCAAAGACAAAAGTCTACTTCACTAATGATTTCGGGTATTTCAATGACTGCCTTTAACAGCTCAAAGCTATGGGCCACAATACAGTTTACTTCATTGTTATCAGCTGGTAATCTACACAGAATTTTTTAAAATGAAAAATAGTATAGGACATAAGATGTAGGGAGCTTAGGTTTGGTCAAATGCCAAAGTGAATCAGTTCCAGTTTTCCTCTAGGGAACGGAGACAAGGAGATGCAGAATGCAGCTAATTGAGTCAGGCAGTGGCTTCATTGCTCATATTTAACAGATTTATCTCCCCCAGAAGGGTGGGATGGTGGAATGTTTGTGCAGATAAGGACATTCTGAGACAAATTTAGAATGCTGTCCTCAGTGTTTACATGGAGCAGGCCTGAAAAATGATTTGGGGCAGCTTGTCTTTGAAGAGGAAGCCCTCATTATCAAAATCATAAAGAAATCAGTCACTCTTAATCATCTAACGAACGTAAAGTCATATTGTGCCAGTTAATCAATGTGTACTAAACGACGAGCTTAAATAGCCTAAGCTTCGAAAAGTTCCAATCAGCAACAGCAATAATAAACCAAGATGCAAAGTTTTCCAAAATAGCATCAGGACACTGTCTACCCTGAATCTCTGAAATACAGAGCACGGACAGAAATTACTGTGCTGACAAAAAAAAAAAAAAAGGAGGGGTACTCATCCCCTCTGGGGTACTCATCTTCTTTGGTGCATATCGTATCTTATGTTATGAATTTTTATAGGTATTAGTAGCATTAACTGTGGCGGTCTTAGCCAATGGTTCTTCTAGAGTGATAAACTTGCCTGTTCTGTATTTCTAATGATTCCAAGGTACAAGTAGGTTTGAAGTACACGTCCTTAGAAAATAACCGCCTTGCACTTTGGGTAGTATGGAGAAATAATTCTTAACTGCTACTACTAGTTTTGCAGAACACCATAAACTCATTGGACATTCAGACATGAACTCAACGCAACTCTCTCCCTCTCGCCTTGCTGTTTACACCATCTAGCCCCCAAATCAGATCAATTCTATAAGCGTGAAGCTTTTGCCTCACTGAGTTTCCTGTCTAATGGATTTTTAAATGTAGTTCTGATGTAAAGCACACACACACACACACGAAAAAAAAAAACACTCTGACGTTTACATCCTAACGCTTTTTGGGTGTCGTTAACGATGTAAGAAATAACTTTTAAAAATTAGTAAGATAAATTTAAAAGTTGACTTTTCAAAGTCTCACTTAGCAATAAATAAATAAATAAAAAGACAGAAAGAATGTTAAACAGTTTAGTTTTATCATTCACAACTGTGCCAATAATTAACCATCATGGACCATAATAATAACAAATAAAAATGGGGGGAAAATCCCTTTTGGTCAAAGCAAGTTCCACGACTCACACACTTTCAAAGGGAAAGTTAAAATACAGTCTCATCTATGGCCTGATTGACAACTATTCCATTATGAAGGCCCTAAAGATACCCCACAATTATCGCATATGTCATCTTGTTTTGACTGAAGTTTTGCCAGCACAACTAGTGTGAACTGTTTTCCGTTTCCCTGGACCAACTCTCCAGCTGCTGTAGTCATTCTGCACTGTCGATGGAAGATAAATAGCTCAACAGAACAGTGTATCATCATTGAGTTCCAATATTAAGCATTTATCTTGAAAAAATTTTTTTTTCTCACATACTGAACTGGAGACAGGGAGCTACTCATAATAACCATTCTGTGTAGACACATTTCCACCACGAATATCCTTCTTGATAGTGTAGAGTCAAGTTAGATACTTCCTGCTTTGCTACATCACAAACAATAAAATCAAGGCATGTTTCTTCCACCGTCAGTTTTCTCAATTCCATTTTCTCAAATGGCCAGTAGAAAAATAATGAGAGATTTTCTTTATAGACAGTTGCCACATTTCTTGAACTAGCTACATGGGAGCTCTAGGTGCTTCTCTGATAAATATGTAAGGCTTATTCCTAATTGTTATGCATTGATTCATCACAAAGGTCCCTTCCATTTTCTAGTAAGCTTTATTTACTTAGTTAATATTTTCCGTCCTTTCTGGACCACCAGGTCCTCCCAACTCGCAATGTGTACGCGGCGGCATTGTGAAGTTGGGTTCCCCAATGTTCTCACATAGAGCAAATTCTAAAGTTCTTTTTAAAATATCCTTTTTAATGTTTGACTCCATTAATTGAAACATGAAAGAATTTTATAATGACTGAAGTAGTTGAAGAGTAAATAATTCAGAATACAAATGTTAAATCTTCAAGAATGAACTTTGCTCTTGTATGTAGTAAAATACAGAAAACGATCGTAGTGTTTGCTTATATTTTTAAAGTATTCAAAAAAGATAAATGTAAAATATAAAGAAGCAAAATTATCTGTTTTACGTATTATTTCCCAGTATTCCTTAGGATTCATTTTATTTTATGAGCATTACTTTTCTTTTGAAAAGGAGCATTGTTTAGTCAGCTAATGGGTGTTCACTGTGTGCCTCTTGCAGGCTGCGTGTAGACCCCTTCTGCCTGGGTGATCACCATCAAGCTTTAGGGATAAACATTTTTTTTATTTTATTTGCATTGTAAAATGCAACCAATTATTTCACTAGCCTGCAGATATGATGAAACTGTTGACATGGGAGAAATTACGTTAAGGGCATACGTGTGTAATTCAGAAAGTTGTTTCAGAAGCAATGACAGTGATATTTGCTTCTGAATGTGCTGTTCTTTGATATCGCGTGCTATGGCAATTTAATTAGTGTGCTCTTAGTCCCACTGACTTTTCCTCATAAAATTAAACTTATCTTGGCAGAAAATTTTCGTGTAAAATATAAAGGAAGGCCCGACTGAGGCACATGAGTGCTCTGATCTTTTAAAACATTTTATTGCTTTGATTATGTTCTAACATTTATTCATCACAACATGCAACATATTAATTTAGAGTCATAAGGTGGTGTGCATTGGACCAAGTCACCAAGGCTCCAATAATTTCAATGCTCCCTTCATGTTTATCTATTTTTCTTTATCCCTCTTTACCTGAAAACCCAAGGAGCAGTAATGGGCCTCTAGAGATGTGTTTGTGAGCTTCAGAGAGCATCCATGACATCTCATTAATGCACATGAGTAAAAATGACTAAAGAGGCAAGTTCCACACAAAGGCAACAGATCACTTTGTAACTGAGATCAGTGGTGTTCTCTTCAAATATGGAAACTGAATGTATTCAGGGGAAAAAAGGCTTCTGTCAAAACATTCCTTTGAATGTGCTCTCTTCCCTTTTGTGGATGGAATGTTTTCCAAAAGAAGTATTGCCAGCACACAGAAGCATTCATCCATTGCTCCATGGCCAGTAATATAAGGAGAGTTGGATATACACATTCCCTCACTTAGACTTATGCCAAAGCTAAAAGGTAGCTTTTTAAAGTACAATGTAAGAAACATATAACAAAATATGGTTCAGAAAAATGTAATTTGGTTAAGCTTAAACTTCTCAAGTTTTACATAACTATGGTTTTCTGTTGCAATGGGAGAGGGTCCACTTGTTTGTCCCGCTGCCCTGCTTGCTTAGCCCCAAAATAACCACACAGAAACTGTATTAATTAAATTACTGCTTGGCCCATTCGCTCTAGCCTCTTATTGGCTAACTCTCACATCTTGATTTAACCCATTTCTATTAATCTGTATATCACCACGAGGTTGTGGCCTACCAGCAAAGGTCCAGTATGTCTATTTCTAGCTGCAGAGCCATGGCATCTCTTGACTCTGCTTTCTTCCTCCCAGCATTCAGTTCTGTTTTCTCTGCCTACATAAGTTCTGCCCTATATTAAAAGGCCAAGGCAGTTTCTTTATTCATTAACCAATGAAAGTAACACATAAACAGAAGGATCTCCTACACCAGTTTTCTTTTATGATAGGTAAAAAGAGCTGGGCTTTTCAATAGAGCATTGAGAAGTCTTTCAAACATGGATACCTTAAATTTTTACTAAACATACTTTTTTCTGGAATGCATGTGTTCTATCTTTGTTCTGTGATTGCAGCCAGGTATACAAGGATGAGAGAAGGGAGTTTCATTGTCCAGAAGCATCATTCTGAGCCATAAGAAGCAATATATATGGAAGCATACATGCCAGCTTCCATAGCTGCAAGGGATCCATCGATCATCTGTGATTTTTTTATATTTATCAGTTGTTCAAAGTGTGTTTCAAATGCTCCAAGAATATCTGAGTATTTGCATTAATCTCCATATGAACTGTTAAAGTCACCTGACTCTGCCTCCTAGATCCTCCTGGGCAAACCATCAGTTTTCATCATGTATTTCAACAGAATCCTACAGCCTGTGAGACACAATTCCAAACTCCATGAAAACTTGTAAAGAAAAATGGAATACTCAATGAGAATTTAAATAATCTTTCCTGTGTAGTGGAATTTCAATTGCATTTTAATAAATAAAGACTGCCTGGAAATCTGAGACTGAAACAGTCCCACTGGTCAGCCTTACAGATCAGGTTATAGTAACACACACCTTTAATCAGAGTAACCACAATGACAGGCACCTTTAATCCCAGTTGCCACACTAGTTGCCAGAGAAATTAGGCAGTTCATGCCTTTAATCCCAGCCCTAGAGAAGATTATAGAATGGGAAGAAACAGCTCTCAACACACAGTCTCATGTTCTGAGATTTTGGGAAGCAGGATCGCCATTTCAGACTGAGGTCGAGGTAAGATCCTGTGGCTGCCTGTTTTGCTTTACAGATCTTCAGGTTGAACTCCAATTTCTGACCCTGAGCTTTTATTAATTGTGCTTCATTCCTGGCAATTTGATCAGATAAAGTGTAAAGAAACAATGTAAGTATATTTTACAAGGATACTTGTATAAATAAAGATAGTGGTTTTTGTTTTAATTGAGTATTTATTATTGTAGCAGAAGTTTAAAAATTATACTCAAGGACTTTGAATTAACTAATTTCTATGGAACAAAAAAGCTACTTTTAATACAAGTATTATATATTATCAAGAGACTATGTTCATTTGAGTTTTCATTTTGATTTTTGTTTATTAGCTCGTTCCTTAGATTTGAAAAGGAGATTCATTATGTTGCTCAGACTGGCCCCTAATTCTAGGCTTAAACCATCTTCCATGCATGGTCTCCATGGTATCTGGGATTATAGATACACAGCTCCATAGCTGGCTCTCTTTGACATTCTCGACTATCCTAAAAATAGGTCAATGACAAATGAAGTCATTCTTAGATACACAGATTCATAGTGAGACAAATTTACTTGTTGGGTCTTGAGAAGTAAAATATTTATATAGCTGTCAGATTCTGAAACTTTTCAAAGCTCTTGTTTACAAATTAAATTGATAAGATCATCTTGAGTTTCATGGGGACCAAAGCTATCTGATTTACTCAGTTTGTTGTGGTTAATTATCTACCTGATAAAAATCTGAACCTAAAATTAAACTCCCTGTACTTTGAGGGTGCAAGATAAGGTTTACACCTTAGGAAGTCTAACTTCACTTTATTATACATTCTGCAATAAAAGGTGTGTAGATGGCCAGAACTCTTACGGTTTTCACAGCAACTCAATAAGCAGCTAAAATATCTGTAGTCAATATTGGTTTGAATGTATAACAAAATTTCTATGTAGATCCTTTCAATAACAATGTTAACCTATTATTGTAAGATTGGACAGTAGAAATATAATAGACAGAAAAAAGATAGATGACATATTACAAATAGAAGATAGATAGAAAGATTATAAAAGATAATAGATAGATAGATAGATAGATAGATAGATAGATAGATAGATAGATAGATAGATAAATGATGATGATGAAGAAGAAGAAGAAGAAGAATGTAGATAGATAGATATATAGATGATAGATGATAGATAAATGAAACATTGAAATAAATACAGTTATTCATCTTAAAATTCCCAGAATTCATTGAACATGATCATATAGTCTTTGGGACAGAAAAAATGAGAGCAGATATAAGTTTTTGAATGTACACTATTGGCAGGCTAATAATAGTTAATATTAACCCAACTCCTCAGATTATTGGATGAGATAATTCCTAAAGAAAAAGATAGAGCTCAGCCACAGCTTCTTCCCTTGCTCAGTCTCCCTAGTAGTTGGGTCTCAGTCACACATTATCACACATATCTCTCCATGTCATTCTAGAATAATCTAAAAATAGATAGCTAACCTTTCCCAGAAAACAACTGGAAGGCAAAAAGATTTGGTTGAATCATAAATAGATATTGATGAAAGCCAATAATCAGCAATAGAATAAACACACTGCTAGGTATTTCTAAAGGGGATGTTTATTAGTTTACTAGCTTTTGAACAATACTTTATTTCTTTTTATTTCATTGAAAATAGATTCCTTGCTCATATAATACATCCTGACCACAGTTTCCCCTACCTCCACTCCTCTTAGCTCCCTACTACCTCCCACCTTTCCCAGATCCACTTCCTCTGCAGAAAAGAGTTGGCCTCCAAAAGGTCACAGTTGAGGCTGGACCAGGCAACCCAATAGGAGGAAAAGAGTATCAAGAACAGGGAAAAAAAAAAGTCAAGAGTCCCAGCTCCCATTCTTAGGAGGCTCACAAGAACACCAAGTTAACAGCAATAACATATACACAAAGAACCTGTTGCACACCCCTGAAATCTCTCTCTTGCTGTTTCCATCTCTATGAGCCCTTGTGAACAGTGATGAGTTAATCTAGCCGCCTGTATTCTCTTGGTTTTAAAAATATGATTTCCTAAAATGGGATAATCAAAGACTAGGAAAATCTTTGCGGTTTCTCATCATATTTATCTCGTCTAACCTGTACTGTACTTCTATAAATTGCTACTGTATGTTCACTTCATGGCTAAAAACATATTAATTTAATAGTTTTTTTCTTTTTTTTTCTTTTTTTTTTTTTTTTTTTTTTTTGGTTTTTCGAGACAGGGTTTCTCTGTAGCTTTCTAGCCTGTCCTGGAACTCCCTTTGTAGACCAGGTTGGACTCGAACTCACAGAGATCCGCCTGCCTCTGCCTCCTGAGTTCTGGGATTAAAGGCGTGCGCCACCACTGCCCAGCTAATTTAATAGTTTTTTGCACTTAAGAGGACATACAAAAACTTCGTGATAACAACCCAGGCTCCAGCTTTTCTTCCTTCTGAAGTCTCTAGCTAAGTAGATTCTGGATAGAGACCGGCAATCCATATTATAACCAACATCCATGGGAATTTTATG
The DNA here is from genome assembly GCF_018167655.1 of Microtus oregoni. NCBI lineage: Eukaryota > Metazoa > Chordata > Mammalia > Rodentia > Cricetidae > Microtus > Microtus oregoni. Next base: position 46,982,814 of record NW_024543060.1, read on the forward strand.
CAGCTATTTTAGCAGGAAACATTGTCTACAAAACTGCCTTGTGAAAGAGATTAGCAGGTACTACATTTAAAAAACAGGCAAGGTATATAATAAAAAGTGTGGTTTTTGTTTTGTAAGAGAAACTTATATCTTTTGACTAGAAGAAAACTTTGCTTGATTGGGTATAAAGGAGAATACTAGCACTTTTAGACATCTGCTAACTTGGCAACTGAAGCAACGAAGAGTTGACCGATTCATTATCTAAAAATAAAGATTAACCAAAAAGAGGCCATAGGTGAGAAAGAAATCATGGATGAATATAGTGTGGGTTTGAAGTGAGAAAAGGGAAGGGAGACATTGTGTCTTATTATTATCATCTTAAACACAAAAACGAAGTCAGGTGGTGGCACACACCTTTAATCCCAGCACTCAGGAGGCAGAGGCAGGCAGCTCTCTGTGAGTTCAAGGCCAGCTGGTCTGTAGAGTGAGCTCCAGGACAGCCTGGGACACACACAGGAAAACCCTGTCAAGAAAGAAAGAAAGAGAGGGAGGGAGGGAGGGAGGGAGGGAGGGAGGGAAGGAGGGAAGGAGGGAAGGAGGGAAGGAAACAAAAGAAAAAGGAGAAAAAGATAAGAGCATTCACTATAATAGTTTGCCACATGTGTATATCATGGATAATTATAAGCTAAATTCATAATTTTCACTTCATGATTAAAAATAATAGTATCTACAGACATACTAGCACAGAGTAATGTGTGGGGGACACAATAAGTTAAAGAAGAAATTTTTTTAAAAAAAGTAATCATTGTTGTCTTCCAGGGATGTGGGTCAATTATAGGGAGAAAGCAGATAGATAATAAACATAAAACTCAGAGACAGACAGACAGAGAGACGGACAGACAGGAACACACAGAGAGAATATACAGGTAGAAATTGATAGCTAATAAACACATAGATAAAGAATATATAGATCAATGACAGGCAGAATTAAGATTCTACATTGGGTGTGATTTTTATGAGCGGACAATTTAGTAGTAAACTAGTTCTAAGGATAGTGTATCCCCAGGTGATGAGGAGTTGTGTCAGAAGAGCCTTATAGACTAACACTGATGACGGACTTGAGCAGAGACAGGGCTACTGATGAATGAGAAGAAAACAGTGCGTCAGACAGCATGGCATCTCAACATGGACAGGAGATTAAGATGTGTGCAGGGTATTGAAGAAGCCACAGCCTCTTGCTAGCTCTGGTCTGAAGTGACGGATGGGAGAGCTACACAGCATTTCCATGGGGGATTGTAGTTTACCCACTCAACCCACAATCACATGCACATGAAATTTTATTACCATCAATCATCTTCTACAAGCTAATAAAGATTGTTACCTGTTTTGAATTCTGTATTTAATTATGTTAACATCCTACCACGACATAGACAGTTGGCAAAAAAAAAAAGAAAACATTTTAATTAACAAAATGATTTTGTAAATGCAGCTTCCTTGACTACTCACTCTATCTGCAGCATCACAATTTCAAAGTCTAAGTTCAAGCTAAATGAACTGAAAATGAAATCTGAAAGCACAGGAAAAATGTTCTCATACTGGACATTTTACTTAAAACAAAAAGAACAAAGGCATTTTATTAAGCACAGTTAGCAGACAAAAGCCTCAGACAGCTTGGTGTCCTCTGCTGAGGCGGTGAGCTGTCTAGAGGAGCCAAAAAGAATATTACTCCCTCTGAGAAGCACCATGCCTCTCTACTGTTTCCTTTCCCTCTTCCATTCTTCTTCACAGTGGTTTTATTTTTTTCCCGACTGTTGTATACTCATGCACTAACACAGCATTAGGTTCGGTGGTAATTCGAACACAGACAATGTCACTGTAATAGAAACCTCTAGGAACTCGACTTCATATATAAATTTCTCATCAGTATCACCCTGGTTAAACTTCAGATGACTGAAGTACATGAGAGTTACATTGCATACTACCCCGTCCTATGGGGACAAAATACTGCTAGAAGTGGTAAGTGATCTTTTCCCTACTTCCTCTGTGCTTTGGTTTTTATCACTTCTTTAGACCGAGATTGCAAGTCTAAATACAGAGCCCACTGGGAAATGATCTTGTCCCCATGACCAGTCAATATGCTATTGTTATGTTCACACTTATGTTCACACTGCAAATGTGGTCAATTGAATTGACTTGAGAGACAAAGCAGAACCAATCACACTGTAACATCACACAACGCAGGGGAAAATGCTGGCTGCATGCATCGTGTCCACTAATTTCTCCTCTGATTTCAGCCTCTGTTGGATGAGCAGCAGCATCCAAATTCCAGCTGCGAGTGATTCACCCAAAGCATTCATCCCTGTGTCTCAGTCTCTACTCTCTGCCAAGACCATTTTCCAATACTGTCCAGTCTATTTGCCTTATTGCAGCACAGCCCAGAATTGTTGGGTTCATGGCTTCAGCAGCAGCTCCTATTGAAAGAGCATGATGAGTCCTGTTCTTGGGCAGATGACTGTGGATGGGGGTGGGTATTCTGTATACTCTTCAGAAGGACGGAGTAGAATCAAGTGAAGACTGTGTAGAGCTACAGTCTTGGGCGATAGACCTGGATGTTGGCATATGTTCTATCCTTATGTTATGTCTATGTTATGTCTTATGTTATGTCTTATGTTATGATATTTTTTTCATTTTACATACTGATAACAGTTACCCCTCCTTCCTTGTTCCCCAATCCCCCATCCACTCCTCAGAAAGAGTAAGGCCTCCCATTGGGAGTCAACAAAGTCTAGCACATTAAGTTGAGGCAGGACCAAGCCCCCCCCCACACACACACACACAACAAGGCTGAGCAAGGCATCCCACCACATGGAATGAGCTCCAAAAAGCCAATTCATGAACAAAGGATAGATCCACGGCCCACTGCCAGGGATATCACAAACAAATGAAACTATACAACTGTTTTCTACATGCAGGGGGTCTAGTTCAGTCCCATGCAGGCTCCCCAGCTGTAGGTCTAGAGTCTGTGAGCTCCCACAAGTTTGGGTCAACTGCTTCTGTGGATTTCCCCATCATGATCTTGACATCTCCCCCACCCCTACCTTGATCATATAATCCCTCCTCCCTTCAGTGCCTGGACTGAAAGAAATTGGCCTGGTACTTGACTGTGGATCTCTGCATCTGTTTCCATCAGTCATTGGGTAAAGGCTCTATAATGGCACTTAGGGTAGTCACCAATCTGATTACAGGGGAAGACTAGTTCAGGCACCCTCTCCAACTATTACTAGGAGTCTTAGTTGGGGTCATCCTGTGGATTTCTGGGAATTTCCCTAGTACCAGTTTTGTCCTTAACCCATAGTGACTGCCTCTGTCAAGATATTTCTTTCGTTGCTCTCTCTATCTATCCCTCCCAAAATTCGACCATCCTGTTCCCCTCATGTTCTCATCCACCATCTTCTCCCTTTTATTTCCCCCACCTCAGTTTATCCAGGACATCTCATCTACTTCCCCTTCCCAGGGTGATCCATATGTCTCCCTTAGGGTCCTTATTACCTAGCTGGAGCTGTGGGTTGTAGTCTGACTATCCTTTGCTTTATATCTAGAATCCATTTATGAGTGAGTTCATACTGTGTTTGTCCTTTTGGATCTGGGTTACCTCATTTAGAATGATTTTTTATAGTTCCATCTATTTGTCTGAAAATTTCATGATGTTCTTGTATTTTACAACTAAGTATTCTTCCATTGTGTAAATGTACCACATTTTCTTTATCAGTTCTTTGGTAAAGGGTTATCTCAGTTGGTTCCAGGTTCTGGCTATTGCAAATAATGTTGCTATGAACATAGTTGAATAAGTTTCCTTGTGATATGATTGAGCATGCTTTGGGTATATGCCAAAGACTGGTAATGTTAGTTAGGTCTTGAGGAACATTGATCTTCAATTTTCTGAGAAACTGCCGTACTGATTTAGAAAGTGGCTGTAGAAGTTTGCATTTCCACCAGCACTGGAGAAATGTTCCCTTTACTCCACATCCTTTCCAACTTAGAATGTCATCAGTGTTTTTGATCTTAGCCATTCTGATTAGTGTAATATGGTATCTCAGAGCCATTGTGATTTGCATTTTCTTGATGACTAAGGATGTTGAGAAATTCTTTAAATGTCTTTCAGCCATTTGAGATTCTTCTGTTGAGAATTCTCTATTTAGATCTGTACCCAATCTTTTAATTGGATCATTTGGCATTTTGGTGTTCTTTGGAGATCAGCCCTCTGTCACATGTGGGGTAAGTGAAGATTTTTTCCTTTCTGTATGCTGCCATTTGGTATTATTTATTGTATATGGGGCTCTTCTTAAAATGATTGAACTTATTCCACTTTATTAAACATCTCAAATTTTTCTTATGCAGGAAAGTGAACTATGTTCTGTATTAATTTCAGTAATAAGTGCCATGATTCTGTAAATTTATAGATTAGTTAACTTCATAGCATTTGCTATATAAATAGAACAAAATTCTACTTTTAAAATAAAAATAAACAGCTGTTTAAAAAATACATCATTTAATACTTTGTTGAATCTAGAAACATAAAATAAATGCAATGTATAGTTTGTATCAAAGCTTCCTGAAACTCAAGAGGCCGCTTTAATATTATATGTTGCCTCTGGAATGGTAGCTAATGGCCTCAGGAAATATATCAACATCCAGTCGCATAATTTCTCAGAATGTTGGTAAAAATCAAGTTTGAGTTAGATGTTGCTCACTTTTTTATTTGTAGCTGGGATATTTTAGGGTTACGTCATTTTTATTTTTGAGATTATAATCACAAATCTTTTCCCTTCCCTTGCCTCCTTCCAAAACCTCCCATATACCCTCTTCATTCTCCTTCAAATCATAATCTATTTTTTCATTAATTTTTGATGTTTATTGGAGTTGATATTCTAGTGATTGCTATAGAGGCATAATCACAATTTCCTATTACCTAATCATCTGCTGAATTATAAGCTTTTATTTTTCCATGTTTTTGTTAACCTTAACTTTCATATTTTGTTGACCTTACATTTGGAAAAGTAGCTTGAAGAATAAAGTTTATAAAGGGATTCTACAACAAGCCATAGAATTTTATAGTAATAAATGAGGTTATTATAAAAATATTTCTTCACATTTCAAAAATCCCATGCTTTCATTCAAATCTTGAAACAAAGGAAAATGTACACTATGCAAATATTGTATTCAGAAATAATTAATTTTGAAGAATTACAGATGCTCAAAACTGTAAAACTGTACTATCGAGTTAGAATTTCTGGTTTATAAATTCATTTCTATATTCACTTTTTGAAGAAAATTGTAGACACATTAAACTGCTTACACTCCCTTTTTATAGGAGTAACTCCAAACTGAAAAGTAAAATTTGCAGTGCCATTTGGCTGACTAATTTATCTAAAATATGATAACTGTAAAACCAGATAGGTCATAATTATAATTTTTCCTGGTGAAATCAGTGGTACATCTTCACACCTTTAGAAAATTAAGCATTTTTCAACTGTTCAACACTCTAAGGCTAATTTTTGTTTTTACCAAAAAAGAAAAGCAACAATGCAATCCTTTACTAAAAATATATATGTAAGGCTCACAGATGTCAGTGACCCTCACAGTTAAGAAAGAAAAAATAAAATCTTTCTTTACCCTAAACATCCAGAAGAGAGGTCCTATTAATTCAAGGTCTCTTACCCTTTCAAAGGAAATCATCTAAAATTTTATGCGACCGTTTAAATGATTGCTTTGGGAAATTTATATGGTAGTCATGGGAACAAGTAAAGAAGTCAAGGCAACGTTGATCATTTTAATAGCGTGTGAGTGATCCATCCAATTTGTAAATACCTTGGACAACTCTTCTAGGTCATGAATGATCAGAAAAGACATTTATGCAAAATTAATGAAATAAAATACAATCTCATTAATATCTACAAACCCCTCAAGTTTTTTAATTGATTGCAATTTCTGTAAATACTCAGGGTTAGAGAGATAGAGAGAAAGAGAGGGGGGGGAGGGAGGGAGGGAGGGAAGAGATGCCTTCTCCACAGGGTGACTGCATGCATAAAGTAAAGGGATTTTCTTTGTTGATTCAGAACTAATTCTCTTGCTTTTTTTGCTTTCTAACATCTTATATCCTTGAATACCATTTCTATATGAAGCATTCTTCAATGATTTCATTATCTGTCTAGAAGTATACGCAAATGTCTCACTGAGGCTACTTATTTTACCCTCGTTAACACCAGAACCTGATTCCTCATACAAAGTGTGTAGACCAAAAATAACTGGCGCTTACTTTTAAGGGGGGGGTGAAGTGGACTTGTATGACTGAAGTCCCTGAATACAGAACAGCAACCGTGGATGATAACAACGCTCTTATTTTACAGTCTTGAACTGGATTGTGTGTACACTTTTTCTGCATACCCAAAACCCTAAAATGAGTTTTCTGGTTGCATCATTTTTTCTGGCAGTTTCCACCATGGCAAGATCAGTGTCAAATCCAACAAGAATTGACTGCATTTGCTTTATTTTTTCTACAATGTGTCTTGTATAGGCATATTGAACCCCCCCCAAAAAAAATAAAATACCTAAATGCACACGCTGAATGTTCCCTCATTGTTCTCGTTTCAGCTGACCATAAACCAGCCCAGAAGTTAAGGATGCAGGGAACTCAGTCTGTGTTACTAATCTTCCTTAACACTTCCTGTGAACAGTCCTCAGTATCCTTGTCAACTACCTGAACAGACTAGGGTTTAGCATGACTGGGCTACTTAGGCAGCACAGCTTAGCAGGAGGAGGAAAATCAGAAAGCATCTGCTCCTATGGCTTGCAGCAAAGATTTCTGGGAAGGTGAAGTAATAAGGGTGGCGGCGGGGCTGCGTCCCCAACACCCCAGCCGCCTGCCCGGCTAGCTTATGCCCCGAAATAATTACACGGACACTGTATTCTTTTAAACACTGCTTGGCCCATTCTCTTCTAGGCTAATTCTCACATATTAATTTAGCCCATTTCTAATCATCTGTGTGTAGCACCCCAAGGTGTGCTTACCGGGGAGATTCTAGCCTAGTCCATCCTGGGTCGGAGCTTCATCCCGGAAGCGGGGCATGGTGTCTCTCTCTGAGGCGTCTGCTCCCGAGAGAGCTGTGGAGTCTGTCCTCACTTCCTCTTCCTCCCAGCGTTCTGTTCTGTCTACTCCTCCCACCTATCCTCTAACCAATAAAATGGGCCAGGGCAGTTCCTTTATTAGCCAATGACCTTCCTCCATCAGGAAGGCACTGACTACAATGTCGCATGACAATGGCAATTTTGCATCATGGAAGATGGCGTTTCCCACTTTGTAGTACTAAAGGGGGCCGAAATACAGCATGATCTTCATTAAATTTCAGACTATCAGAGATCTTTGTCTACAGTTGTGAATCACAGAACATCCACTTCCTCCTCCTCAACCCAAAGCCATGTTTATTCCACTCAGAGCAAAGCCTAAGAACTTAGGAAACCTGGGGTACAGCTTCTCAGCTCCCCTGCTTTTCTCACACTGGCCTTCTGCAGACATTTTTAAACAAAGAAATCACCCATCATATTTCCATTCATTCAAATCAAGAGATGTACTTTGGATTGACAATATGACTTAGAATAGTGAACAAGGCCGTGATGAATGAGGCTTTTTTTTTAGTTGCTAGAATCCTTTCATCACCAAAGGGAATGACCCAGACTGCACAAGAAGGCATCATCCCTGCTGTACCAATAAATGCTCTTTGAGCCCATGTCACCCAGCCTTAGGCCAAGGGGTTATGTTCAGAGCATTCCAGTTGATTATGGAACTTTATATTTGAGATGGTTTGCTATGCATCAAAGCAAATCAAAATATTGTCTTCCATAACTGCTATAAGCTATTGGCAGAATAAAGAATCTTAATAAGTGTTATTGATAAAATCCTATCTTTTATGCAATACCTTCATGTTTTATCCCTTTCTCAAAAAATCAATGATATAATTTTCTCTGTGTTAGAGCAAGTCAGACAAGGCATGGCCTATGTGACAGTCCACATCTACCTAAGAACATACTGTATATGCACATATTCAAAAATCAGCATTTCTTGCATTTATTGTAATTATCAATGGCAAAGTGAAGAATTGGAATGAGGGTCTATTTGCTGGTCTTTAAATTACTTATCTTTAAAACAAAAAAGGACTCTCGAAAAATCAGCATTTTCCCTGAAAGAGGTAAACACTCTCAGCTAAACTTAGTTCCTGTCCATGCACATAATCCAGTGCTAGCATGTGCTCCACAGTTATTCTCTGCTCTAGTAGCCTCACTTACATTTTATTCTTTCCTTTATTCAGGAGTAGTTGCTACTGATTAATTTTGTCATTTCACTTGTTTACATATATAATCTGATTGCTCTTGGTCCTAAACCCTCTAATTCCTCCCACAGCTATCAAATGCCCGCTTCCTCCTTACCTGCCTCTTTCCCATGTTTATGATTCCTTATTTTGATTCTTGTTCCATTTAGTTTCACCAGGGCCATCTGTGTGCCCATTGGATTTGATCCTATCCATTGGCATCTGGTGGAGTTAACAATGGGCTGGATTTGATACTATCCATTGGCATCTGGTTGAGTTAACAATGGGCTCACAGCTCAGAGCAATGGCTGCCTACCTCTGTCAGTGTCAGCATTAAGAAGCAGGGCTTCTTCAGTACCTCCCGTGGTTTTTCTCAATAGCACATGCCAGCTACTCACAAAAGACACATAGTGCCCCCCCCCCACCTGCTCCCCATGATGAGGGTGATGTAGTCTGCATAGTGCTCCTGTCTGGGATGCAGTTGGCTTCTGGCAATGAGGACTAACAAGCATGTTTGGAGGCTGTAGGATGGGCCACATGTTTTTATAGCTCCCTTCTTCCTTTCCAAACACAACCTTTCTGATCACGCTCGCTACTGATTTCGTGAAGAGTATAAGCCTGGCACACCCTTCTGCTTTATTTTCTAAGACCCCGCAGAAACTCACTGACCACACTACAGGTTGCTTATTCCCCTCTTAATTGTCCACAGGTATGAGGCACAATTATAAAACTGAAGAATTTGGACATCCAAAAAAACATTTAGAACTTCTAATCGGAAGGCACTGACTTTCAAAATGCTGAGCCATTGCTAGCAATTTATCATGCACAATTTTTAGAAGCCTCCACATCTATAAAAGTGTCGCTTGTAGTTTATCAGCCAAACCCAAGAAATGATCGCTTTCTTTTTTCAATCACTAATTCATTAAAGAACCAGTTAGACAGATAAGGTCCATGAGTTTCATGGTCTTAGATCTTCCAGCAGAAAAACATGAACAGTAGATGTTTAATTGACCTAATGTGGGTGGATGTCACTCCAAGTTAAAAAAACAAAACAAAAAAAAAAAAACACTGATTGTATGAAATGTAGTCAGTGGGGGGTCTATTGATATTGTTAAATTTTTAGGCATCTTCAGTCAATTCTAAAATGAGGAATTTAGAAACAAGAGAAAGATGCTTTATTTTGTCTAGATATTAGTATATTTCTCTTGAGAAGTATTATACCAGATAAAACTATTTTTTTCTAGAAACAATAGAACATCTAACTGAAATTTACTTGTATTTTCAAACACTCAAAAGCCAAATGATATTTGGTTGAAAATGAGTGCTAGCTTCCAAAAGTCAACACAAATCTTCCTCTGAACCTCTCAGACCTCCATTTAGAAAAACGAGACAGTGTTCTTGAGTTCATTCTTCATATTCTCCATATATGAAAATATTATTCACTAACTGCTCTCTCATTTTTGCTAGTGCTTCATTCATTATTTCTTTATACTGTTGAGTTTTTACATAACATAAAAATTAAGAGTGATACTATTTGCAACTGACACTCTCTGGTGAAACAGAACGACTGAAGCCAGTTCAATGCCCATCAGTAGAACCAAGTGCTGATGGAGTAACTATGACATTAGTCATTCAAATTTAGAGGCTAGCCAGGTGGTAGAGGAATACACCTTTAATCCCAGCACTCAGAAGCCAGAGGCAAGCAAATCTTTATGAGTTCAAGGCCAGTCTGGTCTATAAGAACTAGTTCCAGGACAGGCTCCAAAGCTACAGAGAGGCCCTATCTCAAAAAACAAACAACAAAAAAAAAATAATCAAATTTAAGAGCACATTTACATACTTTGGTTCAACAATGATTTTGAAAAGAATGTACTCTAAATTCTAAGGGATAAGAATAAATGATAAACCCTATAGGTATTAATGAATATCATAATGCCATAAATATCCTTCGCAACATCCCTTCTTATAGTATCACACACACACACCAAACAGTAAAAATGTGCAATCAATAGGCACACACTGGTACAGAAGAATAAAAGTCCAAATGTAAAGAATGTGCATCTCGGGGAATGTTTACAATATAAAGATAAAAATCAAACTTCAGCCCAGCGTCTGCACTGTGTTTACATCCTTGTCAACTTGTGCATGTATATCTTCAAGAAATGGAAACAATTAAGGAACTGAGCAGTGGGATTTTTGAGATGAAAGTTCTTTTAGAAGTTTCCGCATTGTTCAAAGAACAATTTTATGAAATACTATGTGTGTCTAGGAATGAGCCAATAGTTTAACTTAAATACAGATACCTGGTCGGAAGCTCAGTCTACAAGCCTCCATCAGGAAGCAATACATTTGTGTCTTTCTTCACGTAGGGCTCATTCGTCTGTGTGCCCACTACCCCTGTGTCTTAGCTATGCCAGTATAACCCCCTCTATGGAGAACCCATCCCTGTTTGTCTTCATTCTTCAATCCTTGATGGGTTTCCCCCTCACTGTACTTAATTGCCTTGGTTCTTCTCTATTTGCTTTGAAATTCTTGAATCACTCTGAAGGAAAACAAAAGGGTAGGGGAACCATTGATGCCATTCTCATAGGGAATTATAGTTTGAGTCTTGGTTCCTTTTCCTGTTAGGTAAAAGGATAATTCTAAACCAATATGGGGCTATTTAAAAAAAAAAAAAACAGAATTTCATGCTTTGGTATCCTAACCAGTTCTTTTACTATGGCACCTTAAGTCTCTTACCAAGTTTCACTCTGAAATTAGTATGGGCCTCCCTGAAACCCCAGTCCTCTGGGAAATTTTGTTACCTTTCTTACACTAAACTTTGTCAAGGTAGCAGGGGTGGTAGAAGGAATCTAAAAATAGGTGATTCTTCTCATGCTTCCTGTTTTGGTCCCATAAAGGTTTCCAAAACAATTTTTTTTTAGGAATCAAAGGAAGAGGAAAAGACTTGGTTTTGCAAACCAGAGTATACATATAATTAGCTTTTACAGAGTTTTAATATGGAAGAGGAGAGACTTCAGGTAGCAAAGGAAAGAGAAAGCATTGCTTTTCTTTTTAATGTTAATCTTGTGCTGTGGGATAATGCTCTTTTACACTGTAAAGATTTGTCACTCATATTGGTTTAATAAAATGCTGATTGGCCAGGAGTCAGGAAGAAAGTATAGGTGGGGTGACCAGACTAGAGAATTCTGGCAAGAGGAAAGGCAGAGGTGCAGTCACCAGCCAGATGCAGAGGAAACAAGATAAGAATGCCTTACCATGTGGGTAAACATAGACAAGAATTATGGGTTAATCTAAGTTGTAAGAGTAAGTTATTAATAAATCTGAGCTAATAGGCCAACCAGTTTATAATTGATATAAGCCTCTGTGTGTTTTTTTGGTACTGAATGACTGCGAGACCAGGTAGACAGAAGCTTCCTCTACAGTCATGACATTTACACTCACTTATAATTTCAACCATATGTTAAAATGAGAAACCTTGAAAAGGTTAGCTCAAATTAGCCTTAACTTTGTAATATTGCCATATATTTCCCTCGACTTAAAAATGCTCTTATGTGAATCAAGAAAGGGTAGACAACAATTCAGCCAATACAGAAATGGAACAGAAAGGAGAGATCATAGAGACACTCCAAAAACACAGCTGACTGATATTTGATGAGGAAGCAGAAACAAAACAGTAGAAAAAGGTATTGATTTTAACAAGTGGTGCCAGAGTACCTGGATATCTACACACAAAAGAAAGGCTATGAATGGATACCTTACATCCCTCACAAGATCAATCCAAAAAGGACTGTAGACCCAAATTTAAGTCCAAAAGTAGACTATAACACAGGGGAAAGTACAGATGATTTTGGATACATGGTTACAATTGCTTAGACACAGCACAGCACCAAGGTTACTGACTAGTCTATGAAATAAATGATTGATAATCCCGGGGTAATTAAATTTAAATGTGCTAGCCTAGTAAGGATAATCAAGAGAATAACACTAGACACACACTGAGAAACACATTTGCTGAAGATGTTTGATAAAGGGTTATTATATTAAAAAAAAGACAAAGAACTCCTAAACCCCAATAATAGAAAGCAGACATCCAATTTCACAATAGGCAGAAGTCATAAGCACATACCTCACCAAAGAAAATATGCATATGGTAAATAAACATAAGAAAGCCTTCTCTACATCTTATGATCTCATAGAAATTCAAATTAAAGCAATAGGATCCTGCCACACACCTATTAGAATGACCAAATCCAGGACATCAACAATGGCACATGCTGGCACAGAGAAGGAGGATTGGAAACTCATTCAGTTCTGCTGAAACACAGACTGCTTGAGAGTTTTTGAAAATAGCTGACTTGTTCCTTATAGAACTAAAGTTCTATTTGTCCTTTGGTCTAGACGTCATGCTCCTTAGCATTTACACAAAATGGTTGGATAACTGTGTCTACACAAAAAACAGAACAATGATGTTAATAATGGCTTTAGGTGTAAATTTCAAACCTTGGAAACAGCTAGGATGACCATTAATTGATCAGGAAATTTTCTTTTTTCTTTTCTTTTTTTTTATCGTCTTTATTCTTCTCCCATGCAATCCATCTCCCCCACACTCTCTCCTCCTACCCCTTTTCCTATCCTTGACCTCTCCTGTCCACCAGATTCACTGCTCCTCCATTTCCCCCAAGAAAATAGCAGCCACACACCCCCAGTGGTATCAAACAAACATAGCATGACGGCATGCAATAAGACTAGGCATATACCCTCATATCAAGGCTGGATAGATTAAGAAGAAAACATTCAGGCCAGGGAGTAATAAACACCTCCACTCCTACTGTTAGGAGTCTAACAGAAACTCCCAAGCTAAACAAACATAACACATATTCAGAGGAATTAGTGTAGACTCTTGCAGGCTCTGTGGTCGCTGCTTTGGTCTCTATGAGCTCCTATGAGGCCTGCTTAGTTGATTCTGTGGGTCATAAGAAAAATAAAACATGGCACATTCACACAATGGGAGATAGATCAGTACAAAAAAAAAGCCATAACATTACAAATAAGTTTTGGAGGAAAGGCAAATGTAGATTCCTGTGAAAAGGAGGTCAATCCAAAAGTGGTATGTTGAATACTTCCAACTGTGTGGTAATCTAGAAGAGGGAAAGCGCTGGGGTATCCCAAAGATTGGATGTTGGGGTTTAGATGGATAGGCATAGAATGGAAACTTTGGGGAAAGTTTAGAAGCATTCTATATGGGATATACTATAATGGTCGGTACACATCATCCATTTCAAAATCTAAATATCATACAACACCAAGAGTGAACCTTGACATATGCTATGTACTTTAGATGATTCTCATACGTCTATTATCATACGCAGATATATCAGGCAGGACCTTGAGCATGAGGAAGGCTTTGACCATGTGGCACAAGAGCAATGTGAGAAACCTTTCTATCCCATTTATTCTGAACATAAAACTAGGCATTGATAAATTTGCTTGAAAGGGTAAAGGATTCTATGACTAAAACAGGCGGAAGCTTGAAGAATAAGATATATTTTTCAAAACTAGGAAACATCACTAAACACTTCTCATTTATTGAAGTAGAACACTTTGCAAATTTTCACAAAACAGTCTAGGCATATTTTCACTTTTTCCATCAGAATTTCACTTTTGCTAAAACATGACACATATATTTATTCAAAAATCCACAATATTTTGCATTTAAAAATTGGGATGCTTTCAATAATGATGTTTAATGGTATTTAAAACATTTTCTATATACTTTAGTTATCAAATTTCTATACTTGAGATCTTTGTCATATTTAAACTGACTGAACTTCTCCCTCAGTGAATGAAGGAAAGATTGCATATTCTCACCATTCTCAGGCATAGTAACTATACAGAGATTCTATCACTAATGGGCCAAATAATTTATGATATAGTGTAGAATGCTGTTAAAAAGAAACTACTTGAGAAAACTCAAAAGAACTGATATGTAAAGAGTATGTACAAATTTGCTATACACTGAACCTTGCAGTGAGAAGGTTGATAGCCAATCACAAAGGAGACAGGGAATTGTGTGATATTCTACAATGGCTATGGTCATGCCAAATGCAGCTAGCCATCCAATCTGCTCCTAAAAACGTGGGGCTCTTTGAGAAAAATGTTGATTCTAAATTAAGTATATTACTACACCAAACCTCCAGGAATTAAAAAAAATATAATTCATCTTTAATTACCTTTTGATCATCAGCCACCAACATTTCCAAATTCTAAAGCTAGTGGCCTGTCTTTCAATCAAGGCAGATCCTCCATACTGATCATATTCCCATCACTAACCCCACAGGAGACAATTGCTGTGGAACAATGGTTTTACCCTGTAAAGATTTGTTTCTTATATTTGTTTAATAAAATGCTGATTGGCCAGTAGCCAGGCAGAAAATATAGGAGGGGCAACCAGGCAGGAAGTAGTGGTGGGGCAATGAGAACAGGAGAATTCTGGGAAAAGAATTCTGTAGTCTGCAGTCATCATCCAAACACAGAGGAAGCAAGATTTGACTGCCTTGTCGAAAAAGGTACCAAGTCATGTGGCCAACATGGACAAAAATTATGGGCTAATATAGGTTATAATAGTTAATAAGAAGCCTGAGCTAATAGGCCAGTCTGTTTATAATTAATACAGACCTTTGTGTATTTCTTTGGGACTGAAAAACTGTGGGACCTGGTTGGACAGAAACCCCAGCCAACAGAATGTCATGCTCCAGAAAGGTAGAAACAAACTCACCACGTATTGCTTGAGGTTCCCTCCCTTTATCTTTTTAACAGTTCCAATTCATAAAAGCATACACATTTACTGTATGTGATTAAATCTTACAATAGCTTCTTAAAATTACAATTCAATATTTCCCCTCATCTTTAACTGTGAAAGTGTTTGGAATAATCATACCATGTTACATACTCTGTAATCAAAGGCTGCATATCCATTTCCCAGAAGCCCAGACCCAAATAATCACACAAAAACTATATTAATTACAACAGTTTGGCTGAGCACTCAGGCATATTTCTAGATATCTCTTGCATCTTAAATTAACCCACTTCATTTAATATAATAAGCCATGAGAGTTGCTTACTGATAAGGAACTGGCATCTTTCTTCTTTGGCAGCTACATAGCATTTGTCTGACCCCGCCTTCTTTCTCCCTGCGTTCAGTTTAGTTTTCCCACCTAGCTATATTCTGCCCTGTCATAGGCGAAAGCAGCTTCTTTATTAACCAATGGTAATAAAACATATTCACAGCAGACAGAGGGAAATCCCACATCAATACTCCTTCATTTGTTAATGAATTTTAGAACTTTATTATCAGCTACTCTCTTATCTGAAAAGCCAAGTTATAAATTCTGAGGAAATGAAATCAGTATCTCAGAGAGATATCTGCATGCCTATGTGTAATGCAGCATGACAAACCAAAAGCCAAGCCATGCAATCAAGCAAGATGTTTAGAGATGAATGAATAGGTAAGAAAATGGGATATTATTCAGCCATAAAAAGAATGAAATCTTGTATATATTGTCACACAAGATACAACACACATACAAATATGCAGCCACACACAGACGCATACAAAGACACACCCATACAGCCCCCCACACACATACAAATTCTTTTAAAAAAGTACAAAGATTATTAAGACCAAGACATGATATACATTTAAGGAGATGAAAAACTTAATGCCTTGACTTGATCCACACAGACTACAAATGTATCCAAATGATCGCACTGCCGTCCTTGTATGGGTACCACTATCAGCTTTCATTAAAAATAACTCAGTTTTAAACATGGCTTCTGAACCTTGCTAGATAGATAATTAAGGCATTGAGAGAATATGTTTGAACAACTAGGGAACAACAAATGCAAGGTATGTAGAACCCAACATCACTTCTACCTAGCCATCTTCCTCGCGTTTGATCCTGACATCATCAAGCTGCTGAGGAATTCGGCCTCCTGTGAGCAAATGAAATTATCGCGTTTAGGGAGTTTAAGAAAACAAAGGTCCTTTCCTATTACTGCAAATCTGTGGTCGTTTGCCTGGAAGGCAGCTTTTGAAACTCCAGTGTCAGGTATTTGCTCATCTTCATTCTCTGCGTTTTGTCCATATCAGCCTTTCTCAGAGGTAATACCTAACAGGAAGACATAAGAGTGCCAGAAAGTAGAGAAACCTGGAAGAACAGCTACCAGCACTGATAGAGCAAATGCTTTCAATGGCAGGAAAAAAAATGTGATATATCACTTCTTTGAGTGTCTTCACATTCTTTTTATAAATAAGATTGGGTGATAAGAAAGACCCAGGAAGGTATTTGCAAGAACACCTCAGCCAACAGAAACTATGGACTGTATCTCTGATTCCTATTTCAGCTGTGTTCCAGGATTCTTTGTGTTTCTTTAAGCCGGGCGATGTGGCACAAGCCTTTAATCCCAGCACTCGGGAGGCAGAGGCAGGCGGATTTCTGTGAGTTCGAGACCAGCCTGGTCTACAAGAGCTAGTTCCAGGACAGGCTCCAAAGCCACAGAGAAACCCTGTCTCGAAAAAAAACAAAACAAAACAAAAACAAAACAAAACAAAACAAAAAAAAAAAAGACACAACCCAACTGGCAAGAGAATCCACTAAAATTTATCAAATATACATATTTCAGGTTGTAATATTAGAAATTTAAAAAAATACAAGAAACCTGCAGTTTTTAAAAAGCATCTCACATAAGGCAAAGATTCCACCATTTAGAAACCCTGGTTATAATGGAGCTCTCTACACAGAATCTGATTTCTGTTTGTCTCTTTAGCCCCAGCGCCTACAGACCATATGGAAAAGAGGAAATGTTTTATGTCGAGGGACAAGTAAACCATAGTTCTAAAAATACCCTCTGCCTTCATTCGTTGTTTGTTTCTGGCAAAGGTACTGCCAAGTTTGCTTTTCCTGGATTATTTTGAATTGTCATGCTTCTGCATTTCCATATACATCAAGCTTTTTGATACAAAGCTCAGATCAAGCTTTGTCAACACAAAGAACTTCAGATCCAATGAAATCTCCAGAAGTGGAGCTCAAGCACGGAAAGGAACTGTTCTGCTTAAGTTGTCACTGTTCCTTCTCCACGAGATTTAACTCCAAATTCAGACTGAAGTGATTATTCAGGGGGGAGATTTAGAAATCACTGTATAATCATCCTCATTTAAGAGAAAATAAAGTGAGTCATTTTCTTCATTGAAAATATGGAACTATTTAGCTCTATATTTAGGTCGATAGGTTGGATTATTTTTACATTTGATAAACATGATAGTCTAGAAAAGATTAATATTTTAGTACATGAAGATACTGATTTGACATAGAAAAATTACATTCATTGTCTTCTGAGAATTAATGTGTCCTGAAAAAAAGAATCTATTCTGCAAGTTATATTTTAAAATGCCATCTGAGGAAGATACCAAACATAACTAACCAACAAGGAGGAAATCTACGTGCAAGATCCTGACATCATGATTTTTCCGATTTTGTCATGCAATTCACAATTTCCTCATTCCACAAAGGCTAAAATGAACCTTGGTCTAATCTAACCCTGCTATGCTATCTGCTAGAAAGCCACGTGTGTATCTCACAGCACATGGCCTCTGCTTCCAGCTCTAATTCTCATAATCTTGTTATCTTGCTCTGTACGAATTACAAAAGCCCATTTCAGTGGCGTAATTGCAGGTGAGTGATATCAAGGACTGAGAAAATGTAGATGATTCGATTTAGCAAAATGTTACAGCATGATTCATATTTGTGGATTGTGAAAATGCTTCGGGGAGATTGAATTAGCAGAAAAGGGACCTTTTAAGGGGCTCAGAGAAAAGCATCTCTCAGGAATATAATTTTGTTATGAATTAAGTTACTTGTGGATCCAAATGAGCATGCCTAAAAATTAATACAACAACAACAACAAAAAAAAAAAGAATGGTACATCAAAGCAGAAAGTAAGCATACAAGACAGATCAGGATTGACATTTGACAAGCAATTATCAACCTGAGCGTGATTGTGAGAGGAATGCCTGTCCTCTATGTGATTGATCCTGCTTAGAGTGTGACACAGCTTTCCAGATACTCAGATAAAAGTAAAGATACTAATTAGAAACACATTTTTCTGCTTTACTCTGATAATTGTTTTGGCTATATAATTAAACATTCTCCAGTGTTTGTAATTTTGCTTTTAGAGTAATTATTGATTTTTCTGTTAATTTGTGTGTGGGTTTCATTGTTTTTGTTGTTTTGGTATAGACTATGTACTGTCCATTTCTCTTCTTCCTTCTTATATTACGTTTTTAAAGTAAGGATTCCCTCTCTACCCAAGGATGGCCTTTGAACTCATGACAATTCTCCTGCCTCAACATCCAGAGCTGAGTTTACAGACATGTGCCACCATGCCTGACTGCTTTTTTTTTCTTTCAATAAAAATAGATCTTTTTTCACACAACATATCCTGATTATAGTTTCCCTTCCACCTACTCTTCTGGTCTCTCCACCAAAGGAGTACAAGGGTCAAGGGAGTGGATGATGCCAAGGAAGCAAGGCCGTATAAACACAACAGGAATGATGCTCATCTGAGCTCACAGAGACTGAGGCAGCATGCCCAGGACCTGCATGGGTCTGTACAAGATGGGGCCGTAGAACTGAGAGGAGAAATAAATGTCTGGATCCATGTCCTTTCTGTCTCTTCTTAGTAAATAAATAGGCATCTAAGGGACAATAATAAAATATAATAAAACAATAACAAACAATTCAGAATAGGACAAAACAAACAAAGGAAGAGAGCTGAAGAGATGACACAAGAAATAGATACAGATGTGGAGTGTTGACAGAAGTTTCTGTCCTGCCCGCTCCTCCATTCGTTTAGTCCCAAATAAACACACAACGGTCTACATTATTTATAAACTGATTGGCCTATTAGCTCAGGTTTCTTATTAACTCTTATAACTTATATTATCCTATAATTCTTGTCTGTGTTAGCCATGTGGCTTGGTACCTTTTTCAGCGGCAGTCACATCTTGATCCTCTGTGTTTAGGTGACAACTGCAGACTGACTCTTTCTCTTCCCAGAATTCTCCTGTTCTCATTGCCCCGCCTATACTTCCTGCCTGGTTGCCACACCTATATTTCCTGCTTGGCTACTGGCCAATCAGCGTTTTATTAAAATACAATTGACAGAGTACAGACCATTGTCCCATAGCAGCAGAGAACCACTAGCTAATGAACACAGAGTCTCATAGAAATACAAAAATGGAAGCAATATAACATACATGAAGGACTTGAAGGGTAAAACTAAAATGTAATAAATGAAAATAAAAAGACAAAACAAAAAAAAATCCCTGACATGACACTGTGGGACAAAGAACCTCCATTGAGGAACTTAAGTTCCTTTTCTACTGGTTATCTGCTGCTGGGCATGAGGCCGATCCTCTAGAATAGTCTGTTTTCCCAGTAAGACTTCCTGCAGAAAAATGAATTTTCAATTGCAAGTGATAACCAAATGGAGATACCTTCTGGGGTAGAGATAAGGGCTTGTGTTCCTTCTTTCAGCTCTGGGACCCTATCTGCTGTAGACCCATGCAGGCCCTGGGCAAGTTCCCTGTCTCTCTCTCTCTAAGTTTGTATGAGCATCATTCCTGATGGATTTATAAGGTCATGTCTCCTTGGTGTCTTCCATTCCCTCTGACTCATAAATTCTCTCTGCCTCCTGTTCCATAGAGTTCCCTGAGCTCAGAGGAGGGAAATTTGATTGAAACATCCAATTTAAGGCTGAGTGTTCCAAGGTCTCTCACTCTGCACATCTCACTGGGGGTCTCTGTATTTGTGCCCATCTGCTGCAGGAAGAAGCTTATCTGATGGCGGGTAAACAAGGTCCTTATCTGTGAGTTGTCTTATTGCTATGCACCTTTAGTAGAACAGCAGTATTTGTTTTTCCCCTAGCCCTTGGGCTGTATCTAGTCTTGGGTTTTCCTTGGCCATCCAGTCAGTGTTGGGTGTGAGTTCCATCTTATACAGTGAGCCTTCAGTCAAATCAGACATTGGTCGGTTATTCCTGGCAACTTTTTTCCACCATTGAGCCAGCACATCTTCCAGGCAGGAGGACAGCACTGTAGATCAAGGGGTCTGTAGCTGTGCTGGCCTATACATTTGTCCTTTGGTAGTCTAGGGTTTGGTCTGTTTTGTTTTTACTTTTACTCTTTCTCATAAACAACATTTATGATCAAAACTTATACTTCAAGAACAAAACCTTATTTCTTAAACAAATGCTCTACCTCCATCTCTATCACCATTTCAGCCAGCACTACGTCTTGTGGAATGGCTTGATTTTCAAATTATATAAATTATAAGTTGGCAGCATAGGTTCTGGGAAAAGAAGGGAAAGTCAGAATTCTGCAAGTTTCAATACCTCTTCTAGCTTGGTTCCTGTTGCTGTGATAAATATAGTTACCAAAAGCAACTTGGAGGAGAAAGGGGGTAATAGGATTTAAGGTTACAGTTCATCATGGAAGGAAGCCAATGCATGAATTCAAGGTGGAAGCATGAAACAGAACCCATGGAGGATTGCTTTTTACTGTCAGGCTTTCTCTGTCTTCCTCAGCTCCCTTTCTTATACACCCAAACCCACCTGCCTAAAGATGGTACCAAGCACAGTGAGGTAGGCCCTCCTAACTCAGTTATAAAATAAGACAATGTCTCACAGACATGACCACAGGCCAATCTGATCTAGACGAGGCTTTAGTTAATATCCTCTCATCCCAGGCCACTCTGGGCTTGCATCAAGTTGGCAGCTAGCCTACTCTGACACTTCCCATCGAAAGTGGCCCTGTCATTCGCTACAGGCTAGGTCAAGTAAAAGCAGGATTGGTAGAATGCATTTGTACCAACCTTAGGCATAACCCTGGCTCTTGGTTCCCTCATCTGCTATGTTCTGCAGTATTTTGCATAGAAAACACAAGCCCATTTTCTGTCCTGGATGGAAGCCAGGAGATCATTTCTGATAGTAAACAAAGTTACCAAGGAAGAATGTTTCTCTTGTACTTTTACAACACACTGTATCTTTCCTACTACCAAAAAAAAAAAAAAAAAAAAAAAAATACAGTGTAAGGAAAGAAAAAAAACTGAGAAAGGCCATCCACGCTGAATTAATAGGCTGCGAATGAGAAGTTATTATGTGCCTTACTGAAAAGACATGATGCAATATGTTAGCACACACGATCCATTTCATAAGGAACAAAACCAGTTTTAGATTTTTCTCGTAAGTGTTTGGCTCATTTAATAAATGAACTGATGGGCACTGCAAACTAAATAATTGGGGTTGGAGATGCAATTCCTCCACCTCAGGAGATGGCATTTGGGAGTTTTCTTTCTCACGCACGGTATTACAAAAAAAAAAAAAAAAAAAAAAAAAAAAAGGTGATTTGTGACGTGATCTTGCGCGATTCCTTCCCCGTGCATATTATCTCCACAAGATGAATCTTTCCTGAGACATGGATTGCCCTTTTATGCTGGCTGCACGCGTGTGTATGCATAAAATGCCACATTTCCAATTAGGATGTGTGTACTCGGGAAGGGTGACATATCAGGGCTGTCAGACAGAAAGCCCTGCAGCTCAGGAGAATTTTCCAGGTATGCCTGCAGGCCTGCAAGGATTAAGGCCTCATCTATTCCATTCTCTCATTTTCTGTTCTTACCTTGTTTTCAAACTCATCTTTCTCTAAAATTGGATAGGTTTTTTTTTTAGGTAGATCTAGAAACAAAGGGACTGGGCAATCTCTTTAACCAATATGTAAAGAATGTTTTGCTATCCCAATAAGACAGACTCCCCGTTGTTTCCAATGTAGATTCATTTCCAACAAACTTGATTTCCTTCTTCATAATGAGAAAGTGTTGTTAAGATAATGGGGAGCAGAATTGGCTTTGGTGTAGGAGCTACTTGGGAGGAATTTTGGCTGGAAAACTTTTAATTTCCGTTTTTCTGAGAGCTATAGACGTAGTTCTATCAATCGGTATGTCAATTAAAAAAATGCAGCTGTATTGAGGACATGATTTGTACCCTCACAAGTTCAGCAGTAACAGAAGGAACAAGTCTGTGTTAAGCTGGAAGCGATGCAATGAGGAGGATGGTCTGTGTGCTGTGTTCTGAAAGCTACTGAAGATCTGAAAGCGTCAGACCTCCCTGACAACACCACTCTCATCTCTATTACCCACAAAGAAGCAGACAAGACCATAGCACCCAAGGGCAGCAGTAGATCATCCAGTCCGTATTTTCTGATACCCACAATGCAATTGCCATACTTTTCCAAGTGAGCAATCAATAATGCATTCTAATGTTTTCCATTTGGTTCTCCACAAGATTGGTTTTAATGTCCTGAGTTTGCTGTCGAAGTTCCTTATCCCTAGCTTTCAAATTGTCCCAAGCTGACCTTTTTAAGATGGGGAAAAAAAATAGCAATCTAATTGACAAAGCATATTTGCCCTCCTTCAAAAATGATTTCAGAAAGCATTGGCTTAGGCTTCCTTTCTGATGACTTGTGAGAAGGAAGACTTTCCTTCTCAAAGGGAACCGTGACCATGAAGAGTATATTCTCTAGCTTTATTTACTCAGCATAAATGTGGGCATCAGTCTAAGTCTGTCTCACTATGCTTTGACACCGCCATTAAAGGTTTTCCTTTTATTAAAACTTTAATAAACTGGGACAGACTAGTTTTTTTTTTCTGTGTAATCTTTCTTTCATGGCACACCTATGCTGCCTGGATGCATTGATGGAAGCACAAAAAAAGATTAAAAGATTGCACATCAAACTGTAGTGGCTCAGTTTCAAACCAGAAACCAAGGTCAGAGCCTTTTCCTCCAAAGCTCCAGACCATGCGGCATCGCTGGCCCATAAACCAACACCTCACACAGTGAAGGATAGATGGGATATCCCATCTATCCTTGCTGTTAGCCAGTGCCTGTGACTTCCAGTCATTTCTTCTTTTTCTTAGCAATTACTTTCAAAGCCTATGCAGCATGGGTGAGGGTCTTCCTAGTCTGAACAGAAGGGTATAAGCGTACAACAATATCCTAAAACTAAATGTAGCTCTTATATTCTAGATATATACAAACTTCTAAAGTTCTCACACAACAAAATTAAAGGAACAGTTTAATAAAATAATTAGAAAATTTTCTAATGATTACACAGCCTTAGAAATAATGTCTCAGGGGTGTGTTATTCAAAAATATTGTGATAAGGAGGTTATGTAAAACTACTCTTTGGGCAGATGCTGGGAGAGAGGGGATCCTTTTCTTTGGGTGTGTATCTTCCTGCCAAGCCCACCCAGCTTCAACATAGAGCAGCAAGCCCACAGTCACATAAATGTCAGGATGAGTCACAAAATGAAATGAAACTTGAGTATAGGAAAGAGATGGTTTTATTTGTTGAGAGGATGGAGAGTTGGCAGTGGTGATAGAGAAGTGGGAGGTGACAGTAGAAATTGTGCAAAGTACATAAAAATTTAACTAAATAATTTTTAAAGTCTATAAAATAGATCCCATAGCTATATAATTGATATTTTATATAATTTAAATACATAAATTTACACATTGTCAATCCCAAAAACATAAATACAGGTTGTAAATGGTAAAAAGACCCAGAAGGACATTTGAGAAATTGTTGGAAATCCTGTTCTAATTCCAAGACAAGATTCATCTAGTGACTACGGTGATTTAACGAAACTAGAGTTTGTAGCACAGTCAGTGATATTTAAATCAAGCAGTTCTTGCTGGGATCAGGTGCACGGGAGTGTGCTGCGGCAGAGGGTGCATGTTGTGTGTTCAGAACGAAGGCCGTGCTGAAATCCCAGGATACGACATGGTCCACTGCTGTCAGAGACTCTCCAGATTCATTGACCGGATCTTTCATTTTGGTTGAAGTTTCAGCCAGTGTGCTTTCAGAGATCTGTTGCTTCTGTCTGCTTGTTTGTAAGTTCACCTGTAGTTGGGCCATGCCATATGTGGTCATGACCCACGGTGGACAAGGGGTGTGATTTAGAAGATTCTGTAGCAGCAAATTCAAGTCGAACACTAAGGATTAGGCTAGCTTATGTGACTAGAGTCTGGATGCCGTGGAGTCGTCAGGATGACACACACAAGGCTGCATCTAGTGCCCTCGCCCTTCTGGTTCTGCCCAACTCTGAGTGGCCCTCTCTTCAGTCTGGCAGCGAAACATCCTTTGGCATGACAGCACCCAAGGAAAGAGAGTGTTATCATTTCATGACCTTAAGATGCAAAGAATGGGCTCCAGTGTGTCACAGCACAGCAGGGTGGCTAGAGCTTCTAAGTCATTACATATCTTTTGAAGAGCAAAACGAGAGGAGTTGAAAGGCTCAACACATGCAGAAGTTGAGGACATACAAATGCTAATTATTCTGAATACATCAATATGTGCTGTGTGCTTGAACCACCAACCACACTGCACCCCATAAATACCTGCAGCTATATGTCATTAAGAGAAACACGAAATAGAGGAGAGAAGTAGTCTTCCCTGCAGGAAATACCCATCCATACCTCATTTGCTCAAATTAATTCTCCTGGGATTTTTTTCTCTCTAAAACAAGGTTCTATTGTAAAATCAGCGTCTTTGTTGACCTGGAAATTTCTGGAATCATCCCTGGTAAAGGGAACAGGACTTCAGAAACCTTCAGGCTCCCTTAAATTAAAGAATTAAAGACAACCTGACTAGTCAGCCTGTCCCCTGGAAGCTGAGGAAACAATGAGACTTTCAGCTTCAGGGTCCGCCGTCCAGGACCTCCCGAAGTTTTGCTTTATTACAAGGGAGTTTCCAGAACAAATAATTCTACTAGACAGAACTCATGATATTATGACTTGAAATATATAAACCTAAAACTATCAACTTCCAAAGTATCTCCAGAAGCAACCCTCTGAGTGAATATCTGTATTGTCTAAACATTGTTTGCAAGCTGATAATTTTTATGGCCCCAATCTTAAACAGTCAAGAAAGATGATAAGATAATAAAGATATTTCTGTGGAAAAATGCTTATGCCTCTGGTGGCATTTCAAGCCATGACCTAGAACATTCGAAAGTGTATATTGGAAGTATCTATTTACCCCTTTGGATTCATTTCTTTTGAAATAATAACCATTGCAACTAAGGTACATAAACAAAAATGTAGCCCTTTCCAGATAGAAGTATAGCATCAGGATTTAGCAGCTTTCTTGATGGTCATTGACCTCTAATTAGACTTCTGAGAATTTGTCTTGAGGAAACGGTCAGAAGGCAATTAAGAATCTGTGTACAAAATGGTGTTCTCTATCATAGGCCAAACCTGAAAGGATCATTAGCAGCTGCAACAAATAAATAACCAGATATTCTGACAATGAAATAACCCTCATTGTACATTAAAACGATCAGCCTAAAATTTTGAAAATATAGGAACTCGAATACATGCTTTGAAAAATGAAGTTTTTCTTAGCATGATGACCTGTTAAAGAGTTGCACTACGTTTAAACTGTTGTGAATTAAAAAATTAAAAACATATGACTGAGAAGAAAATAGCAAGGGATTTCCGAGTGGGTTCACATCAGTGGCTTTTCTATGTTTATCCCAGCTTTCTACAATGAAGGGTTAAAATGCAGGTAAAGAGGTGAGTGTGGTTGTGTACAGAATTAATCTCAGCACGTGTGAGGCAGAGGAAGATTGATCTCTATGAATTTGAGGTCAACCTGGTTTATATAGCTCCCGGATTACATAGAGAGATCCAGTGAAAAAACAAACAAAAATTTGGAAAAAAAAATAACAATTAGAAAAAGTGGGCAAACGAAAATGGGAAGTTGAAAACTCACTTGGATTATTAAGCTAATAAATGTAAACAACTCAAAAGTGCTGAGTTTTGCCAGGTGCCCCTCATTGTTCTGAGTATGGAATTATGTGAGTTAGTGAAAGGTGAGTGTGATCTGTGATCCTCTGAGTGATGCACTTACTGTCTCTGAAGCACAGTTTACAGTGTTTGGAAATAGGCCAAGTCCTGAGGCCGATAACGAGATGCTAACCACAGCCGAGGTGAAGCGTGCAGCCTGGTTAACTGTTTAATTCTTTGGAATGGGATTGCTGGCTTCTAGGGAAACTGAATGAACTTGTATAACAAAAAATGATGACAGCACCTACTGAGGGCTGAGATTGTCCACAGTTCATGTAGACAAAAGAAAAAGGCTAAAAGATCCCTAAGTCCCCTCAAAGACCCAACTACTTAATACTCTCTGCCCCAGATTGAAGCCATGTTCTCTGCAGCTTAGAGAATTAAAAGGGCCTTTCCAGACTACACTCAATGGAGAAAGAAGTATTTATCTGGACTACACATCAAGCATATTGAAAACTCTATGAATCTATGATTCAGGTTTTTATACTGTTCTTATTTCTATCTTTTTACTCTTTGTATAGGAAAGACCATTAAGTGTTTGATTATAAGTATTATAGTTTTATTAAGTCTCTTCATTTTTAAAATAAACTTATCAGTTTCTTTAACAATTTTTATGTTAACACTTTCAGTTTTTTTATTTGAATAATCTTAAATTGATTGTGCAGAAACTGGAAGGAAAATTGTCTTTTTTGCCTGGTTCTTAATTGAAATTTATAAATACACAAACAAAAGAATCTTATTCACTAAGGAGTCATTTTATAATGTGAGGAGCATTTATTTATTTTCATAGATTCTCTCCTACACAGCTTATGTGACGTAAGCCTCACAACGCAAGGTGATAGTGTCCTTTCACTTCACAGCTAGGCGACTCTATATCGGAAACATTCATAACTATTACTAGCCCATTTGTGATAAAAATAGGAGGTGCAATGAAGTGTTTGAAGGGGATTCTATTCACACGCGGTAAGATCACAAGACCTCTTATCAGTGCACATCTGTATAGATAAGAGATTTTGGGAGGGATTATAAAATGTTTTCTCTATTTGTAAACAGACTATTTCTATTTCACAGTGGCATCTGATATATTGCCTTCTTGCTGAATCTTAAAAATACCTCCAAAGGCTCCTAGATTTCCATTTGGATCTGCATACGCCTGTCTGAGATTGAATTAGATAAACTGGAACACCGTGAAGATGAAGTAAAGTTAAGCTGTTGTACGGTATCTTATTAGGAAATAATATAATTTTATCCGGGTACTACACAAATGCTCAGCCACCAGTACACTTTTAGCAAAACTTAAACTTCGAGCTAGATTCAAGCCTCTGGCTCCCGGCTAAGGTGCTCCATGCTTGTGGCGCGTTTCCTGACTCCGTGGACTCGTTGCGTTGATACGTGACGGTCGGTGCAGGACTCTCTTTGTGGGACCCGCACATTGAAAACCTTATCTAATAGTACAAATGAAAAACTTGTCCGAAATTCACACTGAAACCCTGACAGCTTAGTCCTCGTAAAGTAAAGACGCTCTTCTCATCTTCTCGCCACCCCCCTCCACCTACGCTTCTGCCTGCTTCTGCCTTCCTGGCTGCCTCAGATAGTGTTCCGATTGTCAGCTGTTGGCATCTGGTAAATCCAATTCTTACTGGCCCAGAGAATGTGCTAATTATATCCTGCAGCTAATTAGAAAGCCGCCTCTTTGCTAGAGAACAGTTTATTTAGCTCATCAATGAATAAGGCTTGGTTTGAATCTTGATTTAAGAATCAAAGGGAAATGGAAATTGGATGAGGTAGACCAAAAGATGGCCTCTAAAGAAAAGAATTCTTGTTAATTAAATTTTAAAACTATATATTTTGAGTAAACGCCAGAAGGAGGAAAACTGGCACTAAAGTTAGAGAAATTAGACTACATGTACGTTTCAAGAACGGACCAGTTACGGTAATACAATATTCTCAAATCTCACAGAGCTGGAGTAGCTGTGACCAGAACCTAATCTGAAGCCTAGTACTGTTGCTAAGAAAGAGACTCATATTGGTGGACATTTTACATACAGCAGCCATGAGTCTGCATTTACGCTTAAGGTTAATACTTCAAAAAAATCAAATTTGGGGGCCTGCAAGATGACTCATGGGTAAAAGCACTTACCACTTAGCCCAAGGTTTGACTTTAATACCTTAAACCAACACAGGAGAGAACCAATTCTTGAAAAGTGACCTCTGCCCTCCACATACTGTGCCACGAGTGTACAGGTCTGACCTCTGCCCTCCACATACTGTGCCGTGAGTGTACAGGTGTGTCCTCTGCCCTCCACATACTGTGCCGTGAGTGTACAGATGTGTCCTCTGCCCTCCACATACTGTGCCGTGAGTGTCCAGATGTGACCTCTGCCCTTCACATACTGTGCCGTGAGTGTACAGGTGTGTCCTCTGCCCTCCACATACTGTGCCGTGAGTGTACAGGTGTGTCCTCTGCCCTCCACATACTGTGCCGTGAGTGTACAGGTGTGACCTCTGCCCTCCACATACTGTGCCGTGAGTGTACAGGTGTGACCTCTGCCCTCCACATACTGTGCCGTGAGTGTACAGATGTGTCCTCTGCCTTCCACATACTGTGCCACGAGTGTACAGGTGTGTCCTCTGCCCTCCACATACTGTGCCACGAGTGTACAGGTGTGTCCTCTGCCCTCCACATACTGTGCCGTGAGTGTACAGATGTGTCCTCTGCCCTCCACATACTGTGCCGTGAGTGTACAGATGTGTCCTCTGCCCTCCACATACTGTGCCGTGAGTGTACAAGTGTGACCTCTGCCCTCCACATACTGTGCCGTGAGTGTACAGATGTGTCCTCTGCCCTCCACATACTGTGCCGTGAGTGTACAGGTGTGTCCTCTGCCGTACACATACTGTGCCACGAGTGTACAGGTGTGTCCTCTGCCCTCCACATACTGTGCCGTGAGTGTACAGATGTGTCCTCTGCCCTCCACATACTGTGCCGTGAGTGTACAGGTGTGTACATGCACACACCGGAGGAGGGAAGTAAATAAAGAGATGAACATATGTAAAACAAGAGTTTCGATGATGAGAAATAAGATCTCTAGAATCTTTGTTTATGTTGATTATTTATATTAATGTATTTCCTTATTTAATATTGCTCATCGGGGGCATACATGCCGTGGCACCCATGTGGAGGTCAGGGGACAATCTGAGAAGTCAGCTCTCTTTTTCCTGCGGGACCCAGGGATCAAGCTCAAGCTGCCATGACTTCTCAGCAAGTGCCTGAACTTGTTCTCACTTCCCGAATGTCTCACCAACCCAACATGACGCTGTTACAACCCCTCGGACGTCTGCACCTCACCACACATTTGGCAAAGATATAAGATGTAAGATGTAAAGCACTCAAGTAAACAAATGTGCCCACGTTCAAACCCCCCCCCCCCACCCCGATCTTCGCCTTCAAGTCTGGCTACCACCAGGAACACAGAAAGACCTTTTTATGCTAAGGTTTTCTCTTTTTTTTTCCGTTTATTTATTTATTAAAGATTTCTGTCTCTTCCCCGCCACCTCCTCCCATTTCCCTCTTCCTCCCCCAATCAAGTTCCCCTCCCTTGTCAGCCCATAGAGCTATCAGGGTTCCCTGCCCAGTGAGAAGTCCAAGGACCACCCACCTCCATCCAGGTCTAGTAAGGTGAGCATCCAAACTGCCTAGGCTCCCACAAAGCCAGTACATGCAAGAGGATCAAAAACCCATTGCCATTGTTCTTGAGTTCTCAGTAGTCCTCATTGCCCGCTATGTTCAGAGAGTCCGGTTTTATCCCAGGCTTTTTCAGACCCAGGCCAGCTGGCCTTGGTGAGTTCCCAGTAGAGCATCCCCATTGTCTCAGTGTGTGGGTGCACCCTTCGTGGTCCTGAGTTCCTTGCTCGTGCTCTCTCTCCTTCTGCTCCTGATTTGGACCTTGAGATTTCTGTCCGGTGCTCCAAAAAAATTCTTGAATTTTGCATACAAATGGATGGAAATAGAAAACACCATCCTGAGTGAGGTAAGCCAGACCCAAAAAGAGGAACATGGAATGTACTCACTCATATTTGGCTTCTAGCCATAAACAAAGGACATTGAGCCTATAATTAGTGATCCTAGAGAAGCTAAATAAGGAGAACCCAAAGAAAAACATATAGGCATCCTCCTGAATATTAGCCTTCATCAGGCGATGAAAGGAGACAGAGACAGAGACCCAATATGCTAAGGTTTTCAAATTTGTAGAAGTTCAGAGTGGCAGACTAAAGTGTGAGTCTCGGAGCTCTCAAAACCAATGGTGGCCCATCCTGTTGGCCTGTGGAATTACCACGGGACCTTTTCTGAGTAGCCATCCTCTATCTCTGGACCTGGGACCCAGGAACCAATATTTTTTTTTCCAAACTGTCTTATGTAATTCGAAATGTAGGATTGAGAATAACCACACTGCAAAATAATTGGTCCCCAAAGATTGGAAGGCTGTAAAACAGCTTTCTCAATTTGCTTAATCAACAGATTAAAAACAGGAGATGGGAACATCAGTTTTACTGGTTTGACTGATCTCAGAGACAAGGCCTGCATCTCCTAGGGCAGAGTTTTATAAGCACACATAAGATGGTTGATAATGCACTCCTGCCTTTCAAAGTACACCCCAACTTCACCAGCACTTGCAGGATACATACATCTCACTGAGATTCCAACCCTGCTAGACAGCTTCCTGAACCCTGACAAATCCCTGAATCCTTGAAAGAAGAAATAGCTACCGCCATGAGAGAGCTCAAAATCAAGATGTGGAACGCAAACCTTGCAAGCACAGGCCTGCCGCAGAACTTCCATGGACAGCCTAAAACACAGAGACCATGGGAATTACTTGTCTCATATTAGGATAATAAATAGGATCTTCATATGGACACATTTATTTATAACTCTACTAGGTTAACCTGCTATTATCCACACTTTACAGCTAAAAAGAGAGACGTCTGGATTGCATAACCTGGCTGAAATTCCTGTACCACTGTCTAGAAGTAAGAAAAAAAGATTTTTTAACAAATTTTACCCATTCGATTTTTAAGAAATAATATTGGATGGATACTGCTAACACAGACTCCCAAATTATAAAGCCTTTTAGATTTTAACCCCAAATTGTTAAAGGGTGCAGCAGCTATGCATTCCAGGACCTTTTGCAATTGGAATTTGTCTGATTCTCTCTCTCAGACATTCCTACTCAATGCCTCATGATTTTCTTTGAACTGGTTTCACACAAGCGCTTTCAAATCACGCTCTTTCAATTTCTTCAATCCAGCTTTCTACATCACAAACCTAAAAGTGTAACTTCAGTGTTAAAATCAGCTCTGAGACTATTCTAACTACATTCACTCGGCCTAATAAATTCTAGATTATTCTATGCTTTTTTTTTTCTAACAGAGAATTATCTACCCATCAGGTAGTCAGAATCAAAGGATTTCTTAGATGTTGAAGCGTTTTGAATTCACTGGTCTTTATAAGTAGACCAAGCTATAGAGTTACTTTCTGAAAGCTAAGAATATTATAAGATTCCTATTCATGCTGTTTTTAGCGCCTTTTCAGTCAATCTATTATCCCTGATATCATTATTAATAGACAAGGAGCAGACAAGGTTCACATCACAGGCACAATGAACACTATAGCATGTGTCACCAAGATTGGCAGAAACAATGAACTGATAAAGAGACATTAAAAAACAAATCAAAACTACTAAGGGACAACCCATATCTCTTTAACATATTTCTACACAGAAAAGCATTGCAATGGATCATTGGAAATAACCCTTCATGAAACAATGGAACATTACAGAGATGCTGAAGGCCTGGCACTTGTGGGGTGGTATTTCTCGTGTCTGTTCTTGTACTCATAGGTTGCGTGTTAGACTGGATATAAAATTATCTCTGGCTCTGCACCTCAGGGAAAACTTTAAGTCACAGCAGAAATCTTGGTCCTCCTCAATCTACATACAATTTTATTGCATCCAAGAATTCTAACTAATCCCCTTAGCTGAGCTGCCATCATGGAACACTTAGGCAGACTTACTTGAAATTAGGTCACCCACATTATAACTGGAGTATATTACAGACTTAAAATCAATATTGTAATTTCCTCTTCTGTTAATGGTCACAAATTTTAACTTCTTAAATAGACATATGCCTTTGTTCACATATCGTATCCAGCTCTTCCCACAATCTCATATGGAGAAATGGAGAGTGGAGATCTACAAAGCTTGAATGATCCCAAATTTATCCCTAAGGAACACAAAATGGATTATATAACGCCTAATATTTTTATACAGCGATGTTTATTAAATAAAAGTAGGAGAAATCAAAGTCATTTCTGCCAGTGGATCCAAGCTAGTTCAAAAGAACATTTTATGATTCTAATAGAAACTTATCAAGGACTTACTAAAGTACCTATATACTTAATTCAAATGCCATATTTTCATTTTCACCATGCTATATCCTTCATTACCACCTTCAGTGTTCCAAAGTTATCTAGACAATTACATAAACTCTGTGGCACCTGAGATGTTTTCTTCTTTAAAAATCTATAGATAGAAACTTCCAGATGTGTAGTCATCAGAAACTAAGTTCAAATATTTACAATATTGAAAGGCAAAATAATACTCTACAAATACTACAGCTGAGTTTTGATTCTTCTAAAATACAGTGAATTATACCAAGCCCATGAGCCTTTACATTATAAGACTCAAACGATATTGCAGCCAAAAATCTACAATTATTATTATTCAGTGATGGGCAGCCTGTGCCTCAAGCAATGGCTTCATGCCTTCTTAGAAGTTGAAAAGGCTGGAAATGTTGAGCAAAAGTTAAAACAGAAAAGTAATATCATAAGTAGAAACTTACTCGCAAAAGGAGGTCCAGCCAGAACTGCTGTGTCAACACCTGAGACTTCACTGAGGTTTAGATTTGAGTAATAAAAAGAATTCTCCTCTAAATAAGTAAATAAATGAAATGTTTATACCATTTGGGTTGAGCATAAGTGTAGAAATTTTAAATGCTCTAGCCAAGGCTGCTAGCAGTGCTATTTTATCCAATAGCAGCTAGGCTTTTCCAGGTTAAAGCTGGAAATATTAAAATCAGATATGGTGGTGTTTAGAAAGCGGTTGAACAGAGTACTCATCATTGTCTCATGTATGGAAGGAGACTCATTCTCCACCACACACCAAATAGATTTCTGAACATAGATTTCTGAACAGATTGGGGCTGTCCCTATAGGTTATTTAAAAATTAACAAAAGAGGACTGGAGAAATGGCTCAGAGATTAAGAGCACTGACTGCTCTTCCAGAGGTCCTGAGTTCAATTCCCAACAACCACATGGCGGCTCACAGCCATCCGTAATAAGATCTAGTGCCATCTTCTGGCCAGCAAGCATATAGACAGACAGAACACGGTGTACATAATAAATAAATCTTTAAAAAAAAACTAACTAAAGAGACTAAATATGTATCTATGCTAATTATTCTTCTTGTGATGGCTGCTCTCACAAAACATCCCAAATTAGGCAATGGTCTTGAGGACAGGAAAGTTCAACACCAAGGTGGTGTCATGTGCTTTCTTTCTTAGATAGTCCTCCCTTCTGCAACTTCACATATGCAAAGGGCCAAGAAGCTCCTGCAAGTCTTTGATACTAACCCCATACATGAGAACTATGCTATCAGGATCTAATCACC
The DNA here is from genome assembly GCF_018167655.1 of Microtus oregoni. Lineage (NCBI taxonomy): Eukaryota > Metazoa > Chordata > Mammalia > Rodentia > Cricetidae > Microtus > Microtus oregoni. Next base: position 47,016,845 of record NW_024543060.1, read on the forward strand.
CCAAAGAAACAACCTCTTTGCACCAACCTATTGCAGATTAGATATCAAAATGCACTTATGAAGAGAGGCAAAAACATTTCAAATACAATGCACATAAATATGCAATACCAATAGAAATAAATGACTCGTGTCCAGCAGCCTAGCGGAACACATCCTGCATGCCAGGGTGAATTTCTATCATGGGCAAAAGAACAGCCTTTGTTTGCAGCATGAAGAAAAGCAAGCCTGGCTGAAATGCCACTCTACCCTTAAGCGATCAGCTGATAGCCATGCTCAAAATGCTACTCTCATCAGATTCCCTCCTTCAGTTGAACCCTGCCCACGTTGATGTTGAGGGAGCATGCGCACTTCATATGCAAGAACTTGCTCCCTGGATTTGGCCATAGGTTATTTATGAATGTTGATCAGTACAAAAATGTGGGACTGTGGGTATGTGCATATCCTCATTAATTACACCTCATACTATGTCTGAAAGAGGAAATGCGTTTTGACAGACAATATTCTTTCTTCACAATTATTTAGATTCTTCCGAACAGGAATAGAAAATAGGTCATTATGCCCTTAGTTCAAATAGCAAGACAGTTTGTGTCAGAGCTGTGAAGGGAGACAATAATTCCCATCATTTTTAAGGTTCTACAAAAAAAAATGCTGCTTTTTTTGTAACTGCAAAGTGCTAGAATGGAGTGGATTGTGTAAAATGTAGTTCTAGAGTCACAAACCCCCTAAGTGTTCTAGATGCCATTAACTTCACTTCTTCACAGTAAAAATTCAATTTCACAGTGACAGGAGACATGTCCCCTCAGTCAAGAGTGCTTCCTGTTCTTCCAAAGAAACTGAGTTGAGACTCTAAAACCTCGTCAGGTGGCTCATAGCTGCCTGTAACTCCAATCCATGGCTATAACTTCCTCTTCCGGGCTTCTGTGGGCATCCCTTATATGCAGCATTCCCTCATACAGATGCAGACACATACACATAAAAAATATTAAAAATAAATCTTCTTAAATAAATTAAATTAATTCCATGGAACACAAGCAAGGGGAGAACTTTGTAATCACAGTGAGAGTTTGGAAGGAAAACAGCAGAGGACCAAGTTCCTCCCTGCACGACATAAGATTCCATTGGTTGTCCATCAGGCAGTGGAATTTGGTTGACTTTTGAGTGGCACTTTTGCCCAAAGTGCTTTTACACTGACCTCTGGTCATTAGCTCTTCTCTGCCTACCTCACGTCACAAAACTCAAACCCTCTTCATTTTGACATATTGCCTTTCCATGTCTCGTTTTCTCAGCTTTTTCCTTGAAGCTCACACAACTGAATTCTAACACTGCAAATGTATTATACAATAATATTTATATTTGGGTACTATCTTAGGGTTTTTATTGTTGTGAAGAGACACCATGACCATGGTAACTCTTATAAGAAATTTAATTGAGGCAGCAGCAGCTCCCTTACAGTTTCAGAGGTTCAGCCTATTATCATCATGGCCAAGAACATGGCAGCGGGCAGGCAGACATGATACTGGAGAAATAGCTGAGAGGCCTATATCTTTCAGGCAACAGGATGTCAACTAACTCACTGGACAGTATTCCAAGCATAAGAATCCTGAAAGCCTGCCCTTACAGTGACATACGTCCTCCAACAAGGCCATACCCACTGCAGCAAATCCACACCTCCTAATACTGTCAATCCCTGTAACATTATGGGGCTCAAATTACATTCAAACTATCACAAGTACTTTTTATTTATGTACCCTGGTCAAGGATCTGTGTCATACTAGGGTGAAAATTTAAATCTCCTTTATTCTGGGAAAGACATTTGTGAATTTGGACTACTTATACATATAGTTGGTTATTCAGATCTCTCGGTCTCTCTCTGTGTCTCTCTCTCTATCTCGTAAACATTCTTTACAAGCCTTAGGAGCAAATCATAAGCCCCATGAAACTATATTTCTCAAGGAAACTGTCTCTGATTCAGTCTAGAGCCACACCTAAAAATAGACCATGGTGTTTACTTAATCAATTGTGGCTAAAGTTAACCAAAATCAGCTCTAATTTAGTCCATGGTCTTTGTCATTAATTAACCTTAAACAGAGGGGGAAAGCCCTCTTATATTTATTTTCCTGGATGGTTTTGAGTCAACTATCTTCAGCTCCTAAAATAATAAACCCCTGCCTGTTTCAACTTCCCTAGGAGCACACGTAGCTACACTCTATGAGCAAGCGCCAACATCCTCTCCAAGTTTCTGATATTCCTGCATCTGACCCTACAGCTTTGACTCTGTGAAGTGAAAACTGAAGAGGTTGCTTTCTTTGTTCATGTGCTTAACAAAAATAGCTTGTTTTTCAGAAGGCATTGGTTTTAATCACTCTGAGAGTGTTCCCACTTCCTTCTCACCCTTTCGTTGCCTGAGTTTTATCTATATTTACACATATAGGTAAATATAGAGAGAGCTATATTCCTAGTCAAAAACCACACACTCAAAATCTTCCACACACGCATGCAACCATACACACTATGCTATGTTCTTCATTGTGCTGCCTGTGTAGAAAGCAAAGATTTTTTTTTCATGGAGGAGATCACGGCACGCAGGATATTTAAGGTGATATTTCATAGTGTGCCATCCTCTGCTTGCCTGCTCAAATTCTAGAAAAACAGTAAGAGAGAGATGTGTGCAGGTATGTTTATGGGGAGAGAGAGGAGGAGGGAAGAAGGAAATGACGGACACTTGGAGGAGAGAGAAAGGTTGATTGGTTGGTTGTTCGATTGATTGATTGATTGATTGATTGATTGATTGGAGGAAACGGCAATGTCACTGTTGAAGTGAAGGTTTTAGGGACCACCTTCATTGGCTGAATATGGTCCATTCACATTATAAAGGCCAGTCATCTTTACTCTGAGTCTATTGACTTTAATTGCTAATCCTCTTGAAAATAATCCTCACAGTAGCATTTAGAATAATGCTTGACTAAAACTGTGGCTACTATAACATTCTACATGCCAGGCACTCAGGCTTTTCTGTAACAGACAAAAAAAAATTAATCTTGTTCATACAACAAAATGATCAGCCTTCTTGTAATGATGGCCAAGTTCTCCTTGTTAGTCATCGGCCAGGAGAGTCATGAGAGGAGTAACGGGGACACTACATGCCCTTGTTTCTGCATCATGATTTGATGGAGAGCCCTTTAAACCCAAACACACGAGGCTTGTAGAATTAAGTCGCCAGCATAAAGTGTCATCCTTTATTACACACACTAGGAGAATCTGCACTTCTCATAACATTTGTTTCTTAACTATCCACCATAAAACTTCTTTATTATAGAGTCCATAAAGTATTTGAACCTCCTAAATTAAACTCTTGAAGTAGCCATTAAGGGCCTACATTGTGCACATTTGTAATGTTATTAATAGCAATTATGATACCAACTCAAGCCAGCAAGCAGGGGACAGCACACCATGAAATACCACTTTAAATATCCTATATACTGTTACCTTCTTCCTGAAGTACTCTCTGCCCTCTCCACAGCCAGCACGCATGAAGTTTGGTTCTTCTACTTTACTTACTGAAACATATTTTCTTTGGTGATAGAGAGTCCTGGAAAGGGAGAGGTATAAGGTGATTTCCACTGCCACAGCCTAGAATGCATCTGATGGCCAACAACTCAGTTCTGGACAGGCCTGTGTGGTCAGTAAATTAAGCCTAATTCAGTTTGTGGCTAGTTTTTATATAGCCTAAAAGCTTAATTTTTTTAAACATTCCTCAACAGCTGTAAAATGGATGGGGGGAAACATCGAAGACTATGACTGAGAGCATTTGTGGCCACAGACTCTAAAATATTTACTATCTGGACTTTTATAACAAGTTAGCAATTTTGCCTTGGAGACAGAGTACAAAATCCATCGCAAGACATTCAAGGGTGTATACATTAGGAAGCCAAATTGAGAGACTAAACATACTTGAGATGTCGCTTGTCCTGCCATGCTACTCTTTTCTGCCTCTGTCATCTGTATTCAGCTGCCCATCAAGGGACAGCTCAAGCTCATCCTCTCTGCAGAGCTGCATCTGGTGATGCAGTCTCCCAGGAATTTCTTCTTGGGAACTCTCGTAGGCATCTGTGTTTGCTTCACGCAGCCATAACCATGCTCCGCTCTGTCTTCTGTCTTTATCTGACTCTGACTCCTTGACACGAATGTAAGACTCTCACGCAGTTTTCCTCTAGCAGAGTCACGCAGAACAGGAATCCCTGGGACCTGGAAGCCACTGATGTTTTATAAGCAATAGCTGAGGAGCATCATTCAAGGAGACCTGCTATTGCTGAGAATTGTCAGGCCCATACATGCCCTAATTCTTCATTAAGCCTCCTGGAAATTCAAAGGACAACTAATTATTTTAATTTTATGCATGAGATTGAGGATGCTTGTCTCCTTACTAAGAACATTTATATGAATTAAGTAGTATACCCATTTTATGTCAGCCTTAATTCACTAGGTACTTATTCAGCTCTTAATGTGTGCCAATGAATGAACAACACAGATAAAGTGCCCTGAGATAGTGACAGATATTGGATTTAAACTGCACTGTGGTTTTAACCACTATACACTATCATGTGGTACACAATTTTCTGCAACAAAAAAAAAAAAGCAAAGCTCTGATGAAAATAGCCATACTTGCCCTTGAAATATTAAAAAAGGATTGAACTATGGAGTATTCAAAGACCACAAGAACCAAGGCAGAAACGGGTCTGGAAGAATAAACTAGAAAAGAGACAGGAAGAGATAAGCAATAACTCCAGTATTTACAAGGAATTGTATTTTTGTTGATTGTGTCATTGTATTAGGGAAAACTTTATGAAGACTTGACTGGAAGTTACATTTAGAAATTCCTATCTCTTTAAAAGGATGCCGTTAATAGTTCAAGCTCCTCCAAAGATTATAAGTTTCATGGTGTCTTTTTTGACCTTGGATTCAGCAATTATGTCCTAGGTCACAAACAAAAATTAAAGATAACAAAAGTAAAAATACATACATTGGGCTCAATTAATTAATTTTTTGCATCAAAGTAAGCAATGGCAAGAGTAAGTAGAAACAGGAGGAAATACCTGTAAATATGAAATAAAGTTAAATCCTCAATATAAAAAGAACACATACAATTCAATGATACAAAGTGACCTAGTTAACAAATAAGCAAGAAATAGAAATAAGTATTTCTCTGAAAAAAAAAATCTAAGAATGGCTGATGGAGGAAGGTCATTGGCTAATAAAGGCACTGCCCTGGCCCATTTTATTGGTTAGAGGATAGGTGGGAGGAGAAAACAGGACAGAACACTGGGAGGAAGAGGAAGTGAGGTCAGAGACTCCACAGCTCTCTCGGGAGCAGACGCCTGAGAGAGACGCCATGCCCCGCTCCGGGCATGAAGCTCCGACCCAGGATGGACTAGGCTAGAATCTTCCCGGTAAGACTGGTGCGCACCGATTATTAGAGATGGGTTGATCGGGATATCAGAATTAGCCAGTAAGGGCTAGGGCAGAAGGGCCAAGCAGTGATTAAATGAATACAGTGTCCGTGTAATTATTTTGGGGCATAAGCTAGCCGAGCAGGCGGCCAGGGTGCCAGGGACGCAGCCCCGCCGCCCCTTATTACTTCAAATGGCAACCATAGCAGGCTCACGTGCTCAACATCATTAATATTTAGCACGATGCAAATCAAAATCCCGTGAAGACAACCATCTCAAAGCTATTAGGGTGCCTACTATTAAAAATAAATACAATAAATAATGATAGTAGCAGGGACTGGATGGCTGCGTGGTTAAGAATACTTGCTACTCTTGCACAGGGCTGGACTCGGGTCCCAGCACCCTCAGCACAGCTCATACCATCCCAAAACTACAGCTCTCATGGATCCACGGCTCTTTTTCAGCACTGCAGGCACTGCGTGTGCATGTCTGCTTAACACACATGTGCACAAAACACTAAGACACATAACAAACAATGAATAAATCTGACAGAGAATTTGACTTTTTTTTCGGTGTTGACAGGAGTGAAACATGGTACAGTCTGGCAGTTTCTAAAAAAAAATTAAAAGTGGGATTGCTGTGAGATTCAATTATAACCCTAAAGGAATTAAAACCAGAAGTTAAAGAGTCATTTTTACACATACCTTCAGAGCAACATTCTATCCCAAAAGACAGCAACAACCCCGTATCCGTTGATGATTGAATAAATAATCAAAACGCAGCAAGTGCGCACAAGCACTGTCAGTCGGTCTCAAAAAAGAACTGATACATGACACAATATGACTGACCTCTGAACTCATTGTGATACATAAAAATTTATCCAGACACAGAAATATAACCATCTTATAAATAAATTTCTGTTTCTGTTCATGGAGACAAAAGGTAGCAGTGAACACTGGCCAGTTCTGAATGAAGACAGGAAAGAATCGTTTAATTGACAGAGAGTAAATCTTGCAGTAACACAAAGTTCTGTAGTCTGTTTATTCAACAATATCAATGAGGGTTGGCTGGGAATTAGTCACTGGATGCTCTGCAGGTACCAGAATGCACTGGTGTTCTGTTTCCTTACACATATTGGCACAGCATTTACATCTAACCTGTGCATATCTTCCAACAGACTTACCTCTATTCTAGGTTACTTATGACTTCCAACATAATATAATTGCCTGCTGAATCCTCATTATGTGATCTGGGAAATGGTAATAATGGAAGATGTCTGTGTGCATTACTATAGATGCAGCTTCTCTTCTGACTTTTTTGGACCGAAAGAGAGTTGAGTCCTAAAGAGAGTTAAAAGGGACCTAAAGATGTGGAGAATCAGTAATGCTGAGCATTGCCAAACTACAAACATAAAATGACCTAAAAGATAAATATTATGGAATCCATAACAACTTGTTACTGATTTACTTATCTGTGTGTGTATGGTGTGTGTTTGTGTGTAAGTATTCATGGTATGGCATCTGTGGTGGTCAGAGGATACCTTCTAGGAGGGAGTTCTCTCTTTCCATCATATGGATTCCGCATATCAAACACAGATGCTCAGCTTGGGGGCAAACTCTCTTCCCTACTGAGTCACCTCTTCAGCACCACAATTATTTTTTAATGAAATAAAATTAATAGAGTTCTTTTATTTCAACACTGGATATTTTCACCATATTCACAGTCCTTAAAGCGATTATTGGAAGCTTAGGAAACCAGTACCACTTCAACCTAGGATTCCTAACTTGACCAGAGCTCTGGCTCATGGAAAATGTTAACATCTGCTTGTTTCTCACACCTGTGAAATGCTGAAAGGTTAATGCATTCTCCACCTAGGTAAAGAAGCTGTAAGCGTGGGGAGAATTCTTTTCGAAGCCTGTCTCTGGCACAGGACTTGGCTTGTACCGAGATGAAAATACTGAGCATCTCATCACGTAAGAGTTTGCCTCGCTTTTTCACATCTTGCCTTTTCCAATGTCACAGGGGAATCACTTGGAGAATCTAGCTTCTTTTGTTTCTGAAGATGGCTCTGTAAGAGTTTAGAGGACATGTGATAGATGTCATTTGCTGCTGTCCCCAGTGTCACCTGAAACCTGTGATCACAGCCACTGGGATTCGCAGAGTGTTCTCAATGACTACACAGCATCAGATCATCCAAATTCTCCTGCCACAGAGTAATCAGATTGTCAACCCTTTGACTGCCTCACTGAATCCACCAGGGCTTAATAACTTGGGGGAAGAACTCTTTCTCAGTTAGAGAAACTTTTAGAACTTGGAGAAATAGCTAAGTTTCCACACAGAACTAAGAAAAAAAGTTAGGGAAGAGGGGACTTGCCTGTTTACTTGCATTTTTCACAGCAGAAGAGACTGACAAGAAAAGCTGTTCTCAGGCAGGACTCTAAAAGATTACAAAAAATAAATAGCTTGCCATAGGCTGGAAATAGCAGAGAGGGGCGTTAGAAGTGTTGGGCTAATGACTGCAGCAGGAACAATGAGAGAATGGATCTCTCCTAATGCCCTACCATATAACTTCATAATTGGATGACAACTGGTGGTTCTATATTTCAAAACATCTGGGAAAGATGATTTTGAATACTCCCACTATTTAAAAAGTGATAAATGGTTAATGTGATGGGTATTCCAGTTTTCCTGATCTGACTATTACACAGTGCATACATGTGTTAAAATAGTATGCCATCTGCCATAAATATGTGGAACCATGTGTGAGTTTGAAATAGATGTGTGTGTGTGTGTGTGAGTGTGTGTGTGTGTGTGTGTGTGTGTGTGTGTGTAGGGAAGGAGACACTGGATGGATTCGTAGTGGGGATGACTTTGTATTCCAAGTGAAGTAGAACCCACCCTAAAAGTACTTTTGCTGTCACAAATAGGGGGACCTGCAACTGCTATGTGTATGGTTCAACACTGTTGATCACTGCATACTGCACAGCCAGACCGCAGAGAAATGGATTTTCTGTCCCATCATGTCAGCAGCACTAAGGTTGAACCCTTAGCACCAGAGCTAAACTGGTCATCAACAGGTTTTACCAATGGGAAAAAGGAATGTGAAAAAGAAAAGGCATGGGAAAGAGGTGGGTGGTAGTGTACAGAGTGGATGAAAGCTATGGGAATAAGGGACACTGTTGGCAGAAGTTTCTGTCCTGCCAGGTCCTGCAGTCATTTAGACCAAAAGAAACACACAGAGGCCTACATTAATTATAAATTAGTTGGCCTATTAGCTTAGGCTTCTTATTAATGCTTATCTTAAATTAACCCATAATTCTTGTCTGGTTAGCCACGTGACTTGGTACCTTTTATCAGTGAGGCCTTCTCATCTTCCTTCCTCTGCATCTGGGTGACGACTGCAGACTAAGCCTTTCCTCTTCCCAGAATTCTCCTAGTCTTGCTGCCCCATGTATACTTCCTGCCTAGCTACTGGCCAGTCAGCATACAAGTGACAAATCTTTATAGGACACAATACCTTTGTCCCATAGAAGGACGCAACTAGGACTGCAGACAGATGTGGTCAGTCTTTAGAGACAGACTGGCAAGGCCTGAGCTTCAGAGGTCTGCTGCTAGGAGAAGGAGGCTTTGTATAGTTGTTTGGCTCCTCCAAGCCTGACTTTCCTTGCCTCTACACAATGATAGCAACGTTTACCTCTTATATTTGTGGTCAAGGTCAAATGAGGTGACATTGTGTGCCTTTCACCAAGAAACTACAATAGAGAAAGATCAATTCAAGACTGGGAAATGTCCCTTCCTTTATTTCTCCAGCCTCTGGAAATTGTAGAAGTTCTTTGATGATCCTCAATTACTCTTGCAGTCAACAAAAGGCCTATTAGTCATGTCTTCATGATCTGCTCCTGTCCCTTCATCCATTTAGCAAAAAAACAAATCTCCCAGAGCCCTTCCTTTCAGCACTTTTCCCTTAAATCAACCGTCATTTTCTCAGACTTAAAAAAAAATACATTTATGTTTTGAACAAAAATGGGACTTTTTTTAACAAAAAAAAAAAAAAAAACCTGAGTGGAAATGTTCAGCAAACAAAGAGGTAAGGATGTGTCCTACCCAGGGGAAACTATGATCTAAAGAGGCTCTCATCCAAGAAAAGAAAAAGAAAAAAAAAGTAGGGACCATAGTCAGGCAAAAACAAAAGCTAAGACTGAAAAGAGCCTTACTTGTGAGGGGAAGGGCATCATGTCCCTCATCCCCACTAGATCAAGGGACAAGAGGAGAAGAGAAGGAGGACGGTGAGAGAATATGGAGGACTTAGGAGGAGCTGGAGGTTTTGAAACATTTATGTGTAGTCATCCAAGAACTTTCCCCAAGTAAACATCTTTAACTTTGTTCTTCTAGGAAGGTGCTCCAACTGTAGTGAGCAAAATGGGTCAGAAAGGCCCAGGTCCATTAGGCGTTTGCAATAAATTCAGTGTAGAAAAAGCATGAATTACATGCTTGATCAGGAGGTGACTGTACCAAACCAAAAGTTTGGCATGTGACTGTGAACATGCCTTAATTTGTATATAGCATGGTGTGGTGGAAATGTTCCATACTTAGTATGTTAGTCAAGGTCCTCACAAAACAGAACCTATGGGATGGAGGGGGAAGGGAGGAGAGGGAGAGGACGGGAGGGAGACTAGAGCAGTAGACAGCTTGCAAAGCTGGAAATTTGATGTATTCCATAATGCTGAAATGCAAGAGTACAAAGATGAGGCCATGGGTTTCATTTCTTCAGTCTCAGTCGGAAATTCAGATTAGGACCAAGCAGCCCAACCACCTCTCATTCCTTTCACAGAAGTTTTTGAAGTTTATATAATTACCCAAATGTTAGTCACTTATCAGTGCTTGATTACGGGTACTTAGTGATGAGAGTTCTGGTCTCTCCAGGAACACATCATGTCAGGGCCAATCAGGGCCTCTGCATGACTAGAGGTGGAGTCACTAGAGTCCCCAAATGAACCAGTCAGCATACTTTCCCTCAACATGTTGCTCTTCCAGTACTATCCTGATGCCAAAATACGTACTACTCCAGAGTTCTCAGAGCGAAATCTACAAGGATGTGTGCGTGCATGCTGAGGGAGATTTAAGGTTTGGCCATTTGTTTAAAACTCTGAAGTTTGTATAACGAAGATTCAGAAGAAAGCAGAGTGCTGCAAACCTGATCTACACTCTATGGACCATGAAAATATAGGAAGGCGCTGAGGCCATGGTCAAGGACCACAGGACAGTAATGGGGACGGGAGAAAACAAAGTGACAGCAACTAGATCCACACTCCTTGACAGCTGAGTCAGAGGACCGCCTCCGAGGAACCATGAGGAGGAGCTTATAATGCAGAGGGGAGACGCGCGAACACTCGCAGCTTTGTACGACGTTCATCTTGGGCAGTGAGTTATCTCATGGTATGGGGTGGACCAATCAATCAAATGAGAAACATGCCGTGGACGCAGAAGGCAAGTCTCCTTTTCACCTAGCAATGCACACCACAGGTAAATGGCCACGCTACCCAAGAAAGATTTATTTTTTCTTAGTTGATCTAAAGAGTAGTGTTTGCTTTGTCCAAGTTTCTAATTCTTTTATGAAACGTTATGATTCTTTATCAGCTAAGGTACTGACTTATAAAGCCATTTCTAGAACTTCCTTCTTGACTTAGCATTTACAGTACTATCAATCGCCAATCATTCAAGGTTTTTCAAAAGAGAAGACATGTAACCAAACTATGCCTCAGAAATCAAAATATCCTTCAGATATGTCTTCTCAGGTTGTTGCCAGGGACACAATTATTGTATCACAGCAAGAAAGATAAGAAACTTAATGAGAGGGTGAAGATGGAAAGGGAAGGGAAGGACAGATGGAGAAGGCAAGCAAGGCACGGATAGAGCGACTGGCTTGGCATGAGTAGACAGAGTCACTGTTCCAAAACCAAAAAAAACAAAAAGTAAGACAGGTGGCGGACTCAGTATCTTGGGAGGAAATCCTGAGCCTCGTTTCATAACAGCTAAATTAGTACTGTCAAAATGTAAACTGCTGGGAAGATGGCTCAGCGGGCGGGTAAGGTTTTTGCTCTGCCAGTAGGAGGGCCTGCGTTTCAATACCCAGCACTCAAAAGAATGCCAGGAATGCAGGCAACACCACCACAAAGGAGGACAGAAGCAAGAGGATTCCCCGGGGCTTTCTCAAATCTCAAAGAACCTGATTGTGGAGCCTAATTGATCTTTCCCAGTTATAGGTCTGATAGAGCAGCGTTCTCAGCCTCCCTAATCTGCAACTCTGTAACACAGTTCTTTGCACATAATTAATTCCATTGCTATTTCAAAATTGTGATTTTGATACTGTTATGAATTGTAATGTAAATATCTGTGTTTTCCAGTGGTCTTGAGCAACCCCTGTGAAAGGGTCGTTCACCGACCCCCTCAGGGTTGTTAGAACCATTGTGATAGAGAACAGTGCATGGCTCAACCCTCGCTGAGATGATGCGTCTTGCATTAGGTGTGAGTTAACACCGAGATCCACCGTTGGAGACACTTTAGAGCACTCAGCCCTAAATGGGATGTGTACTTCAAACCCCTGCCCTCAAGGTTCAGGGATCTATGCAAAGGGAACAGATTGAAAGAGCAGAAAGGGTGGATGAATCCAAAGAAACAGCCTCTTACAGAACAACAGAAGAGATGCCAATACGAACTCACAAATCTGTGCCAGCATTCACATGACCTGCAAACCTTCAAAGCAGACAAAAGCCCAGCACACAGAAGGAAATGGACAAAACCTATTGTGTCGGTTCTTACCCTGTACCTCAGCTCTCCGTCAGGATCTCAGAACAATCATCCTGCACCGTCTCCTAGGACGTCAAAGCCGTAGCTCACTCCGCGAGCCGGTTCCCAAGTGCACCGCATCTCCTTTCCCGAAGTTGCCATCCCTTATAAACAGTCTCACACAAAGGCTTTCCCCTTCTTTCCACTGCTCTACACTAGAAATCTAGAAAAGCATCCAGGTCCCTGTGCTTCCCACTTACCATAACAAAGCACACACTCGGGTATGCCTTTTTAGCCAGTTAAGCAGGTCTTTTAAACTCCTTCTTTTCTATTTCATTGCCATTACCCTACTTACAAGGGAACGACCACTCATCCATAACATTGCCCAGCTGCATTAGGCTCCTAATGGATCAGCCTCTTCTCCTACCTTAAATACTGGCATCGACTTGCTTCTCCCTCCCAAATGTATTCACTACTAGAGGGATGGCTCCAAACGGCTCCATGCAACACAATTCCCATTCATAGAAAGTCTTCCATACACCTTGCAAGAATCAAATATGTACCAATACTGGCATGAACAATGTGCTTCAGCTGGGCCTAGTGGTGCAGGCCTGTGAGTCAAGAACCACAATCTAAAGTCAATCTTTAGCTCCAGAGGGAGTTCAAAGCCACCAGGAGAACTTAGTGCTAATCTCAACAGAGAATGTTAAGAGTGGAGGAGGACTGGACAGATAAGTCCTTGCTGGAATGGAAAGGAGCCTGGTTCTGAGTCACAGCACAGCAAGCAAGCAAACAAACAAACAAAAAACCTTCTGTGACCTAATTGCTCCCTAACTCTCCAGCATTCTCTTTCTTCATGCCATATCCTGCTCTTTTCGGTGACTGATGAAAAACTGTCACCATTTCTTTCTTGATTTGCTTGCTGCTTTCTGCTTGGATGCACCAGATGCTAGGGACAGAATTTAATGTCAGAGATACAAGCATGAAAAAGAAATGCATTGAACTTCGCCAACATTCATATAGATTTGTATTTAATGAAGGCAAGAGGAAGAAGCTAAGAGATGTGTGGAAAACGATGGCAAAGTAGAAAAGGAAGCATAGGAAAGGAATTTAGTTAGTTCATACAAGCAAGCAAGGGATGCAGAAGAGTTGTATAACACAGTGACCTTGGGATACTGGCTTACTGGGTGAACAGGATGGAAAAATAACTGCATCCTCAAAAAAGGTAGTCTTAATACAGATAATAAAAGACATATCGTACTCAAGAAAATGGATAATGTATTTAATTGGCACATAGAGAAAGGGGAAAGAGACCCAACCAAGGAAGGTTGAAGTTGAATAGGAAGGGCTAGAGGAGAAGCAAATGATTATGCTGGAAAAAAAAATAGCCATGGAAAAAATAATCAAAAAATCTATATCTAAGTTATTCATTGCTAAGAAAATGAAAAAAAAAACTGAGTGGAAGGAAATATTTCCAGAGGACAGGCAGATATGCAGGGCAAGGCAGGAGATGAGGATTAACCATTGCTGATTATTGGTGTGAATAGAGCAATGACAGAAACAGCCAATAGGGAGAGGGCTCCTGAGAGCAAGCCTTAGATGAAGCCTACATGACAGCAGCTGATAGTGGCTGGGAAGAGGGTCACTTTTCTTTGCAGTGTGGCCAATGGTAGGTTCCTCATGCCTTGGTAAACGACCCCACACTCATGGGCATACAGACAACATTAAATGGACTCAGTGTACAAATAAAAACTTAAAAGGAGAACGTGAAGGTGAGAGGAAGATGTGTTGGGGGATTTCAGCAGTATTGGGGAAATGGGAAGGGACATAATTGAGACACATTATATTCTTGTATGAAATTTTCAAAAAATAATTGCAGTTTTAAAAAGAAATGGCTGAGAGGGAAGCACAAGAATACTATAGACTGAAGGTTTTGTGTGCACACCCACCCCACCACCATGGGTTCGCTGAACTATAATTAGTGCAATGGTACTGAGTGGGTCGTCTTTGCTTTAGGGAGATAATTAGTACACAAGGATGGACCCTCATGACTCGGGTTGGTCAACAGGACTGCCTTGTCCTTCCCACATGTGCAGTCACGGTCAGAAGGAGCCATCCATAAGCCAGAAAGCAGTCTTTCCACTGACACCAACCTGCCTGGACCCTTATCTTGGACCTGCCAGACTCCAGAAGCAAGGAAATTGAATTTCTCTTATTTGTAAGCTGGTTGCTTTTTGTATTGTGTTATGGCTTCTCTGGACTTACAGGGTAAACTCCTGAAGAGACAAACACAAAGAAACTTAGTTTCTGTTGTGTGTGCTTTGAGGTAGAGGGAACCCGTGTCCTTACCTCTCTCCAGGCTGAGGTGATTTGCTGAACTCTGATAAGATAACTGGAATTTAAAGCTTTGGTTTAATGGTTTGTCTTTGGTCAATAAGGCTAGTATCAATGATCTTATCTCAGTACACTACTCCTTCAACTGCAATACTCAAACCACCATTCATTTTGAAAAATGTGCTTACTTATAGTATTTATCAGTTGTATTATATTCACAAACTTTTCTTCTTGCTGGCGCTCTAGAGACATGTGATGATTTTTTGCATTCCTCTTTGTGTCTCCAAAGACGGGATTACTATTACTCAATATCATTTGTTTTTAAATTAAATACATTTATCTTCCACCTGTAACTTAAACTATGAATTTTTAAGACATACATTGATTAACTGTCTTTACACAGCTGTTCACACTTGCCATTTCACCCACAGACAAGAAAATCAGAAATCATAATAGTCTCAATAACAGGTTCATGCACTGCCGGCCCCCTCTGCAGTGTGGATTTAGCTGGAACCCAACCTACTTATTCCTGTACTCAGTTAACAATGCCCCAAATGTATGTGATGTGATAACAGCCAAAATAATTGAAATGCTTACAAAGCTTGGCTGCTGAAAGAGCAATACCAAAGCTTGGGAGCTAACAAGAGCTGCCAATCATGCATTCCCAGAACTGGGTGCTGAGTAAGTTCGCATCTAGTAAGTGGCGCTTACCATGAGGAGCTGCACAAAGTTGCCTTTGGCTGGAAATGCCTGCCAGTCAGCTGGCTGCCACTGGCAGGCATTGTGCCCAAAAGGTGACACTTGCACTTCAGTTTGCGAGAGCTCCTTAGAGAGAAGTGGGAACCAATGAATGTGGGTTCTTCCACTTTTCATTAGACAATTATTTCAGAGAAAAATTAAGAGAGGCGTCCCATACAGCCTTATACAATCTTTCATGCTAATGGCAGATAGCAAATGTCCCACAGGGGAGGAGGGACCCACCATTCCGTTACTGTGACAAAATACTTAGCAAAATCAACTCATAGAGGAAAGAATATTTCGGCTCATGATTTGCAACGTCTCAGTTGCTTGTCTACTGACTACATTGCTTTATTGCCCGAGGCAAGGAAGGATATTATCATAATAGAAGTTTGTTAATTTCCTGAGAGCTAAGAAGAAATGGAGAGAAGACGAAAGGGTGGAGAAAAGAGGGGAGAAGAGAGGAGAATGAGGAAGAAAGGGGAGGAAAGGAGAGAAGAGGAGACATAGGAAAGGAGAGGAGAGAAAGAGAGGGGAGAGGAAGGGAGATGTGAGGGGAGGGAAGAGAAGAGGGGAGGGAAAGGACAAGGTTGGGTTCCCAATATCTTCTTTAATCACCCTATGATTCAATTCCTCCAAATAGGATCTACCTCCCAATATTTCTACCACATATCAACATCAAAAACAGTCATGGATGAAGGCTTCACACATGAACCTCTGGAAAGTATCAATTTCCTGATGTAAACTATAACAGGATTGAGTTAAAGAACTGTCCATCGCGTTTCATGGGCAAATGTATACGTTTTATAGAGGATATGTAAATGTAGCACATATTAGAGCTGACAAAGACACTGACATTTATGAATATTTAAGGTCTTGCCTAGAACATGTTCTCTCAGTCCCAATCCTACTCAGGCGCCCACATCAGCATTTTCACATGAACAATTGTAAATTGTTTTCAGTATGCCTGTTGAGTATGCAAAGTTTAGTAGTACTTGACAAAAATACCTCTCTCTCACTCGTACTTCCACAGAGAGCCACATTAAGCAACAGTTAATACTATTCTTCACATGTGAATATGTATTTCTAAAATACATAACCCGATCCACTTGCTGTCAGCCAAGACATCATATGGCAAAGCAGAACCCCCTCAGACTGTTGACGTCATGTCGTGTCTAAGTACCTCACAGCACAGTGTACTCGGTGGCAGACTATACCCCCTGCCCACACACTACTTAGTGATTCTTTTCCCTTCCTGTGTTATCTAGGTCTCTGTGTTTGCCCCTTTGACGTGTGAGTTGGAGACCTTGTTTGTCAATGACACTATCTTTAATCATGTGATATTTTGACGTGTAGTAAAACACTTGCGATAGAATTATCTAGTATTGCGAGAACACTGTCAAGCAGAAAGTTGAGTTTGGAGAGACGAAGTGCGGTCAGGCCTGACTAGGAGCATCATCCGAGGATGCAGTGACAGAGCAGAGAGGATCACCTGAGTCCAGGATTTACTGATGAGCCTGGCAAAATGGAGAGACTTCATTTGAGATAGAAGAAAGAGAAGGAGGAAGAGAGAGGGAGAGGAACAGAGAGAGAGAGAGAGAGAGAGAGAGAGAGAGAGAGAAAGAGAGAGCGAGAGAGAACATGGGGGGAGAGAAGGGTTGGGGCAGGAAGAAGAGAGTTAACAAAAATCTCCCCAGTCTTACCCCAGCTTTGCAGTAGTAGTGTATCCCCTAAACACCCATCTCCAGTGAATCACACAAATCTCCCCTTTCAAATTTCCTTGCCCCAAACTCCAGTAGTCATTCCTTGGAGACCCCCAGGCATTCATGCCAGAAAGGCAGGTAGGCTACCTGCAGACCTTCACCTCTCCCTCCATTCCTCCAAGTCCAATCCCCATTCTCATGCCCTGCTCTGTAGTAGATCTGCCACAGCCTCTCTATAATTTCTGTCCCCACTGCCAGGGGACTAGGGAAATCCTGATGGAAGAGACTGCTTTCCACCCTCCATAGACAGCCCCCACTCCTAAAGGTCAGCTCCCAATACCTAGAAAAGCATTTTACCTGGAATCCCAGTGGTCACACCTATCACAAGGTCCCAGAAGAATGTTTTATCAAGCAACCACATCTAACATACTCTCCTAAGAACCAGAGAGGGCAACAGAAACCAAGAAAGAAAACACCCTCCAACAACGAAGACAGGCTCAGACATCAGAACCTAGAATTATGGCCTTCCAAAGCCCAGATTGTAGTGACATTTTGTTTGTGTTTTAACAAATAAAGCTTGCCTGAAAATCAGAGTACAGAGCTGTCACTAGTTAGCCATAGAGACCAGGGAGTGGTGGCACACACCTTTAATCCCAGCACTAGGGAGGTTGAGACAGGGGTGATATGACTGGGCAGAGAGAATATAAGGTGGGAAGAGACAGGAGCTCAGTGTAGTCTGAGGTTTGCCTCTGCAGTCTGAGATAGGATCACTTCTTTGGTCTGAGCATTGGTGGAGGTAAAAGGTATCTCTAGTGGCTGGCTGCACTGTTTCTCTGGTCATCAGGCAAGCTTTATTTGTTAAAACACAAACAAATTATGACTACAGCAGAAGACTAGACAACCATGTAAAAACAAACTCAATAACAGCCAGAACAATATGTCTCCACTAGAGCACAGGAAACCGACATCTTAAATTAACCCATTTCTATTATTCTGTGTATCACCACAAGGCTATGGCTTGCCAGGTAAGGGTCTGGTGTCTGTCTCTTTCGGCAGCTACATGGTGTCTCCCTTACTCTGCCTACTCTCTCTCTATTTCTTGCCTGTCTGTACTCTGTTAAACCAATGGCTAAAACAGCTTTATTCATTATCCAGTAAAAGCAACACAAGGATTTGGTGAAATCTCAAACTAGTGATTAACAGCACACCTGAAAGCTCTAGAACAAAAAGAAGCAGACTCACCCAGGGGGAGTAGACACCAGAAAATAATAAAACTGAAGGCTGAAATCAATAAAGGAGAAACAAAGAGAATCAATGAAACAAAGAGTTGGTTCTTTGAGAAAATTAACAAGATAGACAAATCTTTACCCAAGCTAACCAAAAGGCAGAGAGAGAACATCCAATTTAACAAAATCACAAATGAAAAGAGAGATGTAACAATAGACACTGAGGAAATCCAGAGAATCATCAGTTCATGCATCAAAAACCTGTACTCCACAAAAGTGAAAAATTTAAAAGAAATGGACAACTTTCTGGATAGATACCACATATCAAAATTAACTCACCACCAGATAAAATTTAAATAAAAATATAACCCCTAAAGAAATAGAAGCAGTCATTAAAAGTCTCCCAAAACAAAACAAAAGCCCAGGGACAGATGGTTTCAGCACAGAATTCCACCAGAATTTCAAAGGAGATCTAATACCAACACTACTCAAATTGTTCCACACACTAAAAACAGAAGGAACATTGCCAAACTCCTTTTATGAGGCTACAGTTTCCCTGATACCAAACCACACAAAGACTCAACTATGAAAAAGAATTACAGAACAATTTCTCTCATGAACATTATTATACAAATATTTAATAAATACTAGCAAACCGAATCCAAGAACACATAAAAAAAATCATCCACCATAATCAAGCAGGCATCATCCGAGAGATGCAGGGATGGTTCTACATATGAAGATCTGAGTACGTAATCCACCATTTAAACAAACTGAAAGATGATCATCTCATTAGATGCTGAAAAAGCCTTCAACAAGATCCAGCACCACTTCATGATAAAAGACCTGAAGAGATTAGGGTTACAAGGGATGTAACTCAACATAATAAAGGGGTTTTAGAGAATGTGCATACCCAACATCCCTTTAATGGAGAAAAACATAAACTGTTTCCACTAAAATCCAGAAGAAAACAAGGTTGTACACCCACTCCATACCTGGTTCAATACAGTGCTTGACATCTTAGCTAGAACAATAAGAAAACTGAAGATCAAAGGGATATGTTAGAAAGGAAGGAATCGATGTATCTTTATTTACAGATGCTGTGGTACTATACATGTGACCCTAAAAGTTCCACTTGGAAACTCCTAGCACTGATAAACACTTTCAATAAAGTAGCTGAATACAAAATTAATACACAAAAACAGTAGTCTGCCTATAAATAAAAATGAAAACTGGACTGAAAAAGAGATCAGGAAAACACATTTCACAACAATAATATAAAATATCTTGGGGTGTCTCTTACCAAACAATTGAAAGACCTGCATGAAGAAAACTTCAAGTCATTGAAGAAAGAAATTGAAGAAGGTATCAGAAAATGGAAAGCTCTCCCATGCTCATGGGTTGTTAGAATTAATATAGTGAACAAGGCCATCCTATCAAAAGCAATCTACAGATCCAATGCAATGCCTAGAAAATTCCAACACAAATTATTCAGAGATATTGAAATTTTCAGCTTGATATGGAAACACACACACAAAGATAGTTAAAAACAATGCTGAATAATAAAAGAACAGCTGGAGGTATCACCATTCCCAATTTCAAGTTTTGCTACCAACCTATACTACTAAAAATCGCATGATATTGGCATAAAAACAGACACACGAATCAATGGACCTGGAGTCCCAAACATAAATCTACATATCTAGAAGCGGAAAAATCGAGGAAGCCTCCAATTCAAAACCACTTAGAAGATGGTGTTGGAGAGATGGTTCAGAGGTTAAGAGCAGTGGACACTCTTGCATAGGAACAAAATTAATAGGTTTTCAGCACCTACCTGAGGTTTAAACCTTCCACTGTACCAGTTCCATGGGCTAACACACCTTCTTCTGGCTTTGATGAGCACCAGGCATAGAATTATTGTACTTACAAGCAGGAAAAACAGTCAGATACATAAAATAAAAAATGAGTAATTTTGTTAAATGGTGGCACAGGTTGGAACCTTGCATACACAATTGACATCTGTCTTCTAGGGCTGAGCTCTTAGGCACTGGGCTCAGACTCAAACCAGAGGTAAATTGTGTCATATTCAGCTGCTGTCAACTGGAGAATATATTTCTTGATGTTTGGAGAAAGACCATACATACATTGTCCAAGATTTTATTTCTGTATTATACAATAAAAGAAGAGAAGAAAATCCGCTTGTTTTTTCTTCCTTCAGAGCATAGGTTGCAAATATTTTAATTGTGCGCTAATGTTATTTTAATCTGCAAAAGGATGGCGTGTCTAAAAGTGTCGCATGTTCTGTTAATAAAAGATAAGACTATTCCTGAAAGTCGTAGGTCTGCCACAAGCTGTCTCTGTGAATGAACATTATAGCTGAGGGAAACTCTTGGGGAAAACATCGAAATGAAAAGTGAGAAATTTAGTCGACCATCTGGAATTTTCATACACGATGCCAAACATCCAGATACTTGCTAAAATCTGGATGAGCTCTGGCTGTCATTTGTCATGAGGATTTTGTCAACATTCAGATGGTTCTGGGAAAGGCTGACTTCCAGAAAATGGGCTGCGTCACTAGGAGAGCATTTCAGCGATGGCCTGAGACTTTCTGCTCTAGTGTCAACACTGTGAGCAAAAGCCTGTGATTAATAAATCTTGTAGTGGCACAATAGCAAGTATCTGTTTACCTGTCAAAACACCATTTGAGCTGAAACCTCCCAAGCTGAATCAAAAGTTTGGCTTTAACTTTGGTTATACAAAAATATAAATGGTATATAAAGATATAAATATGTAGACTGCCCTCCTCCCCCCCCCCCTCACCCAACTAGCAAAGAATGGCATTTATTACGGGAGAGGAAATCCATATCCCAGTAAGGCATACTCAGAGAAAAACAACATCTGTGAAGCAGAGGGGTCCCCGCCCTCCGGAAGCCAAAATTCAGCCTTTCCTGGAGTTCTGGGGTATTCAAGGTCTTTGACAGCCTTTTCAGGTTTCATCCTCCAATTAAGTGTTGGTCAGTTCTAGCAAAGACAACAGCAAGGCTGGTAGTCCCACAATTTGTCTCTGGCCTTGAACTTGACAAACTGGTCCACAGGAATTGGGGGCTCTCCTGATAGAAGCAAAAGCCTGTTAAGCCTTGGTTTTAATCTGCCAGCCGCCAGTCTTTCGTCTCAGGGCAGGAGAGTGAGGAAATAGCTAGCCTGTCTTTTTTAATCTTTCTTATAAAAAGAAAACATAAAGGCTTAGCGTGTCTCATTTGTTAATACCAATGGTCAACCTCCATAGACTTAGTTGAATAAATTCTTCATGAAAACAACTCTTCCATCATTAGTCACCTCCAAATATAATTCCAGTGAAACCTTTAGCCATTCTATAACCCAATACTTCAGGATCGGAGTATAATATTTCACTAGCCATAAATAAAACCCTGTGTTCATATTCAGCAACTCTCAAACTTCTAATGGGATTCATGAAAATTGAATATTCATTATTATCATAAACAAAGACACTGCCTGGCCAGATTAGTTTGTGCTTTGCCATGGGTTCAGTGCAGAAAAGAACACCGGGAAAAGATGACTTGGTATTTTCTGATAAAAGACAATTACAGCAAGCTGGAGGCAGGCATGCTAAAATTCAAGTCACCAGGGGAGAAAAAAAAACAATAATCCTGATTTAAGCGTCAAGTTATTTGAGGTTTTCTATTTATCAATAAAATCACTCTGAGAATTTCTGAAGGGAATCAACCACATTCCATTTGGAGTTTTTAAATATTACTGAAAACTTTCCGTAAGAGTCAAACCATATGCATAGGTTGTTGTTGTGCGTTCTTACCCCATGCTGGGTCTATTTTTTTAGTCCAAACCATGAAGAGGAAGGGCTCACAGATGCTTCTACCTTAGCCCTGACTGCAAGGAGCACCTGAGATGGGGATTGCATGTTGGCATAAACTTAGCTGGCTGGCATCAGAGACAGTAACAGGTGGCAGAGTGTGCAGTGAAATCACAAAGGCAGAGCTGTTTGCATTTCCTGTGTTAACTCAGTCTTTTTAGTTAGACGTAATCCCCATGATTCCAAGAACTCTTGTCTGTCTAAACAGACGCTCCCAAGCATAAGAATATTTATTTATTCATAATGACTTACCATGTGTGGGGTTTTAGTCTATGACATCAGACATTATAACAGCAGTGTTTGTGTATCCTGCCACAGTATTTGAATCCCTTCATAGGTGTCATTTTTATCCTTTTTTTTCCACTCTAAGGCATTAATCTTGCATTTTCAAAGACTGAAACACATTATAGTAAGCCCATTCTGCTGGTTCAAGTTTATTACCTCAGCAAAAGCTGAGGGTCAGAGCTGAATGCCTCCCTGAGCTACAGTGAGTTGAAGACCAGGAGGCTTAACTTAGCAAGATTCTGTTTAAAATGAGAGATGGAGGTACTGGAGTAGAGCGTGGTCTACCATGCACAAAGCACTAGGTTAATCCCCAGTGCCACACTCCAAAAGGACTGTACTAAGAACCTCCATCAGTGACTAATCTGGTCGTTACTATATTTGATGCCCATTCTTTTCCAAGTACTCCATCTAATGAAATGCTGTCGCCTTTAGTTATTACTGTTCTAAGCACTTGGGAACTTTCCATACAAAAATGTCATATTTCGAGACTGTCATTTCAATGATCTTATTTTTTGTTTGGATTATGACGTGTTTGAGTTTATTGGTATTAAAATTAGAAATATGAGTGAAAACGTCTTTGGCAATATTTCCATGAGAAAATTCAGTGGCAGAATCCATGAGCATATACGTATTTGTGTCCTTTTAGCGTGTGATTGAAAAACTTGTAATAAACAGTGATGGTCCTACCGCAGCTTATTTTTGGATTTTGACATTCACCCTTTATTCACTGATCTCTGAATTTTAATGGGATAAATAGCACTCTACTCTCTATACGGAGT
Organism: Microtus oregoni; assembly: GCF_018167655.1. Classification (NCBI taxonomy): domain Eukaryota; kingdom Metazoa; phylum Chordata; class Mammalia; order Rodentia; family Cricetidae; genus Microtus; species Microtus oregoni. Next base: position 47,040,032 of record NW_024543060.1, read on the forward strand.
CCTTCTGGTGGTAGTGAGGGAAGGAGCTACTCCAGGCTTGCTTGGCTTGGTTTTGATGTTCAGTTTCCTCAAATTCCCCTCCCATCATCCCCAGCCTAAGAATAACTCAGTCCAAATTCCCATTTTTATGAGAATATCAATGATATTATATTATATTATATTATATTATATTATATTATATTATATTATATTATATTATATTCCTCACTAAAGACCTCATGTTAATCTCACAACCTGTGTAAAGCCCTTACCTCCAAGAAAAATCAGATCTGGAGGTATAAGAAATTTGAATATCAGTAATAATGATACTTTAACTGTTCATGGCAACAAGAACTTAAGATGGCAGGTAAATGTCTGCATTTCTTATGGCAGAACAGCAGCGCAGATACCAACTTAAAGTCTTAGCTCTTAGCCAGCACCCGGTTAGAGCTTCCTCCGTCCATACCACACGGAAATCTGTTTTGATACACAGCCACAGGTCTTCCCTCACTGTTCCTTCTGTTCTCATGGTCACGCAGCCTTTTATATTCTATAAGTCAACGATTGCTTATGAATTTTAGTCCAGTTTTGCTGAATAAAGAAGATTAAAACTGTACTAATGTTTATCCCTCAAGAACATCTGACACTCTGTGACATGTTATTGCTCTTAGTGACATCCAGTGGCCGGGACAGGTCAGTGGCAAGAATTCACATCTACAGAAGCAGTTGCGCCGTGTGGTGCTGACCAGAAAAGTAGGGAAAGATCATATTCTTCATGGACTGGTCGCTTTTGCAAAAGTATAGCAAACCATCACTTAGTCTCTTGTGATTAATAAATTAAACTATTTTTCATATAGGAAAAAATTAGAGTTTATAATACTTTAATTTTGCATTATATTTGCTCATGAAATAATAAATCGCATCCTTTAAAAATGTGTAACCAACAAAAACTGTTTTAACGGATTAAAAATAGACATTAGCTATACAATGGTATAATATTTTGATTCCATGAATCTTTACCACAGAGTACTTTTATTTAAATAGCATTATCAAACATACGTGTTTTTCAAAAACTCAACATTTTTAGACTCTCTTGATTTAGTGTAGCTTAGACATTATAGATTTCATTAGATCGTGGTGAAGAGGGCTGAAGCCTGATTTTCTTTTAAAGTCTGACTATATTTTAAAAGATAGATGAAGTAGAGACAGAAAGACAGAAGTGGAGGGGAATGAGAATCAATACACAAAATACACATTGCAAGATTTTTTTGACTTGAATGATATTTGTGTCTTTAGTTTTAATTTCTGATAGGAGCAATGTTGATACACATTATAATGTTAAACTGAGAATTGACTGTGAATAATGTTTACCTAATGCCTTGTAATTTGTTGAGGAATATTCCTTTCTACTATGTGAAGATATCTCACTGTGATTGGTTTAATAAAAATTGGCTTGACTAACCAGCCAAGCAGGATTTTAGGAGCAGAGAGACTGCTGGAAGGAGGGTAGAGTCCTGGGGAGCCGCCGGCTGGACACAGAGGACACAGGAAAGCAACGTGAGCAGAGTAAAGGTAAGAAAGGCAGAAAGTAAATTAATAGAAATGGGTTAATTTAAGTTTTAAGAGGGCAGAAAAATCTGCCTACATTAAGTAATTTTAAAAATCGGTCATGAAAACTCAAATTCAGAAACACAGCTTGCTCCAATACTGAGGGGACTTAAGAGCTTGATACAATACTGAGGGGATCAGGAGCTTGCTACAACACTGAGGGGACCAAGAGAGAGGACCAAGGGAGAAAACCAGGAGAGAAGACCAAGCCAGTAGGCTTAGAGAGTCCTCAGAGTCTTCTTGAAACACAGACATTCGCAGTACAGAGCAGACCAAGACAAATTCCCAAACACTCAGACAGCACTATGAAGATTGGACTAAGACGCAAAGACACTGTTGGCCTCATTTGAAGGAAGAGATGAGTGGGTGCCAATGCAAGAATTTATCCAACAACCTAAAAAGCAACATGGTGACACCAGAACCCAATGGTCATGCAGAAGGAAGACTTAAACATCCTAACCCAGAAGAAGCAGAAGAAAATGACTTTAAAACAGAGCTTTGTGAAAATGTTGAAGACCTTTAAAGAGAACTAAAAGTTGTCATGAATCAAATGGAGTTAACAGACATCTATAGAACATTCCACCCAAACACAAAAGAATATGCCTTATTCTCAGCACCTCATGGAACCTTCTCTAAAATTGATTACATATTTTGTAACAAAGCAAACCTCCACAGATACAAAAAAAAATTATCAGATCATCATGGATTAAAGTTAGAATTTAACATCAAGATTACTCTGAGAGAACAATAATCAACTTCATATGGAAAAACAAAAATCCCAGGATAGCCAAAACAATTCTGTACAATGAAGGAAGTTCCAGAGGCATCACCATCTCTTACATCAAGCTCTATTACAGAGCTACAGTAATAAAAACAGCTTGGTACTGGCATAAAAACAGAGAGGTTGACCAATGGAATTGAATCAAACATCTGGATATTAATCCACACACCTATAAACACCTGATTTTTGACAAAAAAAGCTAAACTTATGCAATGGAAAAAAAAGAAAGTATCTTCAACAAATGGTGCTGGCATAACTGGATGTCAATATGTAGAAGAATGAAAATAGATCCATATCTAACGCTATGCACAAAACTCAAGTCCAAATGGATAAAAGACCTCAATATAAATCAGACCACACTGAACCTGATAGAAGAGAAAGTGGTAAGTAGTCTTCAATACATGGGCGCAGGAGACCACTTCCTAAGTATAATCCCAGTAGCACAGACACTGAGAGCAATAATAAATAAATGGGACCTCCTGAAAATGAGAAGCTTCTGTAAAGCAAAGGAAACAGTCAATAAGACAAAAAGGCAGCCTACTGAGTGGGAACAAATTCTTCACCAACTACACATCAGATAGAGAACTGATCTCCAAAATATATAAAGAACTCAAGAAATTAGACATCAAAATTATAAATAACCCAGTTGAAAAATGGGATAGAAAACTAAACAGAGAATTCTCAACAGAAGAATCTCAAATGGCCAAAAGATACTTAAGGAAATGTTAAACATCCTTAGCCATCAGGGAAATGCAAATCAAAATAACTCTGAGATACCATCTTACACCTGTGAGAATGGCTAAGCTAAAAAACACCAATAATAGCTTATGTTGGAGAGGATTAAGAGTAAGTGGAACACTCATCCATTGCTGGTGGGAATGCAAACTTGTGCAACCACTTTGGAAATCAGTATGGCAGTTTCTCAGAAAATTGGGAATCAACCTACCTCAGGATCCAGCAATACCACTCTTGGGCATATACCCAAAAGAGTCTCAATCATACTACAAAGGCATTTGTTTGACTATGTTCATAGCAGCATTATTTGTCATAGCCAGAACCTGGAAATAACCTAGATGCTCCTCAACTAAAGAATGGATAAAGAAAATGTGGTACATTTACACAATGGAGTACTACTCTGCAGTATAAAACAATGACATCATGAATTTTGCATGTAAATGGATGGAATTAGAAAACACTATCCTGAGTGAGGTAACCCAGACCCAAAAGGATGAATATGGTATGTACTCACTTGTAAGTGGATACTAGCTATAAACAAAGAATGTTGAGCCTATAGTTCATGATCCTAGAGAAGCTAAGTAATAAGGTGAACCATAAGAAAAACATACATAGATTCACCTGGAAAGTTAAACAAGCAAGATTGCCTGACAAAACTGGGAGCATGTGAGTGGGGGGAGGGGAGAAGAGAAACTGGAAGGGTAAGAGGAGGGGAGAAGAGGAGGAGTGAGGGGAATGAACGTGAGGGAATGTGATGGTCGAGACGGAGGAAAGTCAGAGATGAGAGCAAGGAAAGAGATATCTTGATTGAGGGAGCTATTATATGGTTAGCAAGAAACCTGGCTCAAGTGAAATTCCCAGGAATCCACAAGAAGGACCACAGCTAAGACCATAAGCAATAGAGGAAAGGGGGTCCGATCTTGACCTGCCCTGTAGTCAGATTGATGAATATCTTAAATTTATCACCTTAGAACCTTCATCCAGCAACTGATGGAAACAGAGGCAGAGACCCACATAGGAGCACTGGACTAAGCTCCCAAAGTCCAGTTGAAGAGTGGGAGGAGTGAGAATATGAGCAAAGAGGTTTCAGTGGGACCACCCAGTGAAACAGTCTACATGAGCTAATGGGAGCTCACCAACTCCAGCTGGACAGGGAAGAAAACAGAGTAGGAGCAAACTAGTTCCTCTGAATGTAGTTGACAGTTGCCTGGCTGGGGCAGACAGTGGGAGGGCATTGGCAGTGGCACTAGGATTTATCCCTACTGCTTCTACTGGCTTTGTGGGAACCTCTTCTCTTTGCATGATACTTTGCTCAGCCTACATACAGTAGGGAGGGCCTTGGACCTTCTTCAAAGCAATGTGCCTTCCCCTCTCTGAGGATTGGATGGGAATGGGATGGGAGGATATGTGAAGGGAATGGGAGAAAGGATGTGAATGGGAACTTGGATTGGTATGTATAATGAAAAAAGATAGTTTGTTTCTTTTTTAAAAATCTAAAAAATTAAAAAAATTAAAGAAAAACCCCTCAAATCCAATTAAATTGAATCTTTCTATACAACAAGGTAACCTGTGTTAGGCCCTTTTTATTATATAGCTCCAAACTAGAGCTGTGAACCATGAGAAAGTCTGCATAATACATATCTGAAGTGAACAGAATCCAGGACTATGACCCTTACTGTTTCACCGGGGAACTGACACACATGAGTCTAAGGAAGAGCTCAGCGGAATATATATTTAATGTGAGATCCTGGGTGGCAGAGGAAGCCAAGGGAAAGGGCAGTGGGACACAATAACAGGCAAGGTCTTCAGAGGGAAGGGCAGGTCTTACAAACGAGCCTGGGCTTTAGCTGCAGGGAGGGGGGAGAGCAAGGAAAGGCAGATTCTTGATTCTAGACAAGAAATAAAGTCAAAGTGGGATAGAAGGCACAGATGTGGAGACAACCAGGGCACACCTCACTACAGAGGCAGCTGTTTGGGAGGGAACAACACACAAGGCAAACAAATGAGTGTGGACAGCCGATGCATGGCGTGGCCACGGCCTAATAGACATGAGGGCTAGAATATGAGTCATTATAGATTCTTAGAGTTTAATGACTTAATACGAAGAAAGATACATTGAGTTCCAATGGGTGGCTAGCAGAGAAATAAGACAAGATCAAAAGTTAGAGGGGGTGTTGGGAGAGATGCAAGAACTTCAGGACACTAAACAAATATGGTTATTGGCAGCCTCTGAAAGTCCAAGTCAACGAGAAGCGAAAACGCCTTGCACAGTCTGGACTGGAGGGTATTGCTTCAGAAAGAACACAGGGAAGATGTTAGGGAGAGGAACTTGCTGTTTAAGAAGAAACTAAACTTTGGTGTTATGGTGGTTTGAATAGGAATGACCCCGTGGGCTCAAAGATTGGAATTCTTGATCACCAGCGAATGACACTATTGGAAAGGACTAAAAGGTATGGCCTTGTTGGAGGAAGAATGCAACCGGAGGTGGACCTTGAGTTGTCTAAAGCCCAAACCAGGTCCAGTGGCTTTCTCTTCTTGCTGCCTACAGATTCAAATACAGAACTGCAGCTACTTTTCCTGTACTGTGTGCCACCAGGCTTCCTGCCATGATGATAATGGACTAAACCTTTGAAACTACAAACAAGACCAAATTAAATGCTTTTTTCTATAAGAGTTGCCATTCTCATGGCATCTCTTCACAGTAATAGAACACTGACTAAGACAGATAAATTTATCAGGAAAACCACACAGAGAAGTGGAAGTGTTAGGAGCTGAGGTCAAAAGTGAGAATTTCATTCCAAAGCTTACGAAAGGCAATGATATCCCCAAAGCCTAATGGGAAAGAAGGAGAATAATGGTAAGGTTAGGAAAAGACTGGAATGCTAAAACCAATGGGAAAATAGAGAAGGAAGAATATATATGAAAACTAATAAGAAAATAATACTTATACAAATAATGGACATGATGAGGTAGAAATCTCAGCCATAGAGTGCAGGCCTGGTATGAGAAAAGTCCTGAACTCAATCCCAAGCACCATACTAAAAAATTAATAACTAATGGCTGTGTTTGTTACTTCTCTACCAAACACTGTGACCAAGTCAGGGAGACGGGATTTCCTTTGCTTGTGGTTTTAGAGTATTGTGGAGAGACAGGCACAAAAGAAAAGCTCTTGTCACCGTGGTCACTACAAAGAAACAATGCCTGCACTGACTGGGTCTCTCCTCTATCTCCAGTCCCTCTTCCCCAGTGTATGGGACCATGCTGTGGAGTGGTTTCCTCTCCATTGAAACACTCCCTCCCGGAGAGAGCAGCAGGCTCAGAAGACTGGTTTGTACAAACAAACCATTAAAACGTCATGGAGCCAGTGTCTGTACATTTATCTTAAAATGGCCTGGAGGTGAAGAAAAGGGGCCTTTCGCTGTTTTCTTCATCAGGAGAACATAATGAGCAACACTTGGAGTCTCCGTATGCAGAAACTTACAAGGCGCCTCTCAGGGCTGGACAATTGCTGGGGAGGGAAGACTCTCCTACCAACGGGGGTGTCTGAAAGTCATGCAAGGAACTCCAGGGTGGGCTTTTCAGTGACGTTGGTGCCTTTGAGTCCTCTATGTTCCTCAAGTACCTTCTGACTACATTCCTCTAAGATATGCCAACGGTCTCATAGGCTTATTACACTAGACCTAAATGAAATCCTTTCTTTGATCTCAATTTGATATCTGTGGTGAGTAGAAAGAGACCTGTGCCTATCTTTCCAAGAAAGGCCACACCACTGTTGTATTGCTGGGTTTCAGGATTCCAGATGAAATCCTACCGACTTAGCAAATCGTAGCGACACCCACACAGATCTATCCTTAGGAGGTTTTTCACTAGTTCTCCGTGCCTTGCTCATGCCAATCAATTAGGCAAACAAAATCAACCCCCATAAATCTACCGCTCATCAACCAAAATCCACATACAACTCTAGGACCATCACCTCCTCCTGTTAACCTCCAGAGGCTCATGCCAACTTCATAATGCAAAGTGCTTCACCCTGTCTCCAAAAGTATAGGTAAGTTGACATGAATAAGTAAAAATGCAGCCAGCCATGAAATAAAAGGAATCCATGCTGATAACATACATTCAGCTCAGCTGGGACAGTAGGGAGACAGAATTCTTCCATTAGTGGCTTTAAGGGAAGTGTGAAAACCGGGTGACTGGGCCACCATCCAAGATTCGGGAATTGAGGAGAAAAGATGCTATCGTGGAGATTCATTAATTAACTAGAACAGGGTCATTCATCCACGGACCCTGACTGATAACAGAAAACTGATATTTGCGAAAGACAAGAAGATACACTTTTTAGAAATCACTGTAAGAAAAGAAAACTGAGGTAGTTAGGAACAATAGCAGGGTGGAAAAAGGGACATGAGGCTGTGGTAGAAGGCAGGGAGCAGAAATGCCAAAACAAGCTCCTCTGTCAGCCTGAAGTCAGGAGGGCAAAGGGGCACAGGATGCTGATCTTCAAAGTAGTTAGTCAACAACTCTCCCAAAGAGGTATGTTCCTCTGGGGTGTGACTGAATGCAGAACAAGGTCTTGATTAAAGGTGAGAAACCCAGTGGGGTGAGAGGGCTGGAGAGGGAAAGCAAGTAGGGGAAGGTCTCTGTGTCCTGAGGTTCAGTGAGTCAGTGAGGGAGGAAGTGGAGATTGAGGCAGGAGAAGCCACCATGCTGAGCATGCAGGACAGACTCTACCAGAGAGTGAGCAGTGCTGAGCCACATAACTCTCTCCAGCATCTCCCTGTTGTCCGCCAGCAGCAGGCTCTCTGTAAAACAATCCACGACTGAAGATAGGAAAGGTCCCCGAAGGGGTGCACGACTCATCCAGGCAGCTGGCCACTTAAGCCGTGGTGGACCGAAATCAAGAGTAGGCTAATGAGAGAGTCTATGCGCAGGACAAGAGTGTGACCGACTAATAGCACTGTAGTTCCCAGGCACAGCAGAAAGCATAATTTGGCCCTTGTAGAAGAGTGGGAGAGAAGTCGACATAAGAAGGCACAGAGTTTGACACTTCTCAGTGATGGAGAGCAGTGTTTTATAATAGAGTGTTTTAAGATAACGGCTGCTGGGTGTGAGAAGAGCGGCATGGAGATATTAACCATGAGGCCAGGGGTTCTGATAACAACTTAGATAGTGAAAAGCTATGCTTTCGGGCCTGAGACAGAATGAAACCATGGAGAGGAAGTGAGGAGCTGGATGCTAACAGATTGGGGAAAACATGTTTATTTTTCTTAGAGTTTGTCCCTAACTCAGGCTTAGAACAGCACATCAGTATCAGCTACAAACCCATATTCAATTGCCTTGGTACCATTGCAGAGTTAGATACTGAGAAATAAGGTACTCAGCCTGTTTTCTGAAATGAAAGTTATTAAAGTGTGTGGGTACGTGCATGTGAGTGAGTGTGTATGTGTGTGTGCGCGTGCCTGTGTGGTGTCCCTGTGATGCGGAGCCTCTGGAGGTCAGGGAACGAAAATAAAGTTGAGGTCATCAGGTTGGTCAATAAGCAGCTTTAACCACTGAGTCATTTACGCTGAATTTTAAGTTTAATATACAAATTTAAGGTGTCAGACATGATATTTTGATGTGACTTATATGGTGACGTGATTAAAATTCAAATACCCATCACCTTCCATGTCTGAAGCAGACTTTGGAGCAGTCTAGTGCACACACATGTTTGAAAGAAGAAATGGCTATCTTAGGGAATAGAGCCAGAAAAACAGAAAGGCCAAAGGAGGGCCTTAACTGTTAAACAGAGTTAAGATGGATATTCTAAAATGATAAACACCAAAGATACACTAACAATAGCCAGCTACCAAATACTAAGGCACAGAGTTAGCGTCTTCGGAGCCGGTTTCAAGTGTATTATGTCATTTAACCTAAGGCAGAAAATAGCATCCATTCACAGAGTTGAAGACTTAAAAGGAGCCCAATGTGGAGTGGAGGAGTGAGAAGAAAGCAGTGTTGGGAGCGGGGAAATGTCGTCGAGATGGTCTCATGCAAGGACATGAAATTGAAAGCCAGGGCGAGTTTACTGAAATTGAAAGTTCTTTTCCACACAGCACAATGTGGACAGCAAACAAAGGGTACAACACAAGAACGATGAACATTATTGAGTTAGTTTCAAGGATACAACGGCAGTTCCGGTAGCAGTAGGCTGTAGAGTACTTGGCTCTGGGTGGCAGTGGAATGCCATCAGGAGGTGGCACCCCCTTGCGGTAGAAAAAGAGTTCTAAAATGCAGACTGCAGTTTTGCTTTGGGTGAGAAGGGGTCTAAAACCTAATGCTAACGTGCATAAGCATGTGATATTTTAGCGCAACTGTCCAGCACTCAGATTATGGCTCCATGAAATGAGCACTTACCTCTTATCGAGATAATGTCTTGGGTAGGTTTCTGTTGCTCTGATAAAATGCCATATCTAAAAACAACATGGAGAGGAAACGGTTTATTTTGTTTATATTTCATACACAGTTTATTACCAAAGGCGATGAGGGTAAGAACTCAAAGAGGGCAAGAACCAGGAGGCCGAGGCTGAAGAGGCAAAGGCTACAGAGGAGTGCTGCCTCTTGGCTTACTCCTCATGGCTTGCTCAGCCTGCCTTCTTAGAGAACACAAACCCTCCTCCCCAGGGGTGGCCCCATCCACAGTGGGCTGCGTCTCCCCCAGCAGTTACTAATTAAGGCTTACCTGCCTACAGCGCAATCTTAAGGATGGATTTCCTCAGATGAGGTTCCAGTCTCTCAGATGACTTAAGCTTGCATCAGCTTGACATAAAACTTAAGCAGCATAGATGTTGAGATAATGAAAAGAAATAATATATATACCATCGGCACCTGATGCTTAATAAATGCAGGAGAGCCATAGACGTCTCTCCCCCCACACACACCCTGTCTCTCCACAGAGCTCTTGAAAGCCTGAATCTTCTCATCGGCATGAGGAGCGCAGATGCGTTTGATATATGGTGATTGGAGAGGCATGAGTGTTTTCAGAAGTGAGGATTATCCCAAAAGCCTTGATGGAGCTGACGTGCATTCTGGCTACAGAAAATTACAATTATTTCTGTGCTTTTTGTATTCTAACTGAAGCTATCTAGATTAGCAATTATAGGAAATGAATTACTATTAGTAAATGCTATAATTGGTTAATATTAATTCCACTCACGGACTCAATCAATGCCTAGTGAGACTGAGACTATTCTCTACCTTAGAGATATGAAGTGGATGAGTAGAAACTCATGTTCACGTGTAGAAAGCTGATGAAATATTTTTAAAATAATTTTGAGAGATGGATGAGTGGATAATATTATCCTCTTGTCTACTAAATTGGCAAGCTCTAGGTTCGGCAAGAGATGCTATGTCAAAAAGCAAATAAAGAAATAGAGTAGAACCCAGGTGATGGTGGTGCATGCCTTTAATTTCAGTACAGGGGCAGAGGCAGGGGGATCTCTGTGAGTTTGAGGACACCGTGGCCTACAGAGTGAGTTCCAGGATAGCCAGCGCTGTTACACAGAGAAACCCTGTCTCAGGAAGGAAGGAAGGAAGGAAGGAAGGAAGGAAGGAAGGAAGGAGGGAGGGAGGGAGGGAGAGAGGGAGGGAGGGAACAATAGAGGAAGGCACCCCGCTATAGACCTCTGGTTTCCATGCATGAAGATCGTGAAGATATGGACAAACTCACCCCCCAACATACTATGCACACTCATGTACACACACACACACACACACACACACACACACACTCTCTCTCTCTCTCACACACATACACACATACACAAATGTGATGGGTTTTTTGTGTAAATGTCATATATGGAGGAGTGGGATGTCTGGAAGATACGATCTATAAGCTGAAAACCGAATTAAGTAAAGGAAAACAAAATCCACAACCAGTACTACAGTAGGTATTAAACGCTTACAAAACACCTTGAAAGACCCTTAAATCCCACCCTTTTTCTCATCTGATTTCTCCAGTTCCTTGAAGGGGAAAAAATGACAAGTTCCCATAGCTCAGAGCTTCCTTACCTTTCTGTGTTTTCACATGATTCCTCATGCCAGGGAGTTGAAGAACATTATCATTCCGTAAAATAACCGCTGCATGCACAGGGCCTCTCAGATGTCTGGCAAATAAAAATGCCCAGAGAGGATTATTTCATAATTTTTCTGAGACCAACTTAAATAAAACTGCACCAGCATTTATGAATATTATTAAATAATTCTGTATCTACTCCAGGGGTCTGATGCAATTGGTAAATTTTCCCTGTCCATGGAGGAGGAGGAAGTGATGGGGTTCTCTGCTGAATCTCCAACTGTACCAGCCCTTCAGTAGTAACTTGGTAAGTAAGGAATACTCACCACCAACTGTTTCACCACAAAGAATCAAAACTGTAAGTAATAGACACAATGTTTTGAGATATTAATTTTTTAAAACTTTGGAAATCAATAGTCTCACTCACTGAGAGTAAACAGTATCTGTAACTTGTAACTTAGTAAACACGCTGTTGCTGTGTGCAGGGGGGTGTCCAGAGGGAGATGTGGCAACAGTATTCCAAAGACTCCTGACAAGTTAGACAGGTTTACAATTTCCTGGTAATCGTTTTGTGAAAAAAATACCATTCCTTATTAGATGATTTACATAAAAACAATTTACAGTGCCATTTGAATTTATTTAATTATTGAAATGCCAGGCTAAATGTGTTCTCTGGAGAAATCTTGGTAAAATTGTAATTTCATTAGTAATTGGAAACAATGTTGCTTATTACTTTCTGTGCTGTATACTTAACTGAATTTCTTAATAATTCCCAGTGATAGACAAGATGGGAGTAAATAACTGACAAGACTAAGCCAATTGTGTCTATACAGATGCAATTAAAAGGGAGGAAATATAAACATGCCTAGTCGTCACAGAAACCTGTGTATTCATTCTAAACAATTCTTAATCAATGAAATACAAAAAAAAAGTCAAAACCACCACCTTTTAAATGCTATTAATCTATAAAAACTATTTTTTCCTTAAAGTCTTTGAGATTCCCTGGCATTCATTTTTAGTATGTTTAAATTAGATATTAAATCCATACAGGGTAGTATTTCTATTTCCAATTATGTACACGTATGCATCCATTCACAGGTATTTGCACGTAAGCGTAGGTGCACAAGGAGGCCAGAAGAGGGCGCCAGACCTCCTAGCTCTGCAATTGTAGGCAGTTGTCAGCTGCTTCATGCAGGGACAGTGAACCAAACTTGGGTCCTCTCCAAAAGCAGTAAGCACTCTTAAAGACTAAGCCAATTCTTCAGCCTCCAAAGCAATACTCATAATGAATGGGGAAAATATGACATGAACTTATTAAAGAACGTGCAGCCTTGAATATTCTATTGAAAAACATACAAATATCCTGCAACCAACAGAATTCACTTCCCCAGGTGGATTACCATGTATAACACTGGAAGCTATCAGCTGACACATTTTGACCCTACCAAACTCCTAATTTTTCCCATGTCTTGTGAATACTAATTATTTTTGTTCTATGATGTTGTCAGTGAAGTTATGGGTAACATTAAGTGTCTTCTTACCCAGATTAAAGAACACTAGAAACAGGCAAACACCTATTTGGATAAATCTGTGAGGATATTTCCAGAGGACAACACGTTGGTTTGAGAAGATGAGGTGGGGAAGGCTCATCTATAGGGGCAGCAGGAGTCCAGTGAGTTGGCTCCTCAGGGAACAAATGCCATTGAGTTTTCTCCTTCCCAAGAGCTGAGATCAGCTCGCTGGTGCTCAGGCATACACTGCTGCCTTCTTCCCTGAGGTCTTAGACTTGAAATGGGTGCTACACTATCAGTTGTGGTTAGAAACCTTCCGGGTCACACTAGACTCCAGCCTGCATATGGCCTGTTTAATGTGACCACTACTTGACATAAACACAACCTGCCGGCTTTCCAGTACCCTCTGCATGGCCATTATCATAAATTTTGTAGATGTTCCTTTGTTCTGTCATTTCTTTACTCAAGATTCCTTAGTTTCATCCATGTAGAATTTCTTACTACTACACACACCCAGCTTTCAACTGTATTCAGTGTTATTGAGTGTCCTTTGGGTATTTTTCCAATACTTTAATTAGGTAGTGATATCTCAATACGGTTTTAAACTTATATCCCCTTCAAAATTAATGTAACTGCATGTTTTCATGTAGGAATTAGCTTCTTGGGTTTTTTTCACTTCTGTAGTATTTATCTTAAAGTTGTTCTTAAAATTCTTAACTACGTATATATGTATACATTTGAGAATGTGTTTTTTAACTAATTCTAAATTGAATTTTTCTGCATTACATTTTCTTGCTTAGTACTAAGATCAGTTTACTGGAGTCTGGTTTTCTTGTTATTCAGTTTTTCTGGCTGAGTCAAGGACCAACGTGAGCAAATTTCTTTTCCAGGTGCCTTGCTTTGGTTACCCAAGATGATAAACTTTAAGAGACCCTAATTTACATTGTGTGTCTGTCATCTATCACATTAGAGCCCAAACACTCAGCATCTGTTTGCTAGTGCTGGGAGTTCCAAAGGAAGAGCACAACTCCCTGGGACACTCATGGATGCCTGGCTGCCGCTCTGTTTGCAGTTCTGTTTTCTCAGCACTGGGGCATCTGGGTCCTTACTGCAATTCCTTTTGGTCCACATATGCATTTTGATATACATTTATTGCACTTTACCCATCATTTCTAGATATTCCAGTATGCGATACTGTCTGTTTATTGAACTAGAACTTACAAGCTGATTAAATCATACCGATGAAACCATTATCTCGCTTCCATGCTGAGCACTGGCAGTGACTTTTGCGTCAGCTTGTTGTGCTTTTCTTATTTTTAATTACCAGCATACGATAAAGACACAAATTAAAGATATCAAAATGGACATGATTAGGAAAGGAACATAATATCACAAATCTTAATAATCTGCTGTTTTGAGATCCAAAACATAGAACAAAACATATGCATTTATATTTGCACAAAGAGCTAAATCTTCATAATAGCGAGTGTTTTTACGAGGAAAAATTATTAACTTCGAACAGCTTTCCATAAAAGTATAGATATAAAATAAGTACATCAAATACGAGAATGTTAAATCTGTTTTTATTTCTTTAAAATATCAACTTTACAGCCTTGAAGGAAAAAAGGCCCTTTTTAAAAATCAAAGGATGGGAACCCATAGCATTCGGGAATCTACGTCAAGTAGAGCATGAAGAGGACCTAGAGGAAACCTTCTTCCCATAATGTGAATTTGGCTAAGTCAAAGGCAATATAAATAAACCCTTCCCACCCCATTACTGACATCAAGCAACCAGAGATCTCCTTGAGTGCAGAGCCTCTGCTTGAGTTCAGTGTTGTTTATTCTTCTTATTCTCATTAACAAACGTATATTATGAGTTATTGCATGAACTTGGATATTGCTGACTTTTTCTTCAGGGCTCACTGACATAAGATTGGCAAAAAAACCATTATGTTTTGATGGGCATATGCGGTGAAAGCTGATTGATACAGCGAAGCTAATTAGCAAACCTGTTGCTGAAATAGATAAGTGAGGCTGGGTAGGTGCTGTGGTAGGAGCTGACAGCTCAGCGTGGTCTAAGGTCTGAGTATTACCAGGTCTGGGTGTGTGCTACTCTGCTGACTGGTGTCTTGTCAACCTGACCCAATATTGAAATCATTGGTGGAGGCAAAATCTCAGTTGAGAAGATCAATCTGATTGGATTGGCCTTTGGACAACCCAGTATGGTGTTTTCCTGATTCATGATTGATGTGAGTGTGCCCAGCCCTCTGGAGGTGGTACCACCCCTCGGAAGCTGCTCCTGAATGGTATGAGGATGTAGGGCAAGCAGGTCAAGCCACGAGGAGCAACCCATTAAGTAGCACTCCTACATGGTCTCTGCTTGTGTTCTTGCCTTGAGCGTGATACCTAAACTTCCTAGCCTGATTTTGCTTGACAGTAGACTTCAGGCTATAAGATGAAATAAAGTTTTTCCTCCTCAAGTTGCCTTTGGCCATGGTGTCTCAGCACAGCTATAAAAACTCTAAGACATTCCTGGAATTGCATACTTAGGGCTTTTAGATTGTTTCTACCAGTAACTGCTAATAACGTTATTGTCTTTGTGTCTTTGTTGCATCCCTAATGTCTATGTGTACATTCATATTTACAAATCACCCTTTCAAATTCTCTGCCCACCTTTGTACTAAGTACATGTTTTCCTTAGGGTGTTTGGTGAAGCATGAACGTTTAGTTATACTGCCTGTAAGCATCATCTATTATTCTGGTTGATATTGACTTGTTTCAAAGAGAAGTATTTAGAAGAATGTGCAGGGAATATTTAGTATAGACCCAACTATCACATTCATGGACTACACTTGCAAGTCTTTCGTATCATATAAAGTCTTTTTCAATGTATGTTGCTGAACTTAATTTGTTACTATTTTAGTTAGGTAGATTTGTGCATCAGTGTTCATGAATAAATGACCGTGGCATGCATGAGTCACTAAGGTTCCTGTCCGGTTTTGCTGTCAAACTCATGTCCACTTTATAAAATATTTCATATTCTTCAAATGTCTGGAAGAATCTGTATAGATTTGTTTTTTTCCCCATAAATGTCAAGAGCATCGTCCTTTATGGAAATTCATCCTTCAGACTTTGAACACCTCAACCTACACAGCATCCAGTATTTGCCTGAAAGCCTCCCCAAGAAGAGTGTCATTTTCTGGGATCTCCATTTCTATTGCCCCATCAGGACCAGAACAAGGGTTATTTTTATGTTTCAGATCTCCATCAAGTCCTGAGAGGAGTCTATGCCCCATTCTAAGTCCCTCTTCCTGCCATAGAACAGTAACTGTCCAGGCACTATCTTGTCATGAAAGAGTCCATTTTCTTACAAGTGGTATTTGACTCCATTTTGAGTCCAAACACAGAGGCAAGATGGGTCTGCACCTTGTTAAATATGCAAACAGCACCATCTGTCTGTTACCACACAGGAGACATAGAGTGAAAACCCGACACTCCTAAAAGCCAAAAGGATGCCACTTGGTAAATTTATCAAATTGTAACCATATGTGAACTCATGGGTCCATTAAAACCTTCCAGGAAAACCAGGCCTAAGAAACCTAGTGACCACAGCAGAAGGAAAAAGTGTATGACTCCCATAAGAACACATAAGGCTACGAGAGCGTTACGTTGTAACCATTCTGGCAAGAGTAAAAATAAGATATCAGACTACTCAAACAATAGACTCCCCCAAACTGGAATTTTTCAACGAGTCTTATGACTACAGAAGGAAAAATTTGGAGTCCTAGGACCAGCCAACAAGGTAACTTCTCTTTGGGGAAAATAATTTACACCTTGTCAGAGAACCTTGTACAAAAGAGTAGAAAATTGTCGATACTTCTGATGAGCTGGACCACAGATCCTCTGAGACTGCTGAGTTGTGCACCTCTTTCCTTCCATTCAAACTTAGACCTCAAGTTAGGAACCTGGTGATGGTTTGCGGATGGAGAGCTGGCAATTGCTCTTTTGCCCACTGTTGATGTGACCTGCCCAGGATTCCCTGGACCCAGAATGTCTCTTGGACTTTCAGCCTTTCCAGCCTCTGTGATTCCACGTGGCCTCCGTGGCCTCACACCTCCCTAGATAGCTCCACTAAATCTTTCAAGGTATCACAACTCTGACCTTGTGGTTTGGAATCCCAGACCCCTGCCTCCAAGGGGATTCATTAGCATCTTATCTAACAAGGGACAATGATTTACTTTACTCTGTATCAACTTCCTGTCTCTGCCTTCAAAGCCAGGCTCTGTAAATCCTTGAACATTCTTTCAGCTTCCTTAACCCTTTCACAACCACTCAGTAACTTACAAAGATAGTGGATAGATGGATAGATTTACCGTGTGCTGTGTAATGCATGTTTTTCTGTGAATTAACCTTAGTGGATAAGATTGATATAAAAGAACGTGTGTTTTCAGCATCTGGCTATCAAGGAAAAATCAGAACAATTTCAGTAATTGTAGCCAATGGAATGAATGTAACTTTTGAATTTATTGTTATTCAATAAATTCTGAAACTGTGGAATGGCTCTTTGTTAGCTTGAATAAGAATGGCCCCCACAGACTCCTGTATTTGAATGCATAGACATCAGAAAGTAGAAGTCTTAGATAGGATTAGAAGGATTAGGAGGTGTGGCCTTGTTGGACCCTGTTTGTCACTGAGGGAGGGTTTTGAGATTTCAAAAGTTCATCCCAGGCTCAGTCTCTCACTCTCTGTTTAAGGATGAGGATGTAGCTCTCAGCTGCTTCAGCACCACATCTTGCTGTGCTTTGCAAGGATGGTAGTGGACTGAGCCTTTGGAAATGTATGCAAGCCCCTAACTAAATGCTTTCCTTTAAAAGAATTGCCTTGGTCATGGTATCTCTTCACAGCAATAGAACACTGGCATGCTCTCAATGTTAAGAAAGTTAGGAATATTCTTTGATTCCTCCACACCCAGCAAGACAGCTATCTCTCAAAGGAAGCAGGGATTTAATTTATACATGTCCTTGGTTTGTTTGGTTCTGATTTTGTTTTGCTTTTGCAATAAGGCTCTCCTGATTCATCCCAGGCTGGCCTTGACCTCACGAGTGCTTTTCCTCATCCTTTCCTATTCTGGAATTCAGGTATGAACCACACTGTCCAGTCAATGTTGCATTTTTTACAAGTGAGCATGTTATCCTAGAGAAGTCTTGATCAGGTTTATTTTCTCTACTTTGTAAATTAAGGCATTGTGTTATATTGGCCTTTCTTACAGAAATAACCTTATAATTAGCCCATAAACTATCATATTTCATTCACCTTGGTACTTTACAAAATGTCCTGTTTTATTTCTATCATATTAAATGAAAATTCCTGCAGAAATAAAAACTCCTAGCATGATGCAAATCTGTATGGAAAATGTCATTATAACTGTGTTTTATGTATCCCAGGAAAGTTTTCTAAAGCAATTAATTCTAAGACAAGATTTTAATAGAAAGCCTTGTTATATTAATAATGAATTAAAATAAATGAATTATTAAACTATGATTTAATATGAAAGTTTTTAAATTAAGTATAGTCTCCAGAAATTGTACTAGTATCATTCTAGTTTGTTCTTATTAGTTTGTTCACTACCACAGCTGAGGCTACCCACTGATTGGTTTTGTTCTTCATGTCTTTCTTAGAAAAAAACAATGTAACTGAAAGTATCTGCACTCAAGAAGAAGAACCATAGAAGCTGCATATCTATCTCCATGCTTGGGATTAAACCTGAAATATACAAGGCTAATGATTATGCCCCACTTCTACAAATATCAATGATAGGAAAAGACTTCTCAAAACATCAAATAAGATCTCTGTGTTATTTGGATGATAATTGTGATTTTTTATTTGTTTTTCAAGGTTTCTGCACTTCTTTCATGGCAGATGTGGACAAAATATTAACATATGCTGAGAGAAATGGGGTATATGGAAAAACTTCCTCTAGGTGGTGGGACCTTGGAGCTCCAACCTCTCTGAGACCACACACACCCACTCGAGGCTATAAAATTCTCCCCAAGAATTCACCAAATAATTTTGGGTGCATCACTGGCTAGAAAGCACTGGATAAAGGCTCTAAGGCTTATGCAGCTAGGCAATCATTTTTAAAGCCAAAGTCATTTTAACAGTAAGTTGATGAATTGAAACAAAGACTGGCTCATTTGAAGCATACTTTTCACACATCCCCTTGGAGGAGAGAGCCTGGGAATATGAACTCTGTAAAATGATATTGTATCATCATCCATTAGCATTTATTGACCAATTAATCATTAGGGGAATAAGGACATATGACTTCATGCTAGAAATGGCTATTCTCTGAAGATGCTTTCAATTTGTTTGGCTCATATAATCCTGATATTTTGTGACATTTCAAGTATGTGGTAAGAACAATAATTAAAATTCTGTGTTGACATTTTCATGTTTTCTTAATGAATTTCTCATAAACTTACTTGAAATGCATATGCAATAAATTAGAATTTATTGGGAATAAACCTTCAAAAAAGAGCAACTATTGCTTGCATTACCCACTTAAACACTGAGCCGATTTCATAAATTTGCGACATTATCACCAGCAATGATTTCCTCACTCTGAAACTGTATTTATATCTTAAAAGTCTGAAGAGACTGTAGATGTGAATTTAGGCAAAGTGGCAGCTTAGTAATGAGAGGTTCACACGGGATCAAACGAGCCTTTTGTCAAACTTTACATAAACATAATTGTCATTTTCTGCAAATAGTGGTGATAATGTAATAACAGGATGCCCTTTAAAGATCCCCTGGCGCCCTTCATGAACAGGAACTCACTGACGTGCCCTCTGAGAAGAACCCTTTAAAGTGAGTTCATTCTCCCTAATTAGCAGTTAATAACGTGAGGTTTGGAGAGGCTAAGACATGTCCTTCAAATCACAGAATGAGTAAATGATAACACAGTTTATGATGATCCCAAGAACTCACGTAAGCCTTGTTCTCATCAGTTTCATTAAAAAAAAATTTTACTTTGCATTTGGTTTCCCACCTAAGTCGTTCTTTTTTACTCCTGAAAGCAACAGGGGTGGATGGCTGCTGCTCTCACGATACAACCTCCAGGAATTCTGCTAACTGGTCAATGAGGAAGGGATAATGATTACCTGATAGTCTAGACTCATCAGAATCACTGTATCTCACATCCAGGGTTTTATTCCCACCTGCAGAAGCAACTTTTATTCTCTCCTACAGACAGAGCTTATATACAAATCTGATATTAGGTAGAAGGCCAAGCCTTCCTGCCAGCTACTGAATTCAGTTCCATGCATTTCTCACTCAAGGAAAATGAAACTCAAGTCAAGTAGAAATAGAAAGAAAATAGACACTCTGCTCTTAAATAGAGCAAAACTGTCGAAAACAGTATGCCTCTGGACCACAGTCTTCATAGAACACAACTAGAGATTATTAATATTAGAGATATTGATCATCTGGAGCATCTTTAAGTATGAGCGACACAGAAATATAGAAAGTAAATGACTCTACCAACATAAATCATTCTTCATCCAATCACATTTCCAGGAGGAGAGACTAAAAAATTTCATTCTGCTCAAATAAGAAATTTACTCCTCCCCTGAATATAAAAATCTTTTCAGCACAAGAGAAATTTTCATTACAAGCAAGAATTTTGAAGGGGAAATGGGGAGGGAGGTGATGGAGGAAGGTCATTGGTTAATTAATAAAGAAACTGCTTGGCCCTGATAGGTTAGATCATAGGAGAGTGGAAAAAACAGAACAGAATGCTGGGAGGCAGAGGAAGTGAGCTCAGACGCCATTCCCTCTCCTCTCTGGGACAGATGTGATACAGCCAGCCGCCAGGTCAGACATGCTGAATCTTTCCCAGAAAGACTGGTGCTACACAGATTACTAAATATGGGTTAGGCAAGATTGTGAGAATTAGCCATTAAGAGGCTAGAACTAATGGGACAAGCAGTGTTTAAAAGAATACAATTTGTGTGTCATTATTTTGGGGCATAAGCTAGACAGGCAGCCAAGCTGGGCAGCAGGAATGCAGCCCGCGGCTCCTTCAGCAGGGAGAAATGATGTCATCATCATATTACAATCTCAAAAATAAAAAATAACAAATATAAACTTTAAAAGGGAACTTAGTTCCTTCATAGAGCCAAAAAGAAGTCCATGACCCTTGCATGTCATAGCGCTACCCTGTGGCAATGTTTTCCTTGTCAATATGGGATTAAACCTTTGCTTTCTCTCCCTTTGGAAGCAGTGACTCTCCTGAGGGGGAAAGCTCTACTCTTGCTCTGCTAAAAAAATACAGAACAGTTAAGCGAACAGGAGCATTTTCTTGTACACACAAGGCAATATTGAAATATATGTGCACTCTCTAGGGTGATGGGAGGGAGTAACATTCCCCGTCTTTGCAGAACTGAAGCATTTCTGAGGAGCATCCCAGCTGAGGTGTCAAAACCTAAGAAGGAAAAAGAGAGCATGGAAGTACTGGAGAAATCCTTCCTACTCCCGCTTCATATCCAGATGCCAAAATTCTGCTTGGCAAACAGAGATGAGATTCCCATGGATACAGAGCAGGAAAGATCTCTAGAAGGTAACTTAAGAAAGGGGGTAAAACCTTGAGGCAGGGCAGAATCTCAGGCACAATCACAACGCAATTCTCATCTTTGCATGGATTTCCGTGAGGTACCTTTGAGAAAGTCTAAGTCACTGAGAAATTTAAATGTGTGTTTCTAAGTTGTAGATCAAATGTAGCGAAGAAGGAAAGTGGAAAACCGAGTAGACTCTACTAAATCCCCTTTTGTACTCTTCTATGGGACCCAAAGGCCTGTAATTCAGAGCTGTGCTAGATGCTGACCAACAAGCAGCACACAGTAAGGCTGGGGAGAGTAATAAGGAGCCACAAATGTCTCTGAGAACTATTGGAAAATGCTAGGGAAATAACAAGACTGCAGTCATAAGAAAGGCACAAGTCAATGAGGAATACTGAGAATTCAAGAACAATTGCAGTGGGTTTTTGATCCTACTGCACGTACTGGCTTTGTGGGAGCCTAGGCAGTTTGAATGCTCACCTTACGAGACCTGGATAGAGGTGGGCAGTCCTTGGGCTTCCCACAGGTCAGGGAACCCTGATTGCTCTTCGAGCAGATGAGGGGGGGGACTTGATCGGGGGAGGGGGAGGGAAATGGGAAGCGGTTGTGGGGATGAGGCAGAAATCCTTAATAAATAAATAAATTTAAAAAAAAAAAAAGAAAGGCACAAGTCAAGGGGATAGAGACCAAGGGTACTTGGTGCGGGATAATTCTGTATTCTGTCAATTATGTTTTAAATAAATGCTAATTGGCCAGTAGCCAGGCAGGAAGTATAGGCAGAACAACCAGACAGGAAGAAGAGGCGGGGCAATTAGAACAGGAGTATTCTAGAAAGAAGGAAGCTCTTCCTGGAGTCCTGTCCAGATAAGGAAAAAGGAAGATGTGACCTGCCCTGCCAAAAAAGGTACCGAGCCATGTGGCTAACATGTACTAGAATAATGGGCTAATGTAAGTTATAAGAGTTAATAAGAAGCCTGAGCTGATGGGCCAATCAGTTTATAACTTATGTAGACTTTTGTGTGATTCTTTGGGACCTTACCAGCTGTAGGAACTGGACAGGACAGAAACCCCAACATTCAGACCCTCATGTTACAGGTACTCTTACTTGCTCAAATATCATCAAACAATAATGATAGCTTCATGATTTAAGGCATGCTTTCAACACAAAAGTATTAACATCTTTATTCTAGAATGGTGGTGAAGTGATAGAGATTTATTCATTGTCTTTATTCTTCAGATAGCAATTCTCTAAAGTAGAACGCAGTTAAATCAACAGAGCAAGATATGTGAGGGCTATGATTGAGATATATATACGCGGTCATGATAGCGTATAGGAGAGTGTCTCACTCGGTGGGAGGAAAGTGTCAAAAGCTTAACAGAAGCAGTGATGTCCCATCTGAGTACTCTGGAATATAATTTATCTTAACAAAGACTGTGTCAATGGAAATCAAAGAGCGAGAAGAAGATTTGAAGTTAGTTAGAGGGAGTTAGTCCAAATGCAGAAGCGAAGACAGAAAAGCCACGAATTCACAGCGGGTCTAAGTGTGTTCCTGTCTTAGTCGCTGTTCTGATGCTATTAAGAAACACCACAACCAAGGAAAATCATAAAACAAGTCATTGAATTGGGAGCTGCTTACAGTTCCAGAGGCTTAGTCCATTATCATCATAGCAGGGAACATGGACGCAGGAAAGAATGGTGCTGGAGAAGGAGCTGGGAGCTACATTCTGATCCATAAATAGGGAGGAAGAAACTGGGTCTAGCACGGGCATCTGAAACCTCAAAGTCTACCCCCAGGGACATATTTCCTCCAACAAGGCCAGACCTCCTTATCCTTCTAATCCTTTTCATGGAATGGCACTCCCTAGTGAGTAAACATTCAAATACATAAACCTACAGGGGCAATTCTTATTCAAACTACCACAGTTCCTTACAATGAAATCTACTTACCAGTAGAAAAGATTGGTGAGGAATGAGACCTGAGAGTTGTTCAGACAACTGGGAACATTAAATCTTGGACTTGAATTTAAAATTATAATTATGGATTTTGTAAGCCAGTGTAAGAGCAGAAATTATTCCTAGAGTAATTTGCCTATAGGAAAAAGATGCATTGTGCCAGGGGCTAGCTGACTACAACAGTTTGCTCATGTGTTGTTGGCAACCACAGACGCTAAATCCTAAATGGAGCATTAATCAAACTAACCTAGGTGACTAGCACGATTTCTCTTTCCATAAACAAACACGGCCTTACTGAGGGGGGCTTCCAGTCCACAAGTTCACATTCCCCATTTCCTGCAAGTACTGCAGGAAGGTACAAAGACTGTCTGGCCAGAAAAGTTTCCAGTACAAAAACATACAATAAACCCTATAGGCCTTAGAAACACCAAAAGAAGGCCAGTAGAGGAGCAATAACAAACTATTGTCTAAGATACAGGTGGGGACTGGGAAGACCATCCCTTCAGTGTTTGAGTCATTGACAAAGAAAGGTGCCTCTAGTCTAGAAACCAGAGTTCTAGAGAGTTTGTAGACTTGCTGTTTTCTGAGAGTTCTTGAGAACACACTACTTTTGTTCTGCACCCAGCACTCATAACGACACTGGAACCCCAGGTGATGGGTGATGGATTCCTGCACGCTGAAGAGATGCTTGGCTAAAGACAGCACACAGGAAGGAGGAACAAACCATCTCAAAAGGCTCAAGTATTTTGGCAAAGCCCTAGTTAGCATCTCTGGAAAGACTGTGTATAGAGAATCAAATGCTACCATTATTGGCATTCTTCAATGTCAAGTTCAGAAGTTAAACTTAATCCAAACCAGCTGAGGGGAAACAAGTAGCTCATTTGGTTATTTGGTCAACATCTTATTAATTTCTCAAGCACAGAGAGCATGTGGGTGCCTAGAGGTGGCAGACATTCTACCTCTGTGTCCCTCTTGACTCACCTAAGAATGAGAACAATAGTTGTATTTATGTCATTGTTGTGAGAATTGAGTTCACTGTTGTTAAATGCCTCAAGCCTCCGATTCTTGTCACGCTGCTCCTAGGCGAATTAGGTAGGATTCAATCCTTTATGATTTACTTAGACTTCCTCCTTCCTATTCATGCCTGATTTATCATTATGTATTTGGAAAATAAGTGCATCATCAGTAATCGTCCCAGTTCTACGAAGAATATCATGTCACTTATTTTACACTTAATTCTTACAATTACCCTGTGAGAGGATTTTTTTTCTCTCTCTAATTTGTAAGTCAGACTGCAAGTTCATCAGTGTCTAAAAATCCATAGAGGTAGAAAGAGTAGCCAAGGCTGAAACACAGGTTGTCTGAGTTAGGTAAGAGCTCTTTCACTTCACTCCTCTGTCAGCTTCTCGGAAGGCCTGCAGGAAGAGAGAGAGAAGTGGCAAAGAAGACACATAATCTTTAAGAATGTTTTTAAGAGCGAAAAAACAAAAACAAAGAATCATGATTCAGACTGTCTGGCAAGATGCACACGCATCAGCTTTCATAAGACATCACAATCAGTACCCCCAGTAGAATACGAGCCACCTTCTCTGCTGCTGTGGCCTTGCCAAAGGCCTCTCAGGACCTGTAAGAGTTGCTGGATTCAGGGTGCAGGCCAGGCCATCGTAAGACCTCAAAGGTAATTAGAATCAGATCACAACATGCATGCAGCTCATTGGCCAGAAATGTAGATGGACACAGTTTCGAGTCAGAGACCCACAGGTACTCATCCCTGGGTCATTCACAGCTTCAGAACATCAACAGAACAAGCACTGTGTGATCTCTGGCTTTCCCAGAACACAGAGAGACTTGGAAACTATGAATAAAGATCAACTCTGATGAGAAGAGACAAAGAACAAAAAAACATTGGAAGTAAGTGACTTAATTAAAAACAATTTCCGCAAGTCATGTTTTTTATAAAACATTATTGTCTCGATGGAACTGAAGGAAAAAAAAAGCTTGTCTTAGCTAAGGTTTCTATTGCTGTGAAGAGATGTGATAGCCACAGTAACTCTGACAAATGAAAAACATTTAATTTAAGTGGCTTACACTTTAAGAGGTCCACTCCATTATCATCACTTTGTGACATGGTGGTGTGCAGGCAACCTGGTGCTGGAGCAGGAGCTGAGAGTCCTTACATGTTGATCAGCAGGCAACAGGAAGTGAACTGAGACACTGGGAAGTATCTTGAACATATATGAACCTCAAAGCTTGCCTCCACAATGACACACTTTCTCCAACAATACCACACCTACTCCTTAAAGACCACACGTTCTAATAGTGCCACTCCCTTGGGGGCTATTTTCTTTCAAACCACCACATTCTACTTCCTGACCCTCAGAAGCTTTTAGCCATATCACATTACAAAAATTCATTCCCTCAAAGTTCAAAATCCCATACTCTATAAAAGTCTCAAGCTTATTTAAAAATCTAAAGTGCAAAGTCTCTTCTGAAATTCATGCAATCTCTTAACTGTAATCACCTATAAAATTAAAATCAAAACTCAGATAATATGCTTCCAACATATGATGTCACAGGATATATATTGCCATTCCAAAATGTAGGAAAGGGAGCATAGAGAAAAAATACTGGACCAGAGCAAGACCAAAACTAGCTGGGGAAACTCCATACTCAGCATCTCTATGTCCAATATCAAAACACACTTCAGATCTCTAAATCATTTCAGTTTTGTTGATTACAACACACTTCTCTCTCTTGAGCTGGTTCTACTCCTTGTGAGCAGCTTTTATATGCACATGTCCCATGGCTTTGGCATCTCCGGCATCTTGGGGTCACCCAGGCAATCCAGACTTCACCTTCACAGCTTCATGCAATAGCTTCTTTCGGTCTACATTTAAGGACACCCTGACACAAGCTTGGTCTCAGAATATTTCCTTAATTGTGGAGACAAATTTCATAGCCCCTTTCACAAGCTTGGTCTCAGAATATTTCCTTAGTTGTGGAGACAAATTTCATAGCCCCTTTCTTCTGTCCTTAACACCAGACCATGTGGCTGAAGCTACCTAGCTGCTTGCTAGACCTGTAACTTGGCTCTCTCCTTCAGTTACATCTCTACCAACTTTCTATTTTTAATGATTTCACTACCAAAGCTTGGCTGTCCTGAAACTTCATCTGGACCAAGCTGGCCTTGAACTTAGAGATCTTTCAGTTACATCTTTACCAGTTTTCAGTTTTCAATGGTTACCTTCACTGCCTGTTCTTGGCTGATCTCAGTGATGGCCTCACATCTGCCAGCCATTGCCTTCTGGTGTTGGGATTGCAGGTGTGCATCACCATATCCACATCTGTCTTTAAGATTTTCTTCAATTCCTTTTCACAAATTGGAAACTTAGCTAGGTAGGATCCTGCCTTGAGATTACCACTGCCCTTTTCCTATTTCTTAATCTGTTTATCTCCTTAAATACAGACCCTAACTCTATTCCACTCCCTGGTCCTCCTTTTTTCCCTCAAATTTTACATTTTGTAATTTATCCTACTCAGCTTACTCCTTTTCATTATAAATCTTCATTAGAGTTACCACTAATAGCCATGTGACAGAGTCTATCTTAGGCTGTTTTGAGATTTCCTCTGCCAACAGAATTAATCCAAAATCTTTCACTTTAGCCTCAAGCAGCTTCTTTGGACAAGGGCAAGAAACAGCCAAATTATTCTCCAAAACTTCACATGAACATTCTCTACGACACACGTTCATATTCTTCGGCTCTGACATATCTGGAGCCAGCCCCACAGTTCGTCCATTCACAGTCAGCACCAGTGTCTCCCATGCACCTTCTACGATAGCCCACTTGGCAGCACTTGAAGTGTTCGACTCTTTTTCTAATCCACAGTCCCAAGGTCCATATTCTTCCAAACCAGAACATGGTCAGGCCTGTCATAGCAATACCCCAGACCCTGGTACCAACTGCTGTCTTAGGGTTTCTAGTACTGTGAAGACACACCATGACCATGACTTGCAGTTAGCTGCAAGTAGGTGGCTTGCAGTTCAGAGGTTCAGTCTATTATCATCAAGGTGGAACATGACAGTGTGCAGACGGACCGGTGCTGGAGAAACTAAGAGTTATTCATCTGGCACAGGTAACAGAAAGTACTTTGTCCCACTAGGCATATTTTGAGCATGTATGAGCCCTCAAAGCCCGCCTCCACAGTGACGCACTTCCTCCAACACTACCCCACCTGTTCCCAGAAGACCAGACCTCCTGCTCGCGCCTCTCCTTCTGGGGGGCATTTTCTTTAAATCCACCAGAGAACTACACTAAAGAGTAAGTACTTCATTTTCTTCCTCTTTTCTCTTATAAAGATTACTTTGCATTTGTGCTATCACAATAATCTTATGTTCACTCCCAAAAAGATTTTTCATATTGTGCTATCTTGTTACTATTCCTTCTGCTGTGCTTTGGTTTATTTTCCTTTGTGTGTCATGGGGTGGACTGCACATATATGAACACCTGTGCATGTGGACATGTGTGAACGCCAGGGGTTAACATCTAGATGTCTCTTACTATCACTTTTCCTCTCGGTATCTTGAGACAGGTTCTCTGATTGAATCTGGATCTTGTGCTATAGACTAGATTGACTGTCAAGTGAGCCTCTGATTCCTCTCTCACCCCCCAGTGCTGAGGCTCTAAGCTCACACAGCCAAGTGTGGCTTTCTATGTGGGTCCTGGCGATCCAACAAAAGTCTTCATGTTTGTTCAATAAGCACTTTAATAACCGAACCATCCCCTTAGTCTACCTAATTTGTTTCGAATGCCAAAAGATTTATAAGGAGTGAATGTGTCTATATTTTGAACTCAAATAATTATGAACTTTAAAATCATTAATCCACATGTATAAGTTGTAAAAATCTGACTATCCCTAATTTCAGAATTGTGTCATAAACATAGTAGCGTACCAACATGGATGATGCTTAAAGGTACTCTCACAGCATAGTAACATGACGGCATCATATTTCAGAGTAATATAACTGCAGATGTCTCAGCTTAAATAAGGAAAACAGTATGCTTAGTGCACATAAGGTGGCAGAGAAAGCAGGTTAGGCAAAATATGAACTACCTTAAAAGAATAATAAATGTCTCTGGACGGTAACAGAAAGGTAGAACTAAACTTCAAAAGCACCGAGGCCCAACGCCGGGGTTTTCTCTCTTCACCCTGTCTGCTGGTCTCTCCTCTTAACCACCCCTTAGCAGAATGGAGTGCTCTGTTTCCAGAGGTCATGATGGAACATTCCCAGCACAGCTTCCCCAAGGGCACCTCTTCTTTGTTCAGAACAGTCAGAGGGAACCCACAAGACAAACAAAAGCATGCATCTCCATCCACTGGTCTAAACCTGGTTGCAGAAGTCTTGAAGAATACATTGTCACTGCATTACGTCATGACTGGGGGAGAACTAAAGATGCCATTAAACCATAGTGCAGATGTTATTTTCTGAAGGTCGAACAGAATCAGAAAGCAGAGAATACTGCTTCTTAGAGAGCCATCAACTCTGCGAAAACACACAAAGGAAATAACCACCAAAATACAAACTGGAATTCCTAAAGCAATACTCTTCAAAGCCAAACATTCCTGTTTTTCCTGTTCACCAATCACACCAACTAATACCCTCACCATCTCCAAAAGGTCCCATTCCTGAGAAAAGCCCATGCCCGGCAAGAAGTTTCAAGGGCACAAGGTACATTGACTAAAGTAAAAGTCTAACATAAAAGGGCTTCACTGTTTGCAGGGAATGCTTACCCAACAGTTAATAATATGCAAATGGCCTATCAGAGGTACTGCAATGTATTCATGAGTCATATGTACACAGCACATTAATCCAAGTTCAGGTTTTCATTTCCATGGAATAAAAAGGTTATACTCAAAATATGTAACTACAACTATAATCCATCTCTGTAGAGAAACAGAAACTAAATCTATAGTTCTTAACAACAACAACACCATTGCAAAACAACATGTGTATTTATTATCAGAGAATCCCATCTCTGAGGTCTTCACTGTAAAATTTAATAAAGCAGTTATTTGAGATCATAAACCTTACAAGGACATAGTAAAAGGAGATGGAAATGGTGTGAAATCTAATAACTTGAGCAGAATTCCATAAGAAAAATACATATTCTAGTGTCAACATGACACTTGAGATTCAAGGTTGAAGGTACATCCTTGGTACGGTGAAGTGTTGCTCATCCACAGAATCCTTGCCTCTGAACAGCTGGAATTAGTTCATCGGAAAAAAGGGGGGAAGAAAAGGAAAACGTTTTGTGAAGAATTAGGGAAGAAAATGTTCCAGGAGTTGATAAACATAACACTTGTTGCTAAAACTCAGAAAATATTAAAATTAAACATTCTTAGTAGTAAAACTTGAACATTTTAATTTAGAAGTTCTAAGACTTGGCCTTCAATATAAAGAGTATAAGCAATGTTAGATTTCTCGATGTTTCTTCAACAGTCAGGTGAATTCCGAAATTCAAGAACTTGAGTAGTAAATTTAGGGCTGCCAAATGAGACCTGCCTCCCAAGATCTAACACGAAGACATTTTTAATGGCTCACTAGGTTATTTCCTACAAATATAAAGAAAGAATAAATAAATGCCTACCTGGGTGGAGTTAGAAGATCAGAGTTATCCATAATACAGTGACCCATTTGGGGAAGGGGTCTTAGAGAATAAGAAAATTTATCCCCAACATTTCAAGAAGAAGAAAAAAAGAAAATACATTCTTCTATGCAAAAGAGAGTATTATACCACAGTAAAGATTCCTATTTCACCTTTGTCAAATTAAGCTTAAGCGTTTTCCTCTGTGTAAATGGAGCAATCAATACTAGAATAAAGATGTTTCTTTATTTTATTGACGAATGTACAGCACACACCTAGAGCCAGGGCAACTTGCCATGTAATAGAAATTTAGTGGATAGCCAGATTGGTTAGTGTTCTTTCTGTCAAATTCATCCCTCCTCAACGTACCATAGACATGTAGTATTGTTTACTGTTTCGTTCTGACTCCCGCTCTATTTTAACGTTCAGTGAGTACATTTTTTTGAATAGATGCAAATAGAAAACTGTAGCTTGTATGCTCTCTCATGAAATGAGACTACTAGAATATTAAGGACATATCACGAAGGGGCTGAGAGTTATGGCTGAGACCACAAAGCCAATAGCTTTTTACACCTTTGGAGAGTGAGCCATGAACTCATTCCTTTTTCAGCTCTCACAGTAAATAGCAAAGTGCCCAAACGGTCACACGCTGCTATAAAAAATGAATAATACTCTTATTAAGACACAGGAGAAAGATTAACACATCCTACTCCAAATGACAAAAGCATGCATCTCAAGCAATTGCCAACATTACGCTTCGTTAAAAATGAAAAGTCAAGGATCCCTATTAGGACAAATATTCTTGAACACGGTTTAGGGTATATTAAGCAGTGATATTTTATGAGAGCAAAAGCTGAGCAGATATAAAGGAAAATATAAACTATCATTATATGTAAAGAATGCATCCTTCTGCCTTCTTCTTTCTCAATCCTTTGTTTCTTTGCATTATATTTCTTCCTGCAAGATGTAAGTGCTATGAGGAAAGGAATATTGATTCTGTTGCCCACAAAATAGAGTAATGTTTTGTGCTCTGAATGATGCCCCCCTCTGGCAACAAAGAAGTAGTCAATAAAGTTTGTCAAATTAATGAACAAATGTATGAAATGTTCATATGTTCAGCAAACTTAAAGAGTCAAAGCATTCAAGCAGTGTTTATAAAAACAACAGAATGCAAAACAGTCAATAGCTACATTAGATTAAAATTATGAAATGCTGATACCACACAATATATATCACTTATTACATAGTATATTAGATATATTAGTATTAAATAATAGATATTATATAATAATGTCATAGTCTTTTACTATATTAGTTCATAGACTTAATTTATTTCTCATCAAACCAATTTGCCTTTGCAATTTAAAACAAGTATTCTATTTTTTTAACATACAAAAGGAACTCAAAAATGAAAATTTGTTAAGCTGAAAACTTCTACCAAAAAGATATGTTGGTATATGTTGTCATATGCAAATTTTTAATAGTTACAGGTAGTGATACAATTTTATGAAAGTATCTCATACATTCAAAGAGACTGAACCTTTGTTAAACCTCACAGTCAAGTTAATAGTGAACATTAGAGATTGCATAAGACTTAGCTTGATATCCTCCTGTGTATGTACACTATTTTTTTAACCTGCCTTTAAGAAAGTGATGTAAAATCCAACCTTACTTGTCTTGTATATAATATGCAATCAGTTTTTATAACCTAAGTTAATATACTGCTTTAATCTTAAATTAGATACTATTCCATGCCTCTAACCCAAGATAGTATGTGCGTGTGTGTGCATGCACGTGTGTGTGTATGTATGTGTTGTGATAATAATTTACTGAAAACTTACAAACTTATACAACTAATACCCACAAGAAATGTTAGAAATAATATATGCCTATAGATTGTTTGGGGTACTGAGAACCTCTGGGTCACTTGGAGTGAGTAAAATAATTTAATCCCTTCTAAAACTCTATCAAAGATTTACTAAAAGAATCTTCCATCATTTCCCCCATGCCATACTTTCTAGGTTGTCCAAGAACCACAAAGTTAACTCCTTTGCTAGTAACACAGGCGATATGGACAGATCAGATACATACAACAGACAGATGACAGATCCACCAACAACCGCAGACAAAGAGGACAGAGTTCAAACTTGGGCTCACTCTTTGTTAAGCTAATCCAAGAGGAAATGTATGACTCCCTTCCTTAATGCTACACTGATGCATATTTTAGTGCCTCCTGGTGACCTTTAATGCATTTAGCCAACAATTAGAAATATGTTTATATAAACCCTGGCTTCCCAAATGTACAAAGTTCTTAAGATTATAGTCCAATTTCCACTACAACACGTTTTGTGCTTAGTCTAGAAGCTAGTATTAAGATATTTTCACATAACAATGAAAGCCAGAAGATCTGGTCAAGCATTATGCAGACATTAAGAGACCACGGATGCTAGACCAGACTACTATACTAAGCAAAATGTTCAATCACCATAGAAAGACAAAAGATGATATTCCATGACAGAACCAGATTTAACCAATACCTAGCCACAAACCCAGCACCACACAAAGCATTAGAAGGAAAACTCCAACCCAAGGGAGTTGGCTACATCAACAAAAACACTGACAATAGATGATCTCACAGCAGCAAATCCCAAAGAAGGGAAAAACACAAAAAATAACATCATCAAAAAGTAAAACTAAAATAATAGGAGATAGCAATCACTGTTCAGTAATATCCCTTAATATAAATAAACTCAACTCATCTATAAAAAGACATAGGCTAACAGATTGGTTATGAAAAAGATTCCATCCTTCTCCTGCATACAAGGAACACACCTCAATCTCAAAGACAGACATTGCCTCAGAGTAAAAAGTTGAAAAAAAAATTTCTAATCAAATAGATCTAAGAAAGAAGCAGGTGTAGCTATCCCAATATCTAACAAAATAGACTTTAAACTAAAATCAATCAAAAGAGACAAAGAAGGACATTTCATATTAGTCACAGGAAAAATCCATCAAGAGGAAATCTCAATACTGAACATCTATGCCTCAAACACAAGGGCACCCTCATATGTAAAAGAAATGCTTCTAAAGCTTAAATCACACATTAAACCCCACACAATAATAGTGGGCAACTTCAACACTCCACTTCCACCAATGGACAGGTCAAACAGACAGACACATAATAGAGAAATAAGGGAACTAATAGATGTTATGAACCCATGTGCAACAATAGTAGAAGTATCTCTTTAGTGAGATTTGAAACAGCCTATTCCTGTGGGGTTCCAGTGACCCCAGGGAAAATTGTGCTCTTGTGTTAGAATGCAGTCCTCTTTCCTATCTGGAAATGAAAAGTTATTTTACAATGATGTCAATTTCTTAAACAACCCAAGTCAAATTTCATCCAAATAACTGGAAATGCAGAATGAGATATTATGACTTTTTTACTTGCAAATGGCAAGAATCTATCTTCAGATGGCTTTAATATTCAGGGTGGAGAGAGACTATATTTTTTTGCAAAGTTGGAGAAATACCTGACGATCAGGAAAAGCCACATCCCTGAGAAGTGAGCTCCTGTGTGCTCCAGGACTTTGTTCCAGCTTTCACAGACACTATCTCTCCATGCTGACTGCCTTTTTGTCTCTGCACACCTCTTCTCCACCTGGGACAAACAGAGCTGCCAGTGTGTCCCAAGTGTCACGTCTGTATTAGTTTCCTAGGGCTAGGATAACAATGGACCACGGACCAGATAGCTTTTAGAAAGAAAAATTTGTGTTGTCTCCTCTTTCAGAAGACTAAAGTTTGAGATCAAGGTGGTGGCAGGGCCAGGCTCCCTCAGAAAGCTCAAGGGAAAGATCTATTCTTGGCCTCCGAGTTTCTGATAGCTCCTTGGCTAGGCCAGCATGACTCCAGTCTTTACCTAAAAAGTATGTTTTTGTGGCCAAATTCCTCTGCAGATTCATGCTTCTTATTTCACAGAAGCCTTTGACTTTGTTACTTATTCCACTACAGTTTCTTCAGCTCTGTTGTTATATAATTATCAAATTAATATGCATAATATATACAGCTTGCTCTTTTACCTACATGAAAAGTGGTTACTACAATCAACATAACTGGCAATCATCAGAGCCCAGTAACCTTTTGCTTTTGCATGTACATGTTTGTGTGAATTTGATGAAAATAGTTAAACTTCTGTCCTCTTAGTAAATTTCAAGTATACTTTATATAATATATTAAATAGAGACTAGAAAAATAGCAATGCAATAAAAAGCACTTGCTGTTCCTCCAGAGACCATGAATGAGTCCATTCTCATATCAGGTAACTTACCATGGCCTGTAAATCCAGATCTCGGGGATCTGACACCTCTGATCTGTACTCACAAGCACATACCCACACAAAGACACACACACACAGAGTCTTAATTTTAAAAATGCCGTGAAAGAGAAAGACACCATCCAACAGGGATTACATGGAAAGGGCTTTTTTTTTTTTTTTTGCCCCTTAAAGTGACTTCTTTATTTTTTTTAAATGAAAGAAAATGTTTTAATATGTAGTAATATATTTGCTTTTGTGCCAACACGGCCGAAAATGTTACTTTTAATATTTTTTCTCTCTTTTTTTTTAAATTTTTTATTGAGAAAAAGGAAAAAAAAGTTTCCGCCTCCTCCCAGCCTCCCACTTCCATCACCCTCCTCCCACCCTTCTCCCCCTCCCACCACTCCTCTCCCACTCCCTCACCAGTCCAAAGAGCAGTCAGGGTTCCCTGCCCTGTGGAAAGTCCAAGGTCCTCCCCCCTCCGTCCATGTCTAGGAAGGTGAACATCCAAACTGGCTAGGCTCCCACAAAGCCAGAACATGAAGTAGAATCAAAACCCCGTGCCATTGTCCTTGGCTTCTCATCAGCCCTCATTGTTCGCCATGTTCAGAGAGTCAGGTTTTATCCCATACTTTTTCATTCACGGTCCAGCTGGCCTTGGTGAGCTCCCAATAGATCAGCCCCACTGTCTCAGTGGGTGGGTGCAACCCTCGTGGTCCCGACTTCCTTGCTCATGTTCTCCCTTCTTCTGCTCCTCATTGGGACCTTGGGAGCTCAGTCCGGTGCTCCAGTGTGGGTCTCTGTCTCTATCTCCATCCATCACCAAACAAAGGTTCTATGGTGATATGCAAGATATTCGTCAGTGGGGCTGAGAGATGGCTCAGAGGTTAAGGGCCCTGCCTGCTCTTCCAAAGGTCCTGAGTTAAATTCCCAGCAACCACATGGTGGCTCACAACCATCTGTAATGAGATCTGGTGCCCTCTTCTGGCCTGCAGGCATACACGCAGAAAGAATACTGTATACCTAATAAATAAATAAATATTTAAAAAAAAAAGATATTCGTCAGTATTGCTATAGGATAGGGTCATTTCAGGTTCCCTATCCTCAGCTGCCCAAGGAACTAACTGGGGACATCGCCTTGGGCTCCTGGGAGCCACTCTAGATTCAAGTCTCTTGCCAACCCTAAGGTGGCTCCCTTAACTAAGAATTGTGCTTCCCTGCTCTCCTATCCAACCTTCCTTTATCCCAATCATTCTGTTTCCCCACGTTCCCCCCATCCTCCCCTTCTCACTTCTCTCTCCCCATCTCCCCTTACCCCCATCCCACCCCACCCCCAAGATCCCAATTTTCTCCCCGGCAGTTTTGTCTACTTCCCATAGCCAGGAGGATAACAATATGTTTTTCTTTGGGTTCACCTTCTTATTTAGCTTCTTTAGGATGACCAATTATAGACTCCATGACCTTTATGTATGGCTAGAAACCAATTATGAGTGAGTATATCCCATGTTCATCTTTTTGGGTCTGGGTTACTTCACTCAGGATAGTGTTTTCTATTTCCATCCATTTGCATGCAAAATTCGAGAAGTCATTGTTTTTTACTGCAGCGTAGTACTCTAATGTGTATATATTCCACACTTTCTTCATCCATTCTTCCATTGAAGGACATCTAGGTTATTTCCAGGTTCTGGCTATTACAAATAATACTGCTACGAACATAGTTGAACAAATGCTTTTGTCATATGATAGGGCATCTATTGGGTATATTCCCAAGAGTGCTATTGCTGGGTCCAGGGGTAGGTTGATCCCGAATTTCCTGAGAAACCGCCACACTGATTTCCAAAGTGGTTGCACAAGTTTGCATTCCCACCAGCAATCGATGAGGGTACCCTAAAAGGGGCTTTTTGACTGAGGGAAAGGGAATAGGAAAAAGCTGGGAAAGGAGGTGTGAGACCCACCTCTGGTGACAGGAGCTGCAGAAGAAAAGAGAGAAGAGGTGAAAGAAGAGGGGAAGGAAGGGGAGGGGAGTGGTGAGGAAAAGAAAGAGGAAGGGAGAGTTGGAAGTTGGGCAAGGCCCACCTTTTAAAAGAGACTTAAGGAATGTGCACAGCAGGTACTCTAATTGACTGCAGCTGAAGATGTATCCTCTCAGGACCCCAAGGGCAGGCCAATACAGATGTCTGAATACTAACACACACACACACACACAATTTAAAATAGCAAAAACAAATCTTGAAAATAATAATTCTCAAGTACAGTATTATAGGATAAATTAAATACTCTTTTCTCTTAGAGTGTTTCTCTAAAGAGCAAAAGTGTTCTTAATGCCAAGAGGTAACTAAATCAGAAATGCCACAGCAATAAGAATATTAAATAAAATGTATAAACATATATTTATTAGATGCCCTCTTGTAGCAGAAGGGAGGGTGTCAGTCTCATGAATGTGTTATTACTTACCTTATATACATATCTTAAGGGAAATGAAGTGACTGGGCAGAAACCATGGATTATATTTTGTACAGTTTTGGTCCATTTTACCCTCAATCAGCTCTCAGAAAGCTTAGTAGAGCTGATTTCTAGAGCTTTACTAAAAGAATATCAAATAATAAAAGATATTTGGAATAGCATTATATACAGAGAAAGCACAAAAAAATGTGAAGAATTTGTATCTGTACCTTGGAGTAAAAGCTGTAAGAACCCTATTGGCATTCCAAGTGGGAGAGAACAGTACACAGATCTGAGCAGTTGATAACCCTCTCAAGTTATCTGCAGGCTCATGGGATTCCAAGTGGGGCTCTGAAGAACTCAGTACTAGGTACAGTTTGAAAATGGAAGGAGCACTGTGGTGGCTTGAAAGAAAATGTCCCCCAAAAGGAGTGGCACTAATGGGAGATGGGACCTTGTTGGAGGAGGTGTGGCCTTGTTGGAGGAAGTCTGGCCCTGTTGGAGTAGGTGTGGCCCTGTTGGAGTAGGTGTGGCCTTACTGGAGTAGGTGTGGCTTTCTTGGAGTAGGTGTGGCCTTGTTGGAGCAGTTGTGGCCTTGTTGTAGAAGGTGTGGTCTTGTTGGAGGAGGTGGGGCCTTGTTGAAGGAAGTGTTGAGTATGCTTTGAGGTCTCAGATATGCTCAAGTCATAGCCAGTGAGAGAGACCATTTCCTGTCGCCTGCACAAGGAAAGAACTCAACTACCTGTCCAGCACCATGTCTGCCTACACACTGCCGTGTTCCACCCTGATGATAGCAGGCTGAACCTCTAAACTGTAAGCTACCCAATTCAATATTTTCTTTTACAAGAGTAGTCATGATCACAGAGTCTCTTCAAAACAATAAAAACCCTAACTAACTAAGACAGAAATTGGCACCCGGATAGGCCAGTCCGTGTTTTTGTTTGGAGAAATATGGACTTATTAAGAAAGCAATGGAGTGGTTTTATTTCTGCTTAGCTGGCATACTCGTAGGAGAATGGGTGCCAGTGGGGCTAAGGTCATTTTAACTGTAGGGAGATCACTCAAGATATTTCAAAGAAGAAGAATTTAAGTATGTTGCCAAGAGGTCATTCTGATATTTTGGTGAAGAATGTGGCTGATTTTTGGCCTTTTCTGAAGAGTATGCCTGAGGCTAAAGTAAAAAGTTTTGGATTCATTGGCAGAGGAAGTCTCAAAAGGGCCTACTATAGACTCAGTCATGTGGTTATTAGTGGTAATGCTAATGAAGATTTATAATAAAAAAGAGCAAGCTGAAGCAGGAAAATTTAAAAAATGTGAATTTTGAGGAGAAAAAGAGCACCAGAAAGTGGAAAGGAGCTAAGTCCTGTCTTCAAGGAGATTAAAATAGATTAAGAAATGGAATCTAGGGAGTGGTGACCTCAGGGCAAGATCCCACCCAGCTAAATTTCAAACCTGTGAAAAGGAACTAAAGAAAATCTTAAAATCAGGTATGGTGGTGCTCACTTTTAATCCCAACACACGGTTGGCAGAGACTGGGACTGAACTAGAGATCCAGTTTTAGGACAACCAAGGTTAGGCAGTGAATGCAGAAAGGTGGTGAAGATGTAATTGAATAAGGGGGGTGGGTTATGATCCAGTCCCAGGAAGCAGCAGAACTTGGCAGCTTTGGCCACATGGTTCTGGCTTTAGAGTTAAGGATAGAAGAACCAGAGTATGGAATTTGGCTCTTTGCCTAAGGGAAGCTACTTAGGTCAGGGGTGTCCCTAAACGTAGACCTAGAGAGGTCATTGTATTAAGCTATGAAGTTGAATCCTAGATTGCCTTGGAGACCTCAAGAGACTGGAATTGCCAACGTCATGGGATACCTGCTATCAGGGAGTGGAACCAGCCCAAGAGAGAAAAGTGTGTTGCAGTCAACAAGATGAAAGGAGTTGGAGATCTGAAGAGTGCTTTGACATCAGAAATAGTGTAAACAGAGGCTACGTGTTCATTTCCTGGCTACCCAGACCTGAGTAATCACACAGAAACTATATTAATTACAACACTGTTTGGCCAATAGCTTATGTGTGTTCCTAGCTGGTTGTACATCCTAAATTAACCCATTTTTATAAATCTGTGTCTCACCACAAGGCTGTGGCCTACTGGTAAAGTTCCCCCATCTTTCTCCTTCGGCAGCTACATGATGTCTGCCTGACTCTGCCCACTCTCTCTCTTTATCTCTGTTTATATTTCCTGCCTGACTTTACTCAGCTAAACCATTGGCCAAAACAGCTTTATTCATCGATCAATAAAAGCAACACATACAGAAAGACATCCCACACCAATGGAGATGTAGAATTTTGAGTTTGCCCAGCTGGTTTTCAGCTTAGTTTGGTCCAGTCTTCCATAGCTATGTTCCCTTGCAGTAATGTATATCCTGTGCCATTATATGTTGGAGGTATTCTGATATGCTTTTTTATTTTAATTTATAGGTGATTACAGTTAATAAATTACATGAGTATCAGAGGATACTTTGAACTTAAGACGTTTAAATAAGTTTGAAACTGTTACAGTCTATGGGAACTTTTGAAGTTGAACTGAAAGCATTTTTGCACGATGATGCCGCTAGGGAGTGGAATGTGGTGGTTTGAAAGAAGATGGATCCCAAGGAAGTGGCACTAACAGGAGGTGTGGGCTTTTTGGAATCGGTGTGGTCTTGTTGGAGGAAGTGTATCACCATAGAAATGGACTTTAAGGTAACACATATGCTCAAGCCATGCCCAGTGAGATAGACCATGTCCTGTCTGTGAGTAAAGATGTCTGCCCACATGCCACTTATACCCGCTGCCATGTTGATATCTGAAACTTTAGACTGCCGCCTCAATTAAATGTCTTGTTTTGTAAGTTTCCATTTTCATGATGTCTCTTTACCAATAGAAACTCTAAATAAGATAAACACTGTAAGGACAGAAATGATGGTGGATTCTGAGAGTATTTGATATTGCACAAAAAAGCTGATATTAAAAAAAAGTTTTCCAGGTAAAACGTAAGGATATTGTGCAGGGACTTGAGTCCTTAGAAATAAATTTCAAAGCCTAGATCTGATGTATTTCAGAGCCTCCATCAGTCCAACTTTATTCCCTCTGACTGGAGAAATTGCCTCACAGTTAGAGACCACACAACCACCAGCAAACACCAGGATCCTTCCATTGCTGATTCATGACTTTGAAGTACAACTCAGCAAATTGTTTGACTTGACATCAAATACCTCTACCACACCACTTGGTTTCTGGTAATTTATCTTTCTGGTTTATAGGAGGAATACCGTTCCCTGTACTCTATGCCACCTAACACAGAACAGTAGCCTGTAACTCAGGCCACCTGGTAGGACTTGGAGAGGCTGATGTTTGCTCTGACCCCATTACCACATGCTGTGTTGTTCTGTAGAAGATCAAACTCAGTGACATTGAAAAGCTGATATCTAGATGGTAGAATTAGAAGTCATCTTTAGTACCTTTAATAATCAATAAACAATCTGATAATGGGGACAGAGATTTATAGCATTATTAGGTCTCTGCATACCAGTCTTGGTTCCTATACTTTGTCATTGCAGTGAAATAAATTTATGCTGTATAAAAAAAAGAAAGAATTAATAAAATACTATTTTAAAATAAAACATGTTTAACATCCTTAGTCATCAGGAAAATACAAATTAAATGACTTTGAGATTCCATCTAACCCCAGTCAGAATGACCATTGCCAAACACTAAAATGAATGGGTGGTCCCACAGGTAAAGGTGCTTGCCACCCAGCGGATAACGTGAATTTGATCCCTGGAAGCCATGCGAAAAGAGCAGACTCATGAAAGTTGTATACTGACTTCCTCAAGAGGCCATGGCATGTGTACCTCCTACACACACACATGTAACAGGAGGAGCGGGCTGCTTTTCGTCCCAGCTGCCCCACTAGCTTACACCCAAAATAATCACACAGAAATTGTATTCATTTAAACACTGCCTGACCCATTATCTCTAGCCTCGTATTGGCTAACTCTCACATCTTGATTTAACCCATTTCTGTTAATCTGTGTATCACCATGAGGTCATGGCTTATTAGGAAGGATTCAGCATGTCTGATTCTGGCAACTCCATGGCGATTTTCTCTGACTCTGCTTCCTTCCTCCCAGAATTCAGTTCTGTCTTCTACACCTACCTAAGTTGTGCCCTATCAGACCAAGCAGTTTCTTTATTGATTAACCAATGAAAACAGCACATAAACAGAAGGAGCTCCTACAACACACACACACACATACATGCACACGCACATGTACATGCACACACGCATGCATGCATGCATTCATATATACACACAGATACAAAATTAATTAAAAAATGATAACACATGCTGACAAGGAAGTGGGGAGAAGAATCTTCACTGATAAAAGCAAACCAGTAAAGAACCTAGAAACATCAGTGTGTTGGCTTCTCAAGACTAACAATTAGGCCACCATGTGACTGCAGGGTATCACTCCTGGCCCTCTACCCAGGACTCTGCTTCCTGCCACAGAGATACTTGCATATTCTGTTTATTGCTGCTTGGGGTGGGTCGAATAAGACAGCTCACATAGGTGATAGAATGGAATGCTAGAATTAGGAAATGGCACTATTTGAAAAGGATTAAGAAGTGGTTTTGTTAGGTAAATTTTGTGGGTGGGAGGGAGAGAACTTTGAGATTTCAAAAGTCAACAGCAAGGCCAGGACCCCTTCCTTTTTTACATCAGAATGTAGCTCTCAGCTAATTCTCCAGAACCACACCTGCCTGCAGGCAGCCAGGCTCCCACCGTGATAAATGGACCACACCTTTAACACACTAAGCAAGGCTCAAATTAAGTGTTTTCTTTCCTAAGAGCTGCCTAGGGTAAGGTGTTACCACAGCAGCAGCAGCACTAAGACCCTGCTCTGCTGCAGCGATAAGGGGGTGGATGCACATGAGCAGAAGAATGGATCATGAGAATGGGGAATGCAATCGTGTTCTCCCATAAAGGAAAATGTCTGGAAACTATTACATTGACAGGCACCTTCTCACAAAGATGAATCCTACAGAGTCACACGAGGATCCCTGCCCTTAATTTTTCTAGGTAAGGTACAGGCGTAGGTGTAGGTTGTAAAACTAGATAGCGGGCCGGAAGGAGGTAAAGGAAGTTGTGGAGGAAGGGAAGGAGAGGGCAATGGGACAAGTGTGCATAGAACTGGAAAGGCGATGAATACTAGGGGTGGATGAGTAGCAGGCAAAGAGATTATGGGGAACAAGATTGGGGAAGAAAAGACAACAAAAATAAATTATAGATGAAAACGCCATAATAAAACCCATCGCACTGCACTCTACTTTTAACAAATAAATAATCAATTAGAATTTAAAAAATGGCTAAAAAGCAGTTCTTCCTTAGAGGGTGATGGCTTCAAACTACTTTCAGAACCCAGGCACAGAGCAAGCCACAGCTGCATCACACATGAAATTGGGCATGTGATTCGTTCCTCTACACCTATGTTCTCCTATGGACCATTCTCTGTTGTTTCTCTTCCCAAAGTCCAGTTTATTTTTTCTCCTTCAATTTCCTCTGTCTTATTTACCTTTGCTACAGGTTACTTTTAGCGACAGCATTTTAATAGAAGAAACTTACGGAAGAGTATATGGGAACCCTTTCTGTTTCGTTATTCTGAAAGTGTTTCACCCTGGAAGTGGGGAGGGGGCAGCAATCTGCAGCCCCAGGCTGACTGCACTCTGGTAATTCATCACGGAACTGCAAGCATGGAGTCCTGAGCTGTAACTTAAACTCGGTAACCGCCTCTCATACACCTGTGGAAACTTCTTGAGGCCTGGGCTCCTTTACAACTCCCCTTCATTTCCTGGGAACCAGTTCCACCCAGGCCTCAGGCAATGTGTTAGGATCAACACATTCAGGGAATGCACGTCTCTGGAATCTCAGATAAGCCTTTATTGTCTTGCCATCTATAGTCACACTGTTGCCGCCCATCCCCAGACTGTTCCCAGGCAAACCATTAGTAGGCAGCAGGACTGGGGAGGGCGAGAACAACTCTGAATTTTCAGGCGGGTTGCGTTTACTCACAGGCTGGCAGAGGGGGACTGGTGGTTTAAGATCTCTGGCTGAAGAAATGTTTGATACCGTTGAATGTTCTTTGGCAGGCTGTTCAAAAACTGGGACCTGAGCTAAATCCTATTTTCCTCATCAAACTCCTGCTCAGGGCAGTTCTTGTTGGTGTCCTGACTGGACCCTGACATTCTTAGGCCATCTTTAGAGAAGACCAAGGCAAAAATGATAAAGATAGCTGCAGTTTACTGCTCTGTTTTAGAATTACATTGTGTAAATACTTTGCATACATGAGAGAGGGAGCCATAACATGTCAGCCTTTCTTCCAAGGATATAAGTCCTGCTATTAAGTTTGTGTTAGTTAAGGTTACTATTGCTGTGATGAAACACCATGGCCTAAAGCTGATTTGACTTAGTCTACCCACTGTTCGTTATTGGAGGAAGTCAGGATAGGAACTCAAGCAAGGTAGGAACCTGGAGGCAACAGCTGATGCAGAGATTATAGAGAGGTGATCTTTTGTTGTGGTGTTTCCCTCTCTTTACCCACTGACTTTTGGGAGCTGGGAGCCCTAGGGCATAGTCTTATCTGAATACCTGACCTATTCCCTGTGAGCCAGCTTTCAGGTAGATAGAACACAGGACCTCCAGCCCAAGGATGGACCACCTACAATGAGCTTGACCCTCCCCCATCAATCACTAATTTAAAAGATGCC
Source organism: Microtus oregoni (assembly GCF_018167655.1). Lineage (NCBI taxonomy): Eukaryota > Metazoa > Chordata > Mammalia > Rodentia > Cricetidae > Microtus > Microtus oregoni. The sequence goes on from NW_024543060.1 coordinate 47,083,467, forward strand.
TCATAGGCTTGCCTACAGCCCAGTCTCAATGGAGGCAGCTTATTTTGTTTTGTTTTACTTTGTTTTTTTTTTTCCCCTCAATTGAGGCTCCCTCCTCTCTGATGACGAGAGCTTGTGTCAAAACTTGACATAAAACTAGGCAGTACAGATATTATCACACAGTAAATCTTAAGTGTAAGTTTTTTTTTTTTTTTTTTTTAGTAAATAAGTCAGTAAGTGTATATCCCAGTGATGTTACTCAAAGAGTGACGAGAATGGAATTCTGATGGTCTCTGAAATGACTGCACAAGAAGCATGTGTTTCTTCCAGGATAAAAAGGTAGGATAGGAAAAAAGTTCATAAGAGAAAGTCCACACAAAACCATGATAAGAATAGTTGACTTCCTGCTGCAGTTCAAAGACCACACGTGAGTGTCTGATTGTGCAGTTCTACTGACTGGGGATGTAGACACATATCTATGAAAACATTTAACTTATTAATTATGGATATGAAGAAATAACAACAGTGCCTCAAATGTAAATAAAACAATTATAAAACAAAGAGTAAGAAAAGTTCTTTAAAGCTTATCATTTTCTAGAACTTTCTATGTAGTACTTTGGGACTATGTAACCTCTGGCACCTGGAACTCATTTCTTGGAACTCGCAAATTTGATTATACTTCCTCTTCTAGTTGGGGCATCTATCTTGCCTTCAGTTCTCACAATGTGAGGGTCTTTCAGTTAAAAATAATTATTGTGGAGAAAATACACAACTGTTAGAATTTTACTTATCTTCAAATAATTTCAAACTTTCTTTTATTATAATTACAGGAAAGATTCATATCATGTATTAAAATGGACTTCATAACTCAGTGAAGGACCAAATTTGTAAAGTTAAATTATAAAGCTAGTTCTCTAGAGAAAAAGAGTTTATATTTGTTTACAATATGTTGTTAACATGCTACAAATGGTTATCTTAACATTCTAAGTGTAAACTCTAGAATAATTTTCTTATTTGAACTTTAATTTGCAAACTATTGTGTTCTTTTGCATACTTGGTTACAAATTTGCATAAACAGTGTAATTACAATTATCTTGCTTCCCCAAAGATTAGAAAGGGAAAACTACTAATTAATCTGATTTACATGTGGATAAGGTTAATTGCTAAAATTAATTTTTATTTTCTCTTGCTAAGCTGTAATAAATGTCGTCATGCTTATTATGATACAGCATGGATATTATACCATGTGTCAAATTTAAAAATAATTATATTTGTGTAGTATTTTTTTCTCCTTATCAAAGAACAGATTGTCAAAATGGACAGATGCTTTCTTTCTGCCTAAGGATACAGTCTCACCTTTCTGGGCTCATGTATCTTTCCTATCCTTATGTGCCTTCTCTCACAAACATGAAGATAAATAGAAACTAAAAATTTTGAATTTTTAAAATATAAGATTGTTATTTATTTCAGTTAATACAAAAAACGAACCTAATATATATGAGGATGTGAGTATTTGTGGTGGTTTGAAGAATTAATATTCATATAATTGAATATAATTAATATTCATATAATTGAATACTTGGTTCCCAAACAGTAGAATACTTAGGAAAACTTAGAAAAAGGGAGGTGTGTCACTGGGGGTGCACTTGGGGCTCCAAAAGCCCACACCATCCCCAGAGTTCTTTGCCTCTTGGTGGATGAAGATGTCAGGTCTTGGCTACTGTTCCAATCCTCTGCCTGCTCTGCTGTGCTCCTGCCATAGTGATGAGGGACTCCTTTCCCTCTGGAACTGTAAGCCCCAAATAGATGTTTCCTTCTCTAAGTTACCTTGGTTGTGGTGTTTTATCACAGCAATAGAAAAGAAATTAATACAATGTTTGCTACAATTTGTATTTATAAGGATACTTCTATTTATCTAGTCCCTTCTGAATATTTTTCTATTGACCTAGGTTTTGCCCATTCTATTCTGTGACTATTTCTTTAATTCAGTCTTTCTCTCAAGGTTGAGTTCTTGTCTTCTGGCTATTGATTGTAAGACTTGTTTGTTTTATGTGCACTTGTGTTCTTTCTCCCATGTATGGATGTGCAGCATAAGTATACAAGGGCCAGAAGAGGATGTCAGACCCCCTGGAACTGGAGTTCCAGACAGCATTTGAGGGCTGGAAATTGAATGAGGTACTCTGAAAAGTAGTAAGCACTTTTCCCTACCAAAACTTCTTTTAGTCCCTACACTGTTTTGAACACTCACCAACAAATACTAACACCTTCCCTAAGCACCTATGTTTCAGAAATCCTTTATAAAATGTAAACTTACTCATTCATATTCTCTCATGAAATCCTTCAAAGCCTTCCCTGTGCTAGAGCCCATGATCCATAGGACAGCGCAAAAGCTCCCCCTTACCTGGCTGGAGAGTAGCCTCAGCTCCACCTGAGCTCTAGACCATCTAGAATTCCAGAGAAGTCCTGGAACTTATAATATCTAGAAGCCACAGTTCAGCCTCTAAAGTTAATGAACACGACCATCTTCTGTTTGTATGCTGAAACTGGTAGGTGCCCTCAGATCTTAGAGGAAGCAGAAGGGAAAGGTAATTTCAAGTAGGAAATATTTTCATGGAAGCATTTTTACTTATTTCCTAAGTCATTCCAAAAAGAAAGAGATTTAAAATTTCTGTACCTATAGTAATTTATTATAAAATTTCCCCATTTTCATACATTAATTTTGGTTATATTTTTAATTGTTTTTCAAAAGGATCTTGCCTACATTCAACTCCTATTGTAAGATCTGTTTTCCCACAATTTTCTTGTATTGGTCTTCTTTCTCTTTTTATTCAGTTGGAACAATCTTACTTCAAGATTTAATAATCAATGTAAAACTCACTTCCTATATTTCTTCCCTCCCACATATTCCACAACCATTCCACTCTCCCTTTACATCATCTCTCTCAGAACTTGCCATACTTTGCTTAAGGCATGATGGGTTTTCTTTCACAAAACTGATTTTATGTCTCCTTGAAGATGACCTGACAGGAAAGTGCATCACTGTGGACACAGCACCTCTACTTACCACATCTCTCCCCCCTTATACCAGCTCCTCTCTTGGAATTCCTTCTTCTGGACTTGAACTCAGTCATGATGAGAAGGTAAGTTTAGGTGTTCTACTTCATACTCCCACACCCCAAGGCCTCAGGAGGCTCCCTTGTGCCTTCCCTTACAGATGTATTTCCATCTAACCTCTTCTCAGATCTCAGGGATCTCTCTCCTGGGACTGTCAGTCTTGATCTTGTGAACAGACAGCATCTTTGAAGGGGTTCTTCCACTAAGGTCCTGTAGTTTCAAAGACCCTCAGGCATCAACCTTTCTCTCTGAGAGAGACAGAAGACCACAGAACTTCTCAGAGGAGATACTGTTCTGACTCCCTTACTACTCAAGTATAGCTTTCTGATTAGTCCACATACACAGTGTTCTCCTAATGCCAGTATTAATAGGGAGAATTTTCTCCTCAATTTCCTCTTTGTCCTTCTTACTTAGGGAAGTAATATTATACATTAACATAAGAACTCTCCTGGCACTTGAGCTAAAGTAGAGATTTAATGCTGGAGCTTTTCACCCTACATCCTACTTTGCAAGCTCTGAATCCAAGGTACACCCCAATGTCAGGGACAGTGACTTAAAGCCTGAGAAGTGAATTATGTCAAACTATGAAATGTCCCCTTAGATTACATTAGTCACAATGTGTTTTCAGGGAAGGGATGTTTTCACTCCTTACCATGTGTCTCTCATAGTCCTCAACAAATGCTTGTTAAACTAAGGAATTAAACAAGGTTTAATTTTCCAACTCTTGTGATGAAACCCTGGATAAGCTGATGAAATTAGAAACATACCTTTCATTCTTCCTTTCAATATAAATTCATCAGTCATAAAAGCTATATTCAACACATAATTAATATTTTCAAGTAATATTGAATATGGCCACTTTCCCAGAAAATACAATTTGTGTCATTCGAATTGTAATCATTCAAAGTTCCACTGTTTGGCACAAGAACTTATTTATATTTCAGATCCCTATGACTCAGGATGTCATAGCCATAAAGTGTTTGTGGGTATCATATGCATAGTAATTTTTCATTTTTGGCATTCTTTCTGAACAATAAAATTAGCCCATAGTCTATTACGACAAAACAACATTAAGAGTTGAAATATCGCATCACAAATTTGATAGAATTTAAAATTAATCTAGTGATTCTAACCTGCCCACAAATTATAATCACAAAAAAATGTTTAATTCTTAGTTTGATCTCTCTATCTAGCATTCTTTTTTATTTACTTAGTCTGAGAAGCATTCTGAAACCTATATATTTTAAAATCACCATAGGAGATTTAAATATAAAACCAAAGTGACAAGGTAAAGACCAGGAATGATGAAGTGAGTCACTTGGCAATAGGCTTGCTGCCCAGGCTTAATGACAGAGTTTAGATACACAGCCTCCTCATCAAAAATTGGGCAAGGTAGTGCACACATGTAAGCCTGGTTCTGGACAATTGTCTATATTCTGTCAATTATATTTTAAATAAATGCTGATTGGCCAGTAGCCAGACAGGAAATATAGGCGGGACAACCAGACAGGAAGTAGAGGCGAGTCAATGAGAAGAGGAGAAGTCTGGAAAGAGGGAAGCTCCCCTGCAGTCCTGTCCAGACACAGAAGAAACAAGATGTGACTATGCCACTGAAAAGGGTCTGAGCCATGTGGCTAATACAGATAAGAATAATGGGCTAATGTAAGTTATAAGAGTTAATAAGAAGCCTGAGCTAATGGGCCAATCAATTTATGATTAATGTAGACCTCTGTGTGATTTCTTTGGGACTTAATGACTGCAAAAACCAGGCAGGACAGAAACCTCAGTCAACGTAACCCAAGTACTATGGGACTGAGACAGAGGATTCTGGGGCTCGCTGATGAGCTCATTTAGGCAATAAGGGCCATGTTTAGTGAGATATTTATGGGAAAATAGAAATTTTATCTAAGAGCTTTATGCACATATATTTCCATCTCGGTCTCCATATGTAAAGTTAGAGCTGTGTTCAGCTCAGCTTTCATCTAAAGATTGTGGGTCCTGGGAACTAATTCTATCCAGACTGCTTTTGCAGCTCTAAGAATGTTTACTCGGGTCAACAGGTGAAATAAATGGGTGGAACATGTGTTTAGCCGTTTCTCTTCCTGGCAGCTTAAAAGTCCTGCCAATCAGAGACCGTGCTTTGGCATCTGTAAGTGTTCTATAAGCATCCTTCCCAACAGGCTTACCTGAAGTGTTGGGGTGTCAAGTTTTCGCCTAGAAATATTTCATTCAATCAGTAATTTATCCATAAAGATGTAAGATCTTTCTTAAACAAGTGTTTCTAGAAATGAAGATATTTCTAACACCCCAAACACAAAATTGTGAGAAGTGGTTCATTTTAATATACATACACACTTGTAAACATCTATCCAAGAAGATGGAGACATAGAACTTTTAAATTTATTTTGTCAGTTAATGATTCATTTATTTTTACATGCATGGGTATTTTGCCTCCATGCATGTCTGTGTGCCACATGTGAGCCTAATGTCCACAGAGGCTGGAAGAGCCCTTGTATTCCCTGGGACTGGAATTAAAGATGGTTGTGAGCTGAACCAGGGTCCTCCAGTAGAGCATAAGTTCTCTTTACCACTGAGACATCTTTCCAGCCTCAGGAAGCTTTCTGGAAGAAAAGGGAGAAAAAGAAGGAAACATAGAAGACAAAAGTCAAACAAGCAAGCAGAGTTAGAAGAGAGACAAAGCAAATGGAGTCATATGGTCTTAAGATCCACATTAGAAGGCAAGGCCTAGAGGTCTTTGACTGCCAGATGATAACGAGGACCATTGAGGCAAGGCAGGGGAAGATGCTCTTGATGCTCATTGCCACACGTTCCACAGCACTCAAGGCATGGCAGGGTCCCCTGCAGTGAATGGGGAAGGAGAGGCATGTGATCATCTGTCCCATGATATATGAACATAAATGTTACCTGTGCCTGCCCATCATTGGCGTTCTCAATAACGTAGCCTCTTCTACTTCCGCAGGGACCCCAAAGATATGGCTTCATGGACAACCTGCCAAGTTAGAAAGAATAAAAATAACCGGAACCAAGAAAATTATTCAGGCGTACTTGACTCTGATGTGGCTATGAGATGCAAATTTATTGTCCGAGTTTTTGAGACACTGATTGCATTTGTTCCAGCAGCTGGTATTACTCACCTTAACCAAAGTAATAGGTGGGTGTCCTGGTTACTTATAACTGTTTCGATGAAATACCTTGACAGAAATCAACATAAGAAAGTATATTAGTCAGGATTCTCTAGAGTCACAGAACTTGTAGAATTAATATATATATACATTAATATATATATATATATATATATGGATTTATTGGAAAGACTACAGTCTGCTGTCCAACAATAGCTAGCTGCAAATGCAAAGTCCAAGAATCTAGTAGTTAGTTGCTCAGTCACATGAGGCTCATTGTCTCCGCTAGTCTTCTAAGTATGCTTGAATACCAAAGATGGAATCTCAAGGACAAAGGCTCTAATGCTATGAAGGAGTGGATGGACTGGAAAGACTACATAAGCAGGCAAAGAATGAAGAATCCCATCCTTCTTCCCTTGTCCGTATATGGGCTTCCAGAAGAAGGTGTGGCCCAGATTAAAAGTGTGCCTTCCTGCCTCAAGATCTGGCTCAAAGACATGTGTTATCCAAGTGTGCCCTCCATTTCTGGATTGCAGTTCATTCCCAATATAGCCAAATTGACTACCAAGCATAGCCATCACAGGAGGAAAGCCCTATTTTTTCTCACAATTCCAGGTGACAATCCATTCATGTAAGGAAGGCAGATTGACTGAATTTCAAAGCAGCTGGTCATATCACATCCATAGTCAAGAACGGGGAGAAATGAGTTCATACCTGTGTCCTTGCCGCTGCTTAGCTTGCTCTCTCCACTCTACTCTGCAGTCCAGGATCCTTAACATAGGAAATGTTACTACCCACAATAGGTGAGTCCTCCCTCCTCAATGCAACCAATCAGTGTAATGTAATCAAGACAACCCCCCACAGGCCTGTCTACAGCCTGTGTTACCTAGACAAGTCCTCATTGGCATTCTCTTCCTAGGTCATTCTAGACTGCTTAAAGTTGACAATTAAAACTGATCACGACCATGGGTAATAAATATGGTCTAATTTGATATTTAAATCACTCTGCCAGTTGTATGATGGCAGGTTAAATAAGGGAAGTTTTACAAGAAGTAAAATGAATATAACTTGAAGGTGGATTAATGTCATTTTAAGAGGGGGGATCAATGTCAACCCCCAAGAGCATCAAGAGGATTTTACAAGATAATGCAAGCATCTGAGAGATAATGCTAAACACAAACCTGTGTCTCAGAGCGTGGGAATACTCCATGGAAGGGACGCTATTGCCTCTTTCATTGTGCTCCTCACATCTGGAATTCACTCTATGACTATTTCATGACATTGTTTTTAAACTTTTAAGCTTCATAAAAGTAGAGACCTTACCTACTTTTTACAACTTAGTGTTCTGTCCTTATTTATTACAAAGTTATGAATAATTGAGTGGGCATGGAATGATGTTTCCTGAAAACAATATAAACTTATTTTTCCTTTTAAAAAGTGGTGGGGGGATGACTTAGTGAAGTGCTTTCCACACACATATCCAGACTGAGGATCAGAGTTCTGATCCCCTGTATCCGAGTGAAAGCTAGATGGGCATGGGTCCATAATCCCAGTGCATGGATTCTCAGATAGGGAATCCCAGAACAAAATGACAAGCTAAACTAAATGATATAAACCACCGAGAAAGAATCAGACTTCGCATACAAGGCTTCATACATATGCACGCACATATTCCATCACGCATTCACGTGCAAAAAAAAAAAAAACAAGGAAAGGAAAGGGGTGGAGGACTCAGAGAGAATGGGGAACACTGGACCAATACATGAGAGTAAAAGGCGAGCATCTGTGAACAGATTGGACTACACAAAAAGAGGTGGGTGTCTTGTCAACTGGAAGAGAAGAATCAGAATGGATATGAGTTCAAACAAACTTCCAGCCAATGAAAGGTCGCTTGCCCTGAAAGCGACCATATAGGTGAGAGGTCATGGGCAGGGTCAGCTCTAAAACCAACTGCAATAAGGTTAGGGGCGATATGAGAAGAAAATAATTTACAGGGAGATAGAAGCAGAAAAAGATGTCTGACAGACAGTGTTAAAGGTCCAGATTAGATATGGGGCTGTGAATTTAAAAACCATGAAAGTCAGAAGGCCACCTACAAGATTTTGCGTCACACAACATGCATTTGCTTTGCTTCTTTTATTGTAGACATGGCAAGCTTCAGGGATCCAGGCGTGTTAATGATGGTACTGCTTTGAATTTATAGCAGTTGAGGCACAAACTCCCCGTCTCTCCAGCGAAAACAAAACAATGTATTAGTTGGTGGCAGGTAGACAAAAATCATTGGCGCTGTGAAATCTCCTCCTTTCAGCCTGTTGTTTTATTGGAGTGGTACACCCAGGTTCCCTGCTTTATTTCTCAAGTTAAAGCATTTAATGTGGACTCTCGCTGACCTTCGTCGGATAAATCACAGGTCGCCTGACAGAGTCTGCAAACAAGGCTGATGAAACCTGGCTGTGGCAGAGCCATCCTCTTCCCTTTCTTTCTTCCTAGCTGCCTTCTTGAAGTAAAAATTCTGCTTTCCATTGCCTCTTCTTTATAGGCTAATCTCCATGTAAACAGTCTGATAAGTATGCTAATTCAAAGCATTGACTCTGGAAAGAAATAGAAGCGCCGCCCCCCCATGATAGAGAGGATTGCCAGCCATTTTCTGGAGTCAGTCTATTAGACCCCATAAGCTCTGCCTGCTCCATACCTGTATATTAGGCCAGATGCTGCTGATTGCTAAGAACAGTTCATTTAGGAGAGATGGCTGAGGACTTAAAGAACCCAAATTTGATCCCCAGCACCCAGTTCAGTGACTCACAACTCCCTGTGCCTCTATGGGTATCTGCATTTGTGCATGCACACACACAAATATACATAAATAAAAATAATGAATCTTATAGTTCTTCTTTTTTTAAGCAAAAAAAGAATAGCTTTCCTTATTCTCAATCCATCTCCAAAATCTTCAAATACAACAAGAAAATGTAAAAGACCAAATATGTTGGTTAGGCAACTGGTGACTGAAGTTCCTGGTGCCAGGAAGCTCATTTGCATCTCTCCAAGATGTCTCCGTCCCAGATCTGTCTCTGAGAACAGATGTGGTTCCTGCTGCAGTGGATTCGGATGTGACGAGGCCCATGGATTTGGATGTGACGTGGCCCACGGATTTGGATGTGACGTGGCCCACGGATTTGGATGTGACGTGGCCCACGGATTTGGATGTGACGAGGCCCACGGATTTGGATGTGACGAGGACCACGGATTTGGATGTGACGTGGCCCCACCTTCTTTGTTTTGGGAAAGCGGAAGCAGAGTGTAAGTGACCAGTGATGTTGACTTCGTCAAGACTTGAGAGTGGTGAGAGTCAGACAAACATCCAAGATTTTCTTCTGAATGTTGATTAAAGAAAGACGCCAAGAATCCATGTCTTCTTCACAGTTAAGTATGTGTCCACTGGTCATCGTAACCCAGACCACATTCTTTTTCCATTTCATCCAAGAATACTACTATTGTCTTTGTCTGATTTCTAAAAACAGGGTATTCCCCAACCCCCAATATTAATCCTGGAGATCAAAGCAAAAAGAATATATTGCAAATTGTTCACTGATAATCTCATTTTCTATATTCCTGGGTGCTGTTGTGGGAATGTTAAACGCAATTCTATGTTATGCTATGTGATTTATGAAGCAGCTTTAGGGGAAATGACTGAACTCCAATGGCTATTCTGCCCCTGCATACCTGATCTATCTGCTCCATTAGGGAATCAACTTGAATGACCTGTGAATTATCCCACTGAAATTGCAGAATGGTAATAACAGCCAATTAAACTAATTTCCAAATTCTCCTACTGGCTTTTACCAAGGTCATCCAGCCAAACAAAGTTTCAGAAAAATTAATATTCTGTCTCCTTTTTATTAAGTCATCTCCAATGGGCTTAGGAGGAAGGAGTGTTGAATGCCAGCCTGCTTTTATCTTTTAAATCCTTCTCATCTCCTTAACGAAATCCACTGTGAGACTTGTTAGAGACGTGGCAGCAGGCGTAACCCATGTGATGCAGCCATGAGCATGAAAACGGCTGCAGTGGAGACGATGCTCGTTGCTCCAGCGCTGAGTGGTACCCAGGTTCCTTGCTTGCCTCCCTGCTTATGTTACGGGTTCTTTGTATGCAGCCCTCACCCTGGCACCACAGCTATCTGTGTAACTGAGGTTGCCCTGTTGATGGGAAATATGGAACACATGCTGCCCTGTATTTCTTCCTATTAATATTGCATTTAATTATTGAAGCTTATGCCATTGTTAGTTTAATTTAATTTCTAAGCATATTTGCATTTTAAAAATATTCATGTGTGATTTCTATGTGTATTATGTAGATCTGACCTCCTGTATATCTGTCTTTGGAGCCTACATAATTCTCTGAGCCCTCTGACCTAGGCCAAGTCTGCATTGCCACCATCCCAACTGCCACATCAACCTGCTCCTTGGGCCCTTTCCTCTCATCACTCATGAAATCCTTCAAAAGTCTTGAAGAATGAAGTAAGTCAATCAGGAAGTGAAATTTCACATGATTCTATTTGTATGATGTAGCTAAAATAGTAAATTCATAGAAGTCGGGAGTTAGAGCCAAGGGCATTACTAGACCCTGGGTAGAAAGTTTTAGTTAAGCAGTGTGAACAGTCCTGCAGACTCACCATGTGTCACAGTGTCCATCATGGTGACTGCATGGGAACAGTCCTCCAGCTACATAGGCAGCACAGTGTCCATCATGGTGACTGCATGGGAACAGTCCTCCAGCTACATAGGCAGCACAGTGCCCATCATGACTATTGCACGTGAACAGTCCTGCAGATACATAGGCAGCACAGTGCCCATCATGACTACTGCATGGGAACAGTCCTCCAGCTACATAGGCAGCACAGTGCCCATCATGACTACTGCATGGGAACAGTCCTCCAGCTACACAGGCAGCACAGTGCCCCTCATGGCTACTGCATGCGAACAGCCCTGCAGACTCACTGTGCACAGTTCTGCAGACTCGGTGTATAGCACAGAACCTCTCATTACCTCTGTATTTGACCCATTATAATCTGTTTGGCAAGCAGATCCCAGGTGTTCTAAAAACAAGAAGAGTATTTTAGATGCATCATCCATTCCACAAATTCTTTTCTTTCCTAGTTTATTTTGAGGATTACCTGATATATATCAAGCTTAGATACTTCTAAGTCTTAGATGTATTTCAAAGAAAGAGACAGACAGACAAAGGTATACTGATGCAGTTCTTTCCCCGGCTTATGCGCTTAAGTCTCAGGAAATGTCTTTGGTTGGTAGAGCCTAGGACGCCTGTCTGCCTGAACAAGCAGGATGTCTGGGGATACAAATGCCTGTCATTTTTAGTTTGCATAAAGAAGGTATTCTACCAAGACTCAGCATGTGGAGGAAAGACGCTTTTATCCCTGAAAATCAGAAGACATGCTTGCTCTGAGTATCTCTCTGTTCTTCCCATGTGGCCTCTCACTTGTCCTGGGCTGCTCACTGCTTCTGCAATCCACACTGGCTTCCAAAATCTCTTCCAAGTTTCTTTAGAGAGTTCCTTCCATCCTTCCTCAGACCTTATTAACGAGAAGTTTTTATTCCAAGGTCCAAGGCAATTTTCAGGAGCCGTCTGTTGTAAATAAGGTTTTATTTGGAAACAAACACACTCGTTGGCTTCTCGTTCTTCTCTGGCTGCCCTCAGAGAGTCAAGCAGACTCAGGAGGCTGCAAAAAGCTAATCGCTTACTATCTCACACTTTAGAAGAAGAAAAGGCCGATGACCTTTGTTTTAAATGTTTACAATTTGCACTCCAGGGCATTGCCTGGACCCTGTGATGACTCTTTTCTCATTTTATCTGTCACCCTCATTAAACGGTAAGCAGCATCAAGGAATAAGACCACCTTGCTAATTTAAGAACACCCAAATGCGGCATGGTTGCCTGACACAACTGTGCTCAATATAAACATGTTACATAACTCAATCCAGAATCCAGTAAAATGATGGGCCATGCTAGCACGTTATCTCACAACATAGCTTATCATCTATGAGGTTGTTAGAGACAGAAACGTGTCGCCTAGACCATAAACTGAAACAAATTTAGAATTCTCTCAAAGACATTAAGCATTTGGAAGAAATGTCTGGAAAGGAAACAAGGGACTAGGGCAGAGGCTGAGGAAATACCCTGGGAGAAACGGGGGCATGTGGGGTGACAGAGATAGCCATATAAAGGACACGGCTCCAGTTAGCTGCCGAGCCTTTGGTTCTCTTGGTGCAAAAGTGATGCTTCGTAGCATGGCTTCAAAAGTCCTTCTCCACCCTCCCAGGCAGTCCACAGCTTCCAGTTTAAATAAATGTAGAACAACTCACTTATAAATGCAACTTTGAAAGATTTCCATAATCCTGACTACCTTCAAATATTCACAGGTCTCAGGGAGACCCTGCAAGACCCTGAATAAATAGATACAATTTTCATACATGGAACAAAAATACATTATAAGAATTTGAATTCTGTTTCTACCATATGGGTCATATTTTAACAATTAGTAGTGCAAAATAAAATAAATTTTTGTTTATCAGTTGGAAAGAATGGAATAAAAAAGTGGGAAGAAACAGCATGATCTATGGGAGTTCATCATAACTTATTCTGTTTAAAATGTGAAAAGAAATGCATTTCATATACAGGATTACAATATGTTCACATATGCATGCATAATGTATGCATATAATGTATGCATGTGTTCTTTCCAGGAGCTGAGGGCCCACTGTAGGGCCTTGCACATATTAGATCAGTGCTCTATCACTGAGATAACTCCTCAACCCACAACATTTTTTTGTTTTGTTTTTTTGAGCCAGGGTTTCACTATGCTGTGTAGCCCTGACTGTCCTGTATATTACTCTGCAGACCAAGGTGGCCTCGAACTCACAGAGAGTCATCTTCCTCTGCCTCTGCCTCTGCCTCTGCCTCCTGAGTGCTTGGACTAAAGTCATGCACCACCACCATCCTGCTTTATAACATTTTTTATTGTGAATTTTAGGAAAATGTTTGACAACTGCTGATCTAATCTTTGGCATCTTTTGTTGATACCATAATAGAATTTATCAAACATCTTCACCTGGAAAGATATTCTATGCAAATTCAAATGTTCTAAAGGGATAGAATGAGTATAAGATAAAGTGAAACAAGAAAAACACCCTCCTTCAGACCGCCAGGGATAAAGATATGAAGCTGGACCAACACCAAGGGCATCAATTTGAAATGCTATCAAAATCTGTTGAACTAGGATCTTCATTTTAACATAACCCCCAAGGAGTTAGAATTCATACTAAATCTCAAAAACTGGGATTACGGGCAAGTAAGGACCACATCTAGTGCTCTGCCAGGAAATAATTGGACAGCCAAGAAGCTACCAGAAGAGACGAGAGTCTTTCTCTCACCTGAGCAGTGCTGAACCAAGATGGACCGGGAGAGGTATAAACACTGTATCTTCCTGACCTAGGCTTTTAAGTCAAGCTGCAAAGATTGATTTTCCATGTTTGCTTGAAAACTGGGCCCCAGGTATGTAAACGTCTGGTTAAGTATCATTTACTGTATGCCTCGAGAGTGCTTCTGGCTAAGATTAACATTTCACCTGGTACACTGAGTAAAGCATATTGCCTTCCCCAGCATGCCAGGTATTGTGTGAACCCTTCCTGGCCCAGGGCACCCGTGAGGGGTTACTTAAAGGAGTGTGGATGGCCACAAAGCAGCGGAATCATTTCAAAGTTCCTGCGCAGCACAGATGACAACTTACACGTAGAGGTATAGTTGGAATCTCCCGTTCAGTTAACCTTCCACACTTTAGGAGACCTAGCACCTCCCAGTCAGTGAGATCATACGCAGCTTGGGATGAATTGCCTTTGGCTGGTGGGGAGGTTCAGGATGAAGTGGCTGAGATCACAGATTTGCGTCTGATGACCCTGCCCAGCCCTTCCTGTGTAAGGAAACTCCAGCTGACCTGATCTTAAGGCTTTCTGATAACCACAACTGCTCAAGTTAAGATGATAATGGCTGCTGTTCTTCACGGACAGTGTTTTACCACAGTGGGCTACCCAGAAAAACCCAGTGAAAACCTGGATAGCATCCAAAGGCTCAGTGAATAGTTCAGTCTGCCTATCATAATCCACTGCTGCCGTGCCTCAGACTGGAACTTCTGCCTCGAGTTCTCCTGCTTCTCAGACACTCAACATCAGCTCTCTGGACCCTACACGATGAGTGCAGAACCAGGTAATTGTTCACCTTTCAATTATAATACACCTATTGCTTATCATCACTCAGTTAATCGATTACCCATTGGGCTCATTTGTTTCCAGAACCCTGACCAATCTAGTAGCCTGTTTCTCCAGAGCTGCCTTATGAGACTGAGACCAAGGGGCCAATGCTTAACCTTGTATCCCGTACTTGCTTCCTTCCCTTCCCTTCCCTTCTGTTTTTGCCACCAAGCACTTAGGGAGCTCACTCTGCTGAAGCAGATTTCCTGGACGCTTATTGCTCACCGCTGCACACCCAGTGAACAGTCCAGATGCGAAAGATTCCCAGGCCACACTTGATCAGGTTCTCCAGATTTTCCCATCGCCTTGTGGTTACCCACGCGTGTGAGAGGAGAAAAGCACGAGCGTTAGGGAAGCGAAAGGGACTTTGAAAAGCGGTTAGCAGGGTTTTCCATTTTTAATCAAGATGAAGAAGCGGTTCACGAATTAGCCCCACCTGCCCATACACACATCTGGAAAAAACTGAAAACCAAGATCAAAACACCCAGAAAACAATACATGGAGTGTTGGGTTTCAAACACTCCATATCAGGGAACAAAGGGCAGTGAGCTCAGAGAATCTTGAGAAAGGTGGGTACCTTTGTCACACAGTTTACTGGCTTTGGGGACTTGCTAGTTCCCCTGAATGGAGGTGCAATCATACAGAACAGACTGAAAACCTTAACTCAAGGAAAGTGTAAGGAAAACCAGCGCTACCATGGGGAAGGGATCAGAAAATCGAGAGACCAGAGAGCAGGGAAATGGCAGCTAGAAAAGTGACTCAAGATAGAAGGACGAAAGGGTTAGAATTAAATGCGCAAGACTTGTTTTATTTTCTCTTTTTTCCTTCTGTTGGGGTTGGGGGAGGGGTGTGTCAGTGAAGAAAGGGTTATACCTGGCTGTAGAGCAGGAGAAGAGACAGGCTGGCAAACCAGGTAATCAGGTCCTCGATCCTCTAGGGTTAGAAACATCATAAATATAATGAAGAGTGGGAGGAGTAGGCTAACAGAGTGGAAGAGTGTTCATGTTCCTTGTGAATGTGTGGAATCTGGGTTCCACTTCCTTTTCCCTCTTTCTTTCTTTTTAAATTTTCCCCAATGTTTTATGGCAGGGTTTCTCTGTAGCAGGTATTGTGTAGCCTGTCCATCCTGGAACTTGTCCTGTAGACCAGGCTAGCCTTCAGCTTAGAGATCTGCCTGTCTGTCTCTGTCTCCCTGATGAAGGGAATAAAGGCCTGCACCACTATTCTGGCTCTTTCCGCTAGGGTTTTCAAGCAGCGTGTGTCAACACTCATAAGCCTGTGTGCCACTGCCTTGCAGATGATACTGTACAGAGTCCAGTCACTCTGGCAGCAGGCTGAGACCCAATCAGCTTTAGCCAGCTGTCAAAAGTGGGACTTCTGGACCCACAGGCATCCCCTGCGTGATCTGACCTGAGATTTTGTCTCACATCATCAGCTGGACGAGGACCCAAACCTTAGGTGTGTGATACTCAGGGCTGCTTTCCAAATAGTCTTCACACACCCACAACCTCCAGAGTGTACACGAGCTCCAAAACACAGCTAACCCCAGGAATCAGGCAAGTATGTTGGCTTAGATTCTAAATCAATAGTGTCTCAGAATATCAGCTGGTTAAGGATGTGAAGAAAGAATGTAGGTGCTGAGGAAAGGGGGTGCTTGACCAGTGGTCCTCAATGGCTACCGGTCACATATGTCTTCAGTTCCCTAACAACCAGGAGGTCTGTGATTCTGGGTGAGCCAAGAGTGAGATCCCCACACATCAAAATCCAAACTGCTATAGGGGACTTCACATCTGGACAGATTGTAGTTACCAGAAAGTGAAGCAAGATTTCTCATAAGGCAGAGTCTTGTGTGTCTGGAAAAAAAAGCTAACATATCATGTTTGATGATATAGTCAGTAATTAGTGGTGATTAAGAAGAGGCCAGCATCACTGAGGTGAAATCTTCTGGGAAGTGTTTCTCGGGAGAACAGAGAAGCTGTGTTCCAGAGGTGGCCAGGGTTGGACCTCGTGTTGGCGGACGGTCTTGATAATGTCCAAGCCTCATCCAGGTGGTACTCGTTTTGAAGGCTTGAAGGGATCATGGAGAGCAGCTGGGGCTTGGCACTGTGAGAGGCCAGATAAAACCACTGGTGAACGTGCAGCCTCAGTGGCAGCTTAAGGCCCAGTACTGAAGGGGTCATGCAGAGAAGCTGAGCCTTGGCACCATGAAGAGCACCTATGAGAGGCTATTATTGAAAGTGCAGTCCAGCTGCAGCAAGGGACCCCAACATTTTGGAGATGACCTTATCATGAGAAGACCACCAATTACAGTTATCAGCAATGGAATGGAGCCAGCAAGAGCCTAGAAGACAAACTGTGTGCTTCAGAGGGCAGAGCCAGAGTAGTGACCCAAGACCTTTGGAAGAATCCAGAATATCCTGAATGGATCCCAGATATTAGACAGTTGGAATTTTGTTTTGCTTTAATTTGATTGTGACTATGCTCTGAATTTTTAACTCTTAAAATAAGAAAGGATTTTACTGGAGCCCACAATTGAGAGACTTGAATTTTAAAAGACTTTGTTTTTGTTTTTGTTTAAGAGATTGTCTATTTGAAAGGAACTAAAATTTTAATTGTGTTTGAGTTTGAAAAGGCTGTGGGACTTCTAAAGTCATTTAAGATCTTGGGGATGACAAAGGAAGGAAGGGTTGTGGCTTAATAGTGATGTGTTTTTGTGTTAAGCTGAGATGCAGTCAGTTGTACTGGGTGGTTTTGTGTATTAACACACGTTAGAGCCATCAGAGGAGGGAACCTCAGCTGAGGAAATGCCTCCTTGAGATCCAGCCATTAGATATTTTACCATTTAGTGATCAATGTGAGGACCTAGGCCTTGGTGGGTGATGCCATCCTTGGGCTGCTGGTCCTGGGTTCTTTAAGAAAGCAGGCTAAGCATTCTAGGGGAAGCAAGCCAATAAACTGCTCCCCTCCATGGTCTCTGCATCAGCTCCTGCCTCCGGGATCTTGCCCTGCTTGAGTTCCTGTCCTGACTTTCTTCAGTGATGAACAGCAATGCTGAAGCAGAAGCTGAATAAACCCTGTCCTCCCCAACTTGCTCTTTGGTTATGGTGTTTCATCACAGAAATAGAAACCCTAAGACAACTTCAATTCAAGGGATCTGGCACCTTCTCCAGCCTACAAGCACGGAAGTCATGCTTGTAATACAGGCACAAATAAAACATTCAGGCAAAACACTCATACACATGCAATAAGAATAAATCATTCTTTGAAAGAAAGGACAGAGAGATGAAGCCAGTTCTCTTATTTAAAACACCAATGACAAAAATGCTGTGAATTTTACTGTCTGGAGCAATAAATTTATACAGCAAATAAACTACTTATTTCACTCTAAGATTTCATTGACATCTATGAAAATGTGGGTCTGGATGCTCATTTTGATTTTTGCAAATGTGGTCATTTTGTGCATCTTCCGAAGGACTCAACCTCGCCTCCCTGTTTCATGACTACAGTGAATTAGTATTGTATTTTAACATCATTACCCCGTGCAAAGAGAAAAACTTACCAAAAGCACCCAGAGGAGCTGGTCCTTGAGTCTTTCATATGATGGATGATTTTCCTTGTCTTTATTGTTTTCAAAAAACCTGAACAATTTCTACAAGCCATCTGGAGCCAGAATGGCTTTTCTCTTAGTACCTATGAATGTTTAGAAAGTTCAGCACTCACACTAAAGAGTGCTACAAATGGATCATATTAACCACTTAAAATATTGATCTGCTTAGGTATTCTTAGATAAAATTTTACAATTTTGAATATTATTTAATGTTATTTCATAATTGGTTTTTACAAGTGGGCAATAAATATGCCTTTATGAAGATGTGCTGGCTAGTTTTATGTTCACTTGACACAGGCTACAGTCATTTTGGAAGCAGGAGACTCAGTTGAGAAAATGCCTCTCACTAGATCAACCTGCAGTGTATTTTCTTGATTTATGATTGACTTTGGCAGGCCTTGCATACTGCGGATGGTACCACCTCTGGGCTGGTGATCGTGGATGCTATGAGTGGAAAAAAAAAAAAAGTCATGAAAATCATTCAGCTGTTAAGGGAATGGAAAGTTACCCAGCTTGAAGCAAATATAAGAACACTGGCTTTTGCAGATGAGATTCAAATGACCCCACTCAGAACAAGGTAAGGCTCTCAGACAGAACACTCGTATGCAATGTTAGCACACAGAGCACTTTGGTATCTGGGGATTTAGAGATAATTATCACTGACTGTGTAAGCAAGTGAGATATGCCAAACTTTCATGCTTTTGATCAGTTTTTCTGATTTTTATGAATGTCTTTATAATTTTTAACTTTTTATGAAAAACACAATTAGTTTTTATAATAAAAAACTTCATAAAAATCAAATTACTTGTATCTTTGGATATTGGGTATGCAGCAAGTACTATAGAGTTACCAATAGTCATAATATAAAAATAAAACCAGGGGGCTGGAGAGATGGCTCAGAGGTTAAGTGCATTGACTGTTCTTCCAAAGGTCCTGAGTTCAATTCCCAGTACCCACATGATGGCTCACAACCATCTGTAATCTGGCGTCCTCTTCTGGCCTGCAGGCATACATGTAGGCAGAAAACTGTATATGTAATAAACAAATAAAAAAATCTATTAAAAAAATAAAAAAATAAAAATAAAACCAGTGTGTAAAATCAAAAAGTAAAGTTTAAAAGGTTAATGAATACATGGCAATATATTTATTTCATTTCATTTATTTATTATGAGTTGAAACTTTATGCATGCATCTGAAAAAGAATCTGTTGTGGGATTCTATTCCTGTGAAGACATGAACAAAAGTCTACTCCCCTCAGATAAGAACCCACAACAGACCAAAATACAGATACCACTAAAATCGAATTTGGTGAGTCAATGAGTTGTATTGGGGTAACTTGCAGAAATATGAATGAGGGGTTACTTACAGGAACAGAAATGATTCAACAATAAGTGCACCACCAAAGCCCACTCCGGCATGGGTCATGGCTCACGAATGCTGGAAATCTGGTACCTGCTTCACAACTTGTAGCCATTTCAGCAGACTGGAGATTGTCTCCTTCACATAGCTCAGAAGGCCTAATCTCTTCCAGACATATCATCTTCTCTGTCTCTCTCTCTCTCTCTCTCTCTCTCTCTCTCTCTCTCTCTCTCTCAGCTATTCTTACAGTTTCTACAAGCTTGGCAAGGAAGGACCTAGCATTTACCAGGGATTTTTCAGGGATTTCCTAATGCGTTGTCCTGAGTTGAAGGAGCTTCCCCGCAGGCTAGATTATTTCTCCTCTCCTAACAGCCTCTTGTTTCACTTTCCTTTTAACATCCTGGGCCTTCATGTGTTTTCTTCTAAAATAGAGCTTTTGCTCTCAGAGGAAACTCTGCTACACAGCCCTCCAAATGCCAAGTATGTTTCGAGGATTGCCTTGGTCATTGAAATAAAACAGTGTCTAAGACAGAAAGTTGCTACCAGGAGTGGGACATTGCTAGAACAAGTCTGACTAGGCTCTTTGTTGGAGGAATATGAAATATTTTGCCATTTTGGACTAGAAAAGTTATTGGATGATTTAAGTAGGGATTAATGCTCCTAGTAGGAGCATGATAGACAGTGCTGAGGATGCTTTGAGTTATGGGGACTCAACTCTTGAAGTTCTTTAGGGGAAGAATATTACTAAGTGTCTTGTAGACCACTCTTGTGGTGTTTTTGTGAAGAATATGGCTGCTTTTTGACCTTGTCTTAAAAATCTGCCCAATGCTAAAATAAAGAGTTTGAGATTAATGGCACTAGCATGATAGGACTATAGGCCTATAGTGGCCAGGGAGTGGAATGCGGTGTTTTGAATAAGCAGGGCTGCCATGGGTTCATATATTTGAATGCTTAGTCACCACGGCATGGTATGAGCCGAAAGGACTAGGAGAATTAGGAGGTGTGGCCTTGCTGAGGGCAGTGTGCCACTAAGGGTGGACTTTAAGGTTATAAAAGCCCATGCCAGTCCCAGTCTCTCCACCTCTCTGCCTAAGGATCAGCATGTAGCCCTCAGCTACTACTGCCCCAGTACCTGCTATGATGATGAATTACACCTCCACAATTGTAAGCAAACATCCAATTAAGGTTTTAGCCATGGTATCTCTTCATAGCAATAGAACAGTAAGAAACATTACAATAACACCCACAAATACAAAAAGAAAAAAAGTCTCAGATTATCATTCCATGGTAGTACTATAACCCTTTAATATTTAGTTGTAAAGTATCCTAAACCTAGCCCAGTGGGACCATAGGCATGAACACTTCTGATTGAATAAGCCTATACAATCTGACAAACAACCAAAAGAGACGTTTTGATTTTAATTTATTGCAACTTATAATTTATTGCAACCCATGAAAACCAAGCAAACACTCCACAATTAAACAATATGGGGGTCACGAGGGCTTTCTGAACTCCAGGCATGTAGACACTCAGACAGGCCAACAGCACACTGACAGCACCTTCAGTTTTCCAACCTCAGGCAAAGGTTGAAAGCAAACTAGACACAGAAAAACATATGAACTCAGATCTCTGAGAACTGCTTGTATTATCAGTAGAGGCAACATTCTTAATTAATTTGAGCACATAAGTAGAAACAAGATAACCAGAAAGTATGCATGAGATTTGCTGTCATTTCTTACTTGTTAGAGAGTATATTTCCATTATCTATCTGACAGATATCATCAAAGAGTCACAGCATAAAATCAGTTTTCTAAGCACTGCTGTCACCGTGGGAGAATAAATTATCCTATTGTGCAACTCGTACACACAACTAGTATGGGAGAGTAGACAAGCACAGAGTCATAAAAGTTTACAGATATAATTATGTTTATTTTTATTTGTATGGGTATCTTGTCTTCACATGTGTGTCTGGTGCCTGAGGGGGAAGAAAAGTCATTGGATGCCCTGGAACTGGAGTTACAGAAAGTTCTGAGCTGCCATGTGGGTGTTGGGAATCGAATGCTTAGTGCCTGGATCATTTGGAAGAGCAGCTTGTGATTTTAAATGCAGAGCTATATTACCATGATCTCATGTCAGCAACATTAAATTTCACTGCTGTCTGGGCATTTCTTGAGTTAGTTAAATAAAAGGGGAAAAATAATAAAACACAAGGAAATATAATCTAAGGATAAGAAAACCCATGAGTCATACATGTGCAACAACCTGACTGCTCAGACAACTTCACTGTGGATGCTGCAGGACTCTGCAACAAATAAAATATTTTCAGAACAACATATCAGTAACTCTAATACAAATATAAATGCCAATTTTGCATTGTTACCAATAAATCTTTAAATGTGTTCCAAAACTACATTCCAAACTTTATGTGCATGTATGTTGGTGCACGTGGGGTAATGTGCTATGTCAGAAACAGAGACAGGCATGTGTTTGCCTTTCTATAATATCAAAACATATTGTCTATTAAATTAACTGAAATTAAAGCCACACAAGTTTCTTTTGTTGTAACTTACCTAGCAATCCTGATTTTCCTCAATGGCACAGCCACTGTCAATCACAGGCTCTTTTATTCCAATCTTAAATATTTATCGGATGACATATTACATTTCACACAGTAATATCTTTATATCTTCACATACACACACACCATACATACTCAATCCATACACACACATATACATAAACACCACACACATACATATCACACACACATAAACACAACACACATATATATGCCACAAACACACATAACAACACACACATACACACTTACACACTACACGCATATACAAACCACAGACAAACACACACAAGCCTATATTAATTACAACACTGTTTGGCCTACAGCTCAGGCATATTCTTTGATAGCTCTTATAGCTTAAATTAACCTATTTCTATTAGTATATGTATTGCCATGTAGCTGTGACATTACCTCATTTTCTTTTTTTTTTCAAGTCTAGTATGAATCTTTTTTTTATTACAAATTTCCACCTCCTCCTCTCCTCCCATTTCACTTCCCCTTCCCCCACTCTCCCTCCTCCACCCTCTCTAGTCCAAAGAGCAGTCAGGGTTCCCTGCCCTGTGGGAAGTCCAAGGTCCTCCCCACTCCATCTAGGTCTAGGAAGGTGAGCATCCAAACAGACTAGGCTCCCACAAAACCAGTAGATGCAGTAGGATCAAAACCCAGTGCCATTGTCCTTGGCTTCTCAGTCAGCCCTCCTTGTCAACCACGTTCAGAGAGTCCAGTTTGATCACATGCTTCATCAGTCCCAGTTCAGCTGGCCTTGGTGTGCTCCCATTAGATCAGCCCCACAGTCTCAGTGGGTGGGCACACCCCTCGCGGTCCTGAGTGAGGTAACCCAGTCCCAAAAAGATGAATATAGTATGTACTTACTCATAGGTGGATAGCCATAAATAAAGGACATTGAGCCTATAATTCATGATCCCTCCTTCTGCTCCTCATTTGGACCTTGCGAGCTCAGTCCGGTGCTCCAATGTTGGTCTCTGTCTCTATTTTCATCCATCGCCAGATGAAGGTTCTATGGTGATATGCAAGATACTCATCAGTGTGGCTATAAGATAAGGCCAATTCAGGCACCCTCTCCTCAGCTGCCCAAATAGCAAGCTGGGGACATCTCCTTGGACACCTGGGAACCCCTCTAGAGTCAAGTCTCTTGCCAACCCTAACATGGCTCCCTTAATTACAATATCTACTTCCCTGCTCCCATATCTACCCTTCCTCCATCCCAACCATCCAATTCCCCCAAGCTCTCCCCATCCTCCCATTCTCCCTTCTCTTTCCCCATATCCCCTATCCCCACCCCACCCCCACCCCCATGCTCCCAACTTTTGCCTAACAATCTTGTCTACTTCCAATATCCAGAAGGATAACTATATGTTTTTCTTTGGGTTCACCTTCTTATTTAGCTTCTCTAGGATCATGAATTATAGACTCAATGTCCTTTATTTATGGCTAGAATCCACCTATGAGTAAGTACATACCATATTCATCTTTTTGGGACTGGGTTACCTCACTCAGGATAGTGTTTTCTATTTCTATCCATTTGCATGCAAAATTCAAGATGTCATTGTTTTTTACCCCTGAGTAGTACTCTAATGCATATATATTCCACACTTCCTTTATCCATTCTTCCATTGAGGAGCATCTAGGGTGTTTCTAGCATTACCTCATTTTCTACATGTCTTTTTCCCTCTGTGGCTAACTGGAGTCTGCTTGACTCAATCTGTTCTCTCTATTTCTGTTCAATTCTCCCACCTGGCTTTATTCTACTAAGACATTGGCCAAAGAATTTCTTTTTTACCAATGGTAATAAAACATATTCACAGAATACAGAGGGAAATCCCACATCAACTCCCCATTCTCTCTAAATAAAAAGGAAGGTTTAAAATTAACATAATAAAATTACATATAACAAAACAGGTATCAAGCAAGAATTACAGTTACAATATTTCATTATAGATCTAAAGTTTAATATCTAATTTATATATTATCGTAATTAAGGAAAACTATGTGTCTTCAAATCCATGAAAGACCCCCAAAGGATACAATATTACCTAAGTAAACAGAAAGTGCATTATAAGCAACTTCTAAAACTCTAGAATTGAAAGAGGCATCTTGCTACCTGGATAGTAACCCAAAGTTCTTCTGTATCATTGAACAATCTATCTTCAGCCTACAGGCCCATAGTATCCAGCAGACTTTCCATGAAGCAGGAAATTAGAAAGACTGTTCTACCTTGCAATGGCAAAGTTTGCCAGTTGCTTTCTTTCATGCTTTGCAGAATGTCTAGCAATTTCTTCTGTGAAATAGGAACCCTGAAGGACCATCCTGTTTTTTGAAAAGTTTAGCAATCACTTTTCTGTGGGCCCTGCATGTCTAAGTTCATAGAGCTTACCTTCAAGCAGTCCAGGCAAAAGAAGGTTTTTACCCAAATAGCTAGCCTTGTTACATTGAAGGCAAATTCCATAATGAGTTTCTCTAATGCCAGTAAACCTCTCTGAAGTAATTGGTGCTGCCAGAAGTAGACATGTCTCCCTGTTGAGAAAAGTCTAACTTCTTAAAACATTTAAAATGCCATATTCTATATATCTTTGAAAGGTTTGAAGTACCGACCCATGTGAAATACATCTCTGTACATCTAAAATACCTAAATAACATAATTACCATTTGACTATTATAGATGATTATTCATTCATAATTTTAAATTATACATTACATTTTTAAATGAACTGTAAAAACATAATACCTTACACAAGAGTAGAAATACACAAAAACAAAATAGATCTTAAATTTATTATTAATAAACCAAGATCCATACCAATACAAAATATTCATCTCTATATCATACCCTCATTATTTTTTATAGAAATTAACTGTGAGCATTAATCACGTACAATCAACCCCCTAAATGAAAACAAACATTTATAAATAATCATTTTGGGAAATTGGGTGTAGCTTTCTCCTAACTGCTTCCTGCTATTTGTTAGGCAAAATATTTTTAGGGTTCACAGAACTCTTTCGAGGGGGGGTCTTGTTCCATTGAATCACATCAGTCTGGAAGAAATCCACAGGTTCCCATCCTCTGTGGAAACAAATGCAGAACCTCTTTTCCAAAGTAACATATTCTTAGACCCAAATTGAAGTTAAGATACCTTTAAAATATATATGTTGGGTTAGTTTTGTAATTCATACAATGAAATGTCTTTCTGTACTTAATTTATTCACAGTCCAAAAATTCAAAGTCAACACATTAGTTGACTCACATAATTCAGACTCACTGTGTATTTTTCATCTTTATATGGCTTTTTTTACTCTATTACTTTTTAATATTTATTTTATCTTTAATCTTTAGTCTATCTATGACTGCCTGTACTCTTTCTTCTCTCCCTATAAAGCCAATGTGCATTTATACAACACTTGTAACCCATGGAGAGTTCTTTTTTTAAAAAAATATATATATATATATATATATATATATATATATATATATATATAATGCAGGCATGGCTAGGATCAACTCCATGATCTTGTATGTTGTCTTTGCCCCATCCAACACAGCAGAGGTATGTTCTGCAAGCCATGCTCACTGGCCCCAGCTCCAGGGCTGCAACAGGTCTATGTCTCCCTTAAACAATTTGTAATACACTGCTCACAAACCCCATTTCAATGCAGGACCTTCAAAAAGAGCCAGAGTTTGTGTTCCCAGCATGAACCAGGAGCCACGTCTTAAAGAAGTCATGCAGTTTTTCCTGTTAATGCTGAGTCAGGAAGCCTTCTCTTAAAGGAACTGCACCTCTGTTCACCACCAACAAAGAGAGCTTCTCTGAAAAAAAAAATGCAGCTACCAAGAAGCTGTGTTTGGCTCCTGTTTTTGTGAGTCTAGAAGCCTTCTTTTATTTGTATTCTCTTTTGGAGGTTTTATGTGGGTCCATGCCCCAGATCATGGGTGCCATTTTGTAAATGGAGACTGCTCTTTCATTTCCCAGCCCAGACCCAAATAAATAATCACACAGAAACTGTATTAATTACAGCACTGTTTTACCAGCAGCTCGGGCATATTCTTAGATAGCTCTTATTTCTTAAATTAATCCATTTCTATTAGTATATAATTACTACGTGGCTATGGAATTACCTCATTTTCTACAAGTCTAGTTCCTTCTGTGGCTGGCTGGAGTCTGCTTGACTCAGCCTACTCTGTCTCTCTATCTCTGTTTAGATTTTCTGCCTGGCTTTACTCTGCTAAGATGTTGACCAAACAGTTCTTTATTATTAACCAATTGTAATAAAACATATTCACAGCATATAGGGAGGAATCCCACATCAATTTTGGGAAATATATTCATTAGTCCAATTAATTTTGGGTGCTCCTTTAAAAAAAAAAAAAAACCCTGCTTTGCCAAATTTAAATGTTTTCCTGTTGTTTGTGTGTTCCTTTTTAAGGCACTGAGCTTGTTCTTCTACCCAAAATGTTGATGTCAAAATACTAACCAAGATTTTAGTTCCCTTTAGGGTTATAAAATGTAATTTTTTGAAACCATATTTTCCTAAAAGCAGAAATTGAATGTATCACTACACAAAATTTTTATTTTGATGTATAAGCATGGTAATCAGTTGCATTATTGTAACATTCTTCTATTTATAGAGTTGCAAAATAGTCACATAAAAGACACCCAAAAGTGGTATAGTTTGAGATAATTTCCAAAGAGCAAAGAGATGGTGACAACTAGGAAAACTCACTGAAACCCAACCCGTTGCTTTTTTTTAACCAGTTTAAAACACTTCACATTTTCCCCTAAACAAATTTAAAGGCCCAAAAGGTAGCAAAATTTGACTGAAGGAAACCTGGTACCAACAGTGGTGAAAACATGCTCATTAAACAACAGCAGGGAAACAAAGACAGAAAGGGAGACTTGAGTAAGACACGATGTCACTAAAGAAGACAGATTATCCAGAGAGTGGTGGAAAATCAGCAGAGTTAGTTCAGTCAAGAGAGATATAGGTAGGTATGAGAAACTGAAGCGTTATTTGTGCTGCTGTTTATAATCAGAACAGTCTTAGGTGAGATAACCGCGTTAGTCTATCTATACTATTATGTTGTATACTAACACACTAGTATAATGTAGGCACTTAAATATATGTGGAAAATGCTGAAGTTCACAATTAACAAAAGATATTACATAAGGATATTACATAAAGACGGAGAGTTCTTGTGGTGGAAAAGGAGATGTGTCAACAGAAGAGCAACCCCAGGCAGAAAATGGAATCTGAGACATTTAAGGAGGAAGAGAGGAAGTCAGTTTAAATCTTGGCCATTTGTTGCATAAGCCCATAACCAAGATTCGTTTTGTTCATGTTGGAGCACCATGGCCCATAGCAAGTTCAGGTAGATTTTGAATTTGCTGGATGTGATCTGCGTATGAATGTGTGCAGTTGGTGACTTGTGACTGAGTCACGTGCCCTATATAGGAAGCCACCATTAAATAGCTTTTGTTATGGAAACTTGACTGTAGAGAGGTCATTTATATGCAATTTGCTAAGTCACCCAAAACCAAGTACAAGCCTTTTGTTTTTGTCACAGTACATGCATCTAAATTTTAGAAGTAGCATAATCCATATTAATACACCAGATTTAATCAATATATTTTGATTTCATAGTAAAAAGTGACTTTTCTCCAGCTAGATACTAAGCTTACGGATTAGAGCCGTTACAATTTTAGTCTCCTTATTTGCTTCACCGATTTGAAGCATTTTCTTCTATAGAAACATGGAGTAGACATTAGATACTTTACAACTTAGACTGGCTACTTGTATAGCAATAACTTGATATGTAAATTGCTACTCCCTTTTTTAAAATGTATTATAAACATGAATATTTGCGAATCAAACTTTAAAAATTAAAGAAAGTGATCATAAACTGTATTCCCTAGCCTTTTTTTTTTTGGACAGGCCAGACAGAGAATGATGCTGTGGTACAAATGACACTTTTTCTGCCTCCCCCAGAATATTTTTAACTGAGAAGACATGGAAGATAGAGTAGTCATAAAAACATAATTCTGCGATGGTTTTATTGAAGCAGAAATTTTATTATAAAGATGTTAAGTCGGGGGGAAATGGTTTATGGGGTACTGCTGTTCCCAAGCCTTGAACAGTGCTCTCCTCCCTGCTTTTAGGACAGTCTGGTAGAAAAGCCCCCGAGACCTTGCTGAGAACAGAGCGGCAACTGCTCTGTCATTTCTCACATCTTCAATCATGAATTTATGGCATGACTTTGAAAGAGAAAGCACATTTCATTAAAATAAATTTTACTTTTGAAAACCCCTGATATCAAAGGCTCGCTCTTGTGCTCTTCACGATGAGAAAATGAGTATCTATTTTTCAATTAATACGAGATAAAGTAATCTGTCTTAATTGATGAACTGATTTCACTTGGAAGCCAAAGTGTGTAACATTATTTAACTGCTGATGTAGAGCAGGAAGGGCAGATCCATGGTGTGCACTCCCTGCTCATCTAGTCTTTTTCCAGCCTAGAAGATTAGAGCCCAGGGTTAGATGGTGACGACTGAGCAATGAGCCTTTTGTTCAGTGTGGCTGGAGATGACCTCGGAGTCAGCCCCAAACCAGCTGGAGTCAGCATATGAAAGAAAAGCTATTTGCTAACCACGATGTCATGTGGAATGCAATAGCAGGAATCAAATCATTTAATTATGAAAATTTTACTTCAAATAGTGTTCTTGCCACTATGGTAGGCATCCTTCTTCTCCTTCTACTGTTAGACTATTGTGGAGATAAATGATAACCCAAGCAACAATAACAAAAAAAAGTTAATATGCAATGGTTACAATGTTCTTTGACATTGATACTGTCTATAATTTCTGAAGCCATAGGCAACATCTCTAAACATTTCTTTCAAAGATGTGGATTGGTACAGTTATTTTGTTTCAAGTTTGCGAAAATGTTACACTTAATCATGTCCATCCAATGTATCTATTGTAAAAACTAAATGAAGACAAGAACCAAAATTCATTTTATCTTACATACATGAAAGTATACCTGCGTTGATCCTATATACAGAAAAATATGCCTTTGCGGGTTATCCACATGCCTAAAAGCACACTTCTAACACAGAGAAAGATGTTCTATCATCTTTACCTGTCTACATTGGTTATAAATATGGAAACAGTTAAAGTAGTCACACAGTAAGCTAGACAAAGGGTAAAAGAATCATAGACCCAGAGCCCTGCTGTTAACACCAAGAATATGAACCAAGACTCTTGCCATCGATGCAGAACTAGGAGCATTCCCAATGCAGATTTGTAAGCTCAAATCATGGGTGTCTATTTGGATGAGTATATAAAATATGACAGGAAGATTCAAGTTACTCACTAAATATTTGTTGCCTTTAGATATGAGATATCCTTCCTTTAGATATGAGAACTATCTCATATGCCCTTATTCATGGCAAGCCCTCATCCTCAAAACAGACAATGACATGTGTGGTTCATGTCATGAGGGGGTGTTATTAACAGCTGATTAGATGACCCAGAGAAGGAATTCAAGCATCCTGAAAGGTTGTAATAGCTTCCATGTTTACCTTACGTGTTGATATAACACTAGCGGAGCAGTGGGGAAGAGGTGTAAAATCCATTCAAGGAGATCAGTGCTTCTTTCAAGGCACTGCACATCAAAATTCAGGAACCTGTGCACTTATATGAACTTTCTAGACCTAAACACAATGGACATTTGATTGGGTGGTGATAGATCAGATAGATAGCGGTAAAAAGGAGAGCCTTGTAGAATGAGAGTGAGAAGAGCCACTCTGTGAAGAGGGTCAGATTGTAGAATTTCTAAGGCGCCCCCTGATGGTATCTATAACATTATAACAGGGATGCTTCAGGTGAATCCCTGTCGCTACTGCGGACTCTGAGAATTCTAGGCTTGTCAGACATGTCGTACATCCATCTTCACATCCAAGGATACTATGGGTTGAATGAGAATGTCCCCCATAGGTTCAGGCATTTGTTCGCTAGTTGGTAGCCCCACTTGGGGATATTTAGTAGGCACAGCTTTGCTACAGAAAGCATGGCACTGTGGGCAGGAGTCCACTTCCACTTTGCTTTCTCTCTCTGCTCTGAGCAAGCAATTGAAGATGCCATCCCTCTCCTTCCTCCAGACTCCTGCTTGCAGCCATGCCTCCCTGCCAGAGGGACTCTACCCCTCTGGAGCCACACACACAAATAACCTCTTCCTTAAGCTGCTTTGGTCATGGCGTCTTATCAGAACGACTGAGAAGTAACTTTTGGAAAGATATTGGTAACCCTGCATTTCATCACACCTTAAAGTCACTGTTTTATAGCATTTGCTGGCTGTAGATTTGGAAAGTATGAGCTATGCAATGACTTGAAATGTGTCATTTAACATTCATACCTAGGAAATGTGATCCCCAGCCGTCATTAGGTTGTAAGCATTCTGCTGTCATGGATGGATTGGAAAAGAGTGGTCAGTGGGTCTCCAAAAGACAATGCATGGGAGGGAGGAGGTGCATGACACAGTTCTTAAGGTCGAGGCAGAAGATTGTGTGGGCACAACGAGTGAGTTAGAGAAAGAAGATCCAAAGGCCTGAACATGATGGCTTCCCAGGGATCCAGGGAGGATGAGACTTGAGTGGGCACAGGCTGTTCAGTTTGGCGTCACACAGAGCAGGGGCCAAGCGCTCTGAGCTCAAGAGAGACACAGTCGCCTGTTACCAGGACTTTAAAAAAAAAAAAAAAAGCCAGAATGTGAGGAGTGGAAACCTCACATCCAGGGATAAGGTCAGAGGTGGATAACCCCACCAAAGACCCAATTGTTGGTATTGAATGGATTGCAAAACCATCAGTGAATGAGAAAACAGATTTTCTAGAAGTGGAAGAGAACGAGTCTGTTGAGGGCAGAGCGGGTGGGTAGGGTCCCAGTGTGAAGTGATTACCTTTGGGTGGACACTGCCTCTAAGCAAATATGCCTTATGCAACAGAGTTAGTGTAAAGGGTTTATTGGGGGAGGGGGAGAGCAGAAGCGTGAAAGAGCGAAAGGATGATACCTTCATCTATCGGATCGCTGGCAGAATGCTGCAAAGGTCACGTAAAATATCCGAATATAGAGTGCGGGGATGCAGTCATTTGACTTGGTATCTAAGGGGTATTGAGATCAGACCTAACTGCAAAGGTGGATGCAGTTCCTGTAAGTGAGACAGAGAAGTAAGATCTAAGAGCCTCCGATTCTTAGTGCCCCAGTAATTCAGAGAGGATTGGATTAAATAGGCACAGGCTATCCCGAGAGGATTGGATTAAATAGGCACAGGCTATCCCATGGGTCGTCATACAATGAACAAGAACCAAGCGCTCTGAGCCCGAGAGAGCCATGGTTGCCTAGGACCGGGACTTGACGAGGCCAAAAGGCGAGAAACCACGCTGAAGAGATGAGTCCTTACTCGTAGGAAATGGCCAGGGTTGGAAAAGAGGGGTCATCACAAATCATACCAGTGTTGGATGGAAGGGTCCAGCGATCCTTTAGTTGGACAAGCCTGGCTGTTGTATGTGGACCGGGATCCACAGTCCTGGCATGCCTTGGACTGCCGGAGGGCAGGAGGAAGCGCCAGCAGAGCCCACTGAGTCTCACAGAACCAATATTATAATTTATTTTAAAAATGGCAGGAAGTAGTAAGTTTGGCCTCGTCAAGTCCCGGTACTAGGCAACCACGGCTCTCTCGGGCTTACCAAGGTTTACATGGCAGGTTTATTGGAAGAGGAGAGAGAAGGGGCAGAAAAGAGGACAGAGAAGGGAGCAGAGAGGGGGGCAGACGGAGGCAGGGAGGAAGGATGGGAGGGAGGGAGGGAGGGAGGGAGAGACAGAGAGAACCACCTTTAATAAGTAAACGCACCGAACATGCACAGGGGGTGCTCTTAGTGACTGCAGATATAGACATATCCTGTCAGGACCCCAAGGGCAGGCCAGTACATGTGCCTGAATATTAACAGGTTGTTATTGCCGAAATATGTTTCTCAGTACGACATTGCTTTCCCTAATAAGATGGCAAGCTCGTTATAAAAGCAAGCTTGCCAGAGTGCATTCTCCATATGTGTACTTCTTCCCAGATAGCCCGCACAGACGACATAGCAAAGGGGCGTTTGTCAGATAGCGACACTGTAACGAATAAACCTCTGTTTTCACAGATCCCAATGGCAGATATTTTGATACATCATTAACAAACTCAATAAGACTATAATTCTGTTTCACCATATTCAGTGGGTGGGCTTCCACAACCTCTTCCTGACATAGCAGGGTCTTACTCAAATAACTTTTTTTCTTTTTTGTGATAGGACATCAGGCTTTCAAAAAATGTCAGCTACCCATGGATTGGGTTTGTAGAGGAAGAGGTAACAGGATTAACAGGCCCTTTTTTCCCTTGCTGTCTTATTAAATCTTTGTGCCTTTGATGAAGATCATTTACCAGTATCACAGGCTTCCCTGGAGAGAACAAGAGAATAAAACTACCAACTATTAGATGTTTATGCAGCTAATTCTTAGACTGCTCAGTGCTGTGAACTTTCTTCTTAACTTTTAGTTCCCTCCTGTTATTTTATTGATTCGATCTTTTTACTAAGGGTTCTCAGGTACCATGTTAGGAAAGAAATAATTTTAAGGGCCACACGATATATTGAAAATTCAGTGTGTGCTCCGTCTTTGCATTTCCAAAGTAGCTTTGAAGAATTCTATTTTCTGGAACTCAGTCAAGTCTATGAATTTCTCGTGGATGTTATAGCATATTGCGGCAAACATTGAATATTAAAACAGGAAAAATGTATTTCTGGTTTTATTTAAAGTTTATATTGTTCTGAAAACTAAAAGACCCAATTTTTGCCAAATGGGGTTAGCGTTAAGGCTCCGGAGAAGACACCACACCACACCTTTCACAGGCTCCTGAGGGGAATCTGCTTCTGCAACCTGGGCACCTGAATTCTCACTGTGTGGCTCCATTCCAGCAACTATGCAGTGACCTCTGAGTCTCTGACTGGCCCTCCTTTTTCTCTCCTATTTTGTCCCTTACGATGGCCTTGGGCCCACCTTAAAAACCCAGGTAATCTCCTTCTTTAATTTTTATTTTATTGAAGATAGATTTTTTTTCTCACATAATATATCCTGATTACACTTTCCCCTCCTTTTACCCCTCCCTACCTCCCCTTCTATCTGGATCCATCCCCTTTAGGTCTCTCATTTAGAAATCAACAGGTTTCTATTGGATATTAATAAAATAAAATGAGATAAAGGAAAAACTAACTTATTTAAATTGGCCAAAACAAACAAATAGAAATAAAAGCAAACCTAAGAAAGATACAGAAAAAAACACCCAAACAAACAAAAATCAAAAAACAGACTTACTTGTTCACACACCCATGAATCTCATTAAAAACAAAAATAAACAAACAAAAACCCCACTAAACTAGAAGTGATAACATATATGCAAAAGATTTGTAGGGTAAAAAGAAAGAAGAAAAATAGAAGAATAAATTAAAAATAATACATAAAAATAAGTTAAAATGAGAGAGAGAGAGACAGAAAGAAAGGAAAGAGAGAGAATCCCTGGCAGGACATTATGAGGAAAGCAAATTCCAACGATGCCGCTGAGTTCCTTTCTGTTGGCCATCTACTGCTAAGCATGCAGCCTACCCTTAGGAGTAATTTGTTTCTCCAGTGAGACTCCCACGGAATAAATTAAAATTTTATTTGGAAGTGGTTAGCAATTGGAGATTGATTCTGGTTTTGGGGTGAGGGCATGTGTCCATTTCTCCTCTCAGCTCTAGGACCCCATCTGATGGGGACCCATGCAGGTTCCAGGCATGCTGTCCCAGCCTCTGTGACTTCATATGTCTGTCTATCTAGTTGATAGACAAGAATGCCTTGTTTTGTCCTTGTCTTTCTCCCCTCTGGCTTTTACAGGCTTTCTGCCTCTTCCTTGGGGTTTCCTGAGCCTTGAGGCTCCAGAGGGATTGAATGGAGACATCCTGCTTAGAGCTGTTTTCCAAGGTCTCACTCTCTGCATACTGTCTGGCTGTGGGTCTCTGTATTTGTTCCTGTCTGCTGCAGGAGGAAGCATTTCTGCTGATGGATGAGCAAAAACTGATATGCAAGCATACAAGTATAGCAAAATGTTGTTAGCAGTTTTCTTTTTTTTTAGAGTAATAGTATTTGTTTTATCCCAGGTCCCTATGTTAACCTAGTTGCAGGTTCTTGGTCACCACAGCAGTATTGGGAATGAATTCCTTCTTGCAGAGTGGGCTTTAAGACATCTCACTTTTTTTTTTGTTTTGTTTTTTTTTTTTGTTGGTTTTTCGAGACAGGGTTTCTCTGTGGCTTTGGAGCCTGTCCTGGAACTAGTTCTGTAGACCAGGCTGGTCTCGAACTCACAGAGATCCGCCTGCCTCTGCCTCCCGAGTGCTGGGATTAAAGGCATGCGCCACCACCACCGGGCAAGACATCTCACTTTTAAGGGTCTGGGTTTGATCGCATTGGCAAAGCCTTCTTTATCACATAAGGGAGCAACTCAGAGACTCTGGGAAAGCAGATTCCAGCGTCTTCATGAAAGAGCCCTCTGCTATTGCAGCAGTCGGATATTAAGGGGGATTCTTTCAGATTTATTCTAATGTTGTGTATTAACAAAGAGAGGGCCTGTTTTTGTCTGAGGACGAAAAGTTTCAAGACCACATCCTATAACATAATCTCTTAGAGTGGTAAGACACACATTCCCTTTATCCTCACTAAGCTCAAGCGAAACAGCAGACAGTAGAAGAAAGGTCATTGATATTGCTGAGATAGTACTAAAACTCAGAAAAAGGAATGTAAAGTAATTTTTATTACAATTTCAAGAAAGAGCATTTACAATCAATGTTGAAGTTGATCATTTGGTAGGGAGATAAATAAAATATAATATTTGATAGAAAAGCAGAACAGTTAAATAAAACCAGTTTGTATTTAAGAACAAGAATTGAAGCAAGGAACACAAACTCATGCAATAAAAGTTTCCAAATAACTGCACCTACCATGGTATAAAGCTTAGCTCTCATTAATGGATAGGTATTCCGTTTGTGAATATTAATTAAACTGTATGTTTTTGTTGTATATACTTCTATATGTGTTATACTTTTAGAAGATGTTTAAGCTTATAGAATGTTCTGACCATGACTGGTTACACATATCATAGACCATCATAAAGTTTGGAATGAAAATACATAATGATTTTATTATTTGCAGAAATATAAATTATCATTTTATATCAAAAGTATACCAAGCAACTAACATCCTTTATAACATTAAATCTGACAAACCTCTGAAATAAGTTTAAGTCTCCCTCTTAGAGAAAGGACCTGAGGCTCTGTGACATTCAGTTACACAAGTTTAAGAGGTAGCAGCTTGAGAGGCTGGAATTGAGTCATGAGTTGGCGCAGTATTGGGAACGACTTTTCTCCAGATAATGTGAGAAAAACCCTCAAATGAGAAGTCACTACACTCATGAAAGTACGCTTAACCCATGTCATGTGTGCACAATTTTTATGATTTTTTTAGAAGTTTTTTTCTGATTCTGTGGATATGAACTCTAACAGTACACATCAATTCACCCACACAATTGAAACTTTCTTGTTGACCTTGCCCACGGGTTTGAATATCTAAGATCAGTCTTCTTGTTTATTTCATTGCGAAACTGGAGCCACATCTTTGGTCTTCCACGAGAATCAATAGGAGAAAGGAGAGAAAAGCAACTAGTTTAGAATCCTTTCATTTATTTATTTTTGTATGGTGATAGTTAAAGAATGAATTTTTACTCAGCAATTGATGTTAAAATACTGACTTACATTATAGAGAAGTTAAATTTTCTTCCAAAATGTGTTGGAGAATCTTGAGTATGTTTAGACGTGTGACAGTGTTGATGACCCATTACACAGATAATGAATGCTGAGGAGGCCAAGGCCAATCTACTACACTCGTCATTTTATGTGTATTTTAATTTGTTAGGTTCTGCATCGAGCGCCTCTTATGCTTAGTAATGGGTTTCATTATAAGGTTGTCATACATTCATTGTGGTCACAGTCACCCTTCAGGACTTCTCTTGTTCTGTTCCCACCCAGCTGATCCCTTTGCTCTTCCCATCCACTCCTCTTTCTACCGACTTTTGTCTCTGTTTATGGTTGTTTTGATGAGCTTCACTTGGGTTGATGAGCAGAGCTGTTAAGGGGTTATGGAGAGAAGCAAGCACAACGTACCAATGGCTCTGTCGTTGAAGATATGATCTTCCCTTTCTCCGGCATCTACTCTGTACTAATATCTCAAGGGGAGGAGGGGATTTGTGAGATCCTTCCCAATCCATAGGTAATATTCATGGCCCAATCTTGTAAAGGTAACCATAGCTGCTCTGAGTTCATGAGTGCATCAATGTCGAGCCTGAAAAGCGGTGTTTAAAGACCGTCTGTCACTTCCTCTGGCTCTTACACTATCCCTGCATCCCGTTCTGTGATAGTCCTTCAGACTTGGAAGAGATAGTCCGGAAATCCCATTTAGAGATAAATATTTAGTAGTCACTTATTTTCAGCCACGCATTCACCAGTCATGAATCTCTGTAAATACATCTGCCCACTGTCAGAAGAAATGATTCTGACAGCAGCCGTCAGCAGAACTCATGTACATAGTATGTTCCCAAATCAAAAAACAAAACAAAACAAAACAAAACAAAACAAAAAAAAACAAAATGCAGTAGCTTCCCTACTAGACCTGTGATCATCCCAACTATTATAGACTTTTGACCAGGGTTTAAGCATAAGGTATGAATTTATGAATTATCATATAGAGCAGCCCGTAAATTTAATCAGAAAATGGCTCATTATCCCCATAATAATCATGCTACTATTGCCCTATAGTCACATACTGTGGGGCCAGTTAGTAGTGTAACATACAGGGCTCACAACTACATAAGATTTCTGAAGCCTTTTCTCCCATGGCAGCCGGTATAACGTCTATTGGCACCTTAAGAGCTGGCCGCCAGAGAGGAAGCTTCCAGCTCAGTTATAGCTTTGTTTTTCTATGTGCTGTGGCCAAAACATGGTGCCTTCAGCAGCTGTTCTTACCACCTAGTTCTGGCAAGCAACCAAGAGTGTTGGCAATAAGCTGAGTCATTTGGGGGACTCATGGGCTCTGTGATCAGCAAGTCATTGGGTGGTACTGGGGTTTTCGTTCACCAGCTTGTGGCTTCTACTTGTATAAGGAAAAACTGGATTTTTAAAGTATATCTGAGACAAAAAAATCCATTATTTCTATACTTGTTTGGGACTCTTAGGCCACTTATTGATTATTTCTTCTCCAACTTATGTTTTTAAACAAATAAAGTCTAAAATAACTCAACTCAGAAGAGCTGTAGGCTGCATACCAATGAGGGTGGAGACACCTGGATTTAAAAAGAATTTATGAGAAGTTTTACTACAGTGCTGTTTTGAGACCAAATAAACAGGGCATTTAGAGAAAAATAAAACAACAATAACAGCAAAAAACAAACATTCAAAAAAAAAAAAAACCGAAGTGATAGACCAAGAAAGATTTTCAGGCCTGCCATATAAGGTTTCTATGAACAGAGACAATGGAAACCCAAAGCCAGCCCTGGCTGCAGGATGCTGGGGAATCCTCCTGGCCTGCTCACCACCAAGACTCCAGGGCCCTCTGAGGTTTGGAGTGCGTGTTGTGAGAGGCTGTGTTTCTCCAGTTTCCCTCTGAGCCGGTGTCCTAAGCGTCGACCTCGACATACCGTCAGGAGTCTCCTCTCCTGACTACATTCCTGGGCCATGTTCTGGCACACTCTGATGTGTGCTGAACAGATATTTCAAGTGGCTCTAGGACTCAATCCCTGTGTAATCATGCTTAGTCCCGACAGGATTGTTTACGGTTTGTTGAGGGTCACTCTTTGTCCTCAGTAGGGAGCAGCAGCACGATGTCCTTCTCTGCCTGCCCTTACTACTTCACATCCAGCTGTGGTGTCCTGGGCGTGCCTGCTGTGGCAGAAGTCCTATGGTATGCTGATGATGGAGACTTTCAATCTGGAATTGAGACACAGGACCGGCTAAACCAACGACGTGAGGGCAGACTCTTGTCTGAAATGTGTTCATGACACAGGCAACCCGGGTGCCTTCATCAGTATCTCACGATCCGCATTTATCTGTTGCTTGTTTTACTGTTTGTTTTGGGCCTGCCACCCAGCTCCCAAATAAATCACCTAGAGTCTTATTCTTACTTAAGAATGCCTGGCCTTAGTTTGGCTTATTTCCAGCCAACTTTTCTTAACTTAAATTATCCCGTCTGTCTACTACCTCTGGACTTTTACCTTTCTCTATTTCTGTACACCTTTTTTTACTTCTTACTCTGTGGCTGACTGTGTATCTGGGTGCCTGGCCGCTTGAGTCCTCCTCTTTCTCTTGCTCTTTGTTCTCTTGCTTCTTCTTTCTCAGATTTTTCCTTCCATTTATTCTCTCTGCCTTCCAGCCCCTCCTATCCTTTCTCCTGACTAGCCATTGGCCATTCAGCTCTTTATTAAACCAATCAGGTGTTTTAGACAGGCAAAGTGACACAGCTTCACAAAGTTAAAAAAAATGCAACATGAAAGAATGCAACACATTTTTGCATCATTGAACAAATATTCACAGCATAAACAAATGTGGCACATATTAAAATAATAATCATCCACTACATCTACAGCTCACCCTATCCTAGAACTCCTTTTCCTTCAGTTGCCTCCTTCCTGAGATTGTCAGGGGTCACTAATTCAGAAGCTGATACAGTGGGCTGGTCATGTCAGTGTCTGCTCCAGGCCCGAGCTAGAACGCAAGAGAATTGGCTCACGAGCTAGGAGGTAAATTTGAGTAAACAAGCATGGCTCACTTTGTTGCCTACTCCTCAGTTAAATGTCCAGTCTACCAGACCTTGAAACTTTCAAGAAAAGTACATTTAAATGTTTTAATTAATTTTAAATTAAAATATAATGAAATCATTTCCCCTTTCCTTTTTTCCCTCTAAACCCTCCCATGTGCCACCCGACTCTCCTGAATTCATGGCCATATTTTATTTATTATAGTTGCCCACACATATGCATAAATATATAAATTTAACCTGCTGAGTCCATTAAATGTCACTTGTATATGATTACAGGGCTGGCCACTTGGAACTGGACAAACAGGAGGCACATCACTGGGAAAACTGTTTTTCCTACTCCTCTTGGGGAAGCTGATTGTTCCTGCCCTCAGCATTCCTTGAGTGCCTGTAGTTCTTCCTGCAGGTTTAGGGCACCCTGAGTTTGTCCTTCTGTGTCAGCATGTCTATTGACCTTGTCCTTTTCCAGGTCCTGTTTAAGCGGCTGCATTGTTGAGGTACCATGGATATAGTTTTTCTGTTACTTCCAGGAGACAGAATCTCACAGCAGACTTCCTGATCTTCTGGCTCACAGAAAATTTCTGCTCTCTGTTTGGGAATGTTCCCTGAGCCTGAGGTTCAGGAGTGTCTTAGTTACCTCATTACCACAAATAAAAAGCACATCCAAAAGCAACTTTGGGAGGAAAGAGTTTATTTCATCTTGTACTTCCATGTAACAGTTCATCCTAGGAAAGTTGGGACAGGAATTCAAGACAGGAAACTAGAAGCTGAAATTGAAACCAAGGAGGAATGCTGTTTACTGGTCGGCTCCCTGTGGCTTCTTCAACCTTGCTTTGTTATAGAACTCTAGACTATCAGGCCTGGGGCTGGGGGGCGGGGTCTGCACTCTATTGTCAGATCCTTCTAGCATCAAACATTAAACAAGAAAAAGTCCTACAATGTTGCCTATAGGCCACCTGGATGGAAGTATTTCTCAGCTGAGGTTCCTCTTCCCTGATAACCCTGGTTTTCACCAAATTGTCAAAACAAACAAACCAAAAAAATAAAACACAAGTAGAAGTTGTGTTGTAGATGTATCCAGTGGGGCTGGGCACTTCACAAGCAGTTACCCTACTCATTAGGACCAGTTACAGTTTTCAGTAAAGGCCCCGATCTATTGGAAAAGGAAGTGTCTCTGATGAGCAGTGAGAGCTACACGTTTCTGTGCACCTAAGAACAAGCATTCAGGACACAGTTGTGAATTATCCTGATTTAGTTAGTATGGTGATGGTTGTATCTTCTTCTCTAAGATCCGTGACCGCGCTAGCCCAGGCGGTTGGGTAGTACCAGGCATGATTTCCATCCCACTGAGAATGTCTGAAGTCCAATCAGACAATTGTTACTTACTGACAAGATAGGAGTGCCACTGTTGTACTTTAGAGCTATCCTGCCACGCTGGTCATTGGTATATTTCATAGGTGTCATAGCTGGGTAGAATTACTGATCGCTTCCCTCCCTTGGCAACCTGCACGGCACTTTCTGTACTATGGATGCCATTGCGCATCAGAGAGCCTTTCAGATCAGATGCAGCTCAGGTCTTTGTAGTCCTGTGTGCCAAGTATGTGGTGATGTCAGCAATAGGGAATTATCTTCAACTTCTGAGGGCCATCAAAGCAACAGCTTCAGCCTATATTGTTTTCGGGGATCACTTGGACTCCCCTGACCAAAAACTCATAAGGAGGATTTTTATACCTGGTATTGGGAATTTTGTTAGATGGTTAATAGCTCTTGAAAGCTCAAATGTGATAATTTCATTTAAACTCAATATGTATATGTATACAAACACATTCTATGTGATTTTAGTTAAATAAAAATACAATTCTCTATGGTATGTTCAAACCAATAGGTTTTCTGTAAACCTGTCTACTGATGCAGTAAGCCAGATCAAGTCAAATTATAACAGCAGGTTTATCTGAGCATAGCAACTCCTGTGTTAGTCCTGCCGTCCCAGAGATCCTGGCTGGAGAAGCTGCAGTCCGAACTAAAGCAGGGAGATTATATGGCCTGTAGGAGAGGGGTGATAATGTGTCCACCACAAGCTGGGTTTGTGGGCCCAAATCTGGAATGTTAGGCAGAGACTTGGGCTGCTGGCGGCAACAGCAGAGGAGTGGCAGTAGTCGCCAACAGTGTGCTGGGCTTTCTGGCACCTTTTCTTTG
The DNA here is from genome assembly GCF_018167655.1 of Microtus oregoni. Classification (NCBI taxonomy): domain Eukaryota; kingdom Metazoa; phylum Chordata; class Mammalia; order Rodentia; family Cricetidae; genus Microtus; species Microtus oregoni. Next base: position 47,124,698 of record NW_024543060.1, read on the forward strand.
TGGCGAGTCTCTGAGAGAGTGGGGTTTGGAGAAAGAAACGGGAATGGGGCTTCCCTCATCAAGGGCGAGCTGGAGGTTCCAACCCTTAGTGTTTTTTCTCCCCTCCCTCCCTTTCCTTTGGTTTTGACCTTCTCCTTTCCCGCTTCACAATAAAATGCCCCACTCATGTTCTCATTCCCCCTTCAACATTTAAATTTTTCTTATGACCTCCTAATTTTAAATGGTTGCACTACACACACACACACACACACACACACACACACACACACACACACCCCAAATCCATACCTGGGGCTATTATTATGTGTTTTAAAAACACAAATACTTTATGGGCTGATTTAATTATTTTTGTGAACATCTCCTAGCACACTTCATGGAGCCCTGGGCACTACTGCTTCTCCAGAAGGGAGAGGCTATGACTGGAAGACACACCCTTCCTGAGACTGATTAATATTCTGTGGGTAGTCAATGAAACCATCAACCAAGTGTCTCCCTGGACCAGAAAATCATTAGTGAAACCTAATTTTAACCTCTAGTGAGGAGACTTGATGTATGTTTGTCCCTTCCTAGGTCTTCTTAGCTCCCAAGGGTCTCAAAAGTCTTGAAATGGTTTTGCTATTGGTGAAAACCTCCTACCAGGCTTTGGTGATTATTGTGATTTTAGAGGAGAGGATAACTAAATATTCTTCAGGTTATACTTATTAGCTGCTTGTCTCTAAGAACATTGCGTACAGTGCTTTGTGACATCAACTGTAAAATATCATGCGGTAACTATTTTTTTTGTCTTTATTGTCCTGACTATTTTGATCTACTTATTCAATGAAGAAGTAAAATTTCATTTAAAAAAATTCTAAAGTCCCTTATACTTAATGTAGAGACAGCAATCGTGTTTGGATTTCTACGTTTGAAATGTTCTGAAAGAGGAAAGAATTCTTTTAGGTTCTAAGAAAGAGATCTAAGATTTAAAGAGAGCAAACCCTGTCATGCAGGTTATCATCAATAATGCAAAGAATATATACCTAGAGGTAGTTCTTTGTCTCAACCTACGTCTGGGAGAAAACGCTGGGTGAAGGGAAAAGGGAATGCATAATGAAAGAAGTAGAGAGTTTTTCTGTCTTGTCAGTGGCCTGCACCCCGATAGGTATAGGCCCTCCTGTGGGCAGTGGTATGTATCCTGTACTGTACCCTGATAGGTACAGGCCCTCCTGTGGGCAGTGGTATATAGTCTGTACTGTACCCCGATAGGTACAGGCCCTTCTGTGGGCAGTGGTATGTATCCTGTACTGTACCCCGATAGGTACAGGCCCTCCTGTGGGCAGTGGTATGTATCCTGTACTGTACCCCGATAGGTACAGGCCCTCCTGTGGGCAGTGGTATGTGTTAGGACTCTGCTCTGCAGCTTCAGGTATTTTCCCTGTGCTACAATGTCATGGCAGTGAGACTGGACTGGACCTGCAGAGAGGTGCAAAGTGACCACCTGACCTTGTAGTGTATTCAACGAAGAGCAGTGATCAGCTGAGGGAAAGAAATGTTGTGAGCACTTGTTCACACTGATGTGTATGCACGGTTCTGGTTTGTTCACACTGGTGTGTGTGCACAGTTCTGGTTTGCTCACACTGAGGTGTGTGCACAGTTCTGGTTTGCTCACACTGAGGTGAGTGCACGGTTCTGGTTTGCTCACACTGAGGTGTGTGCATGGTTCTGGTTTGTTCACAGAGGTGTGTGCACGGTTCTGGTTTGTTCACACTGGTGTGAGTGCACAGCTCTGGTTTGCTCACACTGAGGTGTGTGCACGGTTCTGGTTTGCTCACACTGAGGTGTGTGCACGGTTCTGGTTTGTTCACACTGAGGTGTGTGCACGGTTCTGGTTGGCTCACACTGAGGTGTGTGCACGGTTCTGGTTTGCTCACACTGACGTGTGTGCACGGTTCTGGTTTGTTCACAGAGGTGTGTGCATGGTTCTGGTTTGGAAGGGGAACTGTGTGGCTTGGATATCACATAGGACTGGATGGGCAGAGACTGAGAAAGAGATCTGTTCATGTCTCAGAGGACTCATGGGAGCTCAGAAATGCACATGACCAAATAAAGTATCTTTTTGCACCTATGCCCAATGTTCTCACATAGCCACGGGGAAACAAAGAACTCAGTCTGGAGAAGGAGATTTGTCTGAGAAAATTCTTATGCAACTAAATTTACCTGGAATTGGCAAGATTAGCTTTTTCCCCCTCCAGAGCATAAATGAGACTTAAAATAGAAATTAAGTTCCGTTACAAGAAAGTAAGTTTCATTCCTTACACTTGGGTTTGTGGCCTGTGAAAATGCATGACCATTACGCAAATACAAAATTTTCCGTCTGAGTTAGCTACCAAGGCGGTGCACGATAATTTAGCATGATGGCTAACTAATCTTTTAAGCCAACTTGAAAATGAGCATGTCACCTCAAAGCAATAGGAAGAAAGGAAAGTTCTAGAAATCTTGCCAACGTCCAAAGCCGCCTTCTAGCGAAGGTTTCAATTTGATGTCGTGATGTGCCACATTTCCGTTGAATGGTGAAGTATGTGTCATTCATTAAGTTCTCATTCATTATGAAAATAGACTAGCAAATTGTATTCTTTGTAAGTGAAATCATGATGGAAGTAATTTACAAAATACATTAAGCTCTTTCACAATCTTTTCTAAAGGAAAAGCCAAATAGTTTTAACCACATTGCAGGCCATTATCATATAAGTCTTAGATCTTACTTTTCATTAGTTATTTCGTGAATTATGTGTTGCACACATATCTACATTTGCTTCGTCTGTGCACGACACAAACTGCTTTTTATGTGAGCCTGGGAGAAATCACATTTCAATGATTGGTTTCATTAAGTTTAAAATAAAGATGAAAGTCTAGTTCCTAAAATACTGCATTAAAACACTCTTCTCTTTTCTTCTCAAATCTGTGTATGCCTGCTTTGCTCTCCAGGGACTGTAACACAAGCCTTCATCTTTTCAATTTCGGTATCAAATCATCATTTCAAACCCGAGAGAGAGATGCCAGGCAAGCATATTGCATGTTTAAAATAAGGTCGTTTGACCCTCTTTGGAGTTGAAAACTCAGTTATCAACTTAAGTTAATGTGGAAGTCAGAGCACATTTAGTGTCTGTCTATGCTGTGCACACTTACACTGCTGCTCATTACCAGGAACATGCTAGTACATGTCTGTTTCCCCGGAAAAATAGAGCCCTATTCATGATTCATAGACGCCCTCCCGTACAGTAAGGACATTCATTCTCCAACGCCTCTATGACTGGGGTGTTGTGAAGCCCAATGATGTTATTTTTGGAAGATAGTCTACCAATTAAAAGCAAACAGCCCTGGATTGCTTAGTAATGTCTTCAACATTGATTGCCTGTGACTGCAAACGAACAGAGGGGGAAGCCAGGCACAATGCCTCCTGTTCTTCTGCCGCCTGACTTCAGACCTCTCCCTGGAACTAGATCGTTAGGAGATGGAACATCCAACCTTAAATCCCAAATGTTTTTTTTCCCCCTTAATGTCCCAAGTAACTTGAAAAACGCTAGATTTATTCTCTTATAAACATTTAATTATTTGTATTTGTGCCTGAGATGTAATAAAATGTGCAAAGTTAATATAGTAGCAAGGGGTAGGAGCGAGTACTTGGAGGTGAGTTCAGGACACGAAGAGAACTAGTACCAAATTCTTAAAATGAAAGACAATAATATTTGATATGAAACTAAAATACATTCTCCTATTTTGTGACTTATAAATCATGGAAGAAAACCCGGCCATGGTGGTTGAGACTCGTAATTCCAAAAGTTCCCAGGTTGAGGTGGGAGGATCAGGATTTTAAGGTCACCCTGAACTATCTAGGGAGTTTGAGACCAACCTGGGCATCATGAGGATCTGGTTGTAAAGAAATAATTTAAGATTCTGGGAGAAAGTACTCAGGGAGGTTGAGGGGTGAGAATCATGAGGATGAGGTCTCATGAGTTGGCCATATAAGGAGGCCCTGTTTCAGAAAAGCAACCACCCAGAAGAAGATGCTGCAAAGGCAGATGGAAAATGCTGTCCATAGATGTTTCATGGACATCAGCTTTCTTTGAATTTGTCTAGGTTCTGTCTTACCAATGAATGGTGCAGATTAGGGTCACTGCTATTTTTGTTGACTAAAGATCTCAAAGTATTGGTGTTTAGCTCAAAGTATTGAGCCAGCCACAAGCCTACTGATTTATTGCTCATTTGTTTTGTTCTTAATGATCTTTTAAAATGCTATACATTTGGGTTTAATTTTTTCATAGATCGGTGAAGAACTTTGGTTCTACATGAAAGACAGGAGTGCATTTGTGAGCATTTGAAGCACCCTAAGAAATAATAAGGAAGAGATTATTTTTCCATTTCTTTATAGTTTAAAATATTTTATTTTTTAAGTGTGTGTGTGTGTGTGTGTGTGTGTGTGTGTGTGTGAATGTGTCTGTATGGGGGTACTCACACACGAGTGTGTTCTGAGGTCAGAGGAGGGTGTCAGATCTCCTGGAGCTGGAGTTAACTTCCCCAGAGCAGTGACTTCTGCTTTCTGGTGTTGTTACTCTAACAGAGAGGGTTTATTTTCTTCCATTTACAAGTACATGTAGCAAAATTCACTTAAATTGTTCATTGTTTTTCTTGGTAATTTACAATAGATGTGATGACTCTAATCGTTGTAATTTGAGGTTATATGACAAATTAAAATAAAAAAACTTTGACTATTTTGATTATTATAGAATGTTTAGATCACTTCCCATCATTAAGACTAATGTTCTATCAGTTGTAGCATTATAAAATTTTCAACAACAGCAATGTTTATTGCTAATCAGTATTATAAAATTTTCTTTAGAAATAGTTTCTTTAGATTATTTAGACAATTCAAAAGATTTTATAATTTATTCTTCTTTAAAAAAATTATTTATTTATTTATTATTCTGGTTGCCACAAGAAGGCACCAGATCTCATTATAAATGGTTTGAGCTTCTATGCTGCTGCTGGGAATTGAACTCAGGATCTCTGAAACAGCAGTCAGCGCTCTTAAGCTGTGAGCCAATGCTCCAGCCCCCGAGATTTTATAATTTAATCATCTAAGCAAGGTTTTGTTTTCATTCTTTTCTTACAGAAAGACATTAAGTTGAAAAATAATGCTTGATCAGAACATTATAAACGCAAGGCAGTATTTCTAGAGTCCCAAAGAAAATAGCTAAAAAATTGTATACCTGTATATGAAAATAATCAATAACAGTAATATTTTGTCTGTAGATCATCTCTTCTGTTTTCCCTCAAACTTAGTCTGTCACCATGCTTATTTTGTGTTGAAATAATTAATGACAAGTTAAAAACTTAGAGCCTTTAGTATCTGATAGATGATTTACATAAGGAGGACATGTATTCATGTGATAGAAGTTGGCAACATGTGCAGCAATTGCCTTTAAGGAATGCCGTGTTCCGGCCCCGGATGATCTGAGAACTATGCACAGCATCGTTCATCTCTTACAAAGCAGAAGGACTGAGTCATGACTACCAAGATGCATGGTTCCAATAATCTAGGTCTGTCAGACGGACTGTGTGCCACAGAGCTGTCTCTCCCAGCTCTCATATCTGAATTTAGAATGAGCTACAGAGATGCAATCTGATGCATCAGCAGCGAGATTTTCATTTGTGTCAATTTTACATTGACGGAGCTGATTTGGAAACACTTTCAAAACACACGATGATCTTGAAATAATAATAGTCTTTTTTTTTCCTTTTTTTTTCTTTTTTTTTTTTTTTTTTGGATTTTTGAGACAGTGTTTCTCTGTAGCTTTTTGGTTCCTGTCCTGGAACTAGCTCTTCTAGACCAGGCTGGCCTCGAACTCACAGAGATTCGCCTGCCTCTCTCTCCCGAGTGCTGGGATTAAAGGCATGCGCCACCCCTGCCCGGCCAAATAATAATAGTCTTAAAGGGGTCTACTAATATTCCTTTCTCAGAAAAAATGATGGCATAAAAGACACTCAAGGAAGTACCACCTTTGTCAATATTGTTCCAAGGCATACAGTGGTATTAGTAGCATTTTTGAGCATAAATATTTTGTTTTTTAATATTTAAATGTACTCAGTAGTCTAGTACATTTTAAGCATGAAAATCACTTATGAATTGATGGAGATCAGATAGTTGGATCATTAACAAATATGGAAAATTGGAACTTGCATTTGAAATCATTGTGATACTTGAACATATTTCTTGCTTACCTTCTAGATGATTGATAGTAACATTTCAAGTAAGTATGAGTTGTGCTTATGAATGTATGAAATACTCTCATTGTCTATGTTTCTGGTGTATATTAAATAACCACAGCTCTTTCAGTCTTCTTAGCTAAGTCCTGTTATGACTATTAGACAAAACTGGATTAAAAAGATCCCATGATTCCCTTCTCTGATGCAAACTAAGTCCAGCTTCAGACTATTGGAGAAAAATGGCAGAACAAGAAGAATCTGTTGTCCTTGGTGTCTAGTTCTACCCACTGAATCCAGGAAACCCACTGGCTCTAGACTACACGAAAGATATAATTTTAATTGGTGTCTACCAGCATTCAATACATATTCAACACCCCAAGACTGCTCACTGAACTGTTAGTGTTTGGTCTATCATCAGATGATATTCTGTTTATTATTCACCCATGCTTATCTTTTCTTTCTATGTAACTCATCAGTATTCTAGTATCTGGGAATCGCAAAGCAACTGCAAAGTTTCTCATGGAGTTTTCATTGTGAACCCTGCTTTTCATGGGGCAGGTTAACTCAGCAATTCTGATGTATGCCAAGCTGCAATGTGGAGTAGACACTCATGGCTTATCTCCTTGCTTATAAACGATTCTGTTTGAACTTATTTGTTCACCTTGATCGAAAACACACAAAAATCAAAGCCAAGAATTCAATCAGCTTCTCACTCATGAGATAATATAACTGAGCAAAACTATTTCAAAGTTTGTAATTGTGACTTTTGAGTTTTCTTTTCACCCAAGCGAGTTTTTAAAAATTTATTGTTTTAATTTTTCAAGATTATATGCAATTTTATCGTCTTAAAAGTTACAAGAAAAATTTCACAGGTCAAAGTTTTATTTTATACGTAACAGTGTTAATAGCTGTCTTACATGTGGGAGATAATAGTATAAGAGAGATAGTTCCAGGACAGCTCCAAAGTTCAAAGCAACACAGAGAAAGCCCGTCTCAAAAAACCAAAATAAAAAAAATTATAAAAAATAAAATTGAATTTCCTGTAGAAAACACAGAGAAGAAAAAATGTAAAGGAATCTCCTAAAGGAAGTGAGATTGCTTTTCAGTTCATTTGATTTCTGGAGTCAGTGTGGGAAACCCAACCCTATCTGCATGGCCAAAGTCTTTGTACCTGACGTTTCCACCGTCTTTCTGCCCATTTTACATGTCATTCCCTGTGGCCTGGCATGCACTACAGGTTAATGCTAATGCTTCTCCAGGGCTTCCTGGAGGCCTCTTCATCATCCTCCCAGTTCCATTGTCTTTGATGCTCAGGGTGATTTGCTCCACATCGCTACTTCCAATTTGTTTTCACATATTTGTCTCTTGCCTTCAATTTCTCCTCTTCAGACTTCAGATTGGTGTCTGTGTTTATATTGTTTTCATTTGAAGAAGCAGAAATCCCAAGTGGTCGTGTACATAAACAGCGAGATACTTATTGATTATGTAATAAGAGGTTTGGAGCTGGAGCTGGTGACTCAGATAAAGAGCAGGAACCTTGAGTATTGGTATGCCTTTGTCTGCCATTGTCTCTTTTAGCAATGGCTTGTTTCCTGTTTCCTAGGCACAGTACACATGTAGGTGTGAGGGGTCAAGAGGCTGAGGTGAAAAGAGCCTTCTGCTTTAAAAACAAGATTTTTATTTTTATTTTAAATATATCTTAGCATTTCTATTGCTGCGAAGAAGCAGTGCCCAATAGCAACTTGGGAGGAGAGGGCTTGTTTGGCTGACACTTCCACATTGCTGTTCATCATGGAAGGAAGTTGGTTCACTCACATAGAACTGTTCATCAGTGAAAGCATTTGGAGCAGGAACCCAAGCAGGATAGGACTCTGGAGACAAAAGCTGATGCAGAGGCCAAGGAGGGGAGCTGCTTAGTGGTTTGCTCCTCATGGCTTGCTCAGTATGCTTTCACAAAGAACAAAGGACCACCATCCCAAGGACAGCTCCACCCACTCTGGGCTCAGCCCTCCTGCTTCTATCACCAATTAAGAAAATGCCCTATAAGCTTACCTACAAGCCAATGTTATAGAGATATTTTCTCTATAATGTTTCTCAATTGAAGTTCTTTCTTCTCAGATGACTGTGTCAAGGTGTGTGTGTGCCCGTGCGTGCGAGTATGTCTGTAAGTCCACAAATGCTAGATGAGGGCATTGGATTCCCTGGAGCTAAAGTTCCAGGTAGCTGTGATCCAGTGATTCACTTAACATGAGTGCAAAAACTAAATTTGGATCTCCTGGAAGACGAGTAAGCACTTCCAACTAGTCAGCTCTCCCATGTTCTTTTTGCTTTTCAATCAGAAAAAGTAGTTCTTAGAAATTTCATTTTAAATTATTTTGGTCAGAAATGGTTCCTTCACCCCAACTCTATACTATCTAATTGAACAGGAAAAGGATGGGCAGCAGTGTCTTAGGCCAAATGAGTCTCTTTCCTTGGAGTGAGCACAGGGCACACAAACACATTGCTCAGGATGACTGAGAGACGGTGCCTTGTAGTAATAATTGGAGTGGCGGGGCTGCGTTCCCAGCACCCCAGCCGCCTGCTCGGCTAGCTTATGCCCGAAATAACAACACACAAACTGTATTCATTTAATCACTGCTTGGCCCATTTCTATCTAGCCCTTACTGGCTAATTCTGATATCCCGATCAACCCATTTCTAATAAACTGTAGCACCGGTCTTACCGGGAAGATTCTAGCCTATGTCCATCCTGGGTCAGAGCTTCATAGCATGCGTCTGCCTGGGAGTGGGGCATGGCGTCTCTCTGAGGCGTCTGCTCCTGAGAGGAGAGCTGTGGAGTCTGAGCTCACTTCCTCTTCCTCCCAGCATTCTGTTCTGTTTACTCCTCCCACCTATCTTCTAACCAATGAGAGCCAAGCAGTTTCTTTTTATTTAACCAATGACCTTCCTCCATCAGTGCCTGATTTACCTACCACCTGTGGCTGTTGAAGACCAAACTCTTTTCTAGAACTCATCCTAACGGAACTAAATTCCACTTCTATTGTGGCTCCAAGGGTTCTGAGAACCAGCTCAAGTGGTAAAGTGGGCTGAAATAGGAATCTTAGTGCCCAGAACATGCATTTCCTTCAAGACCACCCTCAGCAGTTCAATGACGGTCTTTGTCTACCAAACCAAGCACCAAATCCAAATCTCCATCTACAAATCCATCTTTCAAAACACGTCTTCATAGTCTTCCCATTTCCCCTCCTCCTAGTTTAAGTCTCAAACACCCAGATGACAGAGTACTATGGGTATCGCCTCTTGAGTTTGCTCTTGTTCCTCTTTTTGTTTCCTTCTCCTTACTGTGTCCTGTATATACATGGTAGTTGAGATTCAACCTCTTGGCCAACATTTCTATCTAAGTCATAGGTGCTGTCTTATTTCTCATCAGGTCTTTTCTATGAACTTCTATTATACCATGTGATCATCCCAATACATCATCAAGGTGTTGCCCACAGATAAATTCTTTGTTTTTTTTTAACACTATTTCGAACAATTTAGTATTACACAGTAAGTGAAGTAGGCTTATTACCTAATTCTTTAGTACGACTAAAGTTCTCAAGCCAATCACAAACAGTTTGACCCTCCCCAGCAAATTCACGCTCATCTATTTATGCTTGAGGAACTAGTAACTTTCCAGGCATTAGGCTGCCTACAAGTCTACAAAGGCTACAATAGCCCACTGCTCTACGCGAGTGTTGATTGCTCCTTAAACACAACAGGAGTAGCCAGTCTTTAAACAATCATAAACCATCTCAGTTGTCTTTTGTGTGCACATGGGTTTGCCAGTACACACACACAGGGTGGAATCCTGAAGACAGCCTTTGGTGTCCCCTCAGGAATGCAGTCTACCTCCTTAAAAGAAAAGATTTATTTTTGTCATTTCAATTTGTGTTTGTGTGTGATCCTGCACATGTTTTTAGGCTCCTGCAGGAACAGTACGTGCTCTTAATTGAGGACTCATCTCATCAGGCTCCCCACCACCTCCTGTGTGACAGGGCCTGCCTTAGGCTTAAAGCTCCACCTGTCTTTGTTTCACCAGTGTTGGCATGGGTATGTCTTTTGGGGGCAGGGGGAATGAAACACAAGCCCTTGTGTCCTTGTGCTTGTAAAGCAAGCACTCTACCACCCTCTAGGTACAACTTCCTTTCAAAGAAGCCCAGATCCTCCCCTGAGTCTTACTGAGGATGGGTTAAAGAGGGCTTAGTGGAGAGGAAGATGCACTAAGTGCGTTAGATGATGATGAAGGTGCCCATGACAGATGAAAGGATTCAGACATCATGAGTCTTTCTGGTCACTGGTGAGAAGAATATCCTCCTGCAGCTTTATAGTCAGGTTCCACCAAACTAGGCCTGACTGTCCAGTGATGTCTCCGGAGCTGTGAAAACAGTGTCCACATGGAGATGCTACTGAACAGCTTGTCTTCTTTTCTGGTTGCTTCATTTCAGCATCTCTATGATCATTAGCATAAGAAGGACCATGGAAATGGGTTAAGACAGAATCTCCACTTTCATCCCATTTCACAGAACTGCAAGGAGAAAATGACTAGGTTTTCCATTTGAGAATTCTGAGACTTGGAAGAAAAAGCTAAGGCCAGTGTGTTGAGAGTATCTGATGAGAGAAAATTAAGACACCATGCCCTTCCCAGTGTCTCGCTTCATGCATTGCTGTCTGCCATTATCGGTCCTCTACACTGAGAACCCAAGCCTAGTGATTTAGGAATCAAGAGTGTAATTCAAGAGTGTAATGTCACCTCTCTCTCTCTCTCACCAACACACACACACACACACACACACACACACACACACACACGGGGGGGGGGCGGGGGGTGAGAGAGAGAGAGAGAGAGAGAGAGAGAGAGGAAGAGAGAGAGGTTGGTTGTAGTGGAGTGAAGATCTATGGCTCTCTAATATGTGCGCTCACTACTTGTTTTTAGAAAATAGAAACACTAAGACAGGCAGAAGTCCCCCAGTCACTCTGCTATGATCCCAGATTTCTCTTCTGTGTGTATTTATTCCCTGGCTTTATGTTAGTTACTTGGGCAAGAGCAACAATTGGAAATGCGATGTTCTTGATCCCCAGAAAAATTTAGCACAATCACAACAATTACTCGCCACAAACACTTTATCTTTTTACTGCGGCTTATTTGTGTCAAGAAAGGTTGCATTTCGGATGGGCATGGAGAAAACAGGGACCTTTCTAATCTTTCCCCTTTTACCTCACGGCAAGCGATCCACTCCAGGTTTTGCGGCAGACTCTGCCTCAGAATTTCGGCGGTGCTCTGGGTAGCACGTTTCTCTCTCTCCTCCCCGCCTTTCTCCTTCCCTCAAGCCTCCAGTGTCAGTCTCCAGGATTTTCTCTCTTCCTATTTCTAGAAGACTCGCACTGGCTCCCCCAGTCTGTGTGAAGCTGAGGTTTCTCCTGGATTCCGTACGTCTCCACGCACACACCTCCCCGAGAGCCCGGCGCTCACACCCACAAACACGCGCGCACACACTCGCGCCGGCCTGTCCATCTCCCTCCGGGGGGGAGCCGGCGCGCGCGGTCGGTCCCACCTTCGTCGCACACACACTGGCCAGGCGAGCTCGCAGCGCTCCACGACTCTGCGGCTCGGAACTCGGACCGCTGCTCTGAACGCCCCCACTGTGGTATTTAAAAAAAAAAGAGAGAGAGAGAAAGAAAAGAAAAGACATTTCGTTGCCTTCTCCTTCTCTCGTCTTTCTCTCACGGTTTTCTACCCGAGCGGCTAGCGGAGCCGGCTGCATTCCCAAGCCAGCCCTGGTTGGCTTGCCATCCTCCATCTGGCTTATAAAAGTTTGCTGAGCGCAGTCCAGAGGGCTTCGCGGCTCGTCCCCTCGGCTGGCGGAAGGGGGTGACGCTGGGCAGCGGCAGAGGAGCGCGCCGCGGGCTCTGGCGGGCTTTCGGCTCCAGGGGCAAGGTGAAGAGCGCACAGGGAGCTGGGGGCTGCCGAGGTGGACTTGCATGTTGCACCATGCCTTCTTGGATTCGGGCTGTGATTCTTCCTCTCTCCGGGCTGCTTCTGTCCCTCCCGGCCGCCGCGGACGTGAAGGCTCGGAGCTGCAACGAGGTCCGCCAGGCTTACGGTGCCAAGGGATTCAGCCTAACGGACATCCCCTACCAGGAGATCGCAGGTAAGCGCGGACGCGGGCCCGGGGTCCCCGCTGCAGCCCCGGGAGGCGGCGGGGCGTCCTCTCCCTCCCCCCCTGTTGCTCACTTGGTGCTCACTTTCTGCGGATGCCTCCCGGGGACCCCGCGTCCCCGCATCCGGGCGGCGGAGGCTCGTCCCGCTTCTCCGGCGGGAGGAAGGTGTGCGTGCCGGCCGCCTCATTGTGTGCACACGCGGGAGCACCCAGGTCCCCTCCCTCGCTCTCTCCCTGCGTCTCTGCTCCCGCGCCCCCGCTACCTCGGTGGCTGGCCTAGAGTCGGGCCGGCCCGGTCGAGCTGGGAACGGTAGAGAGGAGACTGCAAGAGCAGGCGGCGAGCCGAGCGGGGCGCCCATAGCATCCCCCTCGCCGGGGCAAACTTGGGAGAACTGCGGCCACAGTTCTCTCAGCGCCACCGTCTGAGTGGCGCCTTCTCCACTCCCGCCTTCGCGCCGGCCGGCGGGGGCGGTGGAGAGACGCGGAGGTTCCCCTTCTCCAGCTCTCTGCTCTCCAGGTCCTTCCAGAGGACCGAGCGAGAGCCAGGCTCCTGGGCTGGGGACCGGCCACTAAGGGGACACACTGACCAGGTCCCCGGGGTCTGAGTGTTGGAGTCCCGGGGCTGTTGCGGTAGGGGGCGGGAGTGCTTTGCAGTCGGTCTGCTTCAGATTTGGGGCGGGCTTTCCCGTTAGGGTGCCCCAGAGCTTCCCCGACTGCGGTTGGTCACTGGGACTAAGGAGAGAACCGGGCCACCCTGCGCGGAGCCGGGTTCCCAACGTGGCCTCGCGCTCCGGCCCCCTGGCGCACGCGGAGCCAACTTAAGCGAGTGACCCGATGGGGGCGTTCGTCTCCGGGGTCTGCACTTCGCGCTCGGTGGCTCGCCCGATCCCAGGCTGCCCTTCCTCCGGAGCTCTCGAACCCCCACCCTCTTTCCCCGAGCCCGGGTGTGCGGCCCTTCGGGCTCCACCAACTCGCTCTGCAGCCTGCTCAGTGTGTGTTTTCCGGCTCTTAGCTCCAACCGAACCCGAGCTTCAGCGGGGCTCCTTGACTGAAACGAGTCGGGGACGGATAATCCTTTAGCTGAGGTGGAACTGAACTGAAAGAGGCCAAGGGAGGGCTGGAGATGGTGTGAGGGCGCGGGCTGCTTAAACAGGGTAGCTGAAGTCCTATGTGACCTCAGATCGCTGGATCGCCACCAGACTGTTTTGCCAAAGAACTGGTGGACGGATGGAAAAAACTTGCAAATATCTTTTAAACATCTTAGTGTTAATACGTTGTGGAATTCTTGCTTTCTTACACTCGATTTCCAGACTCGAGGAGTGAGGGTCTTTACTTGCACCACAATTAACACATTTCTATCAATTTGGGAATTGCCAAAAGGAAAATAAACTACGCTCTTCCGTTAGAAACAGCGCGTTGCTCTATGTAGAAGGATCTCTTTTCGACTCACAGCCAGGCGTTCTGTTTCCTGGGTCGAGCTGGCTGGAGAGTCTGTAGTGAATTACAAGACGACTCTAGTCCCCGGGATTTCGCCCACCCCGCTCCAGCACTCCCTAATTTGTTAATCAATGACTAGAAAGGACTGTGCCTGCAGCGCCTTAAGTTTCTTAGCCCTCCTTTCCCTTTGTCTACTGTTATTTAATTCTTTTTAATTAATTGATAAGGATCTGCTTCACCTTTTTAACTCCCCAAATCTCAGGAAATTCAACTTTTAAAACGTTTGGAATAGAGATCCCTTCTAGGAGCTCGTTTTCTCCTCCAATCTGGCCACTTCAAAACTGGATCTTTTAAGCACACATATTTCCCAAGATGATTTAAGATAAGATATCTCTAAGAAGGAAACAGCTAAGGATTTTAAAATTGCATCGGTATTCTTTATTAGGCAGTGCGACTCCGGGAGACTAGCGGTGACCCTCAGCACCATCCGTGGCCCTGACCATCAGAGCGCAGAAGCACACTGTAAATAATTTCTGTAGTCACCAATGACTTTGCTGGAGAACATTCCCAGTGGCTGCAGACACGCTTTAGAAGTAGTTTAACTGCAGAGGGTTTGGTGGTTGTATGTTTTTTGTCTTCTCTACTGCCTTATAAATCACAGACTGCTAATAGCCCTGAAAATTCCTAAAAATACACCCACCTCACTAAACTCACTTTGACCAAGAATGAAGGCCACCTGAGGACTTTTTACCTTGAGCCCAGTGTCACCCACTGCTGGTTGATGGGATCAAGGTCCATGTTTCCGTGGGGTCAGAGGCACATCTGATTGGAAAATAAAGAACTGTGAGGTAACTGGAGAGTTTTTATTTGGGGGGGGGGAGTATGTTTTTTTAAAGTAAACTTTACACAGTGGTAAAGTAAGTTGCATTTACTCTTGCTTTTTGGAGTAATCACAATTAAATAAACACATCCGTCCTCTCCTCCCCAGCTTCTGGTAATATTTACATTTAATTATCGAGTATAGGGAAGCTAGTGTGGGAGCTATCCTTTCGAAAGGAAAACTTTTTCATCCTTTTCCGGTTTGCTTAAGAAAAGGCATGCGTTCAACTGTTAGGAAACCTGAATGGTAAAGAACCGTTGTTCAAGGTCCAGACTCCAGTTGAGCTGTGTTTGCAAGTAGCTCAACTGGAGTATTGGGAAGTAATTAGGATACTGTATTTTTGTATTTAATCTCAACTTTTCTTTTTTTAAAGATTTAGTCCAAGCTCACATTGTAAAATAGCTGTTGCCCTTTTCTCTGAGGGGTAGAGAGATGCCTTCCAGACTGTCAGGGGGGACTGTAGGTAATATATAAACTCCAGCTCTGAGGAAGTGTCATCAGAGGGGAGAGGTCACCATCAGTCTTTACTCAGTTAAACCCATGTCAGCAGATCAGGGAGACCCTCCTCCTGGAAGATCTCCAAAGGATCCCACTTCGGAGCCCCTGTCGGCCGGCCCTTCTCATACTTGGGAACTCCTGTGGTACAAGGAGTGTTTCCAGAAATCCAGCCAAAAGCCTTCACAGGGGCCTTCCTTGTTTCCTCTTGTTCTGGGTCCTGGGAAGATCCTGAAGTAAGTGCATCAGGAGCTTGGATAGGGACCTTTTGATCAAGGTTCACACTTCCCTCAAGGCTCAGTGATTCCCTTTTCCTCCTGGTGCTAAGCATCTCAGAGTCTCCTAGCAGATGACAGCACTTGCTTGGGCCATGGTTCAGGTTATCCGGAGAGTGCTGTATGTGTCTCTAGCAACAGACACACACGTTCACACACATTCCCACTCTGATCCCTCCACTCTCTTACACATACACTCATATCCATTCATACACTCACACCCACGCTCACACCCTGCGCTCCCCCCCCCGCCCCCTTCACACATTGAAACATATCACCTGGATAAATGAGAATTCACAGAATGTTGTTTAAGGATTTCTTATATTTGGCTTATTTTATATTTGGGAGTAACGTCTTAGTTTAACGTGATTCCTCTTTCCTTATTTATCTAACATAACTTTGTTTAACACTTCATATATAGAAATTATGTGCCCACCACCTATTTATACACAACCTTTAAGCAGACCAGATGGCTCCGTTGGTTGAAGTGCTTGCTGCCAAACCTAACAACCTGCGTTTGATTGGTGGGACCCACCCGGCGCAAAGAGGAAACAAACCTCTTTCAAGTTGTCCTCTGAACTCCACGTGTGGGCCGTCACACCCATGTACACACGTGAACATCTGTGCAAAAACAGAATGAATATACAGTTATTTCAAAAGAAAATATCACTTACTCCGGTTTTCCAATAAGTTAGAACACAGATCTCGCCATGTTTCATAGATAGAGACAACTGTGAAGACTTCAGTAACGTGCCCAGGGGTGACTCAGCTAGCTAGTTTGGGGTAGCAAGCTCAAACTCAGAAGTACTGCCTTGAGCATCCACAAACCTCTACCTTGGCCCCTTGTCCTACAGAATTTAGGCCCCAACATTTGTTGAATTCACACATACAAGACCTGTTCTTTGCCCCTCTTCTTTGTGTATCATGTGCTGTTGCTCAATCCATCCATTTATGTATTCCCACAAGTTGTGAATGCCGAGTTTATGTTGGGTTGCAACATCATCATTTCCCAAATCATTTTCCAGTTTCTTTTATTGAATGGATCTGGTTACGCAAAGTACATGCATTGGTTTCTTCCAGTGTACTGGGTCTGCTGAATGTTAGCGTAGCTCCAAACCTGGAATGTTGGGTTAGACCAACTAGGCTTACGATAGATCATTACCCAGAGAATGCAAACTAGAGCAAGGCCCTGTTTTCACAGAATAGGATACAACCACTGTCTTCAATGTGTGGTTTACCCTACTTTCTTTCTGAGGTATGTTGAGAGTTGGGGTACAGTGGGATATGAAGAAAGCACTAAATGTCGTGTGGTGGCAAACAGGCCTTTAATCTCAGAACCTGGGAGGCAGAGGCAGGCGGATCTCTCAGTTTGAGGCCAGCCTGGTCTACACAGAGTGAGTTCCATGACAGCCATGGCTACACAGACATACCCTGCTTGAAACAAACAAATAAAATAACGAAAAGAAAGTATTAAACTATCTCCATCTCTTGGATGCCAATTTGTCAAATATTTATGTCACAATCTACTGTGAAAATAGGACGTTTTTATATTATAGTGTTCTTGTACTTTTAATCCATGTTCTGGCATCAAATATTTATGGACATGCCTCCTTCCCATGCTTATAATTATACAACACACACACACACACACACACACACACACACACACACACACACCAACAGGCTTGGCTTTATTTCAGTGATCTTTAACACATCTTCTTTTTGGTTCACATGTAGATGTCCCAGTAAAATAAGTGAGACAGTGTTGAGCCATTCTTACCCCCACAGCACCTCATCTCAGTCCCATTTCTCTGCCTATTCGAAGGTTGTTGATCTTTGCCCCCTACTTTGTTAATGGACGGCTACCTCATGTTCTGTGGATGAACAAAGAGAGCCGTAAATGAATCTGCTGAATTTCAGTGTTCTTCTTTCTAGCCACTAGATGTCTGGACAGTTACTCATCTCCAGGTATCAAAGCCACCTGAAATCCAGGTTATTGGGAGGTCCTCTCATTACATTTTTGATCTAGGAGTTAATTGCGAGCCCTGTAAACCAAGTTTGCTGAGCTGACTTACTAAGAGAGTAATCTCTCAGTGTTTAAGGACTGATACCCTTGTTTTCATACACAAGACCCATTTCTTGTAATTGAATTGTCTCTTAATAGTTGGTGCCTAGAAATGTAGGCCACTGTCAGGATTGCTTTGAAGCATACAGCATCCTGCCCTGAAAATTGTGCTTGGAAAGATTCTATTCCTTTGTATAAGGACATAAGTAAAATAAGTAATATTTAAACTTCTGGACATTCATAAAACACAGGATTGTCCTTTCCTGTTTTATGACCTATTTTGTAAAACTTGCAGTAAAATAATTGTTGATAAATGATTTAACCCCAGTTTCTGTTTTATTTAAACATAAAAAGCTAACACTATACAATTCTTCCATAATTTACATCTCTCTGAAGAGTTCTAGCAAGGCTAGAGATTTAGAGCTGTCCAGCCAGTATAAACAGCTGTTTTGATATTTTCTAAATCTGGATGTTACCTCACTTTCCCTGCCAAAATCCGCTCTGCCATATCTTCTCATGCATAACTTAACTGTAAGTGGTGTAACAATTATCTCACGCTATCTATTTGCCAGTGCTTTAGACAGCACCGTCTGCAAAGTATTGTCAAGCCTGGTGCGGTGGACCTGTAGTCTCAGCATTCAGAAGGTTGAAGCAGGGGAAGGTGGGCTCTAGGCCAGCCTGGGCTACATGGTGATGCCCTGTCTTAAAAAAAAAAATCAAACAAGAAAACCAGAAAACAACCAAACATACAAGAACAAAAGTGTTTAAATCTCTGGTTTGGAAAATGTGAAAATAAAGGAATTCGTAGTGAGAAGTCATGGATAAAACTTTCTAAATTTTAATAACCTGGATGAAAATGGGGTTTTAATGACATTATTCTTGAAGTCTTGGGACAGTAACAAAGAAACAGAAGTGATTCTATCTTTGAACAGCATCTCATTTGCCGATGACTCCAGGCATTTGTCTCATTTAAGCGATGAGTATTTATTGTGTATGGTGCTGTAATAATTCCCTGTGCCTTGTGCTTGGTCTGCATTTCCTAAGAACTTTGATCCTGGCAAAGAGAAGAAGAAACTCAGGGCAGCCCTGAAAACTTAGTAATTCCAGATGAGACGAGGGTGGAGCGCTACAGGCAAGCAGACTTATGGGATCGTTTTACCTAGACGGAGGGCCTTAGGTGTGCATTGGTAAGGGGCTACAGTGTGACCTGAACCATGGGCAGCTATCAGGAAGGATGGAGACAGTGGAAGGCTCACATATCACATGTCTGTGAGAACGCTGGAAAACATGAGAATTCCAGAACCCATAGTCATGGACTGCAGTGAGAAGAGATGCGTGAGAAAGAAAAACCAGGGAATTAGAACCTGAGGGCTAAGACCAGCAACGCAAGGGGCCCAAAGATAGACCTCTGCCTATTAGCCCTGTGTTTATCCACTTGGCCCTTTGACCTAAATGTTTACAGATGCTAAACTCAAGGTTTACATACTCCCTAAGTACAAATCAACTAAGGAAGAGGTAGGGGGCAGGTATGGGGCAAGGGGGTGGGAGGATGGGGGGGCATTTTACCTACTTAGGGCCTGTCTACCTAGGATCCCATGTAATTTATGCCTGTCCTGCTTGCCATGGCTGAAACAAACTCCGGGAAGAGAACCCTAAGATGCTTAGAGCCCTATCCTATTGTGAAGTTCCACGTGTGTATGCTTATACACACACACACCACATGCACACACATACACAGGACACTTTGCTCACTCTGCCTCTGCCCCAGAAGTCCCTGTGACCTCCTGCCCTTCTACACAGTGACTGTTCAATGGGGAATAACTCATGTCTGAAAAGACTTCACTCCCATACAACCTTAGTGACCATATGGGCCCTGGAATGCTTTGAACTCCTTATTTAGGCTTTGGCTTTTAATCCAAGAGTAGTAAGGGTCCCTTGGAGAAGGATTTCTATCAGCATTGGCCATGGTTTTGGAATCTTTCTTTGACTTCTTTGAGAGAAATTACCAGAAGGGAAGAGCATAAATACCAGAAGAGAAGAGCTACCATCTTGAAAGAGAGTGGCGAAGGTGGAGTAGGAGTCATGAAATATTGAGCTTCAGTAGGTCCTGCCTAGGATTATTAGTCAATCCAACTTAACTGTCACTGTGTGATTGCCCATGGACAGTATGGCTGAGTGGGTGGGAGAGAGAGAGCCAGGGAGAGGGAGATTAAGGGAAAAATGAATGTCCAGCAGTTTGGCATAATTTATCTGTTATTTTTTAGTGGATACAGAACTCCCTATCATCAGCAAGGCAACAGCAGATTGTTAACAACAGCAATGTGGCTGATAGAAATTATTCAGTTAGGGTTGGATGAGTTATTAATACTCAGAAAACGTCAGGTTACCAATCACCAGGTAATCAACCATGCACATCACAGAATTTCATTCATAGATTTTTGTTTTTACACCGTGGTAGTGTAAACACAATTTTAAACCTTCCAACAAAACACAGAACTATATAAATTTTATCGTCGTCTAGGATTTAAAGCTTGTTTTGGGGATCATGTAAATTTCAATGGTCTTTAATGATTATTAGGACAGGAATCAAAGACTGGAGTGTCCAGATAGAAGGAGAAGCCTTGAAGGATGGGCAGTGTTTGTCAAGGGAGTGGCGAGAGAAGGTGGAATTCAGGGTGGAGTGGATGGCGGGCGGGCGTCTAAAGGACAACACAGGCAGGAATTTATTTGGAAGTGATGAAAATTATATTGAACAGCATGGGTGGGGTTGGATTTTTGGAGGTCTTTGGACGTCCTCAGCTGAATCTGGCAGGAATTAGGTCATCATCCTTGGCTTTTGGCACTGACGTCTCATGGAAGGATTGTTTTGATGGTTGAGCACTATGAGCTGGATGGATTCGAGAGGGGATTCTTAGAGGCTCAGTGGGAGAGGAGGACAACTAAGACGTTGCAACAGATCCCGAAGCAGGAAGGGGACAGTTCCAGAGGAGGCTACGGGGAGAAAAGAAGGGGCAAATGTGGTCATCACAGAACAGAAAAACATAAACACTAATTAACTAAAAGGAACTGAAAATCTAGACTCAGCCACGCAGCCGTTCCAATACAAGCGTTTAAGGAAGATGAACCATGGAAAGCCTTTGCCTGAAGTAACCTACATCCGCTGAGGTACTTTTGGCTTCAGGTCAGGGAAAGCCCCAGCTCATTTGGTTTATACAATCACTTCTTCAGACAGAACCAGTCCCAACATAGGGCAGGCAGGAAGAAGTGAGAAGGAAGTATGTTGGTTCTTGGGAATTCTAGAGAACCAGGGTCATCTTAGGAGGGGCCATGGAGTCATTCGGAGCATCCACAAAACCTGTAACTCTGTGCTCCTCAACGTTTTGCACCTTACTCTCTTCCCATTGCCTCCCTCCCTTCTGGAAGTCATCAGCATATGCCTCCAGAGTAAGAAGGCAGCAATCCGGATCAGACCGTCTCTGCGAACGTCACGTGCTGATACCACTGAAGGGGCTGGTTACACCCAAATGTCTGGGTCCTGTCTCGCAAGTGTCCGATTGAGTTGGACCAGGTCGTGCCTACAAATCTGTATTCAGGAATGTTCCGGGATGAACTGTTGTTGGTTCTTTCCTCCTTGTGTCTCTTAACAGTGACACTAATTTCTGTGCAAAGTGGGTTTTAAATGCAGACTGCTGCCAGCCCAGCACAGCTAAATGTCAGATGATATTTTGGTGATCTTTTTTACCTTGATCCATCAGGAGAATACTCTGATAGTCTAGATCACACTGTTTAGCTCCAGATTATTTTTTTTAAAGATTGTACTATAGCCATTTTGGGAAATCGAGGCAAAGAGTCATCTTCTCTGTGCCTGGAACCAAAAGGACTTTCCTGGCTGCTACCATTGACCTGTCACTATTAGTAAAGGAACTCTTTGTGTTGCTTTAGAAGAGGAAATAGGCAGCAGAATTAGAAATTTCTTTCACTGTGAGGTCCCCATATTTCCTTGCTAAATTGGCATGCTTTCTTGGGGCACATATGAGTCTTATTATATGCATCCTTTTATCTGCTCTTGGAGGAATTTTATCCCCCTACCTCGTCTTTGAGTTATTCACAGGCTGGCCTCCAGGTACAGAGCTAGCCATTTTTTCCCAGTGTCTGGGTTCATATGGAAAGAGACTGTATACAGAACCAGTCCCTTTTCGTCTTTGAATGTATTTAATTACAGATGAGCAGGCCCATTCCACGCTTGCCCACCAGGACTGCACTATTTCATCACTGGCCTGAGAGCCCCCCATTACTGTTCTTGGACTTTGAAGAGATTGTCTTCATCCTTTTGTGCCCCCAGGAAAGTGGTGACGCAAGGGCTGGTGTTCCTCCAGGGATCCCAAGCAACTCAGGTGTAGTGACTTTGAGGCAACCATTTCCTTTGCAGGGGAAAAAGCCTTTTGAAGTCTTCTGGAGAAGGATGAAGACTTTTCACTTATTTTCTTAATGGGCCAGAATAGCTTAAAGTCAATAACACGTGTGAAGTGAACTTCAAAAAGGTCGCCATGCACGAAGCATAGCTAACTACCAGGGAGAAGCTTTAACCTTCATCTGCAGAAAATGGAAAGGCATTATTGTCCCGTAGCTCTTTGGTTTTCCTAATGTTTTTCCATAATCCTAATGATTGACGAAACAAAGTGTAGAATCTGCAAGTGCTAATGTTTTGCTAATTTTTTTTTTCTTTCTTCAAAAGGCTTAACTGGTGTATTTTCTTGAAGTTTAGTGTAGTGACGGGTTGTAAAGGAAACAAGAGGTGGGAACTAACTCGGGAAACAAGCAGTTCTTGTATCTCTGCATCACACACCTCCCAGATCTCTGCATACCAAGACACTGATTTCAGAAGACAGGCTTGCTAGAGGTGTAAGGAAAGATAAGTCACCTATAAACAAACCAAGAGTTCCTCAGTAACTTCTGTTTTCCATCTGCCTGATTCCAAAGCCTTTAGAGCACCATTTGAAGAGCCGGAACGCACTCCCAAATCTCCTGTCACCTCTGTGTTCAGGCTCCCTGGTCGTGTTTGATTGGTGATCTCTTAGAACTGCTCCGGCCACTGGCGTGCACTGAAGCTGGCACAAAGCGTTCACATTTACAGTGTCAAGGGCTAGCGTGCGAAAATCGTGTTTTGTGATTTTACTGCTCACGTGATCGCCTGGTGTCTCCTGTGCGCGCTCACTCTTTCAGAGACCCGGGGATGTTAGGCTTCTGGAGGTCAGGCCAAATGTTCAAAGCTTAGGCTGAACTTGTTATAAGAATGCAATGAGGAATATATTCCTTCCGCTTAAATTACCACGTGGGTCCTCTGAAGGCCAGTCCTACCTACTGTGAAGTAATGTTCAGAGTGGCCGGCCTCAGTCCTCTACCGAGAAATCTGCTAGGAGGCCCTTTTCCTACTACTGCTTCCTTCTCTGTCAGCAAAACCATAGCCTGGAGATAATCCTAGCATCATTTACAGATATTCTTCATGTACTTCAACGGGAGAGTTAAAAGGCATACAAACTGCATTGTCAGAGATGGGTTATGTATACACACATTCAAACTGGAGTTAAAAACCCATTAAGTGAATCTGAGGATATCGTGCATTTTTTATTTTATTCTTAACCAAAAATTATTTAACACATGAATTTGAATCAGTTTCACAGTCGGGGTTAGGGATGTAAAAGTAATAAACATCATAGGAAGTCACACACACTCAGAGCAACTGTGATCTGAGTGGTACTGTCTTCTTCACCTAGAGTCTCTTCTGATTGTATAGAAGATTTTCAGTGGACTAAAATTGTCTATCTGCAGTCTCATTGCTTAGAATGATCTCAATCCTATGTGGTAACCAAGGCTGCATTCTCTTGCTGGAATGAGATTTCCTACCACTGGAAAGGCTGTAACTTGTTTTCAAATGGATTTTAACCTTTCTAACCGTTAGTTCATAAAGCAGAGCTCCTGTAAAAACTATTGTGAACCCCCTGAAATACTTACATTTTCAAAAATGTAACCTTATGTTTGAAACAAAGTTTTAAGATGTTCTATATGTTGTGGATGTACCTGAAGCTGTTTGATTTCTGGGGTGGAGGGGAGAAAATGAGCCTGTTTCACGATTACTGTAATCTGGGAAAGCAGACAGTGGACCACATAGGCAAGAGCGGGTGCAGCCCCACATTTCCGAAAGAAAGACAATTCGGATTTTAGCCTAATTAAGCATTGGAGAGAACCAGTGTCCAAAGAGATGAGCCGGAAGGTTGCTGTAAGTCCCAAATTGCGGACAGCTTCCAGCTCTGCCAGAGAGCACGATTTGGGACATCTGCAAGGTGCTGGGAATGGCCAGAGGGAGGCTCTCCTGCGCAGCGCCTGCCTGCCACTAGGTGTACCAACTTCAGCCGCGTTTCAGCCTGGTTACTGTGGAATTGATTTTCATGGCTCATGACAGAAACTGTTTTCAGCCCACGAGGAGGAAGTGGCTGAGGCCGATCCTCCTCACACAAACAGCAAATTGCTCCATGCCTGCCGTAGCTTTCGAGGTCTGTTACCTTAAGGTTCTAATGGCCTTTTAACAGTCCTTCCAGCTGAGCGATAGATGTGGAACATCCTGAGCTTTGAAAGCACACCCCAACCCTTACCTCCCTGAGTCTTTTTTTAAATGTAGACATTGTACAAATACCACATTCTAGGATCTGTTCAGTAGTGTTTTAGATTTGAAAAACAGAAATAAATCTCAAGCAAATAGAAAGGGTGGTAAATCTGCCACTGTATAGGCCTGTCTCATGTTGCTACCCACCAGGAAGGGAGGTCATGTGTACTATGCTCACTGTCAGTGGTAGCCCTCTGGGGTAATACCCAATTAGGGTTTAAAAAAATAATTTATGGAATGAATCCTGGTATGCTTCTAACATTCCTTATACCAAAACATTCCTTTGTTTTTGTCCTGAAATTCGCAATACCATTTTCAAAAACAGAACATTTCACTTTTAGAATTCTTCCCCTTTCCCCTTGGTTTCCCTTGGTGCTGGTCCCTGTGTTCTGTCCTCTGTTGCTTAAACATTGGAAATGTTTCCCAAATGGGTAGCTGGGAACTCTGTACAGAGAATTCCAAGGCCAAACTGGAAATGACGAAAGTTGGGTTGTGTCGAACTGTAGGCTTTTCCATTTTCAGCGTGCATACAGGATCCTGCCCTTTGCTTTCTGACACCTGAGAGTGTGCTGGAATGTTCAATTTGCAATGGGAACTGGAACCCTGAAGAACAGATGATTCATCTCCCTCCCTCCGTCCCTCCCTCCGTCCCTCCCTCCGTCCTTCCCTCCCTCCCTCCCTCCCTACCATAACAGGCTGCCTCTTACCTGCACTTTTCATAGGAATAGTTAGCAGTAACGATGTGAGCTGCTACTGTGTGCCCGGAGCGTGAAGATATTTGCAGTGCTAGCCCATGGGGAAGGCATGGGGTTTTCTTGACTCCCTCTCCTCTTCACTCCTGTAACCCACCCACTCAGGAGCGCCCCTTGTGGGTGTTAATAACAACAAAGCCAATTTAGTGTGATAGACTAAACATTGGTCTGATCAGTGTGACCTGCTGTGAAGATGCTCGTGATGTCATGGTTGTGCGAAGACCAGCTCCTGTCGTGACCCCTCGCCTCTTTCTGAATCTGCTTGTGCCTCACTTCTTTTTCTCACCTGCAAACAGAAATAACACGGTCCCTATCTCTCCTTGGTGCAATTGAATTTAATGGTCATAAGAGCCCTTGCACGCTTCCTGAAACATAGTCAAGGGCACGGAAATGCCAAACAGCACCCAAAAGATAAGACAGACAGCTGCTCAGGGCAGGGGGTGGTCATCTGTGTGGGAGGGGAAGGTGGCCTTCTCTCAGCTCCAGGGCCTTGCTGCTCTGCACAGTTGATCCCCAGGGTTGTGTTCTTCATGAGTGGCTTTGCCCAGCTTGAGAAATACCAGGTAGCCATTAGCCATTTCCTGAAATATTCACCCTTCATCGTCCTTTCTAGGCTGGAGGTCTTCTGAATCACTAGCCTCACTTGCCTGGCCTCTGGCCACCAACAGTCTTGTTCACGTGGTGCAGAAAATACTTTCCAAGATTTGCTCTTTCTTCTCTTTAGTCTTCAGCTTGGAAATAGACGGGCCGTGTTGCGTCTGCCATGCTGCCTCAAGGGTCCACTGTAAGCAGGCAGATCTTATGGTTGGCTTTGTTTGGCTATGAATTTATTTACTTTTTAATTGGAATAATAACTGTTCACATGTATGGGTACAGTTTGACAATTCAGTATACATACACAATGTGACGTTATCAACTCAGAAGAAAGCCAACTTTCCCATCTGCTCGTGTCTTTATTCTCTGTACGGAGAGGCCTTGTGGACCTCTCTTCCTGCTCTCTGTAAGCAATGATAGTAGGCGGGAAACTACACTCACCGTCCTGTGATGGAGAACACTAGGATGCATTCCTCCCATCTTTATATATTTTGGTACCCATTGTCCCTCTTCCCTTCCTTGCCCTCCCCTTTCCTGGTAGCGATCAGTATCCCGTTCAGTTCTATTATGGTCTACTTTGAGATCATTTGTATCTTTTGGAGTTTCCATTTATGGGATAGAGTATGTTATTTGTCGTTCTGGGCCTGGCATGCCACTTCACAGAAGCCCCTCCACCCACTTCCAGACATTCTGCTGCAAGGATGAATAATATTCCATTGCTTATATACCTACGGAATTTTCTTTATCCATGTATCCACGGCTGGGTAACCTAATTGATTGTATATTTTGTCTTTGTCAATGTTGCTCCAGTAAACACGAAATGTAGATACATTTCAATAAGCTGGTTTTGTGTTCTTTGGCTACGGAGTCAGAATTTCTGGATTATTTAGTAGCTGTGTTTTCTGTTGCATCCTAACTAGCTGGTTTGAGAACAGCCCTTCTGACTGGGAGCTACCTCAGTAGTTTAGATTGACCTTTTGCCTTTGATTCCGGGTACCCCTGTGTTTCCCATATACCCACTGGTAATTTTAGTTTGTTTAATCAGTAGTGTTCAAATGTGAGAGAAAGACCCATCTAGAATGCTGGCTGAGACATGGGATACTGGTCTCTAACTTGAATATTTCCTATTCAGTAGCGCAGGGAAGGGGCTCCTGAGTCAGTCCTAAGACGTTCCTCAGAATGTTGGTGGCCTCTCTGTGGGTACATACTTTCTCAACCACCCTCTTAAATCCTCCGCCCTCGGCATCTCCACTTTGCTGTGTTCTCCAGCGCCCTCAGAATAAATACACACGTCTTAGTTCAGCCTCCAAGAACCCCAGCCGTCTTTCTAACTTATTCCCAAGCGTGACTCCTCTAGAAATTCCTGTCTCATAGAAGCTCTTTCCCCAGACTGGCTTCTCTTTGAGCCTCTGTCCTTCACAGAGCTCGTCTGTTCCCTCCACTCGCCCACAAAGCAAATGGAACCTAAGTTCCCTCACCAATTCCTCTCCAGCTCTCCAAACCTAGTGGTCCCAGGCTACTTAATTCCCGTTTCATCCCTTGCCAACCTTCAGTCACTGGCCTCTTATTTTGGTAATTAATCAAGCTCTATTCTATTATTTCTTGTCTTCTTTAAAATGAGGCACTTATTTTTTTTTCCATACTTGGCCCTGAGTTTATCAGAGGACACTGCTATGCAATTTTGCTTTTCCCAGAGCACAGTGCTTTAGCATAAATGACGTTCAATAAATAATTAGCTATTCACTGGTAGGTATTATAAGAAGTGTTCTCTTCTCCCTGCTGGGCAAGACTTTTAGACAATTTCAGTAATACTAAAACTAAGTGGTGTAATATAAAGACATTCTTATATTTCCTCTGGAAACTTAGTACCCATAAGCTATGTTTGCTCAAGGCAGTGGAAATCAATTTGAGAAAGTGTAAACCAGCAGAGCTGACTGCGTGGAACAGGAAACTCGATGCTTTCATTTGGTGTTGAAGAATAACCTGTCTCCCAATGAAGCGTTGCTGCAGGTTGGTATGTGCCTTTTAAAAATGCTTTTTAGAAAGAGGATTGTGTATTTCCCTCATCTCTGACATTAGCTTTTGAATAGCAGGGAATATTGGGAAAGTAAAATATAAAGAATATTTTAAGTGACAATGGTATTGCATTGGAGGCAGAGGTGTGGCTCAGAAGGACCCTGACCTGACAGAGTCGGCTGGGCCAAGGCATGAGGCCATCAAGTAGCCCTTTCTGGCATGGTGGAGGCTCTGAGAATGACACAGAGCTGCTGGTGGGCACACAGGAACCATGTGCAGTTCTGTGAATTCCATTTGGGCCTGTGCCTACTCACTGCCTTGTGTATGTGTCAGGAAACATTTATTTTTAATTGTCTGTTTAAAAGAGAGGTACTTGAAGTTTTCATGCCCTCTAAGTCCACACAGAGCAGTGAGGATAAATACAGATGAAGCCTGGCAGTGTGCTGTGCAGGGGAGGGGTGTGGTCGACCCCTGAGAGGGAGAGAGGAGGAGGAAGGACAGCTCTAACCAGCTTCTGGGTGGCGACTTTTTCTCTTTTGCACATGAATTAATTTAAAATGTGTCCTTTAATGAAGATTTATTTATTTTTATTTTACGTGCATGAGTGTTTTGCATGTATGCATGCACAGAGGGTGGAAGATGATGTCAGATCTCCTGGAATGAGAGTTGCAGATGGTTGTGATCTGCTTCGCGGGTGCTGGGAACTGAACCTAGGTCCTCTGGAAGCCGAGCCAGTGCTCATAACTGCTGAGTTCCTTCTCCATCTCTCCAGTACACCCCCCACCCTTTTTTGAGACAGTGTCTCACTATTTAGCCCTAGCTGACAAAGAACCTTCTGTGTAGAGCAGGCTCCTCCTACCTTTTCCGCCTATTGCTGGAGTGAAAGGGGTGTTCCATCTTGCCTGGCCCTAAATATTCTTATACATAAGTGCAAGAATTGTACTTAGTAAATGTGGAAGTTAAATGAATGTATCTCTTCAATATATCATCTTTCTAAACTTGCTCACAAATGTACAGCTGTGGCGTT
Source organism: Microtus oregoni (assembly GCF_018167655.1). Classification (NCBI taxonomy): domain Eukaryota; kingdom Metazoa; phylum Chordata; class Mammalia; order Rodentia; family Cricetidae; genus Microtus; species Microtus oregoni. Next base: position 47,153,342 of record NW_024543060.1, read on the forward strand.
TTTCAAGACTGGGGCAACTGATCTTTGTTGCAGTCATTGAACTTGAACCTGACCATAGCAGCCTATGTGAAACTATTGATGAAGATGGTTGACCTCAAGTTATCTTTGTTCTCATATATCTAATAATATTTCTAGTGAAGTTTTTTGGGAAATAACTACATTTACTACAATTGATCATCTCCACTAAACATTTAGTTTTAAATGGTTCTAATTCTACACCTTACGCAAGTATTCTTCTTCTAAAACTCAACTCAGTATGCTGTGCATTTAAAAATTCATAGGCATTGCAGTATCCCCAGTGTGTGCGCACATGTAGTTATATGTGTGCACTCTGTGTACACTCTGTGTGCATCTGTGTGCCAGCTTGTGTGTCTATCTGTGTGTATGCATGTGTGTATGTGTACACTGTGTGCGTGTGTGTGCATGCTTGTGTGTGTACGTGTGTGTGTGTGTGTGTGTATGTAGGATTGAATTTGGGTTACTTTCTTCAAGTGGTCATGTTGCATTAAAAAGACACAGATATTTTGATACTTTAAGATGACACTCATGATGTGGCTGATATATTTTATTTTACTTTTTGCAGAAGGAAATGGAAAAGGGCTGTTTGTGTTCTGAATGCCTTTTGTTAGCTTCATCATTGTGGATGGTGCTTGAGCAGCGTCAGACAACAATGAGGTGAAAATAACTTGGCTTGGTTCGCGCTGGGCATCATCTGCCTTGGTTTAGTGTGAGTTAGTTCTGTGTTTTCTATCACATTTGAAAGTGTGAGTCTAAGCTCTGGTGCTGTTGCAGCTTGCACATGAAGATGCTTGAAGCAAGCCCTAGGATTATAGGAAAGAAACAAGGATGCCCTGATGACACCCAACAGAGATTTCCCATCACGGAAATCCTTCCTTCCTGTGTGGAGAGCAAGCACTCCCTCGTACAAGCAGCAGCTGCAGAAACCCCCAAGAAGCCAGAGCACACTAATCTCAGTTGTAAAACGCGGTTATGTAGTTCAGCAGAGATTTAGCTGTTTCTGACGGGAAGATAAAAATCTGATTTTCAAATGAAGGTCTTTAAAGCAAGGCCCAAGAGAACCTTATTTCTGGTGTTGGAGGAGAAGCAGGGTGCTTGCAAGTCAGTTCACTTCCAGGAGGCTCTGCCTGGGCAGCGTGTTGCTCAGTGCCGTCTGGACAGTGTTTGCTGAAGTGCCTCGATGGTGCACTGAGACACAGATGTTTATGTTTTTGAAGTTGGTATTTTCCAGAGACTGCTATAAAGAGACAACAATGGTCAATCTGTATGTGTGTGTGTGTGTGTGTGTGTGTGTGTGTGTGTGTGTGAGAGAGAGAGAGAGAGAGAGTGTGTATGTGGGTGTGTATTTCTTTCCTACAAATTAATTTCCACAAATTGGAGGTGCTGTTTAGTTTTGTAAGTAGAATGCTTGGTTGGTGGGTGCAAGGCAGGATTTTTTCAAAAACCTTCACCATGTATCCCTTCTGATCCCATAGCCTGACTAGTTGGCCCATTTTGTAACTTCTTGTGTGTGTGCCCATATACAAAGCATGCTTCATAAAGTTGCAGAACATGCGTTTTTAGTTGGGATCATTATTCTTAATAAATGACGGCTGTGTTGTGTTCTACAGGATGCATGATCTGCTAATGTTTGTTATTAGTGTTTGTGTCTGTCATGATAGATGTGTTAAGTTTCCTTGTCTCTAAAGAAATTTCCTCAGTTCTCTTTAAAAAAATGAGACAGGAACACATGATGGGTTGATTAAAAGGTGTGGTCCTGTGAGTGAGAGAGCTCATCACGTCCTTTCCTCAACACAGACACAGTTAGTAGGCATAATTCCTTCCTTGTCTAATTATATGATATATAAAACATTTTGGAGTAGAAATCGCATTTAAACATTGCCATTGATGATGTAGAATATAAATACCAGCATCTATTGATGTGTAATATAAACATCAGCTTATATTAGTCTATAAACTTCTAGAAGGATTGTGTCTGACTTATCCTTGTAATGCTTTCAGTGCCTGAGTTATGTGAGGTGTTCCCTGCACAATGGCAACAATGACCTAGGCTTCCATTGGGCTTATAGAAAGCTGTCTCTATGTAGATGTTGGCTGACTGGTATGTGTTATTGATGATGAAAGGAATTCTGGATGCTATTGGTTACAGCGTAGCATCATATTATCACTTTTAACTTTAATAGACGATCTTTTTGATGAGTTCCCGACCTTCAAGGAGCTCATCCTCTCATAGGGATTGTCATGGAAGGTATCATGTACAGTGTAATTTCTAGTCAAGACTGATGGTGACGTCTATCTCTGCTATGTGCACTGATATCCATGGAAACTGTAGTATTGAGGTAGCATTATTGTTGCTATTAGTATTAAATTGGAAACAGATCTAGGTAAACTATGTATACAGTATTGCCCTTACCTTAATTTTTAGAGCGTTCATCTATGCCTTTTACCTCCAACTTTGCTTCTCGAAAAAGAAATCATTGTTTGAAAACCATTACTTTCATACCAAGTGGAGTGATCTATCCTATAGATTTTTTGAAAATGATAAAATACTACCTTTTTTCTTTTATCTTGCTATAACAAAAGTATCAAATGACTGACCTTTCTGTACAGTCAAGGTTGTCCTTTAATGAGATTAAACCTAGATATTATGGTGAGATTGCTAAAAATAGCCTTCACATTACAACTGAATATAGAATAAAATAGAACATTTATTGTGCTCTTTCTTGGAGCCACTTATTGTTTTAAACTCTTATATTATTCATTATGATTCTGTCCCCAATACTAAAAAACATGAATCTCATAGTTATAGAAAAGGTAAGAATATAGCAAAAATTATCTCATACTAGGGAATCTCTAAAGTCTTTCAGGAATGGCACTTAATAATTTGCTATTGGAAAAGCTTTGGAGCCATCATATCTAGGCATGTACCTTGTCATTTTTCTGATAAGTATCTAGGTGTTTTGTTAGAGTCAGTCCCACTCTGTAGCCAGTTTCCATCTTGAAAGTCTTGATGGTAGGCAGAGATGCTTTACTGCTATAGGAACCCCAGGAGATGTTGGTCCATGATCTAATATCTACCAGTCATAATATTTGCATTGGGCACTAAATACTCAAAGACACAATGGTAGCAATGGCTTCATTCTGCAGGTAAAAGTGGCCCTAGGAAAGTTCTGAAAGTACCTTCAAATATTCCTGGCCAGTGGTGTGGGGGTAGGTCTCTGTGCCACCAAGTGTTCATTGACCCGCTCAGTCATATCCGTGGACAGCTTTCATGGTCTACTGTTGTTTGTGGTCTTGGCTGAAGATCTGCTTGTTTCAGTTTGTCTTAAAACTCTAGTTCTTCACTTCTTTGTACTTGTCAATAAATCCTTCTCTGCTTACAACAGCAATAATTAACTCGTGGAACGAAACACAATGGTGGTGACCACGGGACAAGGGTGAGGCAGCCAACCTCGGAGTGACTTTTAGTTAAACATTAGCTCCATGGCTATCCTGCTTGCTAGAAAACAATGGTATAGTTGGCTTGTCCAAAGGAGAACAAAAACAAGGCAGAGATCCGTGTGGTTGGAGAGCTACTGGTCTTTTTTTAAAACTGTTACACATAGATTTAGTTTCTTTAAAATTTCTTCTAACTGTGATTTCTCAACCACTGTCTTCTAATTTGTATTGATGATCTACCTAAGAGATAAGTCACACTACCCGCTACCCTGTGAACTTCTCTTCCCCAGGAAGCCCCTTGGAGCCAGCTTCCAGACCCTTTTGGTGATTTTCCAAATCACTAAATTTTCTAGGTATGGTGGAGTCTTTGGAGACAGACAAGAATTTAAAGGGGAACATAATAAAAGGATTAAATAGTTTAGCTTCCTTCTATGAATCCGCATTAATTTTTCTTTTTCATCAGGAGTATATTGCAATATGACCCTTGAAGTTGGCAAATTTGAGGGAAGAGGCAGGGAGGGGAGCAGAGGAAAATGTAGAGTTCAATAAAAATCAATAAAAAATGAAAATAATAACAAAAAGAAACATTCCAAAAAGGTCGGTAAACATTCACTTTTTTCTGCTTTATTGCATGTGGTTATGTTTTTTTTTTTTTTTAAATTAGTTTTTCTTGAGTTCCTAGCCTTCCCTTTATTCTTGTGGAAGTTATCGGCTTACTTTTGGACTTATTTTTTTGTTTTCAGTAATCTTTTAGTTTCCAGAGGAGGGTTACTTTGTTACCCCACAGAGTACAGTTGTTTACCAGGTAAGAGACAGCTACTGCACCCCAGCTCTGGTTGCCCAAAGAACACCCAGGATGCTCACTGTCAAATACATAGAGATCTAAGGTGCTCACATGAAATGCTCAGTGAGCAATCTGACCGTTTTCCCATTTTAGAATTAAACAAAGCCCATATCAGGGTCTTCTGGTGGCCTTTTGAGATTGGCTTTACCTAGTTGCTCAATGGCACTAACAACTGTCTGCCTTCTTTTTCGTTAAGCCATCGAAGTAGGGTGAGGCTCGACGATACTAAAAGCCTAGGAGTACCAGCAAAGCCAAATGTCCTCAAGGTTCTGTAACTCTCTTAGTGGTTCCGCCAACTGGGAGCCACGTGTTCAGATAAATGAGCCAATGGGGTCCCTTCTCAGTCAAACTGCCACAAGTACTGGAAATGCACCTGGACGTTAGACTCTGAGACTAAAGATGAAAGAGTTTCTTTCAGAAGGCTTCTGATTTGTTAGTAGACAGTCTTGGGACTTGCTGGCACCACTTCGTAGAATAACGTTTTTGTTATTGAGATTAATCTACAGATGACCGTAGTTATGAAATCAGCTGTTGTTGGTTAGCAGCTAGAACGTGGTTGTCGTCACGTGACATGGCACCACACATCGCCAGAGCATCATCATACAGGAGGGAAGAATCAAAGCCAGAAGGTGCAACCCATTTTATGATGGACCTGGGTTTACTTTGGCTTTTGAGCAAAAGACAACACACAGTAGTTTCAAGTGGTGGAGTGGGAGATGAAGACAGAAAGCCAGGGCTGGATGACTCAAGGCAGAAAAGGATGTGCTTAGGACACTGGGGTCTCAAAGAGCATTCACAAAAGCTGCCATATGCACCAAGACGGTCAGGAAAGCAGGATCAGGAGTTCAAGGTCAGCCTTGGCTATGTATTAAGTTTGAGAGCAGCCTGGGATACATGATACCCTGCCTCAAGAAACCACAAACATGTATTGAGAAAATATTTCAAGTAGCTCAGCGGTAATCATGACAAAAATGAGAATTTGACTGTATTTTCCTTGTTGTCTTTTTAGCTTAGGATTGGTTTAATTTCTAGCCATATGTAGTCATGATTTATGTGGTTGTAGCTACTCTGTTTTAGATACAGTCAGGCACTTACCCCAAGCCCCTTTGAAATGCAAAACAAATTCCTACACTAGCAGATAAGTTTCCAGAACCAAAAGGAAGGTTCTCAGTCCTCCAGACCCAAAGACCAAGAGGGTCTAGCACTTCTGTGTCTCCATTGACTATTGTGCATGTTTGTTTGTATTATAAAGCCAACCCCCTCAGGTCAGGGAAGTTAGGGAGCTGATGGACTGTGGTCCAGGAAGTTAGAAGAGGGAGAGAAACCACAGTGAATGCAAGGCAGTATTCAGAGTGTCAACCCAGTTATCCCAGACGCAGAGAACTCCCCGATTATTAGATTTCTCAGGCTTCCTATCCTTTTCAGAGTGTTTCTCAGAGTAGGAACTTCCACTACAACTTAACAGTGGATTCATCTGCCTGCCGTGTTCATTTACTGGTACTTCCCCTGTACTATAGTTTTGACATAGCTGGGTTTAAATGCACCGTGATTGTTTATTTTGGATGTCCAAATAGATGAAACATATTGATACATGAATTTTGTAATTCCTTCCATGGAAGAAATAAGAGCCTCCAAACTCTTGAGGATATTGGCCAAGAGGCACCCTGCAAAGTTCTCTGAGAGACAGGCTTGCTCTTTGCAGATGTTAAATTCCAGTACAGACAGTTCCCACAGCTTCTCTGCTTTCCATGGACTTTGCCCAGGGTTGAGCACACAGAGAAGCCTCTTCACTGGCGGATTTAACTCTCTCTGCACTTTTGCAGTTAACCCAGGGTTTAGTGAAAAACTGGGCATAGGTAAATGTTGCTAGGGAAAAGAAGATTAATAAGGAGAAAATAGCTGGTGTCCCTGATATCCTTCACATTTAGCCCTTCTCTGTCCTCTTCTATTTTTACGCAAACTGTGTAGATTGTATTTATTTTAGGCATCAGATCACTAACGACAGAGATGCAGTTGAAGTGAGGGTACATCACTTCTGATTTTGAGACTGGGGTACCTGATATAGACACCGTACCCTCAGCTCTCATTTCTCATCTTTTCACATTTGGGGTAAATTCCTGGTCTTGTGCACTCTTCTTTATTTTTTTTCTTTCTTGCATATAGAACTTTCATTGAGCCAGAAATGACATTTGCCTTGCCCAGGTCCTTACTTCAGGCGCCTGCAGGGACAATTGCTAGGGAGCATTACTCAGGCATCTTCTCAGAGAGAAAATGACAGGGTCCCAGGAAAAGAATGGGTGAAAAGGAGCAGTTTTAAAAAGTGGTGGGCCCTTTGACTCTAGGGTACACTTTCCTTGTGGAAGGAGATGCTATGGGGATGGAAAGGTCCTCGAACCTTGAACACTTGGCACATTGTTATGAGGCCATCCAGGTGGTTTCATTTTTTGAAATGTATTCATGAACTGGTAATATAACAGTATTCAAATGGTGAGGACAGATTGGCCTCTTCAGAGACATTCATTCTTAGAGGTATTGGTGATCAATCGTTTCTGTGCGCACAAATATGTTAATGTAGTAACCCAAAGCATGCCTCCCTCTCCACATTTCTGAATGCTTTTTACTTAATGTATTTAGAAATTGGCTTCAGTTCAGTGCAAAAGGACTTGTCTCCTACGGCCTTTCCCCACAGAGACTGCATTGTTTCCTACGGCATCAGTGTCCATGCTTAGTGACTTAGCTAGTGGCCTAGGCCTGGACATCTTTCTTTCTTTCTTTCTTCCTTCCTTCCTTCCTTCCTTCCTTCCTTCCTTCCTTCCCTTATTCCTTCCCTCCCTCCCTCCCTCCCTCCCTTTCACCTCCCTCTCTCTTCTTCCTTCCTTTCCTTCTCCCTCCTTTCTTCTTCCCTCCTTCTCCTTTATCTCCTTTTTTCTTCTCTCCTTCTCCTTCTTTCTTCCCTCCCTCCCTCCGTCCCTCCATCCCTCCCTCCATCCATCCCTCCGTCCCTCCCTCCCTCCCTTTCTCCCTCCTTCCTCCCTTCTTGCTCCATAAACAAAAGAAGACACCATCTTGCTTAGCGTTGATGGGTACCAGTCAGATGATGGTACCTACAGGTAGAGATGGGGCATGTCTATAGACCTTGACCTTTGTTGATGACAACTTGCTTATGTTTTGTTTTTGGAGCATTTTTGAGTTTCGGGTCAAAGATCTGGACTTTACAAGTCTAGACAAAATGAATGGATTGAGTTTCCGGGAATCTCTTCTCTTTAGAGATGATGTACCACTGCAGAAGAAAGCCATGGTTATAAAAATAGGCTTGAAATGAGGAATCTTGGTCCATGCCTTTAATCCTAGTACTTAGGAGATAAAGGAAGATAGTTCTCTGTGTGTACAAGACTTGGCTCTTCTACATAGTAAGTTTTAGGACAGTGAGGCCTCCATAAAAGTCTTGAAAAAACCCAAAAATACAATAAATACGTTAAGTCAATGAAAACCAGAAAGTGAGCATTTTATCGCTATTACTCTCTATCCAAGTGAGCAGTCTCCCTTCCTCAGCACACATTCGCAGGAGCTTTGAAGGGTGGGAAGATGTTCAGATTAGGGGACTTTTCAGAAAGCTGCTATCCCAGAACTCAAACCTGTCCTTCTTTGTTTCCAACCACATTTGGTGTCAACAGATTAAGTGATAAATGCTGGCGCATTTCAAACTCTTGCTGTGACCCTGGGAGACATCACAGACGCCATTATAGTAAGGGAGAGGGTCAGAAACACTGGCCTTGCAAAGGGCAATGCTGACTCTGAGAAAAAACTATCGAAAAATTTGAATGTAACCAATATGCTATTTGAAAATTGAGAAACCATCACAATTATTACAGTTAGTCTGGCAATGTTTATGCTTTCTGATTTCCCTGATATACAACAGCTACAACAAAGGAAGGAGCCAGTTCTGTCCTTCTTTCTCAGTAAAGGCCGATGGGAGCTTTATAGATTGATTTGACTTAGTATAAATACTGACATAAAAGTTCTGCTTAATTTGCATACAATTTCTTTTGCATGGATATTTTTATGACAGCAGAATCTCTTGTAGCTAATATGTTATATACATCATGGCTGGCCAATATTTGCTTTAGAAGCTTGAGAAGTGACAAAATAAAAGAGTTACCACGTTTGATTATAACAATTATAAAAACCATCTTAAGTATTTCTCTGAAACTAAGGACCGGATATTATCCAGGCAGAGAGGTGTTTACACCTTGTTTGACCCAGAAACCTCATTTGTAGGAAAGAAGAACAGAATGGAATGATTCGTGAGTCAATATTTGAAATGCCCAGCCATGGTACAGTCTGATTTTAAATGCTTTGAATCATACTATAGAAACATCTGGGCTTAGGGCTGTTAAACTGGGTAGACATAAAGGTTGTATTGTTACATTTCCCTCAATGTTGAAATAAAGAAGAATGAGTGTTATCCAGTTAAATGTAAGTGATGTTAATAACTTGATCAGAATTTAAGGAGATTAAATGTCAGAGTTAGGGCTCTGCTGGTAAATATCACTTATGGAAGGAAGAAGTAATAGAGAATTATATGTAGCCTTGTAGCGTTTGCCATTCTAAAAGTAGTAAAATGTGATTTATTATTCTGTAGTCTGTCATGTATTACTCAAGAGGCACAAAGAAACGATGACTTAGAATTCCCACATAAGTGAACTGAGAGACTCGTGTTTTCAGGATGTGAAGAGAGCATAAACAGAATGTGACACCTATTTTAGTTTATGATTGACTGATCTATAAGGAAAATAACTTGCGAGCTTCAAATTAAGCTGGAGTAATGACAGTTCAGTAATAATAAAAGCCAGCTGTGAGTCAGGGTTTTTTTTTCTTTTTTCTTTTTTAATAAGGCTATCGTAGCACTAAAATTTGAATTCTACATGTTGGCTCTTTGGAATTTTCAGGAGACTTTTTTTTTGGGGGGGAACCAACTTATTTAAAGTTATTATAAACTACTTTATTCAAGTGATAAAAATAAAAGATTTCACAGGGATGTGATTTTCTCTGACATGGAAACAAAGGTTGGCATCCTCCGGGTCCCACCCTTTCTGATAAGACAGCTTCCACCTGGCCTCTTGGTGTAGCTCCCCAAGTTCTCGATGGGATTTTTTTTTCCAAGCAAGTACTTGAGTTCTTCACGTCTCCTTGCCACTTTCTCTTTCTTCATTTTATTCTGACTATGATTTAAAAAAATATGTATTTGAAGTTGTAAATGAGATTAGAGCCACTCTTTCATATCCTTGGCCAATACCTCTCATACTTCACTCATTACCTTTCATGTTTTATTTCTAAACGATGTCCCATAAATGAAAAGACTTGGCGAATTATAAAGGGCTATACAAGTGTAAATTTTTCTACCAATGCTCACTTTCAAGTTCTTAGGACCAAAATATTTAATGTGGTCTCTAGAATTTAGAAAAAAATTCACATTTAAATGAAATCAAATTAAAAATAATTAAATATTAATCATTGTTTTCCTTTTTAAAGATAAATTTGACCTGGCTAAATGAGCAGTTTGCTGGATTAGTCCTCCATTTTCATTGGCTATTGTTGAAAAAAGCTTCTATATCTTATAGCAACTAAGTTTTAATCTAATCAGTGGAAAAGAAGAAACTACTATAAGGTTAGCACACTTAGCTCTCTCGTGGGCCATGTGGGGAACCTTCTCTGTAGATGCAGCCTGCTGGGGCTCCTTGTACATGTTGCTGGCTGCTAACCTCAACACTCTTCTGCTTTATCCAGCCATCCTCTGGGTTCCCAGTCACCAGCCTCTTCATTTAGATTGTCTCCATTTTAAGGGAAAATCAAATCACTTACAAATGCGTAGTTTTCTCAGGGAACACTTTTAGCACTATGACACTATATTAATGATCTCTCGAAGTGGGTTGTACTGATTTCTACAGGGAAGAAGAATTTTGAGGTAATTATTTGGAAATGAATGTGCACATGGCTGAAGGCATTTACACAGAGGCAGCTGGCATGTCATTCATAGGTAAAAGTTGTTTTCAATATTATTACTTTAATAATATTTTAGAAATTTGCTCTTGTTGTGTGTTCATGGTGTGTGTTTGTGAGTGTATTGCACAGCACATGGGTGGCATGGTGAACATGTAGCCATCAGAGGTCTTTACCCGCTGAGCCAGCCCACCTGCCCTGTAGCATTCTTTATGGAGTGACTGGGTCCTGGATGAATGATTAGAAGGGAGCTGATAGGTTGATAATCTCATGTAACATTGACTTATTCAGAGTTTTATCAAGAAAACACAATAAAATTTAATTCAAATTTATTAAGCCATATCCAAGACCTCTCACATTTGAAATGAGCATTTGCATGACGTTTGTCTTGAAGTCTACCAACTGAGAATTTCAGTGCTGGCTTTTACTTTTTTGTTTGTCAGTTTAGTGAATATTGGTTGTTGTGAAGTATCCCACTGAAATTTTACTCTGTAATCTCAGTTTTTGACTATGGAAGTAAATGAAAGCTTCAGTAATTCTATTCCCACGTGATTTTCCTTTTTACTCCCTTTGCCTTCCTTCCTCATTTTCCTTCTTTCCTTCCTTCTTTCCTTCCTTCTTTCCTTCCTTCTTTCCTTCCTTCCTTCCTTCCTTCCTTCCTCTCTCCCTCCCTCCCTTCCTTCCTTTTTAATGTCAGTTAAATAATTGCTTAGTATGTAAGTACAGTTCCATTTCACAGAAATATTTTTCGCAGGTGCCATCAGTGGTATCAGGAAACATTAAGAGTTAAACCAGGATCACCTTGTGGGTGCCGAGGCTCTGAGCTCAGGACCCCTTGTGTCTATGCCAGCTGTTTACCCATGGAGCCCCCTCCCTAGTTTATTATGTCATATCTCTTCCCTTAGTTCCTGTCACGGGATACCCTGTGAGAAGCCGTGTAGGCACACAGAGCTTCAAACTGCTCTGCACAAATGTTGCCAATTCTGAGAGGTACATCTGTTTTTGTGGTCACTGGCCCAGGTGGACAGTCAGAGGATTCTATTGTCTTTCCTCTGGCAAAAAGAAGAGTAGAAAAGCCATTTCTGAGTTGGGCTCTTTCTCCTTTGTCACTGCTCTTTCTGTTTCATCTTTATTTTTGGAACCGTGTCTAAATGTATTCCAGGTTGTCTGGCCCTTTACTTCCTAAGCAACCAGGTTGGCCTTGAACTCTTGACCCTCTCAGGTACTGGGATAAAGGGCCTTGCTCCACCTTGCCTGGCTCATTCATTACTTGTGAAAGTAGTTCCCCCTTCTCTAGTGAGGAGTGCTTGAGGGGCGAACAAGGCTCAGACTCTCAGGAAAACTTCTGCACAGGCAGTTTAGGGCTGTGATGATGCTTCTCCTGGGCTGTGGACCTTGAAACCTGTGTGGTCTGTCTTGCCTCACTCAGCTGAAACAGTTTGCTTACCTTTCTCTGTGCTGTGTGCACACTGGTGTGGGTGTACCACAGCACTCGTGTGGAGGTCAGAGGACAGCTCACTGGCGTCTGTTCTTTCCTTCTGGGTTCCAGAGGTCTCATCATATCTTCAGTGACAAGTGGCTTTAGTTATTGAGACAGCTCTGCCTGCCCTTCACTCAGTTTTGTTCTGTTTTGTTTTAACTAAAACAGCTTCAATTCATTTAGTAATCAAATATTTTGTTTTCCTCTTTGTGGCATTCACCCTGCTCTTGAGAGTAAAGACACTGCCTTGAAAACAGAGAAACAAGCAAAGTATGAGGGAAAAGGCTCCTGAAATTCTTGATGTATTTTTAAAAATCTAACTAGATATAGAGGTAAACACGTAATTTCTGTTTTTTCCACTGGGATTCTGTAATTTCCCCATTCCAGGAAGCTGAGGCAGGGTGATGGCGAGTTTGGAGCCACCCCTGTTGAGTGAGAAAGACCTGCTTCAACACAAACAAACAAAGAAGCAACAATAAGAAGGACAGTGTAGGTGATTTCCCAGACAACTGATGGGGCGGGGGAGAGTCCTTAAAGCATGCTTTAGAGTGGAATTGGTGTTCCCACAAACCTAAAGCCAAACTTGGGGATGGAAATGGGGCGGGGCGAGTACCTGAAGAAGCCATGGTCAGAACTCTTCGGGAAGACAAACGAACAGTTTCAACACCTCAGTGTTTTTCTTGAGTTTGAGAAGAATCCTACTGTTAGTTTTTTTTTTTTATCAGATCTTACCATTTGAAAGAATACAAATGGAATATATGAGTATTCTGAGGATTTGAGATGGTCTCTAACATAGGAGCTTTAAAGTGAAAAGCAAACCACTACTTGGTAAATAAAAGCTCAATTTCTTTAACACTGTTAAAAGTTAATAGTTGCTTTTCAGAATCAAGACCGAGGACTCGCTATCGTTGAAGACTAAAATCAATTCATTCAGTCACAATAAACATGTCTAATAAACTGTATGGCACTAGATCCCAAGCTTTACAAGTTTTGGAATTAAGTACAGTTTGGCCCACACTTACGAAATTACAGTCAAAACTGATTGGGTACAAAGACAGAGTTGAGTTCTTACCAATAATACAGTTATATGAATCTGATTTTATAATTAATATTAATTACTCATTTGCTAAAAAGATCGATTCTATCACATGAGCTAACCACTGCAGGCATCTCATTTTCCGAGGAAGAGACGAATAATCACAGCTGTGCTGTCATTTCCCTGATTTATCTTTGAAATAAGCTGTCTGTACATTTACCAAAATCTCACTCATTTGCCAAATAGATGAGATGAAATTCAATCTACCTAGTGATTTAGCCAATATCCAGGAATTTATTTTACTTTCAAACATGCGACTTCAAAAATCTTAACAAATTTTTGTTTTGCGTGAGAAATAATTTGTAGAAAAATAAATTGAGTGATTTTATCCATTGTATATTCTTTATTTTATTTTAAAAGAAAACAACCTATCTTTTTTCAGTTTACATACCAATCCCAGTTCCCATTCCCTCCACATCCTTACCCAAACCGCACCACCCATCCATTCCTCAGGGAGGGTAAGGCACATTGCTTCCAGGAAGGGCCAAGGCCCTCCCTACTATATGTAGGCTGAGCAAGGTATCATCCAAAGAGAATAGGTTCCAAAAACCCAGTACAAGCAGCAGGGACAAATTCTGGTGCCACTGCCAGTGGCCCCGTAGTCTGTCCCAACCATTGCAACTGTTAGCCACATTCTAGCTTGGTCCTATGCTGATTCCTTCTCTGTTCTGCCAGAGTTGGTGAGCTCCCAGTAGCTCAGGTAATCTGTTTCTGTGGTCATCATGGTCTTGACCTCTTTGCTCATATTCTCACTCCTCCCACTCTTCGACTGGACCTTGTGAGTTCAACGCAGTGCTCCGCGACAGGTCTCTGCCTGTTTCCATCAGTTGCTGGATGAAGGTTCTATGGTGATATTTAGATATTCATCAATCTGTCTACAGGGCAAGGCCAGTTCGGGCACCCTCTCTACTATTGCTTAGGGTCTTGCTTGGAATCCTTGTGGATTCCTGGGAGTTTCTCTTGCTAGCTTCATAATGACTCTCTCAATCAAAATATCGCTTTCCTTGCTTTAATCTCTGTCTTTCCCCCATCTTAACTATCCCTTTCCTCAAGTTCTCCTTCCTCCTCCCTTCGCCCCCTCCTCCTTCCCTTCCATCCCCTCTTCTCCCCCCACCCCCACATGCTCCCAATTTTGTCAGGAGATCTTGTCTATTTCCCCTTCCCAGGGGGATCTATATATGTTTCAAAATGAGAGATTTTGGACAGCAAAATATTCAGAGGAGATTGGAGAACGGGGTAATTTGTTGACTATGTATATATGCCTTAGAAAATGTTTGATTAGAATGGGACCATTATGTTTATCAGTGTTGTAGAACACAGATTGTTGAAATCCAACAATCCAGGGTATAAGATTCTTAAATAATGCATGCAGAATATCAGAGTGGAGCTTTCACAATTTGTTCTAGTCTTATTTGGATATAATGTCTGTGGGTGAGTCAGCAAATGAGCTTTATAAATATTCATCTGTTTTATCAGAGACAACAGCTGAGAGTCTGTGAGCTGCAGTGGACTCCGGGATGCAGGCCCGGGTCGTCGGCGCCTTCCCTTCCACTTTTCCAACTTTATTGGAATGTGAGACACCAGCAGTTCAGGAACATTTATGTTTGCTTGCAGACAAAATTATGTTTCTTTGTATTGGAATTTGGAAAAGCCATTGTCTGATTAGCTGTAAAATGTCAGGCTAGCTTGTCATAAAAACACAGGGCAAATGGAAAGATAGGCAGCGCTTAAGCCAAAAAGTCTCTTTAATCACCTACTTCCCAACAAAAGGTAGGACCTGAAATACACATTATAAAGGCAACTGAATGGGGAAAGGCCAGCTGTTTTTGAAGAACCAGGGAAAACCTTTCTTCTCCCCCCTGAAATCTAAGAATAAGTTTTCAAAGTCACTTTTACAAAACATAGTCAAAGTCATAGCAGTGTAAACAGAGTTCCACATTGTAAGAAAGAGCTGTTTAAATTTGAATACATAATCCATTAGTCTTGTTCCTGACATGACAATGTAGTCACACAACTCTTAGCTACTACGCTAATAGAATAGGTTGCCATAAAAAACCGAAAATATTTGGCTTCTAACATTCTGTTGTTTGTCGCGGGAGTTTGTGTCCTTGACTGCCATGAATTTCTCCTTTATTATCCAAGAATTTTTTTTACATGTTCTCTATAAGATGTGAAAGCATTTGCATATATATTCATTCATTCAGCTGTTACATATTCAAGATAGACAATTTTTAGAGCATTTTATTATGGGATCCCTAACGTATTTTCTGTTTTGAGTACCGCACATGAACAATGAACAATATACAATTGTGGAATGTAATAAAGCTATTTTGTAAATGATTGGGATAAGTTTTTACTTTGGTAAGTGTCCATTTAGTATCTCTCTTTATCTATCTATCTATCTATCTATCTATCTATCTATAAACTAATGCCCTCATTATTAATACTACAGTGAGTTGATTTCAGATAAAGATATGAGATTTTTGCCACACAAAATCTCATTCTAAAATATTTGCAGAATTAATAAAATATATGAATGTATACTAAAGAGATATTGAAATTTCTATGTCCAGGCATTGTGTTATAAGACAAATAAAACCTTACTTACCAAGCTTCCAACATGCCTGGCGTGATTGTAACACATCCCAGAAGTTAGTAGGAGGAGGCAGAGGCAGGCTGATGTCCATGAGTCATAGGTCTAAATAGAGAGTTCTAAGCCAGCAAAGGTTGCTTAATGAGCTCTGTATCCAAAAACAAAACAGACATCACACACACACACACACACACACACACACACACACACACACACACACCACACCATACAAGCATGCATGTGAAATCCAAAATAATTAATTAAAAAGTTTCCAAAACTATATTTGTTTGCAAACCCATTGCACACAGAACTTAATTCCAGCTAGTTCAGCTAATTGCCAATTTTCTTCTTCAGTAATGGACCATGATTTTATACTAATTCTATTTTTGATATAATTTCATAATTTCCTGTACTTCCAGATGCTTTCACACGGCCATATCAAATGGCAAATTAGATTTTCTCCTGGGACTCTATATGAAAGATTAAGATGGAATAAGAGAGGCAGGGAATTAGTAGGGACACCGGGGTGTTTGATCACCAGCTCCTGCATTCGCACGTTTTGACTGGATATTCAAGCCTGCTTAAATTAGGAATTTGTCAGGGAGAATACGGGGGACTATTACACGCTGAACTCCCCAATTCACAGCCTCCTCTGACTGCATGCAACCTGTCTGCCAGCTCTGCCATGTTGCAAACACATGCTCCAAGACTTCGGAGCCCTTTTCATCTGATGGGGGAAGACGCTTTGAAGGCTCTTAATGGTTATTTTTCTAAAAATGGTTCATTTGAGACCTTAATTGGGTACATGAAACTATTTTTTCTGTCATCAATCCTAGGCTGTGCATATGTGCAGATTCTTTTGTCTGAGACTTGACATGATTGTAGGAGTCATGGAAAGGAGAAGCCTGGGTTCTTTAGAACGTCCATTTGAGTGATCGATGCAGCTTAGTCTTGGTGAGCAGGAGCCCAGAACATGGAGGGTCTGTTGGGCCGCTGGTGATGCCTGACCAAGTGAAAGCGCCAGTTGGTGGAAACGGCAGAAGCATCCTTCCTCAAGGCTGTAAAGGTCAGTGCAGGCCAGTGAGGAAATATCTGCAGGCCTGTTTCCCTGGGGCTCACCTTTTCCTGTGGGTTTGAGCTAGGCTCCTCTGTGTGTCCTGATGGCCTCTGGTCTTCAGCTGATGAAGCAGCTCACTGTGTCCTCATGCTATCTTAGTCACTTCTTTAGGGCTCCGCTCTCAGACGAGGTCACAGTCTGACCTTCTGAAGAGTGTGGGCTCCCCTAGACACAGGAGGGGTGGCACACACATTCCATAAAGGGAAAAATGTTCACATATTTTGGTTTCTTTACAATGTCCGGAGTGAAAGCGTTTATATTGAGTGCAGCAAGCGTCTAGATGGGTTCTGGGATTTTTACCAGCGTGCTCTTCTTGCATTAGGACATTGAGGTTTGGCTTCAGGTTGGATATGTGTGTGCGCGTGTCTTTGTGTTTGTGTTGGGAGTGCTCTGTGTGTATATGTGTGTGTGTGTGTGTGTGTTGGGAGTACTGTGTGTGCGTGCGTGTATGTGCATGTGTGTGTGTTGGGAGTATTGTGTGTCTGTGTGTGTGTGTGTGTGTGTGTGTGTTGGGAGTGCCGTGTGTGTAGATGGGGTAGGAATCACAGGAGGAAAACAGATACAAACACAGTTGCCGACCTGAGCACAGTCATGCCTGGATGTCACAGTTTCTTAGGTGAAGAGAGACGTCCAGATGCAGATGGAAAGATGCTGGAACTCAGGAAAGTAGACTGGCCGTGAAGTCCCTATGGGTGATTTGCCACCATCATTGACCCTCTTTGTTGGGAGAACAGAAATGAGTTGGGATGGAGGCCCATGCCTATGCCACTCTCTTGGCAGAGGCTGGCATGAAGCAGCAGCCCATGGCCCACTCTAAAGCCTCATGCATAGGTGTCCTCCAGCTGACTTGTTCTGCCAGGCTGGTAGGGGCTGGATATTTTATATCACTTTATTTGCATCATATAATCATCACTCGTTAAGTCATTCAAAACTGTAGTTCACATTTCCAAAATGTTTAAGCAGAAGAGAAATAGTCACATAGGATCTGTGATGCGCAAGAAAAATTCCCAGGGAAAGATCGCCTGGACTATCTGTTGTGGTTCTTGGCCAACTCCTAAGTATGTAATTTTCTGTTAATTATTAGTTTAATTATGATGTTTTTATAAAGGGTGCCTCTTAATTTTCCTGTGGGTGAAGTAATTCACAAATAATAACACCAGGAAAAGAAAGTCTGGTTCTCTGGGCTGGCCTCGCAAGTAATGAACGGTGACCCTTCTCCAGCCACTTAATCTCTCTCCATCTCCGTATCCCATCCATAAAAGCGTGGAGATAATATCTGCCAACCTAATTAGGAGTCGTAAGGATCAAGTGAAATCATGTCAGAGAAAGTGCTTTACAAACTGCCAGGCACTGTACAAATACACACGATGGATGCTGGCGGAGAAACGCAAGATTATGTCGGAGGTATTAAAGGCTTATAATAAATGCTTCTGCTTCTCCACAAACCTCGTCTGAAGAGACTAAACCAAGGTGTCTTTATTAGAACCCAATTCCTCAGATTCTGAGCTGAGCATGGACTTGCAACGCTGATTTTCCAAGTGCCTGAGGACTGTTTAGCTGCCTTGTGGAACCAAATTGTCAACATTCAGTTTGGTGGCTCTTTTCTAGCTCCTTGATTTAAAAGACTAATTGTTCAATTGGGTAGAATTTTACCTTCGCGTATCTTTCTGGTGGACTGGTGGCTCCCTTGGGGGTGGTGCCATAGCTTCAATTGTCAACACCCTAGAAAAGAGGGAACCTTGATTGAGGAATTGCCTCCCTGTGGACACGTCTGTGAGGTAGGATCTTGTACCACTGTGGGTGGCAACATCCCTAGGCAGGTGAGTGTGGGCAGAAAGCCAGTAAGCACTGCCAGTCACTCTATGGTCTCTTCTTCAGTTTCCTGCCTGTGTGTTCTCAGCCAGAGCTCTGCTCCTGTCTTCCCTGGGACTGGTCTGCAGAAGTGTAAGCCTCCACATCCCCATTCCTCATTCTCAGTGCTTTGGCTCAGTGTTTTATCATGACAATAGAAAGCACTGGGACAGGCAGCAATCTTATCTTGTTTTTGTTTCTCCGGTGGTTAGCCCAGATTAGCTGAATGCCTGGAGCTCTGTTATGAACCTGTAGGGTAAATGACTGAGCAATTTTCTTTCATTCAAATGAAGGGTTTCAGTGTTTGTTTTCCTAACCTAAAATTAGACTAGTGCCTCCATGCCCTCCCCTTCACTCCCAAATCACACTCCTTAGGTGGAAACTAAGTGCATCCTGAGTGTTGTGGATCTCCATGAATTACATGGCTTCCGCCTCAGTGTTGTGGATTATAGGTAGAGCATATTGATATGGTAATAATGTTTGCTTTCAACATTAACAATTTTCTGGTGACCCCTTCATTTGTCTTATTGACTTTTTCGTTTACTTTCCCAAGCGTTTGCTTCAGAACGTTGTTTCAGAAGAGTGCCACAGAGACACACCTTGTATCAATATCTAACTAACCACACAGCTCTCCACGATGCTTAACGGCCACTGGGTCAGCTAAGCAAGGGTCTTCAATGTGTGATTTTGGTTCAGATCAAGAGCGGAAGAGTCACTAAGATCGTCAACAAGACACACGTGGCTTTTCCCATAAGTCTCCAGTTTGTGAGTGTTAGGAACATTCGCGTTCTGTGCTACAGATCCCGAGAAGGTGTTCACCACACAAAACTGAACCACTGAACAATCCCTCCCCTCTGGAGCCATTAGCCCTAGGTGGCTACCTTCTGCATTTTTGCTTCTCTGATTTTGACTCCTTAGGGTACTTCCTAAGGAAATACTTAGAGAAACAAAGCCAAACCAAAGCCATATACTGGTAGATCAGTTCTGCTGTCCGTTTCTGCTTATATCTGTCAGCATCAGAGTGGGCATTTGGATTACTCAATTGCATGTGATATGCAACAAATAAGGTTCAGTATTTTTTTTTAATTAGTGTCAATAATTTTGCTTGGCAAAGAAAAAAAACTATAAAATCATGAGAAGTAAATAAAAACATTTTATATAACCTATATAGTTTGTAAATAAGTAGCAATTTTCTAAAGCAAAATAGATACAGGTAAAGAAGGAAGAAATTATAAATAATGTATATATTCATGCATACTTGTATATATATATGCTATATATAAGTATGTACGTAGACACACACACATATAAAGTTGTCTGTTATTAAAGACGAAATTTAATTTCAAAATGCTCCCTAGGGTCTAAGTTAGAGAAACCATGTTTGCACTTGATGGAGTTATCTTTCTAGAGGCTCAGTGGATTCCATCTTGTGTGTGCATTAGACATCTAGAGGCTTCTGGACACCAGAAATCTCAATCCGGTAGTTTTGGGGAGCACCCTGAGAACGTGAGGCTTTAATTATATTTCTAGGTCCATGCTTTAACTCAGGGCTTGGGATTACACCACACAAGAGCTATTGGTCTTTGGAAGTTATTGTAGAGATAGCCTACAAGGTCGGCAGAAACAGTTGGTCAAGATATGGTAACCAGGAATGCAGTGCTATAAACAATCTTAGGGTTTCAGTTGTGACCATTTATCCATGAATGATCTCTTCATGCCCTGCCAAATAATAACGTCTTTAGCATCATTTCCAGTGTTTCTTATGTTGACTTGATTGCAGAAATGCCTTTCCAGGCAATATCTCTTCCTTTTCCAGGAATACTCATTTTGATCATAATTTGCAAAACGTTTCTTAGGAATAAAAAGTTAGGAAAACAGCAATATTCCAGGGTCACAGCAGGAGCGATAGGTTATGAATGTCCTGATGGAGGAGGGCTCTGGGAAGCTCATCTCTTTTCTGTGTCTTTTGTGTCAACAAAATACAATACAGCCTCCTAAATATACAGGACGTGTGAATGGAAGTTTTGTACACATGCTGGAAATGGAAAGTGCAGGAAATACTGTTGAAGCTTTGTTTACCTCAATTACAAGATTGCCTTTGCCATTTCTCACCGAAGCTTTCTTGTTTGGCCTTTTATTGTGACTAGTGTAATTTCCACAGCTACTTATGCTCACGTACGAGCTGAAGACATGGAGGCTGTCGTAAGACTGGACAGGTGGTACGTTTCCCGCTTCTTCACAAACAGCAGCAGGTGGTCTGCACCAGGGCAGCGCTGGAGTACATCCATGTACACCCCAGGCTTCCTGACGGCATCTTTTCACCCCGTGTGCTGAGGGAGTTTTCTGCCTATGTCATCCTCCTCCTATAACCCTGACGGCCATGTGGAAAAGGATCAGAATGAAACTTTCTGTGTGCTGTGAAGAAAGTCTGCATCCAATGCCAATAACAAGATGGCTTCTATTACTCTCCTAAATAAATACAGGTTTGAAACATCAGTTCTGTAGGCTTCTAGAGATCTGCTTTCGGTAGATTTTTAGTTTTTTATCCAAGTGAAGAAGAATACTAACATGTAAATAGTCAACAGGGGTCTGAGTTTTTTTGTAGAAAAAAATGAGCAAAATAAATAAAGATGGCAGGCATAAAATGAATGTTTGCTGAGGATGGTGTTTTGCTGTTGTGAATGCCTAACGCCATGTAGCTTCTTCAATACTGCAAAAGCAAACGGACCGGAAAAAGCAATACCTGGAGAAGGATTCCTGCCACCTATACCCGGGTGAAGTCTTTAAGGCAGGTGGCATCACCTTCATTTTAAAGTATAAAATCATCGGAAAGGTCAGGGTTATACCACTAGTAAGTGGTGAGAAGGGGCTTTGAATAATGATTTGGCTTCAAAACCTCTACCTTACAATTACTTCATACTGTGCTGGAGGAGGCCAGAATAGCAAAGCCTGGAATGATGCTTATCTGGAGAACAGATTAAAGATTTGGAAGCAGAATAAATGCTCAGCTCCCATCAAAAAGACCCATTAAAGCATATAAAGAATAAACTAAAGTCACCAGCTATAATAGCGCAGTGTTAAATGAATATCAATGTATTAATTCCTGAGGTTATTCTCTCAAGAGAGCTTTGCATGCATAAAGCCCCCGTCTGCAACTATTTTGAATCTACTGAATTGGAAAAATTTAATATTCAGTATGTAGACAAAAAGTGATGAACATTTTATTACATTTATTCTGAGTTTATTTCTTGACAGTAATGGAAATATAGAAAGATAAAGTATAGAGAGCCTATTTAGCCTCATATTTTAATACTGTGCATATGAATCTAGCTAACCTCAATAAAATAGAATTAATAGGCAACCATCTTTATAGGTGCAAACTCATTTTTTCTTAACTGAACATTTTCTAAGATAGCCTGCGAACATAAAAATTCAGGGTATGATATATGATGGAATCTATCTGCAGCAAAAGAAACATTTGTGTGTTGTTTTCATAGGGTAGTCTGAATTTCGATTTTTGTGAAGTCAAAAGTGGAACAACCAGGATACAAAATGGAACCAAGGCCAAACCAAGAACCCATTTGCAGTTGGTAACTGATGGGAGAGGGAAGATCAGGTTCAGCAACGGGTGACAGGAGTAGTTGGTTAACCAAGTTAGACCCCATGCATTTTAGTGACTTTTCCTCCCCTTTTCTTTTTTAAAGGGAGAAAAATATATGAAGTTGGGTGCATAGGGAGGGAGTGGAGAATCTGGGAATCGTTAGAGGTCTGGAAAGAATATGATAAATTATAATGTATAAAATGTCTCAAAGAATTTATATAAACGTGAAATGACCAAACCAGAAATGTATGTACCAGAGACGAGATTCATCTGCTTCCCTAAGACAAGCTGCTGGGCTCAGTGACTGGCTCTGAGTGTCGAGGGAGGGCCCCACATGAGGTAGGATTGTTTCACGGGGCAATTTTCTAATTAAACACTTGCATCCATTGCTTAGATTCTGGTCCCACTGGGAATTCTAATATCTTTGAAGAAGGTGGCCAAGTATCTATGAAAATTTCCTCTGCTTGGATCTGATCCTTTCAGCTTCCTAATTTAGCTCATCTAGTGAGTTAGGGTGAAAGAAACCAACATGCTTCCTGTTAAACATTTTTTCTTGACTCTTTCCTTAAATACAAGCTCACACCAAATAAGAAAATTGTTTTCTTTTTTAAAAAAAGAGAAATGTTTTCCAGCAACTGATGGAAGCAGATGCAGAGATCTACAGCGAAGCACTGGGCCAAGCTACCAGAGACCAGCCCCAGAGAGGGAGGAGCAATAATATGAGCAAAGTGATCAAGACCATGATGGAGATACTGGCAAAAACAGCTGACTTTGATCTGACAGCGGGAGGGGGGGAGGGAACCTGCATAGGACCAAACTAGGCACATTGAAGGAGGGGGGATAGCTGTGGGGCTTGGGTAGTCTGTGGGGTTACCGGGAGTGGGACCAGGATTTATCCCTACTGCTTGAACTGGTGTCTTGGAGCTCGTTCTCTTTGGAGGGAGACCTTGCTCAGCCTAGATATAGCAGGGAGGGCCTTGGTCCTGCCTCAAGTAAAGGATCCCAGATGGGGTGTGGGGAGGAAGGGAGGGAGTGGGAGCTATGTAAAATGAGAAAAGATTATACTAAAAACTTAACAAAAAAGAAAAAGGGATGCTTGAATTTAAAATGTATATTTGAAGAGTTAAATGATTCAAGTATCTCTGTAGGCTTGCCTGGCTGGTCCTCCTTCATCCTGATCTCTTTCCTCTAGAGTTACTCACTTGGTACTCTCTTGGTAACAAAACCAAAATCTCTGCATAATGTAGATTTACTATGTTTTAATTAGAGAAACTTGTCACTACTGCCTGGCTACCGTCCACTATGACAAGAGAGTGTCGTGTTAACCTCACTCACCTCTAAGCTATGCTAACCGCCTTGTCTGTTCCTATGTTTCCTGTTGCCGGTCGTAAGCTAGGGATCAGAATGAATTCTTTTTTTTTTTTTTTAAATAGGAAGGACCTAGAGCAGAGAGAAAGGAGGAGGTTTTGAGAATTAATCAAACAAATTATTAAGTAAGTAAAGGTCATACAGAATGGCCTCAATTTTCTCCATTTGTGATGAGTTCTCCAGCATGGGGCCCATCAGCCAGTCTTTACAGTTTCTTCGTGAATTAGATAAATAAAAACATTGCTTCAAACCGGTGGAGAGTGGCCTAAACTGATAGACACGCCCTCCCGTGAGCATGCTTATTTGAGGGACGGTGGGAGCTTCATCTTCATTATTTGTGAGGACGAAGAAAGCAGCAGAAGCCTAACGGGGGAGTGTGCAGTTCAGGGTCTGAGGAGCCACACACGGAGTCCGGCTGCAGTTCATGTGCCGAAAGAGCAGAAGTCTGTCCAGCGGTGAGGCAAAGCTTCGCGTCACATTTAACTTCACAGCTGGAGTTTAATGCATGCTGTTGTGAATTTGGATAAACATGCACGCTATTGTTGCATTTATTCTCTTCCTGGTTTTTGCTTTCATTTGATTAATATTTAATCGGTGTCCTTAAAGCTCAGACACAAACTGGAGCAAGTGGACAACTCAGCAGAGAGTTTTCAGAAAACTCGCCCTCGATTTTAGATTCCTTTTGGAAAACGTACAAGTAGGTGATCTAAGAAATGACCAACCATGGATTGGCAGTCAAGTATATATTAAGTCATACCTTCTCTGAGAGCAAAAAATATTTTTAAAAATATTGAATGTTCTTAGCTTATTTCGCTAGTTTTTTTTTGGCATAATTGTAATAATCAAGTTTAGCACATTGCAAATGGCAGATTAAAACATACACTTTCCTGCTTTTTAAAGTGAGTCTGTTTTTTTTTAAAGTTTTTGCTTATATCATAGAAGCAAATAGCAGGGCAACTGAGTGGGAGAACCAGAGGAGAGTCCCCCAGGGCACAGTAGCAGTGCAGTTAGCAATAATTTTAATTGGACGCCCAAACTGAGCCAGCCTCAAATCATGTGTGTGCCTTACAAATAGGGTTGATTATGTCCTTTAAGTCCTTTCAGAAGCTTATGAAGATTTATACCAGTAGTTAGTTGCTTTGTCTGAGCTACAGAGAATATTTAATAGTTTTTATGAGGATTAATGAGCACAAGTGTCTCAACAGATGAAGTTCTGTAGGCTGTACACTGTAGTTATTTGATATTCCCTGTACCTGCTTGTAGTCGTGTCTGTAATAAGAGGTAATCTTTGATATGTGACTTCATTATTGTCTGTATCCATCAGATACTTACATACAGAACTTTGGGTAATATTATTTCTAACCCTGGATGTTTCTTGAAGCCATGGACTAAACACAAACACATGAATCTTGCAAATATTTCAGACTATAAAAAGCAGTTCCTTCTACCCACCGCACAAATACAAAGAGTGTACCTACTATGTGCCAAGTGCTGGAGGTCAATTATTGGGAGAAAGAGGGCACACTGGAGTCTGTGGCTTGGAGGGAAAGGTGACAGAGATAGAAGCAATACTTGGCTGGGGGAAGAATCAGTAGGTCTGAGAAGTGATCCAGGCTTTCCTGACGGTCTGAATGGAAGGTCTGAGTTGGAGAGGGGGGATTTTAGGGGAACAGGGAACTGGGCTGTTGGGTGTTGCTTGGCACAATGCAGTAAAAGCCTTAGAAGGAAATGAAACAAAGCCACAGAGAGTAAAGCATCGAAAGGAACAGGGAAGGGTTTATGTCCAGCTCTAGGAGAGGTGCCCTAAGTGTTCTGTCATTATACTTGAGTAATGCGTGTAAAAATGTCGCAAGGACTAAAAGTACTGATCGGGGAAATACAAACCATAGATCCTCTGATCACCTCTGGCTTCCCCATTTTGACATCTTACAATTAATGCCATTTTCTATTCCTGTGTGGATAAACATAAATATGCAAGCAGATTCTTGAGCTGTGCAAAGGAACCAATATTCTTACTGTCACACTCTGCTGGCGATTATTTGGGGTAGGAAATGACTCACAAGCTAAAGAACGATATTTTTAAGCATGGAGGCTCTGTTGACACTGTCAATCACGGTTCTGCTATCTTGACAGAAGTCACACTTGTTTTCAGAAAATTAATTTATACATCTTTCCCTGTCCCAAAATGAGAAGTAATTTTTCATGTCTGTGTGTGTGTGTTTCATGGTAGATAGATAAAAGTAACAATATTGACAATTTTTAAAGAATTACAAAGTTAGCAACTCAAGTGGTCTTTGAAGGTAGAATCAAACTGAAAATATTGACAGGGACAATATTTTTGCTTTTGAGAATATTTAAAGTAATCATCGGGATTTATATATTTCTTCTTATTTGGCAGTTCACATTAGACATTTGCACTGTGTGAAATCAAATATACTAAGAAATTTAGACTGAATTATTTTAGATGGAGGTGTATTTATAGATATTGGAAGTCAACAGCAGGTAAGACAAGGTCAGATTAATATGGAATGTGTTCACAGAGCTTCGCCGTGTGAGAAGTCTGGCCTCATCCTACAACCCATACCAAGAGGACCAGGTCCGCAGAGGTGCTCCAAGACAAGAGGACAGGTCCCCAGCAGGACCACCCCAACAGCACCCTGCCTTCTTCCTCCTTTCTGCTTTCCTCTCAGCCTCTGCCTTCCACTCCAACCCTTTTTCTCCTCTTGATGCTCCTTGTGCTTAGTGATATAGAAGAGCCCTGCCAGTGTTGTAAGGAGCGTGGGGTCCCTTTGTTCCATCCCACCCTGCTAGCTTACACCCGGAATAACCACACAGAAATTGTGTTAATTAAATTACTGCCTGGCCCATGATATCTAGCCTCTTCTTTGCAAACTATCACATCCTGATCTAACTCATTTCTGCCAATCTGTATAACACCATGAGGTCGTGGCTTACCGGGAAATATTCTAACCAGCGTTAGTCTCAGGCAGGAAAACCATGGCATCTGCCACACTGCCTTCTTCCTCCCAGAATTCAGTTCTCTTTTCCACGCCCACCTACGTTCTTCCCTATCGAATACAGAAGGACCTCCTATACCAGCCAGAAATTTAACTATAGCCGAATAATAATGCGTAGATGATTGTCATATGACAAGAAGAAGCTAAAAGGAATTTCTAAAAATTTTGGCCCAAGTGACTGCCTCTGAGGCGACTTTGCCCCTCAGGAGGGAAGGCTGGTGCCCAGAGAAGTGTCACTTGGTCTGTCCAGGCCCACGATACTCACTTGGAACATTCCCCACGGCTCCCCTGCTCAGAAAAGCTGGGTAACTCATGTGTTTGCACGCGTGCCTTTCTTTCATCTCACAGAAGCTTATCAACACTCAGACATATTCAAAAGATAGTGGGGAAATGTGGAGTTGAGTAATAATTGGTACTGTGACACATACTGCATTTGTAAGATACATCAAACTGCTTTTCAGATACTCGGAGGTGTAATCAAGTCTGCAACACATTTTGCTAATGGTATCGCCTTTAACTTTTAAGCCCATATGTATTACAGGGGAAATGGTATCCATATGTTGGATTCGTTTGTACAGTTCATTAAAAAGATGTATTTAATAAAAAAAACCTATTTAAAAATATTTGAAGTTTCATCTCAAAGATAACTTCTTTTGTCAAAAAAGCCACACTTGAATTGATAGAAAAAGTAAATTTATGATTAAAAAAAGAATGTTTTGAAGTATACTTACATGGTAGAATAGCTGATCCTAGCTTATTAAGTGATATATTACCTCATAATTATCATGTTTGTCCTAATCCAAAACTGATATAAACTGGGTTTCAGCATCAGATGTATAAACTAAGGATACAACTGCTCAAGGTGTGACTGAGAGTGAGGGAAAGAACAGCCAGAGGCGTCTGGAAGAATCTGGAGCACAGAGAGAAAGCAGTAGATTGAACATGAATTGCAGGCTGGACTTGGCCATGAGAAGAGAGAGACGGGGAGAGCAAGAGATGAAGAGATAAAGACCAAGAGAGGTTTAAGAGATGCCGGACAGGGAAGGAAGACGAGAGAGAGAGAGAGAGAGAGAGAGAGAAAGAGAGAGAGAGAGAGCGAGCAAATTGGCAAGGTTATATGGGAAAGAGAAGCTGGGAGAAGGGAAGGCCCTAGCTGGAGAAGTTTAGGGTTGGGCGGTCAGTGAGAAGTATGAAGAGCCACAAGTCCTGAGGGGCCTGGAGGGAGCATGTGCTTTGGGGTGAGAATAGGCACACACCTTTCCCCTTCGGGAAAAGGGTACCATAATTCTGTTTTCATTTTTCTCATAACTTAACGTTTTGTCCAAATACCTCATAAAAAGACCCTTTAGTGTTAATAAATGGATCTGATATCATCAGCTTAGTTTTGCCAATAAGGCATTTCTTGATTGATTGCAATTTGTTAAACTATTTTCAAGTTTTATCAGTTTGGATTTTAAATAAAACTTGCAAATGTCCCACTTAATAAAACATATTTGTAGTTCATCCATAGGAGCTGTTGGGTTCCAGAGCTTCTCATACTTCAGTCTTTTGAAACTGCCAAGTAATTCTTCTCTAATTAAAATAATTTAAACAGATAATTAGGAGAAATTTATCCACAATAAGACAATCAAAACCATTTGGACTTGATAATATGAACAAAAAAAATAGATCAGTGAGAACACTTTAAAAATCTGTACGCTATCTCTTAATTTCAAGTATGGATATTTTTAAGCCTGAAGTAACGTGATCAAATAAATTGTCAACAGTCCTCTAGTGTTCTGTGTCAGCTGTAATTGAGCACATCTGTCCAGAAGAGTAGCGAATAATGAAATACACTAATCAATCCCGATAAAAGGGATTTAATTAGCGTTAACGTCTCCTCCAGGTCTTTAGAAAACTTTCTTCTCTTTGTTTGGTTAATCAGGAATCTAATCTGTAGATTCTGAGACAATGATGAAAGGGTCTTTCCCAGATTTTTTGTTAAAGGCGTTCGAAATTGTTAGTGCGGGGATGGTGTGAAATCTTCCTCCGTCTCTCCTGAAGAGGTATATTGTTAAAAACTGGTCATTGTCTTATAGGGCAATGTCTGGGTGGCACACCACTCAGCTACTTTAGAGGCAGTAAAGGTATTTTGCTATGTTTCAGGAAAAAACTGATATGTGGGTGACCATCACAAAATCTTCAGTTTTCCAAAGAACATTTTTAGAATAATTTTTTGGACACAGAACCTTGCCAGAAGTCTCACACTCATGATACTTGTGTTTTCTACAAAGTGGTCAATCACCAGGTAAATACATATAAATCATCATATGATCACCACAGACCAGTATCGTTGGTCAAATAAGCAGTTTAAGCATTAGGCAGAGGAGGACATGAATTGAGAATCTACCTCTGGCTCTGTTGGGAGCTAGAGAGTTGCTGGGATTTCTTATTTTGGTCTAGAATGGAAAGTAGAGACCAAGGTCAAAGGTGATGATATGTGAAGGTCTGAAGGATGTGCTGACCCCTCAGATGGGGCATAAAAGTGCCAAGTGAAAGCCATGATGATGAACGTACCTAGGCTCATCACCAGGTAATTGCATTCCAGCAGGGGCTAAGGGGAGGAACCTGGAGTCAGACTATACAAGACCTATTCTATACCAAGTCACTTAGTCTCTCTCTACTTACGTGTTCCTATTAGTAAAATGCAGATTTTAATAGCTGTGGCAGGATTCAAAAACAGTTTAAAATGTAAGATTTCATTTATTGTGGTAACAGAAGTGTAAGAAGGCTATCATTAAATCTAAAAGACCATCATACATTGAAAAAGAAAATGTGTTTAAAAGTACTAAACCAGTGTTTAGAGATGAACATAAAGTTATATTAAATGCTACTTCAGCCATTCCTAATTTTTATTGGACTATGGCAAAAAAAAAAGGACTCATAGGAGAGGTAACTCCTACTTTTAAAGAGAAAGAAAGTGCAGTATAGAAGAACGTGTATACTCCGTCCACCCTAGATCAATAAGAGAACCATGTGCCTACTTGTAGACGAAATCACAAATCTATGTGGGCAAACACATCTCATGTTGATACGACTTATGCGTAGAATTGAGCCTGTGCACTTACATAGTCCAATGCTACAAGTATAGCCAGGCAGATCTCATTTGCTCTTGGGCCATCACATTGACTGAATTACAATCTGTAGAAAAGGTGTTGTTTCCGCGTGCCATTCTTCTTACTTTCTGGGTCAAAAAAGGAGTCATAAAGTCTGCAATAAACACTGTACTGTGGAAACTCCTTTTGCATTTCTGATCCTGGGATCTTTCTTTTTTTTTATTCAAGACTGACAGTTCACAGCAAAACAATAGTCCTTGCTTTGCCAAGTAATCTTGTGAGACACATGGAATCAAAAAGAGACAGTTCTCTCTTAGTGGGACATTCCAACATGTAGTTATCCAGAAACAGAATGTTCTAGAATTTCTGAAGTTAGTATGTGGGATTACTCATTTTTGTTTCATAGTGTTGGGTCTAGGCTGTAAATAAAGCATGGAAGTTAATTTAATGAGACTCTTCATAATCATCCAAGGCCAATTGCTGGCTTGCTAAGGTTCAGGTGCAAATTTGCCAAGTCATTTAAATCCTTGCCCAATCCCCAGTGTTTACATCTGAGTTTTTCTTAAAAACCATGAAAATGAAAATTGCGGGTGACGTCTGCTGGGTTGAAATCAGATAAAAATAACGCAGATGAGCAAGAGGATGGGGAAGATGATATTGTTTACTAGGTACAGAAATGGAGAACATTCCTTCTGGAAATACAGTCACACTATGGAGTATATAATGATCTTTCTAGTGCAGAGTGATCAAAAACCAGAAACAATAAAGTTAGTTTATAGATTGGTTCATTTTATGTTGATCGAAACATTTGATTGACATCTCAGTCATACACTCTCTGCGTTAGGAAATTTTACAAACCATCATTTCCAAAGCCACATAAATTGATAGCCCCTTTCCTTCACTCAATATCAGAATTATCACCACTCGGTCTGACTAAATGCATTTCTCACCACGCTTCTGTGCATGGAAACACATTGCCTACAGCTGTGAAAATTAGTGTAACTTGAGTGAGTCACTTGTTCTAGCCTTCTGGAGCCCATACTGATCTCTTGATGAATTTATCTTCTACACAATGTGCTCTTAGGGTTGTAGTTTAGCTATGAAAATTAGGCTTATTTGGTAAATAAAATGATTTGAGAAAGTATGAATAGCTTTGCATAAAATAATTGCTTAAAATATATTTAATATTATTGTCAATGGCTCATAAGTAGTGATTTAAACGTTTTGTGCAAATTTAGTTTTCACCTTAAAGTACACATTGTGACTGGCCACTTGTGTAAAGACACTAGCCAGATGGCTCGCAAGTACAGGTGCTTGTCACCAAGCCTGCCAACTTCAGTTCAATCTTTGGGACTTACATAAGAGGGAGCAAACTCATCCCTGAGAGTTTTCCTTAGACCCCCACCTGTGTACCCCTCTAACACATACAAATAAGTAAAGGTAAAAAATTAAGATATGAATGAAACTAGGCAAAGTTTTGTCTCTTGTGAAAATGAGATTTCATATGTGCTTCACTTCGGGCATTCTGTGGCAGATGTGGATGCTTCTATTGCCGTGTGCTGATGGACGGGTGGGACAGAAAAGGGGCCATGGACTCCTGTGGCAAAGAGTTGTGTGATTTCCATCTCATCAATGTTGATTGTTCAAACTCTGCTTTCGAAATCTGACTGGGAAGTCGTTACTTTTCCCCCACAGCTAGCGGTAGAGCCAGGGTCACACCAACTAGTGTTCCCGAGGCATGATGTAGCCTGTTGTCCGCGATTAGGGCTACTTACACAGAGCTTCATTGCCTAAGGACTGTGTGTAATCATCGCAGGCTTATGAAGGAATCTGATCCAAATGTAAACTTGTCTGTATTAATTTGGCAATTCCACCTCCTTCCTAGCCTTTCCGAGACCCGAAGACCAACAATCTATTATGCTATGCAATATAGCACCTTCCTTTTTTTTTTTTTTTTTTTTTTTTTTGGATTTTCAATACAGGATTTTTCTGTAGCTTTTGGTTCCTGTCCTGGAACTAGCTCTTGTAGACCAGGCTGCCCTCGAACTCACAGAGATCCGCCTGCCTCTGCCTCCTGAGTGCTGGGATTAAAGGCGTGCGCCACCACCACCTGGCTATATCACTTTCCTTAACCTGTGGTCTTTAGTTTTAGGCAGCCGTAAGTCTCTTCCCCATTCTGTGACCATGACAATCCTCCTTCACTTTATTCCTGCAGTACCATTTTCATTGAATATTAGTCCTTATATTTGCAATGTTATCAGCTATTTTCCTCTTTCTTGTGATGAAGCACCTAAGAAGAAGTGACTTCAGAAATGAGTGTTTTCTCTCACTTCACGGCTCAAGGGCTTTCTGTCTATAAGGGAGGAGAAAGCCTGGCATCAGCTGTCCCCATGGTGACTGAGTATGTAGCCAGGATCCCTGACACTTCAGCATGGCAGAGCAGAGACCCTAGGAACAGATGCAAGGATGTGCTATGACTCTCATGGCCTGCCCCCAACAACCCACTTCCTAGAGGCCATACTTCACGAAGATTTACAACCTTCCCTAGCCAAAGGGTGACCAAGTCTTCAGATATGTGAGCTGTGGTACACAGGCAATAATACTAACATAATTCTTATGATTCCCTATTGGGATTACACAGGAATAGGCAAGCGCATCTAGTTTACGACTGGGGAGTATCTGAGTGTGGAATGGGATTCCCACCCAGAAGGGTTGTAACTTGTAAGTGACATATATTTTAGAAAACCATGATCCCTACATGATGGTTGATGACAACAGCTCTTGATAATAGAAGATCCCTCTTGTCATCGATTAGACAATTTTGTACTACCCTTGTGGGTAATTAACTTATGCCACAATCATGGCTTAGACCTTGTTCATTTTGTGGTCAGGATGAAACTGAGATGGCCTTCTCTCGTAAAATGCATTAAGATATTGCATTCAAGTCGATGTGCAACTTTCTGTCCTGTTGCTATTTGAGGGGTCCTTATGGTTGGGTGCCCTTGTAAGCAGGGATTTGTGTCCATGTGAAGACTTCCCGCTCAAGACACTTAGTGAGACCTGGAGGAATCCCAGATTTCCAAGAAACAAAAAGAGAAGAGTAATACTAACTTCATAGAATGATTAAAACAACCTCTAAAACAAAAGTTTGACAAAGCTATGCACTCTCATAAATGGGCTCAGAAGTTTTACAGAGTGTCTACGTATTACATGGTTAAGCTGAATGTGTCAGTCAAGCAGAATAAATGCCGTATGGAATACATTACGAGGCATACAATTTGTACAGCGTTTTGGTGTTTCTGTAATAGACAGGAACCTGCTTTTTAAAAGAGTTGATTTACTGTTAATGATTAACAAACACAATTGTTTTAAATGTATGACTGCTATGACTCTTTTATCTTTTGTAAAATAGTGGATGAAATTTTATAGCCATAGTCATTCAGTGTTTAAATATATGGTACTTAAATCCTTTGTAGAGGTGGTACTGAAATTAACCATGAACCAGAAGGCATTTTAGAAATTTGTTATGAGCTTGCACAAGCGTATTTGCCTCAATGGCTTGTGAAAGTCTCATTCATAAAGCTCCTTCTTGGCAAGGTAGTAGCAGCTCATGTAGTCTGTCCTCTTCTTAGTAGCTGTATTTCACAACAGAAGTCATTTTGAAAAAGTAATGATTATATCTCTTCTACCTACTTCTGGAAAGATAACTTATGTAGTATTTGGAAAACTTTTGGCACTTACATTCAGTGAAAATTAAGAAATATAACGTTTGTGTTGAAGTAGTTTATTTTTAACCATAAATGGAGCCGTTGTCTATTTTTCTTGAGTTAATCCTATGCCACTTGAAGGAAGATAATTCTGTGTTTAAGACTGTACTCACAATTATTTATTGATTTTTCAGTAGAAACAGAACTTGCACCAATGACTACTTGTGTAATGGACGTTTTCTAGTATTTATCTTTTTGGTACTTAATCCTGCCTCCTCCCCTCTCTGCCTTTGTCCCTTGCATGCAGTCTTTTGTGTAAGGGGTGAGTCCTCAATGATTTTGGTAAAACAGAACGCTGCGCATTCAGTAGCAAACTGTTACTGCCCTGAGTTTATTTTACCCTTTTTGTCTGCATCTCTTATAATGAGCTATCCATGTAATTAGTCCCCATGATCTGGTAGTGTGCTCACTCATGGGTACAGGAAACGAGATTTTCAGCTCCATTTCCCCCTGAACATCTGACCTGGAAGCACGGAGGAAACAAAAGGATTGCTGCTTCTTTGTATAGTCATGTTTTGACCCCCAAACTCTTCTTTGTTTATATTCAGTCATCAATATCGTTTCAGGTCTGATTTGACCCCAAACCAGAAGTTATTTAAGAACAATCGGTTTGTCACGTTCATGGTTAAATACACCCCCTTACCTATTAGAGGTTCTCATTGTGTACTCAGTAAATGAACATTCATTAGAACAAAAGCATTTAATTGTTTTTCAAACTAATATCCACTGATATTGTAGAAATAAAAATTTTCCAAATTAAAATTCATAAATTATATCCTGTTGTAGTTTTAATAAATGTATACATTCATATTTGTATTTTATTTTACCCAGAATTCCAATTTTAAACAATCCTATTTTACCCACAGACTTATGCTGGTTATTTGATTCATTTGGAACAACTTCTTTGACAAGATGAATTCTTAAGTAGTGAACCTATTACTAGATGTAATCATTAGTTTGAAATGATGTAAAAGTCGCTACTAATCTTTCCCCCACACTTTCCTCATCCAACAAACACAATAGAATAAAGCTAACCCAGACATTGTCTCTCTCGGGTGTCTTTAGTTCGTGCACACTTGACATGGGCGTTTTCACTCTCTGTGTTGGGGGAACACTGCACCTACAGAAGGAAGAGCCCTCACGTCTTCTCATCGTGCTGGGAATCTAGACACACTATCTAGAAAGCTGGACTCTAAAGGAGATAACCGAGGTGCAGCCCCCTTGTTGGGTTAGATTTCTTTGGCTCTTTTCACAGTCGCCCAAAAATCATCTAATGAAATGGCAGATGCATCCCTGTTTTTTTTTTTATTAGTTTATTTATTTTTAACTCAAATTTTTGCCAGTTTTTTCAGCCACATGCATCCAACTACCTGCTGGCCATTCTCCTTGGACATGCAGTAGCCATGATCTACATGTCCTGAATAGAGGGGGCTATGGGAAGTGACTTAGTTACTGAAGTAGCCATTAATTTCTCATTGAATTGCTCACGCTCTTCATTTTGGATTGACTGGTTCTTTGGCCCTCAAATGATTTTCTACTAAGAACACAAGACAAGGCTTTAAGGGGATGGAAGAGATTTTGTGAACAGATAATTTTAGAGATACCTTTCTAAAAGTAGTCCCTGAATTCTAGCTTACTGGTGCTATCATGGCAAGCTTGAGCAAATATGAAGTATTAAATGTCGGGTTCATCTGGAGTGACCCTTACCATTCTTTTAAAAAAGTTTCAGTATTCGGACAAGAGCGAAAGACAGTGATTTTTTTTTTTTTTTTTTTTTTTTTTTTTAAGGAAAATGTATCTTGATAGCAAGATCGCCAAACTTAAAAAACAACAATCAGTCTCTTCCCATTTTGCTGACATGGGCATTCACTAGCCGACATCTGGAATGAGATCATTTCCAAGTAAAAGAAATTTTTAGAAACAGACATTCACAAATACAGCCGCTCCCCGATCTTCATACCATACGTATGATCATAGTTAGTGCAAATATTTTAAGATTCAAAACCATGAAGAGAGCAGGCCTTGGCCTTGGCCTCATAGATCTCAAGGTTGTACTAACATGCACAGCGGTTCTTCTCGAAGCTGCACACATGCACACTCTGGAGGGATCTTTCTGTTCCTGATGCTCTCTGTTGACTCTTTCGCTGAAGCCCAGACTGTCCTTGTTTGTCAGTGTGTGTTACATGTCTCTCAGACATCTTCCTCCGGTTCTCCAAACAGATGCTTCACTTTCCTTGGAAACAGGATTGCACATTTTGTAGGGTTGTTGGGTTTGTTTTTTGTTTTATTGTTTGTTTTCCAGTGTTTAATCATAAGTGTATGACTATTTTGCCTGCATGTATATCTTTCATTTTGTGCATGTGGTCTGTGGAGGTCATCACAAGGCACTGGACACCCTGTGAGTGGACTAGCTGATGCGTGGAGTTGAATCTGACTCCTGGTACAGCCGCTGCTCACAACTGCTGAGCCATTTCTCCCATACATGTATTGTTTGTAAAAGGAATTAGTTACATAATCTCTCATATACCATTTATTTCTCGATTTACCGATTTGTCATGGATTATTTTGGACTCAGTAATATTTCTAAGACACATGACCTTGTAAGGTCATGCATTTCTTCTGGTGTCTTCCTTTCACACTTTCCAGAGAAATCGAGAGTCTCTGTTAATGAACTTTTTTGTTTCACTAGTGACTCTTGGTCACTTAGAAGGACATCCGGGGAAAGGGAAATGAATGATTTTGACTTTCAACAATGGCAGAAAGTATTTTAAGCATAAAATTAAACCAGAAAAATCAGTTGCTATGGACGGTCCTGCTTTGAAGGATTGTGGGTAGCACAAAGAGATATTAGGCAATATTTCTGCCTGCATGAATTCTTACTACTAAATGAAGAAGCTATTATAAATTGAGTCTGGGAGCATGTAAAGCCCTCAGCACAGTCCCTGGCACAGATAGATAGTCAGTACATTTTCTTTGCTATTAGTTGTAAATTGAAAATGCATGCAGCTATTTTAAGGGCATTATATGCCAATGTCACCTGTAGAAAAATTATAAAATTTAATTTTCTTTCTGGTGCGATTACTTTTCTAAAAGTTATAAATTATATGTAATTAGTAGTATCAACCAGAAGAGATCAGGTACTGCTCTTCAAGGCCTGAATTAATCATATGAGTAGTTATTCTCTAAGTAGATATTACATCATACATGTATGAGAGCCTCTTAAAGTATTCAAGATTAATAAAGCAGCAAAGACATTAATCAAGGATGGTATCTAGCTGATTTGCATAAATTAATTAACGTCAACAGCTACAGCAAGCAGCGGCCTAGCAGCACCTGGGAAAACCCTTGCTTCCTAGGGAACTAAGGTAGTGAACACATTGGGCAGAGGGGTTCTGTCTCTTAACAAAGCAAGGTCACCATTTACATAACACCAGGGACAACACAACCAAGCTACTGGAAAGAAGGGAAACATACCTTAAAAATACAAGGAATGTAAAACCACTTAGGGACAGGCGTCTTGGCTTTTTAGGTGTCTGTGACCTAAAATTTCACTAGTATTATAAGTGTTAATGCTACCTACATTTTTTAAATTGTGTAATCAGCAGGTTCATTCCGTGGACATGGCTTAAGGAGTGTGGGTAATAATGGAGTGAATGTAGTCGCTTATTTTCCTCTCGAAACTCATATCTAATTTCATGGAAATACTTAGTGCATAAATTATTGTTCGTATCTACTCCAATCATTTTCAATTGATAGGCGGTTACCTTAATATGAGATTGATGACACTATTCATTCTTCAGGCTCCTGAATCAGTGTTTTATAGATCCTACAAACCAACCATTATTTTACTCAGCAGTGAGATTGCAAAACTCAGTATTCCGAGTTTACAAGGCAGATTCAGAGTCAAAACACGGTGCTGTATGCAAGCAATTAGTCACAGCCTGGTAATGGCGATGCTTGTGAACGTGCAACGGGTCTTTCCCGAAGAGAAGACCTCAGGTTCTCACCTAGAAAACACTACTTGGGAGAACTGATAAACACGCTTGAGTAGCAGAGGCAAGAAGAAAGAGTATTTCAGAGAGTGGGAAGTGCATTATTATTCCTTGGAGCAATTAGAGTCGCTCTCCTGATAGATTTGCTCAGCTGGGCTTTGCAAAGTTGAGGATGTTTGTTAATTTATGCCCCAGTGAGGCATAAGGCAGAGTAGAGGGAAGCACAGAGAGGAGAGGTCGCTCTGTCGTTGCCTTGGCTGTCTGGTACCCACTTACCACTGGCGCAGATTGAACGTGCCTCATTTAGCCTGGTCCTTTCAACTCTCCGTGACCTAGACTCAATATATCTTGTAGGAGACTGGAAAAAGCCCATGGCAGCAGCGCTCACGTCTTCATTTACAATACAGTTCTGAAGAGGACCCTTCATGGTGCATGCTGTGGCCAGTGTAGAGCCTTTAGGCTAATTGCCATGGTTATTTTTTTTTCCAGACCCATAAGGCTTTCCTTGATATCCATAAGAGTTGAACTTTCTTGGAAGATACAATAATAACCTAGATAGATTGTTCATTTGGCAAATTGACCACAGCTTTTTAGTGGAAAGAACAAGATTGCATTAGCATTTTTTTTGACACCCATACAAAAGCTTCCTCTTGTGGCTTTGGTTTAGTTATATAAATATAAAATATAATTTATTCAAGCTTGTCAGGAGACCCAAATTGGATCACTGTGTATTTTCTTCTGTGAGTACAAGAAGTGTTGGTTAAAGTATCATGAGGGGCTTGGACTGTAAACAGTAATGGGCCTGGGAGTGCTATGGGAACACTTTCTTTTTCTGGCCAGTGGGCTGTTACTATTCTAAGCATTGAATCTTGAAATGTGTGCTGGGCTCCTGTGTTTTCTGCCTGAAATAAAGCCCATGAGCTCTTCCCTGTCTTTTGAGTGCAGAAACCCTGTCACATGTGCTGATGAACGATGGACCAGAGAATGGTCCTTGTGGTTCTGGAATGCCTTCTGGTAATCTGATTTCCCTTTGCTTCCTTCTTCCCCTGTCCAGGGGACTCCTGTAAGTGTTGGAATACATTCTTTTTCCAGAATGTTCTTTGATAATATCACTTTTTGTCAGTGGAGGGTATAGTGAAATGGTGTGTTTGGGCTTTTTACAGATAGTGTAAATTTTCAGAAGAATCACTTGATTCATATGAAGTTGAATGTCCAAAGAGAGTCATTCCTTTCTTCATAGGGTCAGAGAATTCTTTAGCAAACTAGGAAGGCAAAATATGAAATGGACTTCAGGAGTTTAACTTGTCTGAACTTTTGAGTGTAGCTGGGAAAACTGGCAGGAGTTGAAGGTAGTAACGCACCACATCAGCACCCATCCTGTTCCTTTCTAGGGCGTTCAAGGGATAGAACCTGGTGAGAAGGAGATGCAGTGCTATATCAGGAGAAACCTAAGATTCGACACCTCTTAGTTTCTAGCTCCGTTGCTGCAAACCCTCACCTGACATGCAGAGCCAGTGAGCTCTCCTTTGTGACTTATGACTTGGTTTTCATTATGGGAAATATTTGGCTTAAACTATTTCTGAGACAGGTTCCTGTAAATGCATCTTCCAAAGGAAAGATTAAAAATGAAAATTCGGCAGCCTCTAAACGGATAATTCTAGAGCTGCAGATTTTCCAGTGGGATAAGGCAAACTAAGGCAACTGTGTAACCGCCTCATAGCGCATGTTTTAATTGGGTGCATTTGCATGTAATCTGTATCCACCAACCTCTCATGCTTTGGGCCGCTCTGGCTTGGAGCTTCCTGATAGCCTGCACCATTGTTTATGTAAATAGACTTTCTACTGTACCCTGATTTACCTTTGGAAAGTTCAAACTCTTGGTATTCCCTTCCCTTTGATTAGTCAGAATACCTACTCTCTAGTCCTGAATACGCAGCGCATCTACCTGCTGAAAAATTTTCATAACATATGTGGAATGATTTTGGTGGCAGTGGGTGCAGTGAGCATTCTATAAGCGATCATTATTATTAGTAGCAACAAATATGAAAAGAAAGCTTCAAACAGGATGGTTCAATCACACTAACAGCTTTTTGAATGAAGTGCAGGTGATGAATATCCTTGGATTGAAGATTAAAAGTCAAGTTTCCAATTAATCAGACCTCTGGTGATAGTAGATGATACTGCAGGAAGGAGCTATGAGTATTCCACCAAAGGGGGGATTTGTGCTGCCTACAATCCATTGCTATTATAAGGGCTGGAGAGGTGGCTCAGCGGTTAAGAGAACTGACTGTTCTTTCCGAGGACCTGGGTTCAATTCCCAGCACCCACATGGCAGCTCACAACTGTCTGAAGATCCAGTTCCAGGGGATCTGACACCTTCACACCAATGCACATAAAATAAAGTTAAATAAACCATAAAAAATTAAAAAAAATAAGTGGAGAGGGTTTTCATTTCATCGCCAGACTGTGGGTGGTGTGGGAAATAACATTTGCCACAGCAACAAGAGGCTTGTCCTCAAGGTTGAGCGGATTTTGGTATGATAGATTAAGGCATAGATGGATTTTGCACATGAAGTTTTCAGAAACACAGAGGAGATCATTTCATACTATTGGAGGAAACTCTAGAATTCACAGTGAGAAGGGACTTATTCTGAAGACGGTAACCACTGCCATCGTGGGGACTCTCATAGAGTGTTCATTTTCCATGGGTCTAAGCACGATGCATATGTTAGTGAGCTTCAGACAGCACTGCCAAAAGCAGATTATCTAGAGAATTCTTGCAGGCTGCTGTGCTGTAAATGGCAGTTGGCAGACTTATTTTAAGGTACTTGTTCTGGCTTTCTCAGAGACCTATTAACAAGTTTTCTTGCAAATCTCTCTGGAATGCTCACATTTGCCCAGGTCTGGTATCTTGCTTTTTTTCTTTTATTTGAAGAGTTTCATGCTCCAAATGTGGATTTCTTTCATGATTTTAGTTCCAAAATTTTTCAGCATGTTTTGGAGATCATAAGAACTGTGATTGAGTAACTATTCTGGCTCATGCTAGGAACAGAAAGACAGATTTTACTCAAACTGTGATAGCAGAGAGAACAGCCTAACACTGTTCAAATTAGTACACAGCAAAGACAGATGGGGCTTCATAACTAAAAGGCACAGCGGTGGGGCCATTGGCTATAAAGGTACTTAGAATCTGAAAAGAACTAAGAACTGGTGGGTAGGGGATCTTGATAAACTAGGTTCAACAGGCCATAGACAAAGGCTAGCTAGCAAGGGAGTTTGGGAGTGATGGACTGTTGTTTGGCCAAGTAATGTATCTTTGTTATTACAAAATATGGTCTTCTACAATCCATCATCTGCTGTGTGCTAGCTGGGACCCCTATGCCAACTCCTTATCCCATTCTGTTTGACAACAGTATCATTCCCTGCTTCTTAATTGAAGACATGTGTTTGGAGAAGGTGATGAGGCCAAGATTCAAATAAGGTATGGAGCACAAGGCAAGCAACACACTGGATTCAGATGGGTTCAATCAAACCTGTACCTCTAGAGGAGGACCAGGCATCGTGCGGTTTATAAATCTGCCCTGGTGACTTTACTGAGCAGTGTAGCCTGAAAACAGGCGCTTTCCTGGCCACACTGATGGGCCTTTTCAGTGGCTGCTGTACTAGGACCACACAGTTAGGAAAGGAAGTGGGAATGCTGGCTATTGTTAGCCAGGCCCCATGGTCCTCAGAAGAGTTAGGTTATTGCTCTCAGGTGATGGAGTTAGGGAAAAAGTTGAGTCCTCTGTGGCTTTCGGACATCTACACACAGTCCAAGTCTGTCCTTGAGAGGCAGGAGCCAGCGAGGCAGAGGAGCTTCATTGAGTTTCTCACATCTTATTTCCTCCTAGGTTTTTCCTCTTGCACGCTGCCTTCTTCAAGATACCTTGTCTTCTATCAGGGCTTCACAGATGTGTTATGAATGACTTAACAGCTTTGTTCTCTCAAACTCCTCAGATTGCTTTTCATATGGAAAAGCACTCCAGATTTGATTTCGGTTTTCTCATATTTCCTAAATGACTTTATCAAGCAATCTACTTTCCAGACTTGTTTTTATTTTTTTCCTCATATTTTTCGAAATGTGCTTATCAAGCAATCAACATTCTGCATTCCATATGCACTAAACTATATTAGAAAATAAAATATTAAAACGAGAAAGTACAGATTATACCAAAAGAGGGGGGGGCGGTGATAAAATGTGCTTATTTCTTATGGAAATGAAGGTAGAGTTAGTATATATTCAGTGCAGACTGTGGAAAAGAATATTAATGCCTAGGTTTCACAGTATTCTGTGTATGCTGATCATACCCAGGGATCCAGACGCTCACATTTCGATAACTGTTATTGAAAGGCTCTTAGTTAGAGTACATAGTGCAAGCAGAATATCAAACAGAACGTGATTTCATGGTGAAGGACTGGAACGTGAAAACTATAGGCTATGAGGTCAGGAGTGACGCCTTCGGAAATGAAGGCAAAGCTTAGGATTAAAGGTGGCATCCCTGAGTGGTTGGCCAGCAGCAGAATCAAATCAAAGCCGGCTTCCTTTGTTCATTATGAAGTCAGATCCGGAGTCCACTCAGAATGCACACATATTTGTCTGCTTCCACATACTAGATACCCTGTTTTCCTAGAGAATAATTCATGAAGTATATCCGATAATGAGGGCTACATATGGTAAGAAAGTTTTCAAATAGTTCATTAAGTGACTGTTCTAAAATTTCACCCCAAATAAGTCCCTTCTATAGCCAAACAAAATTAGGTTGCAAAATAATTTAATTCATTTGTATTAAAAGGGATGTAAATACCTCAGGCCGCAATATTAACAGCATCTCATCCTAACATGCTTTCCGTCTCTGCTTTGAAATTACATGTCAGAATAGTCTGAAGGAGAATCCCTGGGAACCTTGTACCAGACATTATTATTGTCTTTTTTCTCCACGGTGTGTATTTATTTGCCTATTTAGATTGTTTATTTAGCACCTAACTCCCATTTCCAGTGATGCACAGTGCAGGCCTTGCTCTCCCTGTTTGCTTGCATTGCTTCCAAGAGCCACAGAGAAGCCGAGAAGATAATGGGCGTTACAATCTGCTCTATAAATACTTGCGGAAATCTTATTCTTCATTACTTGTCTACCTTAAAATCTTGCCAGTGAATGAAGTATTCTAGCTTTTTTTGGTAGCCAGTTGTAGGGTTTTGCTTATATTTTACCAAAATAGTCTGAAGTGAAGAAAAAGTTGTACCAGATACACTTTTTAATGTAACACTGCACTTCTCTCTGTAGTAGAAGTGTAATTTAGGGTACAGCTGGCATCACAGTCTTCCAACTGCCTCATCATCATGAATCCTCCTGCTCAAAAGGGACTCATGTGCTATCAATGTAAGTTTGCAACTATACATTAATAGATGTCTGGCTTTTTAAATAATTGATATTTTACAAAAAATAAAATGGGATACAGGATTTACTGTGTCCTCGCTTTGTAACTTTAACCATTTACAAAGTTCTATTGATAGTTATTAGGCGTGCAAAGAGTAAAGTTTAGAAATGTGTGAAGAACTTCAAGTCATTATAACAGATCATTCTAAGTAAAATCTTCAGGAGCTTTGCATGAGGAACACAAATGACGTTTGATGTGTTCTTATTATGAGCAGTCATCAGACTAGCTCGGTATGAGTTATGTGCCTGTTTGAAGACACGTTCTAAAATCATCTGTATCAATATTATAAAGTTGGCATAATCCTAACCTGAAGATGAAATCACAGGAAATCCTGGCTTAGCTGCATGCCACCAGGCTCGGTGCACGCCCGGCTAGCTCAGTCGGTAGATCATGAGACTCTTAATATCAGAGTTGTGGGTTTGTGCCCCACGTTGGGTGCCAGATGAAGATGGAAATAACAAAATAATCCCCACCAGTTCAGAATTATGAATACTACAAGGGTAATTTATTTAAGGGAAAGATTTACAGATCACTGTCCTAGATAACAGTCCTCTTGCAAACAGAAACAGACTCCAGCAGCTAGAAGTCGGAGGCATAAGCAAGGGAGTGGGTGCGTGTTTACACCTTCTTTTACAGTATAAGAGACCATGCCTAAGTGGGCTATTGGTTGAAGGAGCAGAATGTGCTCCCACAGCACTAACCAGCTGCAGAGAGTCATGAGTGCTGGGCACTATAGAATTTTATAGCTGTAGTTATAGTGGATGTCATGCAATACATAGGAACAGTTGTGAACAAAATAGAAACTGGAAGAGTGAACTGGGAAAGAACAGTGTGCTTGGCGATGCTCCTCCTTCCGAGGCAGCTTCATCTCATTTGAGAAAACTCTAAGTGATTACGTAAAAGTCGTCCTCAGTCACAACAGTATCTCTGCACTTCTCTGAAAGAAGGTTAAAGATTATGGCTGTTGTGATTTACAAGGGTATAGCCACCATTTTATATGTTAATATCAAATGGCTTCAATAACATCTATTTTACTATTGGATTAGAAGCCTGTACCTGAATGGACTACCGCTCTTCTTCTGGGTATGGGCTGATTCTAATAAGACCATATATGTCAATCCTCTCTGAAAACATGTTGTTAGCATAGCACGTTAATGTAAAAATAGGACATATTACATATAAATACCTTGTTTAGTGATACCTTTAATTGAATGCCATAACTTACATTACAAGCTATAATTGGCATAGACAATTTAAAGTATATATTCTTTAGCATAATATAGTCATGCGGGAAATGTATTACTTGGGAAAATCTTTAGAAACAGAGCAAGCTATAATTATCTTTATGATACACAGCTTAAAAAAAAAACACATAAAAGCAAATGCCCTGGATAGAATTGTGTGCTGCTGTCACCACTGTTCCTTTATGTCCCCTACTTGGATGTCAATCCTAGCATAGATAGTTCCAGCCTCGCCCCTGGCAGTCATACCTAGCTTATATTGCTTGTGCTATGTAGTTTATGAGAACATCGACACAGGTGACACACGGGTCACTACTGTCTTGCAGCCATTATGAGAATGGCTGTTTGTCCGTGAATTAATTGCTAATATTGATAAGTGACCCTCAGGTTTCTAGGAAGCCTGACATCACTTGTCAGTGTGAGTGACTACTTTCCACAGTCCCACGGAACACACGTTTTGGTCTCCAGTTGTGAATGGACACCAGGTTTTGCCCAGACACTACTTCCTGCATCAAACAGAACATCGCTTTGCTGCTGTACAGCTCTGTCCTGACATGCACAGGCAGAGACCCGGAAGCCGCCCTGGAAGCATTAGCTCATGGCTCTTCCACTCGACAGCTCCAACCTCCTCCCTCCTTTCTTCTTCACTGGTTCCCTTAGCACTGCGGTTTAATGTTTTCTAGTTGAAGATGCTGGCTGTCCATTTCAAACAATTCCTGAATTGCCCCTGGGGTTCTTTGGAAATGAAAACGACATTTCTGGTTGCCATAGTTAAGTGGGTCCCTGAAATGTTCAGTGCCGGATAACAGAACTAATAGACATTCTTCA
Source organism: Microtus oregoni (assembly GCF_018167655.1). Taxonomy (NCBI): domain Eukaryota; kingdom Metazoa; phylum Chordata; class Mammalia; order Rodentia; family Cricetidae; genus Microtus; species Microtus oregoni. Next base: position 47,198,163 of record NW_024543060.1, read on the forward strand.
CTGTACAGCTGCCTTTTTTGCTTTGAGATTTTGAAGGTCCTTTAAGCCATATTTTACAAATGAAAATGCTGTGCATAGTTTTCTGAGTTTGGAAACTATTGTGTGTTTAAAAACGGAAACAAAAACAAAGTCTTTCCCCATGCTTTTATTACACAGTAAAATTTTCAAAAATGCAACTACTGAACAATCTGAAAGAACCCTCTACTTTGTTGTCATATTTTTAACAGATATTGTTTACCACTGTGATCCATCATGAGATTGATGGCTACGCAGATTTTGTTGTTTAAATAACTAATATTACTCTTCGCCTCCGTCTGCCATTGCAGCTGTCTTCGAGCTGTGTTCTTGGCCTAAGTATTAATGTATTGAGAAGCTATTATTTTCTTGAACAATTTTTGCAAATGAAGAATGTTTTTTCCACCTTATGTTTTAGTTAAAACATTGGTAAGATGAGTGAGTAGATAGGCTATACTACCTAAGAGTATAATTTTCAGCCTAACACTAAGCGTTGGGTCTTACTAAGTGTGCCTGCTCACTTTCCACCTGAAGAAGCAAAACGGGTCCTTTCTCATAGCCCTGAAGTGTCCTTCTTTAGAATAAGGCATCGTGGAGACCTGTTATTAATTTTTTGTGTTGATGGAGGATGCCCTTACAGCTTTTCCTTCTGTAAGGTTTCAAGTTGCTGATAACTCTTCAAGGGATGCTCTATGGTTGCTTTTGTCAGCTACTCAATCAGTTTTCACCATGGAAACTACCATTTTCTTATGATAATCATGAGCTTTTTGGGTACCACTGGTTTCCAGGGCATTCACCCAGTCCTCTAGTGAATAATTTTAAGTCATGACTTATCTTCAGTCATGGAGGGAGCAACTTCCCTTTCAAAGACAGATTTTACTATAACAATCATGATCACTAGCCAGGGCAGCACCACTTATGTCTTTACTTGTTCTATGAGCTGTCTAAGAATCTTTTCTAAGCTCACCCCACCCCCAAGTCTATATTAATCATGATAGTTAAAGTATACTTCCATCAAATGCCCTTGGGTTGCTTTGCAGTTCTTGGACTTGATAAACACCAAGAGACTCAGTCCCTTTGTAAAGGGAGCAAACAGCAGAGGGTCTGTGCATAGCAGTGTTTTCTGTCTCCTATTGTTGCTGGGCTGGGGATGAGGTGCTGGCAGATGTTAGGGCCTCCAGATCCATGCCAGCCAATGCTCCATGGGCAAGCCCATGAGCCTTACAGGCCTCTAGATCCCATGCCAGGGAATAATTCATCTTCCGTAGGCTGGAAGAGTCTTTGAGGGTAGTCAGGCAGTAATAATCTTAGCTCCTGACCTTTGTTAAAAAGAGAAAGTAAAAAAGAAGATGGGTATTATAATTGAATACAGGATTTAAGAAAAGTTATGTGGAATATTTATTAATAGTGCATGATTAATATAGCTCATTCTGAAAGTTACTTTGGCAGAGAACGTATGTGGGCAACCTCAGTACATAGTTATTTCACATCTGTCTTAGGTAGAATTGGCAGGGCTTCAGAAGTTTTACCAAAGCAGACTCTCAGAGTCTTCCAAAAATAGTCATTTTTCTCTCAGTAATTTTGAATTATTTTTTTCTTGAAATTGATTTTTCAGTGCTTTTCGTTCTCCAGCTGATTTTCTTATTATTTATTTCTTTCAAATTGTCAATTGATCCTGAGAATATGGTACACATATACCTCATCTGTGGTGTTGATACAAAGGCCTTAGTCCTAGACATTTATTTCTTTTTATACTCTCTTTGTGTGTGTATGTGTGTGTGTGTGTGTGTGTGTATGTGTGTGTGTGTGTGTGTGTGTGTGTGAGAGAGAGAGAGAGAGAGAGAGAGAGAGAGAGAGAAAGAGTGAGAGAGGAGGAGAGAGCAAGAGAGAGAAAGAGAGGAAAAGTGTGTGTACACCTGTTGCTTTCTATGACAAGGGTTTTTTTCTTTACAATTTTACTATTTAAACAAAAATTCAAGCTCATTAGATTTCATTGGCTTACCTAGTTGTCTTTGTTATTCTTTATTATATATTTTTTAATTTTAAAAATCTATGTGTATGGCTGTGTGTGTGTGTGTGTGTGTGTGTGTGTGTGTGTGTGTGTGCCATGTGTGTACAGTATCCATGGAGACCAGAAGAAGGTGTTGCATTCCCTGGAGCTGTGGTTGTAGGTGGCTGTGAGTGACTTGACCTGGCTGATGGGAAGCAAACTTGGATGCTCTGGAAAAGCAGCACCAGCCTTAGCTGCTGAGTAGTCTCTGCCTCCTCTCCTCGCTCTTGCACAGCTCTGTAGCTCAGTTAGTGTCTGTTTTTTGTCTTTCTTACCAACACTTGATATAATTTCACATAGCTTGATGATTACATTGACAAGGTCATGCTGTTATTACCTTAAATATATTTTTTTTTCTAGTTTGATAACTTGTTCCAGATTCTCCTGTCACCCGCCCAAGATGAACTATTTATTGAAGGGCTTCATTGAAAATAGCACAGCCGGACCATGAGAAGGAATCCGTTCAGTGGTGCACCCTGACTAGCTCAGAATGCAGCAGAAAGTCATCAGTCCCTTTCCAGGCTAGCTTGTGATTCCACCTTCCTTAACGTCTGTTTGCCCGGGTAGATTTATGTTGCCAATGGATGGCTTAATTTGACTTTAATGATATTCTATTTGGCTCTGTAAACCCTACTAAAACCATTTTTGCTATGTAGTTAATAATGCAATCTAATCTGTAATACTATTATAAGGCGATAATAAAAGCAGATATTAGAGATGTCCATTTTCATTGTTAATGCAGAAACAATGTCTTTTAAGTAATGAAGTTAGCATTTCAATAGGATGGTCTCAGCGTATGTTAACTGTGTTTTGGAAGACTCCTTTTTAGATTTCAGCAGACATTATTGGAAATATCCATATTATTGGAAATATCCATATACTTGCTTTTCTGTTTCACACTTTGCTGTGGTGTTTTTGATGTAGCAGCTTCTAGGGTCATTTATTTGGCAAAGCAAAGAATGAAAACAACTCCAAACAGAACAAATATGAAAAAAACTAATAAACAATAGTGTTTGTAGGTCAAATACATTGTAGTTTGTAGAAAGAAAGTAATGTTTCTTTTCTGCAGCTGAATCAAAGCCATGTATTACCTGAATGATGGTAGCTAGCAATATTCATATACTTAAGGTGGGCTAGGTAGTCTCCACCAGTTTCACTTCATTTTGCTGGAAGATTTGAGATCCCTTGAGAGAGCGACTGTGGGGTGAAGCTCACGAAATGACTTTGCGTGTTCTTTCTCACCCCAGTTAACAGCGTGTTTGGGCTTTAGAGAATGCTTTCGTTGAGTAACTAGTATGTTCCCAGGTTTTTCAGTTTGGAAACTGTAGGTTGACTCTCTCGCTCCGGTGGAAGCAATGGAACTGTTTTCTTAGTCACATGCACATGAGGGTATTTGTCCCCTAAGGATCATACAAACTGGAGGGTATTACAGCATCAGCATTGTTCCCCAACAGGTTTTGTCACCGGCAATATACACTAGGAACTCTTCTGTACAGGTCCCATGTGACATCCCTTCTAATGGAGGCTTGTTGCTATATGTTTGGCACAGATGTCATAGTTACCTTTATGTTATTCTTGGTTATTTTATAATCATAAGCTTAATCAGTACAGATGAAGCCAGTGAAAACTCTTCTGGTTTCAATGTTTTTGCTAATTTTTTGGTAAGTTCTGATATTTTCATAAATGATCAACAACATTTTGTGGGCAGGTGACATGCTTTTCAAACCAAGCCCTGCTAATAGATTAGCAGAGAGAGAGAGAGAGAATGGAAGTACAATGATAGAGGCGGTGAAAGTGAACGCGATGGAAGCATTTCTCGAGTAGGATTGACAACACATGATGGAATTAAACTGTAGGAAAGGCGAGCGGCTGGGAAGACAAGCGTGACTCCTTGGCATTCCACTAGGTATCCTTGTGACTGCTTTCCCTTCAGTCTGACTAGCAGCAGTTATGATGGTGAAATAGATGAATGTACCTACTGTCTCTATAGATTTGTGTGTTTTATCCGCTTGTGAGAAGAGCAGCTATGGTGATCCGCATATTCAACAGAGCTCCTAACTGCAGTGCGGTATCACCGTTTGATTGATTCCAGTTCTCAGCTTATTTGTCCTGTATTTTCTACTTGGCAGTCAGTCCTTGATCTACACATCACAGCTTCCTCCAAAAAGAGCAAGTTATTTGGTATTGAATTTTAGAGCACTATATAAATTTAAACTCTAACATTAATATTTTTAAGTCGTGTTCTTTTCTTCCAGGCTACTTCGTGAAAACTCATTATATTTTCTTCTTCTGTAAAGAATAGATTTGGTCATGTTGTACATAGCTGTTTCAATCCTAGGCCTATTTTCTACCAAAACAAGGAAAAATATTCTTCAGAGGAAATAAAAATAGTAAGTATTCTAGCATTGTTCCTCAGACATTGACATATATTTTTGTAGTTAGACTCTTATATATTTTATTTTTAAAATTATTAAATTATTGTTGTCTATTTAAACTTATAATTACACATTCAAATAGACAAGACTATATCCAATGATTTGGTGATTATCTAAGCTGTATTTTAAAGAAGCATCTGATAATGCATCTTTAGAGTTTTAAATCATACATTTATTACTCACTTTCTTAATAGATTTTTGTATCTGTTCACTACCAGAAGTGTATATATTATTGGCATTAAGGGAGCTTTGAAGGAACCATGTTATGTAAAATAATTGTTAGAATATTATTTTGAAAATTAAATTTTCTTGTGTTCATTTGCCATGTCCTTGATTGAATATTACTAAAGAAAATAAGGATCTTGTCCCTTCCGCCTCAGTTTATCATTATATTTGAAAACACTTTCTTGATGTCTTATGGACATGTGCCATTGGGCAAACATTCATTTCCTGACCCTCCAGGTAGTGCATGTACCTATACAGAAAGAAAACAAGACATTGGATGTCATTAGTCTATGTACTGCTTTATTTTTATTTTTTTTTTATTTTTTTAAAGAGTCGGTTCCAGTGATGTTTTCTGCAGGGACATCGTTAGTGCTGACAACTGAGCTTGGATTAGCAGTGCATTTGGTCTACCTACCATCTGCATGGACAGGGCATCGCACATAAGGTCTAGGTAAAGCTGTTCTTTACTTCATTAGAATCCTCTCTAGCAAAGTGTTCTAGGCAGCAGTCTCTAGTTGGCTAAACTTGCTGTTTGAGTGACAGCTATTTTTTCATTCTTGGTCTGGGCCATTGTAAAGACAAGAGGTTCAGGATGGTCCACCATGCAGGTGTAAACTAAAATTAGTTTTCCTTGCTGGGTTTCCTAACAAGTAGGTGCACGCCAGTATCCATTAGTGGAGTTCATTTCACAGGCCACACCAAATACATAGGCCACAAAGATGGCGCCTAATTCATATTTCCTAGACTTCTAGTAGCTCATGGTCAAATGTTGGAAAGGAACCCATGAACTGTGTCTACATGCAGTTCAATCAGTGTTGCTAGGCATGATGCGTGGGCATGGGTGGGCATGGAATCAAATGATCATCTTCTGTGCTGGCACACCCGCACGTCAACTGCTGTCTGCCTTCCAGCGCAGCGACTTTCTAACACAACTCCCTTCTGTGTTAGCTCAGTAATAGCTAAGGCACCGACGCATTTCCTCAGAGCTCATTACATGCTGGGCATTTACACGAACCGGCCAGGCATCCCTGAAAGCCTAGCATTGTAATATTTTACATTGATAAATAGCAGCACATAAGCCTCTTCTCCAAATTTAACAAATGGGAGCCTAAGATACTGATCAGGAATGCATGGCATGCATTCTCATTGCATCGCTTGGTGGCCGCTGCAAGGTGTTTTGCTTTGCAGAGGAGGTGTCATACCTTGTTTTCATTTCATTTCTGCAGCGGATACACTGAGTGCCTTGTCATTATCTGATCAGAACGTGAGGGGCAAGCTATGTTAATGCTTTGAGCCGCTCTCATTAGAGAGTCAATAATTGTGGCAGAGCTTTCAAGAATGTAGACCTGTCTTTTAAATGGTAGGGATGGGTTAGCAATGCAGGGGGGGGGGGGGGGCTGTGTTTCTTCTCTTATCTCTTCGTGCTGTTAAATTGAGCTGTCTTAACAAAACATTTGTGGCCTCCTTTGTATGTAGCCCTGCATTTGGAGGTAAATTATAATTAAAAAAAATCCTTATTAGCATTTCCCATTCAAATTGGAATGTGCACATACCTGTTCCCTTAGCTCTGCCTAAGCAGCCCTCAGAAGTGAAACTGTTTCAGCTCATTGGTCATTACAGTGTTTCTCCAAGCAGACTTAGAGACTTGCTATTGACTTACTATTAGTCTTCATGGTCAGAAGATTGAGGAACGCCGTCCTTCTACGATCATATAGATGCCTCCCTGATTCTGTGTACACTACTCAAGGTTCTGTTAGCTTTTTGATACTCAATCTAGAATTTAAAGTCATAGTATGCTTTCAGCCAACATATACTTAACGTGAATTCTTTTTTTATCCAGGACCCAAGTTTTTAAGAGAGTTTTTTTCTTGCTTTGTTTTCTGTTTCTTTCTCTTTCTCTGAGGTGAGTTTATGAAAGCTTTTAATGTGAAAGAGGGAAGGTCTCTGGAGAATCAAAGCTGACCCACCGTGACCCTTGCATTTACTTTTTTATTGACTTCAACAGAAAACTGACTGGATCATGGTGAATTCTCAATTGGTTTCATTAGGATTGTCAATGGATGTGGTTGGAATCCTGTGTCAAATGTGTTCTCTTGTTATAAAGCTTGCGTCCCATTGTCTGTGCACTCTCGTGGCTGTTCCTGGGCTGTGCTAGGCTCCTCTGCTCTGCACTGTCGTGGCTGTTCCTGGGCTGTGCTAGGCTCCTCTCCTCTGTGCACTGTCGTGGCTGTTCCTGGGCTGTGCTAGGCTCCTCTGCTCTGTGCACTCTCGTGGCTGTTCCTGGGCTGTGCTAGGCTCCTCTGCTCTGTGCACTGTCGTGGCTGTCCCTGGGCTGTGCTAGGCTCCTCTGCTCTGTGCACTCTCGTGGCTGTTCCTGGGCTGTGCTAGGCTCCTCTGCTCTGTGCACTGCCGTGGCTGTTTCTGGACTGTGCTAGGCTCCTCTGCTCTGTGCACTCTCGTGGCTGTTCCTGGGCTGTGCTAGGCTCCTCTGCTCTCTCAGGACCCTGTAAGGGATTCTTAATGATGTTGTGGAGGATGCAAGAGGAATGATGGACTGCTAAGAAGACCATGGCCTCTTTCTGCTCTTCATCGTAGTCATGGCTACTTATCAAACGTACCTTTCCCTCAGTAAGTTCAGCTATTATTATGTGCCACTGCCACTTTGCAAGGGGAGACAAGCAAGGATATTTTTTTTGGGGGGGGGGGTGACTTAAGGGATAGACTGGCACTCTACATTTGTAGAGGATGGATGGGTTTGGTCTCTGATGTGAGCTGTATATAGCGCACACACAATGGAAAATCTCATCTGAGAATCCCCATATAACCAAGGGAAGCACAGGAGTCTCCCTGGGATGCTGAATTGTTCATATATCACATGACAGGTATTTTTACTATTGCTGGTTCTTAGCTGACTTTAGTTGTTTAATATTGATGTATAAAATAGCAGAAAAAACTAAAAATAATACCACAAGGAACAAATTCTTATTTATAATTACGAGAATAAGAAATATGATGAATATTATTCTTGTCTCTAGTAAAATTCACAGAGTATTTTCACTGGGAATGTCAATCTTTAGGTGATAGATGATACATAATTGAGTAATTGATTGATGACAAGTAAGAAAGATTAAAAAATAAATGATACATTTCAGTTCAAGATAAGAAGACTGTAAATGTTTTTGTCTCCATATACTTGTGAATAGCTCATCAAATTGAATGTTAATAGCAAATATTTAGAGAAGATAAAATGAGTTAAAATGCCAAAAATTTCTGGGCAGTCTAAATTGGAAGGAGTGTGTGTGTGTGTGTGTGTGTGTGTGTGTGTGTGTGCGCGCGCGCGTGCGTGCGCGCGTGTGCAGAAGGGGGAAATGCAGGCAGGGGAAGTTGTCTATGATGTGTTCTCAGAAGGAAACATCCACAGGTGTGAAGCATGTTTGTGCTTCTGAGCCATGCAGAAAACAGGAGTTGGCAGAATTAGCTATCTCAGAATCTGGGATGGAAACATGAAACGGGATATCTCAAGTAGGGTATGTTCCATTGCTGAAGGACCCCCTCCCCTATCTTACTGTTGGTGGGCTCTATTTTTCTTGGGTGAGATTTGTCAATATGGAGACGCTGAATTCAAGAGACTACAGACATGGAATTCCTGTGCTCAGAGTGGAGTTCACATAATAAGCACTGAGGGCTCTCCTCCAGGGAACCAGGCAAACCTGCCCACCAACCTTTCCCTCTCCAAAGCCATCAGCAGGAACTGGTTTAATTTGGTGTGGAACCACTGGCTGACAAGCTGCAGACTTTCCAGGGTTCTTTATTTGCTCACTCAAAAGGATATGCAAGGATTGCTGAGTAATTGCAGTATGCGCAGACAAAAAATAAGTAGGTCACAATAACAAAGAAGAAAGAGTCTACCCCAAAGGAACTTGGAGAAGCTAAAACAATAGCACTAGAGAAGAAAGCGTTTAAATAAGCAAGAAAGAAAATTAACTTGGAGAAACAGAAGAAATTGCTCTTACTTAAAGAATGTGATGACATTAAAACCAGAGTCATTAGGGAGGAAGAGAGAGCACATAATAACTAAAACTACTGAAACGAAACCATACAGGAGTGTGGACACTGAGAAAATATAGTGTCCGGTTGAGAGTGTACTTAGAAAAGAACAAATAGAATCAAAGAACTTCTCAAAATTATTTAAAAATAAATCCACAACTAAAAGCAAAGATCAGACACATGCCCACTGTACAGTGCAATTTCAGAAAGATCATTTCAAGGAATTTCAAAATTCTATGTGTTAATATCTGATCCCAGTGCCCTTAAATAAAAATAATAAATGTCATGATATAGGCTATCTTGACAAGCCACATAGAAAGTAGAATTTTACTAAATCACCTGCAGCATTTGATGGGTCTTGAGGACAGCCATTCCAAACTATAATTTGTATGACCTAAATTCTTTGGTCATATGACAGCTGAGCCCAAGATGACTTTAGTGCTTGAGAAATTTATAAGAGTATTAGTAATGCAAAAGAAAAAAAAAAGGGGGGGGGCTGGAGAGATGGCTCAGAGGTTAAGAGCACTGACTGTTCTTTCAGAGGTCCTGAGTTCAATTCCCAGCAACCACATGGTGGTTCATAACCATCTGTAATGATATCTGGTGCCCTCTTCTGGCCTACAGGTATATATGAAGGCCAAATGTTGTATATACACTAAATAAATCTTTAAAAAAAAGGAGGCAATGCATAAGTTCAGAAAAAAATATGAAGTTGTATAAAAAAGATGTATCACAATGTAGAATTTGGCTCATTAGAGAAAAACATCCCTAGCATGCAACAACCCCCTAGTAACTTAAGAAATAGGATATTCATTTGTTTCCAAGAAACTGAGAATTTCCTTCAAAGGACAAATATGCTTTCAAAAATAGCATTTATTTATTTATTTATTTATTTATTTATTTGATTTTCGAGACAGGGTTTCTCCGTAGCTTTTGGTTCCTGTCCTGGAACTAGCTCTTGTAGACCAAGCTGGCCTCGAACTCACAGAGATCTGCCTGCCTCTGCCTCCCGAGTGCTGGAATTAAAGGCGTGCGCCACCACCGCCCGGCCCAAAAATAGCCTTTTAGTAATATTTAAGATGCTACATTTTTGATGACTTGTTTGGGGTAATTTTAGAACTACTTTCATAGTCTATAGCAATTTATTGATTATCAGTTTATTAAACTGCCAAACCAAGCCACTCAATTTCCATTCAGCTTTGTGAGTGAGATTGAATATCTCTCCGAAGACCTTCACAGCAGGCAATAAGTGACTTTTAAAGACAGGTGGTATATGTATTTCTCATCGCCAGCTCAGCTAATTTCTATTTTAACAATAGCAATTTCAAAAATTACAGTGGTTTTTCCTTTTTCTCTAATCAGCATCCCGCTGGTTGCAAGCAAAGGGTTCATTTACATTTTTCTGTCTGTAATATGCTTGATTGTTAATTTCCAGGTCAGCTTCTAGTCGTCTAAGGTTTCATGGGGTGATAATTTGTGCTTGAAATGGACATTCTGTTTTATCTATGATGAGGTCACCTGTCTGAACCAATTGAAGTTCTTTATCCCATGATCCCGTGTTCTCCCAGGAACATTATGGTAGGGCCTGCTATTTTTCTGTCTTCCATGACTAGCCTTGGTTCAGTTGAAACATTCTCCTTCCCACTGTCCACTTTATGAAAAGCAGTTTGCTTTCTGTTCGTTTGTTCAGACAAATTATGCTCCCACTCTCCTCCCTTCCTCCCTCCTTCCCTCTTTCTTTCTCCCCTTCTTTCTCCCATCTGATGTTCTTATACCACTATGGTAACTATCTCTCCTTCCCAGGTAAGGGTGTCCTTTTTTCTTTCTTGGAAGTGGAGACTCTGATCTTGTGCTGCTCTCTATAGCGTTGAGAGTGACTGAAAATGCCTCCTCGTTCCAGAGTCATAGAAACTGAATTCGAAATGTCAGTTAAGTCATGCCATGTAGCTTATTCTTTTTATCTGTAAATGAAATGTCAGCGAATCAGGGAATTGAGTATTTAAAATGGACCACCAGAAAATGTTTTCTTTCTACACATAATATTCAAACTGTTTTTCACAAGAGGGCCATTTTCCTTTTCTGGTAGACACTCGTGCAGAATACACTCTCTCGTAAATAGAATCAGTTGTGACACTCTTCTGTGACTCCTGGTACACATGCCTGGGAGCAGGCTAGACAATCAAATACCACATCTCACTGATCTTTCCCCTGGAAATTTTAGCCCACCTCAGCCCCTATGGAGAGGAGTATTCATTCATGTAGACTTCTGTGGGGGCACGTATAAAAATGCCTTGTTTCTCATATTCCTTGTCCCTCTTCTTTCTCCTCCACCTCTTCTTTGACCACTTTGTTTTCCTTCCTTCCCCTCTTCCTGATCCTTTGCAACTTGGTTTCTGTCATAACATGCAATATAAAGCTAATGTATATGCTTGAATAAGATGACAAAGTGTGAGGCCTGAACATTAATTTTTGTTATTATATTGAATAGAAATGAAGACGTAAACTTGCCACCTTGCTGTCTGTGTGAACCACTGTATGGTGAGCGATCAATGGCAACACCATCCAGGGCATTTTGTGGTGGAATTTACTTGTAAGAGGACAAATATGTGTGTGTGGGGAGTGTCTGTGTCTGCATATCGGGCTGTGTAGATTTCATCTTACCAAGTATGTTCCAACAGTTTGGGGCACTGTTTCCCTTCATTGCTTCCCCCTCTTCTCTGACGTCACCTCTCTTCCAGGCCGGTCCTCTTTGAGACTGTTCACTTCCACAGCACTGCATAGCAGCCTATCTCTGTCATACAAGTCCAGGTCTTCATTCTGTCCAGAAGACGGCTCGATGGGCTTCATCTCACACTCAAGAGAGTAAGAGCGTAACTCAGGGCGTAGAAAGTTCTACTTCTTCATCAGCGCTGTAGCTCAGTGGTCTTTGGAGTGTCTTTTCAGTGACCAGAGATTTCATTCTCCATTTAGGTACCTGAGCTGAAAATACCGAGACAACATAAAGTCTACGCTTGAGTAGCTCAAGTGTGCTGGAAGATAAATATGTGTAACTATTATTGTACATTTATGAAGTGTTGTATGATTAAGGAGGTAGTGGCTCTCACCACAGTAGAGTTGAGCTGGGGGTGATTCAGTGTTGGAGAATGTGGAGATTTCATGCTGAAGGGTTCCATGTGATAGTGTGGTACAGGGCAGATAAAACGATGTTTAAATGCATAAATTTAGATTTTGGTTTTAGAACTAAACACATAGGTCCCTGCGGCAAATATCACTAGAATAGTTGCTCTTTATCAGATGCTGTTTTTCGATTTCTGCACTAGGAATCAGAAGTGGTTTTTATTTTTAAGACTCTGCAGGAACTAGGCAACAATCTTTGTATAAAATTAGCTAGAAAAATGTATTTGAAGCATGTATGCTCAGCAATGGCATTAAAAAATTACGTACAAAGGGTCTGAGGAGATGTACTGATGGTATAATTGCTCTCCCGAATCTTCATCATCAAAGATTGAAAACTGTCCGTGGCCACATGCACCTGCTCCGCAGAAGGATCTTTGGGACCTCCTGGCTGCCAGTCTTCGCTCTAGGCTTGATTACAGATACTGTCTCAGGTGAATACTGTGTTCCATGATGGAGCCTGATGCTGGAGTCTTCCTTTGGTTTCTGTGTATGCGTATCTATATGTGCACATACATGCACACACATGCCTGTATACTGCACACATATATTATACACACAATACAGATACACATATTTCAGACATATGTTTTGCTCGTAAGACTTAGATCTTGCGAATAGTGACAAATTCTCCTTCTTAGAAATGTCGGGGGAATGTATGTTTTGATATAGTTTGAGTTTGGAGTTGAGCAGTTAATGCTCTCACTTTTAGGGCTCACTATGCGCTGGATCACTCATTGTCTTGATAATGTAGTCATCTGACACAGCTTCTCAGGTGGGGCCTGCTTTATTTCATGTCTCACAGGTTAACAGGTGAAGTTTATGAAGCTGGATTGTGAGCCGCACTTGGAACTTCGGGAGCGTAGAGAGATTCTGTTAGGGCTCTCTGTGCCTTTTCTACCTGTCTCTGTCTTCTGTTTCCTCCCTTCCTCTTCCCTTCTTCTCTTCCTCCCTCCCTCCCTTCCTCCTTCCCTCTCTCCCCCTCCCTCTCTCCTTCCCTTCCTGCCTTCTTCCCTCTCTCTTTCTTTCTTCCTGTCTCCTCCTTCCTTGTTCATTTTCTGTTCACTTCCCTTCCTCCTTTCCTTCTGTCCTTTTCCTCCATTTCTTTTTTCCTCCCTCCCTGCTTCCTTCCCTCTATCCCTCCCTTCCTTTCTTCCTTCTTTCCTCCCTCCCTTCTCTGTTGGTCAATCTTATTTAAGGTGTGTGACTTCTGTTTATGCTGCATTTGTTTAACTCTGTGAAGCTGTGATTCTTTGCCTGTCTAAAGGACCTGATGGTCCTAATAAAGAGCTGAATGGCCAATAGCAAGGCAGGAGCAAGGATGGGTGGGGCTGTCAGCCAGAGAATGTAACTAGGACAAATGAAGAGCGGAGAGGAGGAGGAACAAGAGAACTAGAAGAGGATGTCAGAGGCCAGCCACCCAGCCACCCAGCCACCCAGCCACCCAGCCACCCAGCCACCCAGCCACCCAGTCAGCCAAGGGGTAAGAGTGAAAGTAAGATACACAGAAGTAAGATAGGAAAAAGCCCAGAGGCAAAAGGTAGTTGGGATGAATTAAGAAAAGCTGGCAAGAAATAAGCCAAGCTAAGGCCAGGCATTCCTAACTAAGAATTAACCTCCGTGTTATTTATAAACTGGGTGGTAGCCCCCATCCACTGCAAAAGACCAAACAGTAAAGATGAAAAAAAAATCACACAACACCTCTCATCTTCTGAACATACACACACACACACACACACACACACACACACACACACACTCTTTGCAAACTGTAAGGTGCTTCCATGTCTGTATCTTCAAGTTGGATGTTTCTTTACAATGCAGGTTGTCTGGAAGGTATTTCTTTATGTTCACTATGGACAAAGCATACTCTGTTTTTTTCTTATGGTTGTCTAATGGGAATGATGAACCCATATTTACAGATAACCATTTCCAAGCCGTATGTTATCTGTAAGTGTTGACTTCTCACTCCCATCGCGAAGTCTGAATGCACTGGAAGGAAAGAGAAAAGTCAAAGCAGCCCCTGCAGAGCTTCCGAGATGGCAGTGGTGTGTCGTGTCTGTTGCCTCTGGGAAGGAGATAGCAGATGCCATTTGTGGAATAAATATATGCAGTTGTGTGTCAGACTCCAAGCTGCTCCAAAGAGTAGCGGATGCTCCTTGCTTTCTCTGTCAGTTGTCTCACTAGGCAAAACACTCGAGAAGCCGTTCTCAGAATCTTAGATAAGAACACAAATGAAAAGAGGAAAGAAAAAGATGAGACAAGAGAAGAGATTTTCTGAGTTGCAGAACTATAGTTGGGAAAGCTGTTAGTTTGTTCCCTGCTGCTCAGGCCCTAAATAATCACACAGACATTATAATCTTTGCAATACTGTTTGGCCAACAGCTTAAGCATATTTCTGGCTAACTCTTATATCCTAAACTAACCCATCTCCATTAATCTGTGTATTGCCATGTAACTGTCGCTTATGTAATGCTCCTTAATGTTTCTTCAGTGTCTGTCTCTTGTTGGGCTACATGGCGTCTCCTCTGACCCCGCCTTCTTTCTCCCAGCATTCAGTTTAGTTTTCCCCGCTTACCTCTAGTCTGCTCTGTGTAGGCCTAAGATAGTTTCTTTATTAGTCAATGATAACCACAGCATATAGAGGGGAATCCCACATTACAGAATAACAGGTGAGATTCCTTTGGACAGTTTTTACATGAGCATGGCCCACAAGTGGATGCATGTATGGATATGTCATAGGAAACACTATTTTTTTAATTGTAAGTATTTTCTTTATTTTTTAATCAATTTTATTGAGCTCTACATTTTTTCTCTGCTCCCCTCTCTTCCTCTCCCCTCCCCTTCAACCCTCTTCCATGGTTGCATGCTCCCAATTTACTTAGGAGATCTTGTCTTTTTCTACTTCCCATGTATATTAGATCCACGTAAGTCTCTTTTAGGGTCCTCATTGTTGTCCAGGTTCTCTGGGATTGTGAATTGTTGGCTGGTTTTCTTTCCTTTATGTCTAAAAGCCACTTATGAGTGAATACATGTGATATTTGTCTTCCTGGCTCTCGGTTAGCTCACTAAATATGACATTTTCTTGATCCACCCATTTGCCCGCAGATTTCAAAATTTCGTTATTTTCTTCTGCTGTTTAGTACTTTATTATGTAAATGTACCACATTTTCCTTATGCATTCTTTGGTCAAGGGGCATTTAAGTTGTTTTCTGTCTATGACAAACAATGCAGCTATGAATATAGTTGAGCACATGTCCTCATGGTACAATTGAACATCCTTTGGCTATACCAAAAGTGGTATTGCTGGGCCTTGAGGAAGGTTGTTTCCTAATTTTCTGAGAAATCACCATACTGATATTCAAAGGGGCTGTACCAGTCTCATAGAAGAGAAAGTGGGAAGTACACTTGAACACATTGGCAAGGAGACCACTTCTTAAATATAACTTAAATATCACAGACACTTAGAGAAATAATAAATGGGACCTCCTGAATCTTAAAAGCTTCTGTAAAGCTAAGGACATGGTCAACAAGACAAAATGGCAGCTTACAGAATGGGAAAAGGATCTTTACCAACCCCACATTGGACAGAGGACTGATCTCCAAAATATACAAAGAACTCAAGATATTGGTCATCAAAAAACAAATAATCCAATAAAAATGAAGTACAGACTTAAAAAGAAAATTCTCAATAGAAGAATCTAAAAATGGCTGAAAGACACGTAAGGAAATGCTCAACATCCTTAGCCATCAGAGAAATGGAAATCAAAACAACTCTGAGATTCCATTTTAGACCTGTAAGAATGGCCAAGGTCAAAAACACTGATGACAACTTATGCTGGAGAGGTTTTGGGGTAAAGGGAATACTCCTGTATTGTTGGTGGGAGTGCAAATTGGTACAGCCCCTTTAGATATCAGTATGGCGATTTCTCAGGAAACTCTGTATTTTGTACAATTAGTATGCCTAAAACTCAATATCGTAGGGGCTAAAGAGGGTGGCTCATCCTTTAAGTTAAGAGAACTGTCTGCTATTCCAGATTCTGGTTTGATCCCCAGCCCCCATGTGGTAGTTCACAACCATCTATGACTAGCCCAGGGGATGTCATACCTTCTGGCCTCCATAATCACTGCATGTATGTGGTATATGGTGCATTTACATGTATGCAGACAAAATACCATACACAGAAAATTAAAATGAAAGAAAATAATTAGTAATCACAAATATCCAAGATAGTTTCTAATGTTCATATCTGATCAAGGTTAATGTAATATGTCCCTGACGCCATCTTTTCTGTTTTACTCTTTACTTTCTTTTTTTTAAAATTTATTATGTTCATTTACTTTGTGTGTTTATGTGAATGTGTTCCACAATATACATGTGAGGTTTAAATGGCAGCCTGCAAAACCTGGTTCTCCCCTTCTGTCATGTGGGACCCTAGGGATGGAACTCTGGGTCTCCAGCTTTGACAGCCAATACCTTTATGCACTGGGGCACAGAACCCCCTTTCCCCCCATTAAGGCTGTTTCTGTTCAGGCTATTCTGGAATTCATAATCTTTCCGTGCTATGGTTTCACAGCTTCCTTTTGATTATAGTCAAGATGTTTTGGGGAATGGGACAAAGTGTTGCTGCCCTCCTGTGACTGCTTGGCACTGCTGGCTGGCACAGTGTGTTCAGTGTGGCAAGGAGAACAGTCGAGGAGGAAGATGCTCCTCTTCATGGTGGGCCTTGTACATTTATATCCTCTCGCTCTTGTTCACTGACGCTACTGTCATTTAACAAGAAAAAAAATCAATTCCGGAGAGGAA
Source organism: Microtus oregoni (assembly GCF_018167655.1). Lineage (NCBI taxonomy): Eukaryota > Metazoa > Chordata > Mammalia > Rodentia > Cricetidae > Microtus > Microtus oregoni. The sequence continues at coordinate 47,214,916 of NW_024543060.1, forward strand.
GATAGAGATGTTTCAGTCTTATTAATAGACCAAGACCTAATTAGAGAGACGATTATGTAAAGAAAGGTACTTCATGTCAGAAGATCTGGATTAGAATCTTGGCTCTGCTCCTGGCCAGCTTAGTAATCATCTCAGGGCCCTAGTGTCCTCAGGTGGCAGTTTATCGGATGTAATACAGGTTCATTATGGAGCCATCTCTGTGCCGTGTGAAGATCTGTGCATGAAGACAGCAATTCCCATGAAATACCTCGAACTTTAAGATGTGCAAGTAATTCCATGAAGGACAAGTATTTAAATAGCGTAGTCGGTCATGTTTGGTACTAGTAAATAAGAAACATTGCCTTAAATTTTCCAATATATAAATGTTTAGCCTCAATATTAGTGGCAAAGGGTTTGCTACTTCCAAGACAAGAGAAATGGACTTTCTGTCTAGAACCCTAGACTCAAGAGTGCAAAGTGGAAAATGTAGACTGATAAGTATTCTCTTCTTGAACAATAACCATTTGATGGCCGGAGAGCTCGCTCTGTGGTTAGGAGCACGTGTTGCCTGCAGAGGCTCACCACCCTTGTGAGTGCTCACTCCAGGTCTGCGGAATCTGACAGTCTCTTCTGTCCTCCAACGAAACCGGGCTCATACATGAGCACATGTATTCATGTAGTCAAAACACTCATGCCCATTAAATAAATAAATTTAAGTTTTTTAAAAAGGAAAACTGACAATCTTGGAAATAGTGTCTTATTTGTACTTTAATATTTGCAACACTATCAAACTCTTTTTTCTTTTTTCTTGCCTGACTCCTGTAAGATTTCCTTTACTGCACTATTGTGATAGCTCAAATATTTATTTTTTTTAGGTTCATGTTAATGGCTTACTAAATATTTAATGACATAAATAATCCCCCCACCACAAATTCACAAAGTTTGGAGCCACTTATCTATGACATATTAAAATTCATACAACAGAACACTCAAACTCGTTCTCTGTAATATGTTTGTGTATTATATTTAATATGTGAGAAACAATATAATTCGCATTAGTCAACAGTAATAACTTGGCTGGTTTGTAGTCACTGAAAATATGGTTTAGGATGAAGGATTTGTATAATTTGAGATTGACCCACCAAATACTCAGAAATGACAAACTATTCAAAACTAAGACAGGTTGGTATTAATTGAAAAATTAGTATTTTAGAGACATTTGAATGTGTAGAGAATTTCCCTTCTAACTTAGCCAGATATGTCTAATTTGTATGGGCAGTTCATAAATTGTAGGATGGTGAGGACAGTTATAGACATCAGAATGAACTCAGGGCTGTAATTTTTCATGCTTTATATAGGTCAGTGACCAATTTGACAGTGTTGGATCTCTGCAGTCCTAAGTATTGGAGGAACATTTACCTGAGTTATCGTGGGTAAAATCACTTAACATTTTCTTTCATGTTGACCTATATTAAAATCTGGACCTTGAGACCTTTTAGCAAAAAGTAGGTCTCGAAGAATTGTTTATTTCACTTAATATCCCAGTCCCAGGGAAACTCAGGCATGAGGTTTACCAGGGTTTGTGGTAAATGAAACTGTCCACAGGAAAGTTTTCCCACTTTCCTTCCTGATTCTAATCCTAATTATAAGCACGTTACTATAGGTGCTAGTCTAATGAAGAAAGAGCCAGCTAACTGGCTGTCAGGGGCAAGAGGTCAAGTGGATTAAAGTGGTAATAACTATGTTAAAAGAACAAACCGTTCAAATTTTTCTTATTTCAGGTAAATTAATTAAGTTTCATTTGCTATTAAGTCTATCGGAAGCAAGGTTGTCTGTTCTTTACAAACTTTCTTCCTGTTGTTTCTGGCTCTGTGAGTAATTACTGTATAAGAAATTATGTTTTGCATTTGAATCCACGCTTATCACTAACAGGAATTTATACTCTCTCCTAAAACTCAAAGGATGAGATTCGTCAGCAAGTACACATTTGTGTATTTAACAGGACACAAACTGGGCTAAACTTGGAAAGCGTTTATTGTTCCCTGCATGGAGGAAAAGAATATGTTGAGATGTGGAGAGAGTATTCTCACTGTGTCTCCCAGAATGGCTTCCTTGAAAGGCATTAGAAGCTCCAGTGGAAATAAATGTCCCGCAGTGTCTTGTACATCAAACACGGCGTTCCGTTTCATTTTTGCTGGTTGCATAAAGCCCAATAAATAAAAGAACATTCAAACAACGCCTCTGTGAAGGTTATATATCATTTAAATATCTACATCTATTGTTTAAAATATTCCAGAAGGCTTAGGTCATGTTTTAGTTATTATTGAAGTCGTCCCCTTCACAGGTGGGAGGTTTATGAGTCCTGGAAGTTGCGCTTGAATTATCTCACTGCAGAATAATTAAGGCCAAAGTCAGCCTCAGCATAAAGGAAGACAAAGGCTCACAGTGTGCTTTAGCGTGGATGGCTTTTGCATTTTGTATGAGGTAACTCTTCATTATGTGAAGATGTCTTACATATTGCAGGATATTCAGAGTGTCTGGTGCCAGCACTTGGCAACTAATAGCACCCTCACAGATTTCCAGAAGTTCCCAAGAGGGTAGGAAATTTATCCTCCAGAAATTATTGCTTTTTTACATAGATTTATGCACTTTGCTTATGTTATTATCCACCATATTCTCAATTAGTCTTTCTTCTCCATGCATGGGTGGTTGTCAACTCATCCCTTTCTATGTCATCCTTCCTGGATTCTTGTCATCTATCAAAGATTTGCCAGGGCCATTCATATTTTTCTCTGCTGGAATTTTAATTTTATTTTTAAAAGTGAGCATGAAGCATGTATGGTTACACCCATCTCTAAACAATATAACAGTCAAATAAACCGCATCTAAACCCTATTTCTGCTTCTTCCGCTCTCTGAGGCACAGCCACATAGGGCTCATTTCTCATGTCTTGTAATGAATTGTCAAGGAGAAATCATGCCTTGCTAAACAGGTGAATGAGTGTAGTCCTAATAACTGCAACAACTGGAGCACTAGCTATATTTTTAGGTGTTAGGGACCAACTCAAGGCAATTGAATTGTGAATCTTTGCTTTAACCTTATTGTGTTTTCAGAGTTGCTCTGTCTAGTTCATGAGAAGCACTGCACCTGCACCTTGGACTTACTTTCTCCCCTCTTCCGTGTTTTCGTATTTCTAGAAGTACTCATTACTAGGTTTTGTTAAAGTCCCAAGTAACCTCGGTTTAATTGCATATCTATTATTTCTGCCTATTATAAGGAATTTACTTATCTTTTGTGTAAATGAAATCCTCCATTCTCACTGGCATCCCTCAAATTGAAAATTCCCTTTGCCTATTATGGTTTAAAATGTGTTTCTGAAAAAAATGCTCCCTAACTCTCTTTGTTAAGAAGATTGATGAAGGATGATTCATCATGAAATTGAAAGAGGTTTTCTGTGGAATAAAATTTCCAGATTAATGTCAGTAGATTTTTATCACTGTTGGGCATTTTTTAAAAGTCTAATGTACCGATATGAATACCTGGAAGATCTGTTTGAATAAGATACTCTCCTAAAATGAAAACCATGTATAGGGGCTGAAAAGTTGATTTAGCAGTTAAGAATGCTTGTTCTCTAACAGAAGACTCCAGGTTGTTTCCCAGAACCTAGGTTGGGTAGCTCACAACTTTTTGTAGGTTCAGGCCAATGAGATTCAACATGCATTTCCAATGTCTATTGGCACCTACAAGCAAGTGGCGTTTGAAACCATCAATCAAAATATGACTTAAAAACCTATAAAGTAAATAATCTGATAGATTTCATTATGGTGATGGGAAGCTAGTAGGTATTCTTGTCAGTAGCTATTGGCTAATATCCGCAGGAATTATTTTAAGGGATATATGCTACAGGAGGATTGATGAGTCATACCATTGGCATTGACTTAGATTTACCAAGATTACCAGATTGTTATTCAGAATGGCTGTACCAATTTGCACTTTGGCTAGTAAATCAGAGGATACCCATGTTTGGTTTTTCATCAGTGCTCTTGGTTTAAGGTGTTTGTTGGTTAATGTATCTACTTTGGTCAACTTGCTTCTATAGATGTTCCTTCTTGGTTAATTATGTTTGTCATTGTTATTCACGTAGTTGTCCATTCCGGATGTCAATCTTTAGGTTTTCTTTTTACTTTTTAAGTTGCAAATATCCCAGCTATGGGTATTGACCTTCTTTTCTCTGTTGCGATGTTGCTTTCTGTGGTGCAATGAGGGCAGATGATGTAATCATTCTCTCTCATCAGCCTGTTTCTTTTAGAGGAATTTTTGTACCGTGATTAAGAATTTTCCTCACATAAATTCACAAATATTCTATTATGGGCCTTTCTGAATTTTCATCCTTTTATGTACAGATCACCAGTTTCTCTCAGCTTCTTTGAGTAGTCTGTCTCTCCTCTACTCATCTGTATGTCTTTCTGCTGTATATCAGTTCTGAAGTTATTTCTTCCGAACCTGTCCCAGGATACTATTAGTCCAGTATCTGAATGTGAACCATATACACACTGTAGCGAGTTAGGTCGGTACTATAAATAACCAGGCCAGCTCAAGAATAACAGTTATATTTTAATGGTTAAAAAGGGAAACTCACGCTGTAAGAGTGGGAGATGGGACTTCCTATCTGCCTGGCGGGCACCGCTCAGAGAGAGAGAGAGAGAGTGCGTCTGGGTCCTCCCAGTTTTTCTCCCTGGGGTCCAGGTCGCCATGCCTTAATTAGATGTGATTGGTTGTCAGAATTTTCCCATCAACACACTGCTTTTATTTTATAGTTTGTATGGAAAACTTTTGCTTCTTGAATATCCTGTTTTTTATGAGTCTTTGAATGTTTAATGTGCCTTATAGAATCGGCAATCAGAGTTTAAGAAAATTTCTTCTGACATTTGAGTTGGAATGGCTCTGTATATCATTTGGGAGAAAACTGACATTCTTGATATGGGGACTCTTCTGACATAATAGCATGTATGACTTATCATTGATTCAAGTTATCTTTAATATTGCTTAATAAAATTTTATGAATTCCCTTATAAAAGCCTTGCACAAAAATTTAGCTCTTAATTTTTTATGTTTTTTTTAATGTTCTCAGATGCTAACCTTGATATATTGCATACTCTGAAACTCTTCAACCCCTAAAATAAAAGATAGTTTCCAGTAGTAAATTGACAGTTTGTCATTGATTTCTCCCTCCCTTCTATCAGGTGACTATTTCCTCCATTAATGTATATTAATGCTCATTTCTGAAGTTTATTGTCATTTATATTTAAATGCCAATACCATGGCTAATTAATTAGAATTTGGGTGTTTTATTATTGTTATTAATTATTATTTTTATAACAATATCCTCACACATTACAGTCTGTTGCTTTTATTCACAATGCTCTGTTTTGATGTTGCCACAACATTTTCAGGTACTTGATAATGTCCACATTTGGAAGAAGGTCTTAAAACTTGTACTGACTGTAATTTTTCGAGTTTCATTTTAAGTGGTGCCCAGTAGAGTGGAGCTTGCAGTTCATATTTCCTGTGCTAAGTAGATGTGGTCCTTTTTACCCATCAGGGATGCAGATGAAATATCAAAGCTGTAGGCCATTTGGCCATCTGACAGATGTTCAAATCGTTCATTAGATTATGCGAAGCCTTAGGTAGAATATACAGGATCTTTGGAGGTCTTCCTGCCTCTTCCCAGTATTATACCCAGCCCAATTCACTCCTGTTTACTTTCCTGATCCCTGTGGGATTATGAACCTGTGAACACTGCTCTGAAATATTTCTGACATTCTTTCTTGTAACTACATATTATATTGTTCCCCTTTCAGCTACTTTATGCTTGTTCTGATTATTTAACACCAAGTAGTTTCTCTGGACTGCTCTGTAATTGTATTATGAAAAGAGAGATGAATTATTATTCTCCCAAGGAAGATACAGACGACATAGCATGGCGCCTCTTGTTCAGTGTGTGCTTACGCAGTGCTAATTGATGGTAAGAAAGATTGGGATCTTTCTCCCGATAATAAGTTTTGTAGTTATCTGTCAAAATCTAATTTTGTTGAAGTCACTTCACCTCATTGTAAGAAAAAGTGGCTAAATTTAATAGACAAAATAGTATCAGCTCCTAAAATAAAACTTGCTCTCTCCTGGGAGTGCTGGAGTTTTATTAGGTTACTTCTAGGAAAGGCTGGCTTATGGAATAAAAGGATTTCATCAAAGGGACATGTTAAAAAGTCCTTAGCATGATCTGCCTGAAACGCTTTTTATACTATTGAATGCTGCTTTCCTCCGACTTCTTCTCTCCTACGGGAGTCCCTTCATAATCTTTATCAGAACAATAGTTGTCACTAGATTTGAGTGAACTTTGAGTCTCACTTATCACCGAACATCAATTGAGCTTTTACGAAGAGGGACAATTATTGAAGAAGACGATGTGGTGTCCAGCTCTTGAAGTCTGTAGGCTCTGTTGCATGCTCACGTTTCCTTTTGAACCCAGGCCGTGCAATTCCAGTCTCTTTTTTCAGTTTGGAGGAAGCTCTGTTTTGTCTGGAATCAGAAAAGGAAGCAGTGTTAGATAAAACTGAGGAAAAAAAAATCCTTTTTCTGGTAAGTAGATGCATTAATCAAAACAGCTATGTGGTGATGAGGCCAGCTATAACTCCAGGTGGCCATGAAATAGCTTCCTCATTATAGCCTGTACCTGTGAGCTGTAGAGACCTCCTGCACGGGTGGCCTCTCTTGATGGACACCCACACAGGTGGTAGGAGAAACGAGCAGCAGCTCTCTGAAAGGACTTCAGCACTGCCCTTGGCTTAACAGAACCATCTTTCATGGCCTGCTAACAAGCTACACCGGTGCCACGCGATATTCAAGTGACAAATCTTGTCAAGGTCCCCTTGATACAAAGATTTTCTGCTGTATTAACATGTTAACTTTTATTTTAATAATGCCAAAACAGACATCAGTTGTTGACTGTTGAACATACAGTGTGGTTTCTGGAGTTACTCCGTTAGCCACAGAATAGTGTTTCCCTCCAAAACCCTTCAGTTAAGAACTGTAGAATCATGTTCACGCTTAGTAATTCCCTTGATCCCAGGAGCAAACTAGACATACTTATCTGATGTGAAACTTTTGAACCTATGTAGTTTTTTTAGTGCTTTATATTGAATATGAATTTATCATATGCACACCAGCTAAGTGTGATAACTATGATAGCTTTTTAGGAGATGCCTGTAGTTATCACTATTTATCATATGCATTGTTTTTACCCGGAATGCTTTATGTACTCACTTATATACCCTTAGCCAAATTTATGGATGTTCAAGTCTCTCGCATAAAATGACCCGGTTTTTGCACGTAGTGCATGCACATTGTTCATTACTTCAAACTGATTTCTGTTTAATTTGTTTCTTTGTTATTGTGATAATTACTAGGCTTAAGGGCAGGGTGGGGATAGAATGGCGTTTATTTGACTTACAGTCCATCCTCCGGGGAAGACAAGGTAGTAGTTTAAGGCAGAAACCCGGGGGTAGGAATGGAAGCAAAAACCACTGAGTAAAGCTGCTTACTCAGTTGTTTCCTCTGGTTTGCCCAGCTACCTGCTAATACAGCCATTGCTCATCCACCTCGGAATGATACCCACAGTCGGTTGGACTCTCCTACAGCACTCAGCAGTGAACACGGCGCCACATAGATAGCTTACAAGCTAATCTGATCTAGGCAACCCCTCAACTGAGATTCCCTCTTTCCAAGTGACTCTGGGTTGTATCAAGCTGACAGGCTAACCTAACTTTGAAATAGTGAGTAGTTGACAACCTAAGCTAACTATGGCCAAGTTTCTCAGCAAGGGAAGACTCCTTTGAACAGAGATGGAGAGCATCATTTGTTGGTCTTCCAGAGCAAAGCTTGCTAAGGCCTCATCCCTCCAATAGAATCACCCTTGCCAGTTAGGAAATAGAGTGTATTGTGGATTTTCATTCCAATCATAAGAATCCAGAGATAGACCTTTAGATTACTTACAAGACCTCATGTGATGCAAATGCTATATAAGTGATTGCTACATTGGGTTTGTTTAATATTACCCAAAAATTGTACATGGGGCTAGAAACAAGGCTCAGTGGTTAAGGTCACTCGCTGCTCTTGCAGGACATTAGAATTTGGTTCCCAGTACATCATCAGGCAGCTCACGATTTTCTGTAATTTCATCTATAGGGAATCCTACATCCTGTTCTGGCCTGTGTGGGAAACAGCATGCATGCATACATACTGACTATAAACATATTACAATTATGTTTTCAGTAGAGATACATCTTGATTAGTTGTGGTTGGTAGTGGGTTAGATCCTGGATGGAGAGCCTATAAAGATGAAAGGAGACTGTATTTACTTATTCTTTAATTAATTTCACACTTATGGTTAGGTATTACTGTCTTCACTTTAGGTTTTAAAAACCAATCAAAATGGAGGCACAAAAGATTTAATAATTGGTCTGCAATAGATAGCATATGGAAAACTCCCTTAAGAGTCCAGGTATTCTGTTTCTGGAGTCTGTACTGGTAACTACAATGTGAACTTACTGAAATGATACACAGTATGCCTTTAGGAGAGCCTAGGAATTAAATGGAACATTTGTGTAGCTGATGGAGATATTCTGCAATTAACAAAGAGAATGGATTCTTTTATGAAAGCAGTTTAAGATAATAGATGTTAGATGACCCCTTAGGTCTTGTTTTCCAAGGAAGAAAATGGGGCAGGAAACATGGACATTTCTATGTTCTGTTTTTTTCTTATTTTCTCTTCCTTTTTTTCTTCTTCCAAAGCACTGCTATAGCCTGTGACCTCAGATCGTTCTAAATTCAAAACAGAATGAACTTTTCTTTTCCCCCTTAATAACTATAGTGCATCCCTTTGGAATACACTCACTAGGAGCTTGTTATGTCTGTTCACTTCTGCTAGATTAAAATTTAATATTTCATAATCTTGTAACTAACTTGAAGATCTGGGATTCACATGTCCCTTTTCTGCCTGTAAGTACAAATCAACCGGCGGCAGGAAGAGGCATTCCAAAGGCAAGAACACTGTCGCAATGAGTGGACTGCAAGTATTGTTACTGCAAAGACAAAGTCTCTATTCCAGTTGAGTGGACAATGAACATGCTAATTCACCAGGCCCTTGGGACGGAATGGGTCTGAATGAAGAATACAAATATGGATTTTAAAAGAGAAATGACAGCTGCAATCATTTGTCAGTAGAATAGTGTGAAGTTGAAAGTTATTACAGGCAGCCAGACTAGAAAAGCAGGGAATATGGATTTTCTTCCTCCCTAGTCCATGTCTCCTTCATTTCCTGTTGAGTGCCCTCCCCAAGGCTGAGTCTTGTTGCCTGCATGTCTGATATGCTTTCAGGGGACCCTTTGCAGTCTGCCTTTGGTTTGCAGACAGTGATTTCTGCCCTTGCTGGATCTTAGAACACGGAGGGCATTCATCTGTATCCTTAGAGGATAACTCACATGTTTATGTTCTGTAAAGTAGATTAGGAAGAAAAACTCACTACTTTATTAATTAGATCCCTTTAACATTGTGCATTCAAAGTTTAATCATTTGCTTGTGTGAACTAAAGTCATCCTCCTTAATCACTGTCATTAGTAGCTGTCCATGAATGATTACGTCTCTCCGAATTTCATCAGCATGCTATTATTTAATGCATTTTCCATTAGGGGTTGGGTAGCACCATTATGCTGGACTGAAATAATTTTTTCAATGAGGGAGATGAGTTATAGGAATATTTCACCTCCATCTCCCTACAGCTTTGATAGGTTCTGATTCTGGCCATTGAGGGAGCCAGCAATTGCGTCAGCTAGCAGGTTCTAATCTTGGCAATATTTTGTAATTGAAATTTCCCACATGTTCAAAGAGTTTATCCAAAGTGGCACCCACTGTTTTAACCTTCAGCTTCCTAGTGATAAACATCTAAATCCTCTGGAAATAGCTCCTTATATTTTGGAGGAATATATTTAAATTTTTTTTCTTGTACTACTGTAATGACTTTCACTGGTTCTCAGTTTAAGATGATGAAACAAACCTAGTTCCTATTTAGCTGATGATCTTTCAAATATCTAGAACAGTGGTTCTCATCCTGTGGGTCATGAACCCTTCAGGGGTTGGATGACCCTTTAACAGGGGGTCACCTATCAGATAGCATGCATATCAAATATTTACACTATGATTCATAACAGTAGCAAAAATTACAGTCATGAAATAGCAACAAAAATGATTTTATGGTTGGGAGTCGCCACCAGATGAAGAATTGTATGAAGGGCTGCAGCTTCCAGAGGTTGGGAGCCACTGGGTTAAGAGCTGTTTTAGTTGTCTTCCTGACTGCCTCATGCACATTAGGACTAGCTACCATTTCCCGTTTTCTGTGATCTGGAAATTCCTTAGGATCACGACTCTACTCCTGTGTAACTTTGACCCATGTGGATAGACACCATTGTTCAATCAGACACACCCCATCACCTGGCTTTTGGTTCACCACTTGGAATCCATCTTCTGGTTCCAAACATGGAAAGGCGTTGATATTTTCTTGTCTTAATGATATTCTGGATAGACAGTCCCCTCCTTGAGTCCCCATTTATTATATTTGTCCCAAACATATCAATTTACAATGGTAAGAATTGGTCTTGATTCATGTTAAATCCATAGCCTATGGATATTGCTTGGTACTGAGTAAGGGCAATTAAAAAGTTGGTAAATGCGTTAATACTCCCCGTCTACACTCAGGTGGAAACTGGCAACTCCTGATAGTCAGAGGGGGCTGCATTTCAGAGCTCCAGGGCGTGGATATGTTTGTGTCATGCTTTAGAAAAAGAATTTTTCATTATCTCATATTATTTCCAGGTGCTTTTAGCTTTTTCTTATCTCGGCATCACTTACTGGATGTCTTATACCCTACAGACAGAAATGTTATAGTCACAAATAGGCCTGCATCAAGAAATATCAGATTTTTTCAGTGTATGAAATATGGAATTGAAAGGAATTGCTCTTAAATGGAGTGTAAATTCAGATGGATAAGTGACTTGTCATATTAAATATGTTTGGAAATTAGATGTTGGCACTTCAGAGAAGATGTTTATCAGGTAAATTTTTGCGCCAATATGTGCTTTACTTTAAATATTAATTTGGTAAAAAAAAAGAACACTTTTACTAGCTTGGCATTTTCAAGGCTTTTGAGATGATAATAAGAACAAAATCCATAGTTTTATGGGTCTTGCATTGCCCTTGAGAAAGAGAGATAATAACTGACAATGAAAGAAATGAGAACAAATAGTTCTGATAGGGGTAAGTGAAAGAAATGTAAGAGTAATGGGATAAATAACGCTAGCCAGGTGGGAAGATTGGGGTGAGGATGAGGAAGCCACAAAATGGTCAGTATTTTTGTTGTGGGTTTGAGAGGCACTGTTCTAGAGTCAAGTCAGCAGAGCTTGGTATACATAAGGAAAAGATCCTGGGGTGAGCTTCAGGAGAGTAGCTGTTGGGCAGGAGAGGGGTGGGTACAAGTGGAGGTATGGGGGCCTTGTCAGGACATTATTATGTTTCCAATGAAGAATGTAATGCATTTTTAAAGGCTCATGGTTGAAGGAGAGGGTCCTTAGGGAAAGGTGAATTTAGAGTAGCCAGAAGAGGTCTTTCAAGGAGGGTAGAAGAAACTATGACCGTGAGGGTTGGTACCATGCCAACAGCCATGAAGAGAAGTGGATGGGTTTGAGATGGGTCTTTTAGCCTGCACTGACGGTTCTTTCTGAGGGAAGGAAAAGGGAAATAAGGGTTACCATTGGGTAGACTGCAAAGGCGTTTGGGATGAATCTCATCAGGCCCTGTTGAAATCTCAATGTCATTGTTATATAGAAGTAGACATTGGGACTCATAGTGTGGTAGTTCCAGTTTTCTTGACAGCTATGTAGGTAAACAGTTTGAAGAATACCGGGGATCTTAAAACGTCTCATCGTTTTACTGATTTTAACTTTTTGTAGTTCTGATAGGGTGAGGGGATGATGTAGCTGTCAAACAGCCATGGTACACATTGTAGCTTGGTTGTTCTTTCACAAGTCTCCCTTCTATCAACAAAACATGCAGACACATTTGCTCTCTGTTGTTGGCCAGGGCTATGAAATCAAGACAACCTTTCTCCTTCTTGATCACTGGCCAGTGTTTGACCTCCAGGTCTATAAATTTGCTTAATTCTCAAAAACAGTGCAAGGCTTCAGAAGGATAAGGCAATTCATTTACATAACCCAGAATAATTTGGCTGGCAAACTCAAGAAGATACGGTGTGTGGATCAAGTTTAACACATTCATTTAGATTGGCTGACTCCCGTGTGTGTGCCTTGTGCTCACAGAGGGTCCCATCTGTTCAGCTCTTGGCCAGAGACCATTGAGCCTGTGAGCACTGCAATTTCTTATTGCAAACACCCAGTGATTCATAATTGGTTTATGGTACCCCAGATACTGCCCAGTAACATTGCTAATTAGTACCGATATAAGTGGCAATTATTCTACAGCTCTGATACCTGCCTACTATTAATGTGCTCAGCTGATTCCAGAAGCCAGCACATTTGCTTGCAATTGTTCCCCCTTCTGCCTCATGTCTACTTTTACAGCTCAAAGATGCCTTTGCTAGTTCAGCATCTAAAGACTTTATGACTTGAATGCCTTCCCCAGCTCTCCTGGAGAAAGAGCTGAGAAGTCCTTTCCATGTCAGTTGACTGGGACTGGCTGACATTTCTTTAAGAAATTCTCTTTCCACTCCCAATACCCTCACTCTTTGAGTTGTTTCTGTTTGGAATTGCCTTTTCAACTCCATTAATCCCCACCTGTCACAAATTAGTCTCATTTCAAATGGCTGCCTAATGTTTCTTCCTTTGATCTATCTGCCCATATTTACTTTGTTCCTCTCTTTTGATATGTGACTTCTTTCCTCCTGGCCTAGCTATCCATCTTAGGCATTTTATGGCTTCTTCTGGGTAAGCTCTTCAATTTCCTCCTGACATCTGTGGAGGGTGTTACACATAGCATGTGGCCAATTAGAATTTGGTGGCTTTCATTAAATTTCTTGATATCTTACTAAGGCATAAACATTAACAACACAGATAAATCATCTCAAGGTTAACGTGTGGAAATACCAGGCTGGCAGATGCTCATGCCCTTCCCACATCACACCCCCATTCTGACATTTTAATCCTTCATCCCTCATGGTCCTGTTTCTTTGATTTCTGAGTGGGAAATCAGACCAAGGAAGGGCATTGTTCTGCAGAGAGGGAGCCCCCTGAAAAACCAGTAGATCTTCAATGGTGCCTGCTCCAGGAGACAGGAGACACTTTTCCTGAATTACATTGTTTCCTTTTGAAGTATCCAAAACCTGTTAGGTGTTTTCTTCCTTATCTCCCCTGAGAACTGCCAGTTAATCTAAGATTAGACCTACAGCCCCTATTTTCCAGGCCTCTGGTTTTGTCAATAAAGTAGGTTACATCTTCTTTTGAGCTTCATTGCCTCCTCCATAACCTTGCTCTCTTGATCCATATTGTGGCTTTTTCTTTACTACAGCCAGCCCCATCCATTTTGGCTACTCTCCCACATCCTACTCTTGAATGGGGCCATTTAATTCAATAATGTCTGAACCCATAAAAGCCTTTGAGTGTTTTTGTGTGGTCTTTCACCTTTTTGGTCTTCTGGTTACCACCTTGAAGCCCAGTGACCATCAATATCACCAAGAATTATTTCGCCACTTTTCTGAATGTTAATAAGAAACTAAATTATTTCATTTTTAAAGGCAAGTAATATGAGAGAATATATGAAAACTTAAAAAATTATACAAAAGATGGTATCTTCTCAAAATGATATGTACACGCTGACAGAGGCTGTGCAAGAGTCCATTCCATTCAAGCTGATTATGTAGTTTTACCCCCATTTTGGTGCATTTAAAAGTATAGATGATTTATCAGCACCGTTTAGCAACAACAGGATTTGCGTACATGCATCTAGTAACATCATGTACTTCAAGTGGTTTCACTGGTGTGATGTTTGGCAAGAGAGTCAGTGCTTCTCACGTCAGTGGTGTATGATGTAGTCCAAGCACCTTGGTGTCACTGGGGTCCGTGACTGCAAATTCAAAGTAGGTTAGTTTCTGTAGGTGGAGAAATTCCAGTGCCAAGTGTGCCAAGTGTGGAGGAGTTAGCACATTGTAACACAATCAGCACTTGTTACTGCTGTGTGACGCTGATGTTGTTGATGTTACTGTTGCGGCTGTTGTATTATTTTTATCTTGCCCCATTACCTTGATACTTTCACAGTTACTACTGGGGTTGAACCTCTTCTGTATGTCTAGTAAAAATTGTGCCAACCTTTTCATTTAAGATGAATGAGAATGAACAGCATGATTTCTAGATGGCATTTGTACACCCCTACCTCAAAATAAAGGCTGCAGATAAGTTTCACAATCTACATTAAGTCTTAAAATAAAGGGAGCGAGTATTCATTGGAGCTTCCAAGGAGGGAAGGAATCCAGAATCTACCAGTAGGGACATTTGAGATAGGCTTTATTTAATTTAGAAATTAAAATCTTCTAGGAAACATTTATGATACACGTACCTCTCTATTAGACGTGGCCACACCTACCATGGTTTTAAAGTGTTTCTCCAACACAAGATGTCTTGAAGAACAAAGACAAGCCTTGCTTTGCATTGATCTCCTGTAATTGCTGAGATCCAAGTTTGTAAGGGAATTCTTTACCGAGGTAAAGAAAAGTTCACCACAGTTTGCAAGACTGGTTCATGTGGAATTTATAAGAATGGACTGACCAGCATGCCCTTTTAAAATTCCTTAGTTAATCTCTTTATTGAAAGCTGCTGGCCTAGTTGATTAAGGAAGCCTTATGGGATGGCTGCTTTTAGTGTCATACAAATGAAGCTGAGTTGTTGCTAAGTAAATCACTATAGATCAAAGTGCTTTGTGGTCAGGGCACTGCAGTTAATTTTTTTTTTCATTAAGTTTTAAAGAGAAGGTGAAGGGTTGAAGAATGAAACACACCAAATTTGACATCCATGATGCCCATTTACGTACGTGCACTTCTCCGAGCATCGGATGTGAGGGGCTGTTCAGGAGTGCTGCAGAGCAGAAACGAGCATAGGGGAAGCCAGAGCCACTGATCCTCACTTCCTCTTTATAATTGCTGGGATTTTGCCTAGCCATTAGGAAATCATTAGGTCTTTGGGGATAAGTTCAAGTGCTCTCAGGGAAACTGAAGCTACCGCTCCATGACTTCTCCACCCTTTAGAATCCCTGCCCTCAACATTCTAAGTGTTAAGTCCCCACAGGAGTTTGGTTGTGGCCTTGGTGAATTATATTTTGACCTTTTTATATCCTAGAAGTGTTAAGCTTATGTAATCTGTGTTGTCCTGCTAGCTGAAGTAGCAAATGCAAACCTTTGGGTGGACCGAATGAGTGCATGGGATAACACTTTGTCCGATTAGGACGGTAATGAGAAAAGAAATCATAAGGGTTTTAAAAATAGACAAAACAGGACTGGACTCCACTACAAAACTCTCCATGGCTTTCAGTAGTTTAGATCGGCTGTTCTTGTAAAAAAAAAAAAATTGGGCACCTCAAGTTTGAAATTTGTATCAGGATAATATAGAGAATTTATATTCTGATATAATCCTAAATAAATACTGTAAATGGTATCATTTACGTGATCTCAATTGTTAGGGTATTGTACGATATGTGTTTGGGGGGATGTGTATAGCATTTATACAGATACGCTCATCTGTGCATGCACATCTAAAGGCTAGAGATTGACATTTGGGGTCTGGCCCTGCCACGCTCCTCTGTCCATTCTTTAATTCATTCATTTCTTATTACACTTAGAGCCCAGCATTTCAGCTTGGAGCCGCAGGTGCTGGAGTCAAGGGTATTTGAAGCAGCTCCTGCCTTCCAGATGTGAGCTCCGAGATGAACTTAGCTCCTCAAGTTTGTGCAATGGGAACATTACATTCTGAGCTACTTCCCCAGTTCTGTTAGCAATCACATTGACCTGGTTCATTTGGTTGAATTATGGATTAGTGAGAAATCTAAAATCAAATATTATGTTACAGTTTCCATAGACACTAAAGACCATGGTCAAAACGGGACAGGATTACATGATGGTGTCACTCATTTGATGACGTCTTTGGGGATAGGTAAAAAGGGGACTCTGTGGGGTCACCAAACTGCACCAGAATAAAAGTATATGTGATCAGAATGAATTCTCTGGCAGCGGATGAATTCAGGGAATGCTCTGATATTGACTTAGATGAGATAAATAACCTGAGTTTGGACTTGTTTATGCTGGCACAGTTGGGTTAGAAAGAAATAATGCTATCGTCCCTGACCATCCTAAAGTTTTTGCAGTGACATTATCTCTAAGTTTAGTGGCTTTCTGATGGTTCAAGATATTGCTGTGAATTAGCAAAACTTCCTACCATGAACTTGTGAAACACAGGGGAGGACAGTGACCTTCCGTGCCAGCCAGCCATTAAAGGAATGCTCTCTCCACTGTTACTTGTGTGTTAATGCGAAACAATGCTTACGAAACACTGACGGTCTCCAAACAGAATCAGATGCTGCCAGCTCCGATTACTACTGAAGTGCAAGCAATCCTTTGTTCTATAAAGCTGATTCACTTCCGCTGCGGAATTTAGTTCATCCCTTCTTGTAGCCAGGACTCTTCCATCTTTATGTTTTAGTGTTTTCGTCCTCACTCAAGACCCATGATGGTCGCACAGATTACCCAGGCGACGGGCGATAACATGAAAGTCATGGATGCTTCGAGTGACTACAGCCTGCCAGACACTGCCTAGGGAGGAGAGTCGCACAGTAGGGCAGACTGTAGGGTGTTTCTATGGAATCAGAGCCTCCACGAGATAAGATGCACACCATGCAAGAACCAGAAGACATGCTTGAATCAGTGTGGGCAGAATATCAGGTTTTTTTTTGTCAGAGGATATACAGGTCGTCATGGATTGCAGGCTCTGGAATCTTCTACAGCTAAAAAACATGGGCCGTGGAACTCGAAGTTTGCATGTTCTTTGGTGCATGTTGTTTTCTCTCTAGCAGTTTCCTTTCATGCCCTAACTTACGGAGCTGCAGTCACTTGAACTCTATTGAATAAAGAGTTGGCGTCATGAGCTCGTCGGAGTGAGCCAATGGTCCCTGTGACACATTCTATGTCTTCTAACTGCAAATATGTTTAAGACCTGAGCACTATGAGCTCCAGGCTGACCATGAACCTGTGATCCTTCTGCCTCTGCCACCTTTGTGTGAGGATTACAAATATGTAACACAGTTCTAAGCTAATTCAAGGAATTAAATGAAGGTTTTCTTATCACGCTTGATTTTTCAATCAGTGTGTTGGAACTGGTGGGAAACATGGCCTGTGTGACCAATCAAAATCAGAACATTTGCCTTAAAGCTGTAGTTACACAGTGTACCAATTGTAACAGTTTAAATACATGGAAGCATCCATTGTGGCATAACCAAGGTTAGTATTAGTAAACAACACAAAACTAAGTACATATAGATGACACCTATACATAGCCATACATAAGCATAGCATTAAGAAACATACCATTTGTAGCTTTTATTTAGAGCTATCTTTCCTCAGTTTTAAAATTAGACTGTTAAATATATTTTTAAAATGAATCATTGAGTGACTCTTTTATCAAAAGCTCTGCTTTCAAAAAGAGGACTCTTAGCCGGGCGGTGGTGGCGCACGCCTTTAATCCCAGCACTCGGGAGGCAGAGGCAGGCGGATCTCTGTGAGTTCGAGACCAGCCTGGTCTACAAGAGCTAGTTCCAGGACAGGCTCCAAAACCACAGAGAAACCCTGTCTCGAAAAAACAAAACAAAACAAAAAAAAAAAAACAAAAAAAAACAAAAAAATCAAAAAGAGGACTCTTTATTTTATTTATTTTTCTTTTAATTATTGTCTTATAAATTATATCCCATCCGCAGTTCCCCCTCCATTTTCTCCCCCGAGTATTTTCTGGCTCTAACACCTCTTTCCCCTATTCCACTCCCTCCCCTCAGGAAAAGAGCTTCTCAGGGACATCAACCAAACACAGCATAATAAGCAAAAATAAGACCAGACACAGACCATCACATCAAAGGCTGGATGAGGCAACCCCATAGGAGGAAAAGGGTCCCACAAGCCCACGAAGAGTCAGGGACAGCCCCACTCCCACTGATAGCAGCCCCACATGACCACCAAGCCACTTAGCCATAAACATATGAAGAGGGCAGACCCCATAGACTCCCTGATATGTAGGAGCCCTCAGGAGTTCTGGTCAGTTAATTCTGTGGACCGAGTTCTTGTGGTTCCCCAGTACTTCCTCTCACTCCTCCACAGGACTCCCTGAGCTCTGGGTCTCTGCATCTGCTCTGATCAGTAACTGGTTGAAGTCTCTCTGGTCTCTCTGATGGCAATTCCCCCAAACAGGACTCTTAACAGAAACAAAGTAGACAACTTTAGACCTCAAACTTACAGAGCCCAAACTGATTGCCTTAAAAGTCTGTCTACATTCAATGAAGACATATACTGAGCAGAAATACAGTTGCAATAGTTTTCAGTAACCCATCCACTCCTGGAAGGGGAAGCCAGGATTGGAGATCTAATGGTAACCTCTTTCCCCGACCCTAGCCCCAACCTCTACTATTTTTTTAGACTGAAAAACATCCTTAATACTTGGGTGATCAATGCAGATTTTATATTCAACTTTTAATTTTCAGACCTGTCTAGTCATTCAGTCCTCCTTCTTGCATTGCTTATTTGTATGCGAAGGCTTTGTTCACCAACCAAGGGATGAGGGAGAGCCCTCCCTTTGATGAAAGTATCAAGCCCTCTGCCTTAGTGGCATTCACGTGGCGTAATGCATTTGCTCAGTTGCACACAAAAACAGCTGGAATTGTAACAAATAGCTGGGCCTGTTCTCTCCATTTCTGGTCAGAGTGTGCTGGAAAAGCCTTTATATTGTGGTGATATTTGTCATAGACTACAAAAGTATAAAATTAACCAGATTTCAGTTGGGTTAAAAAAAATTCTGTCCCCCTAACTGTTTTTCCCCACGAGTAGTGCAGAAAACCCATACACATTTAATCAACACGCTGAAGTCCCTTCTCCCTGTTCTGGCCCGTGATTCTCCCCTAGGCTTGGTGTAAATGAGCAGTCACAAACATGGGGGATTGGTGTTTGCCCTGTAGAGAACACGCAGGTTGCCAGTGTCACCGTGCTGTGTCTGCAGCAACACTCTGCTTGTATTTGCCTCCACTCAGTCACCATTAAAGCTCAGGATCCAGCCTTGTCGAGCGAGTCCTGGAGGGGCGATGTACTGAGGTGGCTCACTTTGTTCCATATATGAGACTCTTAGTAGCAATCTAATTTGTCTTTTTCCTAGTGCAGAAGAGGCATAAATACAGCCTTGTCGTACTTTCATTGATAGGTACTTGAAATGAAGAGTTTATTTGCAGACCTGTCAATCTTTAGCCAGAATTTAGGGAGGATGTTGATTTTTTTGTACTCTTCCCTAACCATGTCAGCATTTTTTTTCACGTAGAAGTTATGGAATCACACTACTGGTGGACATGCCATGAAGGAAAATTTCAAGACTCTCGTGTTCAAACATTAATTAGTTTCAGAAAAATATGATCTTGCTTTGTGTACAAACTCTAATGAGCCTTATTCATTAAGCACTTTTTTTTTCTCTGCAGGCATTTTGAATTCTGAGTATAAAATGCTCTAGAAAATGCACCTGATGATTATTTCAATGCAAATTCTGTTTGTGATTAATTTGCTGGGCCAACCACTATGCTGATACATGGTGTCTAAAGAAATGCTTAAGTTATTAACTCTTTGGAAATACTTATAGAATTTCAGTCAAATACCAGGGTTTTAAAAAAATATTTACATTAATATTAGATGTTTTTTATCCAGAAAAAAATATTAATTAATCTCTTTCTTTTTCTCAACTTAATATTTATTATTTTTCCCGTAAATTACCAATACTTTACTAGTCTAAACATATTGCAACTATTTTGTACAAAAATGTAAAGATAATTCGAATTGAAGCTAGTATAATATAAATATTAATTAGCAATCATACTCAATAGTCATTACATAGGTATAGGCTTTGTCAAGTGTTAACCTTAATGTTAATGAATGAAAATATTAACTAATTCTTTTTTGAAATTTTTCATTTTATGTATAGGTTTTAACTTTTTTTTTTAGTTTTCTCAATAACCTTGGGAATCACCTTTTCTATATGCATATTTGTAATAGGCTGTGCTCCGAAGCTAAAAACTTAAGAATACAATATAATCAATTAATAGTTGGTTTTTAAAACCAAACAAATCCTCAGCTAGTTTACTAACAATGCAAATATATTTTGGTTAATGTTCTGAGTACACTATTAAAAGCACACAATGATTTGCTTGGATAGATATCTACAGATAATGACCTATAGTATTTTTTAACTTATTTCACGATGTTAAGAATCCAACATTTATTTTCACACTATGACTAGAGTAGGCTGCAGTTAGACCCAGGAGGTGCCAAGGAGATGGCTCAGAGGGTAAAAGTGCTTACTGTGCACACCTGAATGACCTGAGTTCAATTCCTGAGATCCATGTAAAACCCAGGTACAGAGACATGCTCCTGGAATCTCAGCACTGTTGCAGTGTGTAGTGGTGGCAAGTGGGATATCAACACTTTTATAGAATGCAGTGTGGAATCTGGGATATCAGCATTCTTACAGTGTGCAGTGGAGGCATCTGGGACCCAGCACTTTTACAGTGTGCAGTGGAGGCATCTGGGATCTCAGCACTGTTACAGTGTGCACTGGAGGCATCTGGGATCTCAGTTGTAGTAATAAGAAGCGGCGGGGCTGTGTCCCCAGCACCTCGGCTGCCTGGCTAGCTTATGCCTGAAATAACAACACACAAACTGTATTCATTTAATCACTGCTTGGCCCATTTCTATCTAGCCTCTTCTAGGCTAATTCTCACATATTAATTTAGCCCATTTCTAATCATCTGTGTAGCACCCCTAGGTGCGCTTACCGGGAAGATTCTAGCCTATGTCCATCCTGGGTCGGAGCTTCATCGCATGCATCTGCCTGGGAGCTGGGAGCATGGTGTCTCTCTCTGAGGCATCTGCTCCCGAGACCAGAGCTGTGGAGTCTGAGCTCACTTCCTCTTCCTCCCAGCGTTCTGTTCTGTTTACTCCTCCCACCTATCTTCTAACCAATGAGGGCCAAGCAGTTTCTTTTTATTTAACCAATGACCTTCCTCCATCACTTAGCACTGTTACAGTGTGCAGTGGGAGGCATCTGGGATATTAACACTTTTATAGAATACAGTGGTGGCATCTAGGATGTCAGCACTCTTACACAAGGTGGGGCGATGAGACAGGAGAATATCTGAAAAGCTCTTGAAGCAACCAGCTTGGAGTACACAGTACAGCAGCGGAAACAACAGAAGAGACCCTGCCTCAAAACTAGGTCAAAACAAAACAAACACCAAAGACAAAGAACCCCTGGTGTGCAAAGTTCTGTGATCTTTCACGTGCATGCCAAGGCATGCACAGACACACTCAGATATACATACACATGAGGGAGGGAGGGGGAGAGAGTCCATTAAAAATGAACAAAAACGAGAACCAAAATTTTTACCATTTGTTTAGATTGTTGCCTTCATGAGACCAGGTATATGGTGGGTTAAGAATATATTACTTCACCTTCTTTTCCTTTCTTATCGGGCTAACTATGAGCAAAGCCATTAGTTTGGAGATAATTCCTTTATTTATGAATTACATTTAATTAATTCTCTGGCTTTCATTTTCAATGGAAGTCACAGAGTTAGAGATATTCACACATTTCTGGACACAAACCCAGAAAAGCAACAATATATAGAATTTAGAAAGAGTGTATGGGACCTGTGCATTTTGATCAAGAACCACTTTGTTATGAAGTAAATCACCAATAATGATGCCCTAACAGGGAATATGAGAAGAGCATAATTAGATACAGAAAATAAGACACTTTCTATAATAAACCACTGTAATTATGCCTTAAAGATATTCAAATGCCACTGTACTAAACTACTTTGATAGGCAGCCACCACCATCCCCAGGAGGTAGATATTAATTTTCCCTACTCAGAGTTGTAATTTATTACAAGTTTAACAAAATGAAATAACATTATTGTGCTCTCGATGATTAATACTGCAGACATTTTCTGTAAGGTAAAAAATATAAGATGAACCATAATGCATTGTACAATTCAATTAATCCTATTTAAAGGTCAGTGTTTGGGAACTATTTCCAACTGTGTAACATAGACAAGGATGAAGTGGCTCTTCCCAGGATGCTTTATTAGCCTAAAAGTAGCTATGCCACCCATGTTTATATATTTTCAGATATAATATGTGTGCATAGTTAGATGACACTCATATTTTATACTTCAGACTATTTGTCTAGATAGAATAGTGGTTCTCATCCTTCCTAATGCTGCAATCCTTTAATACAGTTCTTCATGTTGTGCTGACCCCCAATTATAAAATTACTACAATGCTACTCCGTAAATTAATTTTGCTACTGTTATGAATAGTAATGAAAATATCTCTGTGACCCTGAAGTGGGGTTGCGACCACCTGTTGAGAACCACTGGTCTAGAAATTCATCTGAACTACGTCTGTATAATTGTAGACTCTTTCTGTCTCACTCTAGAAATTCATCTGAACTACGTCTGTGTAATTGTAGACTCTTTCTGTCTCACTCTAGAAATTCATCTGAACTACGTCTGTATAATTGTAGACTCTTTCTGTCTCACTCTGTCTTTATCTCTCTCTGTCTCTGTCTCTGTATCTCTCTCTCTCTCACACACTATATTGACACTTGCAGAGATCCTTTTGGACAAAATATATTCTGTATGTTTATTTGTAAAGAGTTTAAAACTGAATAGATTTAGGTATGTAGGTAGACTTGTTTTTTTCCAATACCATATACAATTTACTCTTTATAATTTTTGAACTTGTTTTAAATATTTTTATTTATTTATTTTGTGTGTGTGTGTGTGTGTGTGTGTGTGTGTGTGTGCGCGCGTTCACGTGTGTTTCCTTAGGAAGGACCCACTTTAAATTTAGGCAGGGTCCCTTACTGAAATAGAGACTTGCCTCCAAAGCTAACTTACTGACCAGTGAGTCCCTGGGATGCTCCTGTTCCTGCTTCCCCAGGCTGGCAGTATAAGGATGTGTCACTGAGCCTATGAGGTTTGTGACAAACACTTCATAGACTGAGCCATTTTATGGTGTTAAGAACAGTATTTCTGAGATAATTTTGATTAATATTTATAGGCATATGTTTGCATCTGAAAATGCGTTACATCTGAAAAATTCACTAAAGGAAATGCCTTTAAAATTAATGCATGCCACTTCCATGTACTCTGTTATTCCATCTTGATACATACAGACATGTACTTAGACCAAATAAGCGAAGTTACATATATGCAAATAAGTTACATATATGCATATTTTCAGCATATGCCTTACAGCAGCAAAAAGGTGAAAACTCTCCAAATATCCAGTGGCATGTACTTAAAGAAAGAAATCGTGATGTTACTGTGCAATATTAATGAGCAACCGCAATTCATGAATATACAACATGTATGAGTGTTAAGAATCTCATGCAGTGAAAGATAGTTTCAAAAATATCAAATACTGTATTGCTCAGTTTACGTGCAATATCCCAAATAAATAAATAAATCTGTGGAGACAAAAGCAGATAGGTGATAGCAGTTATCAGGGGGCATTGAGAAATTAGAATAATCACTTAATGCGTTGAAATTTCCTGTTACGTCACATTTCCCACTCCTCAGAGAGTAATGGGAGGACTGGGGAAAATATTTTGCAGCTAACTACACAAAGCTGTACAACTCCCTCTTACCACCTTCCCTTTGCCCCCTCCATTTCTATTTAGTAAAGTGCAGGCTGACCATATATATCTATAAAACATGGCATATCAAGCTGCAGTAAGACTAAGTACCTCCTCTTGTATTAAGACTGTAAACGGCAACTCAGTAATAGAAATAGGGTTCCAAAAGTCAGCAAAGTAGTCAGAGAAATCCCTGCTTTCACTGTTAGGAGTCCCACAAGAAGACCAAGTTGCACAGCTGTCAAATACATGCAGAGAGCCTAGGTCAGTTCCTTGCAGGCTCCCTGTTTTTCTTATGAACCCAGGTTATTCGATTCTGTGGGTGCTCTCGTGATGTCTTTGACTCTTCTGGTTCCTCGGGTAGAACCAAACAGGACTGGAGAACAAACTGTCAATATAATGATGCCCAATGACATTCTCCTATATTTGTAGATTGATGCCTAGCTCAGTGGTCAGAGGGACTTCATTCAGCAACTGATGGAAACAGATGAAGGGACCTACAGCCAAACATTAGGCAGAGCTTGGAGATTCTGCTGAGGAGAAGAAGGATTGTAGATTACATCTTTAAGAGGAGATACATATAAAAGTCTTAAGGTGCTTTAGATTTTGATAATTCTTAACCTTGAACAGAATACTTGAAGCATTATTGTCATATAAAGTAGTGAGTATTGTTAAGATAATACTTAGAGTATGATTTTTCAATTTCTTACATGAGGTAACTACCATTTCAAGCAATTGAATTCTGGTAGGTTATGTCCCAGGATGTTCTTGGTGCAAATTGAGCCAGCTGACTTTTAAGGCTCTTGACAAGTTCCACTTTGTTTGGAAGAGGCAATGTGTACTTGCCCAGTGGCATATACTAACACCTATTGTATTGCATCACTTTCTTTATCCTCAGCATCTAATTCACTCCTGAGAGCAGCTTTATGAAGAAACGCTGTTGTGCTCACATAACGTTGAGGCTGCGAGGATTGTCTATTCTATGGCAAACCTTCGCGCAGGTCTCAGACTCCTCCCAAAGCCAGTTCTCTAAGCAGACCACTGAGGAGTATGGTCAGAAGCCATTCTTTAACTGGATCCATCCCACAAAAATTGTAATTATCAAACCTAACTCCAAATAAAGCAATGTGGAAAAGACAGTTCATTTGGGGACTGGACTTGGTGATGCTGGCTTTGTTTCTACTAGATTGTCTAAGAGTACCATGATTTTCTAAAAGCCTTTCCAGCCTCACAGTTTGGATGTGGACGACCTATTGGGTAATTTAAACTATAAGCACACATGACAGCTTGGCATGCGTGTAGGCAGTAGCATTGGTCATTATGTTTCAGCATCAGTCTTTACATTACTATGTTCACTGCGTGCTCTATTCAATAAATATGTTCTGAGTTCTTAATATGGGAAAAACATGAAGCAGCGCCTTTATAAGAGCCCATGATTCATCGCCAACACAAGATAAACAAATCCATATTCAATGTGACATTGGCGAGTGGGTAAGTGTTGGTTAGACAGCTACAGCCAGGAGGATCTAGAGAGCATATGTGTTTGAATGTGTTCAACATTCCTTACTGGAAGATTGGCCATGGTCATAAAAATCAATGAGCATTCCATGCAGGCATCTGGGGGAAAGCATTCTTGGTGTAGGAACCATCTTGTGAGGAGGGATCTTGGATGACATTTCTAAAAGCAATAAAGGGTCTACACACCCCAATTGTCATGAAAGAAGGGAATAGAAAGGGGTCAGTCTGTAAGAAGATTCTAGAAGGTCTGGTAAGATCTTTTAATTTTTTCTTTCAAACTTTATCATTAAAAAATTAAAATAGAGAAAAAAATTAACCAGACTCAAAGACTATACAACTCGACTACTTCTATACAGCTAAGAGTAGGCATTTACAATGAAGGTGTGGAGTGTCACATTGAATTTCCTACTTCTCTGTCAAATATAGTTTTATACCCTATCTACTACCAAAATGAAAACTCCTCGAGAGAGTTAGAGCTAGAAAAACAATTATGGCTCATTGATTACCTGTTTCTATGTTTCCCAATCCCCTAATATGTGGAATCTCGCCAATAGCATATACATGTGTGTAAACCAATGCACAGTACAGTGCGTGGAAAGGCGAACAAACAGGTCTTTGAGCTGTAAATGAGATAGACTGTCTTTAGAGTGTCCGGGCAGGGAAGGTGCTTGCCCAATTTACACCACAAACACAAAGGTGGGAAGGTCATGAATAGCAGCTGTCAAGAGGTGGGCAGATGTGGACTCAAGAACAGTGGGGAGGCTTCCTTGTTCATCCTGATCCTGATTACTTCAGTGTGGTCCATGGGCATTATCTGGAGATTTCTAGAAATACATATCTCCACACTTGGAAGGTTGAGAAGCATTGCTCTTGACAAACAAAAATACTTTGCGCTATGGACATTGAGTTAAAGATGTAAATAATTGATAGAAATCCTGGCTACTTTTTAGTATTATAGTGTGTTTATGTATTGTTTGTGAAGATTTTATAGAATAGTTAGACATCGGGAATCTGGCACCCAGGGAAGTGGTGTATACGCATGGCTGTAGAGTGGATATTTGCTTAGAGCCAAGCATTTAGGAGCCTTTAGTGTAGGAGAGGATTAAGGCCGTCGTTACCATGTAAGAGCTTACTTTTAGAGTCACTCATGAGGAGTGAATGCAGGGATAGAAATTTGATACATTCCAATATCCAGCCTAGGGAAAAAAGCAGAATCTCCAGGACAGGAGGGTGGGGGTGAAGTGAAATTGTGGACAGCAAGAAGGGCTTTGTGGACCCTGATGAGCATCTGGTGTAGACATGTCCAACTGCTTCTGGACAACCGTCAGTCTATTGGAATGACTGCTCTGTGCCTTTCTCTTCCCGATGTTGCCTCTATCTCCTCTGCACAGTGTACGCACTTCAAGTCAGTGAAGACAGAGGTTCTACACAAGTGAAAGCAATGCCCGTTGTGTGAATATGTTGCTCAGTGTTTTTAGGTCGCCTAGATTCACGGTTGGTGAGAGCAATTTCCCAGAATGCTGCACCCTCTGTGTAATCTGTTCCTGTGACCTAAGTACCACAAGATACTTGGGTGGAATTACTGTTACATTTCATATTCCTTTTCAATGTCACCTCTTTGGGGCTGTGTTCTTGCGATTTGGATCTAAATGTTCACAACCCGTGTTTTCCTGGCAGTGTCTTAACATCCTTTTCTGACAAGTCACACCCACATCTCCACCAAGAACGTTTTTGATTTTTCTTCCGCTTTAGGGAATAGCATTGAGTCATAGAGCTGTGTTATAGATTTACAGTCTGAGGAGAAACCAATAGAATTCTTGGCATTTTCCAAGGTCCTGATTTGTTAAATCAGATTTGGTGCACTGTGGTCTACTTTTCTAAGAAGGAATCAAGGAAAAGAAATGATAAAACACTCTATCAAGTCCCAAACCTTTATACTGCATTGAGCATTAGTTTGCTTTTCAAAGATTTAAGTTTAAGATCCAAGGACTGAGATATTTAGTTGTGTCAGCCACATGGGGGAAAGTGGCTAGGAGTACAGGACGATATAAAAAGAAGTATTTTATTTTTCTCCGCCAGAGAAAATAATTCAGGGTCTTGCATGGATTGGTCATATATTGGGCATGCATTCGGCAAATGTTTTCTCCCTGGAGCATGTTCTACAAATCCAGTTGAGATCTGTCATTCTTAAAGTTCAGAGATTTATTCCCTCTCTCACCTATTCTTTTCAACAATGAGCAATGATTATTAATGTCTTAAAAGATCAATAACCTGCCATTTATCTGATTTCTTTTATTTTCCCAGTTATAGTTGGAGTTTTTGTGGCTACATTGATATTTTAAGATATAGGGCAAGGGCATATATGACTTAATTTGCTTTGGGATGTGGTTTGGGCAATGTATCGGACTTACAGGGAATGTATCGTACTTACAGGGAAACGAACCTCTAATTTGGGCCTGAACAGGTAGGGTTTTGAGATAAAGTACCCATGGGCTAGCCTGTAAGGATAAATAGGGTTTGGGAAGAAAGAGGAGCGGTCAGGAAGGAGCCCTTCAGGTGCCAGTCTCAAATGAGCCAATAAACTTACTTTAAGGGTTCTTCAGTAGATCAACTAAGGAGATTGAGAGACAGGAAAACAAAATCTCTAAAAAGATGAAACATTCCTTGACTCTGGGGCAATTTCTTTGTTTAAGTCTATAGGTGATGCAAAAGTTCCATGCTTCAAGGCAGCAACTGTGCAGCAATGCAGGGAATGGAATTGTTCAGAAAATGGAGTTTGCTGTAGAGAATAAAACCGTGAGGAGAATGAGATTGGCTTGGGGAATCTTGCTGAAGAGAGAGCTTGGAGCTTTCGTTCCCAAGAGGGATGGGGACAAGGGCCAGAGGAAGAAACAGTGGACGATTGTGAAGAAACAGTAGGTGATTGTGAAAAACATTGGCACCTGAGAAACACAATTGAATTGTTGTTGGGTAAGTGCTGAGCCCCAGAGCGCTAGCCCACAATATCGTGGCTTTCTAATACTACACAGAGGTGCTCAGCATGATCGTGTGTGTCTTAACTAGATACCACACACATGTCTGCAGCATGGTTTTGTGTGTCTTAACTAGATACCACACACGGGTGCTCAGCATGGTCCTGTGAGTCTTAACTAGATACCACACACGGGTGCTTAGCATGGTCATGTGTGTCTTAACTAAATACCACATACCCGTGCTTAGCACGGTGCTGTGAGTCTTTACTAGATACCACACACCGGTGCTCAGCTGTGATCCTGTGTGTCTTAACTAGAAGTAGAGGTTTCCTGAGGCTGAGGAGGTTGAAGGAGGGGGTGAATTGAATACTTGACCTTGTACCTGACAGGCAGAAGTATTCTAATGAGAGTTGTAATTATAAGCCTGGCTCTGCACATATCCAGAGGCAAATGAAGAGATTTGGACCACAGTTTTTGTTTTCGTTTGTTTGTGTTTGGTTTTTGTTTGTTTTGCTGATGGGGAAGCTCTGTTAACCAATCACACTCACTTAAGGCATGGCTACCTGGAACCTAGGAAGAAAAACTGAGAGGGACCAGGTGTGCCCTCTATCTGGGCAATTCCTGCCGGACATAGAGGAAGTTGGACCCCCCAGTTTGCAAGTAATAAATGAAGCTAGGTAAAAAGGTATCATCCTTTTAGATGAATTTATATAATTAATGTTCTAACTGGTTGGAAGAAATCTCAGACTTTGAGTAATACTTTGAGAAGCACAACATACTTCCTTTGTTTCCAGGAGAGCTCGCCTTCATGATTCTTTCCTTCAACAAAATATGTAGCATAAATTCTGTGAAAACAGGTTGATTTGGTGCCTCCAGTAACGAACACTTCCATGAACGGGAGTCAGGAACCAGTGACAATGAGGAGAAGGCATGTCCCTTTCAGGCATGACATATGCTTGATTTCCAAAGTCAAGGCTTCACATTTGAGTGCCAACTTCCCCAATTAGGAAGCCCCAGAGATCATTGCCTCAAGGTTGTTCGAGCTGCAGAGCATCCATGAGCACAAACATATTTTGCATCCAGCAAAAGTCCCTCTAGTTGGCTGAATACAGTTAGTTATCATAGCGAGCTCCCTGTTAGCTCCAGGCAAACCCTGCCAGTAGCATTGGTATTCAAGACAAAAGACAGCCATCAGTGTAAATTCTTGTCTACTATGCAAGGTGTATCTTTTGATCTTTTCAGAAAGAGCTAGAAAATTGGATGGTATTTGCAGAAGCCTTTCGGCTGAGAAATGTCAATAATATAATCGTGTTGAGACCAGTACATGGAATTGACTTGTTGGGAGATGGATACGGGTGCAAGGCTGAAATGTGTATCTGATTATTACATAGAACTGAGTTTCTGCATGAGATCCTGGGTCGCAGGACTGTGTTAGGAAGCAGCATTAGAGTGTGATGAACGGGCCAAGCACACTTTGGAGTGGCACCTCCACGTCTGACAGAAAGACAGATGAGAGCAAATCGCCTGGTGCTGTTTGCATCTGTAGATCATAACCCAATTTTCTCCATTTGGTGGGTAATCTCCTGGCTGTAAAATCAACACGGCCATTCCATTCCGCTCTCAGGGAATCACCTTCTCTGTAAACTAGATCTCTGCAAGGGGAGCATGTGGGGGTGTTAAACTGGTATTTGTTAAGTTGAGTTTTACGTTCCAGGTGATGGAGGGCAATTTTCGTGGGATTCTACAGCTAAAGGATATTTTAATATAAAAATGGAGACTATAACACTGATTACCATATTTCTTTTAGGTCCATTAGAATACGGTCTTTCAATGGACCCTTGTGTTTTTGACAAAAATGTGAAGGTTATATGCATATATGCCTGTGACTGTTGAGCCTTCTCTGAGAGAAAGACAGGACCACATTCTTGCAGAAAACATTGAATATTTGCAATGTTGCAATGTCAAGAGTTTTGTAAGTGCTTTCTTTCCTAGTCTCTTATCTAGTTCTTACAATACTCTGAGGTGGGCACAGTTGTCATTGTGACCACATACTTGGTGAGCCATAATAAAATAAATACCAGTTGACAGTACCACAGCTTTTAAATGGTGGCTTCTGGATTTCAAGGGACTGATTGAGCACCGAGTAATCTACCTGCAAGCCATCAATTGATGATTGTAACATGTGATTAATGGCACGTGGAACTAGACACTCATTGTTAAATTCACTTTTCTCAAAGATCTATCTATTCCCCGCGTTTTTCTAATATGAGAGACAATGTTAGGAGGCTGGTTTCTTCCGTTGTTTTCATTTGTGTGTTTTGGGAATTAAAACATTCACTGATGCCGCATACCTATAGCAAGGAGATAATGGCCTTAGGAGCAGGGGTTCTGGTTATCAGTGTTGTACAAGCCATAATGAGTGGTATCGGTTTGCTAATGTAATAGTGGATTTTAATTTTTTATGTTAGTGTCCCTCAGATGCAGGAGCAAAGACACATTTTAATATTAGTGTGTCACAACGTTGATTTGGAGCTGGAATGATGACTCCATGGTTAAGAATGCTAGCTGCTCTTGGAGAGGATCTGAGTTTGAATTATCTGCACTCATAGGCCTGAACTTATACACAGACACACATGTACATGTATTTAAATAAAAAGCAGTAGAACTAATTCTTAAAACATGTTGATTAGAGCAAACAGGTAGCATACTTACCTCCCGTGTTTGTGGCAATGTGTTGATTCATCATCATGTCAAACTTTAAAGCAAAAGAAGTTGAGGAATCAGATTTGCCAAGGTCGTCACATAGTGTTAGCCTTAATACAGACATGCAAAAATCTTGAATACAGGAGTAACATCATAGGTAGATTTTGAGATGCTTTGGAAACATGGAAAACACCCAAGACCCTTGAGATGACTCAGAAGTTAGCTGCCAGTGAAAATAAACATTTGCTTCCATGTGAGAAGTTTGAAGCAGAGGGAACTGGAGTGATGGAGGAAGGTCATTGGCTAATAAAGGCACTGCCCTGGCCCATTTTATTGGTTAGAGGATAGGTGGGAGGAGAAAGCAGAAGAGGACGCTGGGAGGAAGAGGAAGTGAGCTAAGAGTCTCAACAGCTTTCCTCTCGGGAGCAGACGCCTGAGAGAGACGCCATGCCCCGCTCCCGGGATGAAGCTCCGACCCAGGATGGACATAGGCTAGAATCTTCCCGGTAAGCGCACCTTGGGGTGCTACACACAGATGATTAGAATGGGCTAAATTAATATGTGAGAATTAGCCTAGAAGCGGATGGGCCAAGCAGTGATTAAATGAATACAGTTTGTGTGTAATTATTTCGGGCATAAGCTAGCCGGGCAGGCGGCCGGGGGTGCTGAGAATGCAGCCCCGCCGCCCTTATTACTACACTGGAGCATACTTCATCTATAGTGTCAGTAGGCAGGTCTACAACAGCCCGTGGAGCATCCCTCATCTAGGGTGTAGGTAGGGAAGTCAACAATATCCTGTGGAGCATCCTTCATCTAGGGTATGGGTAGGGAAGTCTACAACAGGCTGAGAACCCCTCTGTAGGACTCCTGTTCAATGCAGAAAAATGCATATTGTTTGATCATTTGCTGTTTTTGATCTCTTGAATCAGTGACAAGTAGTTGGGCAAATGAAACCCGTTTAAAAACTTTATACATGTTGGAAAAGAAATGAGTATAAAGCAATCTGTTTTCCTACCCTTTCTTCTGTCTCAGCACAGAATTTTCATGACTTAACTCAAGTTAATGGAAGAAGGAATTTTTTTTCTTCCCACAAAGGAGATACTTAGGAACACAACAATAAAGAAAACCACCTAAAGAGAGCCCAAAAAGATTCCTCGTTCCAGAAGTCTCTCCAGTTGAATAGCAGAAGGGAGGGGTAGAGCGTTTCCCACTGAGCAGAATGCAGAGTCCATTAAATCCTGGGAGTGAAATTCACAGAGACAAGTGGAAGAGTCATAAGGATTCAGAAACCCGAGAAGTGTTGGTCTGCCAGTCAGGGTGATCACAGTGAGAGCAAGGGAGAGACCAGAGTCAGAAGTGGCATGAAAGGTGCTGGACCTCTGGACAATCATCCAGTGCGTGTGGTTCTCAGTAGGCATGAGAAACAGAGGCCAGAAAACCAGACACAAAAGAGCAAGCGAGAGTGAGTGTTCACTTTACAGGAGCTCCACATCAGTGTAGCCTAGAGTATGAGGCCCCGAACATACCACAGTAAACTTAGGAAATACGACACAGCTACTCTTCACTGCGTGTGAATAATGAACTCAACACCCACAGATTAGATGTGCAATAAAATACAAGACTTCCTACAATTGAAACTGATTTCGTTTGGGTTTGCTACCTGCCAGGTTGAGGTAGACGATGTGACTGAGACTTGAGTTATGTTGTGTTTGACAGGACATTATTCTTCCTTCACACTCACTGGTAACTTTCACATGCGTTTTGAAGGATTAATAGTTTTGATTTTTAAAAGTTATGTGTAAATGTTTGTGTCTGTGTGTAAGTGAGCACAGGTGTAACTAGACTCCAGTAGAGGGAGTTGAAACCCACTGAGTGGAGCTGCAGGCAGTTGTGAGTTGCATGGCCTGGGTGCTGGGAACTGAAGTTCCCGTTCTCTGCAAGAGGAGGGTACAAAGTCTCAACAACAGAGCCATCTCCACATTCTAGACACTATTTACTTACCTATAAATAAAACCAAATTATATGTGTCATCATGTGTGTGTGTGTGTGTGTGTGTGTGTGTGTGTGTAGGTCTGTGAAAAGCCATGTGGAGTTGAGTCTTTCTGCTGCTTGCAAGCCTGCAAGGGTGCAATGCAAGCCCTCAACCTTAAGAGCACGCATCTCTACCTGCTGAGCTGTCTTGCCCGTGTGTTTCAGTTGTATGCATCCAGTAAGCACAGAGTTCAACCTTCAGTCAGTTATGTCTCTCCCTGCTCTGTCCTGATGATCCACATCACGGGGACACTGAGAATAGGGGCGGGGCACTTTGGTGGTGTTGACTACAATGTCTAGTCTCTGTTCAGGGCTCTGGGCATCTGGATTGACGCTGAAATGTTTGATCTGAAACCTTGCTTGTGTTTTCTTTTGAAATTTAGAAAACTCTGAGCACACAGTTAATTAAACACACAGTTCTTGTTCCAACAGGAACAAGAGAGAATTTATTCTGAACCACATGAGTGGCATAGCCCTGGGACATGGATGAAGGTTGCTCTGAGCGACATGTTCTACCAAACAAGGGGTTACTTGAACTTTTAATAATCTCAGAATAAAGTCTTAAATCAAGGGATTTAGGAAATATAGTGGGAACACATCTGGTAGGTGGTTCTCAACAGTTGGGGATGTCTCTGATGTAGGTTTCAGATACTATCTGGTGATAAAATTAGTTTTTGAGTTGTGGGGGAGCTTGTGGTCTGGTAAGACTACAACCTTAGAGTGAAAACCATGTCGAACAAATGCAGGAGGATGATGTTACAATTAAAGTGACTGATAGCCTAAGATAATGTTGGCTCTGGAGCTCCACCGTCCCAACACTGCATCCTGGAGAGTCTAATCAGAAAGTGTGAAGAGTCATCAGCCTGGGGTATCTGCCAGGGACCTACAGCTCCTGGTTAGTGCTGCCGGTCCCTTCTGAAATTGGGTCATTGCTCAAAGGGTGGCCTGTACTCAGGTGGATGTTCCCTTAGCCCAGGTTAGCAGCAAATGCCCTTGTTGCCTGCACAGTTCAGACACCGCAGCATCCTCTTTGATCTGGCCGGCTTCCCTCTTGCCATGCAGAATCTAGAGGATGTAGTTTCTTCACAGGGCTTCCAAGATGAAATTCTTAGAACCTAAGGCTTCTGTCTATTTCTACCACATTTGCAAAACATGGGGTGGAAGTTGGAAAGCATTGGGAAGCTTGCTTCCCCTGCTTGTGTCCCTAATCCCTTCTCACTATCTCCAGAGCCAAAAGGATGGATGTAGTTCCTTTCTGCCATGTGGAACCAGTCTTGTGATAGGAAAACTCTCATAGAGAGAAATGAGAAATGAGGCCTAGGCTAGTATATGCCATCATGTCATGGTTGGTACTGAGATTAACAACAGACATGAATAGTCATATCAACTATGCAAGTAAGAGAGAAAAAATATCTTCTTTCATTACATTTATTTATTTATTTATTTTTGATTTTTTTTTTTTTTTTGAGACAGGGTTTCTTCGTAGCTTTTGATTCCTGTCCTGGAACTAGTTCTTCTAGACCAGGCTGGCCTCGAACTCACAGAGATCCGCCTGCCTCTGCCTCCCGAGTGCTGGGATTAAAAGCGTGCGCCACTACCGCCTGGCCCATTTATTCATTTTAAAATAATTTTTGAAATTAGCCTACAGAGCATTGGGGTTCGTTATGGCATCCCCATGCTCATATTTGTTGTGTACTGTTTAGTTTGCCTCTTCCCACTATCCTTCCCCATTCTCCCCTCCCCAGTCTAGATTCTGAACATGTGGTTGTCTTACTGAGCCTGGCCTGTTTGCTTAACAAAATTATAATTTCCAGTTCTTCACATATTCTTGCAAATATTATGTATTCATTTCCCTTGCTATGAGAGAATAACAAACATTATGAATTCAGTGAAAATTTGAAAATAAACTATACCTAAAAATATAAAAAGCTACAGGTAGCTTTCATTTGACTAGGCATACTCGTGTGTACAATACATATATGTACATATTTACACATACATGTCATTCATAACATTTGTAGTAGGACGAGCGGCGGGCTGTATCCTGACACCTGACTAGCTTAGCCCCGAAATAATTACACAGAAACTGCAAACACTGCCTGGCCCATTATTTCTAGCCTCTTATTGGCTAACACTCCCATATTAGTTTAACCCATTTTTAATAGTCTGTATATTACCACGAGATCGTGGCTTACCGGGAAAGATTTTAACCTATGTCTGTCTAGGGCAGGAGAATCATGGTGTGTGCATGATTCTTCTTCCCAGCATCCAGTTCTGTCTTTCCCGCCTACCTTAGTTTTTGCCCTATCAAAAGGCCAAGGCAGTCTCTTTATTCAACCAATAAAAATAACACACCTGACACTGCATATTGGCACGTATTACACATGCATTGAATATTTGGGCATAATCGGCTAATTGTACATGATAACTATATACTGCCAAGTGGGATATGAGCGCCTACATTTCTCTGAAGCAATCTTCTTGGTTGATTACAGTACAAGCCCATAGCCATCTTGCATCTACTGCTTGATTCTCTGTATTGTCTGTGGCATGATTCTTTGCTGTCATTGTGATTGCTTTTTTCCCCAAAATTCGTGGTCTCACTGCCGTGTTTTTCTGTGTGTGGATCTTCTGCATCCACATATTTGTGTGTGTTTGTTTGTTTGCAGTTAGCTGTTACCTCGGTGCCAATCACAAGCACTCCCATCACAAGCTGCAGCTCTTGGTGTCCCAAGCGAGAGTTCAGGGTATTTGATCGCCTTAGTCATGTCTTCAGAAGGACCCCCCCAGCAGCACACTGCAAGTCCTTCCACCCACATAAGAGCTCTCAAGTTTCCCTTCATTCTCCCTGATAGCTCTTAGTGTCCTTTCTGACACCTGTTCTTGCCATTTTCTAATCTCTCTTACTGACAAAGGTCTCCTTCTGCCTCTTTCCCTTCAACACTTAGTCCTGTGGTGTCAAGTTTCATTGATCTGGCTTTTCAGGTTCCCTGTCTAACACCCAGTCTATCACTTCCAGCCCAATGTCTCACTACTTCAATGTACTTTGCCTTTAACTGAAGCCAACCTCATAGCACCGATCCCAGTGTTATGTCCACAGGTTTTAATGACGTAATGTTTCTCTGCTAGTGTGTTCAAAGTATGATTCCTTCTAGATCAATCAATGAGAGAGCTACCTGGCAAACTGATGAATTATGATGTGGAAACATAGGTCCATGGAATGTCATACTTAATATCAATATCTTGCTGCACATTTCTACATATTTTGATAAAATTCAAACTGGAAGTTTTAGAGGGAAATGTAACAAAGTTATCCTAAGAGAGCTATTAAGTTTCCGGTTTGGCAACAGGGAAGTTGTATCTATTGATGCCCGTGTTACTCCTATCTCCTCATCAAGCAAGTACCTGCTATTTTATTATTATTATTAATAATATTGTTATTATTAAATTTGTACTGTCTCTATTTGATAGTACAGGGACTTTCTTTTGGTCCATTCTCTCAGCTCCACACAAAACTAAGATTCAATATATGCATTAAACAGGAAGTGGTAAAAAGGATAGGGAAGTTAATATTGTGCAGACTGTTGTCCGTTCTCAAGATTTGAGACTTGTTAAAACATTTTTTACTCTTTTTGTAAAATTCTGTATCGTAGATCAGAGTTGTGGGGTAAGAGGTGAACCCATCACTCTACTTATTGTCTTCATAGTCTGCAGCGGGATTTCTGCCTATGGAATCTCTCTAAAGTAATTCTTTTTAAAATGTACTTCTGTGTCTTGCTTTGACATATGGTTTAGTCAGGAAAATGCATTTCTCAAATATGTGACTTACCTCGTCTGTGTAAATGTGCCGACACGTTACATTCATAATGTGAGAATCCATTGAAAACAAGTTGAGGTACTTGGCGCTCTCCTTAGACCTGTTGTAGTCCCGTGCTAACAAAACAAAACACAATCAACCAAATCCTGATGGAGCAGCATGTCATCACAATGACATTTCCAAGCCTGATGCTACTGATAGGGGTTTATTAGTTAATTAAATGTGTGCAAATTACATGCACTGTTGCGGCTAATGTAGAAGAGAGGACATGCATGCTTCATTGGAGCTCAATTTCCTTTCTGGAAAATTATCACTGCATTAAATCACTTGACTTTCTAAAATAAGCCAACTGAACTTCTCTAATCTTGTTTTGTATTCCAATCTACTTGTCGCTAGGGTTAGTTTACTTCTGGCTAGTCTTAATATTTTGTTCTCTGTAAAATTGAAAGAATTTGCTTCAAACAGCAAGTTTTTCATAACCGATAACTCATTTTTTCTTAGTACAGTTTCAACTGTATAAATGACATTGAAAAGTTTGAGCAATAATTGTCTTTACATTTACACACAAGTGAGCAACTGTTCCATTTGTCCAGCACGCTCATGAGTTTAACTGTCCTTTTCTGATTCCTTTTAGATGAAATCAAGTATATCAAGCAAACCCCTTTTCAACCCCTGATTTCTTCTCTCGTTTCTACTGCCTTTATTCCTTCCAAGTACAAGTTCTTTCAGTTATTCATTCCACAAACACCTTGGACCCGACTTGGAGATAGAGTAGGCGCTGTCCCTGATGTGGGGAATGTGCTGATGATTTTTTCAAATGAAACAATGTCTTCTACTTGGAACAGCTCTTTATTATTTAAACTTTCAGACTGAAAATTTCCTCATCACAGGAAACACTGTGCAGCTTTGTTCAGGCTGCCGTCCTGGGAATTCGATGAAAAGACATTTGGGATCTTCAGCACCATAGCTCTGATTTAAAACACTAACAAATAAATCACGAAGAACAGTAGGAAATAGCAGCTGCTTTCTTCCTCTTGAGGTGTTCTCTCTCTCTCTCTCTCTCTCTCTCTCTCTGAGCATTTTGGAATTCCATCACTCTTTCTTCATCCCCTTGCTGACTTCTACAGGCCACTCCTTTCTACTTTAGTTGTATCTAGTCTTTATTGTTTTTCTCTTGTCTTCTTACTCTGGGTTAAGTTTGCTCTTTCTCTCCCTCCCCCCTCCCTTTCTCCCTCCCTCCCTCCTTCACTTGTTCCTTTCCTCCTTCCCTTTCCCCCTTACTCTCGTTAGGTTCTAGCTTATATTATTTATTTGAAAGTTTACTGTTTTCCCCTAATGACTGCTTTCAATGATATTAAGTTTGCTTTAGAGACTTCCTTTGCTTTGTCATTCTGTGTCTTGTTCAGATTTACGTGATTATTTTCGCTCCTTTGCAGCACCCTCGAAACTAAGGACTATAAACTGTGAGAATTTTGCTTTGTTTTTAAGTTTGGGAATATCTTTCTATTTCTTTTTGGTTATTGAGCTCTAGTTTGATGCCCCTGTATTTAGAAAACATACTTTGTATGTTTCTACTCTTTAAATAAATGTGCTGCATCTTTATGATATAGGATACGGTCCATCTCAGTACATATTCTGTGTGTATTTGTATGGTATGGTCTGCTGTATTTGTGTGTCCCTAGAAATGGAAATTAGATTCTTTATGTTGATAACGTTGTTGAGTTCCACTAATTTTCTAGCTAGCTGCTGTATTAATTCTAGAGCATTGTTAAATATCTCACTGTAATCATTGAATTCTCCATAATTTTCTAGTTCTGCCTCAGATATTATTTTGGGGTTTTATTTGTTTAGTGTATACATATGTAAGTTTGCCATGCCTTTCTGGCGGCTTGATTTTCATCATCAGTAATGCCTATCTCGTTTAAAAATGCCAATATAGACTTATCCTCCTAAAGTAGCAAGGAGCTATGTTTCAAATCCCTGAAACAATACACATTATTCCATCTTTTTCCGGCAGCTCCTTAGCTGTGCCCACAACTTCATGGGTAGATGCCTTGAAACTGTGGAGGAGACACAGTACAATGCTGCATTCATTATTCCAGACGGTTGTCATCAGACTGAAATGAAAACTCCTTTTCAAATTTTAATTAAAACTCAAAAATTGGCCTGCCCTTTGGGTTCTTAGACAATAGAAAGATTTTTGAACTACCCGGAGATTTTTTTTTTTTTTTGCAACAAGAGTTTGTAATCCTCCTGTAAAGAAATAGATTTTAAGCAAATATTTCTATTTATTCTTAACATATCAGACATAGAACACATATTACAAACTTAACTATGTTCTCTGATTTTTATGGAATATATACTTAAATATATAATTTAAGCCATGCTAATTCATTAAAAATGCTCATCAATATATTCATATTTTTAGAAAGGAATGAATATTTTTTTTAAATATCTATTTATTATGTATACAATATTCAGTATGTGGATGGATGCCTACAGTCAGGAAGAGGGCACCAGACCCCATTACAGATGGTTGTGAGCCACCATGTGGTTGCTGGGAACCGAACTCAGGACCTTTGGAAGAGCAGGCAATGCTCTTAACCTCTGAGCCATCTCTCCAGCCCCATGAATAAATTTTTTATGTTAAAGACAGAGTGTGTTAAAGAAACATTATTAAGTAATGGGAAACCTAGATCCTAGTTCTGGGCCGGTTAATTCAGGCTCTTTCTGGGTTCCTTCAACAAGCCTGATGTTACTCATTTTGGGTTTTTACCAACTCTAAGAGCTTTTGTGTGCATCTGATCATCAGTTACATACCACAGTCACACCTTGAAATGTTTTCTTAGATAGGTTACTTTACTGTTTGGCTCAACTTCTACAACAAAAATGAAAGAATATTCTTGTCATGCTTTAACACACATGTCTTAGATGCGGTTACCATAGGTTCTAATTCTTTTCCTTAGATAAAATTGGGAATGGCTCAGTGCCTGACCCTTTAGAGTAAAGACAGCGGTGGCATTTCTTTCCACAGTATGGAGACAGGTAAAGAAACAGTCCAGATGACTCACGTGCTGATGAGCTGTACTTGAGGGTTTATGGAAGCAGATAAGTCTAGTAGGACCCTGAGGGGTGGAGTGTTCTCCCTTTGATGATGCTGACAAAGCACTCTACATTCATGTAGATCACCATGGGAGATGCTTTTCTCTGAATTTCAAATCTACACTGCAGTTTAGCATAGTTCTTGACATCTGCATTATGTGTTTATAAAATCCAGAGTCATGGCTGAAATGAGCAATGATTTTCCACGTATTTGGGGTGAGGGAGATGCTCAGGAATTGAATAGCCTTAGAGTGGGCATTGTAGAGCTGTAGAAAGATGGTAATTCTATTACAAAAGATTGTACTAAATAGATCCCCTCAACCAAGTCTAGATATTTTAGGTGTTGAGTAAACTATCAGCACAGTGATCTGGGATGATCTTGGTTTTCATTATCTACTGATGTGATTTGGGTAGAAAGGAAACAAATTAGCCTAAGGTGACAAAGCATCATATGTCATTGATAGAGACGTCACATTTTTATTTTAAGTTTTTATAATTTGGTGTAGTGATGGGCCATTTATTTTTATTTCTTTTCATTTAACACATATATAAGTTACTGCACACTAAATATACGAAGCACACGAGACAATTTTGTGCTTAATGTTCTAAATAGGAAGAACTAAGAAACAAACAGGAATCATTTACTATCAGCTGGCAGTGGAGCTGCTCGGGAGACTGAAGAGGAATGTGGGGGGAATGAGAACAATGAAGTCCCCAAGGAAGCCGAGAACTGATAGAACTGCGCACGGGCAAACAAGAGTCATAGAAGACCCTAGGGTAAATGTGCTGCATTAGAGGTTTCCTTTCTCTAGGAAACCAGAGCCCTCAGTTTCTGGGCCCTGTCCTCTTTATCATACCGTCTAGTCATTGGGTCTTGACTACAGGATTTAGAGCCAACTGCATCTGTCTCAGTTTGTTCAAATATTCCTTCTGTTTACTTACTTCATGTCTTATTTCTGACTTGATGGGCATAAGGATTTATGTTAGAATTGCGTTTATTTAGATTCTGTTGTTTTTATTTCTTCTTTCATATGCTCAGTGTGTGTTTATGTGGGGAGGAGTTTGCATATCAGGCTTTATTGTGGACATCTGACTTGCGCAGATGGACTCCAAACAGATAATAGTCAGTATCAGAAAGGATAGATAGTGATAAGGCAGCAAGTTTGAGCTGTCATAAAGGAGGCAGACATTGTGTTTCTCTAGGAGGGACAGCTAGTTTGCAATGAGCATGCTCAGTTTTGCTCTTAGCCAGTCTCCCAGCCTGTAAGTCCCTGTTAATGTCTCATCATTTAGAAGGCTGGAGGGACAATGGGAAGAAGCTGATGAAAATGGCTCTCAGGTGTCCTTCATGCTTTTGACATGTAGGTGTTGGGGCTATGGCTGGCAGTCATTGTTGGGACTTCAGGCATGCTAGTGACTGTCGCAGTATCTCACTTAAATGCCAAGCAAAAATTATGGCTTGATACCCAGTTTGGTGGTTTCCATTGCAGCCATGCATATTCTATTAATTGTACTGTGGAACCTTCATAAGCGCATACAGGTTTAATTGGAGGAATTCTAAAAATGCCTTCCTTTCTGGCTTTTATAAAGATATACATGCTATCCTTTATTCTACAATACAATAATCTACTTAGTATGGCATCTATTAGAAAAATGGGAATGCAGATTAAGCCTTAGAAAATCAGATATATTATTGTTGGTAAAGATGGTAACAGTTTATTAGCCTGTTGCTGAGATGTGACCAACAGAAAGCAGATAGTGAGAAAACCATTTTTGAAGGACACAGTAAACGACACTTTGCATTCCTATATAATTCTGTTAAACCAGACAGATGGGTGGCTATAAACAAAATATCTTTCTATTCCCTTCTGAGACATATGCAGGGTTGTCCTTCCTCCAGTATCGCCATGGAGCTCTGTGTAATTAGCTACAGAATGTTAGCCAGACGCCCTGCTGCATCCGACTCAGCATCTCCCTCTGTGCTATATAACAGTACAAAAGTGACATTAAACCTATCAGACAATGGTGTTCAGACAGCATGGAATCACGCACACCCAGCTGTTTCTACTGGTGATTCTGTTTTCCATCAGAGGAGACTTTGGGGGTGGATATAATGAATGGACAGATTTCTGCTTACTTTTAATGAACCCCAAGTTAATGTGTTAGTCCCTTTCTGTCAATTTAAATGCAAAGGGATACATTCCACATTATAATGAAATAAACACACTAATACCAAACCTCTTCTCACTCC
Organism: Microtus oregoni; assembly: GCF_018167655.1. Lineage (NCBI taxonomy): Eukaryota > Metazoa > Chordata > Mammalia > Rodentia > Cricetidae > Microtus > Microtus oregoni. Next base: position 47,257,329 of record NW_024543060.1, read on the forward strand.
GAGCCTCTGCGTGCAGAATTAATAGCCTCTTAGAAGAGAGTGTTTGACATTGCTGTTAAACTCTGAGCAGGGAATTATTCAGAGGCCACTTTCTATTAGCTTTTAGTTTGGCTTTTGCTTCTTGTAACCAAAAACCAAACACAGCACAGAAGAAAAGTGAGTGATGATACACACACACACACACACACACACACACACACACACCATTACATTCATCACCACCATGACCACCACCATCACTCCCCACCCCACCAGCAACCATAACCACGTCCAGGAAGACCAGCATGCTGAAGCTGTGAGATTCTGTCTGTCGTCATCTACTTCTTACGTTAGTGTCTTATCTCTGATAATACGCAGGAGTCAAAAGGAAGTCAGGATGGTAGAGAAGGAGTGATTGACAAATAAGCCGTCCAGTCTGTATCGTGGTACTCATGTGTTCGTTTTCATGGCTGACCATTTGGTGCTGGGTAGCCAGTGACAGTGCTCTTCCCCAGAACAGACTGCCTCTCTGAGTCTTCACATTCCTTACTCGCCCACAGTTCTCTGTGTAGCTGTGCCGCCTCCTGGACTCTCCCCTTCCTTGCACATATACTCATATAACAATCGTTAATGAAAACCAGAGGACATGAATTTGAAAGCGATCAAGGAAGGATATATGGGAGGGCTTTGAGAGAGCGAAAGAGGGAAGGGAGAAATGATACAACAGTGTTATCTCAAAAGAAAAAAATAGGCTGGAGGAACAATTAATTAAAAAAATTTCTGATTCATACTTGTTTGTTTAGTTAAGTATGAGTTCAGTTATCTGTGTTTATCATTACATGACATTAAATAAATATTCTTTTTGTCTTTATTGCTTACTCTTTTTTTTTTTTTTGCTTTCAACATAATCCAATGACAAATCAGAGCTGTTCACATTTTGTAGAACAGATGTTAGCAGCAACTGAATGACTGGGTACCGCAAAGACCAAGCTATATCCTTCAGGACACCTGAGGTACAATTGGTGCCACAGTAAGTTTTTACTCTGTTGATGTCATGAAGTAGCTGGAACTGAGAGTCCTATCAGAACCCTAGAGGACGATGTCTAATAGAACTCAGAAATGAATGTTCTTAAAGGTTTCTGTTCTTGTTCCAGTAAATGCTCGGGTATTTGAAACATCTGAAGGGAGTGAAACCCTCTTGAGAGGCCATCTGTTTGTCCCAATAGATTCACTGCCCTCACAGGTTTCAGGATCCCAGAGCAGATGCCCAAGGAAACTGACCTTAGGAGGGCTGGTCAAGGACTTTTCTGGGTTCGGTTAAGTTTCCAATTGTGCAACAAGGGAGCAGGATGGAGTCCAGCTGTTTCCAACTCTGCTACTTAAGGTGTCTGTCTGTGAAATCACTGTCCACACCTGTGAGTCAGTTCTCCATGTTGGGGTTTTGAGTAACAATAGAAGATAGATAAAGATGGACAAGATGGAGCTTGACCTAAGCACAGTAGAACCTTTGTTGACATTTGGAGATGAGTCACAGCCGCTCAATAACACGGCTTCCTTTAGCCTCTTCTTCATTAGAAAATGAAGGTGAATACATGTGGCCCAACAGTGAAATTAAAATATTACATAACTACTATAATTTTTATACCTATCTTATTTCTAAGTTAAATATAGTCCTGGTGATCACCTTGTCTGCATTTCATTTTTGGTATATTAAATAAAACGTGAAGCAAACTGAACCCCCGTTTGAATCTTCCATTGTAGAAAAGATGATTTTCTTATTCAATATGAACCTGTGTTCACAGACAAGAATTACATTAGGATGCATCTGGCCTTTGACTTTAGCTCCAATCATCTTCTGTTTGAGGAGTACAGTGGATCCCAATCAGTGATGATTTAGGCATTGATAAGCAATCAGTTCTCCTATTAGACTGCCCCTTTAATAGCTCCCTGCCCCCTTTCTTTGCTCTTTGAAATCCACATTAACTTGTGCTTCGTAAATTAAAGATAGCTCCTCTCTAATACAGCATCAAACCTACTTAATTATTCATGAATTATTATTTTCCTGATTATTTTTCTAACTCGGCTGTAAATGACATTAGAACTCTAGACTATTTTGGGAATCCATGAGAGAGAACAGAAAGATGGCTTTAATCCAGGTGAACTGGAAGCTGCCTTTGTGTGTCCTGGTGTGGCTACTGACTGCACGCTAGAACCTACAGACGCAGTGCTCCATTAACACTGAGCACTATTTAAAAAGCTATTGTTTTCCAATCTACCCAAAGAGAGAACCTCCTTCTTTCTCAGTTGTACTTAGAAACCAAGTGATATGACATCAGTGTGGGCATGTCTGAGTTAGTTGGGCTCTTTTGACCCTTCCCCAGGCCTCCCACAGCACACACCTGGGGAATGCCACTCACCATAAATTTCCTTGTCCTTCTGCCGTGTTCTACAACCAAGGTGGGGAATGGCTCACTCATCTTCCCTTCCCTCACCCAGTGGATTTATAAGGTCCTATGCCCAGATGCCATCCTTGTTGTAGAGCCTGTCCGCCATGGGAATAGCAGTTCTGTTCAGTTCCACACTGTTCTCTTTTCACGACAGCTTCCTGTCCCAGCCAACTCACTTTCAAACTTCCTGTTTTTCACTTCAGAAGTTGTATAAAAAGGGAATCAGGACAAAATGTTTCTTGTTTACTGCTTAGGCACTTAAAACAAAGCGTAATTGAGCTGACGTATCCAGACATTCTTCCTTTCATACCCGAGGGTAAAGGGGGATTGTGCTAGAGCTGTTGCACCTGCGAGTCTCCTGAATCTCTTGTGATTTGGTAAGATGGTATCCATGTGAGATTCCAAGGAGTCAAGAGTAGAAACACACTAAAGCTATACAAAGCTATGCATCCAGGAAAGGAAATAAGCCAAGAACTTCCCAGAGAACTTGGTTCCAGAAAAAGGACCACAGAGATGGAGCTGGTTCTGGTCTGGACAACTTTTGGAGCCCCACAGGAATCAGCTGATGTCAGGGTTAGCAGTTGTCCAGGGTGAAGGGTAGAAATATTGTCTATGTGTTTTAAGAAAACCTCAGGAACACACAGAAAGGAAGTCTACCACCTTGTATCTGGTGTTTGCAGCCTTGGACTCGTATGAATTTCTCTAAGCACGGAAGAGACTCTCAACATTCTGTGGTTCTCAGCTTCACTTCAGTATGTTGAAAATAGATTAACTGTATCTTCTAATGAAAGGAATAGAAAATCATATTTTGGGGAAGAGTCCTTACCCCATGTCCTACCTAAAATAACAGGTTCAATATCGTCACAATCTCAGACACAGTTTTTGGTAGACAATTCATCCAGGAAACCTGTGTCATAGAAGTCTGTTTGCAAAAGAAGCATCTTTGGTAATGAAATCGAGGAGATATAATTGAAAAGTTAAACAAATACCACTTAAATTCAAATAAATTGGTCATATTTTCATACAAAATAACACTTCCTAGCGACTGCCTTTCAGATAGCAATGTAAATTTAAACTCAATTTTTAAAATTATTTTCTTCTTATTTGCATCCAAAAGTCACTGTCTTTTTCGAACATCCTAAGATATTTTAAAAGCCTGCCATATACTAGCTCTAACCTTGAAATACTATAGTTAGCAAAATAAAAACATCAATTTTTAACTCATTATTTCTCCAAGCAAAGGATTGAGCAATTGATCATAAGTTTTGATTTTTGATATCGGAATTGACAAAAGATGTTTTCTGTTTGATGGGTTCCTCTGTCCTTCTGCATGAGCACGGGAGTTTGAGGTATGAAATAAACTTACAGTTTCCTTTTCACACCTATTAACCCTTCTTTTGGTCTGTTCTGTTCATGGTGCTTAGCACTGAAATTTGAACTCACCTTGAACATGTAGGATAAGCACTCAGCTGGGGAGCTACATTTCCAGCCCCCCTTCCCAATGGCGCTCCTTTAAAAGCGTGGTATCTCTAGAGCATGTCCCCTAATCCCTCAGTCTCTTTTGTGCCCCTGTGATGCTGCGTGTATAATGGCATTTTGGTACTTGTCATTATCTTTTTTGTGTACTTTTTATTATTCTAGACTGATGTTTCTCTCCTCCATGATGTCAGCTTCTCTCTATCTCATTGCAGTTAAATGTTTTCATTGCTTCAGGTGTTGGATCTTGTAAATGATGTCTTGCTTTTCATATTTATAAGAGGGAACTTTATTTTATTGGGAAGCAAGCCTCAGAGTGATGGACTAGCATGTCCTCCTCACTGTCCTCTTGCTTCCCAGCTGAAATTGCTGGCAGACAGACAGACGGATGGTGGATTCACTACTTTCCCCGTGTTGTTAAATGAGGTGTCTTCTAGAGACACCAGCATGCTATCCTGACTCCTAGCTCTTTTATTTATTTTCAGACTGTATCCCCTTGTTTCCCACATTCTTTCGTCACTCCACTGGACTCCTTTATGCACAGGCTTTAGTTCTTAGCATTTGCCAATCATCAAACCAAGGGCTTAAGGACTTAAACAGCATAGGCTGCCTTCTTGGGTCCAGAGAAAGCATTCAAAAAGCTTCAGTTTTATAACAGAGGTATACAGAACTTTAAAAATAGACATATATGTGATGCAGAAATGTTATCTTGAGAATTTTAATAAATGGAAACAGTTTCCACTTTTCCAAATTGTGTGTAAAACATCAGGACACCTTCCAAAGAAGTTTCCAGGGACATTTCCCAACGCTGATGGTGACCTGCCCTGGAATCTAATGATAGCACTGTGCACAGATAGTCTGTGATGATAAACACTCAACTCTAGTACGGCATTCTAACTACGGCATTTGCAGAAGTGATGTACTCAGCCATTCTCTTTCATTCCTCATTGAGTGTTGTGGTTAATTATTCACTAGATAGGAATGTTTCAAAGTAGGATTCTATCATATTTAACTTAAATTTGACTTTAGATATTTTTCCAACTGATTCAATGTAATTCTTACTAATCTTTGGTGTTGAAGTCTGTCTTCCATGTTAGTATTAATGAATCTGCTACTACAGAACAATTGATTATCCGTATTATTAAAGCTATGAGTCTATGAGAAATTCATTGGTAATTATGTTGTCATAATTTATGTAAGAGCCTCTGCTCAAGATAAGGAAATATTCAAGTTCTTGAAACATTAGCTATTTAGAGTTATTGTTGCTACTGAAATGACAGAAAGGAATGAAAGATACTTTGTTTCTATGCATCTTAAAGATGGTTCTGCCATGTGATTCCATTCATGGGTTGGGTAATCATTCACACATTCTGATGTAAATGATAAGTGGAGAGCTTTACTTTGCCATTTCTGTTCTGCACTTGATGCCTTGCCCCTCCTGTCCTGACTGTGGTTCTGACTGCATTTCCCCATTCTGTCCATGCCTCTCTCTCTCTCTCTCTGGGAATCTTGCAGTACCAGACTAGTGCTATTTTATTTCTAGCAGTTCAGATCAATCCATAATTGTGGTCTCGTGTCCTGTATTAAGAAAGATTTTTGAGATTACCACTCAGATATTGGAACAGAATGCCACGATCAAAGGGTGATATATGCCTTGAATGTGGGCTTGGGAATGGTATAATTATCGACCTTGCTTTAAAACTATCTCCCCAGGGCATTGGGTAGCTATTCAATACCTTGACAATTAACTGAAAAATGAAATCTCTATGAATGTACCAAGAAAGACTGGCTCTCAGCTTCTTATTGCTCTCTGAGTCACGATTTGTATCTAGTTTATTAGTGAATTTCTATGAGACCGCATTAGTTGCGTCTTAAAGCAGCTTTTGGTAAGTGCTGAAATACTGCATTTTCTAGGTTTTGCTACTTAGGAGTAAATCTTACTTTTAATTCTGAAATTCCTTCACAGCTGTCATGGAGATGAATGTGTATTTTTCAAATGGAGTTTGAGCCGACCTTGGGCGACTTGCTCCTCTTTCTCTTGAGGCAGAGTGTGCTCTCTGTGGAGGTTTCCACATTCTGAGTCTTCTCCTCTCCCTCCCATGTCCCCACTTCCCCTTCATTTGGCTTAGCTTACCGTGAGAACTTACGCAGTATTCAGATTTAACCTTTAGTCTTAGGAGCTGGCTAGGAAAATCTGCATCTTGTGTTTCCTGTGATTGACAAGAGTCGAGACAGTGGTATCAAAGTGAGTCATTTCATGACATACGTCTGTCAACAAATCCAGAAACACAAAGATATTGTGGGGAGTCCGATCGTTCCCACAAACACAGTGGAACCCCGGCACGTTTCCTAGGTTTACTGATGTAATTGAGATGTTTATAATTAATACTTGTTCACGAGACGCTTAGAGCGTAGAGTGGCTGCACACGCTGTAGAGCTAAGACATCTTAGACAGAGAAGGGGCCAGTGGAAGGAGAGGAGCTGCTTCTGTTTCGGTCATTCCCAAGATGTCTGAGGAGATTTGATGTTAGCTGTTTCCAATCATGAGTTTTGCCTTCAGAGCTTTCCTTTCTTTTCCCTTTAAAGTAAAATGATTTCTCTCCTTCTCGCTCCATCCCCCCCCCCCCCCCCCCCCCCCCGGTGTACTTGTCTGTTGGCCATGCACGGAGGCTAGTGATCAATATCTCAGATGTCTCCCCTTCGATACTCTATACTTTATCTTTTTGGCTGGTTGACGTCTCAAGGTCTTTCATTTCCTCCCCCAGACCTGGGTTACTGACATGTACTGCACTCTCAGGTTTTCATGAGCACTAGGCATCTTAGTTCAGGGCCCTTGGTATCAAGTCATTGTTCTACCTATTGGACCATCTACCCAGCTTTCATTGTTTCATTGTTAGAAGCCAAATTTCCCAATAATCAGGTCAGTTACGGCCAAATAGATGGAAGATCAATGTGGTGCTAATTACAAAGGCTTCCCAGTGAATTCATGCCTGCCAGCTTCCTCTGCCTGCTGGGTAAGTGTGAGTGAGTGCATGGCAGAAAGTGCAGTGGTGTGTGCAAGAGCGTCAACTGGTCATGTGACTCTTCATAATCTGTTAGGCACAGCAGGACATTGGTTGCTCTTCCTGCAATGAGTTGACGAGGCCTGGCATTGAAGAAGAGGAAGACTGTAAGTCTATCTCCCGGTGAGCTCTTCTCACGCTACTGGGCATTTAGCAAGTTGGGAGGATTGTTACTGTGCTTAGATAGTCTTCCATGGTTTAGGAAATATCTTCTGTCTGTTTACTTAACTTTAACCATTTGTTCCTTCCTTTCTGCTGATCCTTCATCTCATAGTATATTGGCTTTGAGATGCAGCGTATTTTGGAAAACAGACGTGTTATCTGTGACCACGGGAATTCCATCTACTGAAGAGCATAGGAAAACAGGCACAACTTACATATTTATATATAAACTAATTGAGAAAAATATTAATAAATATTTCTGTGTGAAACAAAAGTAAAAACAGCAACTGAGAATGAGTCTGTAGCCAAGTGTACATATAGTCCAGAAATAGAGAGAAAGACAAGAATACTGGATGAGAGGCACCAGGGAGAGAGGAAAAGGAAACAGAAAGTCGGGTGGATTGGCAATGGCTGGGACATGCAGCAAGCACCTCTTATACCACAGTGAGTTTGTAGAAGTCTGTACAAAGTGATGGAAGCCATTGGTAAAGTTGTAGCTGCGAGTGACTTGATCCAGCTTATGTTTGCTTGTTCCTTCCATAGGTGTACCAGGTTGGAAGGGAGATTGCAGAGGGTGTGGAGAAACTGGGAGGCAGCTGCCTGGAGGCCAGGGGTCTCACCAATGGAAAAGGCAGTGGGGCAAACAGAAAATGATGCCTGGGGATTTTAGACTAAGTAGTTTGAGGATTTGAGATGACACTTGACCGTTTCTATCCACTCTTGGGGCTCTTTACTTTCTCTAACTTCTAACACTTAGTTGTGTATTTCCCAGGGATCCTTTTTACATCCTCTGTCTGGAGCAGGTTTCATATCCGAGAGCATCTCACATAGTACAACCACATTTTCTACAACAATGAGGAAGCAGATATCAGATTTCATTTTGATAGGCACTCTTTTCATCTGGGGTTATGGCTGAATATTATCCCATTCGTGTGATCCAACCTCAGGACCTGGAGTTTCAATCTTCCCCCTTAAACACTTAGGTAATGTGAGTGTGTTTGATATTGAGAAAAAATGGCTTCCTTGCTATAGGTAAATAAGTGTTCAAATATGATCTCAGCAATGAAACACACATCATTCCTTGGTCCTGGGAACCAGGGAGCCTTCCAACGAGGCAATCCAGGTGATGGAAAACACAATGGCCTCTTCCACAGCATTCAAACGCTGTCTTCATTTGACCACTCTGTAATCTGAAGGCAAGTTTAGTAGCTAAGTGTGGTTCCCATTGAGAACGGTCACAGAAATCTCATCTGTCTTTAAGTGGCACCTAGAAACATCACTGCAGAAGCAACCCAGGCTCTACATAGATAGTTCTCTTCTTTGAGCTTTTAAAAATGATGTTTATTGTTTCCTATGATGTGTGCTCAGACCACTTGCGATGCCTTTTTATTTTTTCCAGAATACAATCTATATTTAAAAAAAAGCATGTCCCATAGCTAATAATCTTGTTTTATAGCAGTGTCTATACTAATAATGCACAACGTGGGTCAGCAAAGCTTCCAGAAAACATGCCTAAATCCTCCCAGCTCTTTCAAGGCCAGCAAAAATAATTCTGATATTCCCTTTTCTTTCTCTGATCCTGTACATAAGAACATACAGATGTGATCTGGGGAAGTTTTTATGTGCCATAGAGTTATGATTTGCCTAATGCAAGTTCAACGAACAGTTTCTTAAAGTAACAGACATTGTTCTCATTGGGTGTTGCAGAGCAGTTGGGAAGGTACAATGGCCCCATGGTCCTCCAGAGAGGACAATCATCTCTTTCACTCTATGATGCTTGCAGAAATTTCTCACCTCCAACTTCTGCCCCTGTGTGCCCTTTAGTGTATTTTATAAGGAAAACCAGTGAGGCTCAGGGACTACACTAATCAACCATAATCTCAATTAAATCCTTAATGTAAGTGAATACTTTATGTTCCGAATAGATCAATTCATGAGGTTTCAGGTAAATATTCACTTGGAGGAGGAATGGCCATTACTTGGCCCACTGTAACTGCCTATTTGAAACAGTGCCACAGTTCTTCCCTCTTTGCCCTGACAAAATACCTTATGGGTGACTTGGAAAAGGTCATTTACTTTGGCTCCTAGCTTAGGATATAGTCCGTCATGGTGGGAATGGATTGCAATGGGAGCATGAGGTGGCTGATCACATTTCATCTGTACTCAAAAAGAAGAGAGAGAGAGAGAGAGAGAGAGAGAGAGAGAGAGAGAGATCTCAATACTGGTCCTTCATTAATTTTTTATTCATTCCTGAACTTTAGCCCATGAAATATTTCCACCCACTTTCAAAGTAGATTTTCCACATCAGTTAAACGACTCTTGGAGCACACTCAGAGATCTGCCCCAAAGCCTGTTTTCTAGGTGATACTGAAGCCTCTCAGTGGTCTGGCAAGATTAACTGTTACGCCATCAAAGCAAGGTAGGCTTTCTCCCTGTCCCAATTTTATCAGATTGTTAGGTTCCTTATTCTTTATATTATTCTTCTAAGAATAAAGGATGTGAAGGCAATTGACTCATAAGAATGACAAAATATAAAATTACTAGAAATGTCTGTCTATATTTAGTAAGGGACAACAACTCAATAAAGAAGGATTTTCACCAAATTGTAAAACACTATTAAAGATTCTGCTCAACTGAACCCAAGAAATTGAGACTGTGAAGGAAAATCGTGTCTGCATATGGATTGAATTTATGGTTTTGTCATTTAACTGGGCTTTGGGGCACTGGCTCTTGGGTGTGGAATGAGTTTCTGGCTTGAAGAATAGTGTTTTATGTATTTAAATAGACTTCTCCTCTATCATTTTATTTCACATTACCAGTTTTAGTTTGTTCTAGGTTCTGAAAGTCATATAGTTCCCGCTAGGGGACAGAAACCTTGCCAAATTCCTATCCAGTATGTGACACAGTCCTGTGCAATGCAAGCTCTTTGCAGTAGGTGTTATTGGCCTATTCTTATAGGCCATAAGCTGAGCTTAATGCCTTGCACAAGGACTTGCTGGTTCTTTAACAGAACTGTTCCTTACATTGAGGTCTGTGTGGCTGACCAGGTCTCCCCCTGACTACTGCTGTCTTCCCTGGAAGTAGGAGGCATTCTCCACGTTTATTTGTTGTTATTGCAGCACTGCCTCAAACCTTTCTTCTACGAAGTGAACTATATTTCTGAATCTTCCTATATACAAGAGGAGCTGATATTCCTGGAAGGGGATGATGAGTTTTGGGGGAAGATAACTTTTACTTGAAGTTTCGTTCCAGAAGTTGTGTGGTTTTAAATATGGGCTTAAGTCTCCAGTTAGGCAGGACAGAGGTTATCTCAGTAGCTAAGTGGAGATTAGACATCATATTTAAATGACACCTCTCACCTACTGTTCTTATCGCTTTCTATCTGCAGATTTAGTTCCAATATTTTTAGTATAATTGTTACCATTCCAGTATTATTTACGTTTATTCATACCTCCGTTTTCTCTCTTCCCGCCAGAATAAGAGCTTTGCATCTTTTACTCCTCTACCCACAACATCTCTGGAAGGTTTGGCACAAAAGCTCACAGGATGTTGCTGATTAGTGAGCGACTGTATAGTTGAAGGAATGAGGTGGTTGATAAGAGCATGGGCGAATGTGTCGGGATTTGAGAGGCTGAGTGTGTGTGTGAGTGAATAATGGGTGAGCCAGTGTGGGGAGTGGATGAGAGATTGATGGAATTGTGGGAATGAGCCAATGGCTGAAAAATAAGGAAATCCGCAAGTGAGTAAATACATGCGCAGTTGGAGGAAGGAGGAAGCAGAAGTGTGGCAGAGTGAAGGAGTGGATGAATTAGTGAATGAATGTGTGGCGGATATGTGAGTGAGTGTATGAGCAAGGGAGTGGGCAAGTCAGGAACGTACGTGCGAGTGTTGGAGTGAGAACGAGAGCGGGTGCGCCAGGCATGACTCAGGAAGCGCATGCGTGGATGCACAGGTCGCTCAGTAACTGAGGTGGCGAGTGCGCTGATGAGAGAGGGATACAGCGGCAATGTTCTCTCAGCTCGCATTGCTACTTGGTTTTTCTTGTTTCGCTCCATTCCTCGGTTATGATGATTTCTTAAAGTTATAACATTGGTGTCTCATTAGACTATTTATATTCAGTCTTTCAGGTCATTTCCATGTTTGTGAACACTGCAGAAAGCCAGAGTGTCTGAGGTTTTGCTCTCTCTTTGGGGTGACTTTATTATCGCCTATGTCAAGTCAAAGCTCTGTCTCCCTTTCAAAGGGGAGGAGTCTGCTTTTCTTGGGTAGCGGGCTTAACAATCAAGGGAGGCCTCAGTGTTACCAACCTTGCTATGTGCTTTGTGTCACGAGTTTTATTATAACAATATATGTATTGGGTCATTCCTCTTACAGCAGTGGTAATACATCAGAAGCAAAATAGTGATGCTTGATAGAACCAGCTCCGTAAACAAAGCATACTGTAGAAGGACGGGGAACATTGAACTGTTATTCAGACAGGAGCCATCTTCCTGACACTTGAATAGTTATTTTCTAAGCCCTGAATTGAGTATACATTTAACTTGTCCTTTTTTTTTCGGGGCTTAGTAGGGAGATTTTTAAATGATATAGTTACAATCAATGGCACTCCACCTAACTAATATCTACCTGCATCTGATTGATTGGGACTCTTAATGACAAATGCCGACATGCTTTGGTCACTGGCGAACACTGGTAATTCTCAAGTCAACTTTGGTTCTCAATACAGTAAATCTGTCACTGGAGTTCATGCTCATGTAAAGGCATTTCCTGAGAAGCATCATTTTGTAGAACCCAGGTTTATTTTGACCTCAGAAGATGAACACACATGCCTGTGCCTTTGTTTTAATCAAAGAGGAGATGTTTTGGCATAATCTGATATGCACCTCTTACGGTGGCTCTGAATTTCACCTTTTCTGGTGATTCCCCAGCCCTGCAGAATGAGTTACCGTTTCTTGGATTTCTTTGCTTTCATTTTCAAGGCTTAATGGCTTATACTTAAAGGTACTTCCCCTGCTTCAGCTAGTGTGTTTCATTGGTTACTCTCAGTCCCGCCGATGAGTTATGGTAGATTCTTTAATGTATGTATTTTTCTTTTTTCCTACAGTGGACTCTCGTAGTGTTTTGACAGTTGGAAGGATGGGGGGTTATTGAGCTCCTAGCTTTTCAGATGCTCAGCTGTATTTTTGAGCCGTATATCAGGAAAATTGCCCTGCTCTCTTACAGAAGGTGTTCTGTGCCAGATGGTGCTCTGCGAGCGCCAACTTATTTAGTTTTCTTAAATCAGGATTTATAGTAAAATAGAATAACACTTAGATATGGAAGACTTCAGTTTCCCTGAAAGCCTTGGAGTTTCAAATATCCCTCCTTTCTCTCTGCCTTCATTGTTTCCTATTCAATTACGGTGATAACACAGCATCTACAGTGCTATGCAATAAATAAAGGGCACATTCTTAGCCATTTTCATTGTGCTGCCTGCTCAGAGACCAGATTGAAAGGTTCAGCTCCAATTGCACCATTAGCCTGGCAACTGCAGTCAATTGTTGTCAATGATTTTTTTGGTTCCTCTAATTGTCTTTTGCTTTATTGAGCTTATTCAGAAATAATGAAACTGCATCCTTCCTTCCCACAGAAGATGCTCCTACCCAGGGTAGTGGCTGTTCTTTCTTAAACTCACCCGTGCTGCTCTGAGGAGTCCTCCTTATATAGACATTCCAGTCTAGTTCTTAGATCTCATCGCTTGCAGCAATGCCCCAATGCAAGATTTTAGCAATTAGAAGATTAGCACAGGAGGTCCCCAAGGAGCACCTGCTCCTACACCTGCTGATGTCCTGGGTCATGTTACCTGCTGAACTTGGCACATCCCGAAGGCTAAGAAGAGTAAAATAGCAGAGTAGATAAGCAGCCTGTGCTGCTTCTTGGTTTACTTTTTGCCTGTGTCAAAAGAATTCCTTTTTGTTTTCTTTGAATGAGACTTCTCAGCAACTGTACTGAAATGTTGTTCGCATAAGTATTATGGCAATTATGACAGCTACTTTAAACCCCCACACATAAAACAGCACATCTAAAGTCAAGTTCACATTAATCTACTGGGAGCCGGCCATACCTGGGATTATTTGTTGTGCTCCATTTTGGATTAATGTCTAAATCCATATATTTGAACTAAAAATTGTTTTAGTGCATAAATTGTCTTTTCCTGTCCTTCTAGCAGAGAAGGTTCTTGGAGTTTGATAACTGTTCTTTATTAAATCTTAGGATCTGCTGGAGAAATTGAACACTCACGAGGTACTCAGTTTTATTGACACATTTCTGAGATGGCTTTGTTGCCAGGATGAATTTCAACATTTGGAAACATATGCTCTCTCAATATTAATCGGATGCACAGAGTAGGATGAGTCCTAAGCTTTTCTCTCTCTTCTTTTTGTTTATCTCTAGGTCTCCTCCACCTTTAACATGAGTTGCACACATTTTCTGACCTTATGGTCTGCAGTACACCCCACTGTCAGTAGGGAGCACTTGGCCAGTGAAAACATCTTCCTTCTTTCTATGTCCTGAGTAATCAACCCAATGTTTTTCCTGTCTTTAATATTGCCATCCACTCTCCACTCATGCTGTTTGCTCATCCTGTTTCTAATGGAGCTCTTCTTAGGTACTTCTGGATACGCAAATGTCTATGTGGTATACATGCCCAAGTGTTTGCTTGTGCACTTACCTTTACTCACACATGTGGAGACCAGAGGATGATATCGAATGTCTTCCTCTATTGATTTCCTCCTTATACTTTGACACAGAGTCTCCCACTGAACCTAGACCTCATCGTTTAGACTAGGTTGCCTGGCCATTGAGCTCCTGCAATCTGTCTTTCTCGAGTGCCTTCCGGTTTCATCTGGGTGCTGAGGACTCAAACGTGGGTCTCTTGACGTGAGTAGCAATCACTTTTACTCACTAAGCGTCTCTCCAGCCTGAGTTTCTGAATTCAGGCAACAGTTTGAAACAGTTCTTTTGAGAATCCTTTGGAATGTGACTACCTTGACGTGTTCTATGACAGTTTATCTTTACTTGTGTTTTGGCATTACCAGAAAAGAATGTTAAGTGTTGTAAGCTAAGCATGGCTTCTGTGAAGAGCTGTCTTGGAGTTCATAGAATTTATTATCAGCCTACATTTACATTTTTATCTTCCATTCTAGACCTTGAGTTTCTGCAGAGCAAGAGTTTTGCCAAACTTGATCCTAGATCCTGTGCAGTTTGACCTTTTTATTTTTAACCAGGGGCAAGCCATTCAGTCATCAGGAGAAGGGACACTGTGACCTCACCTTGTGTATCCATGAGACACAGTGACATTTCTGCTCTGACTTGTACAGTATCTGTTACAATGAGTAAATGGTCATTGAAGGTATTGGGTTGAAGGTCACAACTGTCTGCTTGCTTACTTCATTTTTACATGCATGAAAATGCCCCAAACACATATTTGGTCATTATTTCAAAGTCACCATATTTGAAATACTTTTTTGTGGCTAGAACTTCTGTTAATATTTTTTTTTAATTGCAAAGAAGAGAGTCCTAAGATATTTCTGTAAACAAAATACTTGAAGGAATTTCTCCCTCACAAGAGAGTTGTTTAGCCTTCAACCTATTTTTTATACATGGAATTTGAGCTACATGAAACTTGACCATCAATACTTGAATTGGCTCATTTCTATCAATAAAATTATAGTGATATATTATTTTAATTTTAATAACAAAGTAAGTTTATTTGCAGGAGTTAAAGTACATTTATTTTTAAGTAAGAAAATGTTTGTGTATCTCGAAAAATACTACGAAGAACAAAATCTTGGAGAAGCAAAGCACAACACAACAAAACAAAAACCCCAAACCAATCTTCACTATCATCTATTTATCAAGGAAGACTGCTGGTAATTTTTAAATAACACTCAGATGCTGGGTCCAATCTGCTTGGTTTAATTCCAGGCTTTTTGGCTTGTTGACTCACAACAGATTTAAAGACCGTCATGAGGATAACTCATCTCTCTGGGCTCAAGTTCACTCTTGAGTAATCTGGGAACAGCAAGATTGTTCCACCATAAGGCTGTTATGGTGATTAAGTGAATTTAAACAGAAATCATTTTGTCTAGTGACTGTCCACCTAATTACAGCCCTTTAATATAGCTACTACCATGCATTCTAGTGCTGGTACTGATTTTTTTTTTTTATGAAAAGCTTTTGAAGAAATTCATATCCTACTCTTAACTACAACTTTTATCCAAAATTTTCCAATTAACACTATGCCATGGCATTTTTTCACACCTTAACATTTTCTTAAAATACGAATGTAATTATAATATTACACTATTAATAACACTAATAGTGTTCCCATTATAATTTGTATAATGAATTCCTATTAATTTGTTTTCAGTCTTTTACCATGATAAACTGTACCTCAGTGAGTAATTGAATTTTCACATCTTTGCATGACTTTGGGGGCAAGAAATTCCTAGAAGAATTTTTAAATCCAAATATATAAATTCTTAATGATGTTCTTATCTTTTTAAAATAGGACTTTAAAGCATAATTTTCTGACTTCACAGTTAACAATCTTTTAAAAATTGTTTTTATATACATGAATTTATGTGTACTGTGTGCATGCAGGAGTCCATGGAGGCTCAGAAGGGGGCAGTATCACAATTAGCACTTTTAAGGGCATAGTTCATTTTTTAAATTTTGCTCTGCACTGATAATGTACAAAGGTTTTAAGTTTTTCGCATCTTTATCAAAGCTTATGTCTTCAGCCATATTTTCTCTTTCTGTTTAAGTAGAATCACCTTGTAAGTTTAAGGTTTATTTCACAATTGGCCCAACATATATGATTATGCACAGATTCAATATCATCTGTGGAGAACTACTTATCCAAGTCCTTTGTATGCATTTAAAACTTGGTTGTCTGTTCTTCTCTGCTTTCTCTTCACAGTTTTATATAACTGGCATTTTGAGAAAATATTCCTCATGCACTAGCAGAATGTCTAAGTGGTTCAGAGCACTTGTTCTGCAGAGAACCTGGCCTTTGGGCTAAGAAAAGCCCATACCTCAACTTCTGACAATGAAACAGGATTGTCTTATCCTGCCAAGACAGGGTAGGATAGTTCTAAGAAAGTTCCTTGCCTTTAATAATGGTATGTCAGTTATGTTAGGCCTTAGCCAAAGTTGGTTGACTCAACATTGCAAACGAGACTTTGGGTGATTGCCCAAAGGTAGTCAGTTGTCTCTGTCAATTGTTGCACATTTTGGATATATCTCGTTTGTTAAGTAATATTTATTCCCTTCTCAGAACTTTGACGGAGTTGAAGATTATATAATTGTAGTTACTCTCTACATTATTTAGACTCCTTGAGATAGAATGTTTAGCAAAACTCTTGTTCTCAATATTGTTTGTTATTTTTATTATTTGTTATTATTGTATATAGTTGTATTTGGTTTAGTTCTGTCTTATTTAGACAAAAGGGGGAGATGTAGGGATAAGTCCCGCCCCTTAGGGGGCATGTTCGCCTCGGGCTAATGTTTACCTATAAATCTGGCGAGTGTGCTTGCAGCACTTGCTTCTGCTTTCCTGGCCTCCGCAGGAACGGTGGTTCTGTAAGTCTATTTCTCCATTAAGGCTATATATATTATATATATATATATGTATATATATATATTATATATTTACAATCTGTCTGCATTCATTTACGCCATTACAATAGATATCTGGTTTTTTTTTTTTATAATGCCATAACTAGATCCTTTTCTTGTTCTTCCATCCTTTGCTTTTTCAGAGGTTATATCTGTAGATACATGTCTTCTTTGTCTCTGAAGACCGTCCTTGCCAGGTATGATTATACGGTATCACGTGACCCTGCAACATGTGAGGTGTATTTTCTTAGCATAGATCTTCTCCCCACTCCTCCATGCCTCCTGCTCCTATTTTCTTCCTGTTCTTCTTCTTCACAGGCTCTCACTATAGAGCTCTGTCTGGTCAAGTACTGCCTGTGTAGAGCTCTCCAATTCACAGTGATCTCCCAGGATTAAATGACTTCAGCACACCCAGCTACCAACACTGTCAATATTCTCCACTGTGGTGCTCTGGCCTATGAGACGAGTGATATGAAACCAGTACTTATTCTTTTAGTAAGTCTGAGTTTAGTATCTTTTCATGCCATCCATTGGGTTAGCATTTTCATATTGTAGTGTGTTCATTTCACAAAGTTATCGTACACATGATAAAAGTAAAATTAAAAAAGATTGTTTCCCATATAAATAACTCATTTGTGAGGGGTGTGTGCTAATTTCCCCCATTTTATCATTAGACACCACACACTTGCATCAAATACCACCATCCTTTATAAACATCCACAATCATGATTGGCCAAGTGAATGTCTTTGCAAAGGACATTGTTCCAAAAGCTTTGCAAACACCTCGATTCCGTCCTGGAATACAGCAGAGTGTAGTGAGATATAGAACTAGCTTTACCATAAGGAAAGAGAGCTTTTTGATGGAAGAACCTGTGAGAAAAACCAATCACTGAAGCAGAAGTGGATGGCTGTGTTTCCATCCAGCCTTCTTGTCTGCAGACTCTTCTATTAGACTTTGCAAAGTTCCCAAAGCAAAGAGTCACTGATCAGCCTGTGCCTGTCTGGTTCTTACCCTAGGGAGTCAAGTGTGTTCAAAATGAGCCCCTGTGGTTCCAGACGTGGTGTGATTGACCTATCATACACAGACTTTTGTACACAACTCAGAAAAGCTTAGCAGGGAGCACTCACTTTGCTGCCATGGTCATGCAGCTGTGGCAACAAGAGTAGACTCAGGAGACCTTAAAGCATTGCCCTATTTAGCCTATGATTCTGTACCCCGTGCCTTAAGCTGAAGATGAGCTGGTGACGTGTTCTCAATTAGGACATTAGATCAAGCTGCAGGTGTGTGTGTGTGTGTGTGTATGTGTGTGTGTGTGTGTGTGTGTGTAACATCCACTGCCTAATGGAAGCTAGCTCTCCCAAAGTGTCATTTTAATCAGTGTGGTGAACACGTGACATGAGCTGTCCCATCTCATTTCCCATTAACTTCAAGATCCGTGTGCTGAAGAAAAGGAACTCGTCATATGTCCCTGGTGTTACCTAAGATTACATGCCCCTATCTGGAATTCATGCAGGAGCTTGCTTTGTCATGTCTATACACCTCACAGGACTTTACATGTGTATCTAGTTATTTGTCTACAGACTCGTGGCTTAATATTCATAAACAAACAGCACTAATCAGATGAAGTAAGGCTTTATATTTTGCACTCATAAATTAATAATAAATTTGAGGCAAAAAAATCTAGTATCAAGTAGTTAACCTTTCACATGCTGATCATGTTTAGTCTTCATAGAGGCACCATAGCTCTGTGAGGAAAGGATTTGAATCTTAAACTCTTGGGACATATAGTGAAAAGCCGACCACAACAGGTGTCCGAAGCTTTAAGTTTCAGGGATTTTGCCATTGCATCTGACATCTTCTAAGGGCTACGTGAATACCGGCTGGAACAGTAGGGCCCATAAGGTCTGCAGGATGCAGGGAACCTGGTCCTCTCTGAGCCATTACTGTCCTTTTCTGCTATCAGATAATACATCAGGGGCTGCTTCTAATCAAGTCTCCAAGAGCAGAGCCAACTTCCTAAGTGCTGGGGCAGTGCCGGTGAGGGGATGCTCACACAGAACTCAGCCTGTTCAGCCCTCCTGTCCCAGATGTCCCCTGTGAAGCTTCACCCTTTTCTTCCTGGTGAGTGATTTTCCAATTGGCCAAAGGAGGTCTCTCCAATACGAGGCTCTCTGGGGTCCACTTTCTCTCCAGTATTCAATGAGATGTAGCGTTAACTGAATTTGATGCATGGCGTATCTGAGGGAGGCAAATGCTTGTGGAAATGGCCATGACAAGGTCTGTCTCCCTTTGAGCCTCTTTTTCTCTGGACTCTGTAGTGACTGGAGCATTATAGGCCACAGTGTCACCCGAGAAAGCGCCCCTTACTGTTAGCTACTGCTCTCGGCCTCAAAATAGACAGGAGAAGTTCTTTTCCCTGTGTTTGCGTCGTTGGACCATTTCCTGGGCCAGTGCCTCACATGAGACAATCATGTGGGAAGGAAATGTCAGCATATTTGTCATGCTTGTCATCCACCGTCACAGAAGAGTGTGAGCGGGGAGGCTGCCTGCCATGTGACTGAGAAGTGGAAGTCACCTACCTGAGATCGACGCACACACGGTTGAAAAAGGAAAACCATCACTTTGGGTGAATGGTTTTATGTGGCAGTTGAGTTCTTGGTCAGCTTTGTCAAACTAATTGTTCCTTCTCTATCTGAAAAGTCTGATTTTTTTTTTTCCTTGTTAACTCAACAGCATGAGCGGTGTGCTTGAAAACATACCTACTTTTTTTTTCTTTGTTTTGATTCGGTTTTCAGAGGCTATCATGATTCTGCAGGCAGAAGTGCTTGCCCTCAAGACTGGGACCTAAGTTCAATTACAGGATCCCACGTGGTAGAAGGAGATAACAGAGTTTCCTAAACTGTCCTCTAACCATATCCACATGTCGTGGCACACATGCCCCCCCCAATAAAACACATATGTAAAAAGTTAAATACCTTCTAGCAAATGAGAGGTAACCTTACCTTAATGTAACTTTCCCACTAGATACTGCTTTATTAGAAATTTGTTTGTCTGTGAATACTCAGGTTCAGAAAGTTGGGCCCTTTACTGCAGGGAATCATGGTTTGGTTCCCTGAAAGAAAAGTCAGGTTCTCTTGAGACCTAACACTGGATGATTTCTGTTACCATGAGCCATGATCTTTCTAGATCTTCAACAGTTAAACTGTATTTTTGAATTTAAATATTATTAAACTCAAAAGACAGACTTACCATGAGGACCAGGGTTGTAGGATTGATGCATTTGGAGACAGTGTTAAGTGTCTAAGAGAAGAAGAAAAGACAAAACTCCAATAATTAGGGAAGAGAGTCAAGGGGCAGGCCCTCGACATCCCTGAAGAAGCAGACATTACCCAGACAGTGGACACCATCAGAAGTTTACCTCTTTCTCCTTCTCATATTACTATAAGGAATATTATCCCAACTAATTTTATAAAATTAAATTTTAGGAGCACTTCATTTAGAATAGAAGCAGTAGCTCACTGCCTTTTCAGCAGGAAGGCCAGCTCATGTTGCATGGTTTTCTGCTTTGCCTCTTTGATTATGCTTCTAGCGTTGTGCTCCTTCCTAGAGGCACATCATGGTGACCACCACCACAGCTAATGTGTCTCAGGAAAGAAGTGAGGGTTCACTAATCTGGTTTATCAGATTCCCTTTCAGGCAAAGGTTGGTGAAGTTCTTTCACTTGTCCAACTTTTCGTATAATAAGACAATCAGTGTCAAAGCACTCACATCTAACTCTATTAGATTTATAATATTCTGTGAAGGTGATAATTAATTAATTTTATTAACAACATTAACACCTGACAGTTTGAGTTTCCAAAAAAAATTGCTATCATATAGGAAATATAAAGCCCATTCCAGTTAATTTCCTCCTTAATCAGACACCTTAATCAAACATGGCAAGATTCACCATAGTTAGAACTTTAATAAAACCTGAAAATTAAAGAATATTGAGAGACTCAAAGTCTTTCCGTTGTATGTCCTGTTTGTTGTTTGATCGATTGAGGGCTTTCGTAGGATTTATTGTCATTTATGACCGAGTAGTTAACAAGTCATTTGTTTTGTAGTGAGGTAAATAAATACCCCATGATGAGGAGTTAGACAAAAAGTTCTCATTCCCTCCGCTCTGTGGCCGCTCCATCTCCTGTCACCTCTCTCGGGCTCTGTTCCCTTGTCCTCCTTTGGAACTAGATTCAGTGTGTCTCTTTCTGGGCACCTACTGCTTGACTATGGCAGCTGAGGTGTTGGATGAGGGGTCACTGGCATAAGGGCTAGGTAGCAGGATTAGAAATGGACCACACCCAGCTGGGTCCTGCCAGTTATCCTGCTGTTATCCTGCTGTTTCATTGCCCCTGTAGTTGAGACAGTGAGAATGCTGATTTACTGCATACACATTATCCATGGCCACAGTTGAGAACAGAGCTAGTTCAGCATGCCACAGGTTCTAGGTAGAGTGTCAGCAGGATGATTTTGTTGTCAGTGTCTGGGAGAGGTCTCTGTGATCAGATGATGTTCCAGATCCGTTGAAACTTATAAGCAATAGTAGAGCACAGCCCTCCATCCTGTGGCAGCATCCCGGTTTCCCGCATCCTGGTGACCAGTGTTCCAGATTCCAGCATCCCTTATTTCCACTCCTTCAGTCTCCATGCCTGCACAAGCTCAATTAGTTGGATCCCATCTGTCTTTCTTCCCTTGTACTTCAGCCAGAGCACTGGCTTCTCCCTCCGTTTTTGCACTCAAGACAGAAGAGTTTCTAGGACGGTGGCGCAATGACTGAGACAGACAGGTGTTCTGAAAAAGTGGCCGAGCCAGAATTCAGCTCCAGCTTACTCAGAGCATTAGATATTATACCACTATTGGGGCCATCACTTACCGTCCCAATGAAATGTTTGGGCCACTACTTGGAGAGTCCATCTGCAGACACAATTCTCTAAGTCTTTACTTTGCCCTTCTTTGTTACTATTTTGTTTAAGCACACTGCTCCAAGATCCTTGAACGGAACAGAAAGGCTAATCCTTAGTTCAGCCTCCATTCTGCCCACTGAGATCCTTCTTTGCCTTAATCTTAACACTACCCTTTCATTTCCTAGTTAAATAAACTTGTATTTGGAAAAGTTAAGGGATTTCTTAGCTAGGGTTAAAAAAAATATAGGCATGGGATAAAATTTGTTATTACTATGTAGCAAACTGCCTCAAATGTGATGTCTTCTTAAACAGCAAATTTATTACTCATGGCAGCCATGGCGGATGATAAAATATGGTGGTTTCTTGGATTTTTCTGGGAATCCCCATGAAGCTACATTCAAACCACGCCCAAGAAGACTGCGAACCTTGTGAGCTTCCCTCCCAGAACTGTGGTTGGACTTGGCTGCTCTGATAATGTGCTGGGGTCTCTTCCACTTGGCACTCATTTTATCGTAGCTGTGAGCATTGTCTTACCTGCATTGTCCACACAGAAGCAGGAATAACCATATCAGTTCATGGATCTTAGGCTTAGATTTTGCGCTACTGTTAATCCTCCCAGGTTCTGTTAATTATAAAAAGTCACAGTTCAGTTAGATGAGGGCTGAATCATAGGTGCCGTCTCTAGATAGGGATTTGTGGCCACATTTCATCTACTGTACCTGCACGATCGTTGCTCCTTCTCGTGCTCACAGCACAGGAGCAGTCGAGACTGTTTTCAGGCTGAGTTGTTGTGTATCTCGACACCCATTTCAGCACGATGCTCTAGGCTGCTGCTGCAGATCAAGAACCGCCACGAGAAGAGAGAGGTACTTGTCTGTATGACGGTCGAGTCTGCGTAGAAAATGAAGAATTTCTTCCTTTCTCTCTTTGTCTCCTCTCTGGGTTCCGCACATTAACAAGTCCTAGATTTTCAGAAGGATAGCCTCTTACTGCTATGACCAAAATTTCTAAAGATATCCACCATGGAGGCTTTGAATAGTATCACAAATTGTGCATTTTCTAATTAAACTTTGACATAAACCACTGGTTTACATGTTATCCACTTGGATACCTCCTTATTTAATGACAGAGCTTGAATTAATCAAAGTCACATTTGCTTAATAAGGTGTCATTGTGACATTAGGTGTCCTTTGATAGAATTCAGGGAGGAAGATACCGCATCACCCATGGAGATCTTGATGGACGTAGTCTTTAAGAGAAGAATCAGGCACGCATGGAAAGAGGGGCCATCACAGAATAGCTTGTTACAGTCTCATGAAGCTCTCACTCAGGAAGGAATCCTGTCTCCATCTTCTCAGAGATGAAAAGTTGTTCTGGGTGGGATGCATTCGAATGCAATATGGCAGCAGGATGTAATTCAGATTCTACATGGATTTTTTAAAAAGTCTTTTAAAGACCTTTCTGGGAAAGCTGGGGACTACATACTAGATAGTACTTTTGTTTATCAATGGTATACCTTGTCTATGATTAAATAGTTTTATGCAGAATACTCTGTTATTCCTAAGGGGGAAATTGTGATTTGTATACAAGGAAGAATCAAGGTATTTGTGATTTACAATGTGACTCCCGTATACATATTTTTAGGGAAGGCAGAATGAACAAGCAAATAGGAAAAAGATAACGAATGTAGGCAAGGAGTCTCCACAGCCCTTCTTGTATTCCTAGCTTTCCTGAAGGTTAAAAGTTTTCATATTACAAAGTTACACAGAGAAGTCACCAACTCACTGTATTTTGTGGCTGATACCTTGCCTGACTTTGAGCTTCTGTGATGAAGTGCCCAATGTCAGGTGTCTGATTAAATTCTAAGAAATTCAATTGCAAAATGGTGCGTTTCTGAAAAAAAAGGCACATTCTCTTTACTTATGGAATTACTTACAGCAGGAGAAGAACCTCAAGTGCAGGCAGTTGTTTGAATATGGTAATTTTCTGAAAAGTTGACCGAGTAGAAAACTGTAATGTGTCGTAATAAAAGATGTAGAGCCGGGCTTGTATGTAATGTGGGCATTATGGTTCACAGCATTTCACATTACGCCTGAGGCTTGGGTGACAAGGGTTCCATCTCCGCCTGCTCAGATTCAATGGATGACTTTGAGTTAGTCCCCAGAATTTGTGCAAAGCTTTTCCTTTTTGTAAAATGCTGAGGTCACCTCTGGATTCCCTCCTCCATCTGAGCAAAGAGTAACTGTGTAACTACCTAAGTGGGCAGTCTGGAGGATACTGGGGAGTCATCATGCCAAGGGGCTCAGATTGTGTTTGCTACCTCTGTGCATACTTGGCGATTTTCTTTAAAGGATTACATATAATGCTTTATACTTTATCCCTAAGAATACAGAATAGAAAATTGACTCTTAAGTTACAATCCTGAGAGAAATCTATTTATGCATTGATAAGCTTACTTATACAGTAATCTTGGTTTTATTCAGAAATTGGAAGTAGAGGAGAAGGGTTAGGTAGAGCAGATGCTCTGACTATGTGAATTACATGAGGTTGGGTCAATTCTCTGTTCCTTAGAAATATGAATGCTTCAGAGTGTATGAAATCATTAGATATTGACTCCCAATGTGGGTTTTTTTTTATCATTTTCAAACTACAGTCCCCCCCCCCCCTTTTTTTTTTTTGGAGAAAGCAGAGTCTTCTATAGTCTTCAAATAGAAGAGATGGAACCCGGTCTGAACCTAGCATGCTAGGAAGCAGCTAGGCAGATGTTCACTTCAGAAAAGATTTCCACGTGCACATGGATATACATAGGGCCAGCTCTTGTGTGCTGGCACTGAGCATGTGAGTTGGGACTTTGGCTAATTATTCAAGTAAACTGAACAATATGGTTGGGATTATGCAGTAGACGGAATGTGAATTTACCTGGGTCAGTGTGTATGCGAATACCAAGAAAACTGGGGTTGGCATGATGAAATTGGGAACTTGGTAACACATGGCAGAATTTTGCAGACATGGACTAGCGGGTGACTTTTCCTTAGAACTCCTGCTGCAGATGAGTGCGTAGTTCTTGAATGGGGCTGTACTGAAGCCATGTTGGCACTGTGTAAGAGGGATAAGGTTGTCTGCAGGTGTAGAGGTGATGAAATCTGCAGGTGTCTAGTGATGTCTGTCTACGGAAAGGTCGAGCCAGGAAGTCCATAATATTCCTGGATGTGAGAGAAATAGGCAAAATTGTTTATGTTACAAAGTTAAACAACAACAACAACAATACTAATACTTTTCAATCTATCTTTATGAACTTTATAAATGTGAGTTTCCCCTCAATATGGGCTTTCCAGGTCATTTAGGAGGGCATCCACACCATGATCTAGACCTCCCATAATGCCAAACTAAAAGTTTTCAGTAACTTGCAGCAGCACCACTTTGTGGAACAAGTCTTGCACAATTGGCCTTCTAAGGATGTTCATCTAAAAACAACATGGTATAGTCAAGGCCCCTTTCCTCACTGATTACAAACAACCCTGTAATTTTGGCACTTAGCGTCAGGTGCCATGAGACCTGGAGTTCTTGACAGCCGAGCCAATTTCAAACTAAAGCAGAATTGCTAACAAGATGGCACCGTGGCTAACCCTTGTGACACTTTATCCCTGTGTCCTTCTGTGTTATGGAGTTCTCGTGGAATATGTCAAAAATCTACGTAAACATAAATGTATTTAAGGAGGAAGTGTGGGTGGCTCAAGGAAGATAGAATTTCAGGTTCGGTGTGTGGGAGGGAATTTGAATTTGTTGCAATGACGTAAGGGAACGGAGGAGACACAAACAACAGCAGCAAACACTCCTGGTTCCACGTCACAGCACACTCAGGGTTTCAGTGAATTACTGAGTAGGGAAAGGAGCAGAGTTTCCGAGGTAAGTGTGCCAGCGACCTGTGTTTATGACTTGATTTAGCACTGCTGAGCTGATAACAGGTTTATTCTATCATTGTTTACTTGGTTCTCTAACTAGAAACTCTTAATTCCTACCACGGGGCTCAACTTGCTGATTCATAGATTGCCTTTCCAATATAATACTGTAGACCACAGAGTATAATCTATTCAACTGCTAAGTGAAAAGAAGAGTTTAGAAAGCATTTTCATCAGTACTTACTTATGAATTCTAAATAATTTTAAACAATAAATTTTAAATTCTCTCTTCTTGCTCCTCCTGATCGTTGTCGTCATCATCTCTTTCTTCTTCTTCTCCTTCATCTTCTTCCTCTTTCTCTTCTTTTTCTGCAGCTTCTCTGTGTAGTCCTGGCTGTGCTGAAATCTGTATACTAGGTTAGCATCAAATTCACTGATTTGCCTTCTTCTGCCTCTCCACTGGTAGAATTAAAGGCATACACTACCACTGCTCAGCAAAGGGAAATCTTTTTATCCTGCTTTCTTGAACTCTGAGTGTACAGGTACAACTTCCAGGGATAACTGTTCAAGCTAATATGTTAACTTTGTTTTCCATTTCTGTGATCAACACCATGACTAAAAGCAACCCAGAAAGAAAAGCGTTTATTTTGAAGCTTACAGTCTACTATGAAGAGAGTCAGGGCAAGAACTCAACTCGGGTAATGAGGCAAGAACTTTATAACAAAAGCTAAGGAAGAACACTGTTTGCTGGCTTGCTCCCCGTGGCTTATTCATTTTGCTTTCTGATAACCCAGGGCCACCTTCCCAGGACTGCTGCTGCTCACAGGGAGCTGGGCCCTCCCACCTCAATCACTAATGAAGTAACTGTCCACAGACTTTCCCACAGATGAATCTGGTGGAGGCATTTCCTCAACTGAGGTTCTGCCTCTCTTAGGTGACTCTAGCTTGTGTTGAGTGGAAGAATAACTCATGAGCAAGGTACCTTAATTGCATGATTACAGGTTCAGGAAGGCGTTGCAGCTGCATTAAAACTGCCTGCCTGGGTAGCGCAAGCTAATTATTTAAATAAATTGTACATTGTTCATCCTACTAAGACTTGAAAGGGGTCATGTGAAGACAGTAGTTAGTGAATCCTAATAGTAGAGATACAATTTCGTTCTGCAAAGTCCACTCCCTTTTAAGTTTTTGGGACTCTAATACAGGACTTTACACACTATATGAGCTTAATGGATTTTATTTTTCATACAAAACATAAAAAACCCTCATGAAGCAATACCCTATATTTCCAGGACATTTTTTGAATTTCAGGCTCATGACGTAAGTGGTGAAAATCAATTACAGCCATCATTTCCAGCTCCTTCCAGTGCCAACTCCCTGGAGTAACTATCACAGGATGCTTCATGTGTAGGACATCTTTGCTCCTGGGGAAGGGATATTCATTAGAATCCCATATAGTTCTTGGTAAAATTAAGCTATGGGAGTTTATTCATCCCAAATGTGCCACAGTTACACTCATGCTAGGCAATGGTATCCTTTGCCATTGAGAATTTCCTGCTTCTAGCATTTTCCATGTCACTGAAACCCGTCTCTATTACATGTCAATTCTGGCTCATGGCGTCTAAAACTAGAAAAAGAGCTTCTACAGTTTTACTTAAAGTTATCCCAAGAAAGTTAGCAATGTCCAAGGCCAGCTTCCACAGCTGCCAACTGAGCAGGATTAATTCAGTATCTCCCTGGCTTTCTCCTTTGTTCATATTTTCATCCAAAGCTACCATTCCCGCTGGGGCCAGGGGTTGCTCTGTGTCTATGCATGACCTGCTTGCCTTATTACTGTTCACCAATGTCAAGCCAATGTCCTACAGAGTGTGGGCACATGGATGATTGCGACCGTGTCTGTCCCGATCCACTTATTCCCAGGCACCAAGGCAGCCTCCTCGGATACACTGCTTGTCAGTTTGATTATCTTACTGGCTGGAGACACAGAGCAATGAGTGAGATTTTTCAAAGGTGATTGAAAGCACCTCTTGGTGCAGTCAGACAGAAGTAGGCAGATAAGGCATTCCCAGATAGGAGCACAGCTCTTTCTGCAACTGTTCATCTTCTCACTATCCTGTGACCAGTGTGATTCTATCCCTCAATAAAATTCCAGAATGCATTCCTATCTGACCCCCCTGAAGGAAACACATCTACAAAGCTTCTACCCACAAGTGTGCTGGGAGGTGTTTACGCTCTTCTCCATTATTCAGCAACGTCTGCAGAAACTAAGGCTGCAGTGATGCAGATTCAATACAGTGATAACATTGATAACATTCTTTGTATGGAGAGTGGAGACAGAAATCATCAATGGAAGCATGTCCACTTTTAAAGGAGAGGGTCTTCACTGCCGCCAGCCCCGATGGACATAGGATGTTTGAATTCTGTCTGTCACTCACATTTTATCCAGTGCCCAGTGGAAAGTAGTGTGATTGCCATCTTGTCAAAACAATCACAGCTTCCAATGTTGCTCACAATGACCCACGGAACCACTTAAGAAGCCTTTCATCTCACAACGCCAGGTCTTTAAAGGATGTATTTCTGGGTCAAAAAGTAGGAAAAGGTTTATCCTCCAGAAAGAGATGAGATTTCCCCAACAAAATGAAACGCTGTATGCAAATAAAATTAAGCAAGAGAGGCTGACTACAGGAATTGCAATGTCCCGCGCTTGCTGGCGCGCTGTGCGTGAGTCCCATTTTGTCTTTTGGCCCCCTTTGTAGACCTACAGATAGAAGCAAACATGGATGATTAGAAAGGAAGGGAAAGGCGCTTTTTCATAGTCTGTATCAGGAAGGCGGTTTAGCCTCCCCGCATAACAAACACAGATTTAGAGGTGTCTTCATGCAAGTATGGAATTTACTGCTGTGGGATTAGTGGCAAGCATTGTTTATTAAGATAGAAAATACGACTACAGAGTATAAAATCAATCTATGTTATGCTGATCTAAGTTTATTTGGGAAAGAGATTATTTACATGGGAAAACAGTGGATTTGTTTTCAGAACATTGAGAGGGAAAACATGTTTCTCTTTATAATTAAGGTGATCCCAGCAGATGTTAAACCCCGAGTACTTATCTCATTATGAAGACATGCTTAGTGTATCCATTGTGCACTAATTGCTGCTTGGCTTTGCCAGTCGATATCTCCGATGCTGAATCTATTTCAGTTCTCTACAAGTGATCGTTTCTAGTCTTGTGAGTGAAGTCGTGAATGTGCTTATAGGATGTCTACTACATACCAGCCTTCGTGTTTGAGATGGGAGTTGGCGGCAAAACCAGGTCATTGAGTACACATGCTAGTTTGTTGCAGATTATTGGATATGTAAAGTTCTGCCTACCATATCAATTAATGGACATTTCTTTAATTTTCATAGTATCTTTCTTTTAGGAAACAGTATTTTAAACTATGGAGAATGAGAGTAAAAGTTCAAAAAAGTGATGCATTATTCAGTAATATGAATACAAGTTGCATTTGGGGGAAACTACCTGATCTTTACAGTATAACAGAAGATAGGAGGATCTTTTCTTCCACTTGCAAGAGTATAGATGCTGTAGACAACAGGTAATATCTTTCCAAAATCTTCCACACTAGTTTTCTCCTGAATACCCACACACTGATTCTTTTAAAATAAAGATAGTTTATATTGTCATAAATAATAGCTCGGTGTGGAGGCAAATGCCTGGAACCCCAGCTACCAGGGAGGCTGAGACAGGAGATTAAAATTTAAGGCCGTCCTGGGATGTTTGGATGACTCTGTCTCCAAACAAGAACTCAGGGATGAAGCCGGGCGGTAGTGGCGCATGCCTTTAATCCCAGAACTCAGGAGTCAGATGCAGGAGGATCTCTGTGAGTTTGAGACCAGCCTGGTCTACAAGAGCTAGTTCCAGGACAGGCTCCAAAACCACAGAGAAACCCTGTCTCGAAAAACCAAAAACCAAAAACCAAAAAAAAAAAAGAACTCAGGGATGAGATGTGATGTCTAGGAAGGGGGCCTGCCTAGCACTTCACTGAGCTTGGCTGTGATAGAATATACAAACATCTAAAATTCCAAACTGACTCTGTTGATTCCACACCAATAAACAAACAAACAAACAAACATCCTTCTAGCCAACACCCAGACAAGATACTCAGGGACCACATTTCTTCCCCCGGTTAATGGGGTGAGGCTGGGCATGGCTGCTCCACTAGGAACCTTGGGTGGCTGATTGCATGGTTCTTATGCTTGAAACATTCTTGTGCGACCCCAAGATTTGCATTTTCCTCATTCATCCTGCTCATAACGTTTTTTATTCCGACTCTACTCAGACTCCCCTGCTTGCGGGCACTTCATCTGCTGGAAGTCACAGCAGGTTTCACTCCCAAAGGGAGCCCACTCTTGCCCTTTGCTGAGCTCTCCTATTCCGTCCAGCCTCTGCTCCACTGTGGTCACTTTCATTGCAAATGTTTGTTTTGCTCCGATTCTCCAGAAGTATAAAGTATGTACTTTTAGCAATACAGGGTCTGTTTCTGGGAACACTGAGGATAGGAACTGTTACTCATATTTATATAACTAGGCCTTAAAACAGTCCTTGGTCCATTGTAGGTATTCAGGAAATGCTTCACCAGTGAATAAATAGTGAGTAACCCAGAGTAATCCGACGTCTTCTGGGAAATGCCTCAGAATTTGGAATATGGCAAGGTAAAAAGAAGACCTTTTGGACAGCTGATGTGAGCGGCAGTAGACAAGGGGGGTGAGTCAGAGTGGTGATGCTGGGAACAGAGCGAAAGATGGTTGTGACAGACATCGTCTGACGAAGCATTTTCTTCCATATCTTTTGTACTCCAAACCCACGGTACATTTATTTGATTGGAATCATGAAATATGCTGCTCCTTGGGCAGTTTTTACATGCTTATTTAGTGGCAATGTTCAAAAGACAAGAAATAGAAGACTGGAGTATAGAATGGATGTGTTTGAAAAGGCAATGTGAAGCCCATCAGTGTATGATCTTTTGAAAATGTTTTAAAATATTTTTATTGAGCTCTACATTTTTCTTTGCTCCTCTCCCTTCCTCCCCCCTCCTCTTCTATGCTCTCCCAAGGTCCCCATGCTCCAAATTTATGCAGGAGATCTTGTCCTTTTCTACTTCTCATGTAGATTAGATCCATGTATGTCTCTCTTAGGGTCCTAATTGTTGTCTAAGTTCTCTGGGTTTGTGAATTTTAGGCTGCTTATGAGTGAGTAGATATGATATTTGTCTTTCTGAATCTTTACCTCACTCAGTATGATGTTTTCTTGCTCCATCCATTTGCCTGCAAATTTTAAGATGTCATTATTTTGTTCTGCTGTGGAGTGTAAATGTACCACATTTTCCTTATTCATTCTTCGGTTGAGGGGCAATTAAGTTTTTTTTCCAGGTTCTGGCTATGACAAACCATGCTGCTATGAACAGACTTGAGCACATGTCCTTGTGGCATGATTGAGCATCCTTTGGATATATACCCAGTAGTGGTATTGCTGGGTCTTGAGGAAGGTTGTTTCCTAATTTTCTGAGAAATCACCACACTGACATCCAAAGGGGCTGTACCAGCTTACATTCCCACCAGCATTGCAGAGGTGTTCCCTTTTCCCCACATCCTCTCCAGCATAAGTTGTCATCAGTGTTTTTGTTCTTGGCCACTCTTACAGGTGTGAGATCGAATCTCAGAGTTGTTTTGATTTGCATTTCTCTGATGACTAAGGATATTGAACATTTCCTTAAGTATCTTTCAGTCATTTTAGATTCCTCTGTTGAGAGTTCTCTGTTTAGGTCTGTACCCCATTTCTTTTATTGGATTATTTGTTCTTTTGATGACCAATTTCTTGAGTTCTTTATATATTTGTCTCTTGGTCCCCGAATCGCATTACCTGGAAACATGTGTTTTTGCCTATTGAACAATACAGCCAATGGAATCACAACGTGCCGAGATGGAATAATGGGGTGCTCCCAGCCCCACTGCCCTCATCTTATACTGTCTGTTTCACTTTAGAAACATGTGTTTTAGAATTTGCTGTGTAAATGCCAGTTTCCACTTTACAATGGGAAGTGAAAAGAGTGGCATGGGGAGCATTTATTTTATTAGTGTCTATAGCTTCCACACGAACTGGCTTCACTAGCCATTCAGAGCTTTTAGTTTCTGTATTTTTAGGTACCTAGGCTTGTGGTGATGTTAAATTACCCACAAAGAAGGGATTTTAATAAATACCCCGAAGTTGCTTCCTTCTCATTTGGTCCTGGACCTTTCTTTCACTAACTCTATTCTGTTGCTGGTCTCTGGAGTACCGTGAGATACTGAATCAGCTTTCCATTACCATCTTCAATTCCTTCCTAGCTTCCAAACCTACAGGACATTATGCAGGGATCCATGCTCTTAGAGTAGAACATATTTCCCAGTGAGTTATAGTTCCAGTCTATTTTCCAATGTCGTGATGATAAAATCCCTATTGGAATAACAGAAGCGGATGTGGGCAGGTTTGAACAAGAATCTAAGGATTTCTTGAACATTCTTGAAGAAGCATTGAATTTTATTCAAAGTTAGTTGACAGAGAAAGCATAACTGAACAGTGTATGCCCATTTTAAACTTACATTTGCATTTTTTGTTATACATTAACACTGCCGTTAAATGTATGACCCATGAAGAAGTATTGCTGGGAGGAACAGGTTGTAAGGAAGCTGGATTTTATGTAAGAGATCTATACATGAGTTTGTATTGTCTGTGCTGTGATCGTGTGTTCCTCTTTTGTTTAAAGAAAGCTTCGCTTTGTAAGGATTTTGGTAGAGACAACTTCCTCTGGATCCATTCATTTCAGTTTCTGCTGTTGACGTGTATCTGCTGCATTGTGGGCTCTTGCTCATTTAATACGTATCCATTTAATACGTAGGCATGGATAATTTGCTTGTCAGATATGATTTAACATTCATCAATTTCACTTAGAATTAAAACCTATTCAGACTCACGTCGGATCATCTTCTGAAACAGTTCTGTCTTTATTATTCATGCATTAGAGCAAGTTTTTTGATATTAAAAGATGAAATTCCATGTATATTTTCATGACTCTGTCCATAGAATATGTGTTGTTGGGTCTATGAGAAAACCATTTACTGCTCGTCCCTACATCTGTGCTCTGTCTGGAACTGAAAGGAGACAATAAGAACAGGAGTTCCTGCCTTCCGTATGATTGTTTGGGACTTATTCTGCTACATTAGAAGGAAAGACTCACTTCTTTTCTAAATTTGCCTGCATGTCCTTGAGCTATTTATGGGACTTTTCATATATAAAGTTGTTTGGAAAATGCTAGGTTCTTATGTCAAAAAAAAAAAAACAACCTTACAACAGGTAAAACACTTCATTCTGTGCTTAGATCAGAACAACACTGAAAGATTATTGGCCCCCATGCCTGTGTATTTGAGATACAATTTTGAAATCTATTTCCTCATCCACTTTTCTGTTATGAAGCTGAGTGCTTGCAATATCTATCAAAGAAAGAATTTGTATGAAATCTAATGAAGCCTAAAGGGAACATGTATTTTTTTTTTATTTGGCTTTCAACTGATGGTTAATGTGGCATTTTCTCCAAAAAGGCCTGAGTGCAACCCTTTAACACAGGACACTTACTCCTACCTGCACATTCCTGGGGCCCTGCAATGAGTTTTCTCCCTCCTAGCAGCCATCTTGCCAGTATTGCCCCGTTGTTTTTATTGTTTCTATGGGATCTCTTCTTGAGACACATTCAATGCTTGAGATTGACGTTAAAGATAGAAATTAAAATCAATGTAAGCATAAGTAGAACCCACATGATGTCCTTCTTGGTTGATGACACTGAAAGAGAAAAAGAAGACGGTAAAATGTAGAGGTTAGAAGCAACCTAGAAGCTAGAAGGATGGCTAAGCACTTAAGAATCCACACTGATCTTCCAACAGACTTGAGTTCAGTATCCAACATCCTATGTCCTGTGGCTCACAACTGTATGTAGCTCTAGTTCCAGGGAATGTGATGCTCCTACCCTCTGTGGATAGCTACACTGATATGTACATATCGACATGTATGTACAAACATGAATAATCTTTAAAATAATTTAGAAAAGGAAAAGGTTCATTGTATATTTGGAAATGAATAGGAGAATAAGGTTAACTGGAGCTTAGTAAATAATTCCAGCACCATTCTCACTGGCATACAGGGAAGATTCCTAATATCTCCTCAAGTTATTACTATAGAAAATATTTATAATTATCAAGATAGAGAAACCATTTTATAAAGGTTAATATATTCACATATGTCCAACAATCCTGTCAGTGTTAAGCTGACTTTTTGCCATCTTAATGCATTGGTAGAAGTTGTTCTCAACCTTTGTTAATCAAAGTAACCTTTTCTGCCCTTTAATATATTCAACAGAAACCTTAGTTCCTGTTGTCCATCTGATGCTAGTTGTAGTCTCTGGTGTGTAGGAAGGTCGTTGTTTCCCTGGTCTAGGGTAATTTCTCTTGAATTCTCTTTGTTTATGTATATGTGTGTATTTTAAGAAACTTCTAAAGTCGTGGTTTTCTTTGTGACATGTTTAACAGTCTTTACTGTTAGTGATTCCTACAGTCCCCACATCCCTGCCCCTTCATTGACCCCCTCCTGCTTCATCCTTAAATCTGTAGAGAATGAAACATGTGGTGAGACAAACGAGAACTTTGAGCAACAGATGTCCTGTTACTCATCCGTTTGTCCTCCAAGCCATCCACAGCATACTTGCCGCATGACAGGGAAGTATTGTAGGTTCAGAGGCTATCAAGGACACTAAGGGAGGAGCAGGGCCTATTTCACAAGCATGGACTCTACAAGGTGCAACAGATAGTAACGAATGTCATGAAGTCAGTTCAGCAAGCTCCTTGAAGAGAATAATGTGTCTTCTTGTACCAAGAGTCAGAGCAATGGCAGTCTGAAAGGCTCCAAAAGCCATAAGAACTTGTAAGCCTTCAACAAAGACTGAATGCAGAGAATCTAATGGAGAAACAGGTTTGGTGTAAAAGTGAGGTATTGAGGTTGGAAACACACTAAGAGTTTCATAGCTAACTCTGATCTCATCATACAAAACATGTTACCTCCTGTGAGAATTTGTAGCATGTGGGAATGGAGATAAATGAAAGGAAGTCCTGAGGACATCGTGGTGCTGTCTCCAACACTGCTGAGCCTCGAACTCTCCTTACTCAGCTATTCACTGTGCGGCAGCAGGAATCCACCAGCTCTATTCTTAATGCATTTCTATCAATGGTTATAGTCATTAACATTAGTTTTATGTATTTTAAGAAAGTCCTGTAATTATCAGAATTTGATTTTTAATTTGCTGTTTTGCTACATTATTAACTTAATAATAATGTGCCCTATTAATTTGAAATTCTTTTCCTTAATGACTTAAAGTGAATCACTTTAAATAGTGGCGAATATAGCATTTATTGAACTTTCGAAAAGTCCCCGATGAGCAGATGCCTTTGCGATCACTCCTGGGTTTAATTAGCACCAGTTAAAATGTCTTTAATGGGAGCAGGTGGAAAGTTTGAGAGAAGAAGATTAGCATGGCCACCTAGGTTATTGCTTGATCATACAGCTCTTCTGGGCAAAAAGTGAGAATTATTGGACAGGGAAGGTGGTTTTCTTTAACTTGAAGACAAGTTCTGCAGTTGTTCTTAGAGTGTGTGTAATGTGGGGTCCCTGTCCCTTGCTCTATGTGCACAGTAAGTGATGTATGCTTTCCTTAGCATAACTAATTGGGACATCTTTCTAACATCCTTGGTACAAACATGGTATACCTACAGTTTTTTACTTTACTTTGTCATTCATAACATTACATAGAACTGGAAATGAGAATTGAATGAAATATTCCGTTTATCGGTCTTCATTGTTGAACTCCCAGTTTCTTGCAACACTTGGGCTGACAGTAGCAACAAATACACATTTGATTGACAATCCTTTTCCAGAGTCATTCTACCGCCAACATGGCTAGACTCTTCTCTTTTGCAAGTAAAAATTAATTCTAAGCAATACCTAAAGAGTATGAACTCAGCCACAAACTTCATTACTTGAAGCTTTATGTATTTATGTATTTGTTTTTGATTTAGGAAAATGACCATAGTGGTATGCTGTGTTCATGAAGGATAGTTTCCCCCTTTCTCCTTTGTAATGTGTAGTTTCTCTTTAATATGGAATTATCCCTCTTGTAAATTAAACACAGATTAAACACCTATGAGATACTTTCTGGGTGGTTTCTTTGTCAATGTAGAGATACAAGGTATGCTAAAAAATCTTTGGTTGTTTTTTTTCTTGTCTTCGGTTGTTTTAATTTTAATAGATATAATCAGAAAATAGTTACTGAGTACACAATCACTTCCAATCTATTAAAGTCATCAGATATGTGCTTTTCTTCCATTCTGTCCTTTTTCCGAATGGCCTTGGAATTTAATTTTAATAAAATCCTTGAATATGAGTAAATGTACATCAGCATTTGCCCAGAACAAAGGACAAATTGACTTAACTGGCCAATAATCACATATATTGTGGTAATTGACTGCATTTAAAATATTGTTTTTAGTGGTAAAATAACATGCTATTACTGATTTATCTGTCCAGCACATAGTTAAAATTTTCAAAATAATTCTCAAAGTCATTCACTAAAAATTTGTCTGCCCTCATCTGAAGATTTCTAGTTAGTTGCAAAAGAGACAATTTCTACAAACTACATGGCAGTCTTAAAAAGTAAAGGATAGAGATTTAAAGACTGTTTCCACATAAAAGACATTGTGAGCAGCTCAGGATTCATCTTTCTTTCATTGCTGAACTCAGCGCTGAGCTGCAGAAGCTACCATGTTGGTCAGACTAACCCGACTCTTCATTCCTTAGCTGCGTGGTTTGTGTTCTTAACCCCTAAGAATCAGAGTTTTCATCTATAAAGCAGCTGGTAGTGGGATCTTGGTGTGGGAAGTCTTTCTCTGTATGTTTTGCTTTTATTTGTTAATGTATAAAGAAGCTGTTTTGACCAGAGCTAGGCAGGGAAAACTAAGCTGAATGCTGAGAGAAAGAAGGCAGAGTCAGGAGACACCATGGAGCCAACAGAGCAGAAAGATGCAAGCCACCAGCTGGAACCTTGCTTTTAGACCATGAGCCTTGTCATAAGATATAAAATAATAAAAATGAGTTAATTTAAGAGATAAGAGTGAACTAGAAGTATGTATAAGCTATTAGGCCAAGCAGTATTGTAATTAATACAGTTTCTGTGTGATTATTCGGTTCTGGGAATCTGGGGACAAACAAGCTGCTCCTTTGGGACCGAATGGCTGCAGATGAGGTGGGACAGGAAGCTTCAGTCAACAGGATCTCTTGTATATAGACATCTTTAGGGATAAAATGAGATTATGTCTGTCTTTCAGTTTTCTGGGGCATGGAAAGATGCTATCAAATCTCAGTCCACACATATTTAAACATGTATTTGCAAAAAAAAAAAATAGAAAACCTGTTATCTAAATAGATAAGAAAGTTGGCAATGACCTAACATATTTCAGGTTCTAATGTTTAGAGAAGAAAATGACAACTGTCCCTGAAGAGATTGACATGTTGTTTATTGTTTCATATAAGGATAACTCAAAAACACAAAGTTTCAGGTTTGTCTTTTGTTTTTCATTTTTTAAAAATTTCTCTTGTACATATCCTGAAATTGTTAAGAGCAGCTGCTTTGGTATTTCTTTTAGAAGTAATGGAAATTTCTAGTAGTTTTGTGCTTTTGGTGTTTTTAAAATATATCACAACATGCTTCTTTAGCTGTTGGCTCTGAAGTTACTTCAGTCAAACTGGTTGTGTCCCTAGAAAAAGACTCTTCCCGGGCAGTGTGTTCCCTGCCCATCTCGCCTGCCACACTGCCTCGGACTGCCTTCTGCTGTCTCCTTGACGGATGGAGCTGTGATCGTTTTCTCTTTTGACCTTCTAAGATAATGAGAGCCGCCAGAGTGCCCTTTTAGTTAAATCAATAGAAAATGCTTCAGTGTATAATATCTCATTAATAGAGATGGCTAATGGCAGACGTGGGACAGTTTATGTAGCTGACAAGCAGAACACCTGACTGTATTAAAGCGATGGATGATCCACAACCACAGTGACCCTGGAGACAGGGGGAGAATCAACAGGTGGTTGATGCTGAGCACTCCCTGGAGGGTCACAAGTGGAGAGAATCGTGGCTTGTGTGGACTGAGTTTTTCTTGCGAGTGACACCTTCCTGTTACATACTTCAGTAGGAGGGGTTTAGGGCAATAAGGCACAGGGAAAGTTGGACATTGCGGTAGGACGCTTAAAAGAAATTCCACACTAGCTCAGAATTGAGAAATAGATGGTTATTTACTTAGGGGTAGACTCACAAATCAGAAGCCGAAATCCGCAACCCGAACAGAGAGGCCAGAGGCATGCTCTACATCCGCCTATATAGTATAGGAGGCCACGCCCCAGTGGGCAGGTAACCACTAGCTCTGAGACTTCCCACAGCAGGACATTGTCTCAGTGGCCTTACACCTTTTAAATGTGGTCAGTTCTGAGACCATCTATGATGGATGGCTTTTGTATCTGGCATGCAGAAGTAAAGATGGCAGGTCTGTGAAACCCATTCGTTGGATGCAGGCTGATCCAGGTTTGGAGCATAAGAGAGTTCTTTGTTGTCTGGTCACATCCTGGAAGGAGAATCTTTCTTATTGGTTGGTTGGCAACCAGTAACAGTGACTGCAGGGTGATCATCTGTCCTAGGTATTCCTTCACGCAGAAGTGGGAGATCTCCATGGTTCACCAGAATACCTATTGTAGTGTTAGCTCAAGGAATTGGCCTCTGATTTTATCAACTCTAAAAGACTTAAAAAATCCTGACCTCAGTAGCAAATATGGCAAACTCACACTGCCCTTGTTAGGAAGTTTGCTAGTACATGCCATATGGAGCCTACATTTCTTTTGCCTTTAATAACATTAAAATTACCCGGAATAGAGATTTTAATATCAGTCAAGCATTTTCATTGAGTTATTTTATGCCTCGTGGCTATTGCTATTGGAAGAAACAGTAAGTCTTAGTCCTCACTAGTGCTTGTGCTAAGATTAGGTTAGGGCTAAGAATACAGTTCGAGCTTGGGCTGAGACTAGGGTTAGGGTTAGGGCTAAGATTAGTGTTAGTGTTAGGGCTAGGGCTAAGAATAGGGTTAGTGTTAGGACTATGGCTAAGGTTATTGTTAGTGTTAGGGCTAGGTTTAAGTCTAGGGTTAGGACCATTACTATGTCTAAGACAATTTTAAGGTTAGGACTAGTACTATGGATATGGTTGTGTTTCATGGGAAAATCTAGCCCTACTGCATGAGAATCAACTCCATAGTGCCATGAGAATATTAGGAATGCTTGCCATATAATATTTAACAAACACACAGGGAAACTGCAAGAACAATAGTATCCTTATAACTATTGTCCAATACACAGGTGTGTTGTCTGTGGTTTAGAACAAAACTCCTCCTCCATTCTGTCTGGAACATTCTTGCCTCACCTTAGC
This sequence comes from Microtus oregoni, assembly GCF_018167655.1. Lineage (NCBI taxonomy): Eukaryota > Metazoa > Chordata > Mammalia > Rodentia > Cricetidae > Microtus > Microtus oregoni. The sequence goes on from NW_024543060.1 coordinate 47,296,553, forward strand.
ATCTATAAAAATTCTGGCTTATCACCAGGACCAAGTTTAAGTTGTATATACAGTGTTCTAATGTTTTGTTTTACATTTTTGTGAACTGCTGAATGATCACAAGTGGAAAATTAGCTCTGGTTACTCCATGAGAGTCACGGTAGTGATAATTCATGTTTGCAGTTGTGTCCAACTATATGCATGTAGATGTCATACAAGCACATGTAGATAGTATGGAAACAAGAAGCTAGCGGCAAATGTATTGCATCACTAGAAACATTAGTTCCCTTTTCCTGAGAAATGCTAACCTTGTTCCGTGGTTGTTTCATCAGGGGCAGGGGCATTTTGAATCCTGTATACTGCCCTGTATATGTTGCCCCTTGTTCCCCATGGTGGGTGCTTGGAGTGAAGCTGAAACTATGGTCACCGGCTTGATGGTAATTCAAGTGAGACATTCACCTTAGGTACACATTGAAGACTTTAAAGAACTTTTAAGTTTTAATATGCTGTTGTAATATATTAGTTTTTTTTTTAAAAAACCCACATAAATGCAAAAGTCCATAATGAATAAATAATAAGAGTTTAAAGCAGAAACAAACTCAGCATTCATGTTTTTCTGTCAAGATGTATATTTATTTATTTTTAATTAATTAATTAATTAATTTGTTTATTAAAGATTTCTGCCTCCTCCCCGCCCCTGCCTCCCATTTCCCTCCCTCTCCCCCAATCAAGTCCCCCTCCCTCATCAGCTCGAAGAGCAATCAGGGTTCCCTGCCCTGTGGGAAGTCCAAGGACCGCCTACCTCCATCCAGGTCTAGTAAGGTGAGCATCCAAACATCCTAGGCTCCCACAAAGCCAGTACGTGCAGTAGGATCAGCATTCATTTTTAAAAATTTTGCTGTGTTTTTTGTGGCTTTGGTAGGAACTGGTGCTTTTTGCAATGTGGAAATAATCAGTTAATCCTATTTCCATTTCTATAGAACTGATTGAATGAACAATTTCTAAAGTGCTCCAAATAAAAATGGATATAGATATTTGTTATCCACTCTAAAAACATAAAGGAAGGGAACTATTTAAATGTATGAGTTCAGGGCCCAGCAGGTCCACAGCCCAGTGCTGACCCTTGGGAGCTTGAGCTGGTATCCGTGCTGATGAAGATGGAAACTAGAGATGGGGTTTAAGATGAAATGAATCTCAGCAGATAACCAATCCATTGATGCTCTTGTGGCAGAACCAGGGCGTGGTCCAGTGGGAACCAGTCCTGAGGTCAAAGCCAAGAGGCAGGAGTGTAAGGACTGCCATACTGAGGGTTTCTAGCCAGGGACTGCTAGCAAACACATTTCTTTTTCTCCCCTCTGGTGACTGATCCTGACTGTCCTTAACCTTAAAACTGTCGCCTTCTCCCCGTGCCCTGTGGGATGAGTTTCAAGTCTCTCACTATGATATTTACCACTTTCTCACGGCACTGTGTGCATTAATGGACCGCAGGCCTCTAGTCCATTCCCTTTACAAAACACTCCTGAACATCTCAAACCCGGCTTTGTCCAGTCACTGTGCCGTCCCACCTTGGCCTTTGATCCCCTGCCCTGTAGTCTGTAGCCTTGAGTGCTGTTATTTCCTGTTCTGGTTTTTCTCCCAGAGAGATGAGAATTAATTATCTCTTCATCTTTGAAATGTTTGCTACTCTCCTAGGTACTTTTCTTGTTACCTTGACAACCTGACAAAACGAACCCCGGGAGGAAAGGTGTATTTTGACGTAGAGTTGGGAAAGACATAGTCCATCGTGTGAAAGAAGGGCAGAATGACAGGAATGTCAGGCAGAGGCCAGGTCACACTGGATCTTCAGCCAGAAAGCTGAGAATAACGAATGCTGGTTCTCCCTTACATTTCTGTATTTCTTGCCACCTAACCCATAAACCGGGGCTGCCTACATATAAGTGTGTGCTTTCCCGTCTCAACTCACCTTATCCAGATAATCCATCGGTGACATGGGCAGAGATTTGCGCCCATGGCGATTTCAAATTCCATCAAGTTGACACTCAGTGTTGCAACCAACCTTCTCAGATCAGGCTCACGATGAAAATGTCTTCCTCACTCTGCGCTGTGGTATACTGGCAAATCTACCATGCCACAGACTTGAGCTGTCGTTACTATTTAGAAATGTCATGAATACATGTGAAAGGTGTTTACATTCATTTTATGGCATCTCTAGACCATGCGAAGACAAGGAACTAGGTGGGGTAGTTCACTGGAGTTCAATACATTCTCAATAATTGCATAATCACCCCATCATATAGTACTTCATACTACCTTCATTTTATTTATGAATAAACCAAAGCTTGATGAGCCTTCAACTCTGTGGGGAGCAGTATGTTCATAGCCGAGGAGTTTCCTAGACTATAGACTGTAAAATAATTCAGGTAATAAGAAATGTATCCATGTATAGTTTTGATCATACAGAACGAGTAGAAATGTTGCTTGCGTGCGCCATGTGACGCGTCTTGATTCATGCTCTTGTGAATGTCTAGTATTTCCTATGTTAAAGAAAGTCTTATTTCATTACTATTCCTTCAAAGCAGTGCATGCAGAGGAAATGAGCTTTATTTTTCAGTATAATTATTTTATCTTGAATAACTTTAATAGTATTTTACTGCAATTTGAAAAATTCAGTCTCAAAATAATATAATATCCCTTTCTTAGCTATGAATCATATACAACATCTGCCACCTTCATTTAGTTCTAGTACCAATTTATATTTGTATGTATGTATGTGTGCGGTTTATGTGTGTTCATGTGCCTGCATTTACACATGTCAGTGTATATATCTGTATATGAGGTATCCAGAGGTCACCATTGAATGTCTTCCTCCATTACTCACCTCTTTTTCTGAGACATGTTCTCTCATTGAACCTGGGATTCAGTAGTTCAGGTGCCAAGTGTAAGTGTCCTCCTATATCAGTGTAGGGCCTCACCTGTCTTTGCCTTCACAGCGCTGGATTATAGATATGTATCATCATTTCTTGGCTTTACCGTGGATCCTAGATAGGAACATTGAGCTCATCATCATGGGATTGTCAGCACAAGGCTGATTGAGCTGCATCCTTGACCTAATCTCTCTCTCTCTCTCTCTCTCTCTCTCTCTCTCTCTCTCTTTCTCTCTCTCTTAAAATTATATATATAATTCACTATTATATGTATATGAGATATATACATATATATGTACATAATGAAGCAATACAAGTGAATATTACTAAGAATTCATATATAATATAATAACGTATTGATCACCACTTCAGAATTTATGAGCTGGTGTATGGCAGTACTATAGAAAACAATTAGGCTTGCTTGTTCCAGAGACAGAAGGCATTAGCATGTTTCTGTAAGAAAATGAAAAGTAGGCTTGGAGGATCCAAGCAAACATTCATCTGCTTCCTACTGTTGCAGCTTTTCCCGTGAGGTCTGCTCTGCCTCTGTTTTCCATTTCTCAGGGAGGAAAATCTATATTATCTTTACTAGAATATTACCCATTGAAAATGCTCACCGTCTTAAGAAAAAAATATTCTCTACTCAGAGGATAGAGTTTTAAAAACTTCCCTGGCCCTGGAGATAAACAGGTGAAGACTATTAATATGCAAAAATTACCACCTTGTGTGTGTTGCCGTCTCCTTACACCCTTAAATATGTTCTGAAACTAACACCTCTAAGATTCGGAAGGTAAGTGTGTCGTTGTTACATTCTCTCGGATTTTCTCCAGTGTTCTTCTGAGGGTCACACAGGCATCTCCTAGGCAGGGGAATGTTAGTTACCAGGGATTTTTCTTTTGTGGACCCTAATTTGTCTATACCATTTTACATCATATGCTTGTCTACAATATTAATTGATTGAATTATTTGAATACTAACAGTAAGGAAAATTCCTATTTGCCAAATAGTATACCTAATTCTGATTCACACTACAGATTAGAAAGTAGGGAAAGGGCTGTGTGTCATAGTGCTAGCTGTTATGACCCTGGAAGAAGCAATTAATTATGTCACAGCATCCATGGATTACAACATCTCTGTCTTCTCTACTTGTTCAGAATCCTTCTCAAACACAGCTACCCTTTGTACAGTGGGTATACTTCTTAATTATGGGGATAAAAGATGGAAAGTGATGTTTTCCAATTTTTTTTTTATCCTCCCAATTTGGAAGTTCAGTAATTTTCTGCGGTAATTTTATTACCTTTTGATAGAAGGCAGACGTGTTTCCATGAAAAGTCTGATTCCTTTGTCTCAGAGACTTCTTAATGAGATTCGTGCTCATCTATTCTACCACTTTTTGTACAGCTTGAAGCTAGAGGATCATTAGAGTAAACGGAACCTTGGCATCAGTACATGGATTAGTGATGTGTCCCATGTGAGGGACGGAAGTGCCTGTCTAGAATGCCTGTTCGCTGCTGCGCCAGCCACAGTGGCACACACCAGCTTCTGAGGATTTTTTTTACTAACCTCTGATAATTACTTTTATCTTCTCCTCGTCTCCCCATCTCTAGACATGCTGTCAGTCCGTGTAGCTGTTGATTAAGAACGTTGTTTATTAGTCCGTTACCCTAAGTGCCTGGAGGCAGTCTGAAGTGAGTGTCTCAAGCTCCGTATTGGTTGCCGATTTAACAAAAAGAATAAACAATGTTCATGTCATTGAATTGTCAGTACTTCACCTGTCTGGTCACCGTTGTTGAGAAAGGTTGTGATAGGTAAGGTGTGGCATGTCCTGTGGACTGCGGGGCAAATCTATCCATCACGCAGGTCTGCTGACACATGTATCAGAGATGACATAGATCTGTCTGGACTCGGGAGTGTGTGGCCTCAGGAATTTCAGGCTACCCGAGGACGGAATTACCAGATGGTACACTTTATCCTCAGGCTTAGGATTTGATCAATATGTGAAAACTCTGGGGCAACTTTCCCTTGCTACACTACTGGATTGCTAGCCTGCTAATAATTCTTCACTTCGCTGTGCCTCGGGCGAAGGCTACCGTCAAGAGTGCTGTGTCGGTTTCACCGCAGGGCTAAACTGCTGCATTGGGAATTCTCTGGAGGATGGAAAGTATTTCCTGGAGAAACCCTAAACCAAAACCCCAAATTCAGGTAGTGAAAGATGATTGAGACAGCGGTCATTAATTTTCTTAGTTGCGTGCAGTACAAATGAAATAATAGACTTAAAGAAAGAAGAATGTTTGCTGTCTGTGCAGGGTTACTTGGTGATTGCAAAATAGTCAGTTTGGAGTAGATTTTATTTTTATATTGTATAATGTTCTTCTCTACCCTGTGAGTGTGAACCTGGGGTTTGAAAGTGAAAATTGATAGAGAAGATCTCACGGAACTGTTTCCTATGAAGAAAGTATTATTAGATATTTGAAGAACCGCTGTGTGGATTGCACCTGAAGGAAAAAAGTCAAAAGGAGAAGAGAAAATGGTTCTGAAAACTCTTTGCAGAATGGGAGATGCAAGGGTAAGGTGAAGAAGTGGGGGAGGGGAGAGATGAGGAATACTGGGGGTGTTTGGAAAAGATATACATGAGAGTGTGTGTGTGTGTGTGTGTGTGTGTGTGTGTGTGTGTGTGTATGTATGTATATTCACTTAAAAGACTTTCATTGGACTTCCCCAAGACAGGGGATTTTGCTTCTCTCATAACTTGCCCAATAAGAAACCTGAGACCAGATGTGGAGTCCGTCCCTAACTTGTTGGTCAGAGGCCTCCTCAAAATCCCCTCAATATACAATCTATCGCCGTTGCTTTAGGTTGCCTACCAGAATTATATGATAAGACTTTATTGCTAAAAGCATCACGCAAATTAGTCACAGGACATGGCTAAATCCTCTTGCTATCAACCAGAAATCTTCCTCTCTGCTGCTCATTTTAATAGTATTGGGATTCTGTGGAGGCCACAGGGGGATAAAGGTGATGGACAGTCTTCCTTAGCTCTAAGCACTGAACTGCAATGACGACTGGACTACTGAGCTACGCCATGAGAACAATAATGGCATCATTGTAAGGAAGTAACATTGTATTTAATGCTTATTCCATGAGTTGAAACACATTCTTAGTACTGTAAATACTCCCAAGAACCCATGGTTGGGGAACTCACAGGCCCCAAATTGAACTTACTGTTATTACTCTGATAAGTGGATATTACAAAAAGTCTTCTAAATTTTATCTTTCTAGTCATAGACATATGTAGACATTTTGTGTTTGTTTGTTTTGTTTGTGTACAGGGATTGAAGTCACAACTGGTCTAAGTTTCATAGAAAAAGCTTTGGTAGACTTTTCAGCCATGATTGAATTATCTTCTTCCCACTGTCATATCAAGGGCCATAATGGAAAAGTAGCAGAAAACAATGCAAGAGAGAAGTCAGGAAGGAGAGGAATAAAACAGTGTTTTCTGACATGACATGCCTACCGCACTCCTTAGTTCACAGCTATTCTCACAGCCTGCAGAACATCTACACAACATCAAGTCAGGGCTCGCTGCCTGCACAACTTCTTCACAACATCAAGTCAGCTCTCACAGCCTGCAGAACATCTACACAACTTCAAGTCAGATCTCACAGCCTGCAGAACATCTACACAACATCAAGTCAGGGCTCGCTGCCTGCACAGCTTCTACACAACATCAAGTCAGCTCTCACAGGCTGCACAACATCAAACCAGCTTTCTCTGCCTGCATAATATCTATAGAATATTAAGGCAGTAAATATCTTGCTTTGAAAGGAAAGGGGATCATAATTTCCCTCCCATAACTTAGAAGCTTGGAATAGGTGATAACCTCTGGGGAAAGTCAGTCAGTTTTCTTTAAGGATGGCCACTGGTGTGTCCGCTGGTCTGGATGGATGGCCTCACATCCTGGAGCAGACAAGTAGCACGAATCAGCCATTGAATTATTGCATTGTATGGGGGACATGGAGTTGTGGGCTGGTAGGCAGTGGAGTGAATTTGAGAAGAGGTAAGGGGAGGGGTAGGATTGCATACAATCAAAATACATTGTGTAATATTCTCAAAAATGAATACGTAGATAAAAGTGGCAGGTCGCCAGAGGTAACAAGGCAATGGCAAGACAAAAATGGAGGAGGCATCTGAACTCCTTATTGAACAAAGCAGACAAACTGGGCCCTGGGGATTTGGTGCGAATAGGAGCAAGCATAAATAGCTTCACATAGCGTAAAATGTTCCTGACAGTGCTACTGATACTGATACCGGCCATCACTCTGACCCATTCAAAGTTCTACTCGTTTCTCCTTGGTGCCTCAAAAAGTCCTGCCCAGTGCCCCTTAAGAAGTTTAGGCAGTTAGGCAATTTTATGTTTATTTGGAAGTACTATATAATCACTGGGGCTTTCTGCTGTAGAAGCTACAGAGGAAATAGTTTACCCTTTCATAAAATGGTATTGACAGGAAGCAGTTTCTCACTGTCCAACAAATATTTTAAATTAAGCTGAAAATCCTCAGACTGGTTATAAAGCATACAGATATTGCAAGGCTGGTAGTGAGAGAAGATTAGACCAGCGTGTAGCGTGAGGCTTTGTGTTCAAAGTTTCTGCCATAACACTATGGTTTTTTTTTCCATTTTCTCTCTTTATTTTTCTTTTATCCTTTCATCTGGAATTATTTATTTTAGCCCAAATTTTACCTAGTTCAGTTCCTCACGGTCAGTGGTATTGTTTCTGACCCCATGGTGACACAGAGCTTCATAATGGCAGAAGCATGTGGCAGACACTCTTTAGATTATTGTGGATAGGAATCAGAGAAAAGCACCTTGGAGTGTATCAGCGACGAGTATGTGCTTAGGGATCTGTCCCAGTGACATATGTCTTTTACTCCTGCCCCATTCTTACAGATTTCTAGAACCTCAGAGAATAGTACCGTCCTGTGGGGACCACTGGACAAACCTTTAGCCTGTGGAGGACATTTGATGTTGAAACCATAAAATCTAACCCTGATCTTCAGTGGCCCATGACACCTCATAATCCAAAATGATGTAATACGTATCCTAGGCTCCTCAGTATTTTAACTCTTCAACGTTGTGGAGAAAGTAAAAATTAAAGTCTCTTCTGGGACTCTAGACAAACTTTTTGCTCTGATCACTTGCTGGAAATATTCACACAGTTCCAGTATACAAGGGTACAAAGTCAACATCCGGTTCCCAATGCAAGAGCAGGTGAATAGTAAAGGATGGGAGGGAGCAACACTGAGAGCCTACACTGCCAGCATCAGATACTGCAGCTCTGTGAATCTGGAACGGATCACGGGATGTGAGCTCTAATGGATTTGTGCAGCCCCACATCTATTCTTGCTGCCTGGAGCCCACATGTGTGAACTCCCTGTTTTCAGTGAAATAACTTCCAAGTGAATTTACAGTTTTATGTCCTAGCGACTTTGATGGCTGTGTTATGATAAATGCCATAGATGCTTTCAACACAATTTTGGATATTGTATTAGTACAAAAAATGGCTGTTTGTCTTTAACGGCACACAGGGCTTTAACGACCACACTCTCAAGGTCTATACCTTTCATGTGTCCTCTTTTTATCCGACTGCTTTCAATTTTTCTGCTCTGGTTCTTGCTCTGTATTCTTACTACAGACTGCCTGAGAGCAAACCAGCCTGAAAGCAGTACTCGATTTGCTAAGTTGAGAACTCCATGATGTTTTCTTGCTAAACTAATTTATGCATTACCTTTAATATACAAAAATTTAAATCCACTGTCAAAAGGTAGACAAATTCTTTGTGAAAGACAACTATGAATGACCTCTTGGCTAATTTTTTAAATAGTGTTCCCATTCCTACCTGAAATATTCATGAACATAGGCTTCAGTATCTGCATCTCTGCTGCCACTCTGTTATTTTCCAGTCACACTAAATGGCTTATTAACCCCCGATTGTCATACACCAAAGAATATAGAGCACATAACTCTAAATGTTTTCTACTTTATTCTGCAAAGCAGTTCCAAAGTCCTGCCTCTATCTATCTATCTATCTATCTATCTATCTATCTATCTATCTATCTATCTATCTATGCTTTTCTGCATGAATGTGACAAATAGCTGAGAAAATCCCCAGGATGGGTGTGATCACTTGTTTTGACTCTCGACCTCAGATACCTCACCCCTCCTTTCCTCGTTTTCTCTTGCCTCACAGTTTGTGTCGAGGAAGAGCAACAGTGGCAGGGACATGTCCAGAAACTGTTCACATTGTGGCAAACAGGGAACAGCAAATGCGATTTCTGTTCTGTGACTTCTCTTTCATCAGAGACTGTAATGTGTCTCAGAATCTTAGTGCTGACTTCTCCAAGTGTGCAGCATTTTGTTCATCACGAGCCCCAGAATTTTGTGTGTCTGTAGTATAGGTGGACACGCATGGATGTGGGTGTAAGCAAATGTGGAGGCCAGAGGATGACTTTGGGTACTGTTCTTTCAGTCTCCACTTCATTCTCTTGAAACATGATCCCTCTCTGAGCCTAGAACTCTCCAAATTTTGGAGACTGGCAGGGCACCCACTCTGGGATCCATCTGTTGCTGCTCAGCTGTGCAGCGACCCATGCATCAATTGCAGATCGCCATGCTTCTATAGCAAGCATACTTATGCACTAAGCCATCCCTGCACTCTGGGATTAGTGTTTGCTTATGCTCTACTAGATGCAGTTTTAATTGCTGCTCTGATGTAACCTTTCTGGTTGCTTGTATTGAGTTCAGTATCAAGCTGTACACAGTTCCTGGTTTATAGCCTCAAGGAATCCATCTCTATTTGAAATCAGACAAGGAGAGGAGATTCATGACAAAAGACATGTTTACCCACAGAATACAGTGCTCTTAACTGCTGGTCTGTACCTCCAGTTCCTTGAAATGTGTCTTTACGAACTCTATCTGTGGATTTTTATGTTTATGTGTCCTTGGGTCATGTTTTTCACAAACCTGCGTTAATCACAGAGAGGAACAAGATTGTTTCTAAATTAAATTGACCTACTTAGGCACTCTCTGATAGAGGCTAATTGCATGTAGTGTTATATGCATGGGCTTTCTAGAGCCCCAGTTCCATGGAGTGAGTCTCAGAAGTGTGCCGTAGTCTATGAGAATTGCTGACAGAGCTGCCCTCAGCTGCATCCTCATCTGGACCTCTGCTGAGAGTGGTGATAAAGGAATGTGTGAAATGGACTGGCCAAGCAGGCGATGGACAAATGGGCTTCTAAGGGAGATGCCCTTCAAGCTGAGGTATGAAGGCAGCAGCCAAGGTTGAGTTGAGTTGTAGGCTTGGTGTGGTGCTTGCTATTTTGTTTCATAAAGTTGTATAAAACCACAGTATCTTCAAAGGTGCTGTCTTTCTGATTGTTTTCATATGTGACTCCGGGGGATGGAGCTCTATTGCTGTGTATTTTAAGTACCACAGTGTGCTAATTCTCCAGAGAGCCGCCTGCTGAGAGATGTGCTCACACACCACTCAGCAGGCAGAACCAGTAAGTAAAGGCACAGCGCATCTCCTATGTTCTGCAAAGATAAAATGAAGTACAAAATTAATGATATTCATCTTTATTATTTTCTTTTTACATTTCTTTTTAGCTAATCTGCAGCCTAAATAGAGTGACAGAGCCTTGTAGGAAGTTTAAGATCAAAGACAACAAAGACAAAGAGTTTTGGTAAAGATTAGGAAACTTAAAACTCACAGGGTGGTGGGTGGGTGGTGCGGGATTTGAAGCTAAAGTTTGGCAGTTTGTTTTTAACTTTTGCTTAATATTTTTTGCTTTCAAAAAACTGCCATTTTTGAGAGCCCTAAGAAACATTTATGAATTTAAACAAATCCAAGTAAGGTATCAGTGTGGCATCAAACATTTTGAGTACATTTTGAGTGATGTTGAATATATTTGAAATCACGATGTATCATAAAAAACATGCTGTGCTGAGGCCCCTCCTATGAAATATGAAATCTAGCCAATGGAATTCACAGGGGATATATATATATATATATATATATATATATATATATATATACCAATCATTTGGAAGGGTTAAAGGGCAGGTCAAGGGCAACTGTTTAGCTTAAGTGTTTTTGCAATTGGGAGTCTTCAAAAGTGCTTACCCTACACAGGTGGGTAAATGGCTCAGTGGGTAAGAGTTCTACTAGCTATGCAAACAGGAAGACTCAAGTTCAAACCCCAGCACTTGTGTAACAGCTGGACGTGATGAAGTAAACCTATTAGGCCAGTGCCCCTAGGAGCAGAGCTAGTAGCTTCTGTGAAATTTGCTGCTGGTCTCCAGCATAACTTCATGTTAAGTAAGAGACACTATCCCAAGAGACTGTGTGAAGAATCATCTTATCTCTCTCTCTTCTCTCTCTCTGTCCCACCTCTTCTTTCTCCCTCCCTCCCTCCCTTTCTCCTCGTTCTCTCTCTATCCCTGTATGTGTTGTGTACATATGCCTTTTACTATCACTTTTGGAAAACCAATTAAATTATTTTCAGAAGTTATTTCACCTGTGCCTCCTGTTCTGTGTTTGATCAAATGAAGCAGCTGAAATTGTACATCCCCTAGTGAGAGATATGTCCACCGGTGAGGCCTGTGTCCATAGGGAGATAAAGAAGCAATGGCATTGAAGTGAGGTTTGGATTAGACTGGCCTGGGAGATACCTAGTTTATCCAACATCTAGAACATTTTAACTGGCTTCTCTGAGCCATCAGGTTATTACAAGGATGTCTTTAAAAATGCCATATTGTCCTAATGATTGGAAAATGTAGCATTACAGAGATAAAAATATATTTCACTTTAGTAAAGATGCAGAAATGGAGACACTGTAAAAATAATAAGTGTTAGAATGCCATGTACACAGAGGGAACTGACACAGGAGAGATTTCACAGGATTGCAGGGCTAGGCTGGGTTTTCCTGGAGTCTAGGGGAGGAACATATTCATAACAACACTGTCTTTACTTATCCCACGTGTCAGTGTGAGATAAATCTTGCCAACCTCAAGGTCAAGATTCTAAGAAAAATTTCTCAAATGGGTGAATTCACCTTACTTCGATGGAGGAACCCTTGGTATAGACACAAGCACAGGGAGCTCTGTGCAATCCTGTGGTAGCTACTCTGCCTCCATTGTCCGGCCTACAAACAGGATACTACAAGCTGTGAAGTTCCAGAGTAAATAACAGAGGATCCACACAGGTACTTTTGACCTCTCCTGGACATTATTGGCTAGAATATACTTTGCTCTTGTGCTGATACTGGACTGTGACAGCACCGTTGGCTTTTCTTCCACCCATGTGTCTGTTTCCCTAGAGTGAAGGCCCCAAGCACTAACGCACAAATCAAAAGATACTTCCAATTTCCTGTCATTTCTACTCAATATCAGTGTGAAACAACGGATGCTGGATGAATTGCCTAAGATCTTCTGAACTTCCCGGGAGAATGTCTTCCTGGGGAAGCACAGAAGATCCAGGATCTGGCATATTTTTGACAACTTAATGACCAACAGCAGATTTGTCCACAGGGATTTATTGAAGTGAAATGGTTATTACAAGTCAATACTATATATAAGCTATGAGTTTTATTTGGTAAAACATTGGCCAATTTCTTATAAATTTTATTTCCTATGTCATTTTAATGGTTCTGAACAGAGATATTGTTGTTGTTTGGATTGTTTGCTTTGTTTCCCACTTTTCACAGCCTTGCTAAATCGGATCACAGGAGAGGGAATTCTTACTGTTCCTCAAATTGTAGAGAAATTTCATTTTAGTGTACTAGAAAACCATCAAGAAGAGAAAGGAAATTTCTCCCCTGAGGCATGTGAAGCATAGCTTTAAGAGCTCCCTGTTAGTACAAGATTGTCAATAAAATCGGAGAACTCTTTGGTCCATTGTGTTCCCCTTAATTCTTTAACCTCGCAAGCACACTGATGAGCAGTTCAGGACTGGGATCGTTGGTAAGGAAGAAACACTACGGAGTGTAAGGTGGACACAGAAATCAAACTGGGAACGGCCCACCAACATTTATTTCTGATGAGCAGATAGTGCAAGGTTTCGTAAAGATGGACTCCGCCTGAGATGCAGGGCATCTCCACAGTGCGGATTTATTAGTTCGTTAATGACACCTGACCTGAGTATTTTTAATTTGCTTTCAGTGCAAGAGAACAAAATCCATCTTATGGTTACTCATTCTCTCAGATGACCCTAAATCATAAACTGTCCCACAGCACACCCTGTTTTGCTTAAGTAAATCCCCAGGAGCAAGGGCAGTCATATTTATTTGCAGGACTATAACACAGAATCGAGCAGCTGGCTACTTCAACATTATTTTATATCATGTTGATGGAATGGAGGCCCCGAATCCCAGCCTTTGTGGGAAGTAACTTGAAAGACAAAGCAACATGGAATACAGAGAGAGAAGGACATCATTCTAAATTGGCACTGAAACCATCTGTGTATCACTTGTCTTTGGTAAAACGGGAGACTGAAGCTTTGGGATGTATTTATAACTATGTGGGCAATAAATCAGGCATTTTCCTGTGCGGTGTAATTCTCTTCCCCAGCCACACTGAGAATACTGTACTGCATCCCAACACCAGATGATAGGGAGATGCAAATACAAGCTGACATGTATCTCATCTTCCCTAAGGGTGGCCAACTATTTTATTTGGAAAGCACTGTCCCACTTGAGGATGCTGAGAGCCTGGCAGATGTAACGGCGTAAACAAATGCAGACAGATTTTTAAAAAATATATATCTATAGCTTTAATGTAGAAATAGACGTACAGAACCACCGTTCCTGCGGAGACCAGGAAAGCAGAAGCAACCGCTGGGAGGGCGCTCACCAAATTTATAGGCATACATTAGCCCGAGGTGAACACGCCCCCCAAGGGGCGGGACTTATTCCTACATCTCCCCTTTTTGTCTAAATAAGACAGAACCAAACCAAATACAACTATATACAATAACAACAAATAATAAATATAACAAACAATATTGAGAACAAAATCTTTGCTAAACATTCTATCTCAAGGAGTCCAAATAATGTAGAGAGTAACTACAATTATATAATCTTCAACTCCGTCAAAGATCTGAGAAGGGAATAAACACTACTCAACAAATGAGATATATCCAAAATGTGCAACAATTGACAGAGACAACTGACTACCTGGGCAATCACCCATAGTCTCGTTTGCAATGTTGAGTCAACCAATTTTGGCTAAGGCCTAACAAAACTGACATACCATTATTAAAGGCAAGGAACTTTTCAAAACTATCTTACCCTGTCTTGGCAGGATATGACAGTCCTGTTTTATCCACTGATGCACGCTCTGTATCTCTGTCAGTGGTTGAGGTATGGGCATTTCTTTGCCCAAAGGCCAGTTCTGCCAAATAGAATGGCTCCAGGTGGAGTGTCTTTGGTGCTCAACATTCTCTTGGGAATAGAGCGGTGTTCCCAGGAGCAATTGTGTCTCACTATCACGAAACTCTGAGTTAGATTAAAGGCCATTTTCTACATCTCTTTGAAGAGGCCGAAGATTATCTATCTATACTGAGTATAATCTCTATATATCTAGAGACCCTGATTAGTCTAATTATAAATGACAAACTTAGATGACTTTATTTATATAATTCTCAATATCTATCTAACTTAAAGACTAAGACAATAAACAACTGTGTAATAAATGAGGATAATGACCTCCAAATATAAACACTGTACAAATATACATTGCAATATGGTAAATATATATCAATACACAAACATTATATAAGTATCTTAATCAGAGGTAGAAATGTACACTGCAATATGGTAAATATATACAATATATATTTATCAATACAATATATGTCAATACATAAAAATGTTTTAAACAGAGATAGAAACATGCATGCATACAATAGTCAATATAATTTAACTTTGTATCAATATACAAGAATCGATACCAATATATTTGTCTAAAAGCAGTAACTCACAATTATAAATCTATTATCCCATCATTCCCTCTTTTTTTTTTTTCCAAAATGATCCCTGAGCTTATAAAATTCCTCCTTCAACCTCCCAACCCCTAAATGATGTCCCTAAACCCAGGGGTAAACTTTACTGGGAGAGGGGACGTCGTCCTCTAGAATTACTTCCAGCTGTCATGGGGGCAACGTTCTTTCTGGGGGATCCTGTGAAAGTAAAATGATGGTTAAATTTCAAGATCAATGTCTTTTAAAACTGCAAATAGTCTCTGAGTATTTTGTGGAGGTCTGGCCAGAATGTTGTATAAGATGTGCACCATTTCAGCTAACCAAGTTGGGATCGTCTTGTGCAGCAGGTATCCAAAACAGGTCTTGTAGTAGCACTATCAGTATCATGATGTCATATCAACCAGGTAGAGTTGTTGTTGTGGGGCCCCATCTTCTTCCTGGAAACTTCAAATGTCACTTCAGGAAAAACTCATTGTTCATTGTGAAAAACTTAAACATTAATAATATAGACATACATATATATATTCAATGAAAGGCATGATAGATATAGTCAATGAAAAGTAGGATAGATATGGAGAAAAGCAAAGATGTTTTCTAAACTCCTATTTCTTTCTGTCCCATATCATGGTTCTTCTTTTTTTTTTTTTTTGTTTTTGTTTTTCAAGACAGAGTTTCTCTGTAGCTTTTGGTGCCTGTCCCGGAACTAGCTCTCATAGACCTGGCTGGCCTCAAACTCCCAGAGATCTGCCTGCCTCTGCCTCCCGAGTGCTGAGATTAAAGGCATGCGCCACCATCGCCCGGCCCATATCATGGCTCTTGACATGAGACAGAAACTCCAGAAACTCTGGGTTTTTCTCTTATTAACAGGCTTGGAAATGGAGAGGGACTGAGCCAGAGTCCAACTTCAAAACCAGCTCTACGTATTTATAAAGAAATGTTTAATAATACTTACAAAAATGTGTCCATCCACCAGTAATTAAATATTCAGTGTCCCTTAATTTCTTTGAAGATGAGTATTTTCCTGTGGAGATAAGAAAAGAACCCTGCTTCCAACCTATCTGTATTTCTTACCATCAGTATGTTCGCCATCCTTATAAAAGAATTGTTATTTATCTTTTCCAAGTGGCTTCTCTTCTTCAAACCGAACCTTTATTAATTTTGACGGTATCCACAATTTTTCCTCACCTGTGGAGATAAGAACAAAACCCCTTGCCCAACGTAGCACATCTTCTGGCTTCCATGGTGAGGTCAGCACATCCTTGAAATAAACTGGTTGATTTAGTTCAGTAGACTTTTCCATTATCCAATGTCTTTCTGCAGCCGTTGTTCCCTTCTCATTAGCGTTGAGAAAATTCAAGGTTAACAAAGCATTATGTAACCTATTTCTGGGGGTGTTTTCCACCCATTTCTGTTTGTTCAACATATCCTTTATAGTTCGATTTGATCTTTCTATGACTGCTTGACCTGTAGAATTGTATGGTATACCTGGAACATGCTTGATATTGTAATAATCAAAAAACCATTTCATTTTCCTAGAAACATAAGCAGGACCATTATCCATCTTTATTTGTGTAGGTATTCCCATGATAGCCATGACTTCTAATAAATGAGTGATTACTGAATCAGCCTTTTCTGAACTTAAAGCAGTTGGCCACTGAAAGCCTGAATAAGTGTCAATGGTGTGATGAACATATTTTAATTTGCCAATTTCTGCAAAGTGGAACACATCCATCTGCCAGATTTCATTCCTTTGGGTGCCCTTTGGATTAGCCCCTTCAGGTAGTGGCGTTTGGTTATAGAAAGAGCAAGTAGGGCATTTCTTTACAATCTCCTTAGCTTGTTGCTATGTAATTGAAAACTCTTTCTTCAAACCTTTGCTATTAACATGATGTTTTTTATGAAATTCAAAGGCTTGTAGCACACTACCAATCAATAATTGATCAATTTCTGCATTACCTTGTGCTAGAGGACCTGGCAGACCCGTATGGGATCGGATGTGTGTTATGTACATAGGGCAAAGCCTGTTCCTGATCAAATCTTGAACCTGGAGAAACAATGAGGTTAGTTCTGTATCATCAGGTATAAATTCAGCAGTTTCAATATGTAAAATAACTCTTTCTGCGTATTGTGAATCTGTAACTATATTAATAGGTTCTTTAAAATCCCTTAGCACCATAAGAATGGCATAAAATTCCGCCTTCTGGACAGAATTATACGGACTTTGTTCCACCTTACCCAAGTCTTCTGATTTGTAACCTGCCTTCCCTGATTTATTGGCATCAGTATAGAATGTATGGGCTCCAGTTATTGGAGCATCACGGACGATTCGAGGATTCGAGGAAGAATCCAAGAAGTTCTCTTTATGAAGTTAAGCCTCTTGCTTTTTGGATAGTTGTTATTAATGTCTCCCAAAAAATTAGCACAAGCTCTTTGCCATGGTTCATTATCTTCCCATAATTTCTTTAGTTCATCAGCAGTGAAAGGCACTATAATTTCTGCTGGGTCTATGCCTACTAGTTGACAAAGTCTCAGCTTGCCTTTTATAATTAACTCAGAGACTTTCTCCACATAAGTTTTCAGTTTCTTACTTGGTTTATGTGGTAAAAAGATCCATTCCAAAATAATATCATCTCTCTGCATTAAAATTCCTGTAGGAGAAATTTTTGATGGTAGTATGAAGAGAATACAATCGAGCTCTGGATTCACCCTGTCCACATGTGTCTGTTGTAATTTTTCTTCAATCATTCTCAGTTCCTTTTCTGCTTCAGCTGTTAATTCTCTGGGACTGTTTAAATCTTTATCACCATACAAGGTTTTGTTCAAATTAATTATTAGATCAGGTGTTATTCCAATCGCTGGTCGTAGACTGGAAATGTCTCCTAACTGTCTTTGAAATTCATTAAGAGTCCGTAGGCGATCTCTCCGAATTTGTGCTTTTTGTGTCTTAATTTTTTGCAAACCTATTGTATAGCTTAAATAATTAACAGAATCTCCCTTCTGAATCTTTTCAGGAGTGATTTGCAATCCCCATTTAGGTAAAAGTATCTTTATTTCTTCAAACAGTCTGTTCAAGGTATCCATGTTTGAATCGGCTAACAAAATGTCGTCCATGTAATGGTATACTATAGATTTGGGAAATTTCTTGCGTATTATTTGCAATGGTTGGTTCACAAAATATTGGCACAGGGAGGGGCTATTTAACATACCCTGTGGGAGGACGGCCCAGTGGTACCTCCTCGAAGGTTGAGAATTGTTATAAGTAGGCACTGTGAAGGCAAATTTTTCTCTATCTTCTTTTTGCAAAGGTATAGTGAAAAAACAATCCTTTAAATCAATAACTATGAGAGGCCATCCTTTTGGTAATAAAGAAGGTAAAGGAAGTCCAGATTGAAGAGGGCCCATAGGTTGAATAACCTTGTTGATGGCCCTGAGATCTGTCACTATTCTCCATTAACCTGATTTTTTCTTAACCACAAATACAGGAGAATTCCAAGCGCTGGTAGATTCTTCTATATGTCCAGCATCTAATTGTTCTTGTACCAGCTGTTCTAAAGCCTGTAACTTTTCCTCAGCTAAAGGCCATTGCTTTGTCCATATTGGTTTCTCAGTCAACCATTTTAGAGGAAAGGCTATTGGTATCTCTGAAGGGACATCAATTGCTTGTTCTTGTACAGCCCGAATGGCCGGTTTTCTCCATTTGTAATATCTTTTAATATTATTCTCAGAAATATAGGCTCTAGAAGTAGCAGGAATGTTAATTTTGGTATTCCATTGTTGTAATAAGTCACGACCCCATAAATTCATTGCGATATTGGCTACATATGGCCTTAATTTTCCTATTTGTCCCTCTGGCCCTATACATTCAACCCATCTTGTGCTCTGCCTTACTCGAGATAGGGTTCCAATTCCCAGGAGCTGAACATTTACATTCTGAAGAGGTCAACACGGATGCCAAGATTCTGGGGTAATGATACTTACATCAGCACCTGTGTCCAGCAGGCCAGTAATAAAAATGCCATTTACACACACTCTCAGTTTAGGTCTTTGATCATTTATAGAAATTTGCCAAAACACACGTAACTTATCTTTCTGATCATTATTGCTTGTAACAGTAGGCATGGGGCTTCCTAATTGTCCTGACGAGGCACGTTCTCTGCAGAAACTGCAAATGACTGAACCAAGTTTGCCATGGGGGCCTGTGAGGCCCCCCCTCTCACGTTTCCCGACTGTATCGGGTTGCCTTGTCTATCTCTTGTAGACCTGCATTCATTCGTCCAATGTCTGCCCTTTCCACATCTTCTACATAAACCTGAAGGCTGAGTCCTCCTATTTCTGTTATTTCTAGAAGATACATTATTATCATTTCTGAAAGATGCATTATTATTATTATTTCTGAAAATCCGTTGTCTACAATTCCTTTTCATATGACCCATTTTGTCACAATTAAAACATTTGGTATTCTGGTGTTTCCTTTTACCATTGGAAATTGCTTCTTCTACCCATGCTTCAGTGCCATAATCAAATGTATCAACATTGAGTGTATGCAAGACCCATTCTTCCAAGGGTGCTGATCTGAGCTTTAAAGGGCCCAAAATCCTTTTGCATTCCACATTTGCATTTTCATAAGCCAAAGACTCAATCATTATACGTCTTGCTTCTGGGTCAGATATCCCTATTTGTACAGCCTTAGTTAATCTGCCTCTTGGCTGCTGAATTCAGTTCCAGTTCCCAAGCATATAGAGAACTGCAGATTGCTACTCTTTTTGTGAATTTATCCCCAAATAAATAAATATTTTGTTATACTCTAAAAAAAAAAAAGTCACTAAAGGTTTCTCTCTGACCCTGTTTAACTCTGACAAATGATTCCATTCTCTGTCCTGGGTCTTGTACCCTGTCCCAAGCCCTTAAGGCTGCTGTAGTACAGATGGATACATTAGCTTGTTCCTGAGGGTCGGAAAAGAGCCCTTCACCTAGAATTTGATCTAGGGAAACGTCAATTCCTCTTGCCTGACTAAGCATTTCCATTTAAATTGCAGTCCACTCTCAATTACTGCAGAGCTCAGCTGGAGCCAGTCCAAGGGGGTTGCTCTGCTTGTCGTGGCCCAAGTTCTTAGCATCTCTTTAACAAAAGAGGCTTGCATCCCAAAAGTCATGACAGCCTGTTTTATTTCCTTGAGATCATTCATACGGACAGGCTCCCATGTGTCCTCCTTGATGACCCTAGGGTTTCTGGAACCAATCACCTTCTCTGTTGTTATTACTGGAAAGGCAGGTAGAGCTGTAGGTAGAGCTTTGTGGAAATTGTCCCGGAGAGACTTACCCACAGATGTAGTTAAAATTTGCCTTTCTACCCTTTGCTCTTCTTCATCAGAATTTAGAAATTCCTCAATCTTTTCAATTCTATTCACCATTGCCTTCTGTGATGTCTGAATTTCCTGTCCAGAATTATGTTCCAAAGCCTTCATTGAGGATTCTAAAGTTTGAAGTTTGTCCGTTAGAGATAACATCTCATCTTTGGACATAATTTTTATGGCATAAACCGTGCCTTCTTGTATTGACAATCTTTCCATCAATCTGTCATAAGCTTTAGACAAAATCTGATTTTCACATTCAGTAGTTTTGATTCTCTCAGTTAATGTTTCAGTTCCTACAGAAAGGGACTGAAGCTTACGATTCAAATCAGCTGTTCCCTCTTCCATAGTAATGAATTTCTCCTTAATATCAGCCACTAATGTTTCAGTTCCTACCAAAAGGGACTGAAGCTTACGATCCAGATCAGCTGTTCCCTCTTCCATAGTAATGAATTTCTCCTTAACATCAGCCTGGAGAACTTCAAACTGATTCTTGAGAAGATTGTTGTCATTCTCAATTGTTTTTAAGCGTTCAATCTCTGCCTTAAGAATCCTGGATTCGTCTCGTAAAGACTTTATCATATTTCTATTATCAAACCATTTAGTGCCAATGAAAACTACGAATCCCAGAAGTATCCATAGATGTGGGGTGATAGACACCTCTTGTAAAATCTCCCACATGGTACAATTAAAAAAACTGTTAAATTCTTGAATACTAACGTGTTCAGACATTTTATTTATAAAAGAAAAATTTTTTAACTGCAATGATCAGTTCCTGCCAGTGGTGTTCTCTGTGTTTTTGGAGCCTGTCCTAGAACTAGCTCTTGTAGACCAGGCTGGCCTCGAACTCACAGAGATCCGCCTGTCTCTGCCTCCCGAGTGCTGGGATTAAAGGTTTGCACCACTACCGCCTGGCTGGTCTCAAACTCACAGAGATCCGCCTGCCTCTGCTTCCCAAGTGCTGGGATTAAAGGCGTGTGCTACCACTGCCTGGCCCGCCTCAAACTCACAGAGATCCACCTGACTTTGCCTCCCAAGTGCTGGTATCAAAGGCTTGTGCCCCACCACCCGGGTGAGTCACTTTGTATCAGACCAAATCTGCTACTGTGGCGGCTTTTGTTGCAAAACTGCAGGTACTTGAGTTTCTGCTAATTCAGGCAGTGGGGTTCCGCTCCAAACTTGGGTTAATTGCTTTGGCGAGCAGGCTGGGCAGAATGGGCCTGTGTGGCTGAGTGTGTCTCAGACTCGGCACTGGGGCCCGAGTCACGAACTAAGAAACAGCACCCAGGAGGGTGCTGTGTTAGCTAGCGGGCTACCCGCTTGAGTCGGGGGAAAATAGCCCCACGTTGGGCGCCAAAATGTAACGGCGTAAACAAATGCAGACAGATTTTAAAAAAATATATATCTATAGCTTTAATGTAGAAATAGACTTACAGAACCACCGTTCCCGCGGAGACCAGGAAAGCAGAAGTGACCACTGGGAGGGTGCTCGCCAAATTTATAGGCAGACATTAGCCCGAGGTGAACATGCCTCCCAAGGGGCGGGATTTATCCCTACAGGCAGAGAGACTGGAGTGGTAGATGTAATTCATAAGGATCAGAAGTATAAAAACAATGGATCCAATATAAATGGAGGCAACTCTCTATACCCGAAGAAAACCCAAACAAATGCTTTTTCAGGGCATATATATTTGGGCAGTACTTTTCCTTGAGTGTTTCATAGCCATTGAAGAGTCTCTTGGCTTTCAAAGGTGTTTCCTTATGTATTAAGTATGACGATCCATGCTAACATTTTGGTATTGCACTACTCCACACAGAATTTTGCTCCAAAAGACAGTTCAATAGTATGCATTAAGAAAATTCAGAATAGGGAGAATTTCTGTTAAAAATTGAGATCTAATATCTACCAAGTGGAATATTTTTGTAGAAAGATCTGATATATCAACATTAATGAGCTGACCCCAACATAGATTCAATCAGACACATGCATATTTCTGCTCATAAGACAGCCAGCTCTTTGCTGAGTTACAGTCGATCCTATGCTTCTTCTGTGATGCAGTACATAATTATGCTCATGATATTGAAGCAACAATGCTTATATCTCCTGCTTTTTATTTCTCTATGTCTGCCAATATTTGTATGATGCCTCTTAGTCAATTTTATGTATCTTGTGTCATGATTGAAAGACCTATTTAACAGCTATATTGACAATTTCCTGAATTTGAGTTTTCTTAAAAAGGTCCAATATAAATTGTTTTCCTCCTTGGAATGATATTAAAATTTTTCATATAAAATTGCCGTGGTTAAAATATTCGTGAGAGAGTTATCTAGGTTATACAGAGGAATCTAAGTAGGAAATCTGTCCTCCTAAATATTCTCATTCAGGCAAGGGCAAGTCAGACAGACTGAGAGTTCCTGAGTCATAATGCGATGCACAATATGTTTCCAAATTCTGACACTCTTAAGGCCTTGAATATTAGAAGTGGGAATTCTATACCCGACTTTGTATGACAACTCAAAGTCAAATATGATTCACTGTGCTCAGATTTTTGTCTCATGCACCAAATTATTAAAAAAAATACTGTATGGAATAACCTCTAAGCTTGGTACATAAGAAGTACAAATAGATCTCACATTTATATTTTAGAGGTTGTGGAGAAAGGGGTACACTCACCCATTGCTGGTGGGAATGCAAACTTGTGCAACCACTCTGGAAAGCAGTGTTTCGGTTTCTCAGGAAATTCGGGATCAACCTACCCCTGGATCCACCAATACCACTCTTGGGAATATACCCAAGAGAGGCCCTATCATACAACAAAAGTATATGCTCAACTATGTTCATGGCAGCATTGTTTGTAATAGCCAGAACCTGGAAACAACCTAGATGCCCTTCAACGGAAGAATGGATGAAGAAAGTATGGAATATATACATATTAGAGTATTACTCAGCAGTAAAAAACAAGGACTTCTTGAATTTTGCATACAAATGGATGGAAATAGAAAACACTATCCTGAGTGAGGTAAGCCAGACACAAAAAGAGGAACATGGGATGTACTCACTCATATTTGGTTTCTAGCCATAAATAAAGGACATTGAGCCTATAATTCATGTTCCTAGAGAAGCTAAATAAGGTGAATCCAAAGACAAACACATAGGCATCCTCAGGAATATTAACCTTCATCAGGCGATGAAAGGAGACAGAGACAGAGACCCACACGGGAGCACCGGACAGAAATCTCAAGGTCCAAATCAGGAGCAGAAGGAGACGGAGCACGAGCAAGGAACTCAGGACCACGAGGGGTGCACCCACACACTAAGACAATGGGGATGTTCTATTGGGATCTCACCAAGGCCAGCTGGCCTAGGTCTGAAAAAGCATTCGATAAATCCGGACTAGCTGAACATAGCGGACAATGAGGAATACTGAGAATTCAAGAACAATTGCAGTGGGTTTTTGATCCTACTGCACGTACTGGCTTTGTGGGAGCCTAGGCAGTTTGAATGCTCACCTTACGAGACCTGGATAGAGGTGGGCAGTCCTTGGGCTTCCCACAGGTCACGGAACCCTGATTGCTCTTCGAGCAGATGAGGGAGGGGGACTTGATCGGGGGAGGGGGAGGGAAATGGGAAGCGGTTGTGGGGACGAGGCAGAAATCCTTAATAAATAAATAAATTAAAAAAAAAGAATCAACTATATGTCTATCTGTCTGTCTATCATCTATAATCTATATAGTAGTATAAGTATACAAACAATCGAAAATCTACAAACAGCATCTGAAATCATAAATCTAAAATGTTCTCAGTTTCCAGAAATTTGGGTAAGGAACATTCAATTTGGAAACTTTCATTAGGGCTTGATTGCATTCTGCCTTCTTTCAGAGGAAATGTTTTATTACATGGGAAGCATGACGATTTTATAGCAAGGTTGGTTATTCTATTGAATTCTTCAATAAATGTCATGTATGAGATGTAGGGAGGAATTTTCTTTATTAAAGCTCCAGAAGATATTTGTCTACTTTTATGCCCCCAAAGACTTAAAATGATAGCAACTAAAAGATCAAAGTAAGAATTCTGTCTTTATCTCTTATTAATAGGCTTCTTCATTTACTATGGAGAAGCTGTCATTGCTGCTGACTACATACAGCAAAGAACAATGATTCCCAATGTGATGTTTACCACCATGTGTGCATAACACTGCCTAGAACCACAGAGATATTAAATTCTTATCTGGAGTACCGAAGGCCCACTGCTGACTTGTAAACAGAAATTGCATAAGTACTTACTAAATATTTGTGAGATGAATAAGTCAGACATAGTGTGAAGGAATTCCTGATGTTTAAGACTTAGGTGATATGGGTTCCTTCAGCCTTTTTTGAATTGGGACGAAATAGTAGGAAAGAAAGGGGTTTACCCCCTCTGGAAAGGAGTCTTGAGCCCTCCTTCACAGTCTGTGGTGTTCCTGGGGCTCTCAGGATCAGCTGGAGAGCATCCAGACTTATTTGGAGGACATCTGGGTAGTATATCATAGAGATCCTTGTGTATAAATTGCATTTCACACTCATGTAATCCAAGCAATCCAAACCGTAGTTGTTGACTGGCTTGGTCTCCAATGGAGGCAAACATTAACAGACTTTCTTTTAAATCAGAGGAGATGATTAAGTATAGAAATTGGCCAGAGTTCCTGAGATTTCCTCCAGCTGAAAGGAGCGTCAGCCCTGTGTACTGTTCAACTCTGTCCACTTACTCATGTTCCGCACTCTGCCACGAGGCTTGCATACCCATGATTTATTTTATCTTTCACTTGAGGGTTTTTTCTCACTCCCCATTAGTAGCTTCTGTGACTTAATGTTTGTTCAATTTTAGCAGAAGAGCCAAATATTTACAGTTGAACAAGCCTGAGAAAACAGCGTAAAAAGTTAACAATTCCAGAAAGCACGCTGAAATAATAAGTCTGCCTTGAATCCGTTCTTTTTCTTAGTAATGCCATGACTTTGTAGTATAATTTCATCCTCTCTGTTGATTGTGTGAACCGCCTCACTTGTAACTCTGATGTGCTTTAGAATTTTTTTTTTATTTGGAATTAAGACATAGGCACTCATTCTTGCTCTGTAAATAAGGAAAATGTGAACAGAAGGATGTCACTTACCAAGTATAGTTGTAGAAAACCCCATTCTAAGATGCAACCCTTCTAGAACTTTCCATTTGTACAGAATTCTATTATTTTCTTTAAAAATTGTGGATTGATGATGTGTTTCTTTTTCCATGATTTTGTACTTTCCACAGTAGGCAGGGTTCCTTCTCCATCTTTTTCTCTCGGCAGGAGAGTCTTCATTAAAGGGGCAGAAGCTGCAAGAGATTGTGCCGCACCCTTTTCTCAGTGCTGAGTGTCCCTGAGTTATTAAGTATAGTTCCTAGTAAAGTTGGGATGGTAGTCAAAAGTTTATTTATGTACCATCTTGTAAACTATGATAAACAGTTTGTACTTCATTCTTAGGTCAGTCTGAATTTAGTAGCATGTTTAGAAGTGTTTAAATGGTTAAATATACTGGGGAAAAAGAAAACAACTCCAGCTACATTGAAGAAGATGGTTTTGAGTCATGTATAAATGAATGCTTCCTCCAGTGAAACCCTTGTTAAAACAATCTAAATCCCTATCTGTCTAAATGGAGATTAGTGCAGCTCTCAGGCCTCACTGGAGAAGCATCCCTTTGCAGTGGGTGGTGGTTAATGTGGACACTCACAACTGTTCAGAGTGCAGAGAGTGCATGCCACATACGGGACTTCCAATCACTCCCTCTTTTTAAGGGTCAGGGAGCATTATAAAAGAGGGGGCAAAAAAAACCCATAAGCTGAATATCTGGGAAGAACAAAGCACATCACTGTCTTTGAGATGAGCTAGGATGGCTACACCCATCAGCTCACAGAAGCTAAGGTTGCCTCCATAACACCTTCATGAGATGGAGCCAATCAACGTTCTATCAGGGGGTGAGAAAAGGTTCATGAGTCCCCACCCCTTATGTAAGAGCTTTGGCCAGCTGGAAGCTTCTGGAGATGAGAGAATTTGTTTTGTTTGAGGTTCCTGGCAGGTCAATCACACTCAAGTGGTTGGCTCCTCACTCAGAAAATGAACAGTGCAAAGTAGAGTCTATGGATTAATTAATTTTTCAAAAGAGGGCACAAGTTGTGGGAGTAGGAAAAGTTAGGGAAGAATTAAATAGAACGGTTGTAAGAACAATTCAAATCAAAGACTTAGCAAAAATATTTCTTTAAAAAATCTAAGATTGAAGAACAGTGTCCTACATTACTGTATTGCATATGGTTATTTACATTGTTTAAGAAGAGTAATTTATGAGTTAGCAACTGATTGTTAGGTGTAAGACACTAGCAGAATTTGATTATCTCAAGTTGTATCTGTTTTCTTTGAAAAGAACATACTTTTGTTCATCTATATGATGGAGAGTAATTACATTGTATATATAAACCCCATTTTCTTTGACTTCTCCCCTGTGGTAAGCATCTAACTTGGTTTCATAAGCTAGCTATTATGATCTCTATGAGCACTTATTTTTCTATAATTTTTCCCTTGTGCTTCTTATGTAAGTTTAGTGTTTCAAATCTATCTAAAGTTGACTACATTATGAATTACTAAGAGGAAAAAAATATCAATTCCACAAGTGCATCATCATTTTATATTTTTCTCCCCCTCATGCACTTAGGTAATGTTGTTGATGCAACGATGTGAATGGGGTATATAAGGCTCCTCTCCCAAGGAAAGAGCTACAGACAAAGGTTACAGACAAGAACTACCAAGAAGGGGAGGGTCTGTCATTTCCAGGGGAAGAATCCTCTGATAGATTAGCCAATCGCAAGTGGCCAGACTACACACACACACACACACACACACACACACACACACACACACACACAGGAGAAGGAAATCAGCAGGTCAGCAGCTTATGCCTGCTGCTCTGTGATCAAAATTTAGTAATAGTTTCTTCCCTTGTAGATTTTTATTTTAATGAAGATAGTTTCTGACAGTTGTTTGTTGGGAGCAGTGAGACCCCAGATCCCGAATTTCTTGTAATCCCCTTATCTGAGTGCCTACAGCTGCTCTGAGCAGGAGACCTTCAGGAGTTCCTGATGGCTGGAGAGTGGTTTCTGGTGGGTTTGGCTGGGGCATGGCTATCTCTATATAATCTGCCCCTGAACACATTAAAGGGGGCATTCTTGGGGAAGTCAAGGATGACCCGTGTCGCTGTCTCTCTGTCTGTGTGTGTCAGTATTTTAACCTCCTGCTCCCCTGCCTGAAGCTTGCGAACTGGGTGCCAGCGCACAGAACACAGACATGGGGGCGAGGTGCGTGGCAGTTGTTAATTACATAAGATTTAAATTTGTTTCCATATGCAAAATCGTACGGCACACTACTGCTGTCATTCATTTGCATCCTGCACGAGGCTGCTTCTGTGTTACAGTCGTAGAGTTGAGTCATTGAAATAGGGGCCCTTTCACCCACAAATCCTTAGAAATTTTATAACCTTGCTCTTCACAGAAATGCTTGGGGAAACCTGTGATAAATGATTGTCACATTTTCTAATCTAAAAGGCCCGATGTTTAGAAAGCATATTTACTTTGAAAATGCACTATCATTCTAGTCCAGGGATCATATACTATGAGCTGGGTTTTCAGATTTTTGATCTATGTCAGTCACCAGATGCTCCAATACAACACTTATTAATGTGTTTAACTAGTATTGACTTTCTCTGATATTTGTGCTTTCAGAGAACCATAAAAGTATAGGTTTGAGAAGGTATCATTAATCCAGTGTAGAAAAAACCAGAAAGGGCAACTTCATTTGGGGTTATCTTTACACCAATATTACAGAAAAAAGAATAAGAAATGCTTTCTCTGAGCAGCTTCAAATTGCAATTATTAGCGATGCAGCCATATTTCATGTTGCGGTAACTTTATTAGAACGTGTTAGGAGGGGAGGCGATGCTGTGTGCTGCACGCTAGCTGTCACCGCTGAAATTGGTTTTAGTCATGCTTCAACCTATTTGTTTTTAGAAAAAAAAATAGCGTCAGCCAAGGAACCTGAGTAATAACTCTTTTTCTAGTGGCATCGTATACCATTTTCAGGATTATGATTAAAGCCTGCTACTGAGAGGCCATCTTCCTACTGAATACGAAGCATTGGCGTTGGCAGACATACACTTGTCCCATTTGCTTTAGTTGTTAAGGAGTCTTGGAAGAGATATCAGGTATTGATGCTTCTCACTGCGTTTCCTCTCCTAGTTAGCAAGGACATGCCAAATACGCGTTATCATTTGACTTGAAGTCTCTTGAATTAACTCACACTCATTGAGAGTGTGCTACTTTTAACTTCAGGACATCTTTAAGAATCATGGTTGAAATATTTGCATGAGTGATATAGTTCTAAGGTGTCTTTCACACACTTTAATATGGAATTAATAAATTTCTAATAAAGACTATCAGCCTTGAAGTATTATTTTCATTTTTACTAATAATCAAAAGAGATACCAGTTGGTTCATTGCTTTGATTCTGTAAGTCTTAAAATTATTCTGACAATTTAAATAGCAATCACTCCCCTGAGCTGTAAGAACAAGGATGAAAGTCAGTTTTGATATAGTTCCCTACTTTGAAAATGTAGCCACTCTTTGTAGCTTACTCATTTCCACATCCCTAGAATTTGCCAATGCATCTCCAGCATGAGGTACCTTTCTATAAGAGACTTCGATTTCTGGGTGTATTTCATTTCTCTTCATTGGTCTTCAGTGGATTCTAACTGGAGAATTCATGAATTCATGGGACCCTGTGTACAGTAACCAAGACAACATTGAGCACCATTTTACAAACATTCCAGTCTCAGATAGTATTTGATTTGTGAATTATGAGATCTACTGTTGGAGACATGCCATTCTTGAATGTGTTTTGTAGGTCTAAAATCTACATAACCCTTTGTCCTTAACTTCTGCCTGAAATATCCCTGTCTTTGATAATTGATTTCCATCCCCACCTTTCTCTTGAATAGCCTTTTCCAGTGTACGGTGTGAGTGATGTTGAAGTTGAGCTAGATTTCTAAAGGATCAAGTCATGTGCTTAGTGGAGAACCTCCCATGCTAATTGAAGCTTCTATTAGCCTCGCAGGTAAGGTAGGAGGGAAGTGTAATTATGTTCAAATGAAGATACAGAAAGACAAGACCTACTAGTACCCTAGTCAGGAGCTTGAGCTTCAACGTGGATTTGTGTGGCTTGCAGGCAATGATTTCTGCATGCCACCTTCTTGTTCCATCACAAGAGAAACAATAAAGGGAGAGGAAAAGACAGGAAAGACAAAGCTCTAGGGAAATTCTGTCTGAAGAATACAAAGATCAGAAGCCAGGAGAGACAAGAAAGAAACAGTGGAACGACATTACTGTCTTCTATCGAATCCGTGTCATGTTGAATTTTGAGAAATAAGAACGGTCAGTAGGTCAGAGCAACATTCAACCACATTGCTGGTGGCCCAACAGGCGCAGCTTTTTGTGTCCCTTTTCTGGGCTTGTCTTCTGTGGGTAACTCAAAAACGAGACATCTCCAACATCACGTATCTCCCAAATTTCTACGTTCTGCGTCATGAACTTGCTGTCCATAGACTTTTTCATTTCCAAAACAAAGAGCCTTGTAAGAAAGTCTTCTTTATGCACAATGCCAATTAACTGAAAGTAGAGGTTTTTTTTTTCTTCTAATTTTTCTTTTCCTGCAAAACATCTCTTTGAAGTTGATGTGTTCTGGGTGTGATTCTGGGGAGCCAGCATTTTACCTTGTTTACCAGGTTTCCTGAGGCGACCTTATGAAAGAGCTTGCGAATTTTAACAAGTGTCTTGACTCTCTGCACCTAAAGATTAATGTGGTAGTAAAAACTTTATGAGGCCTTAATCATTCATCACAAACATATCAGATCCTCTGAAGCTAAAAGCTTCAGCATTCATAATTAAGAGACAACAGAATATGACCATGTATATATGGAAATGGCTTCCCAGAAAAAAATAATAGAGTTCCTTTTTTTAATTTTTTACATAAGTTTTTGTTACTTGAAGTTTGCAGTGGGTATACTTTTGGATTATAGGCTGTCAAGCCAAACAGGACCAACGTTTCTGAGATAAGAATTAACTTCAAACTGTGATTTTCATTCTTTTCCTTTTTTATTTTTTCTCATCTTAAAAGTAGGGACAGTTACTATTGTATAAATTAATGTCACTCATGGTGGTTTTCTTACCACCACTATTAATTTCTCCACAGGTATATGAGTTTGTCTTTGGAAGAACATATAGCTATGTATGTATTTACTTGCTGGGGCTGCTCTAATGTATTGAGGGAGCAATGACAGTACATAGTCGTTTTAAAATAGCAAAGTGAACCACAAACAAAGCGACTTGGAATTTATTGTCCTAGTTTCCGGAAAGTTAGGTGTGTAAGATGAAGATGTGAAAAGGTTTAGTTCCTTCAGATTGATGGATCCGCTTCAGGCTTCGCTCCTGGCTTCTCCCAGTTTGCCTACAGCTTCTGATGATCCTCAGTGTCTGCCACATTACATTGATCTCTGCCTCATTGAGCCTGCAGCCTATGTAATATGTAAACAGTATTTCTGCAAGGATGCAGACTACGTGATCTGCTCTGATTATTATTTGTTGGAATGGCTCTCATTCCTTTCATCAAATCAAAGGCTAGAGAAACCCAGTTCCTTTTGTGTGGTAAGAAAGAAAGTAACTAGGGTTAAAGGAAAAACTGTGTGTACCCCCCCCTTGGTTTTATAGGATGAATATTTATCCTGAAACTGCTTTTGACAATGTACTATTTATTATAAAATTATAGTCACTAATCTTATTTTTATAATGACATTTTTCATTAGATAATGTACATCATCTTTTCACAGCAGTTAGTTCACAAGGCCTCTGATTTAAAAAGTTTCCTTGCCATATGTGTAGGAAAATTTGAAGTACATCAGTTTGGACAGAAACTATTGCCTAAAGGCATTTTTTTCTAAATTGGCTTGTTTCTATTTTGCTATTGATAATTTTTAAATATTAATACATATATATGTATATTTAAAGAAATATCCTTTTAAAAAGAAGATTGACTATTACTTGGTGTTTTAAAAATATAGACCAACCCTCTGGACCACCTTTTCTCTGATAGTAAACATTGATGAAAGTACTTCTCTGCAGGTTTGTTCAGTTTGCAAATGAGAGCAGCTGACCGTAATAACAGTGCTATCAGGCATTACAATCTGGGCATCACTAGGTCGTTGCTTGGCTTACATGATGAGGTTAGGAAAGTCACTGGCATGGGGGTGGGGGTGTGTTCTAAACCACAGATTAGGGTATTAGGACAGTATTCTTTGCTGCAAAGGTGTATGTCCTCATATCTCCATCTTAGCACTTGAAAGCCATTTCTTACTTAGTTTTTACTCTAAGATCCCTGACTCAGTTAAGAGTTTGTCTTTGTAACTTTGCAATTAGTGCGATTAGCGTTTCTGTGTTGACAGAGTATCTTCACATTGTGTTCCAGGTAAGCAGCATTCCCTTGAATTTGTGCAATTGTGGTATCTAAATTTAAACCTGTGATCAGGGTGTGGGAAGCAAAGCACAGAAGTCTCCTGGATCAATGAGGTCTGTTACTATTTCAAGTTGCTCTCAGCGGAACTGAGTGTTCAATTGGCTTCTGGTTTGTGTTGCCATCATCTGCTTTATCCTTGTCTGTCTCCATGGTGGCTTGCAATGACTTCAATGTCTCTTGAGGCAACGCTGCTGTAGTGCAGTGTCTAGCTGGCTTCTCTATAGAATGCTGCCCCACCTCTTACTCTGTAAGTCTCTCTGGCCCATTTCTAGTTATGAACTGTTGTCACAGAGATGGATTTCTTGACCTTGAGAGGCTGTGGCAGCTAAGCTGATGTCATTCTGTGTTTTGTGTTTCTGTGTCTTGACTGGGTAAATGGTCTTTAATTATTGTGGGTTCTTCAGCCTTGGGGAGCACTTGGCCATAATCAGTTTTATATTTGACAGGTGAAATTTGAGAGCCTTTGGCCATAGTATTTTCAGTGAATGACTTAAATTTATAAGCATTTCCAATTAGTTGTCTTTATAAAGTTAAATTGAAAATTCCGGCAAACATCTCAGATTTACTGAAATTACTGCATTTAACATTGAATAGTGTTGATAATTATACTAATTACATTTTTCCATCACAAAATGCCATAAAGTGTCCTTAACCTGCGTAGATACCATTGGATGCTTATTAAGTTTTTTTTTTCAGTGAAAGAAAAATCTCTTAATATATTAGGAAAATTGTATGAGAGTTTAATTATCTACACTCAAAGTGAGCCATACAAATATTCCTCGAGAGGATTGTAGCCAAAAATGTACTTAGCTAAAAAGTTGCATGGGTCACGCTTTATGTTGATTAGATAAACTGAACAATTGCTATTCTGTCTGTAATGGGTTCAAGCTTCCTGCGGTCCTGAGTGATCACATGGTGAAGCGATGCGTGTTTAAATCCTTAAAGATGTTTGCAGAAGGTTGGGAACATTGAACACTTAAGTCATTTTCTAGCTTACTATTGTTTGTTCATTTGTTTTGTTTTTTTTTGTTTGTTTGTTTATGTTTTGAGGCAAAGTTTCATTATGTAGCACTAGTTGGCCTAGAACCAACTGTGTCGACCCAGCTAAACTGGAACTCATTGTCATCCATCTCCATTTGTCTCTGTATTCCCTGGATTGGTATTAACCATCCACAACCATACTCAACCCATTTTTTTGTTTCTTCCTATAAGGTTTTAATTCCTGGTTTCCCCATATGGAAGTTAATCAGATACATTGCCATGCCCAAGTACAAGCCTGAATATTATAACATATTAAGAACAGCAAAGGCTTTGTCTATGTGATGGTCATGAAAGTCCTTCCCAAGTGACTTGTTTGGGAACACATGAATCTTAAATGTAGGTTAAAGACTAAAACTTAATTCCAGCCAGATACTAACAGTGAGAATGAATGTTTGTCTTTCTTGCCCAATAAAACACCCTTTAAGGTACCGGGGATGTAAAAAGTGAGTAACTGGTAGTATTCATTTCATTTGCTTGACTTTATGCAGAAGTTAAAATGACTAATAAAATATCAGTCACTAAAAGGAAGTCACTTGTGTGTGCATGCCATTATTTTGTGTATGGGGGTCAGAAGAAAGCTTTTAACCGTTTCTTCTCTCCTTCAGCCATGGGTTCTTTGGGTTGAACTGAGGTCTTCAGTCTTGGGTGGGAAGCATGTTTACTCACTGAATCATCTCAGTGACCATTGCTTTAAACACTGGAGATAAACTGATTCTTACGAGTAGATAGCAAATTTTTCGTATAATTTTTATTCTTCTCATTTTTAAATTACAAAGTATTAAAGTATATAATCAAGTTTATTGCTGGAAGAAAGCTTGTAATTCTTTATTTGATCCTTTGCTTTCAACAGACGCCCTCTTACAGTGTTATCTGACAGTGGACCCCAACATCTGCATGACAGGGATACAGATTCAAAGGGTCTTTACAAGGTTTATACTCTTCCCTTCCATTTCTGGTGATTACTGTCCATACTGCTTGTATTTTGGGTTCTGATTAATGTTAATCCTGTCTGCTGGACATTCATGGGTGAGAATATCTAAGTAAACAGAGCCTGGGTTTTCTTTCTAGGAGTGGTAAGTGAAATGGAGAGTCCACCAGCATCAGTAGTGGGTGATGAGGAGAAAGCATGCAGGCAATCTGGACAGCTACACCTCTCTTAGGAGGCAGAGAGAACTTTCTAGAGAACTTAAAAGTGCCCCACCCATAAAGCAATAGGTTTGAGTTAGTACAGAGGCAGCATCAAAGTCAGAAGGAACATAAATTCTGATGCATTATGTGAATGTTAGCTGTTGAGAGTGGTTGAAAACAATGTACAATAGTGATATATAGATTCTGAAAATAAAAATGTCCACACTTAAAACATTTCAATTAATTTTTTTTAATTTTATATGCATGATTATGTTACTGGTATGTCTCCATGTTGACCACATGTATACAGTAGCCTCAGAATCCAGAATAGAACATGAGGACCCCCGAAACTTAAATAAGATGGCTGAGAAACAACATGTAGGTGCTAGCAAACAAATCTATTCTCTCTCCTAAATCAGGAGATGCTCTTATCCCTATACTTTTTTTTCATCCCCATCAATGACTTTTTCTAGGAGAGCGTATACTAAGAATTCTCCAAAGGACTGATACATTGTCTTGAGACAATCATCATTGTAGCATTGTATTTACAAAAAAAAAAAAATAGTGGGGGAGAGGAGAGAGGAATTTAAGCCCAAGAGAAACTCAAAATTTGATTATTGCAAGACCCATTTCCACATTGGAAGGTCCTGAGTCCACACCCTTGTTAAAACTCAGACATCTCTGATACCAGCTCAATATTCCAAAAATACATTTCAAAGCGGAAGCCATTGAAAGGTAGCTTAGCTCGTGAGAGCACATCCTCTCAGGCATGAGGGTCTGAGTTTGGATCCCTGAACTACAACCGTGTTTGCGTGCACACAGTAGCTCTTACCTGGGCTGGTCGGAAGCAAGATGCATCCAAGTCCTGCTTCTAGTCAGCCTGACTGAAAGGCTGTGAGCTCCTGGTGTAGGAGCATGCTGTTTCTAGAGAGATTGAGTAGCGTGATACACTGTATCCTCTTCCGCCCTCCTCACCAGTGCTCACAGGCCACGTACCTGTGCACAGAAAAGCCTACAAACCTACACCACGTACACACAAAATTATTATTCTTGCTAATTATAATTATTAATTATTAATATTGCTTTTCAAGACACAGTTTCGAAAGAAGTTAGCTTTAGAGCCTGTCCTGGAACTAGCTCTGCAGATCAGGCTGGCCTCAAACTCACAGAGACCCGCCTGTCTCTGCCTTCCGAGTGCTGGGATTAAAGATGTGCACCACCACCGCCTGATGTATTTTTATACATCATCAATTTTATGTCATCCTTTTAAAAAACTACTCTGTTTTCTGTTATTTCATCTTAATATTTCTATTGACTAGGCATGGAGTTATTGCCAATATTTTTGGTTGATTTGAAATAGAGTAACCTGAATGAGCTGGAAGACTTTCCAGGTTCTATCATAGTACATCAGGCACTCCGCATATTTCATAGTACATCAGGCACTCCGCATATTACATAGTACACTGGGCACTCTGCATATTACATAGTACATCTGACACATTGCATATGACATAGTACATCAGGCACACTGCATATAACATATAACATAGTAATCAGGTATACTACATATAACATGTAACAGTACATCGGGCACACTGCATATTACAAAGTACATTAGGTACTTTGCATATTATCCAATTACAAGTCATTCCATATTCTGGAGATACTTGTAATGGAAAAGAGAAAATCTAAGATAAATGCCCTAAAAATTGTTAATGTTAAATAATCTCTTAGAATTCTGGGCAGTTGAAGAAGGACACTTAAAAGAAACCCCACATTAGCTCAGAATTGAGAAATAGATGGTTATTTATTTAGGGGTAGACCCACAAATCAGAACTTCTGCTTGATCGGAGAACAGAAATCAAATCCAGCAGCTGCAAAGAGAGTGGACACATGCTCTACACCAGCTTATATTATATAAGAGGCCACACCCTAGTGGGCGGTAACTACAAGCTGTAAGAGGCCATACCCCAGTGGGCGGTAACTACAAGCTGTAAGAGGCCACGCCCCAGTGGGCAGGTAACTACAAATTGTAAGACTTCCTACAGCAGGTGCTGGTGGTGCCCACCTTTAATCCCAGTAGTCAGAAGGCAGAGACAGGTGGATCTCTGTGAGGTCAAGGCCAGCCTGTTTTACAGACCTCGTTCCAGAACAGCCAGACCATATATACTCTCTTAGAGCTATGAAAGCCTTCATTTGTTTCTGAGAGTTGGGGCATATGGTCAGAAATGGCTAGAAGATTTATTATGTCTTCTCTGCTGGATGAGATCCAAAATATACTTTAAGAAAGATTTCATCCTTCATCATCCTTGGAATGATCCTTCCGAGCTCCGAGAGCATATAGAATGCAGACGGAGAGTGATGGATTCCATAAGGCTGGAAAGGACACACTCTAATCAGGACCGCCAGGCTATCACAGGAAATTACTGAGATAAAACACAAATTTTCTATTTATTCCCCAGTTGTACATCCTGATGTTCCATTGACCTCAAGAAGCCACTGCTGCAGATGCAACCTTTGCATTTTTCTTCTCTAATGCTGAAGTATAATTCTAAGCTGATTTTTACATTTTATACACTTTAATTTTCTTTTGAAATTATAATCTCAGCCTTTTCCCTTCCCTATGGTCCCTCCAAACTGTAGGATATACCCTTCCTCATGCTCCTTCAAATTCATGGTTCCTTCTCTCCTACATGACACTTTATGCACATATGTGTATTTACATGTTTATGTGTTACATGTATGTATGTTTTTGGAGCTGATATTTCTCTCCTGAGAAAGACCATCATTCCCACTCCCGACTTTCTTCAGTTGCCTCTAGGTCTTTACACAGGACTGGGGAGTCATGGATTTTTCTCATCCAGTTTAGTGCTCTCCCTCCAACACCCCTGTTAGGGATTATCTAAGAAATGAAAGACGTAGACACGCAAGTTTTCTGGAGGATTAAGTCTTTTTGAAAGTGGTAGGATAAAAAGAAAACCCACTTACATTTTTTAAACATGGAGGAAGCTAAGGGATGAAGGGAAACGCTGAGTGTTTATAAGTGAAGGTGCAGAAGAACAATGTGAGTGAAACAGGACAGTAGGGAGGTCACCTGACTCAGTGTGCTCTCCTGGCACAACCTAGAAACAAGCAAGCCCACTGTGTATGTGAAAAAGGAGAGAATCACAGTGCAATCCCCACAAAGCAAAGCTACTGCGATTGGCAGACTCTCAGTTTTGCCCATGTTCTTCCCCTTTCTTTTCGCTGCCCTATGCCCCACTTCTGCTGGCTTTCACCATTTGCCTCCTAAGGCTTCAAACTACTGAGAGGCGTGTTTGTAAAGCCTTCCAGATGCATAATAGTTTGTGTATAAATCATTTTATTTAGGAATTAGGACAGTCTTTTTTTGTTTGAAGTAGTATAAATTGTGCTCCAATTTTAGGTGCTTATGAAAAATATGTTGTACTTCAACCTGAATATTGTGTTGCATAAATCATTCTAGCAATCAAATTCTGGATAACTTCCACATTAGAAATTAAATTATATGGTATGTAACCCACAATTATTTTATAAAAATACCTAATTACTTCATAGTTGGATTTTTTTATTATGTTGCCCCAAAATAGTGGCTTTTAACACTGATGATTATTTGAAGCAAAGAAAATAATGTCTAAAAATCTGTATGTGATAGAAACCTGAGAAAAATGTCCAAGTCCTTCATCTGGGACACCTGACTTCCAGGTAGGCATGGATTCTACTCCATTTTTCCAGAACTGGGCAATAGTATTCAGTTGGGCTGAATTCAAGTTGGATATAAGCACTGATCTCAGTGTGATCCAATTACTAAACGTGTTTGAAGGAAAAGGATTCTCGTCATCTCAGGATGCTAAGATGTTTGAGAGTTGTGATTAGGTTTTGACAGGAGACCTTTATCAGAGCCCGTGGAAGACGTCTCATTAGTCAGTTTTGGCTCGCTCCTATGTATCGACCTTCAACTTTGTCCATTGAAACAGAGACCATGTTCAGACTTGAGTGACAACGCCTCTAATTAGGCAGAACCATGGTCTGGACGGCCTTTAGCAACAGTGCTGCCCTGTAAACAGGCTGCCCTGTGCTTTTGGCTTTCCCTAATAAACCTCGGAGCCACCATCCAGAGACTGCCTTCTTCCCATCTCCGGACTTAAAAATGTTACTCTTTTTATCACTGTGGTCTTGCTTTAGTTTCTTTTGTCCCCAATTCATTACCTATATAAATCCTTAAATTATTCTGTGGCATCGGCCCTGGCTGTGCCACATTTTATAACAACAGACTTTTCAACACGTGCTGCTTGCTTTTGTCTTTTTGTCAGAGGTATCACCAGGTGTGTTTACCTTTACTTCTTTATTTTTGAATAGTCTTCTTTGTGATGATATGGAGTGTCTGACCTGCGAAGAGATATTCTCCAGAACTCAGCAACACCTCTGACTGCCAAAAAAGTCATTCAATGAATTTTAATGAATGAAGCCAGGAATTGTGATCACCTGTGATGTTTATGCCATACAAGTACTTTCTCTCCTCCTCCTCCTCCTCCTCCTCCTCCTCTTTCTCCTCCTCCTCTTCTTCTTCTTCTTATTCTTCCTTCTTCCTCCCTCCTCCTCCTCCTCTTTCTCCTCCTCCTTCTTCTTCTTCTTCCTCCTCCTCCTCCTTCTTTTTCTTTTCTTTGAGACAGGGTTTCTCTGTAGCATTGGAACTTGTTCTGTAGACCAGACTGGTCTCCCACTCACAGACATGCCTGTCTCTGCCTCCCAAGTGTAGGATTAAAGAAATGTGCCACCACTTCATGCTCTTATACAAGTATTAATAACGCTACAGTTTTAGGTTCTGTTCTTTTGAATGGGTGTGCCTATTGGCTTCACCAGGATTTGCTGCAAACCATGCAGATTGGGATGGGATTTGCTGTTGATGTGTTGCACTGGTTGTTTGTGCATACCTCAGTTCCCCTCAGCCTCCCATTGGTCATCAGAGCTAACTGCCACCGAAACAGTATGCATATACTGTTGGTTTCCCAAGGAGTCTGCAGCATCGTGGAGAAGTGGGCA
Source organism: Microtus oregoni (assembly GCF_018167655.1). NCBI lineage: Eukaryota > Metazoa > Chordata > Mammalia > Rodentia > Cricetidae > Microtus > Microtus oregoni. Next base: position 47,335,689 of record NW_024543060.1, read on the forward strand.
TGGCAGGTGTCTTAGTTACGACTTCTATTGCTGTGAAGAGACACCGTAACCATGGCAACATTGATAAAGGAAAACACTTAATTGGTGTAACTTACAGTGTCAGAGGCTTAGTTCATTCTCATTGGGGTGGAAATGGTGACAGACAGACAATCATGATGATGCATAAAGAACTGAGAGTTCTGCATCTTGAATCACAGGCAACAGCACGTGAACTGTCTTCCATACTGTCACACCGAGCATAACTTAAGCAAAGGAGACTTCATGGCCCACCCGCAAGAGAGTCACTTTCTCCCACAAGGCCACACCAACTCCAACAAAGCCACACCTCCTAATAGTCCCACTCCTTTGGGAGCCATTTTCTCTCAAACAGACACACCAGGAGAAGGGTAGTAGTTAGCCAAGCACTAGGGAGCATGCCTACTATGTATAAATCCCTAGGTTAGATTTCGAAAACTGGGAACAAAAAATACCAGAAAAAGAAGGGAAAAATAAAGACAGAAAAAGAAAACAATGAAGAAAAATCTAGTAGCTTTTGTGGAGGGTTACAGCATCCTTCAATTCTTCAGTTTGAGTGAATAATTCTTTGGCAATTACTATAAACATATCACTCTCTTAGATGTTATAATTTTTTATAAGAAAAATTGAATTCTAATTATGGTCCACCCTCCAAATATATTCTATGATACGATTCTCAAAAATAAATGTTTGAGAACATATATCATGCAGATTTTTCTCATGATGTAAAAGCATTTAAGTATGATAATTTTGACAATGCTTCCATACAATTATTAAGATGCAGAGTCAGGGCTCAGCTCCATCTTTTCTCAATCCTATTGTGAATATTTATCTGCATTTGACGTTGTGTCTCATCCCTGCTCCCCCAACCAATTTAATATTAATCTAAATACCCAAGCTAGCTTCCTCCTATCTCCTGATAGTCTGATAGTCTGAAGATGGTTGTGCACCAGGATATTAGGTGCTAATATTTCTGCCATGACGTCTGATTGGTAAAGGATAGCAGAGAAATTTTATATATGTTGGCTCTGCCATAATGGCGCCTTACAAATGTCATGTTCTGTGAAGGTGGCCCTGAAAACTGTGCCTGTAGGATTGTTATGGTTGATGCGGACTCTCTTGGGGGTATACAGTTTGCAACAAGATGCCTGCCATGATTTCTGTCTCCTCAACTGCATAAGAGTGCTGGTTGCTTTAGAGAAGTTGGCAGGATCGTGTCTGATCCTTAACAACAAGTTCTAATTTCTGTCCTCTAGCCTTGTAAGTGACCCCTGCAAGGCTTATGACTATCTCGTGAGCCAGAATATAACTCAGTATGAGAACTCTTCCAAAGACCGGTTAGTTTCTAAGTGTGTTTCCACATTCGCGAGGCATGCCTTTATAGATTACTCTTAGTTGTAGTACCTATTGACCAGAAGTAGATTCATTTGGCCTTAAGACAGAAGATGCTATTCAGTCTAGTGTGCTTGCTTGGATCTGTGGATGTTTTAAAATAAAAAAAAAACCACATCTATGTCTCCCTATAACCCATAAGAGAATATTGAATGTCATTTCTCTCATGAAACACAGTGCCAAATGCATTGTGGTTAGATAGTCTTACAGTGCCTAAAGATTTAATTGGCTTATATTTCGTATTGTAATACAGAAGCACATTGTAATTCTTGGTTGGAAACAGAGGGTTTGAAGAAACCATTTTTAATTTTTCAAAGTAATGTAGTTTACCATGTATTTTTCTGTTGTTAAGTGTAGAATGCTGTTCGTATTCCCAGCAGTCAGAACAGAAGCATCCAGGAGTGTGACACACACAGCAGCAGATAAGAGCGTCGTACGATCCAGGTCGTCAAAATGACGAGATGGCATTAGGTTAGCACAACACAAGTATTAACACCCAAAGGAAACTCTGGTACAGTTTCTAATTAGTGCAACTCTACTATGCAAGGATAGGTATGTTACACGGATGAAATGGAAAATTAAGCATTTGTTGTTAAAATTTGTCAAAGAAAGCTATTACAACAGCCAACTACTTCAGCATTTCATTTCATATGGCGGTAATTAGAAATTTTTATTTGGTCGTTGTTTTCTCGGAGATTAGAGTTTCCCTATTTATTTACTTGAACCCTTTTCCTTTTCATTACTTTTACCAGGGCCAATAGGATGATTTAAGTAATATTTTTCTGGATTTTTGAAAGTAAAATTTTACTTTGTCACATTCTTTTAAAAGTTTGGCTACAAAGTACACAACTAACAAAATATAAATAAAAAGTGAATATAATTTTAAAAAGAACAGCAAGTTAAATGCTTATTGATGTCGACCGTTCTTTCAACTCATGTCTTCTCACATGAGCATTCTAAAGTAGTTTATATTGTCATAAGAACTTTTCCACAACAGAGATTGGTTATGGGTCTCTAGATAGATTTTTATTTGGTGGCCTGGCCTTGCATCACTAAGATAAAATCCTCTTGTTTGGCATTTTTATTGATTTCACTTATTGTTAGGTTTCAAGTTGTATTGCTAAGGGTTTTGAATTGATGAGCACTGTAAGAGTGTATTCTTCCCACCCTCAGACCCGACTTCTGGCTTGCTATTGTGTTTTCAGTATTGAAACAGTCTCTCAGTGAGCAGCTGAGGCTTGGCTCCCCGTTTTGAGCCTCTAACAGTCTCGTGAATTCAGGAACTTAAGGTGAAGGCTGCTCTTATCAGCCCATCCCTTCTCTCATTATTCTCTTTCACTTCGTGACTCCACCAGAACACTGTCCCCAAACATGTCAGGATAATGATGGCCTAATGAAAGAACCCCTCCCTCTCTCCTTTCTCCATCCTTCTTCATTCTCTTTTTCTTTCTCCTTTCATACTTGATTTCTGTCCATCTATCTACCTGTCTGTCTATCCCTGCCTCTCTCTCTAAAGTCTATTTGTTTAATGTTCCTTGTGTCAAAGTTATTATTTCTTTCAGCTTCAAAATTCTTCACCATTTATAGATTTTTGAGGAATTGAACATTTAACTCAGATGGTTAATTTACCTGCAAAGATTTATTCAAAGCTAACAATATATTTTCCATGCTCATCTGGTCTGTATAAAGTGTTGTTCTGTTTTCCCTATGCAGCTACTATGTATATTCTGAGTTCTGTGTTTTTCAATGTGGTTGATGTTTTAAAACCTAGTGATTTTATTGATCTTATCTATTTTTTTTAAAATCATCTTGAGTTCTGTCATTATCATTCTTACTTTCTTCCTTCTTATGTGTTTTATTGTTTATCTTCTTGGTTAGTATAGAAATTTTTGAGACCTTTTTTAATGTAATCAATTTTGCAATAAATCCCCCTTTATTGAATTGCATTTCAAGATTTCTGCCATGTTAAATCGATACTTTAATTGTTTAAAAAATGTTTTCTAACTTCTTTTGAGATTTTTCTTTGATGTATAGAGTAACCAGAAATGTTTTATCTTGTCTGAGCAGAATTTATGTTATGTGTCTGACAGTGATTTCTGGCTTAATTTAGTTCCTGCCTGAGAACATGCCTATGTGAGGCCCAGGATTTACAGTTTGTTATTGTTGGTTTTCTGGCCCAGGATGTGGTCTGTCCTGGCAAGTGTGTGTGTGGAGAGGGCACCCTGGGCTGGTGTGGGCTGAGCAGCCTATAACTGTCTATTAGTTTCCCTTGATAAACAATAATTTTCACGTTTCTCCCATCCTTACTAGCTTTTTAACCACTCATCCTATTATTGCAGAAAGACAAGGATTGAAGTCTTTACTTTCTGTAGATTTTCCCTCTCCTTTAAGTACAGCTGGTTTTGTTAAAATGTTTATAACCTATTTTGGGTAGCATAGGCAATGACCTTTGTTTTTTCTGTTTTTTACGTATGTAGGTTCTCTTGGTGTTATGACCATTTTCTGTCATTTAGTGACACCCATGTAATATCTTTTCCTATGTAACTGAGTTTCTTCTGTTCTTTCTAAGTAATATTCTGTATTTTCCTAGACACTGTGAATATTACGTAGGTCTCTGGGTCATATTTAAATTCTGCGGAAGCTGTTTATATTTCTGTTTGGGGAAGCTCATTGAAGTTGATTACTTTCAGGCTTTAGGTCAGTCTCTACCTTCCCTTTGTGGTTTCAATGTTAATTTTGTGGAAGAGTCTGTAGTGTTGTATGTTGTATGCAGTCTTTGGATGTGTCACATGTGAACACTGTTTTATGTATGAACTGGAATCGACTCTTCATATGTACACTGATAGGGAAGTTAGATGTTTGTCGTTTGCAACCCCTTTACCTAATTCTCTCAACGTTGTTTCATAGAAATGTCCAGTGTGATCTGTCTTTTCTTCCTTCCTCTATTGAGCACAATAGAGGTTCAGCTATCTCTGTTGTCCATGCCCTTCTGCAAAGGTGGCAGCCCATGAAACCTAGCCCTACCTTCCTGGGTCCCCAGACTGTTCAGTTTAGCGGAAAGTACACCAGAAAGAGGAAACGCTAAGATTACCCTTGAATTGTCCTAATCTCTCTTCCTTCTGATTTGTGCGTGTATTCACAAGGTCTCCTACAGCCCAGACACCAGGCTAGCCTCAAGCTACCTAAGTACCCAAGAAAAGCCTCTGCCTCTCTAGAGCTGTGCTTGCAGGTGTTTCCTGTTATAATCGTGCCCTGGATGCGCCTCACTTCACAGTGCTTCCTGGGCACTGCTCGCCCACTGGGCACTTCTGTTCCTTTCTTGTTGAAATTCTTGGTGTAGTTCATTCCGTCTTACCTGGGACCACAAAATTTCAATCCTTCTGTCCCATTTAAGTTTTCGTTGTAATATTGTTTTCTCCACATGTTATTTTGATTAGCACATAATAAATGTGATAATTGGCAGCTGCCAGAATGTGAAAACGTCTCCTAACTAAGGTTGTTTGAGTTTCGTATAGACCAATCCGAATTACTAACACTAGTTATTTCGTATGCTTTTACTCTTAAACTGCTGAGTAAATTTTTTTCTCTTGAATGAAACTGTTTAGATGGTACCCTAATTGTATCCATTTGCACCTCAATAGTCGACCTTCCTGTCAACATCATTCAATGGTAAATAATAAAGCTTTGTCTCCGTGAAACCTTGAACAGCAATGAGTGTGGAGTTGGATGCCAACGTAGATATTTTGCTTTTAAACCAAATATGCAGAGAGCGAGAGAGAGAGACAACGATGTATATAGCTTTTGCAGTGCAGAGTACCCTGTTGAACTATTTCTTTTACTATGTTCAACAGAGTACTTAGGGAGAAGGAGATTAATTCATTTTTAATGCTAGGAAAATACAGTCATTAAAAAGCAGGTAATATAAAATGCCAGAAATGCTTTTACCATCTCGAGAAGTGCACTTCTTTCCTAAATAGCATGCTACTTTTAGAGATCTAGATATGCTGAGTATTAAATATTAAAATAGAGGTTGCTCTTTAAAATGCAGTGTTTCTTATCAGAAAAAAAATAGTTTGAACAAGCATTCCTATTGTATAATTCATCGTATTGCTAATAATGTAGTGTAGGAGAATTATTTGTCATTCCTTTGAGAATGACTAGTTTTTTTTTTTATGAGACTGTTTTTGGTTCATGTCCTCTTAATATATATGGGTTCTTTTAACTTACAAGTGGTAGTCACATGACAGTTTCTCATTATAATCCTCTATTTTCCATATTTCATTGGGAAATTCACCAGTGGCCTTGATAGGAATTTTGCTGCCTTGAACATATGTGTGTCATTTATTTGATGTCACTAGTGTAACAAAAAAACATTGGGGGACATCTCGCTGATTGCTTATGTTCGTATTTTGCTGAACCAGAAATGTGCGTTTTCACGTTCATTTATTTATTCACTTTAAAATACATTTTTGATATTTCCATGTACGTACATCATTTAGGCCTTCTGTTTCTTCCCTCGCAACCCTCCCGTATACCAGCCTCTTTGTTTTCTAATTCATGGCGTCATCTTTCATTGTTGTTGATCACATGTGTGTGCACACATGTGCATCAGCACAATGCACACTCGTGTGTGTGTGTGTGTACTCTTAAATACACAAATGTAACCTGCTCAGTCTGCATAATGTTACTTGCATGTATATCATTTAGTATGAATTTTTCCCTGGGGAAAGTAGTTTTCCTATTCTTAACATTTCTTAGTTACCCATCGTTCTTTGTCGAGGTTTGTGGCCTTGTAAGGTTTTCCCTTCCACATAATCTTGTATCTTGGTGCTCTCCTTACTCAGATTTTGTTTAGACAGCTGTGTTGGTGAGGTTAGGGCCTTCTCAACAGGAGGAAAGTCTATGCCTCTTACTGGAAACCTAGTGAGCTACCTCAGTCTACTTGAAAGCATAGGTCTTGGAGTTGAACCACTGAAGAGGGATCAGAATCACTGGGGAGCCAGATGAATAAGGAGTTCCTATGTTATGGCATCTTCCAGAAATGTCAGAAGATCTATTCCCTTTTTAGAAGATTTATTTATGTGTATGGGTAGTTTGTCTGCATTCTTGTATGTGTAACCCATGCCTTGTGCATGTGGCAGCCAGAAGAGGGTATCAGAGTCCCTGGAGATGGAATTCTGGATCGTTGTGAACCACGCTCTCTCTGCAAGAACAAATGCTCTTGGCCATTGAGCTATCTCTCCAACTCGTACTCATTCATCTATTTATTTTAATTATTCCTTTCATTTTTCCAGAATGCAATATAATTATATCATTTCCTCCCTTTCTTCCCTTTTTCACAAGCCTCACCTAAAACTGACCAATTTCTTTGAGGCCAATTTGTTTGGAAAGCAAGCTATCCCCCTACTCAGTTTTTCACTGTTACTCAATGGCTTTTTATAGTATTTACAACTTCCAGATGTGTGGCCCTCTGCTGTCAAATAACATTGCAACCACAGTCTATTGTGCACTGAAATAGTTCAGATATGTACACAGTTTATAGATAGGCCATCAATAAATTTGCCATATGACACTTGAATTTTCTTAATGTGTAACGTTCCTCACTGTCATTGGTTGATTATTCCGAGTGTGCTTCGGAACCCTCTACACGTCCACTCTGCACCACTGCCGCGTGTGAAAATAGAAGTAACCTCCCAAGGACGGTGGGTTTCCCTTTCTTCATCTTCTTGTGCTTTCCAAGTTACTTTTCCATCCAATGATGACTTTATTTTAAAGAATGAAAGTTCTGTCTGTGTGTGTGCACCTTGAAAGGGTGACACTGAAAATATAGCATCCCCTGTGTGGAAATAGGAGGAAGCAAAGTGGGCGGGCGGGTTCCAGGTTGAGTTTGCCCTCTGCTTCTATGGACTCAGAGCTAGATTTCAGGGCTCACGTCGCATAGAATGCCGGCTCCAGGGGCTTCTTTTCTGATCTCTGTAGGCACTGTACTCACTTGTCTGAACCCCCCAACACATACCCATAAATAGAAACATTAAAAAAAACTAATACAAACAAGGATGTTTTATGAAGTATATTACACTAATATACTAAAAAATTGAAACCAAATTTTTCTTAATTAACATTGCCTAATATTCCAACTTGTGATTCTTTTTGAGCTGAACTCAATGTCCACTCTCATATAATAGGAACAGAGACAGAGCTGACTGTCGGTTCAGTCTCTGTAGGGCCCTATCAGCCCAGGTTAGTTGACTCCATGGATTTTCTTGTGATGTCATTGACCCCTTTGGCTTCTACAATGCTTTCTCATCCACTTATGATGGATTACCCAAGCTCCACCTTACATTTATTAATATTCATGATGAAGGTATAATCCATTCCCAGGAGTTTCATATGTAAAAATTAAAAATGGTTCTTTTTTAATGACAACATTAATGTTATTTTACACTAATGTAGATCTTAAGTATACATTTAGTTTTCATGATGAAGCTGGAAGTGTTGGCATAGTGGTTGCCATAATAATTTTTTTGGTAAATTTAAAATATGTATTTGTTGCCCTGTGAAAATTATTTTAACCCATTTTCCCATGATTGGTATAAAGATAGGGTTCCATTTCTTCAGGGACAGTAGAGTTGCAATTGACCACTAAGAGTGTCTATGATATTTCTAATTTTCAACTGTCCTCCGGTTCCGGCTGATAATGACATATTTTTTTATATTGTTAAAACAAGTTTTCATGTCTGCAAAGAAAATGCAATATAATGACCAAGCCACTAAGTTCCTAGTATGCATTGGAGAAATGTCAAAATCTCGTTAGCTCTCACAAACAGTGCTGATATTCCCTTAAATAAACAGTGACTAGAGGAACAGCAGGACGTCTGGAAACAGGCTTACATGATTTGGGGCTCTGAATTAGTATCATTTTCAAGGATAATTCTCCTGCATTCAGCTAGAATAGAAACAAATGGAATCTGACTCGCTTCTGGATGAAGTCATTTTCTGCAAGTAACGCAGAACTTCTTTAATTACTTCTTCCTTAACTATTTGTTTCTTAGGCACAGAATAAGTACAATTTTATCAGCAGGTGTCCTTTTTAATAAAAGAAAAAAGTATGAAGCTCTTTAATCTTAACGTACTGTTCTATATGAGAACCACTTATTTAAAATTATTATGTAGGATATTCAGTGGTACTTGGATTAGTGTTTTCTAAACATGTACTCAATTTTTCTTATTGTGTCTTTCAATGTGGAGGTGACTAGAGTAGCTAAGACATTGTTGATGAACATTTTTAGGGTTATTTATTATGAACTGGACATTCAGGAGAAGTAATTTCTCTCCATAGATTGTTCACCCTGGAAATCACAACATCACAACTTATATGCCTGTTCTCGATGTTTGAGTTTCAATTCAGGAAGCTTTCTGGTCTCAGAAATGAAGTTTTGTGTGACTTGGTTTGGATCCTACATGATTTGTTTGGTTCCCTGATCGGGAAATGTGCCTGAAAAGGAAGCGCTGAATGAAGAACTGTGAAATGCTCACTTACAAGCTATGCTGGAAAATAGGCCTGGACCTTTGTCCACACCAGTGCAGTTTAAAAACTAGTTTTCCCCGCTGATGTTGCTGGAGGCAGGCCCAGTGACTGAAAATGATTGTCATTCCTCAGAATGCTTTCTGGGTCTTCTGAAGTCACAGGGATTTTCAGTGCAGTCCTGTTGGGTTGAATCTGGTCTATGGAACAGCTGCTGCTTCTGTAAACAGGCAGGAGAACCTGTTGCTTTAGCTTGAAATGGCCGCTAGGAGCGCTACACTGCTCCATAATTTGAACCAGGAGTGTTTAACAAACCTGTGTCCTCCAACTTTCCTTATTAGTACCTCTGAGATCAGATAACACTGTTGAAATAGCCTTAGAAATCCCTCTAAAGACACCCAAATCCCAGGTACGCCGGACCTTTCCAAAGAGAGGAAATAAAAAAACATTCTATAATTGGCTGCACAGATGTAATCAGAAAAAGGGAATTTCTCTTGCAGTCCTATACAGCTTAAGCTATTGAGTGAGCAAACCAAAAAGAATTGTTTGCCTGGGGGCCAGCTGAACCAAATGCCATCTAGACATTGAAGGATAGACCCTGCTACCAGAATAGAGCTGTGTCATGTTTGACAAGGAGCATGTCTTCTTGGAAAGAGGAGCAAAGAAGCATTGCATGTCAAGAATCCATTACACAGTTTCTCTACACACATACAGACACACACACACACACACAAACACACACACACGCATATACACACGTGCGTGTGTGTGTGTGTGTGTGTGTGTGTGTGTGTGTATGCCTACATCTCAATTTACAACTTCTATTTTTCTTTCTGTTTGAGCTTTGTAGTCCTAGGATAGTCTTAAAAAGAAATTTAGGATCCAAGATTTCAAAATCTTTGTTTCAAACTTGAATCATTCAATTTAACAAAGGTATCAGAATAAATATCTGAGTTTACGAACAAACATACAAACCTAGAATAGCTGTGCAACATTGGGCATAAGAGTTCCAAAATTTTCCCAAGAATTGCTTAGTCAATGTTGTAGTTAGACACAGAAAACATGGGTAGAACAAAGTTTTTTCTTTTCTTTTTAATAAGTAGAGCTGTTCGTATAGGGTGGGGAATCTGCTAAGATGGCAAGTTTCCCTCATTGATGTTTCAGTATGAATTTGTTGTAAAGTTTGTGAACCAGAAGTTAGTGTGAAAAGACAGAAGATTGAAGTCACAGAGGATCTATTAATTTTCTTCATTATAGTCGACATAGCACTAAATCCAGGACCATTTGCCATCACCCTTTTTGAAAATCATTCCAATGCAGGTTCACGTGAATTGGCATTGAGTGAGGAGGGGCCATAGGACATGGTCTTTGGGAGCTCAGTTAGGACTTCTTTCCCACGGTGAGTGAGACAGAGACATCAGAGGCCAAGATCCTCTGGATTCATTTATTTTGGAAACAGAAAGAAATAAGACATTCATAGACGAAGGAATTTGTGAAGTCATTACTGAGAAATGAAATTTATAACAAAAACAAGATAAAAGCTGGATTTTGGAAACATTGATAAGTGAATGTCAAATCATACATTTCTTATGAGACCATTTGGTTACTTTGGCAACAATTACATAACTTCTTGTTTCTGATAATCAGTGTGTCATTTCCACCTGTGGCTTTTGTCATTGTGTCTCTCATGAATGTTAATGCTCGAATGAAAACCAATTAACATTTTAAACTGTGAAATATACACATTGAGTTAGGGGGGGGGGGTGTTTCCTTACTATTGCTTTCCCTGACATATAAAAACACATCTTGCTGGTTTCCCCACTCCTTTAAAGGGGAGGCCTTTGCAATGTTTAATTAAATTTACTGGTTCTTATTAGCTGGGTTCCATTTTCTGTTTTCAGGTAAATGAATCTGGTGAAATTTCAGCTTGTGTTTATAAACTGGGTTTTGCAGACTAATTACTACTTCATAAAATAGCTAGGTAGACAAGAACAGTTTTTTTTTGAAAGGCAGTGACTTTGTGAAGATATAATTTACACAAAATATAATTTGCCATCTTAAAGTATGCAACCTATTGAGTATTAGTCTCTCCACAGAATAGCTCTTCAATCACTATTCTAGAACATTTTCAACACCCATAAGGAAATCTCATGCCCTTTACTTTTATACCCCAATTGGCACTGTTCTTTTTTCTCAGTCTATGAATTTGTCTACCGCATTCTTGTTAAAAGAGTTTTCAGTTACTTCATGGTTGTTGTGAGGTATTTGATTGCATTGTGTAAAGATATGTCACTATGATTGATGTCATGAAAAACTAAATGACCAATAGCTACACAGGAGGTATAGAAGAGGCTTCTGGACAGGAAGAGCTCTGGGAAGAAGAAAGGTAGAGTCACCAGCTGGATGCAGAGGGAGCAAATCATGCAGGAAGAGAGGTAAAGTCCATCAGACATGTGGTCACCTATGGGTGAATAAAAATAGGTTCATTTACGTGCTAAGAGCTAATGGGATAAGCCTAAGCTAAGGTTGAGCTTATATAATTAATAATAAGTCTCCATGTCATTTTTTGTAAGCTGGTGGCCCAAGGAAAAGTCCGTCTTCATATGGCACCCCATATTGGGTGTCAGAGGAGGCTGCCGCTTTCATGATTATGTAATTTGTTCCAGTCTAGTCTAATAAAGACTCGGGGTCAAACATTGAGATCATGCCCATAAAAAGCCAAGGAAAGCAGAACAATTGACTGACCCTCTTCTTCATTTTTCCTGAACCACCAGACCTGGAAAATCCGTAGAACTCCTTCATTTTCTCTGCCTGTCTTCTCTAGCTGCCCTGCGAAGTCCTCCAAAAACTATATGGTTAATTGCACTGGACTGTCCCTGACTCTGTTCTTTGATTTGAGGTCACTAGAAAGGCACAGTGGGTTGGCTGTGTAGGGACAGTTCTCCTGCAACACATATTGTCAACAGGGCTCCATGCATTTGTAGCTAATAATATTCCATGGAGTGTATAGATTCAGGTTCTTTGCCATGTTTTTAATTAGGTAACTCATCTTCTATTTACATACTAAGCCATGACCAGACATGTAAGTTGTTTTACCTTTTGCGTTTTAAATGTTGTTATGAACATGTGTTGCCAATTCCATTTGTGAATATGTTTTTATTTCTCTTGAGTATATACCTTGGAGTGACTATTGCCTAGTTAGGAATTATGTTTACTCTTTTGTTTTAATTCTAAGAATTTTAATATTTTACACCTCACATTTGACTCCTTTGGGATCAGACAGCCATCTGCCTCCTCCTCCTTGCATGTCAGTTGACAATTCTATCCTTATTTCTTGAAGGCATAGATGGCCAGAAAGGCAAGAATTATTTCTAGATTCTCATGTGCCACCCATTATTGTCATTGCCTCTGTTCATGTCAGAACCGTATTGTCTTGGGTCTTGTGGATTTTTAGCAGTACCTGAAAGTGGCATATCTGCACATGAAGATCCTGCATCATCTCTCCGGTCATCACCATTTAGTGTTGGGGTGCCTTTCATTCACTGTAAATTTCAGATTCCACTTTTCATATTTCAGAAGGTGCACTTGATCTTTGGGCCAGTGTGGAGTACTGACATCTTCCTGTTAGTTCTCAACATCGTTTATTTACTCTTTCACTTATTCCGTCATGCTTCACAGGGACGTCTTCTACTTCTCATCGTCTGGGCTCCTAGTTGCATTTTTACACACTCACTATCTGCACCAGAAATAAAACTCCTTTCATTCGATGCTTTTATAACCTACAACTTTGCTGAGTTCACTTATTAGTTCTATTTTAATGGTTTCTCTAATTTTTACCATGCCATAGATCTTGCATCTTATAATAGAGGTAACTTTATTCTCTTCCAATTTGAGTGCCTTTTATTTCTCTTCCCTGCTTAATTGCTCTGTGATAGTGTGATATTTTTTAAAAGGATTAATTCACCAGAGGTAAGATGGAAACTAATTGGTTGTATTCTTCCAAAGTTAGTTTGAAGGTTTTCTCTAAGAAGAATTTAAAATAAAAAAGTGGAATTTATATGAGTCAGACCAGCACAAAGTTTCTTCGCAGAGAGGTAAATTAGGAAGGATTTTAGTTTTATCTAAGGTTGTGCTCTTCTGCTGTAGATGTCTGACTCTAGGCCTTAATGAATGATGGGAAATGATAGTGTTGAACCCTATGTATCAACCTTGCTACAAGGTGGCAATCAATCTGATAACAGAGAGAGACAGTTACTCCGTCACTGAAGTGGGAAGTAAGATAGGATATCCCGCATTGGAGACCATATTCCCAGTCCTAGCTCATATTCTAGCTGGTTGCTTTAGGAGGATTTGCCTATTTACTACAGGACTCACATCTACAGTGTTTTTAACATGAATAAATTATTTCTAGCAATTTCTTTGTAATTTTTTGATCACTGTGTTATTACCTATTCTTATATACGTAAGTTCTCAAGCAATAGTCCATATGTTCCTTTGTATGTTTGCCTCATTCTCTCTGGTCTAATCTTTCCAAGTATATCTGTGTTGTAGAGAGGTCACTGACCTTCTCCAGGCTAAGTTCTAAGTCACTGGCATTACTGAGTCATGTGACTTCCCATGGGTAACTGAAACCCCAGAGAGTAAAATGACAGGTAAGAGAAATTACTCTGCTTGGTTCAGTTGCCCAAGCTTATGGCTAAGAAAGTGCTTGCCCAGAAATATGAAAGAATCCTGCAAGAATAAGCAGAAAAAAAACCCATGGGTGGCATGATATGTTTATCATATTCCTTTGTGCATGAAGACATACTCAACTGAAATTCAACTTTAAGAATGCATTTCTAGAGGAAGGATAGTGCCTGACCGCGGTTATGGCCGTTGCTATCCATCCAATGGCATTTATTTGTATTTATCGATTATAAAATAAAGAGTTTTTATAATGCCAAGATGTGTTCATAAAATTGTTTGTGAAACAATCTATGTTTTGGGTCTCTAAGTATTTCTGATTGGATTTGAACGATAAGGGGTTCAGAGTAAAATCTTCTTAGAACTCAGATTGAACTAATAGCTCCAGCAATGCTGGTGACTCAGTCTAGAGTAGGTCAGAGAGAGAATGTGGATACACTTGGATATATTGTATCTGTGAAATAATCCAAACACACCAGACAGCAAATGCAATACTGTTCCATAGGAGAAGTATGTGTGACTAGCTGCTAAAACAGTGTTTATAGTCTGGACCAGTGAGGTGAACTGGGAAGTGCAGGCTAAAGGATGCTGAGTTGCAATTGTTTAAGATGCTCATGTCAGGAAGCCTAATGTGTATCCTGAGTGTGGTAATGTAGAGTTATGTTGTGCTTGGGATTTCTGCTGTGCAGAGTCCAGCTGCTTTTCCTGTGGAGAACATGGGAACCATGTGATATGAAAAGTGTATTAACTGTTTCCTTCTAACCATTTTATTACATACATAAATTATGTCACAAACCTTAAATATATACAATAAATTTTCCTTTTAAAATGAGCCCGTAGGTGGGGGTTAGCGATGTCATGAGGCCTAGGCATTCATTCTAACCATCACTTATATTTTGAGACTTAACCCTTCATATGCCAGCAGAGGTTGTTTGCGTAGTGTGATAATGACAATGGCTATACCGAATAGACTTTGAGTTGTAATGTCAATTCTTATATCATCAGGGAAGTTAAGACATTCATTTAGTTTTATTTGTTATCATCAAATCTCAAAACCCCGCCTTTTATAGGCTTTACCACTTTATGAGAAACTGTACAAGCCTCTCCAGGTTCTCCATTAAATGACTGCACTGTCTCTGCCTGTTTGGAGATGTAAGATGTCATCTCTATTGTGACATGTGCTGGTCAATGTCACTAAAGTACAGGTATTTTACAAAAGGAGTCAACTGTTTGATCAACTACGCTGTGGAAGTATTTACATAATTGCATAGAAATCATAGCTCTCAGTTAATATGTTGATGTGCTTCGGAGGCTGGAGCAGTGAAATGAGCCCAGAGAAATTCTTTGCTATGTACTAAGATTAAACAAGTAGCAACAAAACACAGCAACCAAACAAAAACAAAGCAAATGCAGTAATCCCAGTAATCCCTGTTGTTTTTATCTGAGAATTTCTATCCACCCACCCACTGTCCTCCCATCTATCCAATAATATTTGAGAGACCATTACCGATATAATTTTAATCTCCTAGTAGGCTTTATGCTCTTTTGCAATGGTTATATTTTAAAATTAAACTTATTCATTGTTTTGTTAGTAGAGCTTTGCATTGTTTAGGTAGTCAATAACAGCACCTAAATAATGTCAGATCTTATTTAGTTTTTTTATAGTTAATTATTGTAAAGCATGAAGGTACCTGTAATAGACACCATGTTTCTGGATGGTAGCTCTACCATGGTGTTGGTCGGTACAAGCAGTAGGAATAAATCCTGGTCTCACTGCCAGTGGCCCTGCAGTCTGCCCCAGCCATACAACTGTCACCCACATTCAGAGGGACTAGTTTGGTTTTAGGCTGGTTCCTTCCCTGTCAAGCTGGAATTGGTGGGTTCCCATTAGCTCAGGTATCCCCATCATGGTCTTGACTTCTTTGATTGTATTATCATTCTGACTGAACTTTTGGAGATTAATCCAGTGCTCCTCTGTGGATCTCTGCCTCTGCTTCCATCAGTTGCTGTTGTTCTGAATGTTCTATGGTGACATTTAAGATAGTCATCAATCAGACTATGGATGGAACTAGAAAAATCCAGAGTGAGATAACTCAGACCCAGAAAGATGGGCATGATATATACTCACTCATAAGTGGATACGACCTATAAGGCAAAGGATAACCAGTCTACAGTCCATGACCCCAGAGAAGCTAAGTAACAAGGAGAACTCTAAGAGAAACATATATAGATCTCCCTGGGAAGGGGAAATAGACAAGATCTCTTGAGAAAATTGGGAGCATGGGTGTAAGGGGAGAAGGAGGAAAAGAAGAAGAGGAAGAGGGGAGGATGGTAGAGTGGAGGAGATCTCCTGAGAAATTTTGGGAGCATGGGGTTGTGTAGAGAGAGCTGCGGGCTGCGTTCCTGCCACCCAGCTCCCGGCAGCCTGGCTAGCTTATGCCACAAAATAACACACAAACTGTATTCTTTTAAACACTGCTTGGCCCATTAGCTCTAGCCCTTACTGTTCTGTTCTCATATCTTGCCTAACCCATATTTAGTAATCTGTGTAGCACCAGTCTTACTGGGAAAGATTCAGCATGTCTGACCTGGCGGCTTGCTTCATTACGTCTGCCCTGGAGAGAAGAGGCATGGTGTCTGACCTCACTTCCTTCTACCCAGCATCCTGTTCTGTTTACTCCACCCACCTATGTTCTAACCTATCAGGCCAAGCAGTTTCTTTATTAACCAATGACCTTCCTCCATCAGGGGTAGGGGGGGAAGGAGGAACAGAAAGAGACGAGGAGGGGAGGATGGAAGAGGGGAGGAGATCTCCTGAGAAAATTGGGAGCATAAGGGTGGGGGGAGAAGGAGGAACAGAAGGAAA
The DNA here is from genome assembly GCF_018167655.1 of Microtus oregoni. Classification (NCBI taxonomy): domain Eukaryota; kingdom Metazoa; phylum Chordata; class Mammalia; order Rodentia; family Cricetidae; genus Microtus; species Microtus oregoni. The sequence continues at coordinate 47,352,170 of NW_024543060.1, forward strand.
AGATGAGGGGAGGAAGGAAGAGCGGAGGAGAACTTGAGGGATGATGGAATGGGACAGTCAAAATGGGAAAAGGACAGAGACAGATAACAAGGAAAGAGAAATTTTGTTTGAGGGAGCCATTATGGGGCTAGCAAGAAACCTGGCAATAGAGAAATTGCCAGAAATCCACAAGGATGACCCCAGCTAAGACCCTAAGCAACAGAGGGGAGGGTGCCCGAACTGGCTGCTTATAGTTTTTAAATGCTGGCCTTTGTATTCGATTCTGCTTTCTGAATACAGACAATCTATTTCACTTGTGAGCCCAGAGGTACTGGAGCCAGCCTGTCTGGCCCTGCCAATTTTAAGCTCTGTGATCTTGGACAACTTACTTAACTTCTCTGTGCTTTGCTGGTTTTGTCTATAACAACTGATTGTTATTTAGAAACTATTTTATATGGCTGCTATGATAATTTATTAAGTTAACATATATACTGTATTTAAAATGTGCCTTATTCCCAACAGTATTCTTTTTAGATATAAATAGAAGGTGGTGATTCTTAAGTAAAAAAATTTGAATTTGTCAACTTTAGTTCTTTCTCAGAGTGCTGTGAAGAAATCAGAAAACTTACCATCCCCCTGAGCTGAGTTTCTGTCCCTTGCGTGTCTATTCGGGTAACCCCATGAAGGCGGTGGACGGGGGGTCATGAAATGATGTCAGGTTGCTGCCCAACATGAGTCTTTGTGCTCAACTCTGTGTATTTTATGAGTAGTTGATTAAAACAGCCCAAATCTCAATTTTTCTCACATAGGGTAACACTGTAGTGTTTCATTCTTTATATTGGATGGCATAGTTGCTCCTGGCATGCGCATCCATATTGTGTTCTGATTGCTGGTAAGAAAGCTGAAGCCACACCGATCTCTTTATCATTATGTGATGAGAGTTGTCACCCTCTTTATGAACAGCAAATTCTTAGCTCAGGGAGCAGCCGGGGGCAGATCATAAAATAAAGGATTAGAGAGCCAAGATATTAGGGAAATGGAAGCATCAGCACTTCTCCCTGTGTTTAACGCAAAGACGATGAGGTCTGCCTGGGGAGCTAATACTGCTTAACTATGTTTGGGCAAAAAGCCAGAAGGAAATTGTATTTCAAAGAAAGAAAGTCTGGCACCCCATATGCTGGGCACTTCTGGTCAGTTAACGGGGGATATATGGCCATTTTACCAAAGATAAAAGCCTGAAAATAAACTTTTATGATAAAGAACACAGTGTTGATACAGTTTGGAGCTGGAGGGCAATTGATACCATATCAGGTCCTTACATAATTCAAGCTAACATTGTTTGGGGAGCAGAGCTGCTGTCTTTCACGGTAGACAACATCCCTTGTGCAATCAGTTCACTCTCTGTATTGTCCGAGTCAAGGAAACAGCAATGGTTACCATAACGAATGGGTGAAGCAGAGGTCACTGCAAAAGGTTTTAGAGAGCCTAGGCTGTCCCCGAGTCTGGGGAATTCTGGCGGTCCATCAAGATTTAATTTTTATTATGTGTGATCTGTATGTATCTCTGAGAGTGTGTGCTACATGTGTGCAGTTACCCTAGAGGCATGAAGAAGGCATTGGATCTTCCAGAGTCACAGATGGTTATGATTTTCCTGACTTGGAGTCTGTGTGTTGAACTTTGGTCTTTTGGATGAGAGGCTGGCTCTGTTCACTTCTGAGCCTTTTCTTTATCCCTCTGAACACACACACACACTCACACACAAACACATACACACACAAACATACACACACAGACACACACACACACACACTCCCACCTAAAGAAGCCAGGTTTCAGGGGGAGAAGTAGGTAAGCCAGAGCCTCAGAGTGTGCTGTTCTTTGCGTGGGAGTTTCTAACTTCCGGGAAATTGTGATAACATTATTAGAAATCAACCTGGCAGCATTTCTATCTGCATCAAAAGTCCTGAAGATGTTTGCCTTTAGCTGGGTGGTGGTGGTGTACGCCTTTAATCCCAGCTCACACGAGGCAAAAGCAGGTGGAACTCTGAATTCAAGGCCAGCGTGGTCTATAGTGAGAGTTTCAGGACAGGCAGAACTACACAGAGAAAGACTGTTTCAGAAAACAACAGAAAAAGCTTACCTTTTTCTTTCCTGTACTGTAATAAGTAGCTACAAATATAAAAAAGAACCACTGGCATTCCTCTGACAGTATGGGACAGGGGTTTCCATCTCTGTGCTAGAAGGAGGATGTCATCTTTTTCTGTGTCTCTAGACAGTTTAAGTCTCCAACCTGTTCAGCTCTGGCCTTCATGTGAGGTTCCTATCTCCTGGCTATTCCCTAATGATGCTAGTTCATCTCGTTGATTTTTCTAGAGATCTCCCTGCACTGGGGCAGATTCGGCAGCTGCTATTTTGAGAATACACTGTGTTATTTGTCTTTCTAGACCTCCAACACCTAAGTGTTACACATAAGGAACTGACCTTATATCCATGTGACCTCGTAGTTCCAAGCTAAAACTCTTCGCAGACCTGGTTAATCAGAGACTCAAATTCACAGGGACAGTGAAAAGGAATTTCTTAAGACTAACAGAGCTTGGATTTCAGTTTTGCATGTTGACATCTGTTTTATGAGAAAGCCTCACTGTCCTTAGGGCACAGGCCCTCTGTGACCAGAAGACAGGAATGACATTGGTGGTGGTGTAGCATATATCTTGATGTATGGAACACCTATGGCTCGGAATGCCTTTGTCTGCTTAGGCAAGACAGAAGAAGGTAACAATGTATGATGCTCTAGGTATTGTTTGGAAACAGAGTCGGGCAAGTGGATTCATAGGAATTCCCGCCATAGAACTGCAAGATTACATTCAAATCTAGCTCTTCCAAACTTCTGTGACAAAAATGTGCCTGTTTTTCATTGTTCATGTTTCTTCCTTGCTTTGTGAAGCCACTCTTTGTCTTCCTCTTCCTGTAGTTAAGCATCTAAGTGTGTCGTCCCTGATCTCCAGGTGTGGGATAATGTCATAGCATTTGCGTCTCAAGGCATACCCAGGATGGCAGTTGGCAGTGCTTTTGCAGGTATGCTCTTTCCTCTGAATTTCAAATTGAGCTAACAATCTTCCCACCCTCCAGCACCCTGTTCCTGGTGAAATCTGGGCTGTTTTCATAGTGGAGACTCATCATTCCTCCCTGCCCAACTGCTTTGCACCTTGTGCCCTCTGGTTTTTCTGGATGGGCTTTTTCTTGGAATTGTGTGTGCCACAGCTTGTCCCCCAACACACACCCCAGGAGTCCATGATGATGGTGGCACATCTGAGTCCTCACACTGATGGTCAATGGCAGGTGCAGGGGGGAGGGGCTCAAACCAAGGAGCAGGATGTAGGCCGCACAGTAACTGTGGATGTGGTTCACCTGGTACTGGGGCTGGGCTAGGCAGAGCTCAGTGGAGAACAATAGCATGATGTTCACAGAGTCAGTGGAGATTTCAAGGCACTGGGGCTTGAGTTGTGAGGGTACCTTCAGGGCTCTGTCAGTCATTGCTCACTAGTCAGCGTCAGCAAGGGAGGGCAGGCCTTCAGTGAGGAGAGCTGCTAGGGTAGTGAGAAAATTCATTTTTCTATGAAAGCAGAGAAGCCGTAAGAGAAGATGTGCATCTCATTTGACATTCCACCAACATGTGTCCACTCTCCGCCCTGGGAACTCTTCTTCAGTATTCACTCCTGTTTATTTGGAATTAACTGTGGATTAGCCAGCTCATGCTAGGAATATGGTTTAAAGCTTTTTAACAGCTCTGTTTAAACACTTTTGTTTCCTTTCTGTAATTAAAATTTTATTCTCGCAAGGGTAAAAGGGCTCCATAGAGGCACCTTTTAAAGAGCATGCTGAGTGGTGTGGTTCAAAGAGACAGTGAGCGCTAAGGGCATTGAATTCGCAATAGCAACTCTAAGCCGCTTCTCCCGAAATATGGTCCAGCCTCTCCCCACAGGACACCCTCCCACAAAATGTCACACTTGGATGACTAAGGCACAAGCATGTGTGAGAAATGACACCTGAAGATAACTAGGCCCTCACTCCGAATCCGTGAGACTTCTCTGTTTAGCAAGCTCCTCCTGTTACTTTAGACATGGTTCCTGCCAGATGTGAGCAATGTTAGCATCTGGTGCGATATGTTTCTCCATGCTACCCATGTGGACAGCCAGTCTACCAGCAGAAAGACGCTGAAAGCCCCTCTGTGTTGTTTTCTGTTTGATAGAGGATTGCTGTTTTGGAGGTCATTGGGCAAATTGCTAAAGTGCTTAAGTCCCAAAACCCTGGCCAATAATTTGATTCAGATTTGTCACCAGAGAAATGTCACCACAGAGAATAACCAGCATCACGAGCCATACCCACGGGAAAGCCTGTCCCCATCAAAGTCAAGTAATGACAAGTGGTGAGGAACAGCCTTTTTGTGAAGGTATCAGGATTGGGGGACCTGATTTATGGAACAGAAATTGCTTGCATGAAACTTCGCATGAAGTCTCTCCTGAATATGTGAACTGTCAACGTGACCATAAAAGTGAATGGCACTTTGTTTTTCTTTCTAATCTTGCATGACTTTATCCATGTGAGCAAGTGTGGGTTGGGCCATAAACCTGATATAGTGTCTCCCAGATATGACCCCAAACGATGCATTAGGAAATTTCAGAAGTGACTCATCAAGAGAAGAGGTCAACCATTTGCTGACTTATTTATGAACAAAAGCTTGGACTTCAGCAAAACTGTGAACCACACAGAACACACTTGTATTGAAGAGGGCTTGGCGCTCAACCATTGCGCTCCACCCTCAGCCCCAAAGGCCGTGTTGTAATCAATACATTGATTCATCTCCCTGAATGTAGCCATTTTCTGGTCCTTCTAATCCTCCTCCTGGGCATTTTGTCACGAGCAGTTACGTATTTATGTGCTGTCTGATTTAGCATATACTTACTTAATGTAATTCCTAAGATGGTTGCTGAGTTACAGTGCAGGAATCCATGTCTGCCACGTGGCCATGACATTCAGTGCCTACTTGTTGCTTCACAAGGTCCATTTCATGTAAACGTGGGTTTGCGTGAATTATTAAGGCAGGAGTAAGCAAAGTTATCTGCAAAGGCCCAGATAGTTAATATTCTAAGCATCATGAACTCTTTTGAAGCATCTGTCCATGGCAAACATATAAGATTTTCATTTTGCAGATTTAAAATACAGAAAAATCATAGTTTATCCAGTAGTCCACACAAAGCAGGATTTTGCCTCTGGGTTGTGGTTTACTGATCCCTGCTTTTAGAAAACACTGTTCTAGACGTTCATTATCTCAGCATTCCAGACCACTACAATCTTTAAATTTTTCTATTTATTTATTGCATGCACGTTTGCTGGTGTGGGGTCCTCAGCATGGGTACTAAGGTCCTAGCACAAGTTGCAGAAGTTGGTCCTTTCCTTCTTCCATGTGGAACCCCAGGGCTTGCTTTGCAGGTCATGGGGCTTTGCTGAATCCTCTGGGAGCCTCTGAGGCTTCTCTACATTATAATGAGTCCTTTTGTAGGAGACAGAGAGATAATGATGCCTTTCGAATTAAGGCCCAGGAAAGGTGGCCCGTTCATCAATGGATGTCTGCAAGGAGCTGCAAGGCAGAATGGAGGGAGGCCCACCCATCAGAGTAGGAGCGGAAAAAGCCCAGGGTGTCAGGCAAAGCATGCTTAGACTTTTGGCCTGTATTCAAGAGAGTGATCGAAAGAAGGGAAGAGAAATGTTACAGTTTTTTACTTATAATCTCATAAACCTGGCAGGCTTACTAGTGCATATGGCAGGAGCACTATAAAAAATGCACCAGGGGAGGGGCTTTTGGGAACTGCAAATGTGTTAGGATAATTACCACCCCCCTCCTTTTTTAAAATCAAGACTTCAGGTGAATCAGATTTCCTGAGGGTTGGTCTCTGGGCCAAGTGGTTGACAAGCCCACCTGAATTCGTTTTAAAGGAGAAGGCAGTGGAATGCAGTTTTCCAATATTTGGAGCAGACAGGATGTCACGTAATTTGACGAGAGACAGAGCACAGATCCTACAGTTTTGACCAAGAGGAAGTAATTTTCCTTTACTGGGTCTCTCGAGAATGTTATCTTTTTCTTTTCGTAATTTCAATGCCTAAGGAGGGGTAGTTGTGAAACTTTCCTTTTTAAAGTTTCCGGTGTGAGCTGGAACCTTCAGGTCATGGCAGGAAGTAACTGGTAGCCTAGAGTTTTGATCATGCCCTGACACAAGCTTCCAGGCAGCTGTGCAGAATGAGGAGAAAGACAGCGCAGCCAGAAACCACACCAGAAACTATTGTCCCCAAGTCCTCTGGCCTTGCCTGCTATTGTCCAGGACAAAACCAGGAATGTTTCCAGCTTCTGGCGAAGGATGAGGTTGAGTTCCAAGTCTGTAGGCTGCTAGAGCACTTTCTGTCTCCTGTCGTCCACAGCAGAATTCTCTCCTGTGTTAGACAGTGAGACCCAGTGCTACTGGAGGTACGTGTGAGCATCTCCTGGGGAAGGCTTGCCTAGTCCTGCACACACAGCACACCTGACTCTAAGTCTGCCTTAGAGAAGTGTAGGGGGAAGAAAGCAGCTCAGCAGAGAAGACCTAGTGAGGATTCTAAGAATAGACAATGCAGGCACTCTCATTTCTATGAAAGTTTAGCAAATTGATTGCCAAGAAAGTCAGTGACTATATGATATGCATTGTGTTCTAAAAGAAAGCTTGTTAAAGAGAGCTTTTGACATGTTTGGCAGTTAGTGATGACATTTGCATATTAGAATAATAAATATAGGATATAATCTCCTAAATTTTGGAAAGATGTCTGGTTTTCTATTTAACTCCCTTCTGTCTGATTACAGTGTTATTCAAGGACAGAAGGCTGATGCTTCCCTAAGCCACCCCACTCCTCACTTTTGTTTAAATGCTTACAAAATACCAGCTCCCATATGGCGTGCACTTCCCTAGGAGTTATGGGTCAAGCCAATATCAACATACTGACCATACAGGTGGTTTGGTCAGTATGACTGCTGTGAGTCTTAGGGCAATCTGGAGTTCTGAGTGAGTTTCCAGGCAACCAGGCATAAGATGTGAGATCTGTCTCAGAAAGCCCCAATATAATAAATAAAACAGTGTGCATTTTACTTACCTGTTAATCTCTAAGCAAAAGGAATGTCACCATTGTTAAATGAATTAAGGATCGAAGGAACAATAAATGATTTCTAATAGAAAAGAGGAAACAGGTCAGTACCATAGCCAAACACGATGCCTTTCGTTCAGTGATATATTAAAGATGAAAAACAGGATGATGAAAGAAAGAACTGTCCTTAATTTCACAGGGAGATGAGGGATTGTTTTCTCCATAGAAAATTGCCTGAAATGGCAGCTAAAAATACAGAGCGGATGTTTAAGTTGAGTTTCAAATAAAACAGAAGATTGTTACCATACATAACGAGGGATAAGCTTTTCATAAATTGGATATTCACAATTAAACAGGGAAATGACCAAAGTAAAACACAGTGTTGCAGAATGTAGTGCACACTACAAAGGACATGCTGCACACAACAGAATGCATGCGGCACATGACAAAAGGTGCATGACAGAGGGCATGCAACATACGATAGAGATGCAGACTATGCAGCACACGACAGAGTTCAGACAGCACCTTACGGATCAGGAAGCAGAACACCAGGTTAAATGCCACCTTATTTGAGCTCAGAATGCTGTTTTGGAAACAGAGTCAGAGGACTTCATATTGTCACCATTCTACACATCCCTCTTGACAACTGTGAAGGTTCCTTGACTGTTTCTTTGGGCTTACAAATTAATTATAGCAAGTAGACACATTTGACAAGAGAGCATCGCTAGACAATGGAGAGAAAGCAATTTTGTGGGTGGATTTACAGATGCAGATAGACTTAAGTAAAAGACAATGAGGAACAGGCACTGATTGACTTGGTGAACTGGGCAGCTGACCCCAGACAATAACTATAAAATCCAAGTCCAAAATACTATCTGCTTTTCAGGCTCAGACGTATAAATGCAACTTGATTATTGATTAAATTCACTGTTATTCAACAATCCTGTAAAGTAATGCTGCTTTCTTCAGTAGTCGAAGGTCTTAGCAACTGATTAGTAAGAAAACTGCAACTCTACACACACCAAGGAATATCCAAGGCAATCTCCAGGTATGCTACATACAATTCTGCTTTGCCTAAAGATAAAGCATTCTTAGTGTGCTATTACCCACAGTGGCATAACTACCAGCGTCATCATACACCAAGTATCAGCCTCTTCCCCGACAGTCTTCTACGAATCTACTGTGCCCGCAGCTTCTCTAGCCCCTGATTTACGTTCTCGGTGATTTCTGCTCTAGTCTTTGGATTTCTGGATATTCATCTGTTGTTCTAGCTTCACCCTGCCCACATGAAGGTACAGTCCTATGATTTCTGCATTGCCCTAGGATATGTCACAGTGGAGAGGATTAAGAGTTTAGGTAGAGCCTATGAACTACAGGAGAAAGATAAATATTAAAAAAAATAAAGTCTGTTTTCATGCAAATATGTTGATACTGATGAGTTGGGGAAGGGCTAGATCAAAGAGAAATGGGGACACTAAAGCCAGAATATTTTAAATATTTTAAATCTCGGGGTAGCATTATAAAATGCTAAGGAATGGTCAGTAGGTTTTCCACTTTAGGTATATTTACCTTCTATCTCCACTAATGCCAAATCTTACTTTTTTCTCCCCTTCAAATCATTTACCAGATAACACGGTCTAAGACCCCATTTCCTGTTTGTGGTTGTATGTAATGGCTCTTGATACAGTCATTCTTGATTCTTTTGAGTTAGCTATGTATTTTATTTATTTATTGTTTGCACAGCTTAGAGTGGTATAACTAGCTCAGTAGCTCAGAGTTGGCATAGCATGTAATAGATTTGGTGTTGAAGGCAAGTTAATAGCCACATCCCTTCTGAGAGCCATATTGAACTTGTCAAACTCTTTTTAAAATTTCTTTTTATTAATTAATTAATTTACTTTACATGCCAACTATAGCCCCCCCTCCCTCCTTTCCTCCCACTCTCCCACCTCCCTTCTGCCCTCCTCCCCCCATCCATCCTACTTTGTATTTGCACAGCAAGGAACAGGCCTTCCATGGGCATCAACAAAGCTAAGCATAGCAAACTCCCTTATGACCAAGCTCCTCCCTCTGTATTCAGGCTGACCAAGGCAATCCAGCACATGAAGTTGGCACCAGGGACAACCCCTGCTTCCATTTCTTAGTGTCCAAAAGTAGAGTAAGCTACACAATTGTCACACATACGAAGAGGGCCTATGTTGGTTCCATTCAGGCTCTCTGGTTATTGGTTCAGACTCTGTGGCTTCCCATGATCCAGGCTAGCCTTTTTTTGTGGGTTTTCCTCCCATGATCCCGACACTCTGGCTGCTAAAATTGTTCCTTCCTCTCCATAGTACAACTCCCCAAGCTCAGCCTAATGTTGTAAGTCTCCAAATCTGCCTCCATGAGTCTCTGGATGAAGGCTTTCTGTTGACAGCTGGGGTCGTCCCCAGTCTGATCAGGGGGATGGCTAGTTCAGACTGAGTATTTACTGCTTAAAGGAGTCTCAGCTGGGGCCATCCTTATAGACCCCTAGGAGTTTCCCTTATATCAGGCCTCCACCTGGGACCCCCTTAAGGTCAGCCTTTCTAGTCATCTTTCTCAGCCTTCTCCCCATTGCCCACTCCCCAACCCAATCACTCAAGTTCCCGTGCCCACCCACCTCCAGTCCACCCAGGAGATGTCTGTTTCTCCTTCCACGTGAGATCCCTATGTTCCCTCTTGGGCCTTCCTTGTTACCTAGCCTTTCTAGGTGTAAGGATTGTAGCATGATTATCCTTTCCTTTACAGTTAATATCTATTTATGAATAAGTACATAGTATGCTTGCATTTCTGAGCCTGACTTACTTCACTCAGTGTGAGCTCCATCCACTTGTCTTCAAATTCCCTGGTGTTATTGTATTAATAGCTGAGTAATACCCCACAGTGTAAATGTACCACATTTCCTTTATTCAGTCTTCAGTTGAAGGGAATCCAGATTGTTTCCAGGTTCTGCTTATTACAAATAAAGCTGCTGTGAACGTAGTTGAGCATGAACTTGTGAAACTCTTGCTAGTAGGCACATGAAAATGTGTCTACTACTCAGCCTAATTCTTCCTTGTCATGCCTACAGTAATCAGCTACTCCACTCATTTTCTAACTTAACAAAATTTAAACAAATTAAACAATTTAAACAAAAAGTAAACGATACAGTCCTTTAATCATAAACAAGTGGAGGTTTGAATCAGCTCATGTTAATCTTTTCTCTTAGTACCTACGCAATAAGTGAATACACACAGTCGTTATTGATTTTCTGTTAAAAACTCATACATTTGGACCAGACCTTTATCATGGGGAAGGATTTCCACATTCTCAGAGTCTGATAGTAGGTGACATTTCTTTTGTTAAGTGAGCCACCAGCATATGTATGCATTCGACATAGGGCATAAATTAGGTTTGCATGGTCACCATAGCTGTTGTCTCGTGTAAGGTTTGAGCACCAAAACTCTTGGAAATACCACAAATTTCCTGGGAAATATATGGTGACAATTATTATTGCTCTAAGGTAAGGGCCTTACACACTTTGAAAATAGCCTTATTTCTTCAACAAAATGATTAAGACTTCCGTATTGGAGTTACAGTGCTAATCATAGCTGTATTTGCCATAGGTCATCCATCAAGCAGGAGGGCCTTAACTTCTAGCTCCAGAACGTCAAAGCAAAAAGAAAATAAGGGATTATTCAAGGATAATGATTGTCTCAATATTCCTTTGCCTTCATTAAGAGTGTTGAGTTGGTGTGAAACCTTTCTTCACTGTTTCAAAAATAGGTGCCGGTTGGGGTTGCTCAGTGAGTAATAGGATTTCGATTCTAGAAAAGTGCAAATATATAATATTGCTTTTGATGTCACGTTCCTTATACTCTGGTGTTTAGAAAAAGCAGGGCTCTGGGTTAGCCTTGCCCACTCCTGAATGTGAACCTTTGTAATTTGTGGCACTGGACATGGTTTCGTGTGAATTTGCTGAGCAACCTCTTCACAACCTGATTTTTCCGAGGCCATTGTCACTTTATGATAATTTATTCAGAGCCATACACAACGGTGAAACAGGCACTAAAAATTTCCCTCTGCTTAAGATCACTTCCTCACTTGGGCACATAGGGTGTCTATAAGACAATGAAGGACATGCAGCTCTGCTTGCAATCCATGCTTTAGCTCAACCTGTAGAGATCAATTACTATCCTTAACCTTTCTTCTTACAACCTCATGGGATATGGCTTCTCACCATATGGGCAGTTTTCCATGAGGGAAACCTGCACCCTCCGTTATTAATAGATCAACAATCTCTATGACCACTTCTCAGCCCAGGCCAGAGCTGAGACAGTAGTGGGCAGTACCACACCTTGAGGAAGGCTGGTTAGTTATGCAAACCTCTCACCCTCTGTTGAAAACTGACCCCACTGTCAGAATTGTGAACATGAACTTGCAATTTCTGAACCCCTTATTTATTCCTCTTTCCAATGTGGATGAAGCAGACCATTGACATATTAAATATTAGTTTGATAGATTTGTTTTTCTTAGCCACATTTCTCTAACTTCCCCCCACTTCTTTGTGATTTATGCAATTTGTCATGCTTTTTGGCATAACACTATCCCACTTAATTAGTTTTAAAAAATACATTTTTTTTCCGCTCGTATTTTTTCTACCTGGAATCTAGCCTTCTTGGTGGTGAAATTTGAGTCTTTCCATCTTATATCTTGGATAATGTGTCTCTTTCTTGGCACAGAATGGGAACACCAATGAGTCAAACTGAAGAATGTGAGATTTGTTCAAAAGCTAGAAAGGAAAAAGCAGAAATAAAGATGAGTTATTCCTGAGGAGTAAATGAGAACAGTAGCAGACTGGCCGAAAACATCATACTCCCACAGTTTGCCAAATTACCCTTAGTGAGTGCTTAGTGCAGTCAGCCCTCTGGCCTTCTGTGCACACCACTGTGGTTAGTTCCTCAGCTGCTTGTCACTGGTTGGTTAGCGGATGCAGTGCAAGTCCTTCTGCATGTGGCACTCAGCAATTCTCTCACACACCACAGTTCTATTTCTTTCGAGTGTCACATTAACCAGGTTGGTTAATTTAATAAAAATATATCTGTATAATGTGTTTTTTTGCCATAGTTTACCCTGATGTTTAACTCTTTATTTCTAGTTAATACACAGTTGATATAAATGCACATGAAAAGAATCCAAGGGTGTATCTGGAATTTAGATCACATAAATCATAAAATTAAAATGATTCCATAGCGGCTACCATTTTATATTAACTGTGGCCTAAGATGTCTTTAGCCTTAGTTCAATCCCTTTTTATGCAACAGTTATTTTCTGAACAGTAACAACACTCTCAGCCTGTGTACAAAACTATTGCTCCTAAGGGAAAATGCAAGACTAGGTAGCTGCAAGCCTCTGGCCACAGCGTCTCCATCAGCTAATCAATATTTAACATTTTTATGTGTATTTGTTTTAAAACTTTCCTCTTTACAAATAAATCACTGTGTGTGCATCTACACACACATGCATATTCACATACAAGTACACAAACACTCACATACTAAATATATGTCTAGCATGCTCATTAGCATTGCACCTAGAGGCAGTGGCAGTCACCATAACATTATAACTCATCTCCAAAGGACACTTACATAACACTTCGCCCTGTACTTAGGGACACTAGACAGCACCTCAGCATTGCACTTGGGAGCCATTTTAAACAGCAAAATTGCCTACATAAACCACAAAAATGTGGCACAAAATAGACTGGAAAAGGGAAACTTTTTTGTAGTAGGAAAGCCAAAGCAAGGCAAAATTTTACTTGTCTTCAGCTGGGAGCATGGCTTTCAGGTGACTTGAACTCTGCATACCTGTGGGTGACTGGAAAAATGCTTCTTGGATTTATTTTCAAGTTATAAACATTTCAGTGAGTGAGCAAAATCAAAAACACAATCTGCAAACAGAAGGAGCAGGCCTAATATTTATTGTAAGCTAGGCACCGTGTTTTTAATGTTATGCTGTGTGCCACGCTTGTTTCCTGACCCTTCTTCTTCCTGTTGTCACTGCATGCTATTATTGATGTCTACATTAGTTCTTGGGGCCAATAGGTTTTGCTTGTCGGCAGTTTCTTCAGAAGGGAGAAACTTGTTTGTTGCCTGGAGTTTTGTACATTTGCCTATTCCTATGGCTGGAATCTCACCCTAGGGCCTGAAGCAATCACTAATGAGGGAAGATTAAAGTTGGTACCTCTCAGTTAAAAAGCCTTCTTGATGTGAGCTTAGGAAAGGGACTTGCAAAATTTGGTGAGTCTTTGTGCTTGGCAGATGATCTCATAGTTGAACTCAGCTCTCAGAAGTCTCTGTCGTGGGGAATACTGTACGGGTTCTGCTCCAACCGGACAGAGAATTGTCTTGTGGGATATCTCTTAGCAGGTTCTTCAAAATAGCATTGGAACTCATTTCTAGAAATTAGAGGGGAAAGGGTGACCGTTCAGTATGTGCCTGACTTCCCAATGTACTGTTCCTCTCCTGTGGGGATGCTAGGTAAGTCTAGATGTCACAATAATTCCTCTGGGCTAACAACACATCTTTCAAAACATTATATTATGGATGGATGATACTCTACAACTGAGCTTACATGACTTGAACTCATCAAAACCTTTGATAAGAATAACTCCTTACTCCTCCAAATCCAATACAATAGTTGATGGACTAATTATCCACCATTGAGAAGGTGACTTCAAAAACGATGACTCAGCGCAATAAATGTTTGTTCCCCTGAGCAACTTGAACCTTCCACACCCAGAGTCAATGATGTAGACTTTTAGAGACTATATAAATTAAAGTGATTATTTTTATTACAGATGATGCAATTGTGTTACTGGCTTTGTTTGCCTTTTCATTTTCATGAGCTCATACAGATGGTGGATTGCAAAAAAATTAATCTTAAATAGTATTTTATCAGATTTTGTTTTCATGTGAAAAATTAGCACTGTCTTTGGGAGTGGAGTAGAAAATAAGACATCAAATATGTTTATGCCTAGTAAGCACATGGGTTATATAGTTTCCTTTTACCAAGTACTATTTACCAATGAGTATAGCTAAAAATCTTAAACATTCCCAAAATTGTCTGTCAGCTAAGCATCTAAGAGTTTGAGTAACAAGAACAGGGAGAACTATAATATGCATCTACTTGAAAACTGAATATAGAGTAAGAAACTGAATGCCGTGCACTGTTCTCCATGCTAGGAATATATCTCCCTGTCTTAAAACATTCCATTCCATTAGTAGAAGAAATCACATGAACTAACCGAGGAAGTCAGAAAAGAATCATCTGGCAATGAGTGTCAAGGAAAACTTAGCATGATAACAGTGTTGCCACGTTTACTTTGGAGTGATAATCATGGGTGAAAGTGTGTGTATAGTTGTTAGTGTGTACAGGACTGATTAACAAGATCAATGATAGAGGATTTTGTCCAGATAGATAACTGTGCATTTTGGGATTGGGCGGTGAGGAATGCCTCACTGACAGGTGCCTTTAGTTAGAATAGAAGATGTTGCAGATCAGGCAATCAGTCCCTGGGAGAAGAACATCTCAGATACTGGGAGAGTAGGACCCTGAGTCTGACTCTTGGCCTATATGTTTAGACAACAGTAAGGATCCTGGTGTGCCACAGAAGACACAAAGGCCAGGGAAGTCCAGAAGGAAGTCAGCACTTCAGCAGGGGTAGAAATCGTCTTCGTTTGAGGGAGATGCAGTAGCTTTATAATCTTTAAAGGAAGACCTGTTAGAGTGGGCTTCTAAAGGACCACTCAGGTTCTAGGACTGAGAATTTCTAGGTGCAGCGGGTAGGATTTGGGGAATGTTCAGAGATGGTAGCATGAGGTGAGACTGCCTTCCTTCAGAAAGTAGAAAGAGTCTTCTGAAAACCAGATAGTGCAATGTCTTACAACAATCTAAGTCTTTTTATTTTTTAGGAGAAGACAAGAATAGGCCGCTTCTAATAGAAAAGGCAGCTGGATATACGGGGTCTCCTCAGTGATGCAGACTATAGTGTAAGAACTAGCAGTGGTCTGTGTGGGATATGTATGTATGTATGTATGTATGTATGTATGTCCTCACAAAGAACACAGTGTTCTCTCAAGGTGAAGGGTTGCAATGGGGATGCTGTGTGACCAGCTATGGAAAGATACTCCAAAGACTGAATGAGCAAGGGCATAGCCTTGGAGCCAGAAGATGAGGCCATCCTTCTAGTGCCTTGTCCTATTCAGTTGGGCAGAGAAGGGAAAATTAACATATTTGTTTGAAAAATGTTTTCCAACTCAAAGAACATTGTTCATGTTATGAGTTCATGGTAATTATACAATAATGAAGGTAAAGAAATACCAATGTGTTCTGTTTATATCAGATAACACATCATTTTGATATGTTAGAAGCTCTTTCCAAAATGAAGTATGTTCTTCATTTTGTGCATAGAACAAGGCCATGAGAGTTGTCCATTAATCCTACAAGAGGAGTGGACTATTCAATCTCACCAATAACCACATTCTTCATGACTCCTTTGTTAGATTTAAATTTTCATTGAGTAAAAAAGAAAAGGTTGCTCTTTCATTTGCTCCAACCTGTTCATTAAAGAAACTCAATACTGCGAGTGAAGACCTGACTTTCATTGGTAGCGTTCCCTTGACAGAGAATTTGCTTATTCACTTAGATGGTTATTTCTTCATAATGTCTCTCTCTGGGTTCACATAGGTACACCAAGGCAACTTGAGGCAACTAAGAGCACCCTCTCAGGGGTTCAGAGACATCTATGGGATATAGGTTTAGCCCCATTTTCTCTGTGTCTTTTGAACAGCACTAAGTGAAAGACATGCAGGTGCTTGTCATTGAGAAAAAGAGAACTCTCAAATATTCATGAAGTGCCTGCGATTGCATTTTAATTTACTTTAGGAAATTGCCTGCTTTGTTATTCATTTTTGTTTTGCATAATAGTTATGCCAGCTCCGGTTGGTCTCTGCTTCTGAGGAGTCTGTGCAGATGTAGTTTCTCAGATATTCAGCATACAGATTTTTTTCTGTTGAATCATAAATTAAATTTCATTCATGAGGAGGTAATTTACACTTTAAGCCATGTTTTTGTTAATATACTGGATTTGTTAGAATGGTATTTCTTTTCAGTTCTCCTGAAGTTAATTTTTTTTCTTTCATTTAAAACTATTTTAACATAATTTTGGTTTGGAGAAGGAAGAATGTACTAGTTGTTTTTGAGGTTATGTGGTTACTTTAATTGGATCAGTTTTAGAAGGAAATTAAATTTGTGGCTAAATGGTAGGTCGTTTAAAGAAATTGACATTATCCAGATGTCAAACAACAACATGATGGAAGTATTTGCTATATTTCTACATTTCTGTACATAAGAAAACAGGTGTCTATAACATCAGTCAGGAAAAACACTGAGTTACCTTTTCTAAGACATACATGAAAATCAGAATTTTAAATCCATTACAGTACCACTTGGCTATTTAATGTAAGTAAAGTGATTTCTTTAGATGTTCATGCTTGGTGTATATTGGATGCCTAAAGGAGTCTATTTAGCTCTTATGTTATTCAAAACTAAGCTTAAAAACTTGATTTTCTAGGGTCCTACTAAACCGTTCTTTCTCTTGTTCTCTTGTCACCACGGAACTACTGAGATAAAGATGAACATTTCTGATAGCTCTCTCTCATCTCTGCTTTAAAAGATATATATTTTTTGGTGTGTGTGTGTGAATGCCACATTTGTGCAGGTATCTACAGAAGCAAGAGGGGTGTGTTAGAACTCTTGTATTCAGAATTTCAAGTGGTTTTCAGCAACCTGATGGAGGCTTGGGCTGAACTCAGGTCCTCTGGAAGAAGAGCAAGCAGGTTCCCTAGCCCAGGTCTCCTTTCTAATCCAACCAATCCTTTAAGACTGTACTTCACTGTCTCCAATAGACAACTCATTGCTACCCAGCCTCAGTCTGCAGCCTCTCTGGCATCATTAATTTCTGGTTTGTTTGGGGCTTCTGCCTTCCGTCTCCCACCTCCTTATGAGCCTCTAAAATGCATGTGCTCAGAAATTTAGTCATATCGAATTGTTGTTCTTTGCTGTGAAAATCTATCACAATTTTATGAGGGTGGCCTCATAATGTTTGATTCTGATTTAAGGATTTTTACTTTTGTGACTGCTAATTACTCAGTGTTGGTATTTGCGAGGTGAATGTTACCGTGTTCTGCTTTTTATATTCATTAAAGTGTGATCAAGAGACTCTGAAATAAAAGTCAGTTTTGGAATTACGTAATGACTCCATCATTTCTCTGGCATTTTGGTGGCCTCTCGAGTCAATCCGAGGGCAGGGGGATTGCACAAGTGGGTGACTGTTGCGATGTCAGACTTCCCTTCTTAAGCTTGCATCTGGGAGTCATAATCTTTTTATTGTTCCTGGATAAAGTCCATGGGAATAAATATAAAGAACCAGATTGATTGATTATTTCCCTAAATGTCAGAGAATTGAAATTATTTCATGTCAAAATAATAGGGACTGGATGCTTTGTTGAGAGACAGCAAGTTCGTCTTTCAAATAGGAACCCAGAAGCCCAGGTCCTTGTGGAGACAATTGTACTGGCAGTTCTCGGTGTGCCCAGAGGGAAGCCATAGCTGCACAGTGGGAGCTTTAGCACCTGAATTACACAGTGTAATACAGGTCCAGGGGTCTAAAAGCCAATTTAAAAAGAAAAAAAAAAGGCTTCCAATGGGATAAGAATAAGCAATAAATACTGACGCTAGAACTTTTAAGACAGGATCCCAAATAGGGCAGCTACCGCTTGGTACAGAAAAGTCCGGAAGCAGGGACATGTGCAGTCAGGAATATTATTCATCTTTTCGATATATGGCACATCGTAGGTAGACATCTTCAGAAGTCATCAGAATGCTTATGAATATATCCTGTCTCCTTTTCGTGAGAAGATGTTAGAATTTCCTCTGCTTCTGTTTGCACAGGGACTGGCTGGCTACGTGGCTAGTTTTTCATTAAGTGTGAACTACATTGAAGTTTCTCATTTTTTCCTGGATGTTTAAAAGCCAGGGTACAGTTTGTCATCAAAAGGCTACGGATCATTTTCAAATCTCGATTGTCCCCAAGGGTCGGGACTCCCTAGTAATTCATGCTTGATACTCTATGTTGCTATGAAAAAAACCCTTGGGGCTGTGAATTCTGAGAATGACAGAGCTCTTTGCTATAGACTGAAGATTCACGTCCCCTCAGAATTCCTGTGTTACTACTCTTGTCCCTGTTGTGTTGGTTTGTTCGTATGTCCCATGGAAGTTACTTCAGTCCTAAGAATGGAGCCCTCCTAAAGGCTCCTGAGAAAAGACAGGTCATCTCTATATCTTTCTCTTTATGTCTTGCTCTATATTTTGGTCCAGGGACTTTGGCATCTCTCTCGATCTCAAGGATTTTGAGTAAAATTTTTGTTTTTGTTGCTTAAACTACTCCTTGGTTTATTTTCACGGTAGCCCAAAGTTGTTCACCTCAACTATTGTGTAGTTCTTTAACATTGTTTAATGTAACACATGCTTCCTATGAATAATTAATGTTTTGCAATTGATATTAATTTGGCAAGCACTTTTGGAGACTACTAAGGCCCTTTTATCCAAGATGTATCCAGTACTCGCATCAGTAACAGAGAAAATTACTCAAATTTTATGTGTCTTAAGTTTCTTCATTTATAATGAAGGCAATGTTACTCCTAGAGTATTTTTCTGAGAAGCAGAATGATTAATTATACATAATTTACCAAGATGAATCTCCAAAGCAGAATGGGCATCCGCATGTGTTTATTCTTATTCTACTGTTGAGTATTGACTACTGAGTAGGTGATATTTCATGTCACAAATGCCTAAAATCTCGGAAAATTACGTATCTTCATGAAAATCATATGGAATATATGAAGAGTAAACATTCATTTAAAAAACCAAAGAAAAGACTAAGTACCTGGGAAAACTCAGAGATTAAAATCAGTCATTTCTTCGAAAACTCCCCAGCCATTTAAAAACCGGTTCCATCAAAATCCATCCAAAGATCAGCAGGTTCACCATGAGAACAGTAAGCGCCCTTCCAGATCTCAGCCGCTGGCAAGGCTTGCTCTGTGAAAAATTCATCAGAAACAAGTTTAAACTTTTACAAGTCAGTGTGATCCTTAGGGGGTGGCCGGCCAGAAGAGAGGGAGGCTCCACATCAAAGAAGGAGCTGCACAGGCCATACACTGTGGGTCCTCTCAGCACTGTGGTCCCCACATCACCTTCACTGTTTTCTGTCTCATTAGCAAACATCAGTCTCACCATCCTGTTAGCTGCCAGAGCAGAGCCCATGGCACTAAGCCAGTGAATCCGGTCTGTTCTTCAATAAGGTCTTTGAGTTAAATCCTTCTAGATAAACTATACAAAGTAATATAGCACTAGCGCTTACAGACATCAGGTATATTTAGTCAGGGTATGAGCACAGATAATTGCAAACATAATATGTAAGTTTTCTAATGGATTGTTACAGGTTAGAAAAGACAATAAATATTTATCTCTATCACAAGGAGGATTCGGTGCTGCTGAATAATAAAATTAATAACATTTATAAAAATTAAAGAATTTTTCCAAAATTTACACACACATGAGAGCAAAATAAACTTTTCCTATTTTTTTATATTATTATATTCTGTAATCATTGTCCTCTGTAACTAGTATGTTAATAAGCTCTGTTAAAGGTGAATGTAAGCATGGAAGTTTAACTGTCTGCAGACTCAGCCAAGTCCCTAAGTATAGATCTATTTGCAGCACTTGGCGTGAGTGAAGAGTATTCCCATTAACCTTGTCAGCTTCTAAGAACCTGTTTGGATCACAGAACGAATATGCGGTTGGGTCAAGCTTCTCATTAAAAGACAAGAGATGGAAGACTTAGCACTCCTTTGCTTGCAGATCAAAGTGCATCTTAAATGAAAAGGGCAGTGAATTCTCGTGTTATTTCTACTGCATTCATATCGCATACTACTCCACGAGACTTTAAAGGGAAATAGCTCTAACATGAAGAAACATGCATTGCCTATTTTTAGATATCTATGGGGCTGGGAGAACCAAAATGTAAAGCATCTGCGTTTCCCTGCCCCGTGTGTGAGTTACATAGCCCTTTGCAAGACATGTGCTCCCTGTGCTAATTGTCCTTTTGGGCTACTTCGCAATAGGATATGACAAATTTTATTATTGTTAACTCAGAAAAAGTATAATTTGGGAGTTGTAATTATTTTGGAGTTAGTCTTTAATTAATGACTTTTTTGACTGATGTCAGCTGCTCTATCATATTTTGGTTAGTCATTTGTTTGGAAGGAGATTCTAGTCACTTTCCACAATCTCCTCTTTCAGAACTGATGCTCTGTGATTTTAACCGTTACTTGAAGTTTTATTTTGGTGGTTAATTTGGAGAAGAACTAACTTCAACGGCATTTCATTATTTTGTAGTCATATTCAGACAAAATGGGAACGGGTTCATTCACTAGGTCTACTCAAAGTATTATTGCATTGCAGGGCTTATATTGGTAATGTTTAAAGAAACATGGAGGTTTAAGATGGAGATAGTGCTTCATGCCTTTTATCCTAACATTTGGGAGGCTGGGACAATGGGATCTCTGTGGGTTCAAGGCTAGCCTGGTCTCCTGAACGGGTTCCAGGTCAACTGCTGTTTCACAACAAACAAACCAAGCATCATTGAATACCTTTTTCCTAGTGAAAAGATACAAAACCATAAATGAAGATCGTAATTACTTTCTGCATGATAATGCTGTAGTTGGTAGAATAGAGAAACAGAAAATATTTTCATTTCATGCAATTAAATTAGTTTTTTTGGATTAGTTATGAAAATTTAAATAAATATTCAGCAATATATGTGATACCATAGAACATGTTTAGTATTATTTCATTAGGCTGTAACAGCCCTCGACAGGACTGCACCCCTTTTATAAAAGCACATTTGAGAACCTTTATACAGGGTTCATGGTAGAACTGAAAGAAAAATCTATGATGCGGGCTGTGTTACAAGCTTTCTTTGAGAAAAGCAGACGAAAATAAAAGTAAAATTCACTTTCTAAAGAATGTTCCTACTGCGTTTTTAAAAACTGAAATATGTCTTATCAGCTCACACTGAAGAACTGTATTAAATTGAATTTTATAATGAAGCAGTGGAACCGTCCTCTGCGAGACATATTTGACACCTTAATTTTCTTGCCTATTCTGACACGGAAAGTACCAGCCCTTCTTCATTCATCATGGATCATACTGAACTTCAGTGTGTAAACTTATGATGAATGTTTAAGACACACCGGGCCAATGGGGAAGGCTCTAGTTTTCATTTTCAAAAACTATAAAAAAAGCTTTGATTTGCAGCTGTTAGAAGGACGTTAAAATATTATCAGAATACCACCAACTTGCAGAGTGCAGCTGATATATTACTGGTGACGGTGCAAAATTATAGCATTGTCCAATCCAGGAACCAGATGGTCCATCTCCTGTGATTTGAGGAGTGCTGGGTGACTACAAATTTTTCTAGCTGCCTCGGGCTCCTTTTTCCCCTTCTCTTTGCACCATTAGCACGTGAGTTATTGATTCCACTGAATCTCTGCCATGTGACAAACTGGCCTGCTAACAGGTCTCTATCTTAGAAATCATTATTGTTTCCCACTCAAACGACAAGTTAGAAATAAATAACCTCTTACTGAGTGCTTCAAGGGAACCGGTAAGCATTTCCACAGTTATTTTCTGAAGTCAACTTTTCTCGAATGCTTGACTATTAAAAACAGTTCAGAAATTTGGTAAAAAGTCTTTTAGAGCCCTGCTTAGTTAATAAACATTGTTTATGTTTTAATTATTCAGTAGCACACAAATTATAAGTAATGAGTGACATTTGTGTGGTATGAAAAGGTTCGAAGTGTGCGTTTTGATTAATTTTCCACTCTTACAATTTTGAGTTTTTTACAGATTTATGATACACATTTACACATTATGTTACAGGTTAGACCTTATGTTACCCTCTTCAGCCCTACTGTGTTCTAGGCATGGTGACCTTCCTTTATCACTCCATCTTTGATCCCTCTGTTCTTCTAGACAACTCCACTTTTCTTTTATTTGGTATATACATACATGATTTTGTGAAACTATATAAAATCAGGCTTCCCCCCATGAGAGAAAAGAATATTTGCTTTTCTAAGACTGTGCCATTTGTTCCTATTAAATCTATTTTCCCGCAAATGATAACTGCATTCTTATTTGGGGCTGATAGAAGTTCTCATATCTGTGCATACTGCATTTTCCTCACCCATTCCTCTGTTGTTGAACACCTAGAATGGTTGGCTAGTTTGCTGTTGTGAATAGTTCTGCAGTAAATACAGATGAGCAAGTGCCTCTGGGATGTGCTGACCTGAATGACTTTGGGTGAACACCCAAGGGTGGTATAGGGCAATCATACAATAAATGTATTTTTTTTTTTTTTTTGGTTTTTCGAGACAGGGTTTCTCTGTGGTTTTGGAGCCTGTCCTGGAACTAGCTCTTGTAGACCAGGCTGGTCTCTAACTCACAGAGATCCGCCTGCCTCTGCCTCCCAAGTGCTGGGATTAAAGGCGTGCGCCACCACCGCCCAGCTACGATAAATGTATTTTTATGAGGTTTTTAAGAAACCTCAATACTGGTTTCCATAGCAGGAGGGTTGGCTTACATTTTCACCAGCTGCACATATCACCCCAGTGTTTCTTGTTGTTTGATTTCTTAATGACTGACATCTTGGGTGGAATAAGCTAGAATCTCAATGTAGTCTTGATTTGCATTTGATCTATTGCTACTAAATTTGAATATTCAACCATATTCTGTTGAATGTTTGTAGTTTATTGTTTATGCACCGTTGTTTTCTTTATTGCTTTTATTGGTTAAATAATTTTTTGTTCTTCCTTGTTTTCATGTTCTTACTTGCATGTTTTACAAGTATGTAATGAATCTACATACATAACTAGGGCTTAATGCCATGGTGCCAAGTTGCTATCTACCTCTATTGTGGAATATGATGGGCTGGACCAGATATGTTTTCTGTATTGTTTGAGATCACATGAATTCACCTTTACATTGTCTTCCGTATAGAATATCAAAATTCTCTCAATTTGTTTGCCATTTCTATTGAATGTAAATGTAAGTTAGATACCCTAAGGCATGAAATTTAAAGGAATTTAGTGGAGACTTTCTGAAAAGATGCGGCTCTTAGGAGGCTCACCTATTATCAAGCATTTCATTTAAAAGGTTGTAAGAATTTTCCAAAAGAATCTATTTTCTGGGTACTAACCTAAACTGGAATGATATTGTACTTTATTTATAAAAACAGTTTTTTTTTCCCCCAAGTCCATGATTTAACCCCAGGGGAAGAATTTTTCAAAGGTGAAGCTGGTCCAAACACTGAAAGGAATTATCCTAGTGCCTGGAAAGCACTGTTGTTTGTGAAGCTATGGAATGTGGTCATCACCAGTCCGTAGCGAGGCAGCCCCGTGCTCTCCTGCAGGACTTTTCTTTTACACCTACAGCTATAGCACAGCTTGCTTGTCCTCAGTTGGCAGCCATTTGTACACACTGCTGGACCCCCCTGGAGCCTGACGGACTTCTGTCTTTACCACTGCTGTGTCTGCTTTAGACCGTACACTATGCTTACATTATTTCTGAAAGAAGAAGTGCCATGGGCCGCCATGGCCTTTCATACGGTGTGATCGCTCTTGGACAATGCTAACAGATTATGACAGCTCCTAAGATAATACATCAAGCACAGTTATGTGGAAATGTTGGTGGGAAGGCTGTATTTGACACGTGACTCTTCTCCACAGTAGTCACAGTAGGTTCCTTGCCTTGCTATGTTTTTTAAATATAATAACATGCTTGAGATATATTTGCAGCCCTCTATTAATAACAGACCTACTTCAAATGTTGAGAAGAGGAAAAGGCATTTTATCACCCATCAGGTTTTTCCATAAACTTTCTTTTTGATATTCTAACTTGTTCAGGCACTGTATATGCTCATCAAAAGACTAGTGTTTTTAACAATCTTTAAAAAGTGTCAATTACCACTTTATACTGTGTTTTACTTCACTTTAGATGTATATTTTAGGACAGCTTCTGGATACCTTGCAAGAACTCAGAATAGTTGCTTTATTTCTCCCATAGAAAACCAGGCAGTGTTCAGGTTTTCTGATCCTACGGGGCATCGTATCCAATTATTGTCTTTGGGCAATTTATTTATGCTTAAACAATTAAAAGTGATGAATGACATATCCGTAGATTCATCTTTTCATGGAAACCCCTCCTGTTTCTGCTTTTTATGTATTATGAGTAATATGACAGTGAACACGGATGCCAAGATACCATTGTGCTGTATCTTAGAGCCCCTTGAATACATACCCCAAGGTCTATAGTTGGATCAGAGGATAATTCCATCTTTCACTAAGAGTCTCTTCATATTGAGTTCGGAATGGCTATAGAAGTGGTACCATTCTGACTGGGGTGAGAAGCCTTCTCAAAGGTGTTTGAATTGTATGTGCCAGATGAGTAGAGATGCTTAACAATTTTTAAAAGATGCATCTTTATTGACTATTTGTACTTCTGATAGGAAATTTTTGTAGTTTTGCTTTGAAGTTTCTTCACTCATTTTAGTTTGAAAGTTCTGTTTAACGATGAGAAATCATGTTGAAGCCTACTCCCCTATTACCATAGTGCTCCTCATTTGACTTGTCATTCCTTTTATTTATTTTACTTTCTGATATGGGGAACCCCAAATTTTGTGTTCAAATACTTAATATTTGTTACATTATACTGACTAATTTTTTGTCACATTTCCATCCACATCAGTTGGGGTGTATATGTCCTCTAGTTTTTTGTTTCCACATTTTCCATCCCCTTCATTGTCCAGAAGCCTTCCTGTTGAGTTGTCTTCACTTGGAGATTCAGTTCTGTCATTATTTAGAAACTAAGCTAAAAGGAGATGTGCCTGGTCAGGAAGCTCAGCCTCACCATCCAGGGGAAGATGCCCGTCTGCTTCCTAACATTGTTCAGAGCTGCTGGCATTAAGGCACTGATTGGACATCATGTGGTTGGTATTGTGTTTAGAGTACTATGGATTAATTATTAAGCAGTGAAATGAGAGAATGGATAAAGGGGAAAATGAGTAAATTATGGATGAGGAGAGCCGTCCATGAGTTTACTGGACTGATACATAGCAGTGAAAACATTGTACTGACCTTGAATAGAAAGAAAGGACAGCCACGACATATGTAAAGTACTGACACATAAATAAGGCAACAATATAAATGCATCTGTTAAAAAAGAAGAAATGATAGGAAATAGAATGTATTACTACTTCGGTGTATTTTGTTTGTTTGCTTTGCTTTGCTTTTGTAGTTGGAATGGTGTGATTTTTCTGTACCCGTCACTGGACCCTTGTATCAATCATTGCAGCTCTGGCAGTGGCTCCCTATCTAAGTAATTCAAACACATTAAGTCAACTTATCCTGTCTAGCGACAGGCAAATCATTGTATAAAGTCCACTTTGCCAGCGTCGCCCAGTATGAGCCCCTATCAGTTACAACTTTCTCCCTGCTGTTTTCCAGTTCTTTCCATCAATGTGTGGGACTTTCTGTGATTGAGTCTCAGATGGTATGGAAGATGCACACACTTAAGTTTGCCTGTTTTGCTGAGAGGAATCTGTCCTGCTCCTGTCAAAGATGTCCCCATGCTCAGTACTGCACTCTTGAGTTCCTCTGTGGCTGGCACAGCACAGAGAAGACCTAGGCAACCGGTTACTGAGCAGTCTGTGGAGATTTCACTTTGAGTCTCCTGTGCCCTCCACAGCTTGCACCTCTGAGGCAGCCACTTCTGAGCAGGGACTTCGGGAACTGCCTGGTGCTGTCAGTGCTGTCTTGGTCAGTTCGTTGTCAAGAATGGGATCCCTGGACATTTTCGAGCCCCCAAATCTGTGTGTGATTTTTCTTCAATAGGCAGCATGAATTAGGTTTTGATTACACGAAGCAACCAAAGCATCACCTAAACAACACTCTCCATGTGAAGTTACAAATTTAGCTAAAATATGGCAGCCAAACACGTTCCTTTCGTACAGGTTCTCCTCCTGAGCATTTAAAGGTCAGTTTTTCCATGAGTGCCCTAGACTCTTCTGAATAGTGAAAGGTACCTGTGAATTTTGGGTAAAAGTGGATAGGGTATCCTAACAGAGTTAGTTTGGAAATTGATTTTATGGGAGCAGCAATCCTGGCTAGAATCCTCCATTCCATATCACAAAAATTTTCTCCTATGATGGGAGAGCTATGAAAACGAAAATTAATTTGGAGGCAGAAGAAAAGAGACTTTTTTTCTGATTCTCCACAGGATGCATACGCCAAACTTGCCCAAATCAGCCCTTTGGAGTAAATAGTGCTGAGGTCAGTCCTTACCTTAGCATTTTTCCCTCCACAGTACACTGGGGAGAGGGTTTAACACTCACCCCTCCCCCTCCCACAACAGGTAGCTAAAGATTCTTGCCACAAAATGTGCTCTCAAAGCCCAATTTTGTGTCAGAAAAGAGAGTGAAGCTGAGTGCCAGTGAATTGGAGCAGCTTCCAGGAGTGAGCCTGCCAGCACATTCGTTCAGGCTCACTCACCTCTGGCTCTTGACTCCTTTTCTGGGAATTTCTCCATGCAATTCATGGTGGTGTGTTCTGGATGCTGGTTTTGGTCTATTCTGCAGCCATTTTTCTTTCCTGATTATCTCTCCTGAAGCTCAAAGTAGAAGGAGGTGTGGGGATTGTGGAGCTTCGTTTTAAATCAATGAGCTTTTCCAACTGGAGGCTATGCTGAATTTTCCACGATAATTGATTATTGTATACATTACAGCTGCATTCATAAAGCATCACGAGCCAATGTTGGTCAAGGCAGGAAAAGATGAATGGACTGATTTTTGGGAATCAACAACCAATGGCTATAGACCAGTAGCTAATATCTCAACGACAAGCAACATTGCTATTCTAGAATTTCGAAGGGTATTATGTTTAGTTAGTTTGCTTATCTTCATGGCATACATATCTTCTAGATCCTTCTATCCCTTGGCATTATTAAGTAGTTACTGTTGTTTGTATACCACCCTGCCATGAATGCAACCTTCCAGCAAAAGGGAAACACAACCTCTTTGGAGACTCTTAAGCAACCCTCGCCTTGTGCCAACATGTATTCCGTTCAAGGTGTATTTACCCTAGAACCTGTCTATTTGGTTACTAACAGAGAATACTCTTGTGCAATAATAATATAGTTTTTTATTTATTTATTTATTTATTTATTTATTTATTTTTTGGTTTTTCGAGACAGGGTTTCTCTGTAGCTTTGGAGCCTGTCCTGGAACTAGCTCTTGTAGACCAGGCTGGTCTCGAACTCACAAACATCCACCTGCCTCTGCCTCCCGAGGGCTGGGATTAAAGGTGTGCGCCACCACTGCCCGGCAGTAATATAGTTTTAACTGCCTAGGGATGGTACTATAATATTATTTTTGAGAAAAAATGTATTTGTCATGTTTTTTTGCATTTTCAACATGTTGCCATATTTTCAGAAATGCTGAACTTTTTATCTGTGCAGTTTGTGATATTTAAAGTGTCGTTACAGTGTGTCTTTCCTATGCTGTATGTAGCTATGTGTTTTCTTTCTTCAGAGACCAAACCTCTAGCTTTTCTTTCAGTCCCCTCAATTTTTGGTACAGATATCTATTGATTAGCATGGATATTATTTTAATGGCATGCTTTTATATTTTACCTTATAATGTCTTGTGGGATTACATTCATTTAATAATTATATATATGGTAGTGGCATTAGCAAAAGGTTTTTGTAAAATGATGTAAGTGGAGAGATTAAATACATTTTCATAAAAGGTAGTTTGAGTGGCAGCATATTTTAAAATCACCATCAACTCAGTCTGTACAGCAGAATTCATGGAGTCCTCTCTAGCATCTCTGCCTTTCCCTGGCTATGGCATAGTTTAATAATGGTCTTTATGACTGCTTCAAGGTGAACCTAATAATGTCATTGAATTCATGTAATGGGTGTCCATTACTTACATTATTGTATTGATATACTTTCCTTTATTTGTTGAACCAAAATATATAAAAAATTATTATATGCGGAGTTCTGAGCTAAGTATGAGAAACATAGTTGGGGAACTGATTTAGAAATCAGTTCTCCAGTAGATCTGCTTTCCCCAGAAAGATGGACACATTGAAGCTCAGTGAGATGTGAATTGAAAGCCTTGTGCCGCCTATGGCACATGGCAGGGGCCGGTAATATCGGAATCTCGACTCTAGATCCTGGACGTTCACCCAAAGTCCTGAAGAGATGTTTAAGTGAGAATTGAGGAGATACAATAGAAAGGAGAATGTATAAGAGAGGGCTCATGGTTTCTTACCAGCTAGAATAGCCCTCTGAGGAAGGTCTAAGATAAAACTGAGTGTACCATTCAGGGCTCTCAGTATTCTGTTTGGCAGAATATTTAAGCACAGTGGTAAGAGATGAATTAAAACTTAGATATTCCCATAAAAGGGTATGATTAATGGTGCATTAAACTGAATAGTAGAGTAAATTTATAGGTGGATGGTTTTGGTTATGTTGTGGTTGTACCATAATCTTTACAGAGGAAATTGGTAGAGGTATTTTTTTTTTTTTTTGGTATGCTTCTTCCAGAACCATTATTTAAACTTAGAGGAGGTCAGGTGGGATTTCTGAATACTTATACTCAAGAAAACACTTAGGAATCCTGAGGATATAATAGACACCCATATCATAGACCCTGCACATATAATTTAGCTTGAGTTTAATTGTTCCATTAAATTCTTTGTATATGATTTTCTGTAACGTATTTCTTGTATGTTTTCCCTTCTCCTGAGTCAGTAACATGATGTAGGAAGTTTTAACATAAACAGTGAACCTCCCCATGACCATAAGGAGTGCATTTAACTGGACTAAACTTAGTTTTTCTGAAACAGCTTTCCCCCTAAGAAATATGTCGTCTCACTCTATCCTTCACATTAAAACGCAGTCTTAGCGCAAAACTTTTGCAGTAATGTCTGACTTTGAAAAGCCTATCTAATGGATTAAGAGTTCTTGTAATTTAATCCATATTGATTCATTTAGTTATTTAATATATTTGCTTAAATGTTGGGACCCTGCAGGGGTACATCCAGTTTACAGTAGCATTGTAGAATCTGTATAGCTGTCAATGTGCCCCCTGGATAGTCATTGTTTAAAACCACATTGCTCACAGAGAAACAGTGAGATGATGAAGAAACAGCCTTATGTATTTTTGCTGTCACTGGTGGAGTTCTCTTAAGATTATTTGAGCATTTTAAAAATTCATATTGATTTTTTGATCTTCTGTCTTTAGTGTAGTTTTAACATTTAATTGAGATATTCATTTCCATTTAACTGTGTGGAATGTGTGCTTTTATTTCAAGGGGGTGGTTGGTCTTTTCTTTCCTGAGGGTCTTTACTCCTCTGTGTTCAAAAAAATTACATCTGAGGTTTAATTATACCAATGTGTTAACGACACTGCTGGGCTCCCGTGCTGCCTTCCGACTGGGAACATTTGAGAGCCCCTGGTTGGAGAGGATGGTTAATTTATTACAACATTTGCAGCACTGTCGTTTGAAAGATCCAGGTCCCTGTACACAAGTTTCAGAAAGCCACCTCTTGCCCTTTATTAATTGAAGAAGAAATGCCTAGGGATGAGAGCTGTCTCCTTCGTGGAGGCCTCCCATCAGTCATCAGTGAAGTAGGGGCTGATGCTGTTTTTCTATGGGTATCCATCTTCGAGGGATAGTGGGGATTAAAGCAATTATTATAAATTAATGACTCTATGAGTTGTAAAAGGTTGGATATTATGGAGTTTCATTGTCATCGAGGTAGACGATTACTGAAATATACACTTGTGGACTGCACTATAGATCTTGTGACATTTCCAGCCCCTCTGCCTTTTATGGCTTTCCTCTGTGTGATACCATCAGTGTTGCAGCCGTGGTTTTACAGATGCCCACTGAAACTGCAGTATTTTAGAGAGGAGAAAATAATTTTTCATAAAAGCTTACATGCAGTTCAGTTTGATTAGGTTCTTAATCACTCTCACCTAGATTTGGCCCCTGCACTGAATCCGTCTGGGAACTGCTTTATGGCTACTGAGCTTGGGGCAGTAAATCCTAAGTTTTCAAGTGAACTGTCATATAATTTAGTAGGAATGCTGATCTGCTGTTATCAAGGTCAAAAACAAGCACTTTGTAAATTGGTTTATTGTCTATCACCACAGGATCACCAAATTCAATTGCAGAAATGGTAACTTTGAGTAAGCAAAGATGAGTGAGGGATTACAGAAGCAATAAACTCAAAATTGATCATCATCCGCGGGTGGATTTGTAGGAAGCAGTTGGTTTGATGGATGCAATGTGGGTCACAGAAAGCAAAAGAAATAAGTCAGCATCTTGCTCAGTGGAGTTACAGAAGGTTAAGGGAGCCGGAGAATTATGGCTCGCTTGTGTTTGGCAAGAAGATTTGAAGAAGGTTAACTAGATCTTGCCAGGATGGTTCATAAAGATGAAATCTGGCAAGAGGAGAAATGTAGAGGAGCTGTCATTCACTCTGCAGGATTAATGGCATCTTTGAACACCTGAATATGAAGTCTGGGCAGCCCTAAGGTAGGGGCGCCAGGTGTCTGAGGAGCTCTGAAGTTTGCAGCATCCTAATGAATGCTACTTAAAATTCCTGTTAAGGGCTGGTCAGGAGCCTCTCTTAGGAACACTGAGAGAAAGTGTTTTTGAAATGTGGAAGCTTAACTTATGTAAATACTTTTTGGAAAGCAAGGGAAGGTTTTAGCATAACTTCATAGATACTTTTTTTTTTTTTAATGGATGAAGAGCCATACAAAATCTTCTAAACCTATCTGAGTGAGCATCGCTATTTCTGGTTTGTGGACCTGCATTGTTCTGTATGGCCTTTACTCTTCCCTCTCTGTAGCTGTCTGCATATCACCTCAGCCTTTAATTTGCATCTTTCAGATCTTTTACCAAAAATTACCATAAGAAATGCATTGTATAATGCAACCTAATAATACGTAATACAAGTGACTGCAGCAGAAGGTTCCAAGAATTTCACTTATTTGTATGATGAACTCTGAAATGTTTTTTGTTTTAAAGCTTGATTGTTGTTGGCTCCCTGCTAAAAGATTTCATTTCCTGTCTTTTTAAAAGATGTTTGGGTGACTAGAACAAGCATAGCTCCTACTGGAATTGCAGCCTGCAGATATATAACCAATATTGCTACTTCTTGACTAGAGATCAAATAACAAAGATACCATCATAAAGCCCATGGAAGTAATATATTCCTCTATGTTCATCTGTGTCTGGGAGATTGATAGGGATGCAGATATGTATTCTCATAAAACCTGTACTTATAAGGAAAGACTTAGCATGGGTATAGTTGTCTGCATTTTACTGGGATTCTTAACTATAAGATCTCTCTGTATCTCTTAATACTAAATATAGTAGCTGTCTAGTTACTTGTGTATTGTGTGCCTAGTTAAAAATGAATGAATGAATTAATTAATAAGAATCACATGCCTTCCAGTAAGTAGACTGTTGTTTTTGTTTTGATTTGATGTTTGTTTTCTTGTAATGCTGAGTAGACCTGGGCCTTCTTCCGTGCTAAATTATCAGTATATGGCTAAGCTGTATCCTCTGCTTAGATTTCTTCTGGGAATTCTGACAAAACCATCCAGGAGCGATTAGAGTGAGGGAATCAGTGGGTATGGCAGCAGCGAGGAGACTGATGTCTATGGTCTAAGGCACTTTCAATGGCGTACAACTTTAGCAGCAAGGAAGAGCTTCTGTCCTGGGACAGTAGCCACTCCAGAAATTATTTGTCACCCCAGTTTCTCTTGCCCAATAAGTGCCCTGCTATGACTGATGGTGACCATCGAAGTGTGTGGGATCCTAGGTTCCCTTTGTCTGCCATTCTGAAACCAACTATACAAGTCTACCGCTTCCATCTGTCTAAGACAATTGACAGTTGTCAATGATTACAAACAAATTTTCCCTTGGGGTAAATGAGTGTTTCAAACATAGGTCTTTACGAAGATGGTGAAAGTGACAGATACTTGTAGTCTATGAGCTTTGTCATTGGAGGCAAGGCTTATGAACTGGGAAGAGCCAGACAGGCAGCAACCACACACATCACCTTTAGCTCCACTTGTTGGTTTGCTGGTGATGCTATAGCCAGCTTTGGAGAAGTATGTTCAGATCATCAGTTACTTAGTGAATTTCCTTTAAGCATAGTGATTACTAAATATACACAATGGAAGCAGAGGCAGAGGAGTAGATGTATGGAGACTTTGTCTGGGCTGCATAGCTATGTAATGAGAAAAGCCAGTCTGCCGTCTGTGAATATAATGACAGCCTCCTTCAAATATGCAAAACAAACCTAACACTTACCAAATTGAAACACAAACAATTGTATTGTATACAATAATAAGTAAATCATATTAACACAGAAGTAGGGAAACACACAACTCAATTTTCTCTGCATGTTCTACTGACTGACAATCGTATTCCCCAGGCCTGCTGGATCTGAGTTCTATAATAGATGCTACTGCATACCCTACTCAAGCTGACATCTGGGAACATCATTATGGTTGCTAGAAACCAACTACATTGGAAATATTTATACTATGGCAATTTGGGTAATTTGGAAATTATGTTGGGATGTATATTGCTTTTAAATCAAACCCCATAATTTAAAAATCTGTGGAGCTAATGGGTAATATTTGATAACACAACACTGACTCTATTTTTAATCCCTCAGATATCACTCTTGATTGACTCAGAAAGGAAAAACAATAACTTCCATGTTCTTAAGCCTTGGATTAAATTTATAATAATTTTAGGCAATTGAAGTCATCACCTCTGTGGAAAACTGAGTCAGTGAAGAACGTGAAGAGGGTTCTAATACTCCTACAGAACCCTCTGTGCTTGTACGTGAGCTCTTCAGAAAGTCAGAATCAATAGTATCTAACACTACACATGCATGTACAAATATGTAAACAAGTTGTATGCCTTGGCTTACTTTGAAGGATTGTCTAGTATGAAATCAGAATCCAGGTCAGCAAGCTCACGCTCTGCAGGACAACATGCCCATCGGAAGACCGAGGCAAGAGCCATGACTGGAAGCTTGAGGAAAACAAGTTTTCTCAATGACACCTCTTGTCGCTCTGACAGCCCTTTCCCAGGATCAGCTGAGACTCTTACATCATTCATCTTGATGTCCTTCTTAAGACCAGCTGGTTGCAGATGTTGATTGCGTCCTCGCAATGCCTTGCATCAGCTCCTAGCTTCTTGTTTGGATTTTGAATTCCCAAGTTCTGCAGTCAAGCTACACTAACATAACTATTCCAGTAGCTCAGTAATCTGTCCATGACACCCTAGGTCAGAGAAACATAGCATTTTATTTATTATCCTGTTCAAGTACAGTGTGAACCCTCTAATGTACTCAGCAGCCATTGAAATCACAATATATTGGAAACTATCTGTATTCAGTTAGTACTTGTTGTTTAGTAGTAAAACAAGTGTACACAGACTCTTTCCAATGCAAGATGAAGCTGGATGCCACCATGTTCATTTATGCTCCAATATAATCTCCCTTTGCTCTTTCTGAACCAAACTGCAAGGGAAAGCTCTGCTATGCAAAGATTTAATGCCATAGAGTGGA
This sequence comes from Microtus oregoni, assembly GCF_018167655.1. NCBI lineage: Eukaryota > Metazoa > Chordata > Mammalia > Rodentia > Cricetidae > Microtus > Microtus oregoni. Next base: position 47,386,166 of record NW_024543060.1, read on the forward strand.
ATATAATATGTCTGAGTCTGAAAACATAACCTACCTCCAACATGTGCTTTTTGCCTCTTTTCCTACAGACATCAGCATCCTGTTATAAATTTAAAATATCCCATTGCACCGTTGTAAGTTTGCTACTGTGCTCCAGGGAGCCTTGCTATAGGTTGGTGTGTTTACAGAGTTTCTTATTAATGAACTACAGCTCATGGAATCATAGTATTATGTTTTTATTGTTGGCCCTGTAACATGCAATTGTAATCTTGCTGAATTGCTTTCTGTAGAAAGTTACCTATGTTGAAACATTGAAAACCTTCTGCTGAGATGTTTTTGACATTATTTTTAAAAACCATTCTGATACATACTCTACAAGGTGTTTGCATATGAGTGTTTCCTGTGCCAATTTCCGAGAACCTTGTGTTCAGGTAGCATTTTACATGGTATAAGTTTTGATTTAATCAGTCGATATAGTTTATATATACTTAAAGCAAGGGGAATTGCTTATATTTTAACATGACCAATTTATTAGCAATATAACAATTTCATAACATAGAGAGCCAGTTAGATGTCACAATGGGAGGAATGTCTGTCCTCCATCCTGCTCACCTCGTGCACTGCACATTCCCATGTTCTTTAAGGCTTGTTCTTTCATCACTCTGAGGGAATTTCTCCTGTCATCAGGTCAATTCTACATAGAAAACTCAACAGTATAGATACAATTGATCTATGCCAGTTCATCTGCCTCGTCCAGTGTAGTGTGTTGGAAATTCTCCGTGTGTAATTCTGGGAATCAAATTAAACAACTAACTTCTTGGTTGTATTTTTAAAAGATTACATATATAAATTTTTTAGTTTTGTAGGAGTCTGCTAGTTAGTACCCAGCTGCTCAGCAGCTCAGCCCTGAAATAACCACACAGAAACTGTATTATTTAAATCACTGTTTGGCCCGTTACCTCTACTTCTTATTGGCTAACTCTTACCTCTTAATTTAACCATCTCCATTAATCTGTGCATCACCATGAGGTCATGGCCTACCAGCAGAATTTCAGCACATCTGTATCAGGCAGCAGCTTCATGGCTTCTTTCTGACTTCACCTCCTTTCTACCTTGCAATTGGCTTAGCCAGTTTCTTTATTCATTAATTAATAAGGCAACACATAGATAGGAGGACCTCCCACACCATTTTAGTGAAATTTTTAGAAACTTAGCATTTAAAGCCCTTACCAGGAATTTAACATCAAAGGACAATAGCAATAAGAGGTAATTTGGATAAGACCCTCAAAGTAGAATATCAATTTAGTTTTCTCAAACTTGTGAGAAACAACTTTTATTGCGATGTTGATCAATATCCCTAAACAATAGCTTTCTTTAAAGATAGGAAAGGTCATTTATAATAAATCTTAAAGAGTGAAAAAGTTTTCAAAATGTCCCTTTGTGGATGTTTGGCAAACGTAAATTTATAGAAGCACATTGGAACCTATTATTTTAAAAAGTGCTAATTTCTTTTGCTTGGCCAGTCTTGGTTGTCATATGCAGGAATTTTAGAAGACTTAATCAGCCCAGGTATGTTAACCTCAACAACTCTCTTGCCTATAAGAAGCACTAGCCTAGCCTTAACTTCTAGAATACCTTATATCGCTTCTTCGGTTTCCTTAGATGATTTGCCCAGGTAATTAAAGTAAATAGTTATATATGCAGACACTGCAAACGACAGGTAAATAGTTACATATGCAGACACTGCAAACGACAGGTAAATAGTTACATATGCAGACACTGCAAACGACAGGTGCCCATGCCTCTCTAACATACATTGAAATTGCTGGATTGCAGCGGTAGACAGTGAGAGAACCTACACAGAGTCTGAAGACACCAAATCCAAAGCAAATGCTGCCAGACAGAACGTAGAAGTGTAGGAATCAAGCACTGTGTAGCTCTTGCTATCTTTAAACCTTGTGACTTCTAATATCCTGCCCCCTAGAAGGGACTTTGTAGTCATGTTTCTTAGGGTTCTCCATTTCTAGGAAATGGCACAATGTGGTTTTCTGGAATCTGCTCTGCTGCTCCTTCCTGGCAGGCCATTTCTGTTGCTAGTTTGGGACTCACTCTGAGGTTCGCAGGTTGTCACTTGTGAGGTCGTTCGGTTTATGGTAGCGGAGCTGCAGGGGCTGGCTCACTTGGCTAATGAGGTCCTGCTGTCTGCTGCCCTTAACCACCATGCCACTCACCAAGTCTAATTTTGGCAGTTTTCAGACCCAGGGCCTTGTTTGGAGGGAGTGGGATTTGGCAGAATTAAATTTCTGCTGTCACCGTGGCATCTTGGGGGTGGAAATGAACATCTGGGCAGACTTTGGGGAAAAGATATTGTAAACCTTGACATAATTGAAGGGGACATGGAGAGGGAAGAACAGTCTCATCTTTTATTTCTTGGAATACAGAGGACAACGTAAGGTCTTTTTTTTTTATGTCCTTGAATTCATTTTGCAGCTTCTTTTTGGAGATCCCTTTTCCACATATAAATATTGGCTTATTTACTTTAAGATTTCTAGTGCCAAAAAATTCAACAATGCACTGTCGTTAACTCCCTGAAGAAGTATCAGCTTATGTCTTCCCTCTTCTTTGTGCTTGTGCTAGATCTTGTGACCATGAACCCATCATGGTCTTTTTCCCATACAATCTGTCAACCAGTGGTGGATGAGTATGTGCACACTTACAGTTTTTGCTGTGCATTTTCTTTATTTGTGGCTTCTTATGCTAATTTCCATTATCCTTAGCATGCCCTGATGTGTCTAGCCACACTCCAAGTGAAAGGAATATGTCTAATTATATATCACATATGGTATAGACCATCTAAGGCAATTTGATAAAGGAACGTGATTGAAAAATCTTTTCCAAGACCACTTTTTCTCCCTTTATAATTTGTAACTTTGAAATCACCACTATTATATGTTCCTTGGGGCTCAAATTACTCAAGCTGGGAAACGTTTCCATAGCCTGTGTTAGATCTACTTCCTTCATAGGGAGAAATACCTTTGAGCTTGACCATAGAAAATTAAATGATTTTGTTATTGCAGGCTGTGGGATCTCTATCATAACTATATTCATAGCATCCTAATGTTGATAGAGTCTGAAACTATGTAAAGAACAGCATCAGCTAGGGTGTGTTGATGGCGTTTTATCTACTGATAATTGAAATTGAAATTATAAAACTTCATTCTAAGCCAAATATTATCCTTTCAAACTTTCCCAGCTGTGTTCACAAGATTCATAGAAACAAGAATGGGACTGGATTTGGCAAAAGGCTCTAAATGAAGAGTACTCATGTATGCCTACCCAAACATGATATCAGAACAAAACAAATTTTCCTAAGCTCCTCGTATTTTTTTGTGTTTTTGCATATTTGTGTGTGAGTGCACGTGAGTGCCCGTGCACATTTTTGCATGCGTGTTCTTAGACCTGTAGCTTCCGGTTTATAAGTGCCTCCCTTTCTCCCTCATCACAGTGGTACATTGTTCATGGAGAGAGAGAGAGAGAGAGAGAGAGAGAGAGAGAGAGAGAGAGATTTCTATTAGATTGCTTCCTTGCCAGGAAAGCTGCAGAAATTGTGACACAGAGAGAAGGTGGAACTATAGAAGAATATCAGACTGTTCGTTTTCTGATGGCAAAGTGATATATTTTTTCAATGCTTACATGAGATGACAGAGTGGCCTTACCTGGCCCATTTTGTCATGGCCCCGGAGTCATCTTGTCTGAGGTTAGAGTTTTGTGAACTGGTTTTGGGGCAGTAGGAGAAAGTGAGCACTAGACTGGCTTTTGTAGATCATGAGAAATTTGTTTTTCTTTCTTCTTTTCTAACCCCACCCCTCCCTCCAGCCAATCCCCAGAACTGCTACATTTCCAGTTCCAGGTTCCCAAGTGTGTTACTAAATAATTGAAGCCTATAGCAAATGTAAACACAGCGTGACACAATGTATATCTTTCCATGAGATCCCGATTCCTCCGAGAGGAACCGTGAACCTGAATTGGATGGTTTTTTCTTTCTCTCAAGGACGATAGTTTCTGGTTTTATTGTAAAATTATGTGTGATTTTAATAGTCTCATGCCATCTTAGAAGTCACATAAATTAAACCTTTAATATATAAACTTGGGAAAGCAGGCCATCCTGGTCGTGTTTTTATAGGGAACTTAAGGATCCAACTGCTTCTCAGTGTGTGAAACACTCTACACTTCACCCTGGGCCGCAAGAAACTTTTATTTATCCTGTTAAACATCGCATGTGAATTTAATAGTCATAGCATTAAGTGCTCTTTCCTTTTTGGTTTCAGTGCCCTAGAGGGAATGTCAGAGAGTGGATTTGGGTTTTATGTAGCAAGATGTCGGGTTGATTTTCCTTCTTCCTTCTAGACATTCTGACAAACACTTTTGACACAATCTGAGCCAAGTACATTGGAAATTTACATTTTGCACAGTGTAATTCTCTTTTAATTTCATTCAGCAAAGTATAGGCTTGTCCTTGCCATATCACCGGAGAAAGCCATGGTGACAAAGGAGGTGGCCTGGCATCCATGGGCTGCCCGAAGCACAGGCTTTCTCCCTTTCATCTCCATTTCTGTCCGATACCAGAATTAGTTAAACCTATCAGTGGCTTCCTCTTTCCAGAACAGTTTTTATCTGACAAGAAATGTCAGCTGACACAGTATATCACTATTAAAGACACTCTGCCTTTCCCCTCTGCCTTCCCACAGACAGCCAGGCAAGACACCCAGTCATCTCTCGCCATTGTCCCTAGTCCCTGTTTCTTAACAGGCTGTGTTAATAAGCCTTGGAATTGTTCACCTTGTTGATATTTTTCTAAGACAAGCACACTTAAGACTCTCTGATGCCTCGTCACCCGGTACTCTTTGGTAATTTTAAAATAAAAACAGGAGGAGAAAAGGAAAAGAAAAAAAAAAACAGGTGTTTTGAGAATTTCCACACACCTGCAGTGAGTTATGTGGTGGGGACAGACAGCAAATATCAGGTTGAACTTAAGTCTCAGAGGCCTTGGGAGTGGTAAACACATGGATGATGAGGTCCAGTTTGGGTCCAGGAGAATGGCTGGGGAAGAAAGGGGACAGGTGCTCTCAGGATTTGAATAAAGTCTCCCAAATCTACCCAGAATTCTTGACATTTCATGCAGATGTTCGCTTTCTTCTCTTTGCAGGGGAGCACCTCCGCATCTGCCCTCAGGAATACACGTGCTGTACCACAGAAATGGAAGACAAGTTAAGCCAACAGAGCAAACTCGAGTTTGAGAACCTTGTGGAAGAGACGAGTCATTTTGTGCGAACTACATTTGTGTCAAGGCACAAGAAATTTGATGGTAGGTGTAGCTCGCTGCCCTTCTCTGTGTTTCTGCTGTGTGTTTATGCAAGGCTTTTGTCCTACCTGGAAAAGCATTTTTACGAGATGGTTCCATTTCCTCTCAAATACATGTAGAATTTGTCTATGTTTAGGAAAGACACGGACTTCCTTGGCAGTGTAGTGTTCTCTGGTATCGTCATGGAAAAAGTCAACCCTGCCTGAGCAAAGGGGTGCTGTGCTAGGGTTCTGCCCACGCCATGCCTCAGCAGCGTGATGCTCACGTTTCTTTAGTTTCGTGATCCTAATTCAAGTTTTCTTATGGTTTAGCTTGTCTCCAGTGCTTCACTGAGACAGTTCATTTGCAACGTCCTTTTTCTTGCAGCTGCTTGCACCACCACATAGTTTTTTTTCTTTTTTCTTATTTATTTATTTATTAAAGATTTCTGTCTCTTCCCTGCCACCGCCTCCCATTTCCCTCCCCCTCCCCCAGTCAAGTCCCCCTCCCTCATACTTTTTAAGAGGACAGGCGTGTCCCCACAACCGTGACACGGACTGCGTTATTTTAGTATTTTCCATCCGTTAATGTGACGCACTCTATACAGCAGGTGCCTTGCATTACACAAAAAGGGTATCGACCCCCTTTCATGTCCAGATCATAAGTAAGCCCCATCATTTCCATAATGTTATTCTGTGTACTAGAGAGGACAAGAGTGAAGACAGTTATCTCTGTCATTTCAGCTTGAACTTCCTATTCAGGGCTATAAAAATACTCCCCTGCAATGTGAATTTCAGCAGTTTCAATGAGGATGGCAGTCTAGGGCATGTTTTCAGTGGATGTAGAGCGCTTACTGCTCTAAGAAGTGCATGAACTATGCTACAGTTCGTCGGGCAGCAGACTAGCATGTTGTGTAGGACTTCCTTAGTCCCCACTGGACACGTTCCCCAGCCCAAGACCAGCAAGATCCTATCCACGTTCTTCACCCTCTTAGTCAGAGCACCACAGATCCGGTTAGAAAAGGCTTGCCAATGCTTTTCTTCCAAACAGCCTACTTCATGGTTGCTTGAAACTATTATTGTATCACTGTTGCCTTTTGAATTTCTTCTCCATGATCTGAAAGCGGGGCTGCATGGATGGACTCATGAGGATGCTAGATTTTCCATGCTGCTGGCGCGACGACCCCTCTACGAGGCTGTTCCCACGCCTGCACTGTCTTCTCTCTTGCGTTGTGGATAAAGTTATCAGTGGGTATGTGTGACAGCGATTCCTTGTGGAAGTCTGATTCCGTGAAGCTTTTCTCTTGAATCTAATGAGGGTGTCCTTGGGGGTCGCCCTTGATTGACACATTACAAGTCCAGCAGCATTCGGCGGCTCTGGGTTTAGGTGCCCACAATTTATCATTGCACATGGAGACGTCTTGTCCTTGATGGCAGAGATCAGCTGAGGGTGATCCCGCTGCTGCTGCTCCTCGCCTTGTGTTTGGAAACCCATTCTAATGCATTTACAAAGCTGTCCTTTGCCATGATGCTCTTAATTCTGGGACAACACGCTGAGGCTGAAATGTGTTTCTTATAAGAAAAAAATAATAGATGGCAACTAGCTTCATGAAAAATTTTATATTTCTTTTTTTTTAGCGAAGGAAAGCTATTCTGCTTGACCAAGCCAGATACTTCTGGCATTGTATTAGTTAATCTTATATCTCACTTGTCTCAATTAAGAAGCCCTGCTTTTAAGACAGGCAGGTTTTAAACTGTGTTAATGCTCTCCGGGATCACCATTGCTATGGACATCTTCTAGGTTAGTTTTAGAGACTTTTAATTTGGTGAGGCCTTCTGCATTCTTACTGAAGTCTGGTATCCAAAACTTTCCATTCAGTTCTTGCATATAGTCCACGTTGTCAGAGGTCCAGCCTGCACAGTTATAGGTTGCTGCCTTTTTTAGCTATCTATACTTCTCCATAAAAAGGGAACTACCATTTAATTTATATCGCAGAATGTTGATTCCTCTGCTCATTAAGGTTAGCAGCAAGTTTACTTGCATGTGGTATATGTGATCTAATCCATAGTGCATATAGAGGCTGCCAGGTTAGTCTCTGATTGTGGCTCTGTGTTCTATTAGAAATGCCTGGTTTCCATCCACTCTATCGGTGTGATTCTGTAGAATTTTAGTATTAACACCACACCACATACTACTATGACTGTACATTTTTCTCAATTGCACATCAATACTCTGGGTAATACTTAGAAGATGCTATTGTGTATAATTGTAAATAGTTACTAAATAATGGAAACATAACCATGGATACATTTGATTTCTTCCAAGCCTTTGCAAAACTTAGAGGTTTTGCTTGAAGTCTCATTAACCTAATATCGGAAGGACAAGAAATATACTTTGCCACGTATAGAAATTGTATTCTTTGGCAGATAATTATCTGGGTAGATATTTTTCTTTAAATAAAATTAGTAAAGAGCTCAACAGAGCTGCTTTCAACATGCTATGTCAGTAAGCCTACATTTCTGTTCCTCTCCATAAGTGAAAATCATACGCATGAACCAGCCCAGGGTACTTAGCCATGTTCACAACTTTATTCCCTTACCTCTGATCTTGGTCTGCCACACACCTCAGAAGTTCCAAAACAAGCAACAAGATTATGTAAAAATGTCATCAAGGAGGGTGGTGTCCTTGTCTAGGCAGTCACCATGTACGTAGAATCCTGTGTTCAGTGACCACTAGGTCTGGCCAGTTTGCATTTCTGTCTAAGTCTTCACTTTGGCTATGTGATAGCTTTGTTTGGGTCCCCTTATGAGATGGGTTTATTTGGGTCCCTTATGGAGCCTTCTGAGCTTGGCACTGGTGTTGGAGACAACACATGGCCTCTTTCTTCTCACTCTGAGATGTTTGCTTCATCATCAGGGTCAGCCGAAATGCAAGGTCACACACCTGTCAAGTGGAGAGTCACAAGTTTGTCCACACCTCAGCATTCCTTCTTGTTTACTGTCTTCTGCTTCCTCTGCCCCATACCGTAGTCTTCAGATGTGCTGAATTTCATGGTCAACCAGTTAGCAGTGCCTCTCTCTTCCGTCTGTCCTGTCCTGATTATGGTTGGGAGAAAGAAGAAATAATTTTCAGGAAAAAAAGAGAAGTAGTTTGAGTTAATTTTAATTCCTAAAAAAAGGAAAGAAAGAAAATTACTCACCTAAATATAGTTCAACTCTCCAAGGAGCTGGGAGCCTCCCGAGGGGAGGGACCTTGCCAAGTTTCCATCCAGGCCTGTAACCTGATACCTACATCCATCTTATAAATAGCAGTGTTGTAGGAAATCAATACTTAGTCTATTTGTTTTGAGTAGACACTGGCAACCCTTTGCTGATGTTTCTTTAGCAAAACAATTGCAATAATTGTGTACTTATAATCTAGCCACAGTTTTGGACAGGGTAGAGACAGCATTCAGTTGTCCAAAGTCGTTCCAAAGTTTAAAGGATTACAAAGACAGCATTACAGACTCACCGGAGGCCTATTGTGTATCCTCCTTAGCCAGTGTAACCAGCTGGATTCCATCATGGTGTAGGTAGTTGAACCCCTTCGCTAGAATGATTCTGGAAAACAAATTATTCAGAAACAGAATATTTTTCTTGAGAGGATTTGTTTTTCCTTCATATTTATTCAACCTGAAACTTACTTACAACGCGAGCTTTCTATGAAGTTCTTCGTTTGTTTGTTGTTGTTGTTTTGTATTTTCTTCTTGATCTTATTATTGACCTTTTCTTCCTGATCATTATTTATGTATTTTAATGATATACATTCATCCAGAGTTTTGGCACCAAGAACATTTTTTAAAAGCAAGCTAAAACCAAAAGACTGGTAATTTCCATTCTTCTGTGGCATGTATGCTATAGCAACACCCTCGGAATACCCATCACAATGAAATCAGGAATTACTTATGCACTGAGGTGCAGTGTTTTCACAGGGCAAGTCTGCTCCTACTTCCTTTTAAAACATCATTTTTCATCTCCATACCATAGAGATGACAATAATGTAATGACTTCTTTAAAATATAGTCTAATTTTCTCAGCGAGTGTACTTACATGGAATAGAAAGCACAGAGGGGCTCTCCATATGGTGATAGAATCTTATATACTCTCTGACATAGGAGTCATATTGTATGTGTGTGTGAGAACATGTATGTAGAATTTCAATTTGGAAAGCTTTTTTTACAGATGGGCAGCTGTCAGGTTAGTATGAAAGGTGTGGAAAGTTGGCTAAGGATGACTAATATGTCTTCATTGCTTGTAGTAGGTCACCTTTTGAGAGAGATGTAAACATTGAATTATCAAGAAAGCAGGTTTGACTGGGCATGCCAGTGCACAGCTGCAATGCCATCTTGGTTAGGTAGGGGCAGGAAGATCAGGAATTCAAGGCCAGCCTGAACTTTGTAAGACTGTGTCTCAAACACAGAAAAAAAATAACAGTCCAGAATTTACTTGGATCCTAGCAGAGACTACTTTTGATTTCAGACAAAGTAAGTCATACTCTGAGAGGTACCAGACAAGCGTTCTTGGAAGAGCTCACTATCGACACCCTTAAAACATGGGTTAAGAATGAGTTGCAGTAATCAGAAGAGTAGAGGGCTGGCAGAGACACATGGCTCCAGAGAGGTTCTGTGCATGCCCACACACATGTTGATAGTATTGATTTTCCTCCAGCTATCATACGTTTATTAAAATGCATCTATCTATTAGGTAGGTATTCTTCAGAGGTATCTTATTCCTTGTGCTAGACTAACTGTGTTTTGTAACAACCACACAATTTCAGATCATAAACAAGACAGAAACAAGAATGTGTTTTTTACTCATTTAGTTTTAACGCTTATAATTTAAGCTCAGGTTGACATGGCTAAAAGTTAGTTGGGTTCATTTAATATACCTGTTCTTCTTTAGGGAGCTACTCTCTGGCACGGGCAGTTTTGTTTCTTGGTAAAGCTTGGAGTGAGAGAAAAGGAGTTGAAGGTTTCCGTGAAGTTGATGCATATCATTTTAGGGTAGGAGGCTCATGGTCATGCTCGTTTCCACTAACAATAGTGCAAGGCCAGTTATACCAGTCTTCGGAGATGGAGAGCGGAAAGACTGGATTTCTCTTCATTCCTGTCTACCATTATTCTCAACTGTTCCCTATTGCTTATCTCAAACATTGCCTGCTTACCCAAATCGGCTTTGTTATTTGTAGATTTCCCCAGCAATTTAAGGGTGGTGAGCACATTCTAAATAGAGCATATACAGACAGGCATGACTTTACAGGTCTCCCTTCCATTGTACATGAGAGCACACTGCTGGACATCTGTCTAACACCCCACGTATGCACACGTGGTTCCCATTCCCATCATGCCGCTGAAGAGGACAGGTGTCATAACTCAGCTTCTTGTGCTGCTTGTTCTTTTGTTCATTGTGTTATCTATAATTCATTAGGGTGAAAACACGAACCATCATAGGAAGCAATTAGTCGATGCCTCCTTTATGTTTTCTAGGTCAGCGCCACAGTGGCATGCGTTCCAGCAGCAGCCTAGTCTTCCTGAAGTCAGAATGGTTTGGGTTGAGTTTAACCATCTCAGAAATGTTCTCTCTGGCACCAGACATTAACCCTACAGCTTCTCCCAAGGGCTGGACTTCTAGTAATGAAAATGAACTGAGCAGGGATTTCATGGTGACAGAGATCAGGACCATGTTTACAAACTGTGTTACCCTGGATTTGTACAATGCAGAACACGGTGGCCTGCACTCACAAGGTCATTTAAATATAAGTCAAGGGGAGGTCAGATCTTTGTCCAGTGGACTTGGCCTTCCTTTCTCTCTCCTTCATTTTATTTCCCCTTCCTGTTCTTTCAACCCCTGTTTAGACTTCTGCAGATCTTTCAAAGACACAGATGCACTCAGTCAGTTGCTTATTGGATTATGTGAGGAGCCATGGCCTCTTTTCTAATTCTTAAACCTTCCTACTCCAGGCCTTGCAGGAGCTTACAATGCTTTCTTCTCCAGGGCGCCTGAGCGATTATCATTTGATTAACACCTATCCTATTGCACAGTGGTTTTGCTGAGGAGCCCTTTCACAGACAAGCTAATTTCTTTAAAGTATTGCTTCATCAGGTGCTGAAACCAGCCCAACCAGAAGGGTTCCTGGTCACGAATGTTAATGAGGAGTATCTACTCCCTGAAAAAGGTTCACTAATCCTTTGAGTAGGAATGGGTACATTGCAGGTGAAATTTTATTTCAGTTAAATTGATCTGCTGCCAAACAGAGAAAAACTGAGTTTCTTATTTTAGTGAGAAATCAAGAACAATATTTAATGGGAATATAAATTAGAGCTTGCTGGAAATGCTTTTGTCTTCTGCTCACAGAACACAGTAGCTTTGAGTAGATTGGTCACACAACACTGTGTGATGCCAGTTGGCTTCTCCAGTGCATTCAGCTGGGCACAGGGTGATGGGCTAGAAGGCATTGGCTCTACAACTGGCATTTGATATCAAGAGTTATGGAAACAGAAACTACTTTTTATTCCTGTGCTGGGATGGCATAAGAATTTCCTTTTCCAAACACATAAAATTTCAAAGTCATAAACTCTGCCCCACCAGCTTTTGTATATCAAAAGGTTTGAGATTCAGAAGAAAGTGAATCTTTATTATCATTATTTTTTAATTACCATGTCATTATAAGGTCATTGAGGAAGGGACCTTAGGACTTACAAAGAATTGAAGAGTTACAGATTTTGGACTCCTAGAGTATAATTTATCTACTCTCAATGCTGCTCTCATTTATGTGTGTTTGTGTATGTGTGTGTGTATGTGTGTGTGTGTATGTGTGTTTGGGTCTGTGTGTGTGGCATGTGTGTGCGTGTGTGTATGTGTGTATTTGTGTGTGGGTATGTGTGCGTGTGTGTATGTGTGTGTTTGGGTATGTGTGTGTGCGCGTGTGGTATGTGTGGGCATGTGCGCGTGTGGTATGTGTGGGCATGTGTGCGTGTGGTATGTGTGGGCAAGTGTGTGTGGTGTGTGTGGTATGTGTGGGCATGTGTGTGTGGTATGTGTTGGCATGTGTGTGTGGTATGTGTGGGCATGTGTGTGTGTGGTATTTGTGGGCATGTGTGTGTGGTGTGTGTGGTATGTGTGTGTGGTATGTGTGGGCATGTGTGTGTGGTATTTGTGGGCATGTGTGTGTGGTGTGTGTGGTATGTGTTGGCGTGTGTGTGGTATGTGTGGGCATGTGTGTGTGTGGTATTTGTGGGCATGTGTGTGTGGTGTGTGTGGTATGTGTGTGTGGTATGTGTGGGCATGTGTGTGTGTGGTATTTGTGGGCATGTGTGTGTGGTGTGTGTGGTATGTGTTGGCATGTGTGTGTGGTATGTGTGGGCATGTGTGTGTGTGGTATTTGTGGGCATGTGTGTGTGGTGTGTGTGGTATGTGTGTGTGGTATGTGTGGGTATGTGGTATGTGTGGGCATGTGTGTGTGGTGTGTGTGGTATGTGTGTGTGGTGTGTGTGGGCATGTGTGTGTGTGGTATGTGTGTGTGTGGTATGTGTGGTATGTGGTATGTATATATATGTGGTATGTGTGGTACATGTGTGTATGCATATAGCCGTGGTAAATTACACAAAAGAAGCCCACTGTTTTCCGATCTGAAAGACACATGTAACTTAGTCAGTGTCAGTGACGTGGTTCCTTCTGTGCTTATTTTCCTTCAAGTAGTGTCTGTGACAATCAGTGCAAAACAGGTCCTGCTGAAGCAGCATTCTATCTCTAGATCGTCACCAACTGGGATTCCAAGTGATGACCTTTCTACAGAAAGTATGTGGGCAGTGGAATAAGGAAATTATTTTTTATAGCTTGGATATAGAAAAGGCCCACTATGCATTGTGAGTTAAAAGGTTGTTCAGCTAGGTGGAAGTAGGAAGCCATAGTAAACCATTATGAGGTTGGATCCAGTAGGGGATGTTGAGGTCATTGTATATGTGTCTTCGGAATGAATTGTGAGGCCCTTGTCCTTGCTTTGTTCTGTCTTATGCTTTTTTTCCCATGATTTGAATGAACAGTTTTGCTCTCCTTCAGACCTCAAACCCAAGACAGCAGGACCAATAGACAGTAAACTAGAGCCTTCCAAAGTGTGACAACATCCATCTTTTTTTTCTGTATAAATTAATTATATCTCATCTTTTGTTATGGCAATGGGAATCTAATATTATGTTTAAAAAACAATTTTCGAGATTCATAAACCAATATAATATTTTATAAAATACTTAACATCTCCCTATCATTTTTATTACTAATACCATTTCTCTATCATCCCCAAGCAAATTTTGGTTGTATGATTGACACCAGCAATGGCATATATGGTTGGACAGTCCAGCAATTCAAAGAAAGCAAGTGTTTGCATGAGTATTAAATTTCCTATGATTCTAAAATTCTGTTCTATAGGAAAAAGATCTCATCATATGCTGAGGAAGTACTGCTTAGCATTTTAGAATAATCCTACTTGGTCCATGAAGTTCATATTTTTAAAAACACATTTACTGTTTCAGTACTGTCGTTTCTATTCTTTCAAAAGATCTGTTGAATAGACAAGTAGTAAACTTGAGAATGTCTATGTCTATAGACACCCACAACCTCCATGCTGTTTAAACCTTACCTGCTGGTTTAACTGAATGCCAACAACTTGAAAATAGCAGGAAAACTTTGGTGTAAGACAGGTATCAGGGATGTGAACTCTTAATATCTTTAAAAATAGTCATCTATCTATCATCTATCTATCTATCATCTATAAATCTTTCCATCAGTCTACCTATCCAACTGTCTATCTGCCTATCCATCTGTCTATCTATCATCTATTGTGTATTTAAAATGAAAATGAATCATTCTCTGGTGATTACAAGAATCTGCTGTATCAAACCTGCCCTCTCTTCCATAGTTCTTATTTATTTGACACCTCTTTTAAAAAATGCAATTGACTATTCTCTGCTGAAGTCTAATCTCATTAAGTGTAGGAATTGTCTGCTGTTTCTATTTTATCTTTCCATACTTGACTTAATATAGCTGATAATTAATATTGCTGTAGTGTTGTCTCACTGGGGTACTAACCTGTGCAGACCCAAGGGCACACACTGGCTAGATGAATTGCATAAGATCCGATAATAAATATGACAGAAGAAAATAGGGAGCCTTGAATTCTAGTTATCTATGAACTCTTAGGGTCCATAAACCTGGAGCTCCTATTGGATTTCAACAGCGCTTCTTCCAGATAATGTAATGAAACTAATTTTAAATTCCCTAGACAAGGGTGGACTTCACTGGGAGGAAAGCTTATAGAATCTCTTCCTTAAAAAGCAGGACAATTATGAGCATATTCCTCAATCAGCAAATTTCTGGTGTCACAAACATGTATACCTGCGTCAGATATCCAGAACACAAGTTACAAAGCTAGGTATGGTGTGATCTTGTAATCCCAGCACTGGGAGGCAGAGGCACTGGATTCCCTAGGGCTCCTGCCCAGGCAGCATAAACTAATTCATCAGCTACAGGCCAGAGAAAGACCCTGTAGCCCTAAAATAAAGAATTTCTAAGAATCATACCTGAAGCTAAAGTTTGTCTTCCAAATTCACAAATATATCTGTCTACACACATACACACACACACAACTACATACATGCACAGGAAGTGTTAGGAAGCATATTCTTCCCTTGAGCACTCATTAAATAAAATCTCTGATATTTAATACTGAATATTTTGATTGTTTGCCCTTTGTGGGACACAGGAATCTTTATTCTGCAGAGGCATTGTAGCTATGACTAAGTCCTCAGTTTGTTGTAAAAACACAGAGCTGAGCTCTAGACCCTGATAAAGCGGATGTCTGTAATGTCAAGCAGGCATAGACCTCCCCTCTTCAAGGGGTCAGGGAATAATGGATTTTATTCATTAAACACATTTCTATGTGTTTCTATTCATTATAATAATGAATTATACCCAAGAAAAACAACTGATTCTATCCTGGAAGATCTATAGCATATATTTATTTCGATGTTTTCTCTTAGATATTTAACTTTACACTTTCTAAATTACTTTTTAATTCCTGACTTGCAGTTTTGTTTCTAAATCATTACAAAAGTCAAATGGTTTCATTTCAATATTACATTCTGACCCGAATGGAGTGTGCTAAGTGTACAAAGTTTGATAACTTAGTATGCTATAAATTTAAAGTTGATACATAGTTCCCAGAAAATAATGATACAATCCCGACATTTCAGACATGGATATACAATGTGATAATTTTAATGCCTTATCTCTAGGTGTTCAGTTAAATGAAGTACTATCAGCAGACAGGTGGACAATGCTGAGAGTTGAAGCCAGGACTCACACATACTAGACATGCAATCCTCCCCTGGTGTGATGTTGAGTCCTTGAAGTTTAAAAATGGTAATTTCTGCATTTAATATAGTATAAAGTTAAGAATATATTCAGGTACCTCAAGACTGAAGAAATTTTCTGTTTTCTGGAGATAA
Organism: Microtus oregoni; assembly: GCF_018167655.1. NCBI lineage: Eukaryota > Metazoa > Chordata > Mammalia > Rodentia > Cricetidae > Microtus > Microtus oregoni. The sequence continues at coordinate 47,402,026 of NW_024543060.1, forward strand.
TATTCCTTTCTCTTAGTACTTTACAACAGTCAGTACATTTGCCGGTGTTCCCTTTCACAATGACCATTGTGTCTGTTTCTAGAATACTGGGAGACGCCAATAGCAACAAGCTTAGGAAACTTGTGATACCTAATATGCAACATAAATCAAAGAATACCTTAATGAAATACCTAAAATAAACAATTCCCTGTTTGTTTTAATGTAAGGAAAGTAGAGATATAAGGAAAAATAAAAGCATAGGATTTGAGAAATTTTTAACTATTTTCATGACTAACCCTTATGGTTGGTAATTCTTACGTACTCAATGGTTTGATAAGCCATGCTTGTTCTCAGCCCCTAGAACTATATAGTACTATATAGTACTTCCTAAAGGAAGTAAATTCCAGCCATACATTCAAGAGTTTTGCAAATCTACTACAAAGTGAGGACCTGAAATCAGGCAAACTCTCCTGTCATGTCCAGGATTTTTTTTTAATGTCTAATGCCTAAAACTGTAAATTATATCCTTACACCAAATAGAAAGAGGAATCAAATGCAATGTGTTATATGTTTTAAGCTATTAAAAATTTAAAATTTATTGAGGGAGTATTAATGAATCTTATCAGAAAGAAAAAGAGATAAACGAGAGAGATGGGGTGTTTTCCTACTCAAGAGGATTTTCTCTATTGTCGCATTCTAATTCATGAAATGATTTTTTCCCCCCAAACGTTTCAGGTGATGAAAGTAGATTCTCCAGCCCTTTCATCATTCATTTTTTAAAAGGGTACAGCATGAAATTCAATATGTTTTTTAAAGGATATTATGTCATGTTCCATTTTACCAAAATTGTCCTGTGAACAGCACAAACTATAGGTAAAAAAATCTTACATTCAAATAGTGCAAATACTGGAAATGCATTTGATTGACACAGTGACCTTGAGCACATCTTAAATTCTTTGCACAAAACAAACGTGGTTTGTTGTAAAAACATGCTGTATTCAAAAACTCTGCAAGTGTCCGGCAATGTGTTTACTTTTACTGTTTGACTACTGTCTTCTGCTCTTCACCCATGTTGCCATGCCCTAGCAGGTCGTCCAAGGGACTTCAAGCAATGATATTTAAATGATGTGGGATTCTCCTCTGCATGCAGGAAATACCATTGGTGAATAAACAAACTGCCTTCGCCTGTTGATAGGGCAAATCTTAGATAGGCTGAGGAAACTAAACTGAATGCTGGGAGAAAGGAGGCAGAGTCAGAGAGAAGCCATGGAGCCACCATGCTTCTCCTTGCTGGTATGCCATTAGCCTTGTGGTAAAATACAAAATAATGGAGATGGATCAATTCTGTATGTAATCGCTAGCTAACAATATGCTTAAGTAATTGGCGAAGCAGTGATCATATAGTTTCTGTGTGATTATTTCGGGGCTGAGCAGCCGGTAACAAACACGTGGCCTTTTTATTACATTCGAAATACTAATGCTGATGTCTGCCCTGAATTAAAACGTACGTAAAATATTAGAAGAGATTGAGGCCATTTTATGGTAAGAAGATTGACAATTTTTGTTAAAAGATAAAAATTATCCTGAAACTTAGAAACAATCTGGAGTTGTGGAAATCTGATTGCAAACAGGAATACTAGAAATCAGGGAGTCAGTTGTTGAGATCATGTTATACAGATAACTTGAAATCCCTGGTAAATACCAGCTAACAATGTGTGCATGGCCGTGCTCTGTGTGGTTGATGGCTATAGCTAGCTTGAAGTGATGATAGGAAAGCACTCCTAATGAGTCTCTGGGTCCTTTTATGTGTACTAACAGTACTCCTAATGAGTCTCTGGGTCCTTTTATGTGTGCTAACAGTACTTTATGTGTACTAACAGTACTTTATGTGTACTAACAGTACTTTATGTGTACTAACAGTACTTTATGTGTACTAACAGTACTTTATGTGTACTAACAGTACTTTATGTGTACTAACAGCACTTTATGTGTACTAACAGCACTTTATGTGTACTAACAGCACTTTATGTGTACTAACAGCACTTTATGTGTACTAACAGCACTTTATGTGTACTAACAGTACTTTATGTGTACTAACAGCACTTTTCAAGGATGAGTGCATTTCTGGCTGTCTACCTTTCATCTGGGTTTCCTGTAGCGCATGTACATAAATCTTTACATGAAGAGCTCACACGTCAGAGCATCTACAACTAACTTCCCATGCAAGTTGGAGGGAGTATTAACCTAACAATTGGGCTTTTTTTTCTTTGCTAGCCTACTTTCCAAGTTCTTCATATAATTAATATTAATAATGTAATGAGAAAATTAGTGTTTTATCTACTGGAGGAAACGAAGATCAAGGTGCCATCTTTCATATGGCTATTTCACATACATGATTCCTTTCTTCTTATAATGTCATTTACTTTGGTGAAATTCTCATGATAGTATCGAATTGACAAAAGCAAGTGTAACATGTTCAATCTGTGATATTTCCCATGTCCTACTTTGTAAAACATTGTACATCTGCTTCAAATATTTTGCATACAATTTGCCTCAATGACAATATATGCAAATTTATAGGACAAAGCACCCTACTATAAATACTGCAACCAGCAACTCTGGTGAGCACATTACGGATGATAATTGTTCAATCTGTGCAATGAATTGAGTTTTCTCCGTCAGTAATTTACCACACAACTGACTTAGTATATAGATCACTTGGGATGGATGAATACAAACAACTTCATGCACTCAAGTTTTCAGATCATGGAAAATCTGAATGCATTGGGAGCTCTGCAGAAACTTGCATTATATAAGAACATGAATATTCAATGACTTCACATTTATAGTGTTTACTAAATACCTATTGATTTTCATAATTCTATTTTAACAACCTTAAATCTGTATTCAAAATGTCTATTTCCTAAAGGCTTCATTTGTTTATTCATTAGGTATTATGAATGGAAAAAACACACAGTAATATGATGTAGTCTTGGCATGATGCCACAGTTGAGTGAGAGCTGCTTCACTGGGTACAAAACAGTCTTATTTTATTCAAATGCTCACTCGCTACATTAACTTTGAACTGAATTTATTTATGCCAGTTTTTTTGAATAAGTCAAGATATTAAGATTGTTTACAATAAATGTTGCCCAATGACTCCCATACACCTGAATGTCTTTTTTGCCAATGACTAATGTATTCCTTCATTTCATTTCATGGTCTAAAAAGGTAATACCAGAACTTCGTGCTGGGTGTGTTCCCCAGTTCTCTGGTCCTTCCCTGGGTTGGCCCTGTATGCTCATTTTTTCTTCACATAAATAAGACACTTTGAAGGGGTTGTTCCTATTATGAAAGTTGATGAATTTGCTCTAAATCATAGAAAAAATGTCAATATATATTTTCCTTGTTAAAATGTTGCTGATGACTCAGTTTAACCCTACATTTCTGTGAGCATAGCACAACGTACTTAGAACTGAGTGGAAAGGTCAGTTGTTTCTCCTCCCCCTGATGTAAAGCCTCACACGTGACTTTATTTTCATCTGCCTTTGTCCATTCATTTAATTTCAGAAGTTCTTCTTTATGTATTTCAGAAGCAATAGGGGAATACATCATTTCACATATTTTAAACTTGCATGTAATGTTTTTCTTTAAAAAATAAAATAGGTTGTATAATGAGAAACTGCTCCAGTAACCTTTAGAAGGCTAATAACTTGAGCAGCGATGACTAATGACCTTTATCTTCACAAACACTTCCTTGCCATGTAAACAAACATCCGCACATGCAGTAACCCCATTGCCAGAGAGCCAGCATGGTACACTAAACTGAGAAGTTGACTTTTCCCCTTAAACTCGGTGATGAGATCCTCATTTTAAATGTCATAATTAAATTCTTATACTGGAATAATAAGATTTGCAAAAGTAGCATACCTCTTGAGAGTAAAGAAGAATATGTTTCTCTTTAAAAAGTTTTCAACAAGATTGATAACATTTATGTAATTGACTACATACCATTTCTTGTAAACCACGATGTATTTTTGCAAATAAACATGTATTGCTTATATTCTCTGTTTTCTCTGGGAAATAGAAATAAACATAGTCTTAGATTATACTCTAGATTTCGCTAATACTGCTGACTTGTTGGAAGTCGAGCTGAATAGTTTTCTTTCTGACTGTTGGTGTTCAAAACATGCCCAGGCTAATGGAGGATCATGAGTAGAAAGCTAAGCCATGCAGGGTGTTCATTAGATGGAACTAGAAAGACTCTAGGGTTTGCCTAATCCTCCGCTTGTTGGAGATAGTCCCATGCTTTTCAATTAAAATTTCCATTTACATCCAGCTGGCAAAGTTAGCATCCCTTTTACCAATAAAGAGCAAAGGTCACTGACTCCTACTTGAACAGATGGTTAAAAAATATGCCCTTCCCTTCACTGTGCAGATACCTTTGAGCTACCCATAACAGGCCCGGGGAGTGGATTCTGAGGAGTGGAATTGCACAGGGACTTTCACCTTATTTACTGATGTCTTTTCTGTGGCTGCTGGTCCAGATGCTGCAACGGCTGTTGCTGTGTGGATTGGGATTCAGTAGCAGCTGCTGTGCTTTGCTAGAGTGTCTTTCCGAAATTCAGAATTTAATAGTCTGAGACCCTAGCCATTGAAAGCTATGCTGAAAGTTAATTTGCTGAATCCAAGTTTATTTTCCTTCCTCAGCCATGGTTTTTGATGGAGCCTCTCTCGAGTGTGGGAAGTACTCAATTGGTGCCTCATAGATGCAAGATGCTAAACCCATGCTGGCTACAGGGGAGGCATGAGGTGTTCAGCCTAATGCCTTAGCTGGGTTAGGAAGGCCAAAGTTTATGTCTGGGAGGTGCAGAAAGTTCTGCTTGGAGAAATATTTTGAGAACTAATGAGAGTGTAAACTATAACTGTTGGGATGATGTTTGCTTACATTATATTTTTCAAGATGTTGATGTTATTTAATGGTTTTCCTGGTAAATAAGCATGTTTTCTTTCCTTATTTATTATTACTTTTTATTATTTCCTTTCTTTGTAGAGAGGTATTTTTTCCCAATATTTTGAAGAAAAAAATATTGCTTTAGTTGATGGTTAACCTTACATCCAGAGGTATGTGGACAGTAAAGGTTGGACTTGCTGGGCTATTTTATTTAAAACATACTAAGTGGATATTAGGTAGGCAGTGATGTAATTATGGATCTGGGAGGAGTTATGAGGACTAGAGGGGAATATAATCAATATATATGGTATGAGCTTCTCACAGATTAATAAAAACATTTTTAGAAGGAAAGAAACATCAATAATGTGAACAAGGTCCTAAAATTAGGAGGCAATGTCAGGAATTAATTTGTTCCATCTTCTACCAGGCTGATTCCCCAACAAGGAACACAAGTCATATTGACTTGAGTTGAAGATTTCAGCTCCTTTTCTCTTGTAATAGAAAACTCAGATTCCTCTACCCACTGTTTGGTGCTCTTTTCTAATCCCTGGACTATGAAAGTTTAAAATTTTGTAAATAGATTCACAATTTTGGTTATAAAAAGAATTTTGTGAATAAGTCCATGTTCTGGCCTTCTTAGTTGGACAAGATTGAATTTGGTGCAGTTACCCATAAGAAGGGCAATAACCTGAACTTCACCTTTCCACTCCGAGAAGCTCGTAGGTACAGGTGCCATGATTAAACATAAACATTAGGAGAAAGTACCTGTATCTAGAAATTTAGTCCTCCAGAAGCAGCCCAGCCAGGCACTCTGCAGTTCCTTCTAAATTAGAGACAGCAAGAGATCCAGCACTGGAGGGACACTGGGAATATTTAAGGCTCACACATAAAACTTACCCTTAAAATACAACAGCACTGGGTGCTGAGGCAGAGTCCTACTTTAAGCATGAGTCAGAATTCGCGTTGAGAGCTTGGTGGTTGACTCAACTAGAGGGGCTCAGAAAGGAGATTGATATACCAGGATCCCGCAAGTCAATTAGGAAGTATGGTATTTGAAGATGGAACTAAACTTTTCATTGCTGTAGACAAAGAAGAACTCTAAAGGATGCCAATCTGATGGCCGAGAGTATCGTGTTTAATGCGAATGTAGGAAATTATCAATCAAAGATAAACTCCTACCATCCGTGTGCAACGACATGTCTTGCTATCATTATGGAATGATAAAAACATTAATATTGTAGATAGAGTTTAATAAAGTTACAAGTTGTCATGTTTATATTTGATTGCAGAACGTATTACTGGAAGCAAACATTTGTTACTTGTTTTATTCTTTTTTTTTTTTTTACAGTTACAACATTTATATCTACTTTACCTTTTATCATAACTAAGAAAATCTATAATTATAGCATATGTTTTTCAATTCCATTTAATTGGCACCCAATGTGGGGACACCCTAGTTTGTCTGACATTTCTTTTTAATTTATTTATTTATTAAGGATTTCTGCCTCGTCCCCACAACCGCTTCCCATTTCCCTCCCCCTCCCCCGATCAAGTCCCCCCCCCCTCATCTGCTCGAAGAGCAATCAGGGTTCCCTGACCTGTGGGAAGCCCAAGGACTGCCCACCTCTATCCAGGTCTCGTAAGGTGAGCATTCAAACTGCCTAGGCTCCCACAAAGCCAGTACGTGCAGTAGGATCAAAAACCCACTGCAATTGTTCTTGAATTCTCAGTATTCCTCATTGTCCGCTATGTTCAGCTAGTCCGGATTTATCCCATGCTTTTTCAGACCTAGGCCAGCTGGCCTTGGTGAGATCCCAATAGAACATCCCCATTGTCTTAGTGTGTGGGTGCACCCCTCGTGGTCCTGAGTTCCTTTATCTCGTAATTTTTAGTCCAGGAAGAAAATGGTAAGTTAGTGGTAATATCACTATCTTAAGGGGATATTAATTAAAACCTTTAAATTATCTACAGAACTGAAGATGTCAGTAATAGTTAATACTTCTTATTCATAATAAAATATAAAACTTTATGTGTACTTGACTTTGTTTTAAATTTAGACACAATGCTTTTGCACGTATTTGTATATACGCATATATGTGAGCATGTGTGTTTTCATGTGTATGCTTGTGGTGTGTATTTCATGATAGCCTTTAGGTATCTGATAATAATGCATTTAATTTGGGAATGGAACATTTCCATTGAGAACAAAAGAAAGTTATTATACTATATGTTGTGTTGTCGTTTTGGCATAGCTCCCTACATGTAAGAGTTTTCTGTTAAAATAACAGTAGCATAATTTCAGCTGTACCGAAGAAAATCATTACTGTTCTAGTCCGATGCTGTGTGCTGGAGGCAGGTTTTAAGTCTTTCTAATTCTCTGTCCCTGACTCTCCATCTCAGTGTGACCGTGTTCATGTCAAGATGGATGCTGAGACATCTGTAATTTCATCAGAGTGTTCCTGTCTTCTAAAGAACACTTTGTCCCTTCAGAGAAGTGAATGGCTCTGACATTTGAATGTTACAATATTTTGCTTTTGTTTTGTTTTCCCAAATAATGCTTTGTCACACGAATTTCTTCTAGGAAAATGCAATTCAGTGTTTAAAGATCTTATATTCTTAATAAAGTACTATCAAGGAGTTAAGTTTCCAAAATTGACCAAGACTGTTGTTATTAATACTCTACTTTTTAACTCTGCTTTTTCTTTTCATGGTTAGATATTTCTTACCTTCTCCTTTACTGGTTCAACAGATTGTCTTTTGCTCATAAACTGAGTCCTAAGAAAATGAGGAGAAATGGACTGTCTGTCATATCAGAATGTTTTGTGCTTATATTTCTTTTCCACACTTAAGATTCTCTTTTTCCTTTGCCAGTCTGTCTCTTCTGCAGTTTTTCTTTTCTCTTGAAGGTGCAGCCTCGCACATCCACCATGTGTTTGAATTCAGTGCCTTGATCTTTGCCTCGGATTCTGTGTTCCTTCTGCCTTATTCTGTTGTTGTCAGGAGGGAGGAACTCCACGAGGTATAGCATTCTGCAATTTCAGCCTTCAATTATCCGCCTGCTCCTCGCTGACAGGTGTTGGCCCTTCTGCAGTTGTCGAAATGAAACGTATGTAGGAAACGCTCTGAAAAGAATTTTAATGGGATCTCATCCATTGCTTACATGACAAGATTTTAAAGAAAATTTCCTCTGGGATAAAGCAATCTATATTCCTTGAATTACCAAACTTAAGCTTCTCTTCACCACTTTGCCTTTTCTAATAATTGGAAGGCTCTCGATCTTGTGTTTATTAGGAGGTCTCTATTTTCTTGATTCATAAGGACATCACTGCTTGATGAGGCTTTGAAAAAAGTATGTTCATGTTTTCTGTTTATCTAGTAACGCTAGCAAAATAGACTTGTTAAAGGTAATTCTCGTCAGTGTAATCTCTTCACTTGCATTAAGAGAGAAGGGGAAAAGTAATGAGTGTAATTTGCCTGTTGATGGTAGATGGCCTTATGGCTGACCTGGGATGAGATCCAACTTAAACAGCACCTAATAGACCATAGGATACTGATGCATGTAATTATGGCATTGGAGAGGCTTGTGCATGCTATAAACTTACATGACTATTATTCCGCTAGTAATATTCTTGCTGTAGACCACTGGCAACTACAAAAGCAGTTGCCATATGGTTATTTTACAATAGTCCGTGTAAGAAGTTTTCAAGGTATTGTTCTACCCAAGTAGCTACATTATATGTTCACAGAGCCTGTTGTATATTGTTAATATTATTATACTTAAACATGCATGCACATTCACCTGCATAATAGCATACAAACATACATACAACACGGTAGTTTCCAATTGCCGCATTTCTGCAGGAACCATTTAGTGAGCTGTGTCCTCTGAACATGGATGCGTGTTTAAGATGAGGTGGTTAAGTAGAGAAGGCATTCTTAATTGGCTGGTATGATAATTCCCTGTGGGCTGTCCATGCAGTGCTCTGGCTGTAGGGTGGACTCACTACATGTCCCAATGCAACACTGGATTCTTAACCGACATGATGAGCTATGTGGAAGCTCAAGACAGGGATAGGCATGTATGAAACAAAACATTCATTTGAAAAAGATGAAAGGGCATAGTTTTTGGAAAGTGTTATAAATACGTTTCCTGCAGTTGTTGTGAGTCCTGAAACAAATCATCTTACTGTTATGATAGATATGAAGTGGCAGGTGTGGGACTCTCCATCACCCTGGCACACCTTCTAGGTGTGAACATCCCTGGGCTTTCCATGGTTGTGCTGGATGACTGGTATTGAAATTGGGTTTTATGTGGTCCTTGGACCAATCATTTGCGGAGGAAAAATTTGTCCTCTATGTAGCATTGCTTTAAAGGAAGGTTGTGATATCTGGTGACTACAATGTTTAATACTTACACCCATGAATTATATACCCTACCTAGAAAGTTCTTCAGGAAATGGTGCATCCCAGTTTTTATGGCAAGCTTGCATTCTATATTAGAAGCGTGAAAAATGGGCATTGAAGGCAAAAATTCCATAGGAATGGATGACGCATTGTACTGGGTGGCTTGTAGTCAAGTGTGTTATAAAAGGAACAACTAACGTATTCCTAAGAGAATACATTGAAGTGAGGGGCTGTTTATAGTCTGTGGGCATCAGTTCTTCAACAGTGGAAACTGCACATTGAGCAAATGAACTTCAGTGGAAAGGCAGGATCACGGGTGTATGGGAGCAGGCGTCTGCTGAATTCCCAAGCCACTCAGATTGCTTCCAAGGATGTAATAGTGACCTCTACATTTTCTTTATCCACTCTTTAGTAGCTTGGTCTACATGAGGGACTTATAGCAGTGGGAACAGGGCCTGTCCCTGATGCTTTGGGAACCTATTCCTCATATTGGGTTGCCTTGACTTAATACAAGAAGGGGGAGCTTAGTTCTACTGCAACTTGATATGCCTTCCCTTGTTGATACCTGTAGGAGACTTCTCCCTTTCTGAATGGAAATAGGATGAGTGGATGGGGGTGGGTGTAGCGGACAAGTGGAAGGAAGGAATGGGAGGAGAGAAGGGAGGGCAAATTGCGGTCAAGATGTAAAATAAATGGATAAATTTAATTAATGAAAATAATAGTTACTTTCTTCATAGTGGGCCTCTACAATTGGCAGTAAAAATTTAAAAGCACTCATTGTGGTTTTGGTTACCCTGAGATTAGGTCTGAATTTCATCAATACTGAACCTCATTAGATCATTGCATATATAAACTCAAATGTGTGTCTCCATCCTTTAAGGATAGTGCTTTGGGAAAGCTTACTGCAAGAAAAGAGTTCCATGATAATGATTACTGAGAAATCATTCTTATAGATTGAATTTGAGAGCAGAGTATAGTGGAGTGAGGGAAATAAGAGATTTGCCACGAATATATTCTGTACAAATTATGTTAGGTATGAAAGAGGGAAGGATTTAGAGGAAAATAATCACTAGAGGCAGGACCCATCCCTACCAAACCGCTGATCACAATGAACATACTCAGGAGCTGAACGTGGGCTCTGACCAAGACGAAGATTTCTCTGTGTGAGATACCTGCAACTCAGGTATGCAGTACAGAGGGTGTCTGTATTGAGAAGGCTCAGGGGCGGGATGCTAAACATGCAGATGAACGCTGTGCTCTTCTTCAATGCTGCCTGTACTGGCATGTTTCCAAATGAAAGGCTGTGTCCTTCTGTAACACACGACAGTCCCCTCAGCTGGGAGACTTTTTCAGATTTCTCTGTAGAACTCATTCTACTCTTGGACTGGAGGAGGGCTCTTCTATACCTCATAAGAGAAACACTTGTGCAGAGTTTCTAACAGAATCTGTCCCTACCTGTACTTACATCCGTTTGTTGAATGTGTTGTAACATCTGGAGAGAGCCTACCCAAAGACTCAGTTGCTGTCATTTTGTAATATTATTAATCACTTTACTTACCTAGAGTATTGGAATTTCTTACTAAGTGGAGTAGTAAACATGACAGTCAACACTTTGGCTGAAGAAGAGAATTTTGATTATAAAACGACCTAATAAAGGAAGTATTTCTCGGCAATAGCAGCTTGTTAACACAGTGTGATAGGAGACTGCTTGTCTTGATGTATTTAGCTTCTGTGTTTGCTCGCATGGACTGAAGAAGTACTTGGACTCCAGACGAATTGCTTTCTTTTCTGTTTGCTGCTCAACTCAAATGTCAGTCCCTGGCGACTGGGAATAGTTGAAACCATTTCACACTTTTGTGGCTCGCCATGTTAAGGTTATTTCCTCAGACTGTTCAGGCCTTTTTTAAACATAGAAGAAAATGAAACGCGTGTCTGCCACTTCCCCAGCCTTGACTAGCATTCAATGCAGTCATACTAAGAACAGAAGCTCGTTTTTATTTATTATAGATCAATACAAGTTTTTGAACATGCCATATGCCTCCAAAGCAATTTTATGAAAGAGTATGGTACTAAATGTCTAAATTAATTGCCAGAGGTGGTGTTGTAGGCCTGTATTACTAGCATTTGGAGGAAAGAAGCAGGAGAATTCAGAGTGTTAGTCACCTTTGCTATGTAGCATGTTTGATGCCAGTCTGAATTATACCATGAGACTGTATTTAAAAAAAGAAAAGAAAGACATAAATCATTCTTAACCAAAATCTCCTATTCAGACTCTTACAATGAAGCAAGATTATATGATGTGTATTCTTAAAGTAGATTTAAAATATAAGTTTATTATTATAAATGAGAAGTGATTTCAAGATGCCAATTGAATTGTTGTTATTTAGTGTTAATCTTTCAGATAGATGCCTTGAGGTTTGATTCCATATTTATTTCATGTTTCCATAAAATACACAATGTTGTTTAATGTCACTGAACATATTTATAGTATTATATATTATATGTGATATATATCCCCACACATATAGTTTCTGATGTATCTCAACTAATTAAAATGGAATGCTTTCCCACTGCTGGCCCATTTATCTTTCTGTGGAATATGAGATCTTAGCACCTGTGGTTCTACATTAATTGATGATTTGACTAAGATGAAATATTCACCAACCCTGACATTCTTTACCATGGCAGGTGAGTTGTGATGACGCAGTACACTAATTCCCATGGTGCAGTGTTACATAGGTGACTGAGCTTACTGACAATTCATGGGGAAAGCTGACCATGCAGCACTGATAGAGTCAGCAAGGCAACATTGATGGTACCGAGTGGTACAACGTTGGCTTGTTCTCTCTGTTGCTGCATAAACAGCCATCTCAGACCCTAAGGGTGTGAGGATGGATCAGGAGTATAGAAGAATGGGCTGGAGAAGGAGAATGACAGAGACAGTAGTGACAGAAAGGAAGGGATGGGAAAAAGGAGAGGGAGAGATATCATACAGTGCTCTATTAAGACTATAAAAGATTTGGTATGCTGCACATTAAAAAATGAAAAGACAGTGATGAGTGAGTAGGTATAAAGTGGAATAAGATATAACGAATAACTCTAACGACTAAAGTTACATTTTAAAATTTTTTAATTGTTCAGGACCAAATAGTTCAGCACAGATGCAAAGAGATTTCCTTTTCTGCCCTCCCCTTTTCCCCTTCCTTTCCCAATCTTCCTCCCTCCCTCTCACCTTCCCTCCACTCCCCTCCCTTTTCTTCCCTTCCCATACCAACTACTCCTTCTTTTCTGTTTTCCTCCTGCCTTCTCTTCTCCTGATGTATGCTAAAGACATACTTTTAAAGGGTTTTGAAATGGTAAATGTTCCAGTTAATTAAGACAATACACAAATGCTAATATGTAAAGTAAAAGCAATAGACCATAAATTTAAAAATATTTTTCAGTTAATATACTGTTAATGATATTCCCTTACTTAAAATTTGATTGACTGATTCCAGTCTTTGTATGAGTCTCCAGCATGTTAAATCTTTGACTTTATAATATGAACATCGTATGTTTTATTATACACTTATAAAAACATTGAAAGATATTTTCTGCCTTTGCTTCATTTATATAACTGTGGCTTATAGTTTTGGCTATAGCACTGTAGAGAAAATCTTGTCCTAATATTGTATTATAGCAACAGGAAGGGCTAGAATCAAACTCATTAATACATTTCCTACTTGCTTTCTACTTCCTCGCTCAGCTCTTAGTGCATATATTGTCCCTGAAATACAAACACACACGCACACACACACACACACACACACACACACCTAATTACTGCCCTGGTTTGAAAGCTCTAATTCTGCTGATTAGTTATCCATACGTGAGAATTAAATTTAGAATGTTTTGGTTTATGAAAAATTTGCATGGAGAGAAATCTTGTTTTCATTATTAGAGATGAAATTGATTCACTTAAGGTTTTAATACACCAGAAAATCAATAGTAAGAAGTTGTTTTGTATAGTTTTATGCCTTTTATAAATTTATAACTTCTGGAAATCCTTGTATTTTCTAATTGCTGTCTCAAGACATGATATGCAACTGCAAATAGACTCTCCGGCTGTGAAGTAAACTTAAAGAGGGGTGGGCTCGAATGATCAAATATAGGAAGAATATTCACATTTTACATTCTTAAGTATTGACATGAAAATTGAGTCTTTCGCTGTCATTTTGTAATCTGGATAATGTAACTGAGCCAAAACACCCGGGCTAAGTCTTAGGCTCCAGTCATCGGCCTTCAGTACCTAGATTTTTATACTTTGTTCATCATAAATTTGGTCTCTATTCTGTGGACATTGGCATAAGAGAGGGCCTGAAGACTCCGGAGAAACTTGTGGAAGGATCTTCGATCTGGGCACTCCTCAGGGATTTCAGTTGCGGCCTTGTGTTTCTCCTGCATAGTGTGGTATCTCATAATGAGAGTTTGGAAAATTTCCAACATGTTTTAAAAAGAAATAAAGAAGGAATGAAGGAAGAAAAAAGAAGAAAAAATAAACACCCAACATGGGAAATTGGCTTAAGTCACGATTGAGAACAGCCAGGAATGTTCTGTTTCATGTGAGAATCCTTTGAACATGTTAGATATTAGAGAAAACACATGAGATTTTGTAAATGATAGGTAGCAAGGAGTTCCTAAAGGAGTTCAGCAACATCAGCACCACAGGTAACTTGATGAAAACACTGATCTTAGACCATATCCTAGGCTGCTAAGTGAGATACGCTGAAAGTTATCCCAGAAACCTGTGTTCCAACAAGCCTGGTGATTTTTTTGTAGGTGACAATTTGAGACATTCCATTCATGTTGTTAGGCATGAAGTGATCTTCGGACATGCTCCGTCATTTCATGGAGCACTGAAAGAACACAGAAGTCTATACGTTCTAAGAGACTATTGCTATTATTGGCCTGTCTAGATGAGTTGAATCAATCATCTTTTGTATTTTCCCTCCCAGAAGGAAATATTAGATCTCAATAAAATGCTTTGTTCAGCTGAACTTTCTATTTTCAGAACACTCTTTTTTTCATGTTCTCAAGTGCAAGACCTCAGCAATGTTTTGACCTTCCATTTCATGTTAGGTTCCTTAAACCACATGGCTACAGAGGAAATAATCTACCGGGGATGGAATTTCATAAGCGAATGTTTATGTGGGCATTTTGCCATCATTTTCACAGCATCATTGGCATATAACCTATACACTTATTATGTGTGCCTATTATAGGTGGAACACAATAATATATATATCCTTACCTGTGATCTCCAAACATGTACCACTCAGATGAATGAAGCTATGGCAGATACAATTCATCAAGAAGAGATGGTGTAAAACTGGTCCTTAATTGAATATAATTGGTGCGATAGAAAGAGAAATGCAAGGGATGATTCGCAGGGGTGATGAAGTTGGAGATTTTAGGAATGATGCCCAGATAGTTTTGTCTCATTGTCTGAGCTGGGATGATGCTGAGTTGCTGGAATTACCCACAATCCAAGAAGAGGGAGAAAGATCAATCCACAGAGATGTCCATGGAATCTTAGTCCTGCCATGCTGTTATAGTTCCCTATGTGCACTCTGAACTTCAAGAACGTGAAATTGTTTTAAGCCAACCCAGCGAAATGTTGTTGTTACATTAGCCATGGGAAACTAACCTCCATACTATACGACTGAACAGGACTAAGTATACAATTCAGAGGTTTTCAGAAGTTACATTATTATGCAACCATTACCACAGTGTAGCGATAAAATGTTCCCCTACGCCCAGAGGACCCTAGCCCCATGTGTAGACTGCTCTCTCTCCCACCGCTCATCACAGTTCATCTGGGTGCTGTCTCCATTTGCCTCCTCTAAATGTTGTGCATAAATGGAATCATAAGCCAAATTTGTGTCTTTATCTTTTCAGCTTTCGTTATAGTTGAGTGGTTTATCCATGCTTTGGTTTTATTTAGTAATGTCAGGTTAAAATTTTTCTTGAAAAATCTGTATGTAATGGTATGCCTTAGAAAATGTTTACTATTTGCATGTGAGCAGGCAAAACATGTAAGAATGTTGTAGTTATCACGTCACTGGTTGATATGTAAACATTGAAATATTATCCCCCCCCCTTCTCTCAGTTTGGTGATTATCATGTTTAAATCACTCAAAGCTCTATTAGCATGCAAATTGTCAGTTGTTACTTCTTGGGCTTCAGAGTTTGTAAGCCTGGCCTGGGACCTGAAGGAGACATAGACAAAGGCAGGTGAATGTAATGTAATTATTGCCAGATTCAGTGAACGCTTGGGATCCTATACAGATTAATGCACCAGGATATTCTGTTTTTTAAATGGAAAAACAAACCAAAGGGAAACTGTTGCAGTTTCTGCAGTTCTGTGGGGATGGAGCTTCCTTAAAAGAGGGTGACAGATTGTGATCTCAGTTGCTATGTTGCTCAGAGATGACAGTGACTGACGGATTTTTAAATTTTCATCCTGCAAACTGAAAGCTCTTAGCGGGCTGCAGTCTTCCACACAAGGTAAGGGTAATAGTTCTCAAAGCTTCCATATAGCCCACTAGGATATCTTAGCCTGTGGACCATGCAGGGTAATGGAAGAACAAGCTCTCCCACTTTTCTTAAGACAGAGAAGAAGATAGGATTGATGGGGATGACTCAAAGGCCTGCAAACAAGTCATTCGCACAGGACTGGGGATGTAGCTCAGTGGCAGAGCACTTGGCTACAGTGTACGAGGGTCAGAGGTCTAATACCAGTGCCATAATAAAGAAAAATTCAGACAACAACAATAAAGAAGGCATTCTCAAAGTTTTCTTCATAGACCAAAACAATGCCGTGGAAACTGACCCCAGACTCTGTTCTTCAGGTCTAGTTCAGCCTCATGGAATCTGAAGCCCTAAGAGTGACTGTCAACAGCTTACATCCTCTTTATCTCTCCTCTGAGTAAAGCAGGAATTTAAGATTCATGTTGCACATCTTTTATGTGTTCTGTAGGCTCATGGCTGCTTCAGGAGACTTGTTGTGAGAAAGAAAATTCTTAAACATAGTAGTATTAACAGGGTGGTTTTCCAGAAACATCAACGATTCAAGTTTTTTAGAAATATATACATGGAAGAAGAGCAGATAAGACATTTTAATTCTAGAAGTGCAAAATAAGGTTATATTATTAAGGGTACAAAATTTCATATCCAACAACTCTTCACCATTAATAAAGAAATAATACCAAAGCAAACAAAATCAAATATGACACCCAACACATAGAAAGTTGTCTTTTATTAGTGATAGTTCAGAGAGATTTATTCATCTTTATTGCAGAGTATGAACAGTGTAAAGCTAAGCCTTCATTATGTTGTGGATTTTGATTAAAACATGAAACTTTACCCAAACATTCACACGTTTGAGAGCACTAGTAAGCACTTGGAGCTGGTAAACATAAAATCTGATCAATTTAATTACATTTAGTCTCCACTGGGAGAGGAAAAGAAAGTGCTGGAAACCAATCATCCATGACTACATCAGGAATCCTACACATCCACATGGCGTCCTTCAGGGATTCAGCATCGTTAGAACAGAACTATATAGATATTCTGTAGGTAAGTGTTCTGCCTTGGAAGCACTTTCTCTTTGCCCCTCATGCAAACCAGGGCATCTTATGATATCTTTATCTTCATTTATGACACTCTGACTTCTTCAGTATCTTTCATACCATGAGCCCAAGGTGTTGGGTGTACCCTGCAGTGGGGGGGGGGGCACTCTTGCTCTGAGAGCAATCGTCATTAGACATTCCTGGGAACTATAGCAGTATACCTCACAGAAGCAAACAGATAGCTCCCTGTCATCTCTCTCTTCTGCAGCTGTGGGCTCTCGAAGCTAACAGCCCTGGGAAGTATGGGTCAGGGAATGCTAGAGTGGTAAAGGAGGCATTACTGTCTGATTGCAGATAAATGTCTCGTCTTTCGAAATAGGACCAAAGTACATGGTTCTGTGACCCCGTGTTAGCAGCTCCTCCACCCAGGTCACTGTAAAATTGCTGAGAAACAAG
Source organism: Microtus oregoni (assembly GCF_018167655.1). Lineage (NCBI taxonomy): Eukaryota > Metazoa > Chordata > Mammalia > Rodentia > Cricetidae > Microtus > Microtus oregoni. The sequence continues at coordinate 47,419,429 of NW_024543060.1, forward strand.
ACATGGAAGAAGGAGCAGGGAAGGCTGTTCTCACAGTGGAGAAACTGAATTTGCAAGTCGAGTTGTTTCTATTATAGTGTTGACTAGACCAGCATGATACAGGACGGTGGGGGTGCTGCGTGACCAGCCCATGTCCTCAGAGCGATTGGAGGGTGAGAGAGCCATGGAGGCTCACAACCTTGAAGTCTACATTTCAGTTTTGTGTGGTTCTAAGATGTTCCTTGAGCATTTTGGTGTCTTCTAATCAGACACCAGGGTGATGAAAATGGTTGTCTGTGAGATACATTCTCAGGCTCCTCACTAGTTTATTTGTTTGTTTATTTTCTTTAAAAAAAGCTATCTTTTTGTCATTTTGCATACCAATCCCAGTTCCCACTCCTTCCCCTCCTCTATATACCCTCTATATACCCTCCCACCACATGCCCTACCCACTCCTCAGAGAGGGTAAGGCACATTGCTTTCGGGAAGGTCCACGGCCCTCCCTACTCTATCTAGGCTGAGCAAGGTATCCATCCGAGAAGAACAGGTTCCAAAAAGCCAATACAAGCAGTAGGACAAAATCTTGGTGCCATTACCAGTGGCCCCATAGTCTTCCCCAGCCATCCAACTGTCACCCACATTCAGAGGCTCTAGTTTGGTCCGATGCTGGTTACTTCTCTGTCCAGCTGGAGTTGGTGAGCTCCCATTAGCTCAGGTGAGCTGTTTTAAATTCTTTGCTCATATTCTAACTCCTCCCACAATTCAATTGGACTTTGGGAGCTCAGTTCAGTGCTCCACTGCGGGTCTCTGCCCCTTCTCCATCTGTTGCTGGATGGAGGTTCTATGATGACATTGAAGATAGTCATCAGTCTGACCTCAAGGCAGTACCAGTTGGGGCATCCTCTCGCTGCTCACTGTTAGATTGGATGGAAACCTGGAGCCCTCTAATCCTCCTTCCATGCTAACTTTTGTTTTTTTAGTTTTCTGTCACCTCGAAGCCATTAGAATCATGTTACTGAAAGTACGCTTTTCAAAATTGCCTATTAGGCTATGAGAGTATTGTGGGACATCAAAATGTAAAATTAGCCCTGCACATATTTTATTCTTTTCGTATCCAGTAGTTTACTTGGCACCGTACCATCACCTTGATGACTGATTAACAGAAATGGCTTTCTTGCATGTCTGAGGGCGGGGAAGGCCAAGATCAAGGTGATAGATAGATCACTGTCTAATAAGAAGTTGCATTCTCATTCACAGATAGCATTCTGTTTGCCTTCCTGTGCTGTAAGGGTGAGAAATCTCAGTCTCAGATTAACGCACTAATTGCAGTTGCCTAGCTCCACCCTTGTGACCTCATTACCCCTAAATGTCATTATCTCCAAAAACTATCATGTTAGGGTATTAGAAGTTCAACAAAGGAGCCTGCAAAAATATTTCTTTAGTTGATACCATATAACATATGACCTATAATTTTTTTTAGCTTTTTTCTTCTTTCTATTCATATGATATTTATCCAATGTCTATTATGTGCCATGCGCTATTAATATACATTTGCGAGTAAAACAGAGAAATTATTTTTGTGACACTGACTTTGTAGCATGTGCTCTGAGGAACAGAAAACTCTCATTTCCTTCTTTCCTGGCCTATATCCATCAGCGATGAATACCAGTCTTATCATTTGAAAGCAATTTTTCTTTTGTTATGAGGTGAAAATGCTATTTTATTTCCTACACATGACCAAGTCAGAGGCCTCTGTTTACCATAATCTGCTTGTAAATACAACGAATTACAGCCAGCATCTATGTGATAGTATGAAGCTAGTGCGTGTGTGTGTAAGTATTGTTTTTAATAACTAAAGTTTTGTATTATTAGGTGTAAAATGTTATAGATCTCCCTATCACTTAAAAGAACAAAAGAATTTGTCATAATAAGAATATTAAGTTTATGGAGAATAAAAATAAGCAGTTTTGAGCTATTAAAATCACTGTGTGTGTGAGTATGAAAAAGAGGGGAGAGGGATAATGTGAGGAGATGAGTGTGGGAGAAATGATGAGAGGAAGAGAACTTAAGTCCAGGCCCTGGTTGGCCTTGAGCTGGTGGGTACCTTCATACACCATCATGCCTAAATATATCTTTATTTCCTCAAAAATATTTTCCAGGTGTAGGCTGCACAGAGCAGGGACAAAACTCATCCCCGGATGGTCACATCAGAACTGTGCTTTGCTGTAATGGCAACATTCAGCGATGATAATTTAGAAAAGCAAGGTAGCTCCTGGGCCTTCACCTGTGCCCCAGTTCCTATTCAGTCCTCCATACCGTGTAACTGGCAAAAAACTTGAGCCCAGTTTCTGTACTCATTGGATAAGAAGTTCCTACTTTAATATGTTTACAAAGAGAACCAATTTAATGCATAACAAAGAAGAAAATTATAAGGAATCAATATAGAAAATAATTACATGAAATGCCTGTCAAGAAATCTCTTGCAATGATACACCTTACATTTTTCTTTACTCCCTAGATCAGAAATAAAAAGAGAAATGTTGAGTTTCACAGGATATTTTTTTTTGTTTATTGAAGAAAAATGGACATAACTGTTCATGACGAGAGGCATGACTTTGAGAGAGAATATCATGACATAATGTACCGCATTTACCACAAGCAGCCCACTGGTAGAGCTATGTAAAATGGCGTCTGTCATCAACCTCATCCTGTGATGAGCTGCAAGGGTTTCCTCTGGGATTTAGTGACATGACTGAACATTAGAGAAGATCTCTCATCCTCTTCTGGTCTCCAGTAACTGGCTGGAAACTCCTCTTTCAAGACTTACAGTGATTGGTGGTTTTACTAGCACAATATAAGTATAAAAATTGCAGACAATTAAAAGTACAATCTAGACATCAGTACTATCCTCACAGTATCACATATAATTAAAACTGCATTTTATAGATTTATTTTTATTTTATATGAGTGAATGTCTTATATACATGTTTATCTACGTATGTGTCTGCATAAGTACCATATACATGTAGTAACGATGGAATCTAGAAAGAGGGCATCATATACCTTGGAACTGGGGTTACAGACAGCTGGGAGCCACGTTGTGAGTGCTGGGGATCTCTTCTGTGTCCTCTGGAAAGGCAGCTAGTGTTCTCAATTGCTGATCGATCTTGCTGGCCTACAACTTTTATTTCTAAATTGAAGCTGTGATGTAGGACAAGCATTAAATGGCATGGATTCAACTTTTGTCTGGGGAATGCTGCGGCTCTGTGTTTCATAAACAGCAACAAAGATCCAATATAATACTATATAATAAAATAGAAGTCTGCCTAATTTGTTAAGACTTGTTAACGAAATTATTATCAGAAAATATTGATCTAGACCGTCAAGTTCACTGCCCAGACATGATGTGATCCTAGAGAAAGGACAGGCAACTTAACAATCTTTTCAGCTCACGATGGAGCATTCTTTACCTCCCTTCATCTGAACATGTGTCTCCCAAGCACCTTGTCACTTCGGCTTGCATGCAGAGCAATGAGGTTTGTATCCCACAGCCTCCCTGGGACTGAGATAGCTCGTTGCTAGGCTTGGCTTGCCGTATCACGTTGTCACACTTCTGTGTTCATCAGGTTGCTCGGTCCCATGTGATGGAGCACTGGAATGAACAGTTTGGGAGCATAAGATAAGCCGTGTGCTTCCTGCAGAACGTCTTAAGTATGCATTCAGAGAGGGGATAAGCCTTCTCCTGAAGAAAGTGGCTTTGGTTTGCTCAGGTGTTCGGCCCCTTGAAGTACGGGAGTATATGTAAGTCAGCTTTGGGCGTGTCTAATGCTGCTGCGTCTGAACAGGTGTGTTCCTTGATGTCATAGTGAAGACAAATTTAACTCTGGCTTGGTAAAGTGTGAGAGAACTGCTAAGGGGCTTTCAATTGATTGGGCAAGAATTTCTGTGCCCAAACCAAAACTCTGGTGCCAGAACTCACTGAGTTTTGAAACTAACATATTCATTACTTGCTTAACAGGATGTTGCTAACTGGTCGCTCACCACCTTTTCTCCCTGATGAGGAATCAGAGTCCTCCAGTGTTCCTTTAGGGCTGATTTTTTGTTTGTTTGCATTTGGTTTTTGGAGACAAGGTTTCTCTGGGTAGCCCTGGCTGCCCTGGAATTCACTTTGTTGACAAGGCTGGTCTTGAACTCACTGAACTCCACCTGCTTCTGCCTCCCAAATTCTGGGATTAATGGCATGTACTGCCACAGCCCAGCACACTGTATGTTTATGTGCCTGAGAAGTCTCTGTTTATAACACTATAACCATTCTTGTAATTTGAAATGATTGTGTGACATTACTATATATAGACAACAATTAAATTATAAGTGTCTTGAGAATTAGAAGCTCTATAACCTTTGAACTGACCACCTAGTAGTGAAGCATGCACAGAAGATGGTGTTGTTTCTAACTTCTTTATCCAGGGATAAAGTTTGCTTGGGTATGTTCTCTATGGTGAGGAAGAGAGGGGGAAAAAAAAAAACAGGAAAATCTCCAAGTATTTATGAACATGGAATAAAGGAGTCATACTTATATCTGCCAATTCTTGATCTCCAGAATTTAACCACATGAATAGAGTAATCTGTGAAGAGATCACGTTCTTGGGTGAAATTTAAAAACACTCTTGTAGAAGCGAGAGTGGACATGGGTGGGTCAGCGGTGTCTTCCTCATTTCTTCTAACCGGTCATTGATGTTCCCACTGGAGTCTGAAGCTTCACAAAGGCCTCAGTGGATGATTAGATAAAGACATCCATCTAGGGCAGCAGTGTTTCATTTGGAGATAACTCACAGATTCTTTATAATGCTTCATTTAAAAGTGGAAATGACATTGTATAACAAAGAAACTTCCAGGTATCTTTAAGGGACCAAGAGACCATGAATTTGAGATGCCATGTATTTGAAGGAGCAGAGAGGAGTATGTAAGAGTTGAGAGGGAGGAAAGGAAAAGGAGCAATGTAACTGAATTATAATCCCAAAAGTAATAAATATATGTATATAAATAAAAATTTGACTTGAATTTTTATAATTTTAAGATACTGTTGGTTTTTCTGTATTCTCTCAGAAATGTGCAGCAAAATCTTCTACTGGATGAAAACTAATGTAAGATTATATGTGTATGTGTGTGTATGTGTTTGTACAGGTTTATGTATAGAGTGTACAGTGTGAATAATCAGTAATGATTCTGATTAATCCATAGTCAGGATAATTCTTGATATTAAGAGTTGTCGTATATCTCACCCCAAAAAGAATAACTTTGAGGTTCCTTCATCATGTATGTAGGGAGTGCAAACATTTTGATGGAATTGTGTACCTACGAATGTGTGTGTGTGTGTGTGTGTGTGTGTGTGTGTGTACAGCTTAGAACTTCACATCGACATCAAGAAGCATCCTCTCTTGTGTAGTTTTTCAGTTCCATGGGGTGGACTGTTGAAGAGGATAATGTTAAGGTCTCGACTCTCCTCTCTGTCTCTTCCTATTGTTTTTTTGTTTTTGTTTTTGCTGTCAGAAACTAAGCAGCTTGTGTATGACATGTGCTTGTGAGCATGAATGAGTGTGAGTTTGCATGAGTGTGTGAGTGCATGCGTGCGTGTGTGTGTGATATGCCCAGCGTGAGATCTTACAAGTCTGAAAGCACCCAGGGCATCTTGGCTGTCTACTAAGATACCTGAAACGCTGAACTGAAATAAACCTTTTCACGTTTTGACTCTCTGGGGCATTTTGTCTCAGCAACAGAAAGCTGACCTACAAACTACTGAAGCTACTATCTGAAAAATGAGTCTTATCAGACCAAATTCCGGGAATTGGGAATCTAAGATGTTTATTTACTCAACAGACTAGAAAAAGAAAGTCTGAGTGCAGCATTTATTTATGGGCAGGTGGTTGGGAGGGTCTTATGCACACGTGTTCAGAGGACTGTGAGCCCAGATCTCCCTCAGGTGTCTTCCTCCTTCATACCTTATGCATGATTTGTTTCTTTTTTTTTTCCATTATTTTTATTGAGAAAAGGAAAAAAATAAAACAAGTTTCCACCTCCTCCCAGCCTCCCATTTCCCTCTCCCTCCTCCCACTCTTCACCCCCTCCTCCCACCCTTCTCCCCCTCCTCCCACCCTTCTCCCCCTCCCCCCACTCCTCTCCCCCTCCCTCTCCAGTCCAAAGAGCAGTCAGGGTTCCCTGCCCTGTGGTAAGTCCTAGGTCCTCCCTTCTCTGTCCATTTGAGCAGAAGGAGGGAGAACATGAGCAAAGAAGTCGGGACCACGAGGGGTGCACCCACCCACTGAGACAGTGGAGCTGATCTATTGGGAGCTCACCAAGGCCAGCTGGACTGTGACTGAAAAAGCATGGGATAAAACTGGACTCTCTGAGCATGGCGAACAATGAGGGCTGATGAGAAGCCAAGGACAATGGCATGGGGTTTTGAACCCACGTAATGTGCTGGCTTTGTGGGAGCCTAGCCAGTTTGGATGATTTGTTTCTTTACATAGAGACTGGTCCACATGTCCCCAGCCCAGGGATCGAAGGCACAGTTTTATGTGGGTGCTTGCTGTCAAACTTGGGTACTTTGGCTGGCAAGGCAGCTACTTCACCATCTGAACTTTACCTCTGGCTTTGACAAGTTTTTTGTTTTGTTCAGTTTATTAATTAATCGATACAAATCATTTCCAAGAAACTCTCAGGTTTCTTTCTTCAATAAAAATAAAAAACAAAACAAGACAAAATATTTGTAACTTTAAAAATGCCTAGTGTTGTACTTTGTACATGTTATGTGTGTATAGCATACACCTTTCAAACTTCTGTGCACGTTGACAAGCTTCGTCTATACAAACTTACTCTCTAGCATGCATTTTTGGAGATTTGTGTGTGAGAATTAATGATCAAAGCCTACTGTCGTGAAGGAGCGGAGCAAAGAGGGATTATGGCTTGGTTAATATGCCCCAGCAATATATTAAAATAACATATTTTCCCTAAAGATATAGCAGTGTAGCACATAATTTTCTTGTTTCAGTCACTATCTCTTTAATTTAAAATAATTAGGATTTTATAGTAAATTTGTAAAAATCCTAACATATCTCCGCTGTATCACCCAGATTCCATGACAACTGCCAACTCGTCACATTTGGTTTCTGGCAGACTATTTTGAGAATAAAACATAGACATTCTGCCTTATGTTCTGGAATTTTCCCTTGTAGCTTATCAAATAAAATGCCAAACAAACAGAAAGTAGAAACAGAGTGTGGTTCGTACCTCTCCAGCTGCCCCAAATTCTTCTAGAACTGTTTTCCTTTGTGGTGTCATTGCCACGATAACATTCACCATGGGTTTGTCCATTGGCTCAGTCTTCTCATTGAGTTTTACACAGGAAATTAGTGAGCTGCCACAAATTCATTCCTGAAGGGAAGTGAACTTTGGGTTATATGCATCTACTCAAGGGAACTGTGGTCCGTCTCAAACAGTTCATGGGGAAGAGTCATTTTCTGGACACCAGTCGATGTGGCCTTGTCCAGGGAAATATTTCTGATGGTAGCTACTTGGCTACTTTATATTACAGGGCATCCTGTTGTGTGATACTTTATGTCTGGGAAAATCATGAACAACCTATTGACTCTTGGTTTTTGAAACAAGGCCATTTGTCCCTTTGATCATTGATTTTCTTCTTTCTCTAATTCTAAGCTAAGATCCCCATTTCTGGTTTCTCTGCTCCAGTCTACCTTATGTTTGGTATCCTCAGAATTAATCCTGATGACATCATGTGGAGCAAGTTAGCCTCAACATTTAAGGGGCTAAAACACTTATGCCTCAAGGACTCTCCCAGAGTGAATCATTTATACAGAGCGTTTTCAGCATTCTCCTGTGGAATGGAACCTTGCTGTTCAGAATGCAGGATCCTGCTGCTAAATGCTCAGGCTGTACCTATTAGCCAGCTGGTGGCTCAGTTCTGAAGACTGAGCTGCCTGGAATTGGAATAATTAATTTTCTTGAGGGAAGTACATTGTATTGTAGCTTTTTGGGTTTTTTTTGACTGTAGTCTATAGTTGCCAGGGTTTTTATTTGTGTTTGTTATTATACCAGACTTTGAAATATATAGTAAAGACGTAGGCATTTGCTAAATTGGAGGCATAGAATTTGAGTTTTCCATTGATAGTTTTGTGAACCTTGTATAGTGCCTGATTTGTTAGTTAAGAACTGTTAGCTACTATAGTCAGCTCATAGTTGCCTTTTCTGACTAGGAAGACTTGAATGTTTACCTCTCAAGTTTTCCTACTTACTCTGCTTTACTTTTGGATGAGACTATAGTGTAACTATAAAACTATATTTTAAAAAGTATGACTAAAAATAAAAGCTCTCTGTGTTCTAGTCATAGCTGTTTATTTTTCTTGCATTTTTAATTTTCCAGTAATGCATTTCCTGGTTTGTGTGGTTTGGAATTCGGAGAGGATGCCATGTAGCCCAGGCTGGATGAGAGCTCACACTCTTATTCCTACCTACCTCTTCCTTACTACGTCTGCAAAGCAACATCCATACTTGAGTGTTAGGATGTACATATTGACCATGGTTTTAATAAGTATTTGTCAAAAGTTTATTCAGCTGTTGACCACTAATCCTACGTAAGTCAACATGCCAACAATATAGAACAGCTTTAGACATGCATAAATGTTGACAGAGATGTTTCTTCTTTTAAACAATATAGATTTCTTTAAAGCTTACAAACCGTTATTAAACTTATGTTTATGTTTTTTGCGGTATATAGTATTCAATTTTTCATTGAACACATATTTGTTGGATGGATGGTTTCTGTTTGTGACTAAACATCTTATATTGTATTAATAATGATAAGATAAGATTACAATGATGAGCTTAGTTTTATGACTCCACCCTCTAGGGTAAGTTGAGTTGATGGTGATGATGCTGATGGAAAGCCTACCTGTGCTTAAAATTCAGAGGTTCAGTTGTTTATTTTGAGAAAGTCAATGCAATGTCTGTCCTGCATGTTATATAGCACAGCTTCTGGGATCAAGCCAGCATACTAATGCGTCTGTAGGAAAATGCTGGGCTAGTCCCTCTGTGAGATCAGGTGATTATAGGTAGCTACTCATTTTTCCATTTGGAAGTCAGTTATTTTAACATAGTTTACATTACTGGAAGTCTTCTTGATTTTTAGGGATTTCAATGTTAGAAGTAAAGGTGAGATATTAAGAATTTTCCATAAGATGAACAGGTTATTCCTGAATTAATTTTGAGTTCAGAATGCTTCTTCCAAACATTCCTACAATCGGCATTACATTCTTACAGCTATAAGGTAAATGTGAGAGAAATGTTAAGCCTCTTTGTACTTTTAATAAAATATGAAGTAGTAAAATATCAATGAAAGTGCAAACAGACATAATCCATAGTTTGTATAGGACATGTGTCTTTCTACTGTTTTTATTTCTGTTTTAGAATTTTAATTACACTCAAAATATCTAGAAAAATTTAGATAAATTTTAGTTGCTCTTAACACAGAGAACATTGACGCAAATATAACTGTTATATTAAATGTGTTCTTCTTTCTTCCCTATAGTGAAGTTTCCAGAAAAATTAGCATAGATATTTTCCAGTTTAGAGGCTGTGAATCTTGTATTTTATACTTATAGAGAAAAATTAATAAATAAAGTTGCTGCTTTAAATCAAATAATATCTCACTGACTGATAAATCAGGTGTTTAAGAATAATCCTTGATGGCGTCTTTTGAAGTACGTGTGAAGCTTAAATATACACTTATGAAGCATGGAGTTTCAAAATGATTTGTAGAAGCCAACGGTGTCAATCAGATGATCTTGTTTATCCCCAACGTTTTGTGGTCCTATCCTTGCTCATACAGTGGAAGAAAGGCTCCTTGGAGATGAGGGGCCTAAATGTCTATTTCTCTTTCATTCCAGGTAAATTAATAAATGTATTTGTTTTTTTATTAACTGATACAACACAAGTAGTTGTTGTTTTATTTTTATTTTTTCGTACTGGAGCAGGTAGAAAAGTATAATTACAATCCCCATTATCATTTTCTCTAAGTTATAAGAGGTAGATCTACCCTGACAGATAGCCGTCTGCACTGAGCACTTCACAGAAACAATTTTATGGGAATTACACTGAACTAGAAACTGCTAAATAGAATCTAGATTATTTGTTTTCTACATAATAACGGTAAGTTCAAATGCTTTCTGATATTGCTACACACGCACAAGTGTTACATGTTGTGGCTTTACTGGTAGTACCAAAATATCTGAAGTCACCACAACAGCTACATTTTGTGGATTTTCAAATAGAATTTGTTACTTGTACATAATGGAAGTCTGAACAGTTATAGAAAGCATGAGCAACTTTCACTGACTGATGCTATATGAGAAAAGGCAGCTGCAGTGTGGGTATATGTGTTATTATGTGAATATGCATGTGGGTATGTGTGTTCTGTGTGGATATATGTGGCTATCTGGATGTTTGTTATGATGTGAATATGTATGTAGATATGTGGATATGTGTATTATGATGTGAAACAGAAAATGAGCCATCTCTGTATATATGTGGATTTGTGTGAACACCTACATTGTGTCTTATATGAAGAGGATAGTGAACACCTACTTTGTGTCTCATACAAAAGAAGATACAACCCTTTAGATAGGAAAAAAGAGAAATCACCACTTTAACCTTTGGAAAGGGTAAGGACTTCACATAGTAATGGAGACACTGGAAGGATGCTGTTGATCAAAAACAATTTTATACTTTTTAACATTTACCACATGGCTGTATAATAATTAACATTTTAACATATGTTGTGGCTGGAGTTTCACACTTATTAATTCCAGATGTGAGTCATCTTGAGCCAAATTTCAATGTATCTCCACTCTAGTATGTAACATAGAGACTGAAGGAAAATAGGCCAGTTCTCCTGAGCTAAAAAGAGAAGATAATGAATATCTTAGTTTATTTAGGATGCCGTAGTTCAGAACCACCAAGTGTGTTATATAAATAGCAGACACTAATGTCCCACAGTAATGGATATTGCCCAATGAAACATAAAAACACCAGAAAGTTTGGTATGGTGTAATCATCACTTTCTTTAAAACAAATATGTTTATTAGTTAATGTGTGTGTGTGTGTGTGTGTGTGTATGTGTGTGTGTACATATGTGTGATGTCTGCCTGTGTATGCCAGAAGAAGTCATTGGATCCCTTAGATATGGAGTAATAGACAGTTATGAGATACATGCTCAGAACTGAACTGAATTCAAATTCTCTCCAAAAGACGAAAGCATTCTACTGCACTTGCTCTCTAGCTCTGAGATCTGATTTTTTTTTAGATGGTTTTACTCTTTCTGTCATCCACTTGGAATGTAAAGGCCATTCTCTGGGCCCTCTCCTACAAGGGTACTAATCATTCTTTGAGGCTCCACACTCATACTCTTATCGATCCTTAAATAACCCAACCTTCTACCACTACATTAAGTGGTCACATTTTGGCTTATTAATTTTATGGGGACAACTAACATTCAGACCATGGCAGTAACAACAACAACAAATTCACACAAGGCAAAACTTTGGTAGAAGTCTTAATAGATTTAGAATATGTATAAGGTAAACCGAGGAATCTTTAAAAAAATTATTTATAAAAATTTTAATAAATAAATTTTTTATAAATATATAAAAATGTTTCTATACATAAGTATTAAAGAAATTCATTGAAATGTGTGACGTAAATAGACAAGAGAGGATGAAATAATCAAACATTTTATGAAGGAGAGCAATTACCATTTAAATTCTTATATATACAGTACTCTGAGGTATATTCACCAAGTACTGTGGGATAATGCTCTTGTACACTGTAAAGATTTGTCACTCATAGTAGTTTAATAAAATGCTGACTAGCTAGTAGCCAGGCAGGAAGTAAAGACAGGGAAACCAGACTAAGAGAATTCTGGGAAAAGGAGATGGATAGAGTCATTCTCCACCCAGATGAAGAGGAAGCAAGATGGAAATGTTGCACTGAGAAAAGGTACCAAGCCACAGGGCTAAATATAGACAAGAATTATGGGTTAATTTAAGTTGTAAGAGCTACTTAATAATAAGCCTGAGATCATATGCCAGACAGTTTATAATTAATATAAGCCTCTATGTGATTCTTTGGACTGACTGTCTTTGGAACCTGGTGAAACAGAAACTGCTGCCCACAACCAAATGCTGAAAATATTAAGGCAAATGGTTGATTAGAATATGATTTTATTCCTTGAAGCATTATTTTAGCTCTGCACCAGAAGGTAGCATTATTTACAGTATTATCAGTACCTTTCTAGCTAAAACTCAACCTCCTCATCTATATTTTACATGAAGTGTGACTGTTTCCAAAGTATCTATAATTTATCTTATCTAACACATACCATTTGTATCTTCCTGTCTTAAAAATAAAATAAAATTTTAAGTGTCTTGTAAAGAATTGATGCACTTTGAACATGAAGCATTTAGAATGCTATTCTATAAGACACAGTCAACTGAATGATGAAGTTTTAGGATGCTGTACTGTAAGACACAGTCAACGGAATGATGAAGTATATGGCTTCCTTTTCCTTTTGATGTTATGTTTTGTATTTTGGGGTTATTTGAGAATAATGATTTTAAATAAAAATTTGAGATTTCTTTTCTGAAAATGATTGATCATTAGAATATAATTCTGCCCAACACTGTTACAACAACAGGCTCTTCTTTAACAGAATATCTTCTTTAGGAATTCAGGGAAAGATCGAAGAAAGAATATCTTTTAGTATATCAATGCTTGTAAGGCTCATATGAACAATTTTTTTCTTCTAGTGCATAAAATATTGTAGAGTTATAATTTTGTATCTCATCCAATATAGTCTAATATTGTATCCCTACATACAAATATAGGCACTATGCTCAAAACTCTTTTTCCTTATCTAATGTTAATCTAGCAACCTGTGTATCTATCACTCTACAGTTCACTATCTGATATCCTTAAAATATGTGTTTAGCATGTTGCCCATCAAATTATAGTGCACATCCATGTTTCATTGTATCTTAGCATTGAATTCTTCTCCAAAATGCTTCACTCAATGACAGTATGATTATTCCTCAACAAGACCAAACACTACAAGTGTATGATATAATATTGGGAACACAAAGAATGATATAAATACATAATCTTCCATCCTCTTTTAGCCATTCTGAAAACTGAGAAAATGAAGAAATACTCATATCATTATTATTATTTCATCATATCATGAAATAGTCAAACATTTTATGAAGGAGAGCAATTACCTTCATGAATATGTCTCACTATTTTTTAACTTTTTATAAATTCTAATGATTGACAAATCTTCTCTGGATCTTCTAGGCAGACAAGACTTGGAAGTGAAATAACAGTCTTGAGGTTTATATGCTATGCTATTCACTAAGAACATCAACTCAAAAATCCCTTTGAATAAATGGCTGATATGTATAGGGAGTGTGTTTATGCTCTGGGAAAATCGGGAGTGTAGCAGGGAAGTATCTGTGCAGGATGTACAGCATGTATGGAATCAAGAGCACGAGGGCTAATGCCTGTGGTACTTAAAGCATCAGACAGCAAACAGAATATATTGAAATTTTAGGTAGTATTAGGGTTGGTAAGGGTTTAATGCCAAATATACATTTCTCTGAATGAGAAAAAAGATTACACACAGCATCTTTCTCATGCTCCTACTTCTGGTTGCTAGTTCTTACCCTATAAAGGCCTGCACTAGTCAAGTTTCTTCAAATAACCAAGACCAGCAGGAAGTATATATGTGACTATGCTTGAAACAGTATAACTCTATGTATATACATGCATATGTTTGCATTAAAAAAATAACATTGTGCAGTTATAGAAGTTGGGAAGTCCTGAGATCAGTGAAGCTGATAGTATAGTTTTAGTCTAAAAGACAGTAGGCTGACAATCCCAGAACCAATATTTCACTTCAAATCTCAAGGGAGGATAAGGAGGAATGTTAGCATGTTTGTGCTATCTCGACCTTCATCTGACCAGATGGGCCAACACGTATGAGCAAGAGTAACCTGATTCGCTCAGTCAGTACAGTTGTCCTGGAAAATCCTCACAGACAGGCCCAGAATAACGTTTGATCAAATGTCTGGGAATTTGTGGCCCTGTAATTTCAGACACAAAATTAACCACCTGGATTCTCTACAATAGGAACATCATCAGAGAACCACCGAGGAATGGGTCAGAGACTCCAGAGTCCACGTTCACACCCATGTGATAAGAAGTTACACACACAAAGTGTCTGAGAGTCATTATGGCTCTCTATTCTCACCTGCTTTCACCATAGGCGGTAAATGAAAAAAGCCAAAAGGATTGACCAAGCTAAAAGAACTGTTTGAAAGAAATCTGAACTTCATTTCTCCTACCTCCAAGAGGAAAAAGATTTAGGGATTATAACAAAATAGACTGTGTTAGCACAGCATTCGGGGGTCTTTCATACTTTTAATGGGGTCTATGCTGTGAATGCTCATGTTGGGGTCAGTCTTCAAACCATTTTCAACTCGAAAACATTTTCTTGGACATTCCACTCAGAATGTTTCTTTCCTCTCAGAAAATTTGAGGCTTAAATTAAGTGAAGAAGGGCAACTGGAAGGTCAACTTTGCCACCCTCCTTTTGCTTGTATTGCCTTTTCCAGTTCTTGTATTTCCACACACATGGTTGTGTTTGTCACTCAGACATGTGTTGGACGAATACATGAAAAGTCTGTGAGTTGAGCATTTTGGGGTACCACAGTGGGGCATTTAGTGTGGTTGAATATAAGATTACTAAATCTATCATTCTCTTTCTCCTGTTTTTGCATGTATATGTAGTGATCATGCATGTTTATATATGTTCATATGCATGTGAGTTCATGTGTCTAAGGTTGCAGGTGCACCTGCGTATAATGCATGTTCAAACCAAAGTTGATATCCAGTAGCTTCTTCAATCATTCTTCCACATATATGTTGAAGCAGGTTCTCTCAACTGATCCAAAAGTTTGCCAGTTTAGCTAGCTAGCTTTCCTTTTTCATACAGATTAGAATCTATTTCCTCCTCCCCTAAACCACGATTATTGGTCAAGTGCCATGCCCACCCAGAATTTTTTTAGGTTCTGAATGTTCCAACTGTGGTTCACATGTCTACATAACACAATGTTTAGGAGCTGAGCCATTTCCCCAGCCCCTGGGCCTGCTCTTTAGATATAGAAATGCAAGACATATTGCCATTTTTATTTGGAAAAGTCATAGAACACTTAGCAGTAACAGGCTAAGTCTTATGAATATGGAATTTTATGATATTCTCTAGCCACTGATACTCAAAAAATCCTTTATATCTTATACAAATTAAGTAAATATCCTTTCAAATGGGATGAAACTGATTTGGGAATTTAATGACTGAAAATTGTAGATATCTCTTCTTCAAATTAAATTATAATTATAGATTTAAATAATGTAGCTATCAACAGCTTTCTTTTATTTTGCTCTTGCCATGGTTTTCAATTCTTTTTCCTTATATTTTTTTTTCTTTTTCTGGTCACTATAATTCATAATTAGCCATATGACAATGATATTTGTATTAAAAACCATGCTGTATTTAATACCACTATATATCAAATTAAAAAATGTTAGAGCTATCTTTGAGCACAGAGAATTATCACTAGGATATAGATAATAGTAGCTGATTTTATTGCATTATATTTATAATTATTAACTTCAAATTTTGTGAGAACCTTCATACTAGCTTTGAGAAAACTGTGTGGCATGGTTATACATGTTAGAAAGATGAGTACCTAAGTTATCTACAAAAATGCATATTTTATTGATTATTTTGAGATAGTACTTGGATTATTCTCATATACTACTAGAAATGGAGGCATCAAAATTCCTACTCAGAAACAGTAGATGTAGAAGAGGTCAAAAATAATACTAGTGTGTTTGTGTGTGTGTGTGTATGTGTGTGTGTGTGTGTGTGTAAGAGAGAGAGAGAGAGAGAGAGAGAGAGAGAGAGAGAGAGAGAGACAGAGACAGAGACAGAGACAAGAGAGAGAATGTTTGGCTGGTCACGTCCCAAGTGTTTGTTCATGGAGATCCATTTTCCTATAAATAAAGCTGATCAGAGAAGCATGAAATTGAGGCATTTGGAGGGCCTGTTGTAACTGAAGTCTGTACACTCTGCTTACTCTTGATCCTGCTCCTGTGATTCATCTGCACAAAGAGGGCCAAAGAGTGAGTTAGAGATGCAGCTGCTGCACTTGGTCCTGCCTGACTTCTCTGGAGGCTGTCACAGCAGCTTGTGTGATCACAGGGCCAGTGATGGTTGAGGTGGGAGGAGACGCAGAATCAAGAACCCAGCCTCAAGTATCCAAGGTCCAAAATCACTTTGTAACGGGCACCTTACTGCTGAGAGGTTTAGCCTTGCAATGATGTAAGTGAAAACATCAACTCCCAAATCCTGCTTCTTTAATATCTCTCCCTGTTGAGGTCACTTCAGCGCATTAGGGGTACCCATCGCTGTGGAGGTGAAATGCAAGAAGGGAGAAGAAAGAATATAATTAAACAATACTATTGTAAGATATTTAGTAATTCATTCCTTTTCCTTGAAATGTGTCACAAACACATATGATAATTCAGGAAGAAACCTTCTCAGTGCCTTTACTATTTCAAACTCCTAAGTTAAAAAAATCTTTCTGAGACCCTGTTTTTCCTGAATTTCTAATCACTCTTATCGTAAACCGAGGGAAACAGCCAGCTTTGGCCTATTATATACTATAGAATGAAGAATAGAAAGTTCAATGGAATGAATGAACAAATGTCTTTGTTTATCTTTTCGGATGGAGGCAAGAAGCAGGAATAAAATTCGGTTAGATACAGCGAAGCTCATTGAAGCTCATGGCTCCTTCCAGCAGCGAAGACTTTACCAGACGCTCAGCAATTAACGCTAAGTGGCATGTTGCTAATGTAATTACAGTTGAGGTTTCAGAGCAAAGGAAATTCGCCACAGGTCAAAGCATTTGGAGAAGTGTTGGGGCAGAGCAGAGGGGATTGTCTTGGTTGTGTATTGACTTACATTCTGTGAAACTGCACTCATGTTTTGATACAGGATTCTGTGCTCAACTCTGAAAGTGGGTGATAGGCCATTTTTAAAAGACCCCAGAAAAAAAAATTTTCACAGGTTTAACAGAGCCACAACTTGAAGAGAAAAGTCTGTGAGTTAGTTGTAATTGTGCTATTATGAGCATTAATTCCACTTTATTTTTGTTTATTCTTTGCTAAAAAAATAATTTTCTATATCTACATGTGTGTCAACACAGGAAGGAGGAGGATCAAATACATACAGTATTCACCAGGTGGAAAAGCGACAAAAATCAGAGTTTTATGGACATTCAATATGTGGGCATGACATCCTCATGGAAAACATCTTTCATAGTCAGGGTTATAGGAACATTGGTGTCTTAGGACATATCCTCTGCAGAAGGTATAGCAGACATATTTTCTGGTCCTTTCTTTTCTTGCTCCTCCAAACCTCTGTAAATATATTAAACATATGATATAAAATAATCCTATGTTTTCACTAACCAGCCTTAAACCATAGCTTTGTCATTCTCATTTTGCATAGGGCGACACACTCCTTTATTCATTGATTCAACTTTCAGAGTGTATCCAGCATTGCTGGATGCCCCGACATTTGGATATTTTGATAGGTGAATTAGTTAAACTATCTAAGCATGCATGCTCCCGAATGCACACACACTCACACACACACACACACGTATGTATTCACACATACATACAAATGAGCATCTGTAATGGGGGAAAGAGGTGTTAAAATGGTAGGGAACAGATGAAAGCATTAATGAGATGAATTTTGCAGACAGATTCGGATTTCAGCTCTGCGTTCCCTTGGTTCCTGCGCTGTGTAAATTCCTATTTGCCCACTGTGTTCTTGCAACTGTTCTTCGGCAGCATCCTTTGGTCTGGGTTTATTTTTCCTGAGTTTTAAAGGTTTGAAGAAGTAATAGATGCTTTGTGATTCATGCGAACTGGACAGTCTGTGAAGTCAGATGTAGCCTCGCTTTTTAAAACGTATAATTGGAAAGGATAAGGCACATTGTCAGCTCTGGTTCTGTTCATGGAAATCAATTCAAATCATGATTATCCTCCTGGTCTATTGGAGGAGGATGACATATTCTGAACCCATGGCTTTGAGCTTTCAGGCAAGACCTGATTTTTTTATTGCAAGGAAACTTCACAATGGCTCTAAAGAAAAGTAGTCTTATATTTTCTTAACCAATAACAATAATATTTTCGATACAAATTGAGGAAACATTATTTTGGGGGATGTCTTTCCATATGTTCTTAAAATATTAAAATGAATATGTCTTAAATGCAACTGATTCTCCTTTCCTGCCATTTGTAACAGGAGGATAATTAGTTTGGCACTATCCTCGAATGTGAAATGACCCCAGGAAAGTCCAATTCCTGTGGGTGCTATTATCTTCCAGAACATTCTCCTGCTTTCTGGGAGGCTATATAAGGGAAATTGGAAAAACCTAAATGATTGCTCATATTAATAATCTTGAGAGACGACACTGACTTGCTGGTTAAAGAACTTGCAACATAACCCAAGGTCATGAGTTTGCATCCACAGAGTCCACACGAAGGCTGGGTGGCCATGGAGGCCTGTTTACAATCCAGTCTTCCCTGTGAATTCAGCACATGGGAGGTAGTGATAGCTAGCCCTTAGAGCAACAAGGCTACCTAGGCTGGCTGGAACTATGAGTTTCTGGGTAAATGAGACACCTTGCCTCGATACATGTGGTGGACATACGTCTGCTTTCAATATCGGCCCTCCATATACACATGATCACATGCACACCACACACATATAAACACCACAAAAATGCATATGTAATTTTGTGGGAATATGAGATACTATGAAGTATGCTACATCAGACTTTTAAAAATATATTTTATATAAATTAACTCTGTGAAATATTAAATATAGACAGACCCAAATAAACATATAACATACATCTTAATTGCTTTATTTAACAGCTATTTAAATATTGGCTGAGAAGACAGCCTTAAAAATTATCTGTGAACCTATGTGAAGTGTTAAGGGTGTAAGAAAATCTGCACTACTCATTTCTAGGAATTGTTCCCTAAATTTGGGAATATTTAATAATGATGACCTCACAATGAACATGTGGCCCTCTGTTGGAAATCACTTTCCATTGGTGTTATTTATGCCTGAGTAGGACTTTTCGTACAAACAGATTATATACTAGTGCCAATTCTTTTTACGAGCTTGTGTATGTCTTAATATTTCCATGACTGTTAAAAATATTTGCTCCCTTAACACATTTGGTGTTTATTGTCATTACTGTCATCCGCTGTTCTCAGAGCATCTTCTGAAGTAAATCATCTTTTGGCACTGCGAGGGACTATTAAGGATTTATTGTCTGTTAAACTAGTAAGTTAGCAGGAAACTTGAATGACAGCAGTTCAGTTTACACGGGTTAATTTCACATTGTGCTCCACACGAGCAGACATGCATTCATTCAACATACAATTGTTGAGCGTCCCCGTCAAGTCTGGTGCTTTCGTAATGCTGAGATGGAAGTAAATTAGTAAAACCTTGCTCACCAGTGGACACCGTGGTATGGAATAGCTGCGGATCTGCACATTTAATTTGCAAATTCTGTTGTAGGGCATTTGTAGAGACACATTCTCCTATTGTCCAAATCATAATATTTACAGTTTTTTCACCTCCTTTAAAAGCAGATTTATTTTTAATAATTTGTGTGTGTATGTGTGTTTATTTAGGCAAGAGATAATACTCCCTTGTACCCAGCAGACATACATACTTAGTAAATCAGTGAGTCAATGAACAGGTGCCTTTAAGGTGGCATTGTTGAAATAGCTACTATTCCTACATGGAAACTTGCAGAGGCTTTGGAAATTCAAAAATTCAAACCATACATTCAAACAACTTATGTTTCAATTCCAAGGCCAACATCTTTGAATTACTTTGACCAAGAGACAGAAATATTTCCTGTCTCTTGTCTTTGTCAGTAAGAGACCAAGAGGCCAGCTTTCGACTTCCCTTCTCCCCTTTTGGGTGGGTCTGGACTACAAACCTTAAATTAGGCCTCAGGGAATGTTAACTTACTCCATCCTTTACTTTTCTGAAGACCACCATGGAGTGTAGAGTATGTGTTAATTATGGTTTCCTGATGCCACAACAGCACATCTTACAAATCTACATGAAGGAACTCTTTCTGAGTGAGAAAATGAGTAAGTTACTTGGTAGGAATGTGTTTTCTGAGTTTCTGTCCTGCCTGGTTCCCACAGTCATTAAGTCCCAAATAAATCACACAGATGTCTACATTAACTATAAACTGATTGGCCCAATAGCTCAGGCTTCTTATTAACTCTTATAACTTATATTAACCCATTATTTTTATCTGTGTTAGCCACATGGCTCTGTACTTTTTTCAGCCGGGCAATCACATCTTTCCTTTTCTATGATTGGGACAGGACTGGGGAAGAATGGGCTTCCTCCTTCCCAGAATTCTCTTGTTCTCATTGACCTACCTCTACTTCCTGCCTGGCTGTCTCTCCTATACTTCTTGCCTGGCTACTGGCCAATCAGCGTTTATTTAAAACATTATTGACAGAATGTAGACAATTGTCCCGGATGAGGGATGAGTTTAGAAATATTCTGTCAGGAAGGCATGGCGATTGTAATAATTCCAGACTGAGGCAACAGAACTGCAAATTTCATACACATTGGGCAGCACAGTCAGACTCTATCATTTAATTAATGTGTTAGTTTTGAAATAGAGAAGTTATTTTTAAGTGACTATTTCATTTGTACATAAAATGGAAAAAGGGTTCTATAATGCCTGTGTGTGTAGTTTTAGAATTTTAATCAATTCTTAGAATTCTCAAGTCAATGTGGTTATAAAGCCATTATTCATAACCTGTGCCAACATCTGGGAATCGGAGGAATGCCAAGAGAAACATAACATTCTTTATATTTCAGTCTCCATTTCAGGGGTGAGGTATGCACTCTGAAAAGTGTAGACAGGCCACTTTAGTGCCAATCTCTTGCAAGAAACCCAAATGCATTATTTAAACCTTCCAAAGGAGAGGAGATGAGTCACCAGGAATAAATCAGAGTCTGCTGAGCTCACGGAAACCTGACAGACTTCAGACCAATAGATCCAGGATTTCTGCAAAATCACCTGAGACCATTTTCAAGCAATCCCCCCAATCCTCTCTTCAGACCCAATTTAGCTGTCTGGAAAGCTATAGATTTCTAGTCTGCACACCTTTGCCCAGGTGAACATACAAATAAGTATGTCACCATGAGGGTCAACCTGTCTACTATTATGTTTGCAAAACACTCCTTCAAGTACAGGCCAGGGATCAAAAACATGTTTTAAGTTTTGTCCTCAGTGATACAGACTTTTTTTCTTCTGGATAAAAATTTAGCATGTGTCTTTAGCCTAATGCTTTTAGGTTAAAGCATAGAATCTAGAGGTAACAAGGGAAATAATATTGGGCTTTTCCTTCAAGGCTTATGACAAAATATTTAACTTCTTCCTGTATGTAAGAGAAATTTTAAAAAATCAGAATTAAGCAGAATATGTGAGGGAGGAAGGCATGAAAGAGAGAGAGAGAGACAGACAGAGAGAGACAGAGAGAGACAGAGAGAGAGAAATTAACGCAATATGGATACTCCTGAGCACACAATATGCAGCAATGTATTGCTATTATTATTGCAGGTGATTGCATTTTACGTTGCATTTTGAAGGAAAACATATACAATATGGAATGCATAGCTCTTGGTCTACGGACTCTGTCAATCTGTCTTCCTGTGGCAAGTACATGGACTACTAGGAAAAACTGTTAGTTGGCAGCATGCAAACAATCCTTACAGACACTGGTTTCCTGTTCTCAGTGTGTCTTGTGGAAGACTGAAGGAACTGGATTTTGATATTCAAGGTGTTACATCCGTGGCTGATAAACACGTGTTCACAGTTGGGTGCACAGCCATACTTTTATCTGTTTAATTATCAGGCAAGCAAATTACAAAAGGATTTCTGTTTGGACAAGGACTTCTATGATTAGTCCACATGTAGGTT
This sequence comes from Microtus oregoni, assembly GCF_018167655.1. NCBI lineage: Eukaryota > Metazoa > Chordata > Mammalia > Rodentia > Cricetidae > Microtus > Microtus oregoni. Next base: position 47,441,643 of record NW_024543060.1, read on the forward strand.
AGGCACTGTAGTGCATCAAATGAGCATTTCAGTTACACAGAGAGCCAACGAGCCAAGTGTCCGTGCTGTGTCTCCAGGAGTAGGGTACACAGTATGCTACGCTGGGAAGTAGCGTGTAGATACTGTAGAGAATCCTAGTTAGAGGCCACCCAGTGACCTCACTGTACAGGGCCAGGCTCATCGCGCTTATTACATGTATTCTAATTCCATGGTTTCCTTTCTCATCTCCGTGCTGCTTTCCGATTTAAGAAAATAGGAATTTGCATCCCTATTGATGACCAGTATTCATGCCTTAAATGATCCATTTATAAACAGATCAGTGCCCAGCATGACCTGAACAACCTAGGAATATTCATAGCAGTTTGGAGGCACTTGTATTTTTCAATTTCTGAAATGGTAACAGATTTTTTGGAATAGATGATTCAATATTGCCCCAATCTTTTTCACCTTCTCACTGTCTTTGAGGAAACTATATTATGTTTATTGAACCTTGTCAGAGCACAGGGCAGGCTGCAGGACCGGGAACGGTGCAATCAGATCCAAATTCCTAATTAAACCTGATCTTGCCTCCGATGAACATACACTGTCCTCTCTTCCCAAGTGTGCAATTAGAATTCTCCTCCTTGAGGAATTTCTTCTCCACGCTTTATTTCTCTTGGTTTTCAGAGCTCTACAGCGGCAGGTGGAACATTTATTCTGGCCTCTCTCACGGTATTGCATATTTTGATTGTCTGTGGTCTTGACTAATTCCACGCACCAGGCCATTAGCTGAGAGTGCATTGCCAAGGCTCCTCTCATTATGGCCTCTGAAAAGTCCAGTATATTGCCTTAAAAGCACTAGGCCTTCAAGAGATTTTTTTTTTTTTGAGTGGAAAGAATGCTTCTTCTGAATCAATTTTTATGGAACCTGTTCCCATTTTCTATTCAACGGCTGATTCACGGTTTTTCTCTGATGTACCTTTCCCCCATATTTTCACATTGATTGTATTTCTTATTCTAAAGAGAGTAACGAAGTAAATATCAGATATTTACTACATAGTTCAAAGGACAGAGTAATTAAACAAGTTAATATGCTTCATTGTTTTTTCCCCTTCTTTCTGGATTTATGGCCATGGTTGAAATGTATTTTTAAACAGCACATTTCCTATGTTCCAATTTGTTTTTGTTTTTTTAAGGGGGTTGCTAAAATTAAATTTACTTTCCACGTTCTTTTTAGCTATGTTGACCCAAAATATTTGTGTCCTCTCTATAAGTCTCAAAAACGAAAATGCAGAGTGATACCAAGTCACTGGCATAGGCCTGCCCCTTCCATCAGAAGTACCCAACAGTTGCTTGTCATGCATTTAACACTAGAGATGAAGACAGGCCCCAGAGGAAAGTCTTTATTGATAATGAGGAGGGATCTTTGCTCTGTAACTCCCAGTCTTAAAGAAACAGAAGTGAGGATTGTAGTGTCCCTGCAGTGACTTCTGTAGAGCCCCTATGGGAGGGAGTCTTTGAGGTTCCTCACTTTGAGGTTAGCCCAGCATTTACCACATGGGTAATATCCCAGACTTGGCCACAAGATGGGCACATCATGGTCAGTAAGACGCTGAAGCAGAATCGTTACTGTCTAGTGACAAAGAATGATGTACAGTTCAGTTCAGACTCTGAAACTAAGGCTTAGTCTGAGGGAGGGATGCAGTTTGGCAGCTGTAGTCCCTTTGCAGGAGAGGTGCTGTGGATTCTTTCCTGGCAGTGAAAATGTAAACAGAGGATAAACAATCAGAAACCACTCAACCTGGTTGGTCCTGAAATTCCTCCTTTTAACTTTTCTTAGCCCAGTTAATTCCCAGGGCCTTCTGCTCTTCCCCAGACTTTGCCAGATTTCACTCTGAGGCTGATCCCACTTTCTCCTCAGCCCTGGAACCTCCTCTATCTTTGATTCCTATGGCAAGCCAGGAAGTTGAAAACCTTCCCACCAGCCCTTGTTTTTACTGATTTCCAGATACTTGGAAACTCCTGACTGTGTCCCTGAACCTTCTGTTAGCTTCTCCACTGCTTTCTGTAGTCATCTCCTCTTCTGATACCAGGGAACCTCAAATTAGCTCTTTCCACTCCTCAGCTTTATACCTAGGAATCCCCACTGCAGTTGTCATGAAGAGAATGGCCCCTGCAGTCTATTTTTCTGTCTTCATCTTCTTCCTCTGGATGCCGGGGTGGCTTCCCCAGAACTCCGTGCTTTATCACATCCTCTCCTCCACTGAAACCTCGGCCTCCTTCAACAGCTTTCTTACCCTCTCAGGTGACTGTTGAAGAGGTGAGGGATTTACATGGCACACTTTCTGACTGAGCCTCCAGTTTCCCAAGATCAAATGTTTCATGTGTGAGTTGGTCTCCTTCTGTGCTTCTTTTTTTTCCTAATATATTTATTTGAAATATAGTTATAACACTATCTTCTTTTTCTTTTCTACATCCCTTACCTTGCTCATCCCTCCAAACCTCTCAAACACCCCACTTCCTCTCTATTTTTTGATCTGTTTTTTTCTATGATTTTAAAATTTAACCATTATGAATTGCTTTTATTTTGAGGTAACACATATTGAATCCAAGGCTTCAGGCATGTCACGCCAATGTTGTCTGAGTGTGCCCACCCCTGCTTGATGGTCTGACAATGACTTCTATTTTGAGAATGTCACTAGGGATTTAGTTACAACTGTGGCCTTTAAATGTTTATCTATGTGGAAGTTGGGTCAAACCTTGACCCTTTGTCTGCCAATTATTCAGTCTGTAACCAAATAATTTTAATGAGTTGTAGTGGTCCAGCCTCCACGGGGGTTGCCTGTTCCATGGTAGGAGCATGTGGATTAGCAGAGGGAACAGAGACACAGAGACACAGAATAGAACTGGGAGGACAATCCAGTGAATGTTGAATTTGCCCTTGTTTATTTTCCATATCCTTATATACGCTAATCCAAAAAGAGGGGAAGATGGGAAAAGACTGCTTTAACGTGACCCAAGGAACAAACAGAGCAATCACTTCTTCAGTCTCTGAAGCACGCCCCGAGTCAAGTATTCTGTTTGTTTAGGCAGGACAGACATCAGCCGCACCTTAGGTCAAGTATCCTCTGGGCAGCCACTCCCTGGGTCAAACCTCACAGCATCTACTTGAAGGAGCAGGGATAGGCCTGAACTCTCTCACCTAAGGTCCAGGTGGAATGGATTCACATTTTGAGCCATCTTAATACCCCAAACAGCAAGTAAACACAGTCTAGGTCAAGATATCTTGTAAGGAGCCACACCTTCAATCAAACCTCTTGTTGATCACCTTGAAGCAGCTGGAATAGGTCTGACCTCTCTGACCTCCAGTCGAGGGGTAGTGGACTCACTCCCGTGAGCACCTACGGTGAGTGCCTGTCACCAGGAGGAAAACAATGAGACGAGCATGTCTTCCCTCCCAATTGTCTTCCAAAGCTGGAGATCTATGTTACATGTAAAAGGATGGCCACAGACCCTCAGCATTCTTGGTAAATATTTGAAAACTACAGAGCATGACATTGCTCCAGTTCTATGCAAGTTAACCAAAGTAGAGACTTATGATTTAAGAACTGAATTACACACCACAGTCAAGTCAGTGATATAAATCTTCAGCTAAGCAGAACAAGGTGATGCTTCTGGTTTTATAGTGGGTTTTTACCTCATTGTTTATCTCATTTAGTATGAATTTGCAGATATTGGGTAGTATTGCTTTCATGTTGGCAACAGCCATAATAAAGAAATCATCCTCCCATTTACATGGGTGCATTTAATTATAATAATGAAGTAATTATGCCAGGCTAACTGTATGAACAGAGTAATTTCTGGCATGGCTATCTAGATCTGTGCTTTCTGAGGTCATGAGGGGCAGGATTAATTATTCATACACCAGATAATTAATGAAATTAAATTTCTGCTTGTCATCTTTAAAGGTGACACATAATTGCCGAAGTAACTGTAAACCCTGATCTCCAGAACAAAAAATAAGGGTGCTGCATGGAGCCCAGCTGCGGAGTGCTTACCTGCAGTGCACACAGGCCTCAGCTTGATCTCGGTGCTGTAAGACAATAATACTAATAATGACCAATGAAAATATTAAAGGAGCAACCTAATTTTAAAACTTATCAGTAAGGATTCCATGAATTTGTGACTTTGTTATTCTATAACCATCAATAACCCTTTTGATTAGACCCACAGCTTGTGATAATTTGTTTCCAAAACTAATGATATTTTAAAGCAAGAAATAATTTGTGATATACTTTTCTTTAGTAGATCAAAATGGATCATTTGTAAGCTAAAACTCTAGCTCCCTTCTTTAATTGCTAATCTTAATTGGGCAGTCCTGTTCAGAAATGCTCTGCAATGGAAACTTGCCTAAGGACAGTGAAAATGACAGGAGACAGGAGGAACAAAGCTTATTTACACTGGAAATGTTGGTCTTCTATTGGAAGCTTAGGTACATTTCATATTACTATTCCTCTCACATACTTAGAGAAGAAGGCAGTGTGCATGGGTGTGAAATGCAGTGAAGTAAGTTGTGGGGAATCTAACATTTCCCAGAGGTATCTGGAATCCTGAGGGCAAGGTGATGGACAGAAACTGCTCCTCACACCTGGCTAGAATTGTTGTCCAAGCATCTCTTCCTTTCAAATGTCACTCAGGGCTGTGAAGGCTGGGACTGTCCCCTTACACAGGTGATCGCATGCTATCTGCACCTCCAAACAACTGCCAATGACTTGCAGAAAGAATGGGTGAGCAAAGAGGCGTACCCCGACACAAGTCCTAATTCTGTTCATGATTTAACCTGATGGTTAATGTCACCCTGGGTGAAGCATGCAGGGTTGAAAGGAGGTTGTCACTGATGAAAGAAGGCAGAGCACAGCAGCAGTGATTCACACACCTTCTGAGTCGGTTTCTTTCTGTGCACTTGACATGGGCCGAGGGATTTCTGTGGGTCATGGGTGTTAATGTTGGGAGCAATGTACCTAGCTGTATAAGACAACTTTATAAAATTAGGAAGGCAGAGTCTCAAATCCTCTTCTGGCACAGGGACTTTTCCTTTACAGTTCTTAATATTGCCTCCCGACTGTTGGTTGAGGTTTCTGTCCTGCTGGGTTCCACAGCCATTCAGTCCCAATGAAATACACAGAAATCTACATTAATTATAAACTGGTTGGCCTAGTAGCTCAGGCTTCATATTAACTAATTCTTACATCCTACATTAACCTCCTAATTCTTGTCTTTATTAGCTTGGTACCTTTTATCAGTGAGGCATTCTCATCTTGCTTCCTCTGCATCTGGGTTATGACTGCAGACTGAGTCTTTCTTCTTCCCAGAATTCTCCTGTTCTGGTCGCCCCAACTACACTTCTTGCCTGGCTACTGGCTAATTAGCATTTTATTAACAAGTACAACTGATAAACCTTTACAGGGTACAGGACCATTTTCCCACAGCACTTGACCATCAATCATTTCTTCTCTTTCAGTCTTTTTTTCTGGAATTGATAAGGGTACACACAACACCACACACAGTGGGGATGTGTTTTCTTCTCTTGATGTTGCTTTGGTCACCATTCCCTTGAAAGGCCAGTCTTTGTTGGCTGCTTGGCTTTGTCCTTACAATTTAAAGAGATCATCGTATGACCTTGCTGCTTGGTCCTCGAAGGCCATCCATCAGATCCTGCCATGGCAGAAGACAATTCAGGGAGAGGCTGTACCACTAATTACCTCAGTGGCTCATCCTCACTGCCGGTGCTGTTTCCACACCGCTAGAACCCCCTTCACAAAAGGTCAGGCTCCCCTTCGATGTGGAAATTTCTTCTTGCTCTGTAGGAGGATGCAGAAATAATGCTTCTTTTCATTGTGGCCTATAAAATGTAGAAATTGCCTGAATTCTAGTCAATTTGGAACAATTGGCGGTAAATGGACTAGATCACCCATCAATCTGCTTTGGCAGTTATTGTGACACCAAACCCCCAAATGCCGTAAAGCTGTCAGTCTCCTGGTGCATTTATGTCCAAGGAGTAATGGGCTTTATTCCTCCTTGCAATATTTTTTGATTATCCAGCAAGTTATCAGAAAACTGTGTCAGAACTTTAATATTCTCTATCACTGGGTTAACATAAATGTTATTTTTCTGGTTGTAGTGAATCACAGTTTATTATTTCTTATACTATCTTAAAATTGAAATACAGGTTAATAGCCTACAAGCAGTATTTTACTATCCAAGAATACACCAGTAAGTCTCCAAATTATTGTATGTGGATCCATAAATGATTCCAAGGAAGATAATATACTTGATATTAAGTGTCGAAAACATGAGTTTACAAACATCTGGGCATAGACTCATCTACCCCTGACTCTGAGGATAATGTATAACTTCTATCTATGTCTGTTTTGTAGTCTGAAGACCAGACATAGTAACAATTACTAGCAATTCACGTGGTGCTCACAATGAAACGTGAAAAATAATGGTTGTTGCAAAAAAAAAAAACACTCTACCTATGATTTCTGATCATAGGTAGAAGCTGTGATGTGTTCTCGTTTGCAGTATGATCAATATACAAGGTCTTCAAAACTCTAATTGTAATTTATTATCTTAGCGTTAAGACAAGAATAATGTAGAATACTGATTGTAAAATCTTAAAAATGCCAGAGAGCTTTCATGGGTTGAACCTAGGCTTTCTGTCCATATTAAAATTGTGTCGCTTGATTTTCTTGTTGGGCTCCTAACAGTGAAAACAGGGTCAGTCTATGACACTGTTACCTGCTTTTGGTACCTGTCCCTACTACTGGGTTGTCTTGTTCTGCCTGAATAGGAGAGGAGGTGCCTAGTTTTCTGCAACTCCATATGCCATGGCTGCTGATATCCGTCCGTGGGAGGCCTGCCCTTTTCTGAAAAATGGAGAAAGGAGTGAATGGGAGGGGGGATAAGAGGGAGAAGTTTGGGATAGAGACTGGGAACCTGTGAAACTGATTAAAATAAATGAAGAGAACAGCTATGTGTATTGAGCCAGGCCTAATGATGAAGACCTATAGTCACAGATACTTGGTAATCTGAGGCATGAAGATTTCAAGTTGATACTTGCCTGGGCTAGAGAGTCAACTCACAGCAAGTTCAGGTATTAAAATTTAAAAGGGTTGAAAATATAGTTGAAACCCACAGCTAGCCTGTCAAAGGGAAGTTGTTCAAATCTCTTAATGTAGACTAGTAGATCACTTGTAGCTGTGTGTATTTTAAATAAAAACAAATAACAGCTGCCTTCAGGGACACTGGGAAAAAGCATGTCTGGATGAAAATCAATTAGTTTCAACTTTGAAGGCTCTGGTTAGATTACCAGCTTCTCCCTCCAGTTCCAGGAGTTGAAGAAACAGGTTACACAGAAGGACTAACTCTTCTTGTCCAGAACACTCTTTTTGGCACTTGGAGTGTAATGGAAATACGCTCAGGCAGGGACCATATATCAGTCATTTCTAGAAATAAGAAGTGTTTCTTTAAAATACCATTTTATGAATACCCAGAGATGAAAAGACACAAACCACAGTTCCCACAATCAATGGGAAAGTGTTTATGAGGGATATAGGACCAGTCAAGAACTTTCAACACCACCAACCTCTCCGTTTCTCTTTTCATTCTTGAAGCATGAATGATTATTAACTTTTCTAAAATACCCATGATTATTCTCCAGTGTATGACCACATAACCAGAAGGAAATAACACAGCATTGTGGGACTTTCAGCCTTTGGTTCCTCAACATGGAACGCTTGCTTTAAATTCTTTTAAACGATACAATTGTTAAATGCCCCCAGAATAACCTGGCATTTCGATTAGGAACTGTGTGAAAGCCAAGGCAAAATCAAAGCCATTCTCAACCCACAATGGAGCGTGGAGATGGTTTTTGAGAGAGATGGGATGGGAAAACTCCAAGAGAACACTAACTTCCTTTGAAGAGATTGATGACACAGCTTAGTTGTTATTTTTAATAATTGAAATAAATTTTTCTTTGAAGCAACTTTATCACTGTAAGGAAGCTTAGACAAAGAAGCTGGAGTTTCCTAATTCCTTAATGTGTCCTTGTGAGCGTGCTAAGAATAGACCCCATAAGCTATGCTGAGGGTTCCCTTGCCTTCCTTGGCTACTATTTTATCTGTTGCAGCTATAATGCTCCTTGGTTCAGGGTCTCTAAAATAAAATGTGTGCACCATTATGAAAGGGAGACACACTTTTAACATTAAAGTTTTTGAAAATATGCTGCAGGTTGTGGAGTCTGTGAGAGCATTAAGACTTCCCAGACCCCAGGTATGGACCCCTCAGCTCCTACAGTGGAATATGAACATTTGTTTGTAATTTCCTCATTATATTTAATAAAATGGATCTCCTATTCCCTTGGGTACATTTCCATTATCTCCTCTCCTCTCCCCTGCCCTTTCCCTCCTCAACTTCCTTTTCCTCTTCCTTTCTCATATTTTAATGGAAGATGAAGAGAACATTCTGTGATACTCTTATGAGTCATGTTTCTTTCAGAGAAATCATTCCAGGAAGACAAATCATTAAAGAAAATGCCCTTTCACCCCTTGACTCTAAATTCAAGTGGTTATATAGTACATGCTTTGACAGTAAATATAACCAAAATGCATGTATGCTATCCTTTCCAAAAATCTGGTTTACTGTTATTTGCATATATAAAACTAAATACTGATACTGTAGTAAGACATAGAGGAAATAATTTACTGCTCATGAAGAATATTTTACTTCATATAAAAATATCAATGTGGATTTAGTTCTCAATATGAAAATTGATCTAAGAAATATATAGGTACACCCCCCAACACACACATGGGGGAGAAAGAGAACATTACTTTTATTCTGTTTAATAAGCTGGCCAATTTTTTATCAATCACACATTTTGATATATTTACTTCTATCATCACCAGTTGTTTTGTTTCATTAAGCATATAAGCTAGAACTTTATATATTGAAATGTATATTCAAGAGGTGTGTGTGTGTGTGTGTGTGTGTGCGTGCATGCATGCATATGCATATTTTAGTGAAATAAATATAGATGATAGGCTGGGAAGCAGGAAAGCCACAGTACAATAAACTGTTTATAAGAAAATAGCACATCTAAGAATGGTGGCCTGCATGTATATTCTGCTAGGAATTTCCCTGAAACTGGGGAGCGTGCCACCCTCATTTGATAAAATCACCTCTATGGTACTGGGCTTAAGAAAAGTGGTAGTGGGGCTTTGATAAGCTGTCAGTTAGGGAGCTGGTGATCACAGGTTTAAAGAGAGGGTTTAGCAGAGCACATGCCTAAGCGCGTGCCTGAGCTCACAACTTCTAATTATGCTTTGGCTGAAAAGAGGTTAGAGATTCGTATCTGGTTGCTTTTGTAGAAGCATCTTCCTCCTGGATGATATGACATATTTATCTGGCTTCTATCATTTTAGTTATTGATCCTAGGATTTATTTAAAGCATTTAATATTATTCTCCATTGGAACATGTCAGAGTATCTTTAAAAAAATATAAGACCTATGTGGGCTTAACAGTTCCATTCAGTAACACCCTTTCGATTGCATGTTTGGCAGCATCCTTGTGTGTAATGGGGTTGCTTTATATATTAGTTTTTAGTTTTTTATGTTTTTAGGTGTGTGTGTGTGTGTCTGAGAGAGAGAGAGAGAGAGAGAGAGAGAGAGAGAGAGAGAGAGTGCTGAGTGGAAGCTTTCTACCATTTATGTTTCTTCCTTAAATATGTCACTTTCCTGCAACACCAACCTGTGTTTTTTCTGTAGCCTGTCTTAGCTTCAGACAATGACTACATAAATTCTCCTTAAAGAAAGCAAATGTCTGTCTCGAAGCTTTAGAACTGAACTTCACAGTGGATAGTTTTGAAACCCTGGAAGGCCTGCTTTGAAAGTACCATCATAAAAGCATGCTGCAATTGTTTAGTGCTCATGCATGTTAGTTATACATATAAAGCACATTTGAAGGTAGACGCATCTTTTAATGAAATTGCTTTCTTACCGTGTATTTCACTGTGTATTTGAGCTTATTTCTCCTTTAATACAGGGCTCAGATACAACATTGTTCTCTGCTATTTTTGTTACTTAGTAAATGACAATAGTATATTGTCAATCTGTTCGTATGAAGGTTCAGACGATAAACTGATTTCTTGAGTTGTGAGCTCTGTGTTCACAGGTCTCCTAGGGTTCTGTCTCAGCCCATTGCACCAAAGTTCTGGGTGTCTCTTTTAAAACTCACATTTGGGGGCTGAGAAGATGTTACAGCAAGATACAATACCTGCCGTCCTGCCTTTCCACCAAAGTTCAGTGACCTGATACTGTATGGCATAAGGAGAGAAGCTCTTCATGCAATTTGTGCACTGGCCTCCCTACACACACTCACGCACACATGCATGCACGCACACACAATACACACACACACATACTCACTCACATTAAAAGTATGTAGTAATAAAAAAAATCCTTAAAGGAAAAAGGAGTTTTGTGGAGAAAATCTTACTAACATAGTCTTAACATCTGTTTGAAATTTCAAAACCATTAAGTAAGATTTTTCTGTACCCAAATCTATTACATTCATTTTCTTCTGTCGGCAAGACATACTTTGTCCAGCAAATGGAAACACACCGTTTTGTTAGCACTGAGGTAGTGTTGACTGATTAACACATTGTTCTCACTGCAACATATGGCTCACTCGTAATTAACTGAAAATATTTCAGTGGTCTTGTTTGACTTTAAATCAAGTTAAGTTCTACACGAGGCAGCTATGGCCAGCATAATTTACGATGGTAATAATAACGTCCATTAAATCATATCGCTTCATTTCCTCTTTGGTGGTTTTCTATCCCAAACAAGTTTTATTTCTTTAGTTCTAGAATGGTTCCAAACTATATCTGGGTTCGTCTAAGTCATGAGTAAACCTTTTGAAGAAAGTGTGCAAAGTGTATTTTTAATTATTCAAAAGATGTTTCCAATCACCATTACTATCATCCATGGTCTAATGTTAGCAGTTTAAATGTTTGAGGCTGTCCTCTGGACATCAGACACCATCCCCACTCTGGAAATCTGGTGCGTACTTCATTTTATTGTGGTTTTCCAAAACAACCATTGATTGCTCAAAGCAGAGATCTCTTCCCTGATACAGGTTTAGTCTGAGGAATGCCATCCGTTAGTAGCTGCTTCTCCTGCAATTAACCAATTTCTCTGAGAGGTCTTCTCTACCTGCTATCCCAGATCTTCCTTCCTACTGCCAACACTAACACTTCTTTTGTCTGTCTAGGTAATTTAGTCTTTATTTTCTAAGACAGCTGTATTATTTTGTTGACTGGCTTCATTGTGCTCACCTGTTTCAGGGTGTATTTGATGAACAGAGTCCTCTTCTATTGGATCATTGCTGTTAAAGGCAACACAGATGCATGTCTTGCTTATGCTAAATGCGCAGGAAGGGTGCAGGGTGCCAAAGGTGCCTGTGCGGTATGGTTCCTTGAGCTTTGGGCTATTGAATGCGGCTTGATGGTTGCTCTTACTATTTACTCACTCATCTAATGGTTGCTCTCAGAAAAGAGGCAGAGCAATCCACGGTAGGCCTGTGTCTCATGCCAGACTGTATCATCCCCAGACCTCCTTGGAGCTCACTGACAACAGACTCCTGTGGCCTTACCCGAATAAAGGAGGCACGGAGAAAGTGATGGTGTGTTCTGAATGCTATGACTGACATACCTAATGTAGTTTATGGCCATGTAGATGACACTGTCCCGTAGTGACCCCTATGGCAACCATCTTTTAATCTGACTTGGATGGCAATAAGAACCCCTTGGGTGTATTCCTCAACGTGCAAGTGACTGACCCAATCAGCATTTTCTGGGTGGGGAATAAGTCAAGCCCTGTGGCCCTCTTTCAAGAGGAACTTCTGAGACTCAGTGAGCAGCCACACAGTTTCCTGAGCTCTTTGGGTGGTTGTAGGACCTCACATTTCCTATGGCTGTGGAGCCTTAGCTGATCACCCAGGTTATGGACCTGCTGAAATGTCTTGAGAAAGAGCTGTTCCAGGTGCTGCTGTGCTGGGGACATCTGAATGCAGCGTCTCACAGGGTCCCCTGGTCACCACTGTGCAGTAGACTCAGGAATGAAGTTTTAGTAATGGCAAATGAGATATTTATTTATCACCTCGTAAAGCTACCCAGAATGCTCAATCTGTCTGAAACACATCATGGAAACACACGTTTGCATACATAGACACACACACACACACACACACACACACACACGTTGACTCTTCTCAAATCAGAAAATGAAGTGCTGTTTTTTAATGCTCTGCCTTCCTAGGGCCCTAAATTACTAAAACTTTTGAATCACTGTAGCTAAAGAAATTGATTGGGACATCTAATGTTTCACCAGGAGTTCCTGAAAGTTACACGTTTTCATTTTCCTTTTCCCCTTCACCGTCTCCCAGACAGAGAGAGGTATAGTGCCTCTGAGCACACCTATGGAAAACTGCCAAGCGGGTGAATTTTCTCCCACTGCCCTTGTATGATCTGAAAGCGAGCAGTGCTGAGCTAATGGAAGACTCGATAACTTGCAACACAGCAAATGTGAGAAGCTGTCTTAAAATAATACGTCTCCCAGGAAGAAGCGGATTGCCACGTATTAAAGTGCATTTGAAACACCATGGGTTGGAGAAGGCTGTGGTGTTGTCGAAAGAGCATTTTCATATCAAAAGCTGGGCTTCTTTGGTCTGAGTTTCGCTCTGTGTTATCTTGAGCTTGGTTTTACACTAAAAGGACTAAGAGCTGTTTCATTGTGAATGGAAATGCAAGATTAAGAAAAGAGAATAAAACCCAGAGTTCTCCAGAATTTTCCTCTGAAAAGTACAAAAGTGATCTTTTTTTTTATAAAATAAAGCAGAGTGACAGGTATGTGGCACTTAGTGAAATGCCATATGGGTAAAGTCACACTCAGGTAAATAATAAATTATGATAATGAGCCTCTTAATAGCTCCTGATCGCCAGATGTAGAAGAACCAAGCCAGCTACCACAAAAGGTTCAACAAAGACTGTAAATCAACACATGCCTGCCCCCTTATCGCCGCAAAACAGCGATATCCATACAAAACAAAGCCTGAAAGTTGGTTGCATATACGAGAAGATAAACCTTTTCGTCAGCAGCAACCAATGCCCAGGGTTTCAAGAGTGGAATTTTAATCCCATGGCTGAGATTGAGGGATGGTTAGGACATAAACATGGAAGTCAGATCTGGAGGCAAATACACATTCAAGGGGAAGGCGTTTGGGAGAATATTTTTCATAACATTATTTCTCACTTGTGGTTGACTTAAATAGTTTAAGTTAAATACTTAAACTTCCTGTGCTCAGAACTCCCCCTCTTTCCTAAAAATAAAATGAACTGAATGCATAGGGTAGAAGTCTCAGAATGGCTATAAAGACAAGCCTGCCAGCATTCAATTATACTGCTATTTCCCTGTAAGTATAGCCAAAAGAAATTTTGCAAAATCAAGCAGACAAAATTATGATCTGTCTTCTATTGCTAAAACTGTCAGGATGGATTGCCACACTTCACTCTTTACCCTGCTCCTCGTGAAGGGATGTCAAAACTGTCTTATCTGGTGCATTCACCCATTATTCTCCTTTTTAAAAAAAAAATGTAATTTGGACAATTCCTGCAACTTGGCTTCCTTCAGTGGAAAGCCAGACTGAATGGGTAGAAATCTGTTGCAAAAGGAAAGCATTGATGGGAGCCAGGGATTGGGCGGGAGATTCCCACTGCTGGGTTTCGAGCTCTAATGCCAGCTTTTTGCCCAGAGGACCCCTTCTCCTTAGTTGGAGACTCTTCTGTTTCCTTGGATCCAGGAGGTGAAGGGAGGGTATGGTTCCTTTGGGTTTGATGGACACCTTTCCTCTTGTCTCAGGGGTTATTTAACTTGGACATTATGATGATAGACACAGTCACACATAAATGTTTGACTGAGTCGCAGTCTCCGGGTTCATTTTCTTACAAATTTGAAGAAGGAAATTTACGGAGCACAGAGGCTGAGCTGTGTGAAGATTATTATAGATTTTTACGTGGTGTTTTAAGAGCTAGGGTGGTGGGCAAAGAGATGGTAGTGGTCCTGTATGGCAGGAGAGGGTCTCTGGGAGTGAGGTATCATTATACTGCTTGCTTGGGGACTTGTTAACATACTCATGAATGAAATTTGGGTGAGGCATGGGAAGGAAGAGAAGTTGGTCAGTCTAATTGGCCCAGTCAAGTTGTGTCTATCCCTGACAAATTCTCAGTTTCCTGAGAGATGACAAGGAATTGAAACTGTGCTCTCTTGGCTTTCCTGGTCCAGCAAGAGGACCCTGCCCTATCTGACTAGTTTCCCTGTTCTCATTTGGGCTTTGTCCCAGCTTAACTGCAGACTTTGGCCTAGGATCTAGACTGCCTTCCATGTGGGAGACACTATCACACTGTGCTTAGCAGCCATTTGGCTGGAACTGGAAAAGATTCCCCAGACCCAATGCTTTTCCAAGTGCATAGGGGTAAGTTGTGGGAAAGGCTGACAAAGGTACACTCAGCAGCCAGCTTGCACATAGGTCTCTGCTCTCTTTGTTCTTGCTTGTGCTTCCCCAGGGCACCACATTTGGCTGAAAGGACCTAGTCTACCTTGACTTGATCCACTGTAGATGGAGAAGCTCCCTGTAGAGAACATTCTCCGTTTACTAAGAATATTTGTTTTCATTCTGGAAGCTTTGGCCCTGTTCCATAAACCACAAATTAATACATTTTACAAAATTTAAGTGTAAGTTGGTGCCATAGCTCAAACAGTGAGACTTCCTTGCTCAACTTGCTTTGGGGAAGCCAAGTGGAATCACTAAGAGCATGAAATATACTTCATGTAAATTTTTAGAGTCTCAGAAAGGTGACACTAGGGCAGGTTTAAGAATTCGACCGATAGAACATCCCCATTGTCTCAGTATGTGGGTGCACCCCTCGCGGTCCTGAGTTCCTTGCTCGTGCTCTCTCTCCTTCTGCTCCTGATTTGGACCTTGAGATTTCAGTCCAGTGCTCCAATGTGGGTCTCTGTCTCCTTTCATCGCCTGGTGAAGGTTAATATTCAGGAGGATGCCTATATGTTTGTCTTTGGATTCACCTTCTACTACTGAGAACTCAAGAACAATGGCAATGGGTTTTTGATCCTACTGCGTGTACTGGCTTTGGGGGAGTCTAGGCAGTTTGGATGCTCACCTTACTAGACCTAGATGGAGGTGGGTGGTCCTTGGACTTCCGACAGGTCAGGGAAACCTGATTGCTCTTTGAGCTGATGAGGGAGGGGGACTTGATCGGGGGAGGGGGAGGGAAATGGGAGGCGGTGGCGGGGAGGAGGCAGAAATCTTTAATAAATAAATAAATTAAAAAGAATAAATATATATTTTTAAACAAAAAAAAGAATTCGACCGACTTTGATTCTTATAAATAACGTGGAACTTTGTAGGCTTAGTGATACACAGAAACCTGAAGCTCCCTATTTACAAAAAAAAACCATTGGCTCTCAAAATGGTGGCCACCGAGATGTGATTGAACCATGGACTGTAGATTTGAGACTGTCATGACTGTTCTGGAGTCCTCACAAGGGTGGCTCTATACTCTTGCACTCACTGGCTTCCAGAAATCAGCCTGTAGAAACTCATTCTGATTCTCTCAGTTCTCTAATGATAAATGGCTACTTGTAAGTAGTCTATGACACTTTATTATTTCATGTCATTAATTACTTGATAAAATATGGATTTAGGAAATCCTTTCCATTTGTAAGCAAATGAAAAAGAATCCAAGAATAAAATAGGCCAAGATGTTTGGGTGCAGAGATCTCAAGGGAAGGCTGTAATTAGATAAATAATACTAAGATGCGTAAGTGAGATTCAGCAAAGGTCTGTAGACAGGCTTTCCTCAGAGAGGCCTGATCTGGTTAATGGTGTGGAGGAAATGTGGAATAAACACGTAGACATCCTAGGGAAGACCATTTAGAAATAAGTAGAAGAATGTGCAAAGATGCTAAATCAAAAAAGCAGCTGGTCCTCGTGGACAATTAAATAACTGAAAAGATGTCCCTGTAGCCTGACTCAGAGCACTGGGTATCCCTGACGACCAAGCCAGAGGCGTCCCCTGTGTCTCCACGAAGCTGGGCTGCAGCTGGAGTTGACGGTTGGTGCATGTCTTTGTCTTCTTGAAGCTGTCCGTGTTCTTGCTTCCTCTAGCACCGCCTCGTGCCTCTCTTCCCTGTCTCCCTGCCTCGGAGCCTAGTGTCCAGTTAGCTTTGATTCCTAACCACCCTCTCTTCCCTGTCTCCCTGCCTCGGAGCCTAGTGTCCAGTTAGCTTTGATTCCTAACCACCCTATGTTGTGACCTCAGCTCTGCTTCAATTCCAGTGCAAAGGCAATGGCATATCCAGCTCAGATTCTCAGAAGGCAAGCATGGCCCCCTCGTCTTCATCTTTTTTTCTCTTTCATAAATCTGTGACTCTTTCATGAAGGAGAAGAGCAAGCATTGTGCTGCACTGCCAAGGAGCAGCCATTCTGGGGTCTATAGGCATCACGGTTCTGCAGGGTGACTATGTGACTATGTTTCAGCTATGTATACGGGGGCACATTGGTTCCCAGCCGTGGTTAACTGAGCCTAATGTGCATCCCATTAATTGTATCTGTCTCTCTCTGGTTTACCCGAATGTTCGAATGTAGGAATCTGTTGGGTACGACCTGTAGTTTGGGCACTGCTTAATTTGTCTCCTTCTTTCCACATGAGCAAAAGGAGGAGGGCTAGATTATGAGAAAAGATATTTCATGAAGGTATCAATGCATTTTAAAAATTTGTAGATATTTAAAGTTCACTTAGACGGAACTCACTCTTTTAGAGAGTGTTCTGTCTATCCTTGAGTCAGTTTTGTGAAGTAGTTTAAAAAGTAAAACTATTTATAGCTTCACAAAAATATTTCTTTTGCAAAAAATATGAAATATGATTAATCTAAAACCAAACGGGATTAGTAATAGAACTCCAGAAGTGTCTCTTAGACAATTACAGAAAGAATTAGAGGAAGAAGGACCAAGGACATCCACTTAAACTTTAGAAAGTTTTTTTCTAGTGGAGAAAAATCAGTGGCTTAAAATGAGATGTAAAATTTTCATTCTACCCAGAAAAATTAGATCTCCACTTTCAAAAGTCATTATTTATCACAAAAAATCCATTTACTTCGGTGACTTATTTCAGTCCAGCAAGATGGTCTTTGAATTCTGCTTAGCAGAGTTTAAAGCCTTCAGGAAAAGGTTAAACACACATCCTGCTTGTGTAGATAGTGCGTGTGGTAAATACATTGAGAACTTGCTCGGCTTTGCTTGCTGCTGTTTCATACATTCTGAATATCTTGAGCCGTCTGGAAACTCTCCTTTTCTTATTTCCTAGCCTGCTGTGTCCATTAGGAAGATAGGTATGCATGCATTTTTGGGTAAGCATACTTATCCTTGAAAATGACAGATAATAATAAAATAGTGCATTTTTATTTAAAAATACAGACTATGCTTAAACAAGCCTCTAAAATAATCTAATACGTAGTAATAGCTTTTGTGTTTTCTTTTTAGATCTTTATTTTTCATATATAGGTCAAAAGGTCTTATCACCTTGAAAAATCATATATTGTCCCCAAATTGGAACAGATGGTGCTGACACTAGGTTAAGATATAAAAAAGCATGTTTTTTTTTTTTTGGCATAAAGATGCCACCTGGTATTATTCAATGCAGTCCCACTATTTACATATAAAAGATCACCATAATGATAACGTACTCATGAAATATCTGCAGCCTTAACATGCTCATGGAAAGAGAACAAGCTACTACAGATTCCTGGTACCCTTCTTCTGTTTTTCTTTTCCTTTAATAGCTGAAAAGAGACGTGATTCCAACTTTGTCCCTTCTGTGTCCTCTTCTATACCATGGAGCTGTGTGGAAACTGGAGCGTAAATATCTACGACGTTAGCCTTCGGTGTTTTCCCCTCAACTTTTTCAACTTTCTTTTCTTATCCCTAAAATGTGTACGACAGTTTTGTCTAACCCACCAAGTAATGAGGTGAATAAATTAGTTGGTAGATAGAAAGGACACAGCATTGGATTTGACCACAGGCAACTGAGAAATCAAACTTAGGTTTCATAATCATCCTTTTACATCCACAATTCACTGGACTCCTTTGAGTGGTGGGGGTGTCTGTTTTCCTGGTTAGTTTCCAGGTGGAGCAATGTTAACTCCTCGCTGGACTCGTGTGACAGGTGTCTTCTCATGCAGTATTACCCAGTGGGTCTCCACGTTCAAACCCTGTTCGTTGTCAGCATGTCATACCTGCTGGGTGTTGGCTGGAAATCTGCTTTGCTAGGCCTCGCCTTGCTAGTTCTAATTAGTTCTAGCTAGTTCTAGTTCTAGTTAGTTCTAGTCCTGCCATATATTCTGGGAGTCCCTTGATCTGTATAGTGAGACACAGATCACATTCTAGTCATTTTAACATGTCCAGTGGAAAAAAATCTCTCAACTTACTGTAGATGTTCAAGAAATACTTGTGAATTGCATCAAGCATTGATTCCACTTCCCCTGCTAAAGTAAATTCTCTTTTAAAAAACAGTGTCATTTTTTTAATGATACAATATTTTTTTGTGAAATTAAAAATATTTATTTAATTGATAGTTAAAATTTGTGAGTTTTAGTTTGGTCTCTACAATTAGGAAAATATTTTGTGCCTAGTAATTACTTCTTTTTAAATTGGAGAGACTAAACTAATTGCATTTCTCTGTAATTCATATGTTAATGTCTGAGATTATGTTTAGAAATACTATATTTAAATACATAATTAAGTTAAAAATCGCTTATTAGAGTGGTCCCTGGTCCAACATGACTAGGAGTCTTCTGAGACAATAGCTTAAGCATCCAGGCAAACTAAGGTATCAGGAGACCATGTTTAGGCAAAAGCCTTTGAAGAACTCCAAACGTTGACTTTGGACTTGAACCTTGCAGAAACATTTCTGATTTTATTTTATTTTTTTTTGTCATTCGGTCTATGATATTTCTGTAGTGACCCTAGCACATGAATATATTTACCACACAAATGTTAATTCCAAACCAACATTTCACTATTTTCTACAAAGCTTTTACTTCACCCTGAGGTTGGACAGATCCCTACTGTGGCCTTGTATTTTATAGAATGAATTTGTCTTTTCAAAGAAACCAGTCATCTCTAGGCAATCTCGTGCTGTGCCTGCTTGAGCATGTGCTCATTTATGCTCATTTATGTGTCTTCTCGTGGTATCTAGTATTTTCTCAGAGATGGAAAATTGTAGGTGGTTGATAAATATTTTAATTTTTAAAGTAAAAAGATATAGGTAGATATAAATCACTTTTTTTCTTTTTCCTTTTTTTTTGTTTTTTGGGGCTTTTTTTGTTTGTTTGTTTGTTTTTCAAGACAGGGTTTCTCTGTTTAACAGCCCTAGTTGTCCTGGAACTAGCTCTTATAGACCAGGCTGGCCTTGAGCTCACAGAGATCTGCCTACCTCTGCCTACTGAGTGCTGGCATTAAAGGTGTGTGCCACCACTGCCCAGCTTATAATTCACTTTCCTATTTGTGCTACTCAGTTTTTATTGCAAGCCTGACACAACCTCGAGTCACTGTGAAGAGGGAATCTTCATGAGGAATTACCCAGACCAGGCTGTCCTGTGCTCTTGTCTATAAGAGACGGTCTTGATTGATTATTGGTTTGAGAGAGTTTGCAAGACTATGGGAAACCACTTCCCTAGGCGGAGGGATCTGGACTACACAAGAAAGCTTGCTGAGTATGGTCCAGGACACGAGGTTCCTCCATGATTTCTGCTTCCATTCCTGCCCTGAATTCCTCCTGTGATGGACTGTGACCTGGAAGTGTAAGCTAAATAAGCCCTTTCCTCCCGTAAGCTGTTTTTGATCATGGTGCTTATCACAGCAACAGAAAACAGACGAGCAGTCTTTCCTTGGGGAAACATCAACAGCTCAGTTCTTCTATCACACCATGCTCTGGCCAGAGTTCTACTGCAGGTTCTGAGTCAGTGAGCATCTGACATGGGATTGGAAATCCCACTAGAAGAGACCCAGAAGAGCTCTACTCCAAGTTGTGCTCGCCCTCTGTCTCCTGATGAAAGCTGGTACCGAGCAGAGGTCTGATAGGATTAAAACATGTGCCTCTTCCAATCTGCTTTTGCAATATCCGTATTGAAAATGTTATGCCTTGGAAAGGTTGTATCATAGCCTGGGTTTCACTTTCATCC
Source organism: Microtus oregoni (assembly GCF_018167655.1). Classification (NCBI taxonomy): domain Eukaryota; kingdom Metazoa; phylum Chordata; class Mammalia; order Rodentia; family Cricetidae; genus Microtus; species Microtus oregoni. The sequence continues at coordinate 47,462,001 of NW_024543060.1, forward strand.
CTTGCATGGCATTAGTTCTGAATCAAGAAACATGGAAATAGCGGAATCTTTGACTATCGACAATGAAGAATATAAAGAAAGGCTTCCAACTGGCCACGTTGGACAGTGCGCGAGTGTGTTTCTATGTCAACTCTTTACACCTGTGACTCTCAAACTGTAGGTCTCGACCCCTCTGGGGATTGAAAGACTCTTTCACAGAGGTCCCGTATCAGATAGCCTCCATATCAGATATTAATATTATGATTTATTACAGTGTCAACGGAAATAATTTTAGTTTTGTTATGGGTCACCATAACCCAAGGAACTGTATTAAGAAGTTACAGAATTTGGAAGGTTGAGAACAGTTGTGAGACTAATTGGATCAAACCACGCTTTTTAATCATGACCACTGCAACCTTACATGGTTTGTGTAAGGAAGCATCATTTCCTTGAACATACCTCCATTAGCTTTAAGTAATTGAAAAAATCATTTACATATTCAAGCAGTCAAACAACACAGGATTATTCAGAAAAGAAAACTATCATGATTGGTAATCCTCTGGTGCTATCAAGTGGAGATACTTGCTTGATTGAAGAGAATTTCTTTGGCCAGTTTTTGGGAAATGTTTGGCTGTGTGAAACTCTAATCCACAGAGTTGCTTTACAAGTGACTTGTTTAACATTTGCTGAAATCTGTGTACAGTGTGAGAATTGACTGCTCAGGACAGTTACATAACAAAGTAAATAAAAATTTCACTTTCAGGTAATTAAGTTTTACAGATAGTAAGTTGGCCTTCCTTGTGTCATTATGGCGGAGGGTTGTGAACCCCACGTTTATCTGTGGCATTGATTGAAACATTCCCAGAAGGCACGAGAAGAGAAGAGAAGAGAAGAGAAGAGAAGAGAAGAGAAGAGAAGAGAAGAATCGGGTTCTGATTTCCAGCCCTTTGAGGACCTTACATTTCTGTTTTGAAATTGTTGAGTTGATTCTGTTGCTAATTTCTGTCCTATTAAAGCACAACTGCATCGCAGGAAGTCTTTAATCAGGAGCTGGGGATGGAGAGTTGAAAGAAGCCATAATTTAAAATTACTAAGCACATGTTTCCCACTGCTTCCTCCAGACATGTAAGGGGAGTCGCTAATGATGATGAAAGTCGCCGTTTGTCCCTGATAAAGTTCACATTCAGCATGGCCTGAGTTTAGGAGCATGGTCCAGGAACTCGTAACCGACTCTACCTTTCCTTACGCTGGCTTTCTCTTTCAGCTTTGAATTAATTGCCTCTAACGGTGCTTTGTCTGCTTTCAGATCTTGAGAGACTTTTTAATGTGAGATTTTGATATGTTGGTAACTAAATTGAGGTATACAAACCCCGTATCGCATAATTATCTCTGTTCTAGGAAAGCTATCAGGGTCCATCACCAGTGTGACCATGTCCTGCCCACGCTCCATGCAAGAGCCAGGGTAGTTCGTGGGAAATGTTTATCATTAGCCAATCAACATAATATTGATCTAAACAACAGAATCTTGTGTTCATATGTGATTGTAAAAATCCAGTAAAATACAGTATTTACTGACTAAATAGTGAGAAGAATGAATTCACATTTTATTTTCCTCCTTTTTTACATATCCATCTTGTGAGTATGTGCTTATTAGGGATAGGTACTTGCTCCATGGAGCACTATGGAGGCTAGAGGATAACTTGGTGATGTTGGTTCTCCCCTCACCATGGAGGTTTCCAGGTTTGAACTCAGGGACTCAGGTTTGGCTGGCCAAAGACTGACTCCCTTCTGCTGGCAAGGCTTCCTTCTGCGTGTCATCCACTGAGTTTAGTTATAATTTCTTGCCAAAGCATGGTTAGTGGGATTTAATTCATGAATGTAGCAGGGTAGTAGAATTATCTCCCTCATATTAATGCTCAGAGATGCAGGAGACAGAGCATGGCAATAAAACTAGGAAAAAGCCAAAGGGGGCAGCTGCATAAAGAAATCCAAACTTTTCCCGATTTTTCTCATGAAATTTACTCATCCTTCTCATTAGCGGGAAGAGCTCAAATGGCTGTGACAGGCATGCGATAGGAAAAGGTGAGATTTGATCTTCCCATAGTGAAGGAAGGGAAGGGGAGGGCGGGTGACAATAATCTTGAATAAGCAAATGTATTAAACTGCTATATATCAACCCAGACAGTGAGGTGCACAAGCAAAATGAAAATGAAACGTGTCGCGTATAGAGCTACCCAGCAGCAGCACTGCTTCAGCTGTGATTCCCACAAGGATAAATAATTAAAATAGTTCATTGCCTGTTTGCAGTAACATGTATTACCCGTTTTACAAAGCTGGAGCTTAGGAAATGTGTTCTTTCCTACCCCAAATCAGATCGTTACCCAGGAAAAGGGGTAACTGGTCTCGCCTCAGCTGTGCGCATGGCTGTCTGAAGTGCACCTCTGGTTCGTTAGAGGTCCGCTCAGAGCCACAAGGGGGACTCTGGCAATCGATGCCACATCAAAGCAGGAACACTGTGAGATCTGAGCAGTGTGCATTTCCTGGCATGGCTCAGCGAGAGCCGCTCTGAGCACATTAGTTCAGTGAGAGAGTTGCAGGCAGAGAAGAGAACACATCTCGTCATTGTGCCCTGGTCCCCGCACCTGACACATGTTACCACTTTTCTATGGACGAGCTGCAGGGCTCCCAGAGCCTGGGTTTTGTAGTCCCTGTGGCACAGAAAGGAACCGCTTGCCCTTTCTGCAGGGTTCCGTGGCTCTATTCTTCCACAGAGACTAAGCCACTAGTTAGTAAATTCTGGGACTTCAACAAGCACACAAAGCTTTGGCTTCACATTCCGTAGTCTGACAGCCCAGAGAGAGAAAGAGCAGGATACGTACTGACAGTTGTAGAATGGGAAACCGTGGCTAATGCTTTGGGGGAACTGCCCCACGAGGTCAGTCAGTGGAGACGCAAGAATAGTGCGCCTAAGGCTAGTGGAGTAATAAAAGGATCTATACCGGTTTAAAAATATGAAAACAAACTATAGTTCATATATACATATGAACAATACACATACATACTTACCAGCAATACAAGAGATAAAGAAGAATAATTGGGATTTGAGAAAGAACCGGACATAGGGTACTTGGGAAGGCTGAGAGGAAGGAGAAAATGATGCGATTATATTTTAATTTCAAAACATAAAATAATAAACCCAAATTCTTTTTTAAATCTTTATCAGTGAGATTACATTTTTATTGTGCCATGGCCCTATGTCCCTGCAGTTTATGTTGCTATAGAAAGGGATCTACCGTGAGAATTTGCAGTCTGGCTTCTTTTGAAAACTAGCCACTATTTTCTGCCCTACCTTCAGACTGCAAAGAATTTATGACAACCTTACCTCTTTATCCCAACATCCAAGAGTTAAAAACAGAACAGTTCGGTTCAACTTCAAGAAGATAAAAGAGAATAAATTGCTGAGTCTTTCCCTGAGCGTCCCTGAATGTTCTTGAAATCAGATTTTGCCCGAATCTTTAAACTAGAGAGAGCCTGAATGAAGCAAATTCCAGTGATGAGGAAACCGTGCTGATGTTCTAAACCTTCTGTTTTATACTAACCTTCCGCAGTGTCAGGAGTGCCAATGTCTCTCAATGGGTTACATACAGGCTTTCTTCCCATTTATGCTGTTCCAGGACACTATGAACTTCCTAGACTTGAATGTATTATACATGACATGTTTTTGTAGTTTCTTATGTTCAGTGACATACTCTTTCAGTAAATCATTCCTTGAATTTTTCCTAAAGTCATTGTTGAGTGGGTTGAGGGACAGATTAGTGAGGGAGAATTGGGTAATTAGAGGTGTCTTGTCAGGATGTTTGGCCAGGTCTATTCATGTACACTTTGTGGATTAGGTTCTGTGGAGTTTCCTTCATTTTTTTCTCTTGGTATTTTTCTGAAAGAGGATTTATTATCATAGATATGAAATGTAACATGTACTTCTGTTCTCAGATAGTGTGGCCAAATGCAGAAGTTCTGGATACAAGTATGTAGAAAGTTTGTTTCTTTAAAAAAATATGTAAGTTAAGCTTTGGCATCCTCAGTGGTAATAATTTAAAAAGTGTTCATGGAAAGTCTGCTTATGAGGGGCTCATGTGCTGCACTTTCTATAGATGGTTGCTAAAGGCCAACACATTGTGTCATCTGAAAATGCAATTCTAACCCTGAAATGCACAGAGAGTCAACTGATGCTGCTTCAAGAACATGCTCTTGAGATATAAACATGCAGACAGCCTGACCTCCATGTTTGCCTGTCATAATTGACACACTAAGTGGGGACTTTTCAAAGGTACCCAGCTTTCTCATGTCATCTTGTCTTATTTATGTTAAACAGAATAGTCAGTTTAATCAGATCAGAACCTTCTAACTTCAAACTTGCTGATTATTCAAAAAAATCCTATAGTAAAGTAAACATGCAACCCTCAAACATGCAACCCTCATACACCCTGTAGAAATATCAATATGTAACCCTCATGCATCTTGTAAAATTATCAACATGTAACGTTCATGCTCCCTGTAGAGTAATCAACATGTAACCCTCTTGCTTCCTATAGAAATATGACACATTTCAGTATATGCTTCCAATGCCTCTGAGTTTGATTTTTATATTCTTAACACTGCTGTTAAATTCTTCTGGAGTAGAAAACCAAAGTGTACATAGCATTAAGAGATGTGACATTTGGTGATATGTGGCTCCCTTAGGAGTGCATAGGCACTTGAGATGCAACCCTTTTCTAAGCTTTCAGGCACGCACAGTAGTTCAGGGTAGGTTAATTAATTAAATATGTTACAGAGACATTGCAAATAGATAAGATTGCTAGATTCAGATATTTGTATTAAAAAAAAACCTTCCTTTTGACAAGAGCACCATGTTTTCACTTGTACTTTTTTTTAAAAAAACCTAAAAGCCATGTCTTTATTTAATCTTTTCTTTTCTGTATTTGAAAATGCTTTCTGAATGTCTGCATTTCATTCTTTAGAATGCAAAGGGCCTGGGCTGCAATTGAACTTCAGGTAGTAATTCTTCAGCAGCACCTGGGACTCCCCTAGGCGTAGGCAAGCATCTTTGTTCAACAGCTCTGCCTCCTCTGCTCCCTGCCATCTGTGGCTCATCCTTCTGGGTATCCTAGGCTGTATCGATAGGAAAGGGGAATAAAAGTTACAGTTGAAGTTGATTAAAGCTGGCAGCAATATTATAACCATATACAAAAGCCAACAATGACAGGTTGTATTTTGAGAGCTGAGTTTTTAACAAGCAACCATGGAAGAGGTGTAAAGTTCATTTATATTTATTATAATGTGTCTCAATACTTGGCTACTAATGATGCAAATTCCGTTTCACTAGGATAAACATCACTTATCTCCGAGCTATTTGCATAATGGCAAAATAATATATGTGTTTATATTAGAGTATCCCTTCACTCAAACAAAGTTTATTTTTTGTTCCTTTTATGGAGCTCAATTTTAAGTGCAAACAATTCTATTAAGGGGGAAAATGTACACAGAAACCAAACCCTGACAAAACAATCTGTCATCGTGGTACTGCGTTCCGTTTGAAAAACATAAACAGCAAAGAAATAAAAACAGTTTTGACACAATACTCAGTATGAGATAATTAAATCAAATATAGGCATATAGAGTAAAAGTGGGCCCTGGCAACATTTTCAAATGGGTGTTCGGGGAAGACCACTTTAAAGAGATACTGGACATAGTACCCAGACACCCAGAAGGCTAAATGCAGAGGAGCAGAGGAAGGGCATAGCTGACGTATTCCTGGCAGTTTAAGAACAGCAGTGACTGGGGTAGCTTGGAATGAAGGAAAGTAAGACAAGTAAACCCTCCAGAACAAGGGAAGTTCACAGAGAGACTTGTGGGTAAATGACATTCTTGGATGCTTTTGTATTTGACATGGGAAGTTACAGTCAAGTTTTCAACAAACCATATGTCATTATTGGATTCATTTTGATGATGGCCTCACAGCAACTAGTCAGAAGGCTGCGGGAATACACTAGACGGGAGAAGATGGCAGCTTGGACCAGCGTGGGCTCATAGCAGGAGTCAAAGTGGTTGGAGTTTCTATGGAGATGGAATGAGAGGGCATGCTGTCTGGAAGTTTTGTTTGCAGGTGTGAGAGAAGCAAAGGAATCAAACGTTGGTACAAGGCTCAAAGCTGCCCCTCATTTTGCAGACGACATAACCAGAGTCAATGATCTTTCAAAAGGAGATTTCATTGGTCAGAGCTTCTTAAACCCATGGTGTCATGAGTACAACTCTCAGATTCTGCAGTTTGGAGTTGAAATAATTCCATCCTTGCCTTTAGAAATTTCTTCTCAGCGATGGTTCTCTTTCTGGCTTTGTTACCAATTGAGTTCACACATGTGCCTATCATATTGCATTGGGTACTGATACCTCAGAGTGTCATTTACACTTTTGTGACTGCTTCCCAATAATGAGTGGCAATTAGATCTACTGTTGGGCCTATTATTTAATTATTTTATAGAGCTCATCCATCACAATGAAGCACATCGTCCTAAAATTAATGGTAATTTTAGACATTATGCTAAGAGTACATTTACAGATTTTAGGGAAATGCAAAAAGGTTCCAAGACACAAAATTAGTAAAGCCTACTCTTAGCTCTTTTGCCTCTCCCTAGAAGAATACAAAGGGCCCTCCTCACAGGTGACATGACCCTCAATATGGAGATACATTGTTGTGGACCTACTATGTGCTGAGCCATCATTTACAGTATTTCATAACAGCAAACATTAATGGGCTGGGTTATTCCCGTTGTATGTCAAAGGAGACTGGCGCTTAGAAAAAAGTAAGGAAATGTTACAAAGGTATATATGCCTTGTGAGTAGAAACTCAGATTCCAATGAGCTTTCTTCTTGTAGCTTGTAACCACAAAATATGCTGCATCTCATCAGGAACAGGAATGATTGATGTCACCGGTACAGAGTAGCAAGTAGACCTTTGTCACCAATAAGTGGGGTGGTGGCATAAAGATCAGATAGAATCAAAGTCGTGAAGGGACAATATCCACTAAACAGCTGCTAGTCCCGCCCACCCCATCTTGGCAATGGGTCAATGGGTACCACTCCTTTTTATAAAGCATTTGGACTATTCCTAGGGCAAAGGAAAGAGAGCTAGAAATACAGATTAGTCAGAGTGTGCTTGCATAAACACACTCCAGGTGCTGGATTCCACCCCCAGACATACGGAGTCCAAGCAAATCAAACAGGAAGAACAACTCTAACCTATGAGTACTCCCAACATAGTTTTACAAATTATTTTCTATTGTTTGTAATGCTAGGGAATAAACCCAGAATCTTATATAGTCTAGCATGTGTTCTTTCATATATGTGTGCTCTATGCCCCAGATACCCTTCCTAGAAGGAATATTATTATCTCTCACCCTACTTATATCCCCATCCACACATGCCTTGCGTATGGGCATGGTTTTCACCTAACAGGCGCCCCCCCCCCCACCCCAACCCTTTAGAGTGTGAGCAGTGCAGGGATGGGATTGGCAAGGATGGGATTGGGTCATGTCCTAATGAATAGTCTGTGTCAGTCCTGCTGAGGGCACTACACGACACTACCTGGGCTTGATATAGAATCAAATCTTCATGGATACTTCCTTAACATTTCACAGTAGCATGGTCTATGATGCCTTTTACTTAATTTTCTGTGAAAGGAGCATAAGTAATCATTTTTACTTTACAGGAGTTATTTTGAGAAAACTGAATGCAAGACCAAATACCACATGAAAACCTGTTATTTTTGTCTTCTTGTCCCGAAGCAGATCCTCCACCATATCAAGTGATTCTTTCAGTTCTAATCAAACCAATCATTTTGTGAATGGGTCTGGGCTGACATATGACAGCCAAGAGAGAATCTGGAAATCTCACCTCTCCCCTCAATCCGTTAGTATTTTTTTCGGTATGTAAGAAGAGCTAACACTATTCAGATCTTGAAGCTGAACAGTATATCATGATCTTGTTTAGTAAACACATGACATAAATCGTATACAGCTGTATTTTATTTTAGGAATTGAATGCTATATATTGCACGAATGATTTAATACTCTTGACAGGAAAGATATTTTGCTGGATACTTCTATGAATTCTTCCAAGATGTGTGTCTGTGTGCGTGTGTATGTGTGTTCACATGTATGTGAGTGTGTAGGACCATGCATAAGTATCTGTTTTTGTCTTTCAGCTTTGCAGGAACAGGGTCTCTTATGGTTTTCTGCTGCCTATGTCAGGCTAGCTGCCCATGAGCTAAGTGCAATTCTCCTGTCTTCTCTGGGGTGAGCTAGGATTAAATAGGCTTGCACGTCTGTGCATGTCTTTCTACATGTGTGCCCTAGATCCCAAATCAGGTCCTCTGGTTTGCATGCACACAGAGTAACATTGAGCCCGTCTCAGCCCTTCAACATTTTTGTGTGCTTTTGTGGAATCTTGTGATAGAGACCAATCTTTTTTATACTTGTTGACAATTTGGTGTTTACCAACTTAAGATAGAACAAAGGACAACTGTTCCAAAGGAAGACTTCTTTCCTAGGGAAGACGGTCCGCAGCATTGTGCCAAGGGCATCCTTTCCTAGAGAAGGTTGCTGGTCGCATTGTGCTGTGGCTTAAATACTTCATCAGAGGTTCTGGCTTCTGCTTTGCTGTAATTTGCGGAAGGCTCCAAAGGTGACTGAGCTCTAGGAAAACAATTTACTTGCCAAGTAGAAGAGGCTGAACACCTGTTTTCACTTGATCTTCAAGAGCCACTTAAAGATGAAATGAACTTTCATTACAACTCTGGAAAATGTCAGAGAATGAAACTGGAAGGTAAGTCGGTTGGGACTATTCTAATCAAGAAAATATGAATGAATACTACATTCATGTTCTTTTAGCAATTATTGTATCTAGTCTATATAAATTCATGTTGCATGGTTTCCTTGAATTTAATATTCATTAATGAATGAATAAGTCTCCCAATTCAATACTTGACATAAAAGAATATTTGTAATTAATGGTTCTTCAGTCAAATAACGTCTCAACCTCCAAGCTTTAAATATTGCTTTGTGTTGTTGAGAATGGAGGTGGGGTTGGAGGAAGTGACCCCTCAACTCTCTAATGTGTCCCAGGTGAGCAAAAATTCAATTGAAAAGCAATATATCAACTTGAAAAAAGGCACACAGATTTTTTACTTCTGCGTGGGAGAACTCAATGTAGAGAGAAGGCCCTCAGAGCTGGCAAGGACAGAAATGCCTGTGTAATCATTTGAACCAAGACTAGCCATGGCGAAAGTCGCTAAAGTGTGTGACTTTTCTCACTTTCCTTCTTCTCTGCTGGTACAGAACAAGGGGCTTTCACAGATGAGAGCTCTGCCTTGTTTCTCTGGTAATAAAAATGTCTGTTTCCTTGTACACTGTATTCCCTCCACAGCTTTCCAGGGAGTGTGAACACAAAGTCACCTTCTTTCCAGACTGCCCTGTTCCTCTACTGTTGAGCCTCAAGTCCCCACACACAGTTCAACCCCAAGCTGTTCTGCACACTGAGACATTCGGGTGTGTCATTGAATATGACTCAATGCATCACCCTGTTTGTTTCTTTCCTGGTCTCAATGACATATTGAGCTTCTTTCTTCAGAAAGCAGTCCTTAATGACCCCGATGCCTTGTACAGAGTGGTAGCTGATCGTGTTATGCTTTGTGAGTCGGTCAGCTTGTGAATATGGAGTAGGTTGTTGTGCGCCCTTCTGCTCTCTTCCCCACTGGAGCCCTGACACCCACCTTTTGACCTGTCAGTCCTCTGAAATTAGTCTCCACTTTATTTCCATGAAGATTATTTCATTACCAAGGGAGGATTATACTGTCTGTGTGGTTTGAGATGATACTTCTAGATATATTTTAAAATACCGGATAAGGTCATTCCCAATACTTCCCATGGCAGGATCTACTGTCTTGAGTACATTAATGAACACTTTTCACTGAAGCCTCTTCTTACCCTGGTAAGATAAAGGAGGCCAACTGTGCTACAGCATCATAAGAGAGAGAGGGAAAGTACCCAACATGGGTTCTGCTCCAATAATGTGTATCTGAAGATTACATAAAAGTCATAAGGCAAAGAGTCATTTATGCTTTAAATAAGGTTAATGGAATAGGAAAATATTTGCTGCAATTTCTTTCAATAAATAAGCCGATTATAATTATGTAAGCAGGTGAATTACAGAATATTTTCTGAGCCTCTTTTTGGAAGCCAGGAAATGAAATGGAATGCATTATACTAAAGTAGTTCCCTTTCTCCCGATTGTCAACAGAGATTATGGGTGTAATTGGGAGTGAGTAAATAAGTGATTGGTGGTGTTAAATATGACATTTTAGTCCTGCTTCCATTGCTGCCGCCACCACCACCACCACTACCACCACCACCAGCACCATCTCCACCATCAACATCACCACCACCATCACCACCATCAACATCACCACCACCATCACCACCATCACCACCATCACCACCATTCACCACCACCGCACCACCAACACCATCACCATCACCACCACCACCACCACCACCATTCACCACCACCGCACCACCAACACCATCACCATCACCACCACCACCACCACCACCACCACAACCACCACCACCACCACCACCACCACCACCATCACCCTCACCACTCCCAGTTAATCAGTTTGGTAGAATTTAGCCCAAGAAGCTATTTTTTGTGACTGCCCTGATCAAATACTCAGTGGAGTTTTTTTCAAAGTCCCACAGTACTTTGCTGGAGAACATTTCAAAGCCACAGAGAAAAACAGTAGGTGCAAGACAGTGCCCCGGTAGGAGTGGTGGAGGAATTATAAAATTGAGGGGAAGACTGGAAAAGGTGAGCGTGAAGAGAGTGGGTAGTGCTGAAGTCTCCACTCCGGATCAACATGTTGGATTCCTCTTGTGCTTCCTTCCTGTTCCTTTAAAGGGGAAGTGTGCTGAGTCTCCTGTTTTCTTGTGATCTGCTTTTGACCATGGGTTTAATGTTTTAAATAGACTCTGGAGAATAAAAATTAGTTTTTAGGGTATTGATTGGGAGTGCTGTAGGTGGATTCTGAAATAAAGTTTACAGAGTTCGCTCGTGGCCACATGACTTGCAGCTAAAAGAAAAGAGCCATCAGCCATGTGCTGAGAGGAATCTATTTTCCTGACAATGGGGAGGCAAACATGGTGAATACTTTAGAAACATGAACGATGTCATTCCTCAGGAAGCATGATTGCATGATTGTACTGGAGCAAGAACGGCTCCTGGCGAACTTGGTTTAACCCCCGCTGTGCTCTGCTGTGCTTTGGATGGCCCTGCTGTTCCATCTTCACTCTTCACTTCCTGGGTAAAATAACCAGCCCTTCACAGGCGTCTGTCCCTTCATCCTTTGGTGGGCCACTGGATTTGCAGCTCATGGCTGGGGAGTAAACAATGGTGGTTGTATTTCATATTAGCCAAATGGTCAGAACGGCACCTAGAGATGCTGTAGTCCACGGAGTCCACTCAAGACGGTTCTTTGAGTTCACACCGAGGTCCACACATGCGGGCCATTTACAGAAAAAGCAAAACACCATTAAAGATATTCTGATTTTTCCATTTTTCCACATGCACACAATCATGGCATGGAAGATGGGTAGGAATGAAAGGGAAATTAGAGTTAGGGACAGTGTACACATCAGTTTTAAGTGAGTCTGTAGACGTATTAGCAAATAAATCAATTCTTGGAAGGTGTTTTAAATTGCTTAGTTCTTCTGAGAGATAATTCATCCCATTGTGTACTGACCTGATTTCACTTGCTGGATTTAGTAAAATGTGTTGAAGCAGTAGCCTTCACCTGCACTTAGAGTTTAGCTTTTTTTTTTTTTTTTTTTTTTTTGGAACTGAGTAGTTTTAAAGAGATAATATTTCTCGCAGAGTAAAGTGAAAATATGAATTATGTGTAACAAATCAATAAGATATTTTATCTATTTTTCATGATAAGTTCATTTATAATGTCATCCTTCACCAGTAATCTCTTCCGTACTGTTGCCATATTCTCACAAAAGAAAAAGGCAATCAGCAAGATGGCCCAGCGGGTGAAGGCTATGGCTGCCTCACCTGAAACCTCAGTTAGAGTTTTAGAAGTCTCATGATAGGTGAAGACAGCAACTCCTGCAAGTTTCCCTCTGATATCTACATGGGTACTGTGGTGTACATGGGTACACACACATGGGGGGGCAAGAAAAACTTACATAGACACACACACGCACACACACACACACACACACACACACACACACACACACCCAGAGAAGCAAACACAGACACAATTATGTAGTAGAAGATTACTCTTTCGTTCGTGGCCACACAGACCCAAATAATCACACAGGCATTATACTAATTATAACTCTGTTTGGCCTATTAGCTCAGGCTTCTTTTTAATTAACTCTTAAACCTTAAATTAACCCATTTCTATAATTTTGCATTTTACCACGAGGCGGTGGCCTGTCAGCAAGGTTCTGGCATGTCCTTATCCTCTAGCAGCTACATGGCGTCTTTTTGATTCCACCTATTTATACCTATCTCTTCCAGCCTGGCTATATTGGGACCAGCCATAGGCCAAAGCAGCTTTATTCCTTAACCGATAATAGCACCAGATATACAGAATGACATCACACAGACACACACAACAAACACACACTGAATCAATAATACATATATTTGAAAAAGGCATGTAGGTAAGAACTAATTATCACACTATATTGTGCATATGTGTCTCTGCAATCTTCTTATTTAACTACAAGCTAAAACCCTTCCTTATTTTAATTAGCTAGTCTTTTAAGTGTTCAGTTTACTCCCCTTACCCATAATATTATAATGATAATATTTTATTGACTGTCTGCTTTGCATGTACCCTAATTCTAGATCCAGAATTTCTCTCCGTACTGTGATGTCCATCATGAATACAATATAATCAGAACTTGTGATTCCTTACTATATTTCATGGTGAAAAATACACAGTGAAACATGTTACTGGAAATCCCAGTAGGAACTTGCCTTGACAATGTGATAGCATTCATGATAAAACTCGGGGCTAATGCTAATGTCATGTCAACAAAAGTGCACTTGGCATTCCCATTAAAGAGCCTTCAGTTACCCTAGAGATCCATGGACTCAGAGACTCTCCATGACATTAACGGGTTATCAAGATATGGTCTTTGAATTCTTTTGACTACCCATCTGAAGTTGATAGGCTGAACTAACCTTAAATATCATGTGTGGGAGCTTAAAACTGGGTTAATCAAGTGTCTAAGCATATGCAAATTTGTGTTTTCCATGTCCTGTGTGCTTTCCTATTTCAAGGTTAAAAAGTTCTTTTGTTGATGCCGGAGCATTTTTAATAATATGGAAGTTTCTTCCATATTTATTACATATACATATGTATATATAAGCACATAAATATTAATTAAACCATTTACCAGCAGGAGCTGAGCTACCCATAGATCTTCAGTGAGATTACTATTGTAGACAGTATAAGATGTATGTAGAAATGCCCGTGGTACATGGCAGAAAGAGCTGAATGGGTTCCACATGTCTGAATTTTGAACTGTTGCAGTTTTCTTCAATGTACTCTGTCTGTTGCAAAGAGATATTCCCTTGTTGAGGGGTGAGTACTACAATTATCTTCGGGTATAAGGATAGATATTTAGGATGTAGTTTGGCAGTGTGCCTGTTAGTAAAGGGGCAGTTATAGGTCCCCTGCAAGATGCTTTTCTTCAGTAGCCCTTTGTACTTGGCTGTAATTTCAGTTACAGGCATGATTTTCCTCTTATTGGGCTGAGCTGTTGGTTACCACCAACATATGCTTGCCACTACTGTACCCTTAGAGTAATTATGCCATGAGTGGTCATTGTTATGATTTAGATAGCAAGGCTTTATAAACAGCAAATTCTATCCGTGATGTTTGGAAGCAGAAATTGTGGATCTACGTCTATCAGCCCCTATTGATACAGTTGCTTTTGCGTCGTACACTCATCATTTCAAACAACAGTTGAGAGATCCAACATCCTAAGTACTTTCAGTTTGGTCCCCATCCATGGTCACATCATGTTCATAGACTGCCAACCTTCCCTGCACAACCACATTTTGAGGACCTTCTTCTGTGCGTTCTAATAATGTGCTGTTGGCACTGGTGGTTGTGGGCTACCAGATGTTTTTGCTTTAAGACTTCCTTGAAATATGTGTACTCATAAAATAGGGTCCACAATTTCTAGACCTTTGCACATTTTCGGTGCATAAATATAAGTGTGAAGATTCAAGAAAGGCCACCCCCAGCATTTTAAATGAGTACTGCTTAATTTTGTTTGGTTATATATCACCCTAGTATAGGCAGAACATAATTATTTAAATGAGGAAGATAAATTTTCGACTTTTTATCAAATCAGTTTAAAAATATAAAGTTCATATATTTTGTTTCATTCATGTTTTATTTAGTTATTTTAAGAAGGCATGATTTGCAACTTCCAAACATTTTGTTTTATGGAGGATCTTTGTTTTTTCCTCTAGACAAAAAATGTGTTTGTGTGTGTTAAAATATGTTAATGGAAAGTAGCAAAACACCTATATCTCCAGGAACAGCAAGGCTTCGGAAAAGTCAGTGGTGTGGGTCAGCGTAGTAGGCAGACACACCACACCAGGTGCTAAAATGTCATTATTATACTTTCCTGCAAACGTATTTTCTTCATGATGTGGAAATCCTGCCTGCAGATTCCTGGGCACCAATATGAGCAGGTGCAGTTGCTGGAAAGAGGCAGGTGATACTCTCAGATCTAGAAACAAAAAATTTTAACATAATCCCTACAACCTCAGATACCCACTCCTCCCCCAAAGGACCCCTCGAAGTCAGGCAACATCTGTTGATGAGGAGAAATCAGCTCCCCTCCCACTCTGGGTGATCTCCTTGCTCTTCCCCCACACAAACTTCTTCATAAACTACAAAGCAAGGATGAAATCAATGATTCTCAAGTCTGACTGCACCTAGGGAGCCATTAAGAAACACAGGTGATGGCAGTACCCCGCTTGTAACCAATCAAATAGGAATCCTAAGGCATGAGTCCTGCTCATGGGGATCCCTAAGTGCTCCCAGGAGACGTCTTTCTTCAAGAGCAGCTGAAACACATGTCCCGGATGATAAATTTCACCTTAATGGAGGAAAACAAGGTAACCACCACAATCACTAAGAAAACTCTCTAAAGGAAAAAAAAATAAGAAATTCTAAGAGGTCCGTCATTTGAAGAGTTGACTGTTTTGCATAACCAAATGGCATCTTAGGTCTTCCTGCTTGTCTAATGTAACGTTATGGAAATACATCTCAGGTCTTCCTGTTTGTCTTATTTAATAGTGGTATAGAAATATTTTCTGTATTTTCAGATCTTGGGTTAATCCACCACAGTTCATCAGTACTGACTCATTCTTTATGATGTCCATTTGTTTATGTCTTTCACGGATTCTTAAACATATGCAACCCAGGCAGATCAAAAACTCACTGTGTAGCCCTGATCACCTTTAATGTCACTAATGGTGATCCTCCTGCTGTAGACTCAAAGGGGTTAGGATTACAGGTGAATCCCATTCCTAGTTTATATTATTCTTGCGTACTAGCATGCTAATATGTGCAACTCAAGATTGAACCCACCTACTCTCTACAGCAAATTTGCCTTCCATCTCTTTCCACTTCTCCAGCCCTGCCTTGGCTAGCGTGTGCTCTTGATTACACATACCTTGATGAATTCACAGAACAGGACAGGAGCCTGCCCCCCAGTTCAGCCAGCAGATTGGGTTTCAAGTGATTCTTATTCTTATTCAGACTTCAAGAGAATTTCATTTCTCTCCACTAGAAGTAAAATCATGGCGTTTGTGTGAAACTCCCTCCATCCCTCCTGTATACAGCTTTAGAAAAGGGAGGTCCTTTATCACCTGACCCATTTTTATAGGGGCATTTGGGCTTGACACCACTACTGTTTTTCCTCTTCTCAGTCCACATTGAGATCCTCACTGACATACCATGGGTATTATCATGTTTTCAATAAATAATGTCTATCAGTATGAACAGTTTTGGTAAGGCCCTGAATATCGTATCATATTTTATGTGTGTATGCTAGAACATTTTGACTATTTGTATAAAAATACTTCTGCCAAATAAAGTGATTTTTCCTGGAACAGTTAAGTTCCTTAAATGTGGTTTGAAATAACCTAAAAGTATAGCAGTTTTCTGCTTTGTATGCCATTCATAATATTCACTCTCTTAGGGGAGACGCTGCATTGCCGATTCAGGAAAATACAACGATGCTTGTTAATTATGTCCAGTCACCTGTTGCATTTCAATTTAAAAATGGTAGCTTTAAGGGAAAGAAACAGACTCTGTTTAAATAGTTGTTGAAATGTGATGAATGGGGTTAGTTGTTTACATATTTAAATTTTCTCCCTTGGGTTCCACTGTTTTCCCCGAGAGTCCTTTACTTATCCTTATCATGTGTAAATTTGTCTGGCGTTTGTCTAAGGAATCCAAGATTAAATGAAGCTCCAGTTTGATTTCTATGGGAAATTTTCTAAATGGAAAGAAATCACATGTGCATTCATCTTTTTCCTCTACCATTGGCAATGTGTGTGCTGTGATTTCAGTGTTGAACAAGCTCCACAGAAACAAAGGGATGTGTCTTCAGTGCGGAGATCTTGTTTCCCATGCACATGCGTGTCCTCTATTCATTTGAACATTGAAAGGAGATAAGGGTCAATCGTTATCATTCCATGTGACATTATTTTCAGCTGCATGCCCACCTTCCCACAATGAATTCTCTTTTCCCTTTGCGGAAATGGGCCATTTGCTCTCCTCAGCATTACCTGGTGTTCTGGTCCACCCGATGATTAGATTATAGTAATTACTTTTTTTAAAAGACAGAAAACCTGTTATTAATATTTTGAAATGCCTCTAATATCTACATAGAGGAGATGTGTTAAGTTTGGTACCTATATTTTTCTTCCCCAAGACTATGAAGGCTTTTAGTGTCTGACTGGAGTAAGCCTGGGGAAAAGCATTTAAATGCACACTGTCAGTACAGATCTTAAGATATCACTAAAGCCAAGCATTATATCAGACCTTGTAAGTTAGAAGTCTCCTGCCTCTGAGGTTGGATATCTGACAATGATTTTCTTTTGTACCCAAATATATGAGCACAAGTGCTTTCTTCTGCCACAAATACCTGTGGCCACAGAGAAATGGCTGAATTATAGCAGAGTCTGCCTTTGCTGAGTTTGAGCAGAGTATTCCTGCAGGATCCGGCAAGGATAAAAATTGATGTCCCTCTTGAAACAGAATGGTCCAGATGGTGCTGCTTTATGGCTGTTTCCAAATACCAAATGCCAAACTGCTCCTCTGATAAGGCAAGGGGTGGAAAGGTTTAAATATAACTTCTTGGTGGAATGTCGGTGACGGATGGATCCCAGTTACAAGCATACCAAAATGGTCTATGTTTAAACATGTTTTACAACTGTGCTTGTGAAAATTCTCCATCAAGGAAATTATGCACGGGGGGGAAGGATGTGAAGCCTACCTTGAAAAAACTATGTGTACACTAACAAATCAGCTGGGTTAGAGCGAGGCGGAGGTGCAATGGTACACTATGAAAGCTAGTAAAGTCAATTTCTCTGGCAACTGAAAACAATATGTTAATTTCGTAAGACTTAATATTTTATATAAAAGAGGGTACTTGCTTGTGTAAATTTGCTCATCTTTATATAATCTCTTTTGTTAATTAGATATCTTTTAATCCTAAGAGCCTTCCAAATGTCTGATGATGGCCTTGTTCTATGAGAATGACTTTGGGGTCACAGCATGGTCAATTCGAACATTTTCCCTTTGCACATCATTGTGGAATAATACTGAGTAAACAAGAGTATAGTTAGAGACGATCCTAATAGTTGTATGTTAGCAACTTTAAACAGTTCTCTGTTGCCTCTAAAGTCAGCATGGTGTTACTTGTGTGTTAAAAGAACAGGAAAGTAAAAAAGTAATTATTTTCTCTTTTGGATGTATTACACATAGTTTCACATTGCTATATAATGTCTTGTAGGGGAATATTAAACATTTCAAAAGCACTGAGTTAAAAATTCTCATTTCCAAGACAATTTGGAAAGTAAAATAGAGCTTTTAAATTACTTATAAGGCAATTTACCAGACTGTCAAAGTTATTTTTCAGCCCTCGCCTTTCTTCCACAGGCGTGCTTCCGTCTTCCTGGCCTGTGGGATTAGGTATGTTAGACATTTAACTTCTTAGAGAAGTCTGGGGAGTGTGGGTTCACATATCTGTGCCAGTTCTTACAGAGTGTGGTTATGACTCGAGGGCTAAATTGTTTACTGCCCCCTGGGAATAAAGAAGACATTAATGGAAAAAATAAAAGAAGAAGATACAGTTCCCGAAAGTTAAGTTTTAGTTTGCTTCATTTTATAAAACTATGGTCCTCTTATTCTGGAAGGATATATAATGCAAGTTTTGTCCTTGAGAGCCAATCTGTTTGTTCAATCTGTTCACATTTTGCAGTCTTTGCATACAATTTACATTTTTGGTTCAGCTCTGGGAAGCTCTTCTGTCTTAGCTCTGTCTCTGGGTCTGGACTCCAGGTGAGGGATGGGGAAAGCTAATGCAAATCCAGCCATGCTCTCCTGATTCTTCTCAACTCCGAGAGACAGGCTTCTCCTGGGTCCAGACTCATTTTCAGTGAGCTCCTCAGAAGGCAATTGACAGGTGCTGGTGCTGTTTATTCTTTTAGAAGTAAACATTAGCAGGCTGAGCAGGTTGTTGGATTCTGTGACAGCCATGACCTATTCAAGAGGAGTGGAAATGAGAGATCCGCCTCCTTCCAAAGCAAGGGTTAGGAGTCTGTGGTGGGAATCCAGGGCTTCAAATATCCACTAAGTGATTTGTGTGGCATTCTTCAACAAGCTGGCTGGAAGACTAAACCTTATGTGAGACACAGACACTCATCGGGACTATAGCCAACACACAGGTCTGTGCCATAGGGCAGTGAGACGCGTGGTGTGAGCAAAAACGCAGGGATTTGTTCCTGTTAGGTGAGCTCCTCATCCTCTTCCTCCTCTTTCTTCTCCTCTTTTCAATTTTATTCTTATTTGAGTTTTCATTTATGTTTGTATTTTTCAGCACCTCCGTTTGAAAGGGAAGGAAATAGAACAAATAAGGGCAACATAACTTATCCTAATCAGGAATGTCCTTGGACCTGGGACCTAGGTCTTACCATAAAGATCCAGGAGAGGCTAGGATGTAAACTTTCTCTCAGCCCCTGAGAATGCAATAGGTTGGTGTTAATGCTGTGCCTTCGGGGCATTGCACATAAGTGTGCTTTATGCTGAGCACATTTGGAGTGCTGTAACAGTACTCTGACTAAGGATTTATGGGATAGAGGTCAACCATCAATAGTATGGATTCGGTCACTTATTCAGCAGGCAATAGCATAGACCGCTGTCACATTGTCCTTGAAGGGGAGTAGTCTATAATGAAAGGCTTTTGACGAGCCTCTCCTCAGGAGGAAACTGTGGTGCGCTCTGTATCATGGCTGGGCTACCTATATGACAGCCATCTTAGCCATGTTAAGCTCTGTCGTACCCTCTGTATCATGTCTTGGTTACCTCTTTGTCAGTGATAGTAGTCATGTTAAGTTGTGTGTTACCCTCTGTATCATGTCTGAGCTACCTATATGTCAAGTGACAATAGCCATGTTAAGTTTCTAAGCTTGGACCTCTTTTTGCCCTAATAAATGGTTTTGGGATACTCCCAGTCCCCAAACTGTTCATACTGCCATCCATCTATATTGTACTATTGGCCTGACATTACCATCTGTGAACCGAGGTCATCCGTCCAGCCCTGCCTCTGCTCTTTGGCCCCAGGCTTGTGCTTGGTGGTTTTGATTTAATATATTCTGTTTCTTTACTCCTTCTCAAATCTTCTGTCATGCATAAATCCTTCAGGAACCAGAATGACCTGTGACACTGGACATTATTCCTCACAGTCGGCCATGCAGGCTCCTTTGTTATCACTGAAAGGGAATACTACCTGGGATAAAGGTTGGGGAAAGAGAAGGGAGGAAGAGACAGAGATAGTAAAATACATCTTCATTTCAAGTTGATTTTCGTGTTGGAATACCCACTGGAATGTGTTTCTCTCAGTAGTCCATCACCAACACCAATTGTTTGTTTGCTTACAATTGTCAGGACCTTTGACTTGATGTCTTTTAAGAGATATTTACTGAAGAGACCCCAGGATAATGAGCAAAACTGAACCACACTGCATTCTGTAACAAAACAGAAGCAACACCCCAACAATGCCCTGATAATCAATGAAGTTTCCAAATCTCTGTGAACTCTGATGATGTGCTCCCTCTCTTTGCTGATGTGCACCCAGGGTTGGACATCACTGAAATAGAGGAATGCACTAGGTTGGAACATTTTATTTGTCTAGGCATTAGCAAGTGTTTGCTTAGAAAATATTGCATTTCATGAACATGTTAGACAAAATAGCTGTCTTCAAGGAGCTCACAAACTGAGAGAACGTAATAGAAAGCAGGCCAGGAACAGTTCCCGCGTTTGTGATAGTTTTCCTGATCACGTCCATAGAGCCCTCAGGTGCATAGGTCACAAAACTCCACCAGGTGTGACCCATTACCCACAACTACTTTGAACTGGAATCCCACATATTCCTGAACTTGGCGTTTTTGACAGAAGAAACCTTCATAAACTGTTTGATAATTGATTTTCACGGGGGATGAGATTATTTTCCCTTACTAGGTTCTTCTTCTAGAAATGAATCTGAGAGTTTCCCAGATTCACTAACAGATGGCTCTTAGATGGAGTTTGAACTTCATTTTAATTCTTCTTGGTCTGGTTAGACTCATCTGCTTCCTAAAAGACATCTGCCTGTAAATAGTGATGCTTGTGCAGTGATCACGTCAGTTGTGGTTGATAAGGACAAAATAGTGACGCTCGTGCAATGATCACGTCTGTCGTGGTTGATAGAGACTAAATAGTGACTCCTATGCAATGATCACATTATGTTGTGATTGATACAGACTTGGGTCATGTCCTTGATCTTGGAGGGGGTGAGGGAATACCTGTCAGCCTTTAGATGAGGAGAAATGGTTCAGAGACAGTTTTCACAAGAAGGAAACTATGTGGAGTTGAACATTGATTGCTTCATATTTCTCCTACATAGAGTTCTCTACTGGACTTTGTCCTCCTAAATTTTGTAGGGATGTGGAGAAAAATGCTTTAAAGAGGTGTTTTCAAGGCTAAGCTCAGCCAGTCAAATGTTCAAAGACCAGCGTTACGATCCCCAGCATCCACGTTTATATATGTGGGATATATTTGTCTGGGTGTGTATATGCCATGTATGTATGTGTGTCTATTCATATATATGTATTTGCATAGCTCTGAGACTAACAGATTAGGAGAGAATTTGCCTGCCTCTACTTTCCAGATGTCATTATATACTAACACCACCATACACACATTCTCTCTCTCTCTCTCTCTCTTTCCTTCTTTCCCTCTCTCCCCCTCTCTTTTTCTCCCTCCATATACTATATATAATATTAAAATTATTATTGGATTATTAGTTCTAAATTTTATCTTTACTTATGGTCTAATATCTATTGCTATTTATATAATAAATAGTTATTCTATTACATAATATTAATGTATATGTTTATTTACCTGCATGTATGTCTAGTGAGAGTGTTGAATTCCCTGGAACTGGACAGTTATGAACTATGAGCTTCCAAGTGCGTGCGGAGCTTTGAACCCAGGTCCTCTTGAATAGCAGCAAGGGCTTTTAACTGCTAAGGCATTTCTCCAATCCTTTTTTAAAAAATGTAATATAAATATATATTAATATTGGTTTAATATATGCAATAATATTACTTTATGTAATGTATGTATATTAATATGTATTAGACTAATGTATTTACATATTATTATTTTGCTTTATTATATCAATTTTATTTATTATGTACATGTTACATATTTCTTATATAATTATATTATATGGAATAATATAGTATACTGATATTAATATTGGCTTTGCATAATATATAATTAATATTGGCTTTTAAATAATTAGAATTTGTTATTTTATATACATGTATATGTATCTGTAAAATAATGCATAATTATACATACATATACATACATATATGCATATATATGCATGCCAATGGGTATGTTAGTGATAGTATATAATCACCATATTGAGAAATCAGAGCCTGGCAAATTCTAGGCTGATCTGTGATCCTCAGAGCCCAGTGAGGGGTTCTGGTTCAGGAGAGAAGTTGACCAGCGTCTCCAGTGCAGCACTGAACCTGGCGTTTGGCCTGCAGATGTATGTGAGCACCTGCAGAGTCATGCACACTGGAACACAAGCACACACACACACAAAAGAGGTGTTTTAGCAGCTGAACCCAGTGTTTCAATTTCAGAACTGAAATTTTCTTTCCCGATCCCTCTAGGGAGAGGAGCCAGCAGTAGGAGATGCCGAAGGGTGTGCTGCTCATTTTTGTACCACTTTGTAGGTGACCACCCTCAGTATGCAGAGTTGTCAGTGTCCCTTCAGACATCGCGTGAGCATTGCTTGATGCTAAGTACTTAGAAGTGGACATTGCTTAAATAAACACTCACACATGGCAATTATTTGGGGACATATCTTTTTAAACTTATTCTCCTTGAAAAGTTGTCACATTATTAGGTAAGGGAACAACTCCCAAATTCTAGAGTACATGAGAATTCATGGTATGATTGTCATTGAATATATCGAGTATTTTTAAATGTTAGGACCATGCCTTTAGGAGGCACATACACCTAGCTGTAGACGTGAAGAAATATGTGGAACTCCTTAGTAGCTTTTAGTTTTGTTGTTGTTTTGTTTTGTTTTTATTTTTAATTTCCAGAGGGCACAGATGCAGATGCTTTTCATCAAGGGTCCACTGTTAGACCCAAAGTTCCTCCCCGGTTAAAATACCATGAATTAGGTAAAGGTCACAGGTGAGGGTGGATTCTCAGGAAAACACAGTATGTGGTTGAGATAAACAAGGGAACTTTCCACAGCAATTGTCTTTGTTACAAATTTTTCTAAGAAGTATGCCTTCTTGAACCACTGCTCCCTGTCCTCAGTCCCTTTCCAAGTGGTTTTCCTTTCAATTGCTTATGTAATACTACCAAATGGAGTTCAAAGGAAAGTAGAAAGCCCTTATTAAGCAGTCTTGACATTTTATATTTTCTCTCATTTTCAGTGGACTATCAGGAAGTCTCTCTATCTTATATTAAGGACCTTCTACATTATCTAAATAGCATGGGCCTGTGCCAACACACTGAAGTAGGCATTGTTGACTCGTGGGTAAAATGTGCCCTCAGAGAAGATCTATACTTTGCCATCAGACTTTGATTGTACTGCTACTAGGTTCCAGTGGTTGGCTTTCTCCTGTCAAACTTTATTGTACTGTTCATAAAGGCTTGGCATGGATATACATCTTGATCTCAGACTCCATTTTTAACAGTAAAGAAAGAACTTGGACTGCATTGCAGATATGATTTCAGGACTAAGAGCATCAAAGTCTTTAGATATAAAGATAACCACCAATCAGTGAAATTACTGGAAAAAAATTTCTAGGTTGAGCAGATATGTACAGTTTATAAAGTCATATGGGATTTATTGTTATAAAACATTTCTTTCTCCAAAAATGCAATCAGGAAAATGTTTTCTCCAGTGCTTGATCCCTGGGTTAAACCCAGATGTGTGCAGTAAGCTAAGCCATGTGGGGGGGAAAAAAAAAAAAACATAAACAACCATAGTGCCTTCCTTGCTGGATGCTAATCTTAGACCTGTTTTCTGGAGGGTTATTTGGTGGGGGCTGGGTAGGGGGTTTGTTTTGAGAAGCTCTTTCTGTGTAATTCAGTCAGGCTTTGAAAGTGCACCTTCCTTCTGTTTGTCTCTTTTCTCAGTACAGACAGTAAAGATATAGACAACTGTGCCCAGAATATTCTGCTGTTATTTTTTTCTATTATTAATGATTAGACATACTGATTTACTCTTTTTTTTTTACTTTCCGTTTTTTGTTTTTATTGAGAAAAGGAAAAAAAAAGTTTCTGCCTCCTCCCAGCCTCCCAGTTCCCTCCCCCTCCTCCCTTCCTTCTCCCCCTTCCCCCCACTCCTCTCCCCCTCCCTCTCCAGTCCAAAGAGCAGTCAGGGTTCCCTGCCCTGTGGAAAGTCCAAGGTCCTCCCCACTCCATCCATGTCTAGGAAGGTGAACAACCAAACTGGCTAGGCTCCCATAAAGCCAGAACATGAAGTAGGATCAAAACCCCGTGCCATTGTCCTTGGCTTCTCATCAGCCCTGATTGTTCGCCATGTTCAGAGAGTCCAGTTTTATCCCATGCTTTTTCAGTCATAGTCCAGCTGGCCTTGGTGAGCTCCCAATAGATCAACCCCACTGTCTCAGTGGGTGGGTGCACCCCTCGTGGTCCTGACTTCTTTGCTCATGTTCTCCCTCCTTCTGCTCCCCATTGGGACCTTGGGAGCTCAGTCCTGTGCTCCAGTGTGGGTCTCTGTCTCTATCTCCATCCATCACTAGATGAAGGTTCTATGGTGATATGCAAGATATTCGTCAGTATTGCTATAGGATAGGGTCATTTCAGGTTCCCTATCCTCAGCTGCCCAAGGAACTAACTGGGGACATCGCCTTGGGCTCCTGGGAGTCAGTGATTTACTCTTATAGTTCTTAGCAGAACTTGACTTGAGAGGTTTCCACAGTTCGCTGAATGAATGAAATGTTCTTCATCCAGTTTGTCTAAATGTATCATTAAGAAGGCTCAGGTAGGGTGGAATTCATTTTTTTTCTGTTTGATTCCTAGACAATGCAATATTCTGATCAGCACATAACTGCTAACATAGCCTCTGTCCTTCCACACTCAAAAATAGAAGACTATTAGCTGTCCTAATATATGCTATCTTCCATTTTTCCCATAATTCATGTTCTCTTGGTGAAACTGTGCTTTGGTTACACCCTAATAGTATTGTGCAAAACTGAAGAAGTGAGAAGTCAAAATGACATTACCCACACCTAGCCTGTTGTACCCAGCTTCTTCAACAGGTCACTGTGCAGATGTCAGTCATTCTACTTGAGACCCAAAGACAGACTCTGAAGTCTCAGGACTGGGGTTAGCTGCCTGTGTTCAGTGTCATGGGAGAGTATCTAGCACATACTATTAGACCTAGAAAAGCCTAACATTCTCAACTGCCATGTAGTGCTCACCTCTGTATATCCATGATACATACTGAGCAGTTGATAAGTCACCCTGCCCTAAGCCAGGGACCATTTTATTACAAAGGGTCTGGCCTAGTGCTTCCTCATAAATAGTAAACATTTAAACGTGATGCTTATCATAATGAGAAAGTGGTGATATCTGAAACATGGTAGATTTGATTTCTGTAAAAATATAATGGTAGGCTTGACATTCTGGGACACCGTTGCAATTCCTAGCCATCAAGTGGATGTGTAAGCAGGATCATGGGGTCAAGGCTTTACTGTCTCTAAAAACAAGCCATTAAACCACAGCAATGAAATTTACTCATAATGTAATGTACCTCCAAACATAGAAATAAGCTCTCACAGGATTATACTCATCTGAACATGATTCTGTTTTGCTTTCAAACTGAGTAAGATTCTAAATAATCCTCTCGCATTTAGATCGGCTTGTCAGTGTTGCTTCAGCATCAGAATAGCCACAGGTGCTAGAGGCCACCACCACCACACTGCCCACCACGAGTAAGAGAACGCTGACCCTGCAGAAAGCACCTGCACGCTGTGGTCCCTGCTCTCTATTGACCTTTAACTTTGTAAACTGAACTGGGGAAACCTGCTTTAAATTATCCATTTTTATTTCTCTTAATAATTTATGATAATGTAACTTCTTTTTGAAAACATTAGAAATGTCAAATAACTTAGTCACCGCATTCAAATCATCCTTTAAAAAGCAGTGCTTTTTTTGTTTGGTAAATGAAATTAGAAATTCACCTGTGTTTATGTATTTTCTTATTAGGTGTTCATTAATGTCCTTTCTTCCACCTATGCTTCTATTTGGTGGAGTCACTTGAACACAGTAAAACTAAGCAGGAGAGATTGTGGTCCAGGTAGAAAGTCCCCTTTGGTTTCTATCAAGACCACATTCATGAGTTCATGCCCTAACCTTTTGTGACCTCCTCTGGAAATTTAGGCTCAGAAGTATAATTAAGTTAAGGATTTTGATATATTATCGTTTTGGGTTAGCCATGAAGAACCTGGATCCAATGACAAGAGCTCTTATAAAAGCACAATGAGTACAATCTGTGGAGAAATAGACAGACAGACAGGCACTGAGAGATAGGGAGGCAAGAAGACAGAGATGGAGGCAGAGAGAACATCATAGGAAGACAGAAAGTGATGGATGAAAGCCATGCAGTTATGAGCCAAATACTCCAGAGCCCTTAAGGTCTAGAAAATGAAAGTAAGAATTTGCTTTATTTGTAAGATCAAGAACCTTATGTGTCATTCCTGTTTTATTTATTGTAGATGAACCCTGTCACAGGACATAATCTTTTCTAATTGTATTTTCTACACGATCACCACTTTAATGTATTTTTTATTTATTCTTTGAGAATTTGATAGATCAATGCAATGCATTATTCTATACGTTCTGACTTTCTTCTTCAAATTCCTCCCAGACCTCCACCACCACCCTGTCCCTCTCCCATCTTGCTGTTACTGTTTTCTTTGTTATATCTCTCCCACTGAGTCTGTTGGTGCTGCTCACTTATATATGACTACTGTACGGCCACTCCCTGGAGCAGAGGGAGTCAACAGGTGTAGTAATAAGGGGCGGCGATGCTGCATCCCCAGCACCCCAGCTGCCTGTCCGGCTAGCTTATGCCCGAAATAACAACACACAAACTGTATTCATTTAATCACTGCTTGGCCCATTTCTATCTAGCCTCTTCTAGGCTAATTCTCACATATTAATTTAGCCCATTTCTAATCATCTGTGTAGCGCCCCTAGGTGGGCTTACCGGGAAGATTCTAGCCTCTGTCCATCTTGGGTCAGAGCTTCATCGCATGCGTCTGCCTGGGAGCTGGGAGCATGGCATCTCTCTGAGGCGTCTGCTCCTGAGTGGAGAGCTGTGGAGTCTGAGCTCACTTCCTCTTCCTCCCAGCGTTCTCTTCTGTTTACTCCTCCCACCTATCTTCTAACCAATGAGGGCCAAGCAGTTTCTTTTTATTTAACCAATGACCTTCCTCCATCAAACAGGCACCATACCTGAAGAGAACTGACTCAGTGAGGAAGTTGAAAAGAGACCCTGTGAGATCCAAGGAAGAACAAATAGGTGGTGACAGAAACTATAATTCAACATTTTTCTAGGGAAAAGAGCGACAGTGTACATACCTCAACCTCCGAACTAAAGGAGTATGAAATGCTCTATGCCCCTAAACATTAAAATGTTTTCTTTTAAAAGAAAGGAAAACAAACCAAACACACGTTCATTCCTCCCTTTAGATACTGATCCAGATGCTAATTCACAACTAGTAAAGATACTTACTGAAAGGTAGTCCGCAGTCTATTTGCAAGTAAGGCTTTTCTTCATTCCAGACAGCAAGGCTGTGGTCGCCCAGTTTGTTGTTATCAGCTCCAGTAGGTTAGCACTCTATCTTAGAGTTCACAAAATGAGGTTCAATTGGCCTTGTAACCAACAGGTGATCCATTACAGACGTGAGTGCAGTTAAGTCTTCCTTTGGGATCGATACTTTTACAGTCAATAAACCTGGCCTTACAAACTCCCAGCCAGCTTGCGTGCCATACCAAAGCCTTTAATGCAAGCAATGGACACCCCGTAGAAACCTTCCTTGGGTTTCTACAGTCAATATTGACATGAGAGCTCCCTCTTCAGAGAGCATGAGCCGCAGAATTCTGTGAGATGCTCTTGGACAAAGGTGATGGTCATGACCAGTATAATCTTGACTGGGATCTGGAAGGTAGCATTAGCTTCATAAATTGCTCCCTTTTGGGGGATATTTCTGCTTCGCATTGTTACCCCCTTCATGCAAGTTTTCCCACAGATTTGTGTGTCTTTTCCTCCGCTGTGTTTTCCGAACCTCACGTAGCCCATCACATCCAGTCTTTGCCTTTCTTGACAGCTGTCTTTACACCCAGCCATCACCCCAGTGGCTTGGTTATGAAATCCTATGAAATTCACATTTCCTTGTACTCAGAATGTGAATTAGGAGTTCAAACAGAAGTCAGTCTCATTGGCCTCAGGTCAGTGTTTTTGCCAGCATGCTGCTCACCACACTGTTCCTTCTTAACAGACAGAGGTAGGTGACAGGTTAAGGTGGCATGGATGGGAGGTACACCTTTCCTGTAAGTGTGGCACATCTGTGCCAGCCCCAGGACCTTTCATCTGCAGTCCATCATAGAGAAATGCAGTAAGCTGACTGAACAATTATGTAATTAATCAGTTTAATGTAGTCTACCGTTAATTTAATAATGCCATGAAGAAAATGTTTAAAATGTGTTTTAAATGGAAGAACAAGGTGTACAATCAAGATGAAAAAGTGTTAGACTACATTTCATTTGATGTATAGTTTGGGGCCTTTTGTGATTGTGTGTGTGATTGTGTGTGTGTGTGTGTGTGAATACAGAACAGCGATTCATCTCTTGTTATTAAGGAGCCATACACATTGTTTCTTTTTTATTTCTCTCATGATTTTTAATTTAATTTTTTATTTAAATTTTTATTTTATTTATTTTTTTTATTTTATAAAGCAACTCTAGTTTTCTCTCCCTCCCCTTCTCTCTCCCCCCCTTTTTCCCCCCTTCCAACTCCCACATCCACTCCTCAGAGATTGGTAAGGCCTTCCTAGGGGAGTCAACAAAGACTGATATCCCAAGGTGAGGTAGGTCCAAGACCCTTCCCCATGTATCAAGGCTGAGCAAAGTATCCCACTGTAGGGAATGGGCTCCAAAAAAGCCAGTTTATGCACCCTACATAAATCCTGGTTCCTTTAGCACCAGCCCTCTCCCTAGGACCTGGAACTTGCAAGTTGGGCTAAGCTGGTAATAGTCCTAGGTCCTGCCTTTTGCATCCCAGCCATGAAAGTTAGATACCCACTCCATCACGCCTGAGTGTGTTTTCATGAGTACCAGACAGGACTCAGGTCTCCATGCTTACATTTCTGTAGCCCAGTGGATGTTTTATTTTACAGTGTTGACAATGTGTGAACCTGTTTTACCAGTCCAGGTATAAGCTCTTGAGAAACACCATATGCATTATAACTGACATTTGGATGTAAATACTGAATCTGTAATTCTGCAGTGGATTTTGTAAGGCATCTAGGAATATCACAAGTGATTTTTACTGTGGATATTCATTTTCTGTTCTATGTCAAGAAAACATGCTATTCAGTAAGCCAAATATGTGAATTTAGTGACAAATTAAAGTGTTTTGGATGGATGTAATAAAACATAAAATAAGAAATGTAAAAATGGGAGTGTTGCTTTAAAACTCATAGAGGCTTTCCTGTGTTATCTGCCCCTTTTTATATGGCATAGTAAAGTTGGAAGTAAACGTGGAATAGCACCTCTCTCAACGATGCTCATCCTAGTTGCTGACATATTTAAAATCAGATATGCATGGTGTGTTTACTCACCTGTATGCATAGCCTTTCCCACAGATGATACTAAACTAATACACTAAATGATAGCATAATCTATTATAATAAGTGGATTAATTTATAGTCTCATGTTAATCCTTTGTCTGCTAAAAAGATCTTTTCAGTGAGGCAAATTATAGACTCCACTCTTTGAGTAATTCTTTGTCATTCGATGTGGAATGACTGCACGTATTTCCGAGGTACAGTGCTAAAACCAGATCCATAATTACAGTGTGCAATGGTAAATCCGAGTAATGGGCATTGCCATCTCACTAAACACTTGTCATTACCTTGATGTGGGATTCCCCTCTGTATGCTGTGAACACCATTGATTAATAAAAGAATTGCTTTGGGCCTATAACAGAGCTATAGGGGAACAGAGGTAAACGGGTAAAACTAAGCTGAATGCTGGGAGAGAGAAAGAGGAGTCAGAGAGAAGCCATGGAGCCCCACTGGAGCCAGAGGTAACTTTAGCTGGTGAGCAGCAGCCATGTGGTGATACACAGATTACTAGAAATGTCTTAAATTAAGATGTAAGAGTTAGCCAATAAGAAGTTAGAGCCAAGCAGTGATTTCATTAATACAGTTTCTGTGTGATTATTTCAGGGCTAAGTGGCCAGGAACCAACAAGTGGCCCCTTCTCTCCAACATTACCTAGTGTTTAAAACTCAGAATTCTAAACTTTTCACAGAATGTTTAAGAAATCGATGTGAGCTATAGTTCCTTTCAGTGGTGCTGAGCACTCAGTTTATCAACCTTTCTCTCTGATATGATAAATTGATTTGATAAAGTCAGCTCTGTCAGACTCCCCACACACACTCCTGCACTTCCTTACCTGCAGTGAGCTAGCTTCCTTCTACTGCAGGACAGGTCTCTGTGGCTTCTTTGAGCTCTCTTCCTACAAAGATTCACGTGGAAACAGATCTCTCTACTGGAATTCCAGTTTCAAACTGATAGCATGCATAGAAAACATGAGAGCACTATTCCCAACTGTTATTCAAAAAGTAAACTTCACCATTGAGCTGTCAGTCAGGCACAGAGGCATGAGGGGATTTAAGGGACAAATCATCAATGCAACAGGCACGTAAGAGCCAGTGAATTCTACTATTAGAGGTCATTATACCAGTGAGTGGATGTCACTATCTACATCTGTAAGAGAAGATACAGGAAGAGCAAAAGATGTTGAATTCTGTGTCATTTTTCTTTAGCCATGGTCAGTTGTTTATATCACAGAAGCACACTGTTTTGCTCGTTTAACTTGAACTCACGGAGTGAAAGTTTCATGAAAGGTGTTAGAAGCAAGATTCATGTTTCTTGAGGATTTAGTAGTTGTCTTGTTGCTGGTCTAGCGCTTGACTTCATCATTATTTAGTTTCTCTCTGCTCACATAACTTCATTGTTACTCTATCACAAGACTAAGTGAATTTACCTTGAATGTCTATTGCATTTGGCATGTTAAAATTCTAGCTTCAAAATTATAAACAAGCACAGATTTCCAATATTCTCCGCAAATAGAATTTGAAAATGAATATGTTTGAGTTTCTAATTACTTTTTCCAAGTGGCACATATTTAACTTTTTACTTTTCTATTTTTATATGAATTTAATTTCACAACAACATGGCAGCAATTTGATTACCACATTGAATCCGAAAATATTAGAATACGGTGGATCCAATCAGAGTTCTGTGAAAGTAAGCCTTTACTAGCAAAGTTTGCATTTTTATTTCTTCTAAGAACAATGTTTAAGGTCAGAAGACAAGCTTTGCTGGAAAGATAAATTACACAGGAGAGTGGGAAGGGTATGTGGTCTGACTGTGCACAGCATGGAGTTACAAGAGACTGATGTCAACAATAACCTTGTAA
The DNA here is from genome assembly GCF_018167655.1 of Microtus oregoni. Classification (NCBI taxonomy): domain Eukaryota; kingdom Metazoa; phylum Chordata; class Mammalia; order Rodentia; family Cricetidae; genus Microtus; species Microtus oregoni. The sequence continues at coordinate 47,493,688 of NW_024543060.1, forward strand.
ATTATAGAAAATAAAAGTAATGAAACAATTTGACCACTCACCTGTCAATCAAGGTGGAAGTCATCAGGCAGAGAGTTGTAGAGAGGTCATTTACTTTTATTTAATAAACACACACACATATAATTGTTTCAAAAAACCTCTATGTCAACTTTTTAAAGTTTTTTATCTTATGACCATTCTCATAACCTCCCTACAATGAATAAGTTCCTGTCCACTGAAATTGAACCTAATTTTAAATCCTATCTTTGGATTTACCTATTGCTAAGGATATTCAGTATTACTCTCCGTAATGAAAAAAAAAAATCTAATGAAGTAAATTTGTCTTATCTAGTGCTTATTAACTACAAACCTTGCTGCTCCAAAGAGGTCTATGGAACACTCAGTTGAAACCATGTTAGATAAAATACATTTTAAAGACAACATGGCCACGTATCCCTGTATTTTCATTTCTGACTGGCAGCAGAAATCAGAGCCAACACTGTCCCTCTGTTTGAGTATTCTATTATGGACAGAATGAGCGATGCTGGGACACACATGCTGATTTAGTGTGGTACTGACGAATCCATTCAGGTCCTATGATGTGTCGTTTTTCACTTCTGCCTTATCAAGGTGTTTCAGCTGTGCCCAAACCAGCCCTGGTAATTGCTTTAGTTGCTCGTGGCAAAGTTACGTCAATGTCAATCCCTAAATGACTTTTGACTGTTTCATGTTGGATGTTCTCTACAAAGGAAAGCTGGTAGGCCAGTTTTCATGCCTGGGTGTATGTTTTACTTCGAAGTCTAAACAGACAGACACTGTTTGGGTCTCCCAGTCATATATTAAATGCAAATGCTCATATTTTTAAATGAAGAAAATGTGAATTCTGAGTTTCCTGGAGAGCTTCGTCCCCTTGAACAAAGGGCTTCTGAACTGACCCTGTTAAGGTATTCATTCAAATAAATCCAAGATGCATTATAAACCGGGAGTGCAGAAGAAGCAGAGCTGACAGACCTGGGGGAGTAGAGATAGAACAAGAGAGTCTGGAGATCTCACTGAGATGTTGATGGAGAGGAAAGGAGAGATGCTGGGAGGATAGGGTGGCAAGTGTTGTCTGGAAAAGGGTCTCGTATGCAAATAGAAGGTTCTTCTGGATGTTCCACATCAAATGAGATTGTGATTCCAAATGTACCTTCATTGTGTTTATAGTTAGATCCATCAGTACTATGAGAGAAAGAGACACAAGGAAAGTTACTGAAGGCAAGAGTGGGGGTTATCGTGGTTTTGAAATGAGAAATGAGGCAAAGCCTTAATCAGTTCTGTTATGCATTCCAAGCATTGCATGAAGCATGGTCTCTCGGTCCACTTCACACTCACATTCTCATCTGATTTAAAATTTCTGCTTTCTTTCAATAGAGTATAGGTAAGCATACTTAAGACAGTCTCTTTGGGTATTGTAAACACAGAGAACATATTCTTTGCTATTCTTTTTCCCTCATGCTTTACATATTCAGCTTTATTATGTTTTTAAATAGTTTTTATTGAGCTATATATTTTTCTCCACTTCCCTTCCTTCCTCTTATCTTCCCTCTCCATATCCCATGCTTCCAATTTATTCAGGAGATCTTGCCTTTTTCTGCTCCCCATGTAGATTAGATCCATGTATGTCACTCTTAGGAACCTCTTTGTTGTATAAGTTTCCTGTAATTGTTAATTAAAGGATGGTCTCTCTTTGCTTTGTGTCTAAAAACCACTTGTGAGTGAGTACAAATGATATTTGTCTTTCTGGGTCTGAGTTACCTCACTCAATATGGTGTTTTCTAGATCCATCCATTTGCCCAAAAATTTGTGTGTGTGTGCTGTGTAGTACTCCATTCGGTAAATGTACTTATATTCCTTATTTGTTCTTCGGTAGAAGGGCATTTATGTTGTTTCCAGGTTCTGGCTATGACAAACAATGTTGTTATCAACATAGTTGAGCACATGTCCTTGTGGTATGATTGAGCATCCTTTGGATGTATACCCAAAAGTGCTATTGCTGGGTCCATGTGGCATTAGTTCACCACTGATAGAATTAGTGAAGACTAAATCCTACCTGATTGTATAGACAGATCAGCAGGATGAGAGAATTAATTTTAGAAGATAGGATTCTTCCTATAAAATCTATCAATTTGTTAAATAATTTTTTAATTGTAGAGTGCTCATAGAGTGGATAATATTGATATAGCCCAATGCATTTGTGTTAATATTTAATTTAAAATTTATACTTTATTAACTTATGTTGTCCAAAACATTAAAATAAATACTGGAACTGATAAAAACAATACTTTTCCTACTTCTGCTTGATAGATTACATAGTAACTCCAGATACCACTTCCCAGAGGACAACTATCCTGCTTCAGTATGTTTTAGGTGCACTATAGACAGACACCTAGGAAGGTCTCTCTGTATCCTGGGCTTCTCCATTATCTCTGGTTTTATGCAAATGACATGCACAGCTCACTCTCTGAGGGCTCGCCTTTTCTCTCCCATTGGCTATTAGACAGCTTTCCAGTATATTTATAGAAAACCTGGCTCTTGTTTGCATATATAGGGCCTTCTATTCCTTCGTAGATTGCTGTCTTCTCTATGAACCTTTTAAAAATGCAGCATTGGTAATTCTGTATTTTTTACAGTATTTGCTCTTGTATACAATGTTGTGTATGTGTGACTATAGTTATGGTAGAAATTCGAGGTGTGTTTTCAGTACTATAGCTCCTCAACCAGCTGTGTTCTTGAAGGGTACTTATGCTGACTCTCACAGAATTAGGGCTGCATCTGGTAGACAGTCTAACGTTTTTGCTTATGGGTAGTACTAGTATGTCAGGTGACAATTACATATGAATAATAGTAAGCAAACAGACACTGCTCTCTTAAGAGCAGCACTCAGAAGCTCTTCTATAGATTGACTGGTCATCTGTCCTCTGTCTGTGTCAATTACTTCATGCTTACCTACAATGTTAGGAAGTCCTGCCATATAGTTGCCGCCATTCTGACCCAATAAAATCACCCCATTATCCTTGATGACCCACACGTCAGATTGAATGTCCACGCTCCATAGCGTTGTTCTGTACACCTTCTGGAAGGTTTCTAAGCTTCTGAACAAGTCAGAAAGAGGGCAATGTAGCTACTCAGGCCCAGCCCCGACTCCTGCTCTACATAGAATGCTATTCCTAACATGCTCTACTCTGATTTCCGCATATACGGTCTACAGTTTTCCCATAGGGAAGAAAAAATTCCGCCATTCTGTGCTCATTGTTTCATTGCATGGAGATGGAGCGGGTGGCATCTGCATGGCTGGATGTTGATTAGAAGATGTTACAAATGCTATGCTTCGTTCAGCTCCCCTTTGTTAAATGGAGCTATGAGAACATGTCCTTTTAGCCATAGATAAATACTCGATTCAGCCTAGTGTACTGTGGGCCAGTAATGGTGAATGGAGAAGTTTAAATCCATCAAAAGAAAAGGATCACCAGTAGGGCATGGAGTGATAGGCACTGTTAAGCTGATTTATGGGCAACTGGTGTGACTAACTGTGGTCCATCCCGGGAGATTTGCTCCTGAATCTGTATCTAGACATGCTGAGAAGAGTGAGCATTTATTTTTAGAATTATACCCCTATCTTGCCGGCTCCTGTTGGCTTCAACCTAGATTATCTCTAAAGGTCATCTTGTTACCTAGACACATGGGTGTCGAAACTGCAGGAGACAGAAAGTTCTTTATGGCTGTATGCACACTTCCACAATTTTATCCCAATCCAGTCAGAAATCTCCAAGTCTGAAGACTTATCTTCTTTCTATATATTTGACATTTCCTTTACCTTAACAACTTGTTGCTTGACCAAAGCTGTTACTAAGATGGATAGGTATATAGTGACTCAAAAATTTTCACAAAACTTTTCATTCTGTATAATTTCGTGGCCTAAGTATTATAAGTATGGAAAAATCAGTGGATCTGACAGTTGCCATAACATAGGTCCCCACCGACAACTATTAGAAAAGGTCAACGATGGGATTTGTGGCTGCAGTGCAGGCATTCTAAGGGGTGGAGTGAAGCTTCTAGATGGCAGACAAAGAGAAGTGACATGCAGAAAATGTCATATGACTGACTGACTCTTAGCAAGTAGGAAGTACATACAAAAATGGAAAGGGGGCTATTATGAATTGAATAGTGTCCTTGAAATTTATATGAAGTCAGCATGCACAAAGCATAGAATGAGAACAATTCAGAATGTGACTGTGTCTACCTAGAGGTTGTATTCAGAGAAGTCCTGCTAAAAATAGATCAGGAAAGTGGTTCCTAATTCAACGGGAACTAAGTCATTGTATCTGGAGTCTTTAGAGGAGAGGCTCAAACAGATGCTGAGTCCTGGTTGGAGGGTGATGTGAAGAGATCTGGTGAGGTGCTTTTCTGAGAGCCATGCCGAGAGGCCTGGCACAGGTCCTTGCCTTCCTGAGATGGAGCCAAACCTGCTGACACCCTTGTTTAAAGTTCTAGTTCCCCACGTATAGAAGTGATAGGTTTCTATTGTTTGAGCCACCCGACTTTGGGGCTTAGCAATGATGGCTAGTAAACTAAGAGAGGGACATATTGAGCAGAAGACATCATCAAATAATCTGACGTTAGTGAGAGGGGTGTGGTCAGAATGTGAGAGTCCTAAATAAATAGAAAATGTGCCTGAAAGGGGAAGAGACTAACATTGGGTCTGACAAGACCATGCTGTTGACCTAGGAGTAAGGGTCTATACACAAGACATATCACGTGACAGAAAAGACGCTCCTGTGGTCCACTCTGGTCACAGGAAGAAGCAACTCTGAGCTGGAGGCAGGTGATCACGTCCTTTCCAAATGCATCAGTTCTTACTTTATTACCTCAGAATCTTAGGGGATCAGTACCTGGAAGCCTTAGTTGCTCATGTGTCTACTCTGTGAGTTTCACCGTTGGCAACAGGGATCGATTAAAAGCTCTAGTCACTATTGTGACAAACAAGAGCTTTGCTTGGTCCTAGACAAGCAAGTCATGGGAAGCAGTTGGCAAAATTCAGTGCAGAAATCCTGTGCTATATTCAAGGGAGCCCAGGAAGGAGAGGGAGGGGAAGGGAAGAAGAGAAGCAACATGAAGGGAGTAGAAGAAATGTATTGGCTTTGAGTTAATACTAATGCAGTGTATGATAGGGGAATGGCTGTCATCTTTCTGCATAACTTTTATAATGAACTTGGTTCTGTGTTTCTTGACTTTTGTTTTTAAATAGAAACATTAACTGTGTTCTATATATATAGTATGTTAAATATTCTAAATTTTGAGTAGACAGTTCATCGCAATGGTTATTATCATTGGGCCCACAATTGAAACCAAGTACTGAGAAAAATAATATTTCCATGTGAGGATAGAGCTTTATTCCTTTAGTTTTCTCTCAGTTGTAACTCTAATAAATCTTCCTGGTTCCTCAAAAAATAATAAAAAAATAAAATGAAAAGAGTCAGAAAAAGATGACCAAATAGAAATCCAAATGCCTAAGCCAGGTGGTGGTGGCGCAAGCTTTTAATTCCAGCACTTGGGAAGAAGAGTTAGGTCCATCTTTGTGAGTTTGAGGCCAGCCTGGTCTACAAGAGATAGTTTCAGGATAGTCTCCAAAGTTAGAAAGAAACCTTCCTGTCTCAAAAAAACCAATCAATCCAACAAAAAAGTCCTGTCTTTACTACTGTGAGGCAATATTGTAATTCCAGAAACTAAGATTTTTATAAAGCTAAAAGTAATTTAGTTACAGATATTCCAATGGTTATTTTTCTAGTTACGTATTTTATGTGTACATATAGGATATTTTGTGGATTAGAGATTTTTCATTTGAAAATACATGAATTTACTGCTGCCATGCAACTTAATAGCAAACCTTGGGGATTTTGTATACAGGTTTCTGAATACTTGTCAAACTGACTGAGGAAGATACGGGGAGAGCCATCAATAGAAACTGGAGGCAGTAATATAGAGAAATCAATTTGGATGTCCTATGATATTAAATAAAACTTCCTTACATTGTGTGAGTCAGAGAGCTGAAGCCATCTATCTTCATGTGTTACCTACAGTGGTAAAACATGTCTGAGAAATCGATGAAAGATTGATATTTGGTTATTTATCACGACAATTTCAATGCTTTCTCTGGAGATGTTAAAGAAAGCAATCCATTTTAAATGTATTTCATAGGCAAAGTATGCTCCACCTATGATCTGATATTGGGAATTGCAGAGAAGGTCTAAATTTTCTGTAGCTTTTACTCTCCCCCGAAGAGATACTGATGGTCCATGCTGCTGGCCAGGTTGTTTATTGCCTTTATCCGTTGATATATGCTACAGGTTTCATTGATTTTTGGCTGTGTTATGCCTACAAGATTCATTTTTCTATTTTCTTTGACTTTAACTTTTAGTATCTTTTTTCGACAGCCACTTAATTGTATTGATTTTTTTCTAGGCCAGTTATAATTTAGAAAAGAGCATTTTAGCGTATTTTGTTTAGAAAATATTGGCCTCAGTGGCTTACAACTGGCAATATTCTGAAGAGCTGAGCCACAAACGCCACTAATTCACTGGGCAGACGGCTGCGGTAATGGGAAGACAGTAATAAAAGGTGTTGTAAACTCCCTGTCTTCAGATGCTTTCCCTGGAAGATAGATTGACAAGCTCACAATGGGTCTGCAAGCCAGTTTATGGGACAATGTCTTCTGGTATAGAAGGAAGAGGTGAGGGGCAGAAAGAGAAGCTAAACTGTAATATTGTGCAAATACTTGTCCCAAGTGATGAAGTTAAACTGTAATATTGTGCAAATACTTGTCCCAAGTGATGAAGTTAAACTGTAATATTGTGCAAATACTTGTCCCAAGTGATACTCTCCAGTTTTAATGTCTCGCCTGGGCCTGAACACATTGAGTCACACTGTACACTGTCTTAGGTTCCCACTTTCTCCTTTTTATTAAGGTCTAGGATCCCAACCCATGGAATGGAGCCACTTACAATATGTGGGTTTCCCCTTTTCAATTATTCCTGATAAAGATATTACCCCACAGGGATGCCTATAAACCCTCCTCCCGAGTGACCCCAGATGTCATCTTGTTGACGGCTGGGCTTAATCATCTCTTCTTTAGCCGTGACTGCTCTGTGTGGAGGTATGATTGGTTTTGAGTGTTTTGACAAAAGATTTCATCTACTGACATTCTAAAGCCAAGACAAATCAAACCTTCAGCATTAAAGGAGGAACAGAGGTAATTCTCCACAGTGTCCCTATCCTCAAAGATGTAGAAAATCACTTTTCCAAGGAAAGTTTTCAATTTCATGCTTTAAAAATTCCTTAATCTTTAAAATATTTGATATTTAGAACTTAGCATTTGTTGAAATCTATAAATTCCCTCTTAAAATGGATCATCATTCAACAAGAGAAGAAATTATCTAGATAGACAGTAAGAGCCTAAGCTTTGTCTAACTCATGAAAGTCACATTATTAATTGGTTCATAGACATGTGTTGTGACTATTATCTAGGAAGGCAGTCATTATACTGTTGCAAGTAGAAAGTCTGACTTTGCTCTTTCCCAGACACACAGAGAGTATAAATTTTATAATAAGTAAACATGGGAACTTAATTTTCATACTTCCAACCCAATATTAAATACTTTTTCCAAGTTATTCTTATATAACAGATGTGTGCTGTCTTAAGATGATGCTTTTTCTCTTTAGGCACAAAAATATTTGGCACCGATTTTTTACTTTAATTTCAATTTCATTTGTATTCAAGAATTAACCTTTGACTGTGTAGTGAGTTCCATACATCTTTGCTTGTTACTCATAGTGTGATGGCTTTGTGCTCTCTCCTCTGCTGTCACTCAGACACACTCCACACTCTACCCTCCATTCTGCTGCCGAAGCATCTCCAGGCCTAGTGCCCACCTGTATGTGTTATCCACAAAAAGGCTCACGTACTGTACATATGTTCTTTAAAATATTACACTTATTTTTTAGCTATTAATACTATTTAATTTCTGCCTTGAAAGACTATTTATAAACATATGTATTAATGTTACAATCTTAAGATAATTCTGTCTTATTTATATATCTTGGAAACTTAGTTGTTATTTCCAACCACGACTTCATAGATCTTCATTAAGATTGAAATAATTGACATTTTCTGATGACTCAGTTAGTATAGAGATAGCAAAGAAGAAAAATGAAAATGTCTGTTTTTGATACCTCCAGATTAATTGGGTGACTGTTTTCTTCTGAGTCTCCAGGCCTTAGGATGGTAACTTACAGTTAGTTGGCAGTTTCTAAATATGTATAAACTGTAGGCAAAGTTTGTCCTGATCTGGTCAAGATGACACATGGGTATAATCCCAGAACCCAAAGTTTGAGGTGGGCCTCATCTACATAGTGAGAGCTAGGCTGTTCAGGGATTTGTATCAAGATCAAGACACCAATAAAATGAATAAAGAATTAATAAAGGAGAAGCTGTTTTAATGTTATAGAAAGAATTAAACTTAAAACATATATCAATTAGGAAAAGCTGAAGAACCTTGAAGAAGCCTTAAATGTATGTACATGTTAGAACGTGGATGAAAAAATTTATTATTATTTCTCTCATTTGAAAAGGAACTATGAGATGATAGTAAATACAGTGCTTTATGGTACATACTTTTGAACACTGTACTCGTGGGGGCTACTCAGCAAGGACTATATAGTGGGATAAGCCAGCCTGGCATACATACTAAAATCCTGACTAAGAGACAGAGAAGGCAAGAAGGAAAGGAGGGAGGAAGGAACGAGGAATATAGGACAGTCTTCTAGAATGCCAAAGTCATCAATTTGTCTTAATTCAAAATGCGTGATCTAATGTAATAGTTGATAGTAAGTACTTTAAAATTGATTTATAATAAAATTTTTATCCTCTTCCGCTGTTACTATTGCTACTACTAATGATTAGTTATAATAATAAAGTTCTTACCCTCTACATTTCTCCTGCTTTCTCATATATAATAAAGTGAACCATCACAATTGCTAAGGTCTCTTCTTTCTGTATGACTGAGTCCAACTGAGAACCTGTTTTAAAGTGTCTGTTGGTAGACAGCAAGAAAACATCAGTGCAAAGGTTTCTGTGTTCCGGGAAGCGCTGCATGGTGCCAAAAACACCTAAGTATGCTGGCTCCCAGCCTATGTGTTAGTGAAGCGTTACCCACACAAATGGTCTGCAGTGCCACATGAAGGCAGATTGAACATAAACCAGAGGGATAAAGTAACGGACAGCATTACTTCAGAGTTTCTGCTTCAGATTTCTCTAATAAGTCCTGCAAACAGAGACTGCACTTTCCTTTCCCAATGCCATACCCGAATAATCACACAGAAACTATATTAACTACAATGCTGCTTGGCCAATGGCTCAGGTGTATTTCTAGCTAGTTCTTCCATCTTAAATTAACCCATCTGTATTAGTCTATGTATTGCCATGTGGCTGTGGTGTTACTTCATTTTTTACATGTCTTGGTTTCTCGGCAGCTGGCTGGCATCTTCTTGACTCTGCCTACTCTCTCTATATATCTCCGTTTGGATTTCCTGCCTGCTTGATCTCTGCTAAGTCATTGTCCAAAGCAGCTTCTTTATTAACCAATGGTAATAAAACATATTCATAACATACATCAAAGTCCCTTCTTTGAATTCCCCTTGATGTTGGGCTGTGACATGGAAGTGTAAGCTGAAATAAAGCCTGTTTGTCCAATTTGGGTTTGGGTCATGGTGTTTATCATAGCAACAACAAATCAAGCACCAGCTAATTCTGGCAAACCACTTATAAGTCTATGTGCTTTTCAGAACCCTTAACATAAGAGATTCTGTGTTATATATAAATTTATTTGTATGTGAGTTTTTTAAATGCTTATCATCACAATCTTTGTGTATGAGGAGCAATAAGGTTAAAATATGAAACTTTTTTACCATGGTAATGATTAATAGATATATCAACATAGTAAATAAAATTGGAAAGCAAGCGTCTCTCCTTTTAATCTAAGTACATTTTAACTGATAGATAAAGCATATTAATATTACATTTTAAGTCTTGTAACATTTATTAGACTAGAGTAAACATTAAAATAAATGTTTTTAATTGTCTACCAAACTGCTTTCCCTTCTATTTTCGTATTTTTCTCACAGTATTTTAACTATTTCCTTATTAGTTTCATACTACTCTCCTCTGGACCTGTCATGAAGGCTGATACATAAATGTCTTTTCATCCTTCCTAATGCTGAGACCCTTTCATACAGTTCTTCATGTTGTTTTGAATCCAACCATAAAATTATTTTCTTTGATACTTCATAACAGTAATTTTGCTACTGTTATGAACTGTAATGTAAATAGCTTATTGCAGAATATCTGATATGTGACCCCTGTGAAGTAGCTGTTTGACCCCTAAAGGGGTCATAACCCACAGGTTGAGAACCATTGGCTTGAAGAAACCTTGAAACAGACCATTATGTCAGGTAAAACAAAGGAGATATTAAAAGGCAAACATGTATTACCCCTATCATATAAGATTCTGAGGCCGGGGAAACACACTGAAGCAGAACATAGAATGGAAAGACTGCATCAGGTGCTGAGGGAAGAGTAAAGTCGGGAATTCTCGTGCACTGAATTTGCACACATGGTTTCAGTATAGGGAAAAATAGTCCCGGGAATGTTACATCTTGTGGATATTTCTAATATTAATGAATTCTGCAATTAAACTGGCCAATATTGTAGTTCATGTTTTCTAATTTATATCATGTTTTAGACAGCCTATAATGTGCTTTGTTTGCTATTATGCAATGTCTCTGTCTGGTCCCATGAAAATTATCCCAGCTTTGTTTCTCTTCTGCTGTGAACTATGATTTCAAATGTCATGCTCCCTCCAAGGGCCTATCATCCCTCTATCTATTTGTCTGACTCTGCCTGTCCTTCTTTTTAAAAGTCAGTCTTTCTCAACATAACCAAAAGCAGTAAATTACTGTATTTCTACTCAGTAGCAAAAAAAAAATTGTGATTACAAAAAAACGAGACATTAAAATGATACATTATAAATTATTGAAATAATTGTTTAAAAGTAATTTGTTAAATTGGCCTTGAGTGACTTAAGAGGTTTTAATTCATAGATAAGATTTTTCTCATCACACAAGTCAAAGTCAGATTATGAAGAACAATTTGTATCTATATGTATTTATAAATATCTATTGATGTATCTATCTTTATCTCTATCTTTCTATGAATATATTTGAAAAACTGACATGAATGCAAACTTAATAATAACTAAAGGATATCACACTTAATAGGTAGAATCAAGTATGTGGAACAAAAGGGCATAAAAACCAGACTTCAATAACTATCCTGGGAAAGGCACTGTGGCGAGCAGAAGCACACGGGTGGGAGCAAAGGCCTTTGTGCACAGAAAAGGCCGCTGTGCACTGAGAAATGAACTCCGGTCCTATTTCCCTTCATCTGCACATTCTTCAGGTTAGAACTCAAAGGTTAATCCATAACTATGATTACCTGCAAGTCTGATGTGTTGATTTTGCTTTCTGCTCTGATGAAAGTGCCCCCTTCTCCCTCATTCCCATGTGTGTTGTTAATGTGCTTTTCATTTTTTTAATCCCCTCAAGCATGCCTTGAACCATAAGTGATATTGACTGTAAATACATCTAATGATAATTTGAGTTTGCCTTGATGCGGTGGCTTGCTGCCATGTCATTCAAATGAGGTCTTGTGAGAATTAAAAGTGCTACTTGGAAGAACGCTACCAGCTCTGTTTCAATAATGGTGGCCAACACCTTTCTTCTGGAGTAATATGGCCATTTAATTTTTTTGAAATCATAACTCCAATGTTTGACAGTAGATATTTTCTAACCAATTGTTCATAAATGAATGTTTCTTGCCAGAAAGATTAAGGTAACCTTATTTTGTAATGCCATGGTTTATCTGCTTTTACAAGAATGGCAGCGTTGAAGGTTAGCTTTAGGGGAGAGACTCAGGGCCAGCCTAGTTGCTTTTATCTCTGGGCTTAAGAGACTATTGACTGAAAGATGCACCTGTACATTTCACTTACTGGTGATTTTACTATCCTGTCCCTAAGCTGAAATATCAGAACAGTTGTCACCTACTCAATGTGATTGAAAACTCCCATATGTATAGTTGCTGATCATAATAGATGCTGTAAGTTGAATACATTCTATATATTCTTTTGAATATCTGAAGCTTAGATTTGATATTTGACTGAGAGTTTCTCCTAATAATTTATTTTCCACCTAACTATTTAAATTTTAAGGTGGCCTGCATTGGTTTTTCTAATATCTACAGTAGGGCCTTAGCATGTAGATAATATTCCATGTTAAGAGTTATACCGTCAGCAATATTAAACCTATGATTTCTGGTATAAATCACACTTGTCCTATATAATTCTTTTCTTTTAGTTACTTCATGTTTGTATTTATTCTTTGATAAGTTCATCTAATAGATTTTCATTTTATTCTTTTCAATCAGATCCTCCTATCAGATTCCCCTACCCCCATCTTATCACTATTGCTCCAAGGGACGAATCTTTTAGACAGGCAATTACTGTCGCTCACAGTGTTTGTGATTGGATGAGGGTGAAGAGTACTTTCCTCCTCTTGTAGAATGTGTGTTACCTTTTTGCACTTCATGTTCTTTCAACCGAGGACTGAAGTTTCCAGTTGGTTACTACCTACATTTTTCCATATTCTATGACATGAATATGTAGTAAATCAGCAATAGGGTCTTATCAAGAAGTGAAGAGTAGCACCTAATATGGCTTATAGAGCTCCATGGGACACATTTGGCCAATGACTCAAAATGACGTAGCTCTGTGCAGGTAGTAGTACTGGTGAGTTTATTTCGTAGCATATGAATATTGTTCCTTCCTCCATTATATTGTTACTCAATTTAAGCTCCTTTTATGTATGTATATATTTTAGCAAGCCTATATACTGTAATAGGTCCTCATATGGCTTAACTTTTTTCACCTAAATAATGGTCAAGATAATGAATCCCTAGCCTGTGTATTTTGTGTTGAATATATAAAATAATCTCACAACAGACTATTATTCCAGACTTTTCAGCAATTGAGAAATAACTGAAAAATTATAGTTCCATCTATAGTGACTTTTAAGATAGGGATTTTTTTTTTTAAATCTTATTAATGCCACATATCCTTTAGCAGCAATCTAGTGAAAGACTTTTCAGGTAATGGAATCTTGATTTTCCATGAAGCATTTTTCAGAATCAAGCTGCTTTTACACATGGAGATTTTTCCTCTGTTCACCTTGTTTTTATAATCATCCTGAATGTGAATACATCATATGACTCATGAATGTGCCCATATGAACCAATACTTTCATTGTTGCTGTCTTATGTAGGGTTGAGAGTTTCTTTCAGTCCTATGATTGGCAGGGATTGCCTTGAAGGGAACTGAGCAGAAATAATTGTGCAATGTCAGTCAGAATCTCAAATTGCTCAGTAATATCAATTTAGGGCATGGCATGCTTTATTTTTGTGATAAACTAATAATCATTTAACATTTTGATACTGAAATATTAGAAATTTTGTGGATAATGAGGAAAGTATTAAAACATTTAGCTCTTACTCTTCCCATTAATGTAAGACATATTACAGAACAGTTATTCATTTCCAGTTTAGCATTTGTGTCTAATTATTATTCTTACTTATCATAGCTATTAATTCAGAATACTTTAATTGCATTTTGGAATTATACTCATAGATGTAATGTGTGCTGCCGCTCAGGTAATAAATGAATCTCTTAAAAGAAAAGAAAAGTATATATAATAATAAAACCTTACAGTATTTTTATTCTACTAGCACGGATTTCATCTCAGGATAAGGCTGGGCTCTGAAATTAAAGATGTTAATATTCCATGTTAATTGCATGAAACTCACTTTGAAAATCAATTCCTAGATTTATTTCCTACAACTTAAAATTTTCATTGAAAGAATAGTTTCGGCTATTTTCCTATAGATCATTTTATTTCCCATAAAATGTTTCAATAACGTTTTACTTGAGGTGTATATGAACATAATACTTGAATATATATATATATATATATATATATATATATATATATATATGCTTCAGTTTTATTAGGTTATGGAATTGATTGCTTAGCTCCCATAGGCAACTAGACAAATCACTTCATAAGGAATACCAGGAATAGTCTCATATTTAATCATTAATCAATATTAGTTGTTTGATTGTTTGAGAAAATCTTTGCTAACCCATCCATTAACTATTATTACATGTTTTTTAATATTCAAGGCTGGGGGTAATGAAAAGATTTGAGAATGAGGACAGATAGAGAAATATTGCCTTTTTTATCGTGAGGTCTATAATTAGTTTTCTTATTACATTTCCAAGCATATGTGTGTTAAGGGATAATGGTCTTATACCCTATAAAGATTGGTCACTTGTATTGGTTTAATAAAATGCTGATTGTCTGGGAGCCAGGCAGGAAGTATAGGTGGGGTGACCAGACGAGGAGAATTCTGGGAAGAGGAAAGGCTTAGTTTGTAGTAGTCACCTGGATACAAAGGATGCAAGATGAGAATGCCTCACTGATAAAAGGTACCAAACTACTTGGCTAACACAGACAGGAATTATGGGTTAATGTATGATGCAAAAGTTAATTAATAAGAAGCCTTAGCTACTAGGCCAACCAGTTTATAATTAATGTAGGCCTTTGTGTGCTTCTTTGGGATTGAGTGGATGTGGGATAGGGTGGGACAGAAACTCCTTTCAATATAAGTGTTTCCTTTGTTATTCATTAACTAGTATGTGAATCAAATGGAGCAGACATTTGAAATATGTTTTGTTTTTGTTTTTTGGCTTACCAAAACATAAGAACATTGCACCCATTACCTTTCTCTTTTTTTTTTCATTTATTTATATAATAACTAGCATGTATTATTAGCTACTTTTACTTCTCTTTCAATTTCCTTCAGGGGTTAAGTAAATAAGACTACACCATAATTTCTTTCTCCATAAAAACAAACTTACTTGGTTCTGTTTTATGAAGCAAATTCATATGAGTAAAATTCTTGGTTTCCAAGTTGTACCGACAATGGTATTTTGTTGTTGTTGTTTCTGTTTTTTCTTGCTGAAGGATAGATTGAGGAAAAGAGAAAGGATGGTGTTAAGTAGCAGCAGCATGGGGACATGGATAACTGTTGTCTCTACCTCTTAGGAGATACTTGACATCTTCAGGCCTGAACACACATTCCAGGGATTATATCTGTGATAATGAACTAATTCTTGGAAGAAGGGCATTGCAGTGAATCTTGACATACCAGTTAAGCTACCCAAACCATTTCAGTATATTACCAATTGTGTCTCTTGTCTACAGAGCTAGCTCAATGGTTAAAAAACTTATGCTTTTCTTTTGAAAGATCTGGCTTTGGCTCCTAGCACTCATATTGCATAGCACACAACCACATGCAACTCCAGACTCAAGGGATCCAGAACACTCTTTTGTCTACCTTGGCCACCTTCTCACATAGGGTACATATACACATACTCAGGCACCTACACAGAAAATGTATATATGTAAATATATATGTTTATATGTGTAAATATATTGTATATTATTGTATATATGATTGCATTGCTGTCATTAGTATTTTTACACAAGTTTTTACTTAGTGCTTTCCAGTAAATAGCAGGTAAGGCAGTGCACATGCTGGAGACAGTAAAGGGATTCTAAGAATTAATTTCATGTCTCTTTCATGGGATGGCTCTCAATCTCTAGGTAAAACTATTAGGAAATCTCCAGTCATGGTGTCCCAGCCCTGTTTTTAGATAATGTTTAATATTTTTTCTTTAATAGCACTATTTTATGTAGCATAGGAAACAGAGCTTAGCAGTTGTGAGAATTATAATTATCTTAATAAAAGTTATTTAAATAAATGTACTTGTTTTTATTGCCCACCGTTTTCTGTTTTCTAGTAAAGTCAACCACCTATGTCCCAGTTGAGTGGGTTCCATGCAGTCACTGACTATGCTTCATTTATGGCAAAACAAACGAGCAAAAATACGTTCTACGGTTGTCGTTTTAATATTTTTTGCTTTATCAGCATACCTAATGTAATCTAACATCATTTGTAAATAAGAAATACCAATTTATGTCTGATTTTTTCCAATTCTTTTTCTTAATCTCCTTGAAATATAAAATGAGGAGTTCCCTGCTGAGGATGCTGTCTTTTGTGCCTGGATTGCTTTCACTTATTGCAAATCATCATTCCTCTGGATCTGTACCCCAGCCCTGAAATGAAGTGTGTCTGGATAACCGAGAGCCCTGGGGCCCTCCTTCCTAGATTTACTTAGTGAGGATTTATCAGCGTGAGAAACTGGTTTGCAAAAATCAGGCTTTCATGATAGTTCAGTTTCAAATGTTTTTCTTTATGGCGTTTTACATTTTATGTAGACTTTCATGTCTTATTATCTTCAAAAGAAAAAAAAGCTGTGTAGGACCACAAATAGAAGAGTGGCAGTCACTTTCAGAGCTCAAATGTGCACCAACTATAGGAAGAGATGAGGCTCACAGAGTGGGTTTCTCATGTAAGCAAATATAGAAAGAGATGAGGCTCACAGAGTGGGTTTCTCATGTAAGCAACTATAGGAAGAGATGAGGCTCACAGAGTGGGTTTCTCATGTAAGCAACTATAGGAAGAGATGAGGCTCACAGCGTGGGTTTCTCATGTAAGCAACTATAGGAAGTGATGAGGCTCACATAGTGGGTTTCTCATGTAAGCAACTATAGGAAGAGATAAGGCTCACAGAGTGGGTTTCTCATGTAAGCAACTATAGGAAGAGATGAGGCTCACAGAGTGGGTTTCTCATGTAAGCAACTATAGAAAGAGATGAGGCTCACAGAGTGGGTTTCTCATGTAAGAAGTTGTAGACTAAAAGCATGCTATATGAGTAAGGTAAATTACACATCTCCAATGATCTGGTCTCAGATACAGGCTCCTGAAGGAAAAGGTTAATGCCTTAAAGCAACACCACTTCACTACAAGCTCAGCAACATCAGATCCTTGAGGTACCACTTTCAGCTGAAAGTTGGAGCTGCCCAACCTATATTGCAATGTGCTTTATTTCCTTGGCCTAACTCTTGGCATCACCAGCCGGTAGCCATCTTCCTTGTCATCTTATTCTTCTTGACTTTTACTGGTCTCTGTTGTTCTTTCTAAGGGTGTCAGAGAATAACAAGAAAGATTCTATGTCCCTTTTCTTTTTATATTTAGCTTTATTTATTTATTTTATATCTCAACTGCTGTATCGCCTCTCCCCTCTCCTTCCTTTCCTTTCCCCATCTGCCACCATCCATTGCCCCTCTGTTTTTGTTGGGAAAGGGACAGGCCTTCCATTCATATCTACAAAACCTGACATATGAAGTTGTGATAGTACTAAGCCTCTCCCCTTGTAGTTAAGCTTTACAAGACAACCCAGTGTGGGAAAATGGTTGCCTTAGCATCAGGGAGAGGCTCTGCTCCCATGTTTGGAG
The DNA here is from genome assembly GCF_018167655.1 of Microtus oregoni. Taxonomy (NCBI): domain Eukaryota; kingdom Metazoa; phylum Chordata; class Mammalia; order Rodentia; family Cricetidae; genus Microtus; species Microtus oregoni. Next base: position 47,511,289 of record NW_024543060.1, read on the forward strand.
TCCTGCAAGTAGACTAAGCTCCGTCTCTCACATATATGCAGTGGTCCTAGGTCAGCCCTATGCAGGCCCCCTCATTCTCAGTTCAGACTCTGAGTTCCTATGAACTCAGGTTAGTTGTTTCTGTAGGTTTTCTTGCGGTGTCCTTGACCCCTCTGGCTCAAACCATTCTTCCTCTTGTCACTACTTCAGTCGTGACAAAATTTTTCTTTGATTTCTTAAAAAATTCAAATAATTTCCACTACAGCTTCAAAGTATTTTAAGATGAAATGATATAATGAGTGTTTTAAAATACTCATTCCTATTCTTTCAGTAATCAATTAGAATTACAAATTATATCAGAATGGTAAGCTTACCGACATCATGCAGGTGGTAAATGAGATGTGGATTTAAGCATCATTACATTCTACAGTTGTTAGTGTGACCTCCCCACCCCATTTTCATTGTCATCAAAGATCAATCAAGAGCAAGTAAAGATTGTCCTGAAGCTGCATCCACTCATGAGCACTGCTCAGAGCTCATGTGAAGGGTGTCCAAAGTTTTCTTCAGTTTGAGTGAATGGAGAATATTCACAAATGGAACAAATGCCAATGTGCTGTAGAAAGCTTTTAGTATTCTTCCCCTTTGAAACTACATCAGATACCAAAAATCGACACTATTAGGTTTCAGATAAAAGTCTTAACATGCTTCAATAAGGTTATCAGTCAAGGAAATGGTAATTTCTATGCTTTTTGATGCTCAGGATGGGTTTTCCAATGGCAAACTCTGGAAGCTGTGCTTACACTATAAAGCATAATTCTAACTAATATGAATGTCCCCATCTCAGATCTGAGGAATTTGGATATTGAGAGAGTTGATATTACCTTTAACCAAATTTATTATAAAAATTAACAAAAAATATGAAGTGAATATAAAGAAATATAAAATTAATAGGAATAGGTTATAATGTAATCTATCATGGAAAATTCCTTTCTAAGCACATAAAGTACAAATATTTGTTAACTTCCAATAGGATACATGACTGGGAATGGGACCCAGTCAGTAAGTGCTTACATCACAAATATGAATTTGAATTTGATCCTTAGAACAAATATTTTATAAAAAAACAAACTGTCCTAGCAAGACAGGCATATTGCTGGGACTTGCTACCGGTCTGTCTAACTAGCTTGGCCATCTCTATCTTCAGTGAGAGACTTTCTCGCACCTAAGAAGGCAGAGGATGATTGAGAGAGAAGACAGTTTTCGCCTCTGGCCTCTACATAGAGATACACATATGTGCACATGCATCCCTGTCTACCAAAGACGTGCACACAAACACATCCACACAACAGTGTAGTTTACAGTAAGTAAAACGAGGACCATCTTCTTAATCTTAGGCTGGTTATTATGTTAACTTTTGCAATAAACCCTTTTCCCTATCATTAGCAACAGCCATAAGGAATAATTAACAAAATTACACTAATGAATTTTCATCTTGCTTTCAATTATAAACACGTGAAATTGCTGTGAGGTGTGCTGTGGGGCTTCGCTGGAGAAACCACTGAGGACATGATGTGTCCATATGTCAGGGGAAGTCCTTTTTCTTATAAATCCTCCATTTAATCTTTATTTTGTTATGTTTATTTGTGTGTGTGTGTGTGTGTGTGACTAGTGATAAGTATAGCACATGTGTTGAGCTCACAGGATATCTTGTCTCAGTCAGTTCTCTCCTTCCTCCCTCCCTGCGTTTCTTGGGAATCAAACTCAGGCCTTCAGGGTTGGAGGCAGAAACCTCTGTGCCCTTTCACCTGGCCCTTGTTGACGTCTCTGTGTACTGGGGACAGAGTCTCACGATGTAGCTTAGGCTGGTTCTTGCAAACTTCAACTGCTGTGCATTTGGCTTTCAGAATCCATCTGCCCCCTTTTCTCTTTTACTTCCTCCTTCTCTCTTCCTTCCATATGTTTCTCTTGTTCTGTATTTTCCCCATCCTTCTCTCAAAACAGTTTTGGGTTATGAGTTACATATTTTGAATTGTAATTGGAGCACATTTATGGCCATATTAGAACATTTAGGAGGGAGAGCCCTGTTGTAGCTATAATCTGTGACATTAAGAATGGTAATTATCTAATTCAAAATGGAGGATCGCCATAAAGCCAAAAAAAAAATCTCAGAAAAACTTTTGTTTGGGCCAAATGGAATATACAGCAGTCTATGGGAGAAGTCTGTTCAGCTAGAAGCATATAAAACTGGAGTAAATTAGAACTCAAAGAAGCTGGAGCAAAGGAGGTAGTTCAGAAGGACACTGCACACCACACGTCACTGTTCATGAGAAAACACTGGCTTAGAGGTGGCAAATTGAAATTCTTGTATGAATGTTGTGAAGTTGATGTTATTACATTTACTCATTGGTAATAAATTTAAATCAAAACAGAAATAGTAAAAATACACAAAGATAGAATTTGAACATCAAAGGTAACTTCTAAGGGAAGATAAATGATAGGCTGTGCTCTCAGTGAAGCTTCCAGTCACCAAACAGAAAAAGATGAGGTCATGTGTGTGTTCTCATGTGTGCATGTGTGTGTTCTCATGTGTGTGTGACATTCACATGCATAGTAATGAAGGATGAGCACACTGTTTAATCCATGTGATCACAGCAGGCATGGATTTGTATTTAAATAGAGCAGGATACTGTATTTAAATATTACCCAAATGCACCCATAATCCCAAATTATTCTTTCATCTTCCCCATACTGTTAACATATCTAAGTAATAATTTTTGTTGGGATTTATTGTATTTGGTGAAATAATATTTTTATTCCTACAGGATTTTATTTATTTATTTATTTATTTATTTATTTATTATTTATTTATTATTTCTGCCTCCTCCCCGCCACCGCCTCCCATTTCCCTTCCCCTCCCCAAATCAAGTCCCCCTCCCTCATCAGCCCAAAGAACAATCAGGGTTCCCTGCCCTGTGGGAAGTCCAAGGACCACCCACCTCCTTCCAGGTCTAGTAAGTTGAGCATCCAAACTGCCTAGGCTTCAACAAAGCCAGTATGTGCAGTAGGATCAAAATCCAGTGCCATTGTTCTTGAGTTCTCAATAGTCCTCATTGTCTGCTATGTTCAGCGAGTCCGGTTTTATTCCAGGCTTTTTCAGACCTGGGCCAGCTGGGCTTGGTGAGTTCCCAATAGAACATCCCCATTGTCTTAGTGTGTGGGTGCACCCCTCGCGGTCCTGAGTTCCTTGCTCGTGCTCTCTCTCCTTCTGCTCCTGATTTGGACCTTGGGATTTCAGTCCGGTGCTCCAATGTGGGTCTCTGTCTCTGTCTCCTTTCATCGCCTGATGAAGGTTAATATCCAGGAGGATGATTATATGTTTTTCTTTGGGTTCACCTTCTTATTTAGCTTCTCTAGGATCACGAATTATAGGCTCAATGTCCTTTATTTATGGCTAGAAACCAATTATCAGTGAGTACATCCCATGTTCCTCTTTTTGGGTCTGGCTTACCTCACTCAGGATAGTGTTTTCTATTTCTGTCCACTTCCTGGAGTGGGCTGTATATACACAATGTCATGTTCTTCTTGTAGAAATATGATAAGTAAATTTATTCAACACATGTGTAGGAAAAACTTTAATTCACACACATGTAGGTAAATGTTGTTGCTCTAATTAGCAATATGTTTATTGTTACTAGCAAGTGACATGAGAAACAAGTGTCTCATGGCTTAGCGGCCTTCTTTCCTTCTCAAGGGGTCTTTCATGGTGATGTTTTCATTTACTTTTCTGTTTCTAAGTTTCTCTGTCATGACAAGCTGAACAAAGCTATCATTTTTATCAGCATCAGCTAACCCTGAGAGATGTGTTCCTGACAGGAATTCTCTCAGTGGAGGCACCTGCATAAACCTTTCCTAAACCCCATTTATAAAAATCTTTAGAAACTTAAAGGGACAGAGGACCAGACTCAGCAGTGAAGACCACAAAGGCTCTTCACCATCCTGTGAATTCCACACACAAACCAAATGTGGTCCAAAGATATGACAGCAAAACTGTCCCACAAGACAGGCCACCTCAGGGGGATGAAATCTCTTCCATCTCTGTGTTATATTGAGGATTTGCCCGCGTACGCAGTCCGCTACAATACTTTATGGTTGCTATTCCTCTCACGGCCCTGGAAAATGCTAGTCTTTCATAGAGGGAGCAAATTGTTTCCAATCCTGTCTGGAGAACTTCAAAGTGAAGTAAGTGAAACCAGCAGTGTGAGGGTGTTCTACAACCACCCTGTTTGGCTCTCATTCCTGCTCTTATCCCTGCTTCCAGAAGAACTAACCCAGCCAGTCTGTTATCAAGATGTGTCCAGGCATCCTGAGCTGCTAAAATGAGGCCTGCTTGCTTCTAGCAGCTCCTATCTAATGTTTCTAAATGAAGACTGGAACCATTGTCTTTGAAGTGCATAGAATTACTGCATTGCGTGGGGTGATAAGTAGTTTACTGAGTTTCTGAGCTGGAAGCCTTGGCCTTACAACATTTGTCAGCTGGGCAGCTTAATATGAATTATAGTTCGTCATTACCTTATGAATCTCAGGGTTCAATAGATATCTCAAAGGCCTCTCTATGAATTACTCGATACTTAAGCCAGTGTTTTTTCCAACTGATCATATCCTTGTGAGACTTCAGTAATTTGTGATTTTCTATGACCAACTAAGACATTTTTGTAGAGGAAAAGGAAAGGTTGAGACTATGTGAAGCAAATTGTTGATTAGCACATTAGTCTAGACTAACAATCATAGCATATGGTATAATGACATTCATTTATTTACTAAGCCTTTTAGTTTACCTGTTATGCAGAGGTCAAATATAAAATGATTTGTACTTATGGTGGTTGGGGATACAAATACAAATATTATAAACTCCATACCAAGAAAAGAATGTTTAACAAAGTTCACATATAATATATAATATGTCATGATTAAGGACATTGAGAAATCAGCTTGTATGTATAGTTTATAACATAGACAGATGCTGGAGGTATTTAGTTGCTGTGTTACACTGTGCGTACTATAGTGCCCTCAAATAACAGGAATGAATTAAGAAGAGTTGAGTTGACTTTTATCTCTCCTGTTTTATTGGAAAATGAGGAAGTTGTAAAGATAACTGACGGCCAGTTGAAAATGGGGAATTCCGTGGCATTTTCAGAACTACTTGATGACTTGGAGTTTGGGGGAGGAGAGGCGTTTTGAAGACATCCCTAGGTCTACAATTTTATGGAGCAGATGAAAAGAAAATCTCCATTTTTAGCAGCCAACTGCTTAATGTCAGACAGATGTGGTTATATCCATGATTATAGGATTTTATTTAATTCAGAACAAAAGTATTTGAGCCTTATCTTGGCATGAGAGCTAGCTTTTCAATGATGATGGAACACAATTTCAGCATTGCACTCAACTGCCCATGAACAGCCAACCAAACAGAATGCTTAATTAGTCGGTGATTTATAGAATTTCTGCTTTTCACATATTCTTGAAAAGAAAGTTTTCATCTGCTTCTTTGAGTTCTTGTCCAACATTTCCCATATTTATTATTCTTCACATTAAAAATTCTCCCTAGTTCCCTTCTGATTAAGTTAAAGTCGGTTAACTTTTCCCTTTAGTAGACTCGACACACATATGGAAATGTATCGGGTTTCTGCCTTGCATGCATTTAAACCAGATACGGAAATATAAACCCCAAAGTAAGAGTCAGATTTACTTGGCATGATTTCGTTCAGAGCCATATTATGAGATAGGAACTAGTTGTAGAGGGTCCCCTTTAATGAAATAAAGGAGAGCCTTAAATGATTACAGAGCAATGACTGCTTCCCATTCTTCTCCTTTTCGCCTCTTTAAAATATTTTAATGGAACTGGAAAGAGGGCATAGCCATTTAGAGCAGAGCAGCCAACTTCTGTGCCAGGATCCAAGTTCAAATCACCTCACAACTTGTGGCTCTAGCAGCAAGGAATTGATGCTCTTTTCTGGGTGAGCACACACACATGGCTTAGGTTTATGCAAGTATATGCAAATGAAAGAAAAAAATTAAAATACCTCAAAATAAATAAACAATTTCATATAGTCCTGTATCATCATCATTAGTTGTAAATTGACATCACAGTACGAGATAGATTTGTGTTCTCAAAAACCTGCTGCATGCTGGAGAGATGGCTCAAGGGGTAAATGTGCTTCTCACACACACTTGATGACATAAGTCCATGTCCTTGGAACACAAGTAAAAGCCAGGAATGTTGGTGAAGGTGTATAATCTTTGCACTCCTATAGCAAGACAGATGATGAAGACAGAACAATCTCCTGAAAGCTCTTGGGTTGACTATCCTGAAATACGTAGGGCAGTGGGAAACAGGGAGACATTGCCTCAAGCAAAGTATAAGACAAGGACCTATTCAAGATTATCCTCTTACCTCTACAGGTGGTTCATGGGCTGTGTGTGCCCTCATATGTGAGCATGTATATGCATACTGCACACACATCACACACACACGACACACACTACCTACACAATATCACATACACACCAACACATGCAAAAACATATGCTTATGCTCGCCTACAAAATAAAGAATAATTGCTAACCTAGATGAAATAGGTTTATCTATCTAAAGAAAACACTCATTTTTCCTTTGGAAAGTTACTGTTTTCTTTTCCTATATCAGTTTTTTATATATTATTTTCTAAATTATGTCCATATAAATGTGAACACAAACAACCTCTATATTTGACTGAAGTATACTCTTCAAACAAAGGCTATTCTCTAAATCACCACAGCTCTTGAGGATATAAGAACAGAAATTGAGAGAAAAATGTTTAGAGACTTTGATAGTAGTTTGACAGGGTAATTTCACATCTAACAAATATATAATTTAAAATGCTGTTATATTCTGTCTTTTCTAACCATTGTAATTTTATTGTATTTTGCAAGTAAAACACTAGTTTTTGAATGAGTAGAAGAAAAATTGGACTTTTTAGCACAGAAACTATGTTGCATTCAAGGCTGTTGTCATGTGAAGGGAAGAAGGCATGAACACTTCCCCTTGACCAAACAATGGTTCAGGCAGCTGATGTTAAGAGCCAGAGGATAGAACCCCTGTTACAGATGTGTCCAATCAACATGCAATTGGCTTTCATAATTCCCTGGCCAAACTGTATTTACGGGGATATGGCTTTTATCTGAATGGCCGTGTGCCCTAATGGCTTTCATGCACATACTAAGGTTGAAGTATTTTATTCTGAAATAATTTTATAATTCCCCTAGTCTCCCTATATCAAATTACAAGTTTTAACATCAATTAAATATGACTATACCAAAAAAGTAACTGGTTTCCTTTAACTTAGTGGAAAGCTACATGAAGACACCATACAGTCTTATTACAAAACAGAGAAAAATCCAAAATAAATGTGTATGGTTAACTGTAAAAATTGTTAGTAAATGTATAACAAAGATTTTCAACACAATTTTTTCCCTCAATTTTATGTAAATTCCTGCTTCTCTTAAATAATTGAAATTGGCAATTAGGCAGTGTAAAATATATCATATGTTGTACTAGAAAAGTGTTTGATGCTGAAATAGTTTTCTCAATTGTTTAAAACCAACGTATCATATAAAAACAATGACCATATTACTATCCATGTATTTTTCTAGAATTTGTCAGACTTAATTCAATATGAGCTCACATCCAACTATTTTAGACAATGGATCCTCTTCTGTGGCTGTAGAACGATGTCTGAGCATGCTCTACAGACCATCTTTCTTTGTATTTTCATAGCAGCTATTTGGATGAAATTTATTTACTATAATGGTAAGTCTTTAAATTTGGTTCCAGACAGAGTTAGATAGACGTCCGCCAGTCTCCCCTGATTTGTTCATTAGTGCTCTCAGAACACATGTCCAGATAAGCCATTGTTTCAAGAACATTTAGAGTTTCATAGTCATCTGCAATTATTATGTAGGAAATAGGCCAGTGGAGAAACATTGACCGCATTCCTACATTTACAGCATGTAAGATGGCGCTCAGCCATTCCTTCTGTACTTCACTGGCAGCTGAGAACATGTTTGCCACTTGCTATATTCAGAGTTCAAGTAGTTAAGAAAAACAAGCATTGTTCTTGATGCTGAGGTAGGCACTCTAGAATAGAGGCAGTCAATTAGTACTTAGGGTGAAATTTGCAGCATGTGATAATAGGTCTTCCTTCAGAATTCTTTAGGGAAAAGGAAACCCAGTTTTCTAGGCATGACTGGGTCTTCCCCGGAGAAGAAACTGAAGTAGGGATGGAGAGAAGTGAAGATATGACCAGTAGGTTATATAATACCACCTATGTTAGGGTTTCAAATACTTTGAATTTCCTTCCTCATGGTAAGTAACATTTCTAAACTTAAACAACAACAACAAACGAATGAAAGATTGTATTTCAATTTCAATGAGCTGAAGAGTCCATAAACACTTCCAGTTATGCATTTCACACAGTGTTTCCACCTCTTGAGAACTGGAGTAGATGATCCTGTCCCCCTGAGAGGGACCAGTCTCAGCAAGTATTGCGGACCCAGGGTCTGCAGGAAGGCAGCAAATCTGCCGTCTTCCAGTAAGCATTCTTCTTGTTCTTCCATCCAAATATGCTTTGTTAATCCTTTTTCTGCGCGTGCTTTGTCAGTGTAAAGAGTTTCCCTTTAGAGTTGGATTCTTACAGTATATTTTGGCACCCACGTCAGCCTCCCTTAGGCAAAAGTGTAGAAAGACAGAAGTTTGGGGCCAGTACTTCAGTCATCCAAGGAAAACAAGGCACAGCATGCAAAGGAGGACTCTGGTTTGGGAAGCAGGGAGTGATATGGCTGAAGTCTAGTTCCTTTTCATCTTAATGTTTGCTGGGTTTGTTTTTTTGTTTTTGTTTTCAATGCAGGATTTCCCTTTGTAACAGTCCTGACTGTCCTGGAACTCCTTTTGTAGACCTAGCTGATCTCGAAATCACAGAGATTGCTGCTGTAGTTTAGAAATATTTCCACAAAGTTGTCTTAAATAACTGACATCAAGAAATGCTTTCATCTTTTATCAGCAAGCTTTGTAATTATTTGAGTATGAGAGGGACTATCGTAAACTCCCACAAAGAACAAGTCTTTAATTATTTACAAGATTTCTGAGTTAGATAACAGATTTGTGGGCATGTCTCGTGTGTACAGAACATCCTGTTTTAAAGGCATAACGTTCAGTGAGCATAAGTGTGTTGTAGGGTTTTTAATGGTTGTTTTGTTTTGCCTTAGTTTTTTGACCAAAACCCATTTGAATACACCAGCATATATTTCTTTATTCCTGGGGTGTTTTAGTGGCTCTTCCGAGAATTATCTACTGTATGAGAATCACATTTGCTTGACTTCAGCCCCTCAGGAAAGACAGCAAGACCCTGGAATGTCTCTGATGACATTGTATTCAGTTTATTACGCTCACTTGATACCCTTTAGGGAACTGTAGCAATGACGGCTTTAGACTTTTTATCTACACCCGGGGTTTAGCTATTATCATGAGAAACTTACTTATTGAAGATTTTGTTGTTGTTCTTAAGTAACATGAATTTTTTTTATTAGAGCCAAATTCCCTATGTGCATGTGAGTTTCTTTTCTCAGATTCTATTGTCATGAGCGTGTTGGCAGATAATCAGTGGCAGGCTGCTCATCTAAGGTTTTCTATGAGTTCAAGGTATTGCTGTGATATTCTGAGAACAAAACTTGAGACTTTGCTATAACAAGCTTTGCCGTTATGGAATGGAGCCCTATAGGGAAGGAGATTATAAGCCTTGTGTTAGCAACTTCTTCTGCCGGGCCCTGGTCTGCGCTCATTGCACACAAAGTAGCTGGTTATCCTCAGAGAGCTTCTTCAAGGTCGTGTATCCACCCAGCCTCCCAAGCTCTGCAGTAGTACAGGACAGCAGAGTTTAAGTTCAGAGCTTTCTCCCTCCAGCTTACATCATTACAATCAATGTATTAAGGGCAGCGTGCCCATTGTCACTCAGTGCCATTATCTCTCAATGTACACCCCTGACAGCTAGAACAATGAAGTGGGGGTGCTCTTTTATAGCCAAGAATGTTATTTCCATTGTTATTTTTAGTTTATTGCTTTTACTAGCAAAGTGAGCACTCCGTCAGATGAGAACAATTCCAAGGTAGACACACAGAGTTTCCGTGGCTATGAAGCCTGCCCTTCTTCCAATTTACAGTCTTTGGATAGGTGAAATTTAATTACTCTTTAAAATACTGTTCACATCCGAACATCTTAACCTTCCCAAGACTTAATAACCTCCTGTGTGGCTGATCTGTCTTCTGTCTAACTCTAGACATTAGTTCTTCCATCCAGAGATGGAGAACATCTGGCTATCACCCTCTCAGCAATAACCTTTCATATTCCCTTGCTTTAAAGGTAGAATTGGGCGCCATTATTCTTTGGAATGACATTTTTATATTGAAGTTCCTTTAGCTCCATGATTCTTGAATGTATGCTTTCTTTTATGGCTATTAAGCGTTCTTCTCTCAAGAGGGTTTCCTAATTCAGAAAACATTTCTTTCTATTGAAATTCTGTTGTCAATTACTTTGTTTGTGCAGCTGAGTGTAATTTGTTCTAGAAAGAAAACAGGAAATTCAGAGACAAATTTGGGTGTGTAAGTGTTTCATCTATGGGAACAAATATGCTATGTATTGCCAAACTATGATTTGGGGTTTATTCATATGTAAATAAAGCTGTCAAGGTGTCTTCTAGTTTCTATCCTATTTTGGTAGTGGTGTTTACATAATTAACAGAGAAAATATTAAGGTAGACTAATATTTTGCAGGTTAAAAATGAGGTTCCTATTGGGAAGTCTTATCTTTTTTTTTGAAAGTGTTAACCAAAAGTATTAAAAACGCCCAGGAAAATGGACAAACGTAATTTAAAATACATTCAGAGAGGCTGAATAAATACAATCCACCAAGTATTCAGGGTTCACATAGCTGGCTGCTTCTTGCTTGGAAATTACCAGTTAATATGAATGTTTCCATTTTTTATTTTTATTTAATTTTTACCAGAAAGGTCTAGGCTCTGAGGTTGTGTTTTCTAAAAAGCTCAAATTCCTACAGCATGGTTTTGAGTTGAGGGTTTTCTTTTGATGATTTCCTGTTTTGAATATCATAAACCCATCGACGCTTTAAGTAACTAAAATTCCTTATGTATGTCAGAGCTTGTTTTAATGTATTTGGACAGTAGGAAATATATCTCTCATATTCTTAGACATCCACAGAGTGTTAATGTTAAATAAGGTCACCTCACACCGTGGAGAAGATGTAAATGATAGAGTTTTAGAATGATATAGAAAATAAAAGTTCAGAAATCAGTTTATTTTATATACCTAGCCTGCCAAATCTGTAAGTAACCAAACTTTCTAAGATATCACATGGCTTGGAGTCATTAAAAACCATTGCTTCATGGAGAAAGGAAAACAAAGTTCTCTGCTCCGGGAGGGACAGCTCACTCCTTCATCACGTCCCCAGCCATGGTCTTTCTAAGGCGTTGATGTTGTTTGTTGGTTTGTTTTTAACTTGTATAAACTAATTCTGTATTTAAAGTTTTCTGAAGGAAATATTTGATCAACATCAGAACACTTACCCGTTAAGATTCAATGTGGAACTTTCTGAAAAGCTGGTTCTAGTGCTGTTCAAATATAGTGTCTGACTTTGAAATCATGTAGCCTGTCTCCCTCACAAGCCTTAGCAGACTTAACGTTGCAAATTGTAATTAAAATTTCCCCCTTCAGGGTGGACTGAAGAGGTGGTTCAGCAAGTAAGAGCATTTGTTGCTTTTTAAGAGGACCATAGTTTGGTTTGCAGCAACCACATGGTGGCCCACAGTGCCTTTAACTCCAGTTCTGGGGATCTGATGGCTTTTCTATACTCTGTCGGTGCTCATACACATGTAGCACACGTGTGTTCAAGCAAGCTCACATAGATGCACAAGGTAAAGGACACATAGTATATATCGCAGTCATTGAGAATTATTTATTAAAATACAACTACTCTTGTTTGTGAATTCTTTATGGTTTTTGTCTTTACCTACTTTAAAAAAAAATTACCTTCAGGGCTGCATCCTTAACTTTTTCCTAGAAGAATGAAATGCACACCTTAAGGATGCCTAGATACATCATTATTAGGACACACCCATGCCTATATGTGTTTTCCTGTTCATCTCTCTGTAGTCACCTATGTTTCTTCAATTTTCCTATACAGCACGTTCGTGAAGAATGCTACCATTCTTTTAATGTAACCTGCGTAGCCCTGACATGCGGGCAATGTTACTTGGGTTTTTGGCAGATAGTATTCTAAGTGACACGGATGAGTTTTGCTCACTGGGCCTGCTCTAATTCCTATATGAACCCACTAAATAATATAGGAAAATCGGCTCTGATTCAATTCACCAATGAATTTCATTTGTTTTAGATTCGATAGGGAGGGTAAGTTTTAATTTCAAAAAAGCAATGTATTTTATTTTTATTTATCTTCATTTTTTAACTATAGTAATGCAATTTATATTTGCTGAGAAAAGTCTGCCTTCCAAATATGTTTCTCAAAGTATAGCACTGGCTATAATATGCATTCCAGATATGTTTTGCATCTGCAGAAACTGACTTATAGCTCATCACAAACAACATTTTAAAACTTAATTTTAATCTAATAAAAGTTTCAAATTCATTATTTGGCCATAATGTAGTAACATTATGTTTTCACTTTTTTAAAAAAATAGCTAATAAATATCTCATGCAATTGTATGTCTGTCTGTCTTTTTGTAAACATGTCTGAGCAATTTAGTGCATGTATCTAGGTGGTTTTTTATTAAAGAGAACTCAAAGCGTAAATAGGAACACATTTAGTGTGGAGCTTTAAGAGCACAATTTATGCCAAATAAAGGTTCAGAATTGACATTTTAAAAGACAACTAGAAAGGACTAGAAATTAAAAGCATATGAACCACAAATTTAGCTATAGAGACTAGGGTATAAAATAAACATAAAACAGATAAAAGGAAATAAAGATAAAATAAGATGTAAATGAATAGGAAGTAGTAAGAGTAGACTTCATATGAGAGTCCAGAAAGATCTGGTTCCTTAAAGTGTGTCAATAAAATAACTAACTAAATAAATAATAAAATAGAAGTGTGTCAATGGCATAACTAAGAGTCAAGATGGGACTCACAAAGAGCAATTTCAGCCACGGCAAGAAGAATATCAGGAAGCACAGCTATATTTAAATAGCAATTAAGGATGCCCTTTGTTGTTTCCCTCAATAAAGGACTTTTGTATTAAGGAGTCCAATTACCAGGGCATGGTTTTCATCAGTTCACGATATAGGCTTGTGTCAGTTAGTCATGGCTTTGTTTGACTACTAGGAAGAAAGAATCATTTTGTAATTGACTTAAGAATGATTTGTTTTTATATTTACTGATTTTAATTGCCAAGTTTGAAATAAGTGAGATGATTAAGACAATTAAGTATAATGGCGTGAAGCTACAAGTATTTCTGATATGTATGAACATGTGCACGTTTAAGCTATAATTCTACAACTTGGTAGCTAAAAGTAATATCTCAGGCCAGCAGCGTCGTCAGCATCTGGGAGACTATCAGAAGTTCAGACCTATATACCAACTCAGTCCCTGGGTTGATCTTTATGTTCATTTAAGTTTGAGAAGCGCTGCCCTTGGCATTTTGTACACACATATATACATGTATTTTGTACACACGAAGAAGTCCAGAAAACCAATTCTATTGTGATGTAGACAATTCTGATATAAGGTGTCCAATTCTACTGAGGTTATTAGTGGTCATTGTTGAAGTCTGTGTCCTTACTTACAGGTTCTTCACATTCTCTTCTTCATAGAATTGGAAAAAAATGTTTCAAACAGGTTGTAAAGGGGAAAAGACATTTTATTGAGGATCAGAGTAGTGGTGTAGATCAGCCATGCTGCCCAGAGAACAGTCTGAAGCCTGTGTGAGAGAGAGAATTCAAGGGTCCCTGGCTATCCTTTCGTGTGTTGTTCTGCGAGCTCCAACAGAAGGAAGAACTGGTTAGGATGGGGTAGGATTTGAATGATTTTCTATTTGACTGACAGGTTTGGGTTATATAGCTCATCCTTCACTGTAAATATTCATGATGCACAGTGCATCAGATTATTGTGTATGGCCATAAAATTATAACTGGAGGATTTTCGCATAAGCCCAAAATTGAGTCTAAGCTGGGGCAGCCCATTGTCCAAGATCTAGTGTGTCTCCTGATGTGTTTGAATAGAAATGAGCATCACACAGGTTCACCAAAAGGGACGAACTGTTTTTTTGAAACAGGGTATAAGTACAGCTTCACACAAGCGGGGGTCCCAGGTAGCTAGGTATTTGTAGGAAAAAGGTGTGTGCCAAGCCCAAACCCTGTATAGATCAGGCTATTAAGCTTTCTTTATGCATGCCTGACTCATTTATATATATAATTGATTTTAGCTTCATGCTGAAAATATACTGATTTTGTTTATCACAACAGATTCTTTTTAAAAATTCTTATTTAAATGTAAATAATTTTGAAACTAAATAAGTGCTGAAGAGTAGAAATAAAGTATGTCTGAAAGCCCACGGATGTAATTACAATATTATGGAAATGACTTCACAGTGGGTAACCTTCACCATTGAATTTTTCTGAAGAGGGAGAAAAAGTCATATGGAATGAATATCTGTGTACAAAAAGTCTCATCATCTGTCCAGCATATGCTGAATACTTTCAGGAACTACTTTTTTATAACCTGATGCTGCATTCATGAAATTTATGGAAAACCGCAATTATTATTAAAGGCCATAACTTCGTTGACTTTTAGAATTGTTGATCAAAGTAGACTGAGAAAGAATGAATCCTTGAAGTTCAGAGTATGTTCATACCTGTTTCTTCTACATCCAGGAAAGGGGCGAGATGCAAAGGAGAACTTGCGGATGAGACTCATGAAATCAAGAAATTCTCTAGCATCAGTTGAAATGAGGAAGTGTGAGCAGATGGTTTGGGCACAGCTGTAGCTATACAAATGACGTGCTTCCCAGGCATCCAGGGAGGCGGCTCTCTTCAGAGGGCCACACCTGTTTACGCTCTGATATTAAGTGTAGTTTTTGGCTTTTGCTATTCTGCTGGTTAAATCATCGCTTAGTCTTCAAATATTGGTTGTGTGATCAGCTTTTAGGACCTCAGTTGTATTCAGAATGTATATGTTTCTCCTGGCTTGATAGTGTCCAATTAACAAGGTGATCTTTTGCTACTTAATTTTATCCATAGATGATTTGTTGCCATTTGAACTATTTAAACTGAGTGTCCCATTGAAAACCATAAGCTAAATACAATTAGTCCATAGTTCCAAGTTTTTACTAACGCTTTTTTATCATCTTTAAATTTTGTCTGTATTACTCAATTTTTAAGACTTCCCATGCTAGGTCTGGAACTTTTATTGGAAATTTCAAGGGAAGTCATTCATGACTGTTTGCATTTTGACATGTGGGTGCTGTGGAGCAAAGTACTATGAACTGAAAAGCAGAGGTGTATCCAGTCATTCTGCTAAGGGCTGGATATGATGGCAGGAAAAGCTGACTCTTTTGTCCTACTGCGGGGTGTGTTCGGTGGCTCTTTCTTCCTGTGAGCCCTGCTTGTTAGATTCATCACTAGAGTACCTTATGGAATTCCAATCTTTGCCCCTCCCACAAGCTGGTGGCTTCATATTACCTGCCACCACACACACACACACAAATGTAGATGGACTCACATCCATGGGTACTGGGGATCAGTACTTCAATATCTATTTTTATAATTTTGTTTTTGAGATATATTATATATATAGATATAGTCACATGATCCCCCCCTCATTTCCATCTCTTTAAACCCTCCCATGTACACTCCCACTCTCAAATTCATGGCCTCTTTTTCTTTAACTGTACTTACACATAAGGCAACACACAGACCTCACAACAGCATGGAAGTGACATGGTTCCTGGAGGCCTTGTCCCTTAGCAAAGAAGTTCCAGCAACTGGGGATGCTGAGAGTGGGGGGAGCACACACCAATCCTTATCCAATATGTATCCTATATCTGGGTGCGCATTTCTACTTATAATACTCAGCTATTGGGGAAAAGCTTGGGGATAGCTTGCTTAAGAGAAGACCATTCTCCTTCAAAGAAAAAAAACTGTATATTTTACCTCATTATCATTGGCATAGGTTTACACTGAAAAGACCCAAGGTTTTCATCAGATCACCAAGAATCCCTATCTCTTAGTTTAGGGACAGTCTTTCCTGAAGGGACAGTCTCTGATGCGTGCTCTAGTACCTCACCCTTTTGGAATCTCCTCACTGCTTTAAGGATCTCCTGGTCTAAGAACTAACTGATAAGTAAGGAGATGCTGCCAAAATGACAATGCATAGTTTCAAATCAGTGTGTGAGACTCCCCAGCGACTATGAAGCCAATTGAGTAATCTGTGAGATCTAATTCTCGGCTAGCATGCACATGAGTTCAGAAGCATGTGTTTCCCAGGCTAACTTTTAGGCTGATAAGAAACCTAGAGGCAGATGGTTTAGCCACAGAGTTAATAACCGATGGAGACCATGGCACCTGACTGCTCCTAACCCATAGAGTGGAAACAAGTGCCTTTGAGATACAGAAGCAGAAAGGAAAATGCAGTTGGGTATAAAAAGCATAGAAATCCAGTATTATGTGTTGATAATAAAGGTCTCTCTGTCTTTGCTTAAAACTGACTATCTTCCTTAAGGTTCAAAAAAAAAAAAAGAGATCTCTTTGGATGAATGAAATATAATATTCATGTCTAAATCCTGCAGATAAGACTTTTGTCATCATTAGTCCTCTATACATAATTATGAAAAATCAAAATATTTTTATGATGGTGAGGATATTTGATTTGCTTAGTGGCTACTTTTCTTTTGCAAATAATTAATAATGTTACGAGCTTTTACCAGTGGTTCTGGCTATCTTGAGTGCAGATTTCTCTCCCGAATTTTCCAGAGTTGAAAGATTAGCTGGCTATACTGAATTCAGGCTGCTAACACGGAGATGTCCTTTCAGCATGAAGATATGCATCTTTGAAAGAAATGTTTGCACTAGTGTCCTTTTGAAATGCAGCTAAACATATATCCTTACGAATCTCCTTTGATGAAAGCGGCACCTCGTGCTCGGCCTGTTTGGTTACTTGTGCACTGTTCCTGTGAGGCTCTTTCTCCAGTGAAATCCAGTAAGTTCCTCATTTCGTATGTTTGCTCTGGAGAGTCGGTTGTAAACAATATCCCCAGTGCAACTGAGAAATTATATCCCTGCCATGATTCCAAAGACATCAATTCGTTAACAGAAACCTGACTTCAATTTAGGATAAAGTTTACCCATGATTAATGGGCTGGTTTAAGGATAATCTGGGAAATCAAGATTGAGCACGTCTCTTCCCTAATACTGCTGTATTTCTCTACTCTTGTATGTTGTTATTCGTTTGAATTGCTCACTAGGATTTATGTGCAGAATTGCATGTCCTTGGTGTACCCCCTTAGAGGTGCAATCACTCATTGGTGTGCAATTCATCTTGATTTCATGGAATGATGGAACTCCATCCCGTAGAGATGTTAAGCTTTCGTAAGTGAGAATGATTTTATCCCGTTCTCCAGGAAAATTTTCGTTTGCTGTTATCATCAGGTGAAGGAAGCAAAGAGAGTCAAGTTAATGACATCTCTACGGAACCTCACACTTTAAAGAGAATGTTGGTGCACTCAGGCAAAACTGTATCAGCAAGGCAGGCATGGAAGGTCACACGACAAGTGGGTTGCCTTCATGGGATGCTCTTGGTAGATTCTGAAGAAAGTCAATGGCTGTATAGTGCAAACCTTCCATTTTTGTCAAAGCAGAATTTGAAAAGAAAAAAATCAAGGAGGAAGTACAAGAGAACCTTTTATCCCACGCTTGGGGTCACTGTTGCTAATCCCAGCAGGAAATGCTCAGGTAAGCCTTCCTGGCCAGGCTGAGCTATCTAATAAAGTTCGGGCAACCAGTACTATGGAGTCGAGTTACTTCAGACACCAAGCAAACAAATAAACAAACAAAATAAAAAAAAAACAAATAAACACAAGGTCAAAAGAGATTTGTAGACATGGAAAACATTGGCTTCTCAAGCCCATTCTCATCTGAAGATGAAAGACAATGCCAGCATCCACTCTCCAAAAGTGAAAGTCGCTCTCTCCTGCCCCTTGATGACAGGATAGCTTCCTCTTGACCCAGTTCCGTGCTCACCTGTCACAACTGACTAGAAAAGTCCTAAAGGCAATGCTGCTTATGCAGATTCCGCATCCTAGTTATAACAGTGTCTATGATATGTTTAATTGATTTGTTTCTAAGATTAGCACCTCATAAAAAATAAACAACATCTTTAGCAGATGCCCTACTAGATACGATTAGTAGAGAGCAGGGTGTTCACTTTCTTTCAGCTTTTTTAGATCCTCAAGCCAATCAACAATTTTTGGCCAGTGAAAAATGAGGAATTTAAAAACAGCCTACATCAGGCCAGGCATGGTAGCACTCCCCATTAGTCCCAACACTTGGGAGACAAAGGTATTTGGATCTCTGAGAATAGTTTGAGGCCAGCCTTGTGTACAGTGGGTTCCAAGACAGTCAGGGCTACAAAGAAACCTGGTCTTGGAAAACAGACAAAAAAATGAAACAGCCTGCGTTAATTATAATGCTTTTGCTTTTCTCCCTAGAGGACTTACTGGTCCGAAGAGGTAACCCTATTTGTATTTAGCTACTCAGAGCCAATGCTCACTTCATGGGTATTGCAAGTGCACCCTGACATCGAAATGGGAACTTCTCATCTGCATGGATTTTATTACTGGGAAACAGTAGTTGGCAATGGGCATGTTCCTGCTTGGTGGCACTTTATACTCCGTGATTCTTTCATTGGCCTTACCCGATATTTCATGTGATATATTTATATCTATGCACCTGTGCCTAGTTTGGGGGTTCTCCCTTCCTTCCCTCTAGAGGACTTGAAATAGCTCTTTGTCAGCTTCAGTTCACACCCATAAAATTGGCTTTGAGTTTCCACCTTGTTTGAAATCCATGGCCTTTAACCTCCCTAACCCAAAACAGATGGGAAACAGTTCACCCAAACAATTCTGAAATATGTGAAGCTTGTCCACATCTTAAAAAAGTAGTTAATAAAACCCATTCTAAAATCTTATTTTCCTTTCCCCGGGGTATGTCACAAGAATTCCATGGTTATTCTAAGTTCACTTTTCTTTAGATCTGAAATTTGGGGTTCTTTCTCCCTCTTCTTTCTTCCTCCTCTCTCCCTCCTTTTTTTAATATCTGTCCCCTAAACCTGCTTTAATTTCCTTGGAGTATTCTAGAATCTCCGAACCCATTTCTCATGTCTTTAAGGATGGCCACTGGCTCACCCACACCTTGTCTGAATTCTCTACAAAGTCACCCTTTGCCTGCAGTTAGTTCTGTGTAATGGCCTTCATGTTCCCAATTGTCAGAGGTCTCCTTCCTCTAATACAATAAGCACACCTGAACATAGTGCTGGAATTCAATCTTTGCTGATTTAAAAAAAAAAAGCAACCGAAAAGAAAAGTTCACTCTTCTGGCTTTCTCATTTCCACATGTATAGTATAGTGATCCCCAAATGGACAGACTCCGGAAATTATATTTCTTTTCTGTCAATCAGTTGAGAAAAATCTTGTTTACAAAATGAAACTGGAGCCATCATGCTGAAATTTTGTTTATATAACAAATAACAAATTCAATGGTTTGTGCTTAATTTTTATTTAACTTTTCTTATACAATTTATTTTTATCATATTTCCCTTATCCTCCCAAATTATACCCATCCAACATTCTACACACCTAACTTCGTCTCTTTTCCTCTCCCTCTCTCTCTCAAAAATGGCAAAAAATAAAAATCAAAACAAACAAAAAAAACCCACAAAACAAAACAAAAATACATTCTAGGAGCAACCATTAACTGGCATTCAGCACTAAAGAGCTAGGCAAATGTCTCACCTACCGCCATGTGGTTTCGTTTCGTGGAGTACCTAAGTTCAATGACTATAATCAAAGGAGTGTGACTCTGAAAATCATAGTAATAAGATTTTCTACTAAAATACACTCTTCTTACCATAGAGAGTGAAATCTTTCAAATATGGACTCGCTTCAGAAGTCATAAAAGACATTGCATAACTACTGCCTACAGAATATTGCTTTCTTCTTTCTCTGCGCTTCTTTACACCCAATGCTCTTCTCAGAATATTCCCACATTTCGTCCTTCCCCATTTGTATCAACTTCTCCCACATCATCTCTTGCGTGAGCCCTAAACAGAGCCCTAAGTGCTCCCTCAGCTTCCACTCATGCACGTCTCCACTGCTCATGCTTCAGAACAAACGGCTCCCCGTGGAGGGTTCACCGCACCCGTGTTAGACCTGCATGCTATCGCAGCTCTTTTTCCTGCTCAGCTCTGAGCTGCTACATGAAGCCACTGACAGAAGCAACGACACAGCCACAGACCGTAGATAAAGGAACGTATATAATAAAGTTTTATTATCTATACTCATGCAAAGTCCATTGGCTAAAACACCAATCCTTGTTTCCTTTTTTGTAACATTTATTTACTTGGTGTGAGATGGTGGTGCTACGGTAGTGTAGATGTCTTGACAATTCTCTCCTTCCGCCCCATGGGTTCTGGATATTCCATGTGGGACTTTAGCTTTGGCAGCAAGATCCTCTACCCTCCGAGCCATCTCTCAGCCCCACCTCTTGTTGATACAGTGAGTCTCGGACCATGGCGGTATCATGCCTGTGGCTGTGCTCTGCCCCACAGTTTCCCACTGATAAAGCCTTCTCTCCATGAACCCGTTGCTCAGTCTTCGGGCCCCAGCTTCGGGAATCAGTGAACTAGAGGGATGTAGCAAGGTCCTCATATATGCAGACTGGGATGGACAGGTGTCAATCTCATCTTTCAAAATCACTTTCCAACTGTCTCTTGATTTCAGTTTTCAAAATAAAATTCAAACTTCTGCAAATATCCTTGGTGCCAACTCATTGTGGGTTAGACCCTTTGTGGGCTTCGTCCAACCTGCTGGCCCAGAAGAGCTACCAGCAGGTCACATGCAGAACTCGTCCCTCAGTCTAGGCTATGGGTTGGTACTAATTAGTCAAGATTGCATGAGATCTCATTTAACAACCCCCCTGATACTAGATCCTCTTGTTGAACTTGGCTCTGTGGACCTCCACAGTTTTCAACCACTTCAGAGCATATGGAGTTAATTCTATCATGCAGGGATTTTTCAGGTTGAATTGGTGACTTGAGAAAGGGTAAAGGAGATTCTAAAAGGGCAGGGAAGTCATTTCTTATTCTGGCAGTCCTCAAATATTCTGAGAACTTCAAAGTCTTTAACTATGGCCCTTTTTTGAGGCAAAAAGTTGATGACCTGGGAGTGACTTGCGAGATCCAGGTGGCCCTTGGAGGTAATAAAGCAGGGCCTCACCCACCGCCGGAATGGATAGTCTGTGGTCAGACTAGCAGAACTCGTGACAATATGTTGACAACATTCCTTTGTGAAAGGTCAGTACAAAATGAAAGTTAAGTATGCAGCTTGGATTCTTCTTTGGTTCTGTGGTCCATGTGCTTTGCCATGAGGGAGCGTGGGCTAGAGTGGAAGGAAATATCCGCTGGATTGTAGTGGTGCACATTCTCCACATTACTAAGGAGAAAGGGGGTGTCCTTTCTCCCCGAGTATTTCTGAAGCCAGCTGCAGTGCTCGGGCAAAGAAGGGGACACACTTCTCCCAGCTTTGTCAGGAAGCAAATTTTTCTGCAGAGCAGGGACATTGCACCCACCCTTCGTTGTGAAACCCTGAAGAGTTTTGGAGGTGTTGTGGAGTGCTGCCTCACAGTGGTGATAGCCATGAGAGGGGAAAAGGAGAGAGCTGAGGCTTTTCACCCTGAAAGGAGCATCTGGCAAGGGGGACTCTTTGTCAGGGGCACTGATGACTGCAGAAAAAGGAGCATTCACAAAAGAAAAAGCAGAATTCACAAACAGACTGAAAAAAAAAAAAAAAACGAGCATTCACAAACAAGCACCATGTGTGCTTTATACATAGAACTTCAAATATCATATACAGTCTAAGGAATAATAATTATATCAATATTATTTTGCATGCTAAGGAAACTAAATGCCAAAAAATGCTTTGTCATGTTTATCGTTCTTACTGAAGTATATGCAATAGGTATCAACTATAGATATAGAAAAGAATATGAATCTAGAATAAACTACAAATGTTCACATAAAAGTAACAGTGACATAAAGTGAATAATAGCCACATTTGTGCATTCTGATGTTTGCAGTAGGCCTACATCTCTTTCTTAATGAAAGGTTTATTCTAGAAACCAACATTTGACAGAAAACAGGATTTTACATATACTTCATCATGACATTAACATAGAGCATGATCTCCATGTAAGTAAAGATTCTATTGTTTTCATCTTTGTGTCCCAACCCCTCTCCCAGATAGGTGATTAATTGCTGATAGATGATTATAAATGTTTTTGAGGTGCCCCTATTGTAAATAGATCGCATATCGAATTTCATACGAGAGGTCGGAAAGAGTCACTGATTGCGTCTCCCTCATCCTCCAGTCCGCCTGATTGCTATCCTTGTTTCCCAGCACGTTTCCATGAGTGGAAAGCTAGCCCACTTTTCCAGCACTCGAGGAGTTTCTGTTCTGCTCTATGAGAATGAGACATCCGGCAGCAGGCTGTCCCCAGCTTCTGCCTCTGTCAGCAAGGCAGCTTATTAAGACCACAACAACAAAACAACAGAAAACAAATATTGGAAATGAATATGAGACAGATGATTTTGTTTATCTCAAGTGAAAAAGACAAGCAATGAGACCCCTGGGAGCCCTGAAATGAGAAACTTCTAAAGCTAATTGAGACATGATTAAAAAGATTGCTGTGCCGTATAGCCAGCAGTCATTGAGTTTAGTCATTAGGTTCCCCAGCGTTGAAGCAATCAAACCAGTTATTACAGCTTTAGCGAGCAGCAGACTGGCTTTTAGTATGTATAGTTTCTGTAAAATGATAACTTATTAAGGGCATAAGTGGAGTTTCTGAAACATTTAATAAATATATTTTAAGAAATTGCTCTCTCTGGTACCATTTATCATAGTCTCAGATAGGTTTCTGGAATTCTTTATTTCTGTAGCACTATTGTGTAAATACACACAACCCAGACTGCATGTGCAGTCTTAAATCTTCTTATAGTCGTGTTGTAGAAAGTACAAAGAGGGAAAATCATTTTAAGAACATTTTGGTTAATATTCCAGGTCTAAAGCAATATTTCAGTGTTTGCTATATAAAATTATTAATGGGATGTTTTACACTTTTTCATTATGTACAGATAGTATGAGTCGTTTGGAGAATACCATGCTTTTGTCTACTTATGCCTTGCTTTGTGGCTAGTGTCTATTGGGCTGGACAGGGCAGCCTCAACTTTTCCCTTCTGGGACACACACTGCATAGGGTGCATGGTTTCAGTGACACTCCTTGCTTATTCCGGGCTTCGGTGTTTGGTATTATTACATATGCTCATGGAAGGAAATTCACTTTCTAACTATGGAAACATCTGTCCTATGAAATGACGGTATGGTCATAAAGCATATGCAATTATTTCCATGGAAACCATTGACAACCAATATTTATATTTTTATTACCTCTATTTTAATTATATTTCAACATATAAATGTTCTATGTGTCATGTATTTTCCCATGAGTAGGTCTCAGCAATTGCAAATTTCCCACTAAAGAAAAACAAATTAACAATCATAAACTTAGAAAAATGCTAATATAGTGTACTGGGTAGGAAAGCCTCATTTGAAATGAAACCTTGATATGAAATTCTTGTGCAACGAAATCACTGGCATTTTTCCAGAGAGGATAGATTCTACCATTTGCAGTAGGCTACATATCAGTTTTCTAAATAATACAATGAAATTACCATGGAAGAAAATCAATAGATTGCTGGACTTGCAGAAAGGTGGGAAGTTTCCCAGGTTGAAGATGGCTCAGTGAGTAGAAGCACTGTCTGAGCAAGTTTGAGGAGCTGAATGCAAATCC
The DNA here is from genome assembly GCF_018167655.1 of Microtus oregoni. Taxonomy (NCBI): domain Eukaryota; kingdom Metazoa; phylum Chordata; class Mammalia; order Rodentia; family Cricetidae; genus Microtus; species Microtus oregoni. The sequence goes on from NW_024543060.1 coordinate 47,535,499, forward strand.
CCACACCCACATGAAATGCCAGGAGAGGATGTATATGCCTGCAGTCATTGCACCAGGATGTATGGAGACGGAAGTGTGGCTGGAGCTTCCTCGTCTGCCAGCCTCATTCCAGGTTCAGTGAGAAACCTTTCCAAAGGAATAAGATGGAGTTAAAATAGGATATCAAACTTTCACTGGTCTTCTCATGTGCACACAATTAATCCCATGTCGCACACACACACACACACACATACACAAGTGTGTGTATGTGCTTCTGAAAGCCACAGTGTCTTGGTCCTCAAAATGGCGAAAGGTTAACGTTACTGCATATTTCCAGTAAATTCCAGGACTCTGATATTCAGGGATATTAACACATAGGCCACCCACAGCACAGTGGAACCAAGGAAGAATATGATGGGAGATGCCCGGTAACCTTAGGCTAGTGCGGTCACTCGGGCCTGTGGCATGAACAATGAGAGGTTGGTAAAATGAGATAAATGGAAAGTGTTGCCAAGGAGACATGCCTGTGTCCTCAAGGACTGGAATAAAGCATTTCTTGGCTCTACTTCTTAGTCAATTTTGACAGTTAAAATAAATATCATATGCCGTCACTTTTGTTCATTCAGCCATTTTAATGTATCTACATGACACATATTGCAATTTTGAGTCAATGTTAAAAACCTAATCAGCTCAAATCGTTATTAAATTCCTATTTCTTGGCTTCTGCAGAGTTGGGGCACAGGAATTCTTCAGTTTGAGGTTGAAAATGAAAAGTTCTTATGCTAAATACGAACCCTGAAGCTGTTGGCTCCCACACAGGACCCGGACTCTGAGACAGGAATGATGAAGAACGCTTCAGAATTCAAATTTGGAGTCATTAAAATTGCTTTAAATTCGCACCATGTGTGTTGATAATTAAAGCATGCACAGAGGATCACAATTGGGAACAATTACTGAGTTCTTGTTTCCCAGGGAAGCCAGTCCTTCAAAACTACAAGAGTGTCAGGATGCAAGAGCCATAGCAGTGTGATGACAGACTAATTTGTTCTTTCATTTGTCTTGATGAGAAAATTTCAATTTTTTCCATACTTTTGAAAAAATAGAATTCCACTAGCTCCCTGCTCTACTTAAAAAATAAAAACACAGAATTTTAATTTGTTAATATTTACAATTTTTTTGTGGCAACACACGCCTTCAGTCACCAAACTCGGGAGGCAGAGGCAGGTGGATATCTGAATCTTAGGCCAATCTGGTCTGCAGAGAGAATTTCAGGACAGCAAAGGCTACAGAGGAAAAGTCTGTCTTGAAAAACAAAATTATTAATATTAGTAATAATAATAGCAATAATAAATTTACTTTAAAAATCCAAGAAAATTTTTACTTTACATATTGTCTCCTTGGAAGGGTCTCAAGGTAGACGTTGCCCATTTGTGAATCGACAAATTCTGCATGACGGTGCTGCAAAATAATGAGAAAATTAATATATCTAAAATAAACAAGTTACAGTTATCTCTGGTATAATTCACACTTAACAATAACCAACTGCCTGATTGTTGAAACCACAAATATTCCCTTTTCTTCTTCTTACTGTGCAAAACACAAAGCCATAAGTACTATAATGAACAAAAGCAATAGCAGTAATGAATTTTAAGCTATTTCCAGCACAGTTGGTAGTGAAGTGTATTATAACATGAGGTCCTGCTTGTTGAGGTTTCCATCCTGCCCAGTTGCCACAGTCAGTAAGTCCCAAAGAAAATACACAGAAGTCTATATTGATGATAAAACTGGTTGGCCCATTAGCTCAGGCTTCGTATTAGCTTTTATAACTTATATTCACCAATTATTCTAATATATGTTAGCCACATGGCTAGGTACCTTTTTCAGTGAAGCAGGTCACATCTTGCCTCTTCCATGATCTGGACAGGACTGAGGAGAGAGCTTCCTTCCTCCTAGAATACTCCTGTTCTCATTTCCCCGCCTCTACTTCCTGTCTGGTTTTCTTGCCTATACTTCCTGCCTGACTACCAGCAAATCAACGTTTATTTAAAATTGACAGAATATAGAATTGTCCCACACCAGAGTACTAAGGAACATGAATTTAAATTAATTACACAACCTTATGTTATCATAATTTTTCTAACATGGTCAGTAGAATTACGCCTAATTTTTAAGTATAAATTTGAAGATTAACGTATAGTCTGTTATTATTGGTATACTTTGTCTGTTTATGAGCAATGTTTTCCTTCCTTTTCCTATGAAGTTCCCATAGGTCCTAATTAGTTTTGTATTAGTGAAAATAATTGTCCCTGTGTATCTTTTAATCTAAGGATTTTAAAAAAGCTGATTTAAATCACTTGAGGAGATAACACTAAAATTTGTCACATATGCATGACTCCTGCACCAGAACTCCCAAGTCTCAAATGACAATACTCACAGAGGGAATGACAAGTAAGGAACGCTAATTGTTTCAGCTTTTATCACCTTCATCATGAAACTGATTCTTCTAAGAAAATAGATGCAGTCTCCTATTGTCATTCATTTTTCAATTTAAATATTTGATCAGTTTTCAAAAATATACTTAATTATAGACCTTACCAAGAGTCACATGGGGGACTAATGTATCGATCGGGGCTGATGGGCCCATCCATTCCCATGCTGCTGTTCATGTCTGTTGATTGGCAGATTCATTCTGGAATGAGGTCTTCAGCTGTGGTAAAATGAATTTCCCAGCAATCTTGAGCATTTGTCCTTTAGATGTGGTGACAACCTATAAATTCCCAACTATGCCAAGGACATTTCACAAAGAGGATGAGAAAGGAGTTTCCGCCTGCCAAAGGTTCTTTAAGTGAAAAGTGGGGGATCTGGTCATTCTTTTCTCTTAGACAGTAGTGGGAGGGGTCTATGGAAGAGTTTGTCATCCCTCTGTGCCAAGAAGGACACAAGTCTTAGTATGAAAAGGTCTCAGAGGCCCAGACAGACTCACATAAGTAAAAGTAACTAAACCCCGAAGGGACCAAAACTCTTGAAACTAGAGATAAATGTGAAGACTTTAAAAATAGCTATGTATCAAAACTTAATTTTGTGGGAAACTTTCATGGCAGTATAATCTACTAACTAAATGTGGCTGCCTCACTGACAGCTTTGAGCTGTGAGTAATCGGGTTGCTGGTTTGTCTCCTTGCTCTGTACACGCATCTATTTTTAATACATTCCAACATAAATTTAAGTTCAAGATAATGCATGCCGCTGCTCCTTAATGATGGTGATGAATAGGATATTGATTAGAAAATGGTCTGAGGAACAGGTAATTGATAGGAACGGAGGCAGTGTGGCAATCTCCATCTTCATCTTTTTCAAAATAGCTACAGATCTCTCAGTTGCAGTCATATATATCTGGCACAATCAAGGGAAGGTAATATATAAATTAATTTTTAATTAAAATCTCTGATACCTAAAGCAAATCTTGTGTGATAATTCTGTGGTAACTTGATGCATTTATCATGTAAGGAAAAAATATCACTTGCGTAGAAAGAAAGAAAGAAAGAGAATCCAGTTAATGTTTTGACAACAAATTTCAATATGCCCATCTTCAATGAGTTTTGTAAGTAGAATGCTTGCTATATTTTTCTGGGAAATACTCCTGTTAGGCAAACATACTCTGGTGGGTCCTTTTTGCCCTGATATATATTTTAAAGGACTTAACAGTATAAAAAATGTCCACTGCTATTAGCTCAAAACAGATAGTTCCAAAATTGACCTCTAACTTTTGAATAGTTGTCTAGGAAGTGGTAGATACTCTTAGGGTGGGGAGCTGAACGTACCTTTTCTCATTTTCCAACATGCCATCGACCACCAATGTTCAGTACATTCCTGACGAGAGGTCCTGGCTAAAGCTACAATTTTGCCTGCCTCTTTGCTCTGAGTCTGCATGGCCTGCCTTGGCCTTGTCCTGTGTGGGCTATGTGAGATGCATATTTGTTGAAACCACAGTCGCACTCAGCGTGGATTCTGCTCAACACTCTGAGTGACCTCTTCCTGGACTTTTATTTTATAAAATAGAGCCCATGAGATGAATTATTGGCTAGCCAGTAGCTGCCAAACCTGATGAGGACCTGAGTTCCAGCCACAGGGACCACCTGCTACAAAGAAGAACTAGCTCCTGCAAGTTGTCCTCTGACCTCCCCTCCTGAGCTATAGTGGAGTGCCCACACACGTAAACATACGTATAATGAAATGAATAACTGTAATAAAAATACAATGTCCTGTTGCGCATTTAAGTAAGGCTAGGTTGAAAATATTGGAGGTTTTTTCTACGTCTGGGTCATAACATCTAATCCTCTAGACACAAAGAGCTTCGATTCCCGAAAGAACAGTTTCCTAGTGCCACCATGCTTCTTTACACAATATTCTCAAAAAACTTTTGGGAAAGAGGTAGAGGAAGAGGTGCATCACTCTCTTTATCTACCTCTAAAAGTACAATTTAATTATGCAGAGTTTATGCTTCTTTGCCTAATTACAGTACATCGGGAGGAGATGGTTCATGAAACTCTCACTGATATATAGCTGACAATAGATACCATTTTTCTAGGGAAAACTATATTTCTCAGTAACAGAGGAAGCACTGCTCATGCAAAGATGACGGGTAGAAAATGTTATATTTTCAAACATTTTGTTTTGTATTTGTAAATGGCAATAAAAGGATGGGATACTAACCAGAAACGGATGGACAACACGCCATACTTCCTCAAAGGAGTCCATGAGGTCAGTAGTGCCAACTCTTCTGAGATCAATTATTCTTCCCTTCTAAAATACAAGTACATTTACCACACACCCATGTACATCAGCAACCAACCCTCCCACACAAACACAGACAGGTGTGCACACACAAACATCCACGTTATACAACCTTCAGACTTGAAGCAACCACGAAAGCTCAATCACTTCTCCAGCCCAAGTAGCTAAAGCTTAGAGCAGATCACCAGAGTCTTTGACACCATGAATAACAACTGAGTATCTTATTCAAGTCTAGTTCCTGGTTTTAACCAAGATATTTAATCAAATGCAATCCAAACAAAGTAAGGAAAATATTAGAGGATCACCAAATAGGACTTACTGCCTACCAAATTATAGTGTTTGAATAAATCGCCAAAGTTGAAGACCTATCTGAGTAACTATATTTTTAATTCATATCTTTATCATTTGACCTTTTGCATATTAAAGTTTTTACCATCAGTGTGCTATAATTTCTCAATTCATATTCTACAGTATACAGAAGTTTTTGTTCAAATAGCAGTGTCTGCTCTGCCTTAGAAGATTGAGCGTCAATGTTCTTTGCAATCACAGTAAGCAAAATAATTAGTGATTTGGATCATATCATCATAGCCTTTCCCCCAAAGAAGCAGTACAGTTTTCTATAACCACTCAAGGTTTGAGGGTACCATTTCACCTGTAACTTTTGAAAGAAAATGAAAACTCTCATGCCAATGATTTAAAACAGAAGCAGAAAGATTGGCAGCGTTTCCCTCTGCTGCATAGTCTCGGCACAGTTGACACTGTAACCTTCAAAAGCTCTCAGCTGGCACACAGGGGTCCTCAAAGGACAGACATGGACCTGGCATAAAGAGGAGGAAATGAAGCTTCTCCGTGTTTGATCAGAACAGAATTTCGCTTGTGTGCTGGAACATTTCAGCGGAAAACAAACAAACCCAAACTGGAGATTCAGAGACTTCTCGAGGGACTGTGCCCTCTTCTTTCAAACTCTTCCCTGAGATATGCTGCTTTAGGAATTCTTTAGTTGATACAAATCCTCTTACTGCCTTACTGTCTTCTATGAAAATAATTTTTAAAGATTTTTTTAAAATTTTATGTAGGATGTGTTTGCATGTATGTGTGTGTGCGTGCACATGTGTGCATGCATGAGTGTGTGTGTGTGTGTGTGTGTGTGTGTGTGTGTGTTTGCTTGTGAGTGGCATGCCCTATGCTTTCAGAAAAGGGCAATGGAGTCCTGGAGCAAGAGTTACAGAATATTTTGAGACACCTGACTTGGATGCTGGGAACCATGCCCATGTTCCTGCCATAGACTGAGATGTGCTGTTAACCACTGAACCATCTCTCCAGGCCCCATTATATCAAAAGAGATTTTCATTGTTTGAAATAGTTAGTCAAGACTTCACTGAAATTAAGCAATTTCATGTGTAATGTGTTTTTAGTTGAATTATATAAAGCAGAAATACTGGTTTTAGGTAAAGATGCAATGACCATGTGAGCCCCTTGTCCACCTCTACCTCGGAAGGAGGGAATGGTTCTCAAGGAAATACTTTGGAAATTCCCTGTACATATGGTTGACTGATGATCTTATCTATGTTCATAGCATGTGGCATAAGCAAGGTGTCCCTGAGAATTACCCTGAAAAACTATGAAAGACAACTGCACTGTTTTTGCTGAAACTCTTGAGAAAGACTGTTTCTCAGGAGCAACAAATAAATGGAAACCTGTTCTTTCTTAGCTTTTCAAGATATACTGCAGGCCTCATATTCAGGCACTTGTGAGAACAAAGGAATGGTCATTACACTCAAGTATCTGTCTGTATGGAGTTTATAATCCAGGAAGGATCAGGCAGTGAATCAGACAATAATACAAGTAAAAGAGGAACTTTATAAAATGGTTGGGTGTGTTATAAATTTGAAAAAAATCAAAAAAGGTGTAATGCATATTGGAAAAGAGCTTTTCATTGTTTGAAGTAGTTAGTCAAGACTTTACTGATTAAGCAAAGATGGAGAGGAGATAATTCTACAATTACCTCTGTTTGAAAACGTCACTATCCCTTTAGGTTACAGCCTACCCAGATCATTGAACACTTGTGTTCAATAATCAATAAAAGCCATTAGAAGATATTTAGAAATCATAACCCACTAGAGAGTACTATAGCAGCGGGTCATTGACCTGCCGCTATGATCTGATGTTAATTATGTCCATAATTCATTGTTGATGTATATTTTGAATGAAATGTTCATGGGAAACCTGGTGTGGAAAGCGATGGCAGATTAGAGAATGTAAAAGAATAACCACCTAAAGTAAACATGTAATGAACTGAAATGATTTGCTTTATAAACATTTCAAATGTCGGGATCAAATTCAGTGGACACTGTTTATTTAAAACATGTTGCAACAATTAAGGATAAAGCGGGAACAAAGCCAAGGGCAAGAAGCAGTGTTCTGTAATTACTTAGCCTGCGCGAAGGCAGCTTTTGGCTGGGAGGAATTTAAAACATGGTCAGCATGATAAGTGGAACTGAAATTGATAAACGGTTTAATAATCCAGTTGCTTTGTTGCACCCCAACTGCTTTACTTTTGCTCAACAATGCAAACCCTTTATGGAGTGACGTTTTCTGACCATATTTCAAAGCATTAAAAGGGAATGAGTGGCCCTTCAGGTGACCAGATGAGGCTACTATTACCCACTCCACCCCCTAACAAAACCCAGATGTCTAACTTGATGAAAAATAGAATCCATTTGCAAAAAGAATGCATGTAAACTAAAAAAAAAAATCAGTCATAATTACAATCTTGGATATTGTTACTAACAGTGGGCTTCAAAAGTTCCTTCATTGTTATGAGAGAAACTATCTCTTTAATAGTGAAAATTAAGTGAACATAGTGGTTCTGGGAAGGCAATAAGCCATTGTCTTTTCTTTCTTTTCTCCAAGTTTAAAATTAGACAGAAACTTATATTGATTTTGTAATTACTGAGGAAGTCAAAATTTTTCTATGCATAATACATTACACAATTAGTTTTCCACTTTGTATAATGTTACAAGAGATACAGATAATCATTCACAGTGTTCTTTGTCTCACCTTCAAGACCTGGAGCCACAGAACTTGGTATTGTATCCTGGTTTCTATTTAATGTCTTCTTTAGTCAGAAATATTTTTTTTTATTTTTGTCATTGCTTCTCTTGTAAACCATAAGATTCTATGAAACCCCTTATGATATAAATGATAAGGAACACACTCTTAACCAGTGGTTAATTCATAGTGGATGGACTTCCCTAAATCCACATTGTACACATAGTCTCAGCCATTAATTCATGGTGAATGGCCCTCCCTAAGTCCATATTAAAGTCTACTTGGCCTCGGTGCTCATCCTCTCTTGCAAGAACCATATAATGAACGGATAAAGAGGGAAAGAAATATCAGAACCGTTAGCTTTATTTTCTTCCTGAGCCACTCAGTGCTTAGACTTGGCCTTCTTCTTGTTCTTTGTGTAGGGTTAGCATGGCCCTCCTGACCTCTACATTGATCTTTAACTTGTCAACCCCTCCAAAATTTTATTCTGTAAGAGTCCTCCAATTGTGGAATAAGGCCTACTTAAGAAGAATCGTAGTTGCTATGTTAGTATCTTCATCTTCTTTGAAAACAGTTTTATTCATTATATTTCATGAGTGTGCGTCTCCTATAGCATATGGATTGTGTCATGTGCCTGCCTACTGTCCCTGGATGTCAGAAGAAGGCACTAATGCCCTCAAACTGGAGTTAAAGATGTTGTCAACCAAGATGTAGATGTAATAGGGTGAACCCAGGTCCTCTGCCAGAGCCCCGAGTCCTCTTAACCACTGAGCCATCCCTGATGTATTTTCTTGTCAACGAGAATGAAGTGCAAAAGTGAGACAGCAGGAAAACAACATAATATAATCACAGAGAAAAGAACCCATGGCCAATTGTCTGGAGAACCACTTGATTAGCTTTGTCCTCTGTTCGCTTTAATGGACTCTACAGAGAGCCCAGGCTGGAACTGTTTAATAAGAAAGATCCTATGCCCAGTTTCAATAAATACTTGTTAGTATCTCTGTTTTTAATTGTAAAGTTACATTTTAAATTGAAAATTAATACCAGACATTGTAAACACAGAAAACTGTAGAAACTATAGAGGTAAAAAAAAAAATCTATTCAAGTGTGCAATATATGTATGTGTGTATATATATTTACATATATATATATAAAGCTGGTTTTGACCTTATCTTTTGAGAATACATATTTGAGACAGAATCTCTGTGAACCCAGTCAGTCCATTGTTTCTCTATCTCTGCCTCCTGATTTCTGGTACTATAGGCTTCTTTGAGGATCTTTCTGGATAACCAGAATTCTTTTGCATTCTGCAATGTTTATTACTAGATTCAGAGTTTGAGGAAGTTGAAAACTAAAACACAGAACTCATGATTTATTCTCTTGTGTTTATTCCATACTTCAAGGGAAGATAGGAATCATAATTAAAATTTAGGAAACATTTTTCAACTATTTCTTGATAACCTCATGAGTCAGATGGCTAAATCGAGACCAGATGACAGGAAAGACGGGAATTCATAGCTGATTGAACACTTGTGTTTTCGAGGTTGATTGATGTGTTGACATCACCATAGAGGTTGATGCATACAGTGTCATGCCTTTGGATGCTGGTCCTAATTCTGTCTATCTACTCCATCATATTCACCAAAAGTTTGCACAGTGACAGGTAGCATGCTCATCAAATTTGCTAATGATGCCCAACTTGGAGAAAATTACCATAAATATGTTATAATCCATACTCAAGTACGACTTTCATCTGGATAAATGTATGGCTGTATCCATGTACGCCACCACTTCATGTAAAAGATGTGTCTGAAACTAGGGTGTGCAGCTCTTTGCACACAGGTCTGAAAGAAGCTTTTGAGTGTGTGTGTTGTATGTGATACATAAGCGCATAATTCTAATTTGAGGAAGCTTAAGAGGACATGTATGGTTTTACACGTAGTATAAAGGGGGTCTATTGGTTACAAAGATGGAGTAGAGATTCATAAATGAAACCTGATCCAACAGCATTTGAGGGAATGTTGAAACTTGGGTTGCAGAATCCATCTGAGACTCTGACCTGGGCAGTAATACTCAAACCCAGCAGATAGACAGGTTGCAAAAGGAACTTGAAAAACCCTCTTTCTTTTTGACATGAGGTGGAGTACACGACACAGCAATTCAAACTGTATACCACACATGCCAGAATAAAACACATAGCTAGAGTTTCTGAAACACGTGATTTGCAGTCTACTGAGAACACTTAATGTGGGTTGGACTCTGTGTATGCCTTGTTAGTTCTCCTAATGGAGAAGTGGCAACACTATTTACCTCTATAGAACAAAGTTATTCATTGGAGATTTTAAAATGTAATAGCATCGATTTTTATCAATATCCTAATCTTTTCTGTATAATATTTCAATGTTTCTACCACACTCCTTAGTCTGTTTTCAATTTTCCTCTTTTATAGGGCGCCCTCCACCCCAGTGGGAGGAGTGATGTTTGCCTGCTACTTGTCTACTTTATTACAGTGTTCTATGTTCCAGCTCTCTGTTGACATTATTCTGATTTTTAATGGTTTCAAATATATCTGTTGCTCCTTTCATCTTTACGATTTCCTTCCTTTTATTTTCTTTTCTAATGAAGATCTTAAGATATTTGCTTAATTCTATCCTTCCCTTATTCTTTGTTTTCCTTTTAACAGGAGGCTGATATGCTAGGAATGTCTCTTTTCTACCCATTTAACATCTATTTGACAAAGATTTTTTTGTCGTCAATAGTATCGTTTCTTACTGAGTTGATTTCTATGCTGACCTAATTGATTTCTGGAAGTGCTGATTTCAAGTGTTTTAGGTTTTTGTTGTTGTTGTTCTTGTTGACACACAGTTGCATTAAATTTTTATTTTCTTTACTTTATATTAGTGGAATTAATATCCATACTTCATGGCTTTTCTTTTTAGGGGTATTGTTTCTTTGATCTAATACATTGCAAATATTTGAGAATCCATATTTAAGTCATTGACAGAGTTTGATTGCTTTCTGTTTTTAAATCTATTCCAGATCCTTTCTGGTCGTTCATCCCTTAGTCAATGTGTCCCTTGCCCTCTAACTTTTCTGAATATAGCATCTTTTCTTCACCTAATCTATGTATCCAGAGACAACATTTCTGCCAGGAAGCCTGCCTTCAGCCCGCAGTTCTAATAAGATAGTTTTATGGTTTTCTATCCAGTCCTCCACTCCCCGCTCACCACTCTGCTCAATGGGTCAAATACATTTCCCTGTGTTTCTTGTCCCAAATGTAACTCATCGTGTTAGAAAAAAAATATGATAAATCTTTTCTTCACCTAAAGTTGCTTCCTTATCTCTGTCTCTTGTTTTGTTGTGCCCACACAAAAAAAGTTCTTACATCAAAGGGAGTAAACAGTTTCTTCTGGAGCCCAATATGAGTGAACACATCTTGGTTAAAAGAGAGTTGGGTTTCAGCAAATAATTTTCCACTGTGAAAACTTGTTTCCTGAAGTGTCTATACTCACAAAATAAAACGAGTCACAGGCACACAGTGGCACATGTGCAGTGACCCATACACAGACACATGTATTTACCAGATCATCACAAGGATGTGAGGTTAGATACAGCAATGACTCTCTCACAGAGCTTTAGCTGAGCACTAGTTCCAATTTGGGAAACAGAAAAGCAGGTGTCCTTCCTTTTTGTGGAGTGAGGCTCTGTCAGATTTTATGTCATGAACCTGTCCTTCAAATCTGTAACACCGTATCCTCCCCAATGCCAGTCTCATTCCGGTGAGTCCATCTCTGAAAGAGACCAGGGACTCCTCCATTTACACCCAAATCCATCTCCTCATTTCTGGGGACAATCATGAACCCCCACTTCTCTGCAGACCATGGCTCAATCTGTTGCACATTGCTTGCCCGCATGAGTTTTTGGTTTGTGATGTCATTTTTTTCAGGTTTCAAGCCTGAAAAGGTTGTCCCATCATCTCCTTGCTGATTTTGCCCCAGAATCATCCACGCTTGAGCTGTTCTCCACAGTTGTTCTTGGACACCCAGTCCTTCGGTTTCTTTCCTTTGCCCTCTATGTTTCCTTGGCTCATCTCCTACTGGACTAGAGGGCTTTTTTGTTTTGTTTTGTTTTGTTTTGTTTTTTGAGGCCTCTTAGTCTTCTCCCAAAAATCTTTTTCTGTGATTCAGATATCCACTCTATTCATAACCAGGTATTAAATCAGAGCTCCCTAGGCCAGGTGTACATACTTCTAATTTTTTAAATATTTATTTATTATGTATACAATGTTCTGTCTGTATGCCTGAAGGCCAGAAAAGGCCATCAGACCTCACTACAGATAGTTATGAGCCACTATGTGGTTGCTGGGAATTGAACTCTAGACCTTTGGAAGAGCAGGCAATGCTCTTAACCACTGAGCCATCTCTCCAGCCCCTAATTTTTTTAATAGTTATATTTGAACAAATTAAAACCTCCTCACGATGGTCATTTGTAATGTTATGATCATCTTCTTTAATCTAGCACAATACTTAGTACCTTAAATTCTACTTTGATTATTTGATTACATCACCAATGATGAAATCTTTTTATCCTTAATTGTGAAAATTCTATTCCTTGGAAATATGTGGGGGCAATTTCACCCTTAGTATAATAATTTCTGGTGTTCTTAACTTTCATTTATTCATTCATTTTTATAAATAAGTAAAGACTTCTCTTTACTTACCTTTTCATTTATTCCTGTAACTTGGCAAGTTTTCTTTACTTATTAAGTGATTTAAAATTATTTTTTAATTATCAGCACTGGCTATGAAGTAGCACAGGCTATTCTCATGCTGCCTTAGCCTCTCAAAAACCACCATAAGTTTTGTTTTTTGAGCGTTATGAGTTATTTTTGCTTTATATATTTCTTATTTCATAACTATTCTGGTTGTAATACGGCAGGCAGATCTCTGAATTCCAGGGCACTGTGGTCTGCATAGCAAATTGTAGGACAGCCAGTGTTATAGAGAGAGACCTTGTCTCAAAAAAAATAACTTAAATAAATAATAAAATAAAGATTACTCACTAATATTTTCAATAATTAGTAGCATTCTTTTTAGCACTTGGACCCATGTGAGTATAATACATTGTACATGCAACTGTTTATGATAAGGCTATACATTTCTGCACACATGTGCAAAGGTCAGTGGACACTTGTGGTTCCCTCTCTGTCACATTTACCATATTCCCTTGAAACTGTTGTTGGAACGAAGACAGAGGTCACTAACCTAGTGGTCCTCCTGTCTATACTTGTCATGATGCTGTACCACCAGCCAGGACAGGACCCGAGCTGTGAGTTTCACATGGGTGATGTGAGCAGATCTGAAAACAGATCTTCTGATTTGCACACAAAACTCTCTTGCCCACTGAGCTGTCTCCCAATAGCATTCTTAAGTCTTCAGATCAGTAATGCTTACAATAATCGTATAATACTCATTTGGAGTGCACGCTTACAAATCCTGGGGAAATAACCTTTCTTCCCTGAAATTTCTGTCTTCTTTATATACAGTGCCTTCATGTGTGAAGAAAACAACAATAGCCCATTTTTAATTTATACTCTTCTTTCCTTCTGTTTGTTCTTCATGAGCAAGGTGAGGATTCGCAGTTCATGAAAGATTGCCTACTCTCCTTTCCACAAACACATAAAATAAGCCGATTCTCTTCATTTTTCTCCTTAACATGAAATTCATGTTCCTAGAGAAGCTAAATAAGGTGAATCCAAAGACAAACACATAGGCATCCTCAGGAATATTAACCTTCATCAGGCGATGAAAGGAGACAGAGACAGAGACCCACACGGGAGCACCGGACAGAAATCTCAAGGTCCAAATCAGGAGCAGAAGGAGACGGAGCACGAGCAAGGAACTCAGGACCACGAGGGGTGCACCCACACACTAAGTCAATGGGGATGTTCTATTGGGATCTCACCAAGGCCAGCTGGCCTAGGTCTGAAAAAGCATGGGATAAATCCGGACTAGCTGAACATAGCGGACAATGAGGAATACTGAGAATTCAAGAACAATTGCAGTGGGTTTTTGATCCTACTGCACGTACTGGCTTTGTGGGAGCCTAGGCAGTTTGAATGCTCACCTTACGAGACCTGGATAGAGGTGGGCAGTCCTTGGGCTTCCCACAGGTCAGGGAATCCTGATTGCTCTTCGAGCAGATGAGGGGGGGGGGGGGACTTGATCGGGGGAGGGGGAGGGAAATGGGAAGCGGTTGTGGGGACGAGGCAGAAATCCTTAATAAATAAATAAATTAAAAAAAAAAAGAAAGAAATTCTCGGTTAGCTTCAGGTTCTGGTTGTGATATAGTAGGTGGAATGAATTCTACTATTTCCAGTCCTTTTTTCAGTTCCAAAATCGTCAGCCAATTATATCCTTCTTCTGAAGTATGCCATTGCAGGAATAACCCCATTCTTGGTTCTTTGGATATGTCAGCCTTGCTTGGGAGCTTTCTATCATTCAGTTAATGAGCCTGGGTTTTCTAAGGTATTATTCCTTTGATTCTCTTGACCTTGTATTCCTATTTATAACATATTGTAACCTGTATCTTCTTCACTCTTCTTCTATCTTTGGAAAGCTAACTGGCTACAATATTCATTTCATCTTACACCTCCCAAAGTCTTTGAGAATTAGTAAGGTCTGTCTTTATGGAAACAAAGGAACAGAAAAATCTACAAGTCAAAGAGAAGAAATTGGAGGCTATCTTCTCATCAGAATGTTTCAGGTCTTGCCAAGGTAATTTATAAACCAGAAAATGAGAATAAAAAGAGCAACTGCTGAGAAGCGATGAACATATTTTTTTCTTCCATAGAAAATATGACTATGATAGCTAACATTAAAAAATATTGGCATGTGTTCCTTTTAATTGCATGGATACATTTTGTGAAATTGGTTGTTGGTCAATTTTATGGTCTTTCAAATACCACAGAGTATCCTAAAATAAACTGGGCGGTCCATTCGTGCCATCGTTTATCTCAGTGTCATTATGCAGCATGTGGCTGTAATGAAGACGGGCTTGTGAGCATCCCTGCAAAGTGGAAGCCTAGCCTGATCGCTTTCTTCAGGGCTGCAGGGTCCTATGTGGAAAGCCACTCTAGGGTCATTGATAATTTGATTTTTAAGTTCACTTGTGGTAAAATATGTATCCCTGACGTGGATGAGACACAATCAGTAAAAGAATATCACAATTGAATTACCAAACAGAAATAGACACACCGTAGAACAGCCTGTATATTTCAACAATTTAGCTTGAAATGCACTCCTTGACCTCATTGGGTGTCAGTATGACCAGAGTTGAAACCAACAGAGTTAGTTTAAATGACTCCAATTGACCACTCCAGCCAAACCATGTTATATTAGATCATTTCAGCCATTTGGTTGGCCATTAAGGGAGTCACTCAGTGGCTTCTCGGTAAGGACTTTATTTCCATGTTTCTCAACTACCACCATGGTCATTTAAAAAAAAAAACAAAAACAAAAACAAACAAACAAAAAATATATGAAGAGGTGGACCTGCCTGCTGGGGCTCTATCCTACTTTTTCTTAGTGCTTCTTTCAACAGTTTGGGGTGACTCAAAGAGCCCCTGTCTGCATTCACCTCTCCAATGGAGAAAAATACAAGAGGACAGAAGAGAGACAGAAAATGTGTTTAATTACTGTCTTTGTGCCTCTTCAGCTTCTAGCCTTTGGACCACCTTCTGCACTGTGGAGGGCAGAGAGCTGGCTCCTTTCCAAGAACAAAGGGTTGTTTTCCAGGCTAAAATCCTTTGAGGTGTGACTATTACAAGCCTGGGTGGAACAGAGATCTACATGCAAATATATTTCTAGAGTCACAGGAAGAGAGGTGTGTGGCCTTGCCCCAACTGTGGAGGGGTGATAGGCTGCTTTGCTCTGCTGGTTGCTCTGTTTGGAGTTCTGAGAATAAATTGATTTCATGGTGTCTTTATATGTTTCTCTCCAATTACTGTGCATGTGTCTCTGAAGTACACCTATGCTGGGTTGTCTTAGAAGCCACACCCATCATGCTTCATCCTGTGCATAGAAACCTACTAAACTCTTAGAAGATGGCCTCTCCCCAAGTCCCCTGATCTCCCACCTCCCTTTGCTTCCTTCCCATTCTGTCCTCTCACCTAAATTCTCCCCACAGAATCCTGCTCTGCTTGGTCTGTAAAAGTCTGGCATACTCTAAAAACATTCTCTCTGGATCCGTTTACTCTGACAGTATCATGAATATGCTATTAATGAGCTCTATTGTTTTCTCCTAAGGATAGCATAGTGAGTGTAAGAGTTCAACGCCCCCCCCCCCAAATCCTCTTACTGTACCATGTTGATTGTAATCTTGCACTGTTTTGATTTGAATTTCAGAGCTGAGACAGTTATAAGAGGAGAGGGGGGCCACTTAGATTTTTGGGTTCTCCAAAATGTCTTACACTAAACTCTCCTGCTCTGTGCATGTTTGGTAAACCAACTGTCTTACATAGAAGCCTGATGACTCCTCAGAGCTAATGCCCACCTGGTCTGTGCACTTCCCATGGAGCATTAGACGTAGCACATTCAGGAGCCCAGCGGGGCTCTGTTTCTGTACATCAAGGCTGAGAAGTTTCCAATTGTGTGTCAGGCAGGTGCTGCGCAGTGCAGGCGGGAGATGAGCCCTTGCTTATCTATGTGTTTTAAATTGAAAACAGAAAAGAAAAGCCTCAGAAAGCATTTATGGAGAGGGAGTTGCAAGCTTCCACCAGTACCTTCATTAGCATTTCAGCTCAGGAAAGCGCCCTAAGTATCTAATTGATATGCTTGGGGAAGTTCAATGCCTGGCTATTGGGCAGCTTAGCAGTCAGACTGGGGCAGAGTTGCAGCAGTCTGAAAGGGCACCCGTCATGTGGGTGAAGAGTTCCAGAAAGGCGTTTTCTGCTGTCATCCCCGCAGGACCTGGGGACCTGCAGGTCTGACTCATGCTAGTGATGGCTGCGACATTTATGGGCCAACCTGCGTGTCTTTCATCCAGAGACAATTACCGGGGTAGTGCCTAGGCAGGACTGAGCCTCTGGGCACAGGAGCTGTCATGCCTACTGCTGAGGTTGGTGAATAATGATCAGATGGATTCAGCAGGTTGTACAACATTAACTAGAGATTGTCAGCTCCTTGGTGAGTGTCCAGCGGTGGCCTCTTTATACCTTACCTTTCATTCTTGCTCTGAATTTTAAAGAATTAAACAGTATTTTAGATATCCTGCTTCCTTGATTGCGAGCCACGTTTAGTCTGAGCAGAAACCTTGGAAGCTCCTGATTCCACTCTTTTTAGAGTTAGGGGTCACGTGGTCAAAATCTGATGCAACAATCCTTGTCTCAGCTTCATTGTTCTACAACATGAGATTCAGAGGCTTCCTTGACCAAAACATCTCATTATCATATTTCCAAGCACGGATGGATCATATTCTAAATCTCCTTGGTGATGATTTATATAAATATAGAAGATTGTGCTTTATGAATGACATCAACACAGCTTTCTTAATACCATTATTAATCATTAATCTCTCTTTCTCTCCCTTCTCTCTGTCTCTGTATCTCTCTCTCTCTCTGCCTTCTCTCTTCCTACCCCCCTCACTTCTTCCTGACTACATGGTGGGTATGTAATTAGCAAGGTATAAAACATGTCCCTGGTCAGGCTTATCTTCAATAATGCAAAAATAAGTGGAAGATGCTTTCATGTCTAAGGTTGACAGGAGGGCGCGGGCACTGAGCCGGTAACAGGTGGAGAGTGACAAGCTGGGGGAAGGGACCTGGTGACCCTGGCTTCTGGGACTCTTGCTTGCTTTGTTGAGCATCGTGTGAAATGTCTCGTGTTTTCACTTTAATGTTCTTGTGACAGATCATGGTATATTATTAGATATTTTCAACTTTCCCACAACAACTGAATGGAAGCTTCTAAAGAAAAAGATTTTTCCCCCCAGATTTTTGCCTAGCATATCAACTAGTTTTGCGCTATTCCTATTACAGTTCAATAGGGCATTGCTAGAAACTAGGACATGGGTTAGGAAGGGTTAGGCTGTATAATTTAGAGGCCCAGCCCTCCAGCTAACGGACTCTGGTTCTCGTTTCCCTCCCCAGCTGTGCCGTTCTCTGTTCATTCCTGAAGCGTGGAGCCTTGCAGCAAGGCTCTAACCTCCTCCCTTTGGCCTTTGGAATGAAACAACTTACTCACCCAAAAGAGATGAATAATTAATCATTCCTTCCTTCTGGAAGGAATCCCTGCATATGACTAAGTGGCAGGAGACATTTAGTAGAACTGTCAAATAGTTCCCCATTCACCCCCAAATTTTACAGGAATGCTATTCCTCACCAGCTTAGAGGCAGATCATCAACAAACACAGACAAGAGCAAGCCCTGTGGTGCTGCCAAACAGTAAGAATTCTGGAGAGATAAAGAAGTGAATTTTAGTGGAAAACATTCTGAAATTGAGGTCTACTGTTGTTCTTAGGAATAAAGATACAATGAATGGCATGCATGTCTGTTCCTTGGTTTAGTTTACTGCTGCTTCTGTGGACATCCTTAAGGTTTGGCAAGAACTCACTGTGGATGCAGCATAGCCCAGAAGATAAAGAATTGCATCAATTGACTCCTCGGTTAGGTAGCCGTGTGTTTAGTCTCTGTGCGTTGTATCAATCAACAGCTTCTAAAGACATGGTTTTCGGGGTACTAAAAATAGGTTTGCTCCTTAATGAGGCTTTCTTACACCAGGTGCTAGAATTTCGCCAAGATGGAGAGGATGCAGCGGAATCTGCTAGAGGCCATGTGCTTTGAAGGCTAAGTCTGGTCACCCGACATGTTCTCTGTTCCACAATAGTTGTGATTTTAAACTCCAGTTTAGGAAACTTACCTTACACTTCTGTTCGTGTATGAAGGGGGATGTGCTAGCATGGATCCCATGGCAGGTGTTTCTGAGCCCTGGAAAGGCCCTGCTGCCCTGGGAAATCCATCTCTCACATGCGACTCTTAGCAAATGCTCACGGGCTAAGTTAGCAAGGCACATCTGTGCCCTGATTTGCTTCTGGGATCAGAACGGAGGCTCAGCTGTACATTCCGAGTAGATCGATACTGCCTGCTCAAGGAGGAAAGACAGTAAATAATTCTTAAACTTCTGGAAGAAAATATTTTTCTCCACATTTTGGCCTAATGCTCTTCCCTTATTATAAGTGAAGCCATCTTGGCCAAGAGCATTTCCAAACAGAGACTCCTGTGCAGGAGCAGCTAGAACTTGTCATGACTGCAGTGACCGTCAGCAATGCCCTTTGAAGCAGGGTCTTTTCTGTGTAGGAAGATGCATTCGTGTGGTTGTCTACTGAAGCAGGGTCTTTTCTGTGTAGGAAGATGCAGTCGTGTGGTTGTCTACTGAAGCAGGGTCTTTTCTGTGTAGGAAGATGCATTCGTGTGGTTGTCTACTGAAGCAGGGTCTTTTCTGTGTAGGAAGATGCATTCGTGTGGTTGTCTACTGAAGCAGGGTCTTTTCTGTGTAGGAAGATGCATTCGTGTGGTTGTCTACTGAAGCAGGGTCTTTTCTGTGTAGGAAGATGCAGTCGTGTGGTTGTCTACTGAAGCAGGGTCTTTTCTGTGTAGGAAGATGCATTCGTGCGATTGTCTACTGTTATTTCTTTTGCTTCACCAAGAACTTGACCCCAGAAATTGATTTCTTCTGTGATGGAGAAGATAGCCTACATTTCTGTTGGAAGAATGTGTTTGCTGACATTTTGTCTGTGGGTTTATTTTTCTGTCAACAAGCTATAATGGTGGTAAACTTTGACACACTGCTCATGGGGATTGCCAGTGGAATATACACCTTGAGTCTACCCTGTCGGGGGCAGTGTGTGTCAATAGAGGTACTTTTACATTGGGACACGAAATTTCTCCATTGTGTAGGACTGAGGTGTACACTTCTGTATAGTTGGTGGCCTGGATACTAAATTCCAAAAGCCTCTTGTAAGTATCACGGAGCAAAAACACGCCTCTATCCATATCTGTGTACTTCAGGAGAGAGTGACACACTTGTTAGCAAGCAAAGACATGAGAGAGACAGAAGGACACACGGGGCATGATAATGTGAATGAAGTATGGAGATAGTTAAAAGGGTGAGCCACAGTATGAAGAGACAGAGGAGACAATGGGCAAGGAGAATCTATTAAATTATCCTTTAGTTGAAGATGCCATAATGTATCCAATGCCTTATATGCTAATTTCCAAAAAGAACCACAGAAAGACTTCTCCAGGCAAAAATGAACTTTCAGGTTTCCTAGTAAGCGAATTCCAGACTTGGGGTTGAGATACCCCCTTCACTGTCATGACGAATTACCCGCCGTACACTTTTTGTCCTGAACCTCTGCCTCCTTTATTCATTGATTCCCTTCAGGACCAAATATGTGTGAACTCGATGCTGGAGAGTGTGGTGTATTCTTTAATCGGAATCCACCAGTGGCCAAGGCAGAACAATGAGAATGCAGCTTCCTCTGGCCCCGAACAGGTTAATCTTGCAGGTTTTTGTGCGTGGAAGTTGGCCTTTCTCGCTGTTGGGGGCAAGAGAGGCACTGTGCTGAGAAATGGATAACTTTTCTCTCTCTTTATTTAAGCTTCACAGTCTTTCCAGCCGTACATGGCTTCCAAGGCTCTGCTGATAAGCTGGCAAGTTTGGTTTAGGGGCTTGATGGGAAGTGGGAGATTAAACACTGCAAACTGTGAGCGCTAAGCTGTCCCCTAGGTAAATAAACAAATGCACTTCCAAAGAGATGTAAAATTGCTTTTCCAGACTTAGCTCCTGCTACAGCTTTAAGAAAGCTTGTAAAAATATCCTCTAATCGCTCTGTGGTACTCCAAACATCACAGAGATTCTCCTTTAAATCCTTTACGACTCCCTTGTTCTACAGGTAGATGTTTATATCATGACAGATGCCTCTAATTAGCTAGACAAGAACTAACCTAATAATCCCGCACATAAAAATTCAGCCTTCTGGACCAAGCTCCCTCTGCCAATGGTCTGCTTCTTCGTGGCTTTTATTCTTCACATAAGTTTGTGCATATTCATCTCCACACACCAGCAGCAACAGATGGAAATCAGGTTCATGTAGGAACAAGAGCCCTGCTGTGTGGATTCGCACTGGGTATAGATTTGGGGAGTCTGCAGTCTATGGGTCCATTTCTCATGGGCTGGGCCCATATGAACAATGCAAATGGACTGTGAATGGAGCCTCTAAGGCTTTGAATTCTGAAGAGCTCCTGCCTAACCTAGCCTTGCAGCTGGGAACTTCAGGATACATCAGTGACAGAACACGTGGGTGGTGGGAAGCATTCCTGCAGAATTTCTACTGTTTCTCTGGGAGGAGAAAGGAGCAACAGATACTCTGTTCTTGCTCCACCCACGATGATTGCAGCATGGTGACTTCCCTTGGATGAAGCACAGCAAACGTTGCTTGGTAACTATTCCTTATATTTTTCTGAGTTTGCTTCTCAGCTATTCTAGTTTGTGCCTTGTTAAAGGACGGTTTTCTCTTGCATCCTTCTGTCTTACAGGTCACCTTCTTAACTCCTAGACTGGCCAAGGTCCAGCAGAAGGCAGGGTGACTCTCTAGTGTGATTTTGAAGAAAGTGTCTGTCGTTTTCCTCTTTGAACCACACAATAGAGTCTGCCCTTGAAGCCTTTAATAACTTTCCATGAACAATATCAGCAGGTTACAAAACAGTACAGATAACGTTATATACAGGAGACAACATAAATGGCGTTTCTATTCAATGATCCCTTCTTAGATTGCTATCTTCAAGGCCCTCACTAGCAGTAAAGTTCCCAGGCTCCTAATTAGTTCCAATCACTGTCCTTGCGAATACTAATTCTGCAGAGCTTATCACCGTGTTTTTCTCATGTCTGAGCTAATTCTCTGATCCCAAGTCCGAGTTTCATGGGCTTGGCAATTGAGTCATATGAACTGAACTTATGCCTGGAGAGTTGATGAACACAGACATGTGCGCGTGCACGCACACACATACACGGTTTTTATTCTGTCAGCTGAGTTCCAGATAACCTGACTTTGAGATGACTTTGCATTTCAGGGGCATAAAGGAACAGTAAGAGGCAGCCCGGCAGCTGCCAGGGGTTATGTAGGTCATATTTCAGGGAGAGGAGAGGGGGTCAACTCCCTGGGAAAGAATATCGTGAAGGGTAGGGTGTGATGAAGGGTTGAGGGACAATGTCTCTACCTGCATTGCTATGTTTACTTTGTATCCTAGTTCAACATGTTCTCTATATATGAAAATATATATTCTGTTTAGACATAGATATTATATATGCAATCCTGTGTTGTTAATAATACTTACATTGTACTAACACTTATTAAAATGGGCATGTACTAACTTCTATATATTAGTAGAAACTTTTCATTTCATAAGGTGTATTGATACATAGATAGAGGTCTTCCTGGTCATATGAGTGCCAAGTCTATTCTGGTCCTGTTTCCCCAAGCACAAAAGGATGTGTTGGACACCTGCTCTTGTTTTTCAAATAACAGAAGACATCTCTGGAAGCCAAGCTCTGAATTGGCTGCCTCCTTTCTCCCCTTCCCAACTGGCATTTCCTAATAGTGTTATCATGTTCTAATTGCCCATGTTTTCGTGAGACGGTTCAAATGTTGATGCAGGGCTCTCTCTATAATCTGGTGCCCACATTCTTTCCCACTCCGTACCCCACTCTCCTCATTTCTCTTCCATAAATCAAGTTATTTTCAAATGTACAATTTGTTTTTTATGTTTCCCCTTTTTTTCTCCTGACTACCACACCACCTCCTGAAATTCTTCCAGCCCTTCCTATGATAGGCAAGATACAGCCCTTGGTCTCCAAAGTGGCCCCTCTTCTAGTGCCAGTGAGGTCCTCTGGAGACGGACTCTCTTTATATAACTCCTCTGAGCATATTAACATGTTTCAGGCTTTCCTTTCTATGCTGACACTCTGTGGACAAAACACTTTATTTACTCTGACGCTGTGTAGCTTGGGCTCCATGTGGCATGGATTAGCCTTGTGTTGAAACCACGTGGTCAAGATAAACACAAGCGTTTATTCCAGGTCTACTGTCAAAACTGAACAGCACACTAACTTTTTTTTCTTTTGCTGGTTTAGTTGTGAGTCTGGTTTCCCTCATTTTTAGCTCGTTATTTGGGATTATCGAATAACATATTTTGATCCTATTTGCTCCCTATCCAACCTCCTCCTAGATCCACTTTGTCTCCAATCATCAGCAGGGCAAGTGAGCAGGAAGCTTGTTTCAGGCTGTTCTGGTTATGTTGTTGTAATACAAGAAATGTTTCTCTAACCACTTTCTTCCAGCCATTATTTATTGTTCACCTTCGTACGAATTCAGAGTCAGGCAGTATAAAAATGTTGGAGTTGTTGTTTTTTAAATCTAGTTTAAAATTAATATGGCATTTTCCTAACTGTATAATTCCTAGTGATTTTTAAACTCCAACATGAAAGCTAAATCATGGTGTGAATTTTCAGCTGGGATAAAACACAAATGATCTCCCTGCAAACCAGCCATAGAGCCCATTGTCACCTAGACTGCACAACCTTGGATCTACAGTTCTCTCTGATCTCATCACCCACTGATAGATTTTTTTTTAAAGATTTATTTATTTATTATGTATGTGCTTGTTGGGAATTGAACTCAGGACCTCTGGAAGAGCAGTCAGTGCTCTTAACCTCTGAGCCATGTCTCCAGCCCCCCACTGATAGATTATTGACCCATCTCCTGACAAGGTGACCTCAGACATAGAAGTAATGAACAAAATGTCAGACTGTGGCATAGCTATTCTCCAAGTAATGGCCACCTCCCATCTTCATGTCAAGCTAAGAGAAGAACGTTGAGATGGCGTTACCTCAGGGGAGATGATTTGTTGAGTTTCTTTTCGTGCTGTGGAGAATGACATAGAGTGGTTGCTTTTTACTGACACATAAGAAATAAGTGGTGCTGTCCCTCTCTTATCTCGAGAAATACAGAGAGACACAAGCACTGGCTTCCAAGAAGCCAGAAGCAGCCAACTTCAGGTTGGAGCCAGGTCATTGAAAACAAGGCGTGACATGCTCTCAGGGATGACCAGTCCCCTCAAAGACACCTAGAAGTTCTCTGAGTTAATCATACCATAATCACCCCTGAAGAAAAGAGACAGTGATTATTCCCTTGCTTCTTCAGTAAAAGAGAATTTGACTTTCCTGTGAGAACTTCTCATGGCCCTGCATCCCTAGAAGCTGGCTGGAGCCTCATCCCTCGGTGCACTGGGTATTTTTAGAACATGAGCTCTGCTGAGGAGAATGGAATTTGAAGAGAATGACCCAGTCTTTCCAGAAAAGCCTAAATACCTAGCAGTACCACATCAGTCACATTCTGCGAGAGCACCAGCTGCCACCCCAAAGACTCATCCATCCCCCCTTCAATCCTGCTGAGTATGTGCTTCCTGGAGGAAACAGACATGCCAGCCTGCGATGCACCACTTTGAGGGGATAAATTCCTGAAAAAGATTGCACGTTCATCGCCTCTCTGGATTCAGACCTGAGGTTTTCGTTCCTGTGGTTATATACACTTTTGAGTGGAAAGTGCTCATCATCCCTTGGAGTTTGCAGAGCACCGTGAAAAATCATTGAAATGAAAGACGCTAAAATATGTAAATTGTTGCTATTGTTCTTAAGTGCTTCTTGGCGTAGGATATGATCAGTTCACAGACAAAGTGAAGCTGCTTTCATGTCAACAGTGGTTATGTTTGCAGCGTGGGGTCCTTTCCTACATGAGAAGAATGACTCTCAGAAAGTTTCTCCTTGCTCTGGTTTGAAACTTTCATGGTTTCACTTTCATTAACCTCTTTTTACCCCAGATCTCATTTGTATCCCTCTTACTTCAAAGAAAATTTTTAGTTTGGAGACAGTCGCAAAGGTGTGCAATAGTAAAACTAACAGAAAATGTTATTCTCAGTGTTATTAGGTAGGTTCTGATTTTTAAAACAGATTAATTTTCTTTTCACATAAACTATGACAGATATTGACTGAGGAGACATACCTCTAAAGTATGAGGGCAATGAGCATCTAGTGAAGTTTCTTTTTTGTTTTGTTTTGTTTTGTTTTTGTTTGTTTGTTTGTTTGTTTTCCCCCTTCTGGAATATTTTATTTTTTATTTATTTTTCCATTCATAAATTTACACTTCCTCCCCTCCTCCCATTCCCCTCCTGTTCCTCCACTTCCCCTTCTCCCTCCCTTTCCTTCCCCCTCCCTCTTTAAGAGAGGGCAGGGAATCCTGCCCTGTGGGAACTCCAAGCCCCCCACATACACATCCAGGCCTAGGAAGCTCTGCATCCAAATAGACTAGGGTCCCAAAAAGCCAGTACATGCAGTAGAAACAAGTCCCAGTGCCTTTATCAATGGCTTCTCAGTCAGCCCCCATTGTCAGCCACATTCAGAGAGTCCGGTTTGATTGCATGCTCATTCAGTCCCGGTCCAGCTGGATTTGGTGAGCTCCCATTAGAACAGGCACACTGTCTCAGTGGGTGGACCAACCCCTCGTGGTCCATACTTCCTTGTTCATCTTCCCCCTCCTTCTGCTCTTCAACTGAACCTTGGGGGCTCAGTCCGTTGCTCTAATGAGGGTTTGTTTCTTTTTCTTTATTGAAAAATGTTCTTCAGGCAATCTATTTTGATCATGCTTTGTCCCCCCCCCCCCGATTCCTGCCATATCCTTACCATCTCCCCACCCACCTAGTTCTGTTTCTCTCTCACACATACACCAAAACAAAAAACAAAAATAGAAAACAACCAAAAAACACAAAAACAGATATCAAAACAAACAAGCAAAAGATGAATAAGACCAAAGTGCCAAAATAAACAAAATCAAGCAAGCAAACAAATGACTAAATAGATAAGTCCACAAGAATACCTTTGAGTTCATTTTCTCCTGGCCAGCTACTCCTCAGCACGGGACTTTCCCTGAAGTGTGTTTGATATACTGAGTGAGACTTTATCGGAGAAAATTGATTTTCCCTAACCCTGCAGAAATTACCAAAATAATGGAGGTTTGAAATTTTACAGCCTCTCGAACCAGGGCATTGTTTTTCAGTGTGTGACTTGGTGTCTACTTTGTGAAGTATAAGTATTATCTCAGGAATCCTTGGCTTGAGATATGACCAATGATATAAGTCAACAAGTATTTGACCTGTGGTCAGTGTAAAAGCTGATCTCTAGGGACATAAGGATGCAGAAGCAAGCCAGAGGCAAAGTCTCCTGCAACAGAGAAGAAAACATAAGAAAAGGTATCTATCTACCCCAGAGTTACAGAGTAAGCCTTAAGCAGTAGGATGGGATTTATCGGCTGGTAGGAACTTTAAAATAAAAGTTCATGCTTGACTTAGTTGTCACCTTTAAGAAGGCAAGCTAAGTTTTTCAAAACTGTTATGCAAATGTAAAAATAAGCCAAATAGCAGTCATGAGTAAATCCATACTATTGTTCTACGCCGGGTTCTCACATGCTGGTGTGCAAACAAATGCAGATCAATTTACTAGTTGGGTGATTGGCGACCAGGCTAATTGTGATTCATAACTGTCACCCACCATTTGTGCGTTTTGTGAGCAATTCAGAGCATAGGTAATTATGGTAGATTGCTTCTGTGCCAAGAAGATGTAGCATAAATCCTTCAGTGGAGGCACGGCTGACAAGCTTTGAGTAATAGACACTACCTTGGAGAAGATTTATATTCAAAGCCCAGTTAGTTGGAATGCTTTCTACTTTTCATTTCTCAATAACTTGACTGGAACCAAGGCACTCAGTTATTTCCCAAATTCTCCATTTTCATGATAGGATGATCAATAAAGAACAACTATTAATTCAGAGTCACTCTGATAGACTAGGACTAGACAGTTTTACTATGATATTGATTACTTCTGTAATTTACCGCTGGGGACTGACACTTTGGAGGTCATTAGAATACACTTCTTACTGATACTGGCTGCTCCCTGATGCTGTGCACAGATGTCTCCTGTCTCTTGTCACAGTTATTTTGACCCCTCGATTCTTCTGGACCATGGACCCCAAAGTTACTATAGAGCACTCAGATGTCACATGATGTAGCATGAACCTTAGGAGGATGTAGCATGAAAATTAGGAGGAACAGTGAGGCGAGCAGCCCTTTAAGATGTGGTTCTGAAAACAGGATCCAGGATGAGTTCAGCCCCTATTTTCGTGTCTTAGGAAGTTGGGTATCCTCAAGGTCTTTCTGTATTCTCTGTGTCTGTCTGTCTGTCTGTCTCTCCCCTGCCATAGACATTTCTCATGGCTGTGTATCATTTAGGGTATTTTCATTTATTTTAAAAGACGCATTCATTTGTATTTTATGCTCATGTTTGTTTTCTTGACTGTTTACCTGTGCACTATTCTGTGCTGTCATGGAGGGCAGAACAAAGTGCTACATAGCTTGGAACTGAAGTTACAAGCAGTCACTATCCAGCATGTGGGTGGGACCTTATCTTAGGTTGCCAGGAAGAGCAGCCAGTGCAATCTCTCCAGCCCCGTTTATGGAATTTTCGCTAAGCACTTCATTGTTATACAAGTATCAACTGGTGTATAAAAAAATTACCTCAGACATTTCCTGTCGCCAAAATCTCATAATTGCACACAGTATACCAAATACACATTTTCTAATTTCCAAAACTAAGCACCTGGCATTGGAATCGACTTTTTAAATTGCCTGTCTTCTCCTCATAACATTGTGAATTTACCTTGTGAGTTCTGTATTGGCATCATTTCCACCTTCCTCTAGCCCCATGCAACCCCTCACACATACCTACCACCTCCCTCCTACATAGCCTCTTTTGCTCTAATTAATCCTGTTCATATAAATACACTTTCACTGTGTTAGTATTGGCTTCATGGCCATTTACTTTCTTTGCATAGAAATTAAAGGTTTTAGGTTAATTACTGAACTCTTAAATTTTTTTAATTTCGTTTTCATGTGTTTATTTGTGTGACTTTGGATTTGAGGGACACAAGCCACAACATGAACGTGGAAGTTGAAGGATGCCTGTGAGAGCAGGTGGCTCTCCTCCCACCGTGCGCATCTTGTGATGGAACTCTGGGCTCTTGCTTTCTTTCCGTGAACACCTAATACACAGGATCTATGCAGGTTTTCTTGCACAGAATTGAAAGAACCTGTGAGCACCATTGTTATAGAAATTTCTTACCAACTCTTTGCTTGTTTGCCTGGTAGGGAGCATACACTTTTGAAGGTGCAGGGTTGATTTCTGAAATCAAATGATTTCTGCCAGTCAGCTGACCAGCTGCCTACCTTCTCTTGCCCATAGCGGTTTCAAATTGCTGATCAATTATGTGTCCCTTGTCATCCACACACAGTCACCCCTTTGATTTCAATGTTCTCCCCCAGACTAGAGCCATAGTGCTACTCTTTTCTTTAGACAATAGGCAAACAGGTGTGCTGATATTTTGTTGTGTTTAATACATAACAGCGTAGCTGTAGCCAATCAATAACTTAGTTATTATTAAATTAAATAAATGGAAATAATAGTCTGTATTTAAAAATCGTTTTGGACTAGTTGGTGATAGATAACACAGACACCAAAATCTAAAGTTAAAGTAGCAAAAAGAGGAGAATAAAATCATAATCTGTCAGATTATAGTAAAACCATTCTGAGAAAGCTAGCAAGAACTTTTAAAAAGGAGTGATTAGCATATGTTTGCATTGGTCCATTTGGATGTCGTTGGTACCTCTTTGTAATTGCTCATAGACATTCCTAGCTGCTGTCTTTTTTGTAAAGTGCTCTACGAAATATACTGTAGTGTCTATCCATCACAACATCTTCATAGTCTCCAGAAGTGTAGTAATAAGGGCGGCGGGGCTGCGTCCCCAGCACCCCAGCCGCCCGCACGGCTAGCTTATGTCCGAAATAATTACACGGAAACTGTATTCATTTAATTACTGCTTGGCCCATTCTCTTATAGGCTAATTCTCACATATTAATTTAGCCCATTTGTAATCATCTGTGTGTAGCACCCCAAGGTGCGCTTACCGGGGAGATTCTAGCCTAGTCCATCCTGGGTCGGAGCTTCATCCCGGGAGCGGGGCATGGCGTCTCTGCTGAGGCATCTGCTCAGGAGAGCAGAGCTGTGGAGTCTCTGGCCTCACTTCCTCTTCCTCCCAGAGTTCTGTCCTGTCTACTACTCCCACCTATCCTCTAACCAATAAAAACGTTGGGCGCCAACTGTAGTAATGGGGGCGGCGGGGCTGCATTCCCAGCACAGAAGAACATCTTATTGAGTATCAGAAGCCTGTACAGCTGTAAATACAGCTTGTAGCTAATGATGGTACCCTCAAGAGTAGGAAGACACGTACCTAAACACATATCTGGTGGAGTGTGAAGGATCAACCCCTCATTCTGCCTACATTTATATTTGTTTTTCATAATACAGACCTATTAAAAAGTGTTTGTCCATATCCTCTGATAAAGAAAAACTTACATTGTAAAGACAAAGCTTTATCTCTGAATTAGTATACCCTGCCAAGCTAGTCTTTGGGGATTTTATGGTTTCCTTATGGTATACATTCATAGTTGCAAATTATGTGCTACATGGTACATACAAAAATGCAGGACAAATCATGAAAGCTAAAGGTGTCTTGTCTGCTTCCAGCGCTGGCCTTGTTGATGGCAGAAGATGCTTACTATCCTTGTGGAGAGAATTTTCAAAACTGTCTGCCTCCAGGAATAACAATGTACTATTTTCATGTTCTCATAGATCTCCTAAAATTTAGCTTTTGGTATACTAGAAACAATGTCAGCATTTGTAAAGTTTAAAATCTCAAAGCAACTTCATCCCTGCCCTCTGTATTTCAGTGCATCATTAGCTCCAGGGCTCTGGGACCATAACTGACTGCACACATGTATCTCTTTATCTCCAAGAGCCACTCAAACCATGCAGCGTGTGCACTGATGCTTCTGCAGGATTGAAAAACCTGTGCACAGGAAAAGCAAATGCTCTGCTTAAAGACATAAGACCTAGGGAAACAGGCTTCTATTCGCTACTATGTGAAAGAAGTAAGAAATGGGAATTTAAAAGTAAATCTCATATCCAAGCTGTGTCTGAGCTACAGGGTGTATTCAAAACCAGATGGGCAATTTAGGCCATGTTACAAAACAAGCAACTAAGAGAGGCCTTGGGACTATGGCTCAGTGCTAGTTCCTTTGCCCAGTGTGAGGCCCTATGTGCATTCCCCTGTATTGCAAAATGAGTAAGTAAGTAAGTAAATAAATAGATGATAGATAGTATAGGTTGTAATTAAACATTTTGCCTCTTATCCTGTAACAACAGCCGGCATTAATTTGGACAAAATATTTGAGTAATACAATGAAGCCATCCTTTGTTGGTGGTATTGAGTATAGTAAGAGTCCTTCCGACGTTGAGTAAATACACTGTGACTGAGACTTAGAACACATTGTTCTTGGACCTTGCTTATATATGTAACAGGTCTGAAAATTGTGCACATCTAAAAGCTATAATTTATAATAACCTATAACAGGAGGCAGGAGCTGGTGGATCTCTGCTAGTTCAAGACCAGCCTCATCTACAGAACAAATTCCAGGACAGCCAGGACTATGTAGAGAAGTCCTGGCTCAACAACCCCCCCCCACACAAATAAAAACAAACTAAATAAATAAATAAATAAAACAAAAACAAACAGATTGGTGAGCTAGGGATGTAATTGACTTCAGGGAGCATGCC
Organism: Microtus oregoni; assembly: GCF_018167655.1. NCBI lineage: Eukaryota > Metazoa > Chordata > Mammalia > Rodentia > Cricetidae > Microtus > Microtus oregoni. Next base: position 47,566,156 of record NW_024543060.1, read on the forward strand.
CAAAATATGTGTAAAAGTAAAATATCAAGTTCGTTTGTTTAATTATGATCAAGATTTCAAGACATATTCTGTATGACATTGTTCCTGTTAGCAGCAGTAGTGTGTTTTTCCCTTGAAATTTTTTTGAGATAGTAGATGCAAAGTTAATTATTCTTATCACAACTAAGGGGAAAAATTAATAAATCAAGTATAGGTAGTAAAACTGGAAAAAAATCAGAATTAACATAATAATGTTAAAGATGATTCATGAAGTAATTATGTCCTTCAAAATATCTTAAAAGTACTTCAATTTGAGGAAGACAGGGAAGATAATACAAAGGGATACTCTAAGTATTTTTATCATTCTGTCAGCTTGCTATCAATAAAGTGATTTCTCATAACCATTGTTGACCCTTTTGCTAAACGTCTCCAAAGAGGTGTTACACATGGCAGGCACATTCTGAGGAGCAACACCCTTGTGTTTAGTTTTTTGCTTGAGTTCAACTAAAAGAAGATGAATGTAACTGTCGCTAGTGCAAAAGAATCTCTTAATATGAAGTCACTCATTTTAAATCGGTGAACATCCTGATGGATCCAGAAAATGCCAAAATGCCCTTTGGAGGCCTTGTTTCCCTCACTGGTGAAATAGGAGGTGATCATCCTGCCCCGTTTTAGGATGAGCTACCCAGGACTGTGGGTATTGCCTCATAAACACTAATCCTTAGTGACATAGCTGTTGCTTTCTAAATAATCAGTGAGAGCTACACTTTGCAATTGGGAAGCTCCTGACCGAGAAGAGATGTACCAGTGTGAATGCTCTCCTTTTAAAGATAATTTTTGGGCTGCTTATCAGAGCAGAAGCAGATGTGTTTTGAACTTACTTAGAGATTCTATTCAATGTGGCATAAAAAAGCAACAAGTGTTAACCACCCCCCAAACACACACACACACACACACACACACACACACACACACACTCATCCACCCACATTTTGCTGCAAGAAGTAATTCCAACGAGGTTCAGTTTTGCAGGTAGGAAATTTACTGCAATGGTATAGAAAATAAGGTGGAAATAAATTTCACAATGTCTTGAATCATTTTAATTGTTACTATAATCTTTGAGCTGAATATGTAAGTTACTCCGAGTAAAAACATGTTAGAATTTCTTATCATTCAGGAAAATGCCTTCAGTCCAAACGAACCGGAGTGTAATGTGTAGCTTAAGTAATCCCATTTTGTTCATTTGTAGGGTGGCTGTTGAGACGTTATTACTCTAAGCAAAGGGCAAATGCTTGTTCCAGTGTATAGTGGATGGAAATTAAGCATATGTGCTATCTCATACATGAATGAGGACTCATAGGAAAGCCTCTTCCAGTGATCGGTGAGAACTGATTGCTGTCAAAGAGAGGCCTGATTACTAACCACCGCTTAGTGTTTAGGCACAACATCTGGCCATCGCCAAGGGAAAATATGTGGAGCTTAAAAAATGTTTACTCCAACTTTCAACTCATCCATGTATAGAACCCAGACAAGGAGACAGCTGAAGTCCTTCAGGTTTCTGTCGCTAAACAAATGTAACTCATCTTCAAGCAAAAATTGACAGAAGAGGGCTTGTTTTTGGATTCCCTTCCTGATTTTTCCTCTTATGCTGTTGAGTAATTGGGGGAGGATAATTAGGGGGATTAGAATCCTTAAAAATACGTAAAGGATGATTGTTTGGTTTTGCATCTCTTCATGTAAGCACACTTTAATCTACGTGGAACTCAAGTCTTTAATTCATCTCAGGTTGTGCAAGGCACAAACCTGAAGGCTGAGTGGAGCCAGATGAAGTAAGGCACTTCCCAGCCTCCACTCTAACCATCTTCCTGTAACTCTCACTAACTTCGGGGCCTGTACTTTTTATCTCTCCGTGCTGCTTATATCGTTAACCCAAAGATTAAATGCCTCCATACAGAAATAGTTGTAATAAAAACCCTTCCTTGGCCACTCAAGGTTAGCACCCTGCATCTGTTCATTTACCGGGATAGAATTTGCATTGTCATCGTAATTTCTTAATAGATTATCTACCTTTCTAAGCTTTAAAACAATTGGGTAAAGACTTTTTTATACACCTCAAGTGAGAACTGAAACCTAACAGCAAATGTAGGTTGGGTGAATGAATCAACAATTATGTAAACACAATACATTCTCTATCCGTCCAGTTTAAACATACAAACAAGGGATTGTGTAAAACTGGTAAGGAAGACTGGAGAGACAGCTCATCACTAAAGGCCATGTGCTGTACATTCCCAAGGATCAGAGTTCTGGTTCCAGAATCCACAACCTATGCATACAACCTCCAGCTTCAAGAGGGCCTGAATCCTTGATGCTTGCTGGCTTCCAGCTTAGGGAAAACATGTGAGTTTTGTGTTCAAGGAGAGAATTTACATCAGAACAATAAGCCAGGAAAAATAATGTAGGACACCTTACAATCTCAGACTTTCTATGTCCACAGAAGTGTACTCTCCCCCCGACACACAAAGAAACATACACTACACTATAATAGGCATAAACCCTCATATACTCATAAATAAATGTATAAATATTTTTAATATTTAATTAAATAAAAGTATAAATATTTTTAAAAATTATGATGATACAAGGTAAAGAAGAACATACAAAGACTAAAAATCTGATTATGTGTTATCTTTGCTATCTATTAAGAAGCTCTTGAGAGAGAAGAGGTTGTGTGTGTGTGTGTGTGTGTGTGTGTGTGTGCTGGCTTATGTAGATTAATAGTAAACTTAGAACTGTATGTTCTCTTAATTGAAACTGATTTTTAAAATGACAGAAATGGATGTGTAAGGCTTTAATCAGAGAAACTGTAGTCGTTAGGAACATGGTTTCTTTGCTGAACTCAAAAATGAATGTTCTTTTGCCAGGCCCCAGTAGGGCTGCTTTGTGGGATAACTTTTCACTTACCCAACGTAAAATCTAAGCCCTGGTTTCCAACAACATGGAGTGAGCTAAAATTAGCATTGATTTAGTGCTCTGGGCCAACTTAAAGTGTCATGTGAACACGGGAAGAAACTAGTTTCTAAGTCCTATAAATCTCAGTGGGGACTTTTCATTGGCCCGTGTCAGTATAATCTTGTTCTCAGGGAAAAGGTTTTCTAAGTCAATATTTTTCTAAGAGCCTGGATTTTTGTCTTTCACTAAATATGGTAGTCTTTGTTTCTTCATTGACCATGTGGGAGCAGAAGACAAGTTTCTTCTCAGAGAGGACAAGGCAAAGCATATGAAGTTCTTGCCAAAGGTTATCTCCGTCTAACTGTGAGAAGGAATGTGTTGAGGATGGAGCAAAATGTGCTCTTCTGTCCAGTGTTGACACTGTATATTCAGTGATATTAAGTAGCTGGTGCAGTGGTCCAAGCTGGAAGTGACTGACCCATTGTCAAAAAGGTGCCTCAGGGGCCTGCAGAAGGGAGAATCACTCAAAGCCCAGGGAGATTGTCTTTCAGCTTTGTACCCCTAAGCCTTTGGCACAGAGTTCTGAGATTCATCCCCTGACCCCACATCTGTTTGACCACCTCAGGGCTGTACCCTTACCTTTTGGGTATTTTTCCAATTAACATTTTCCTCCTGTACTTGCTCCTTTGCTTTCCTTTGCTTTTCTTTTCATCTGCAGCTATTTTATGTGTGGTTATGTGTGCCAAATTCAGAACCAGATGGGAATTAAGTTGAAGGCAGTGGTGGCCATGCAATTGCAATGTCTAAATGAACACACAGGGACCGATGAGTCAACTTTACCTGGATGTTTTTAGACATTGGTCACATTTTTTCTCATACACCACCACCTGGGAAGCCTTGACAATAAAAGAGACTTCGACTCTTCCTCAGACCTTCTGGAGCTTCATATAGTATTTACAGTATGGGAAACAGCGAGACTATTTTGCTTTGCCTCAAACTGGAAAGTTTTGGCCTGTGTGCCAAACTCAGACTATCCATGAACAAACTGAGAAAGTTGGTCATTTTGTGAACAGAGCCAATTTGTTCATAGGTTTTCTGCCTTTTGATCCCAGTTATTCTAAAAACCACAACGAAATGACCTCAACTTTTTTAGATATGAAATATAAATATTTATTATTTGTGGTTTTGTATGATCTTTGGTTAATCTTTGGGTTTGTTTATTTTATGATTGTTATGCTTACATCACTGGAGACTGAGCCCAAGTTATCTGAAGATAGGCAGAGACTAGAAACTAGGATTCTTAGCCCCTTCCATGATGAATATATATAATGAAGCAAAAGCCTTATGAATTGATTTTAAGTTTAAATAAGATAGAATATATAAAACATCTATAAGACATTTGCTGTATTTCCTCCAAGGAAATAGATAATATCAGATATTAATTATCCTTTTCAATGCTCCAAAATTTATATATATATAAATATATATATATATTTCATATATAATACTCAGATAATATCAGATATTAATTACATATATATATATACATATATATTGCACTCTGAGATGCTAATCCTTGGCAAGGTAAGTTCCTCTGTGGACTTCTCAGTTGGAAATCGGTGTTTAAGAGCCACCATCCTTTGTGCTCTGTTGTTTTATGTTTTTATCTTTCCAAGATAAGCCATCTTAGCCCCTGAGCTCAACAGAGTTCCCTTTGCTGACTCAGAATAACTGTTCGATGATGGCTGCCTTTGCAGAGTGTTAGAGGTTTCAGCTATGTTCATGGCAAGAGGATTCTGCCTATCTTCATTCTGAGTTCTTCAGCAGACACATGTCTAGTAGATCTGGTCCCACAATCAAGAACTGCTTGAGGAAAAGCACTGACATTACTCAATCTCTTTAATTGGTTCAGAACAATTAAAATTTTAAGTTAATGCTAGACTAAGACCTACTTTATCTGAAATAAATATATAGAACCTTTCCTCCCACCTGGTCTCTTGGTCAAATAAGGTTTCGGCCATATTTGACACCGAGTTAAGCAGTTCTCATCCTTAGGAGGGTTCATATATTCATGATGATGAAGGCAAAAAGTAAAACACGTCCCTGTAATAAAAAATGGTCTACATGACGACATTACCCAGCCCTCCACATTCTGTCATCCCCCGAGACCCAACAGTGCACGTTCCCCAGAGAGACCCAGCTCTGGGCACTGGTCTCTGTTTTGTGTATTCTATGAAGTAGTTCTGAAGGACTATTGGCACGCCCTTCGAGCACAGACAGACATGCCATCTGTACAAACAACTTGTTCAGATGCAATGATATAAAACAAATCTCACATAGCACAGAAAGCCACAAAGGAAGTCATGGAACTCCCTGGAAACACAACTCAAGAAGGATGACTGCCAGCCCTGAGCCCTGGGCCCTGAGCCCTGCTCCCTTCCTTGGGATAGGCTCCCCATCTCAGAAAGAGCCAGAGATCAGATCCCTAGGTTAGACAGCCCCACGTGTCTCTTTTCCACTCTGCCCACCTCTCCTCTCCTCATTTTTCTCCCTAATAAAGCAGTGCAACTGCTGTGTTTTTGTTTTGTTTTGTTTTTTATCATTTAGACCTAAGGGAACATGGTAGGTTTTGAGGTATCTGAGGGTTACAAGTTCTGTGTCTTTGATGATACCAAGCTGGAAAATTCATCTTTGCTTCTACATTCACTACTCTTTAGTGTGAATGGAATAAACAAGTTTAAAAGTCAATCTCATGGAATCTGGAGTTAGTAGGAAGAGGATGTGAGTAGCTAATGAGTGACAGTAAAAATATTTAAACAGCCAAGCACAAAAGATGGCAAAGGTTCGTGTGTGTGTTTGTGTGTGTGTGAAATTTCACTATGGGAAGAAGGAAACTTGGATTAGTTTGGGAGACAGGAGTTCATAATTTCCTTGTACCTTGTTCTGTGGGATGAGGATATGGCTCTGAGTGGTGGCTTGACCCCTGTTGTCAAAGCCACAGCTCTGCCTGCTGCAGTTTCTCACAAATCATTATTAATTTTATAGAGTTTGGAAAATAATTTTCATATTATATTGTCAATATGCTACTGTGGCCATGGTGTCTTATATTTTATTGACTGATATATAGAACAGACTCAGTGATCTTTAAGACTTAAGCATTAATTTGGTCATTGAAGGTGCAGTAAAGACACTGGCTAACATTAGATCATGATAATATAGTGCCTTTCTTTCCGTTTTCTGATCTTATTCACACATGCATGGTTTCATTTAGAATTACCAATGAGGAAGAAGTCACAGCAGAATCTTCTCTCATGGGAAGAGTCATTCATTCTCTAGCTGAATGATGTGTATGAACATGGTCCTCCATGTCTGCAGTGGCTAACGCGCTCCTAACTAACGTGCTTGTCCAGGTCTGCAGTGGCTAACATGCCCCTCCATGTCTATGGTATCTAATGTGCCCTTCCACGTCTGCAGTAGTTAAAGCACTGTGCCACTAGCTTGGTCTCTCTCACCTTCTGTTATGGGGGTGCTGATGCAAAATGTTAGATTTGCTCTGGTGAAATCAAGGATGTAAAATGGAACATAGACTTTGGACGTCTTTCTAGATTGTGGGGAGTCCGAGTTGAAAGGTAATTAGTTAGGACATTGGTGGGAGGCGTGAATAGACACAAAAAACAAAAACATTATCAGTTTGGAACAAATCTAAATTTTTTTATGTGAAACAAGCAAGACATCGAAGACCGAGCAAACGGAATTAAATGTGGTGTGGAAAATCAATTATAGGAATTCCATGGTTATCCTTGTTGTGGTATTCTGTGGATAAAATCCCTTGCAGGCTAGGAAGCCTGATATACCTCAGTGTTTCTCAGGACACCCGAGAGCAGGTATCCAATCCCTGCCATTCTGAACAGCCATCTAACTCAGCCCTGAAACATGTCACTTATGTCTGAGTGTGATGCTGTCTACCTACTGTCGCTACAGCCCCGAGAAAATCTGTAATCCTCTCCAACATAAAGTCCGTTCTTCCCAGTGTTTTTTCTCTTTGTTGCAAACATGTTGGGGGTGGTTTTTGCGTTCCATTTCTCCTATTATATAGTATGTTGGGGCATAATGGTCTTTATAATCACAAAGAGAGCATTCTTGTGAATTATTTATCAGAAACAAAACTAGAGAACAAGAGAAAAGGAATTGTTTTAAGATCAAACAATAGAATGCTGTGCTATTTAGCTCAGATATAGTTTGTTTTCAAAACTTTATGTCACACACTTCCAAGAATTTTACGAGTCAGATGAAAACACTCCAATCCCCTTGCCTCATTTCTGAGTCGTGTACTGACCTGTGACTATAGGGATTCTTGTCAAATCTCTTTGCCAAATTCTTCAGCTAATCACAAGTTGAAACAGCCTAGTCTCCTGTGGTTTCCTTATAGGCCTTTCATTTGCTCGGTTTATGCCCTCTGACTTGGCAGCCCCCGTTCAGAACACTTTCTGTGATTTCTGTAGCCGCGAGGCCCTGACCTGCCTGCTGTGCTGTTCAGCGCTGGGCTCACAGAACTGCCTCGGCCATCCTGGCGTGGAGAGAACACATCAGATTGCCAGCAGGGCAGCTTCAGTCCTTTTCTTCAAGCGGAAGCCTGAAGTGCTCTGGGAACCCCAACTGTCCTCTTTTGACCATGCCTTAGGAAACTCAGTAACGTACGAAATCCAAACTAGACAGTCAGGGGAACTATTGAATAATATTCTTTGTATTGTTTCAGAATCAGTGCTTACCAGAGGATCATGAACATAGATATCTTTGCATTTGGTCACACAGATGAAAACTAGAACTGCCGCCATTTCCAAAAATACTCCAAAATAAAGAATTTTCAAGACATGTATGGTTTAGGTCTACTTCCTTCCAAACTTACCCCGATTAGACACTTTATTTTTCCTGTAGCTACCACTCCTTGGTTACATAGTTGGTACATGGTAGGTGACCAGGAAGGTGAACTAGAACATTATCTAAAGAGAAGCAAAGATTTCTATTCAACGTTTGCATGTATATGCATACAAGTGGATATTTACCCAGTATGGTCTCGCTTCTTTAACCATTTTAAGAGTCAGGGAGTCATTTGAGAATATACTACTTACACTGAGTATGAAATAAGACATACTCATACCATACACTTTCATCCAATATCTCCTTAGTATAGTGGCTCCCATAATGTCGTAATTAGTAAAAAGCCATGCATAAGGACTACATGATGAGTTTGCTTCTCCCAAAACTCTTGCTAATGCTACAGCCTTGTGGTCTAAGTGACTTCTTGAAGAATAGATAAGTACGTTACCATCGAAGTGTATATACCATTATGTTCCGGGGAGTGGGACTAGCCACAGAAGTCAGAGCCAGAAGGAGAAGCATTACAAGAGAGAAACCAGTACAAATTTCATTTGCTATGCATCAGCAATGTCAGCAATGACCATTGTCCTTAGGGATGCTGTTCACCGAGCTTCCTGTGTACAGTGAGCAAGGTACTTCATACTCATGCCCTCAGTTATATTCAGACCACATAGGAGATTTTAAGGCCATGGAAGCTGGGGCCTAATAAATGTAGGTCATACACTAGATGTTCATATACTTTAGGCTTCCTACCTGGGATTTGAGTCTAGAACCAAATTTAGATTGTATATTACTCTAAACTGAACCTACTTTTCTGGGAAAAACTAATGATGCCTCTGTCTTCCGGACTTATTGAGCTTTTGAAAAGTCGAGTTCCAAGACAGATACTCTCCAAATGATCAGAGAGATGGAAAAGTGTGTGTATTGGCCCAGGCAAGCATTGCTTTGCAGTCTATTAGTGGGAGTTAAATATTTAACACCTTTGAAAGCTCAGGGTTGATGACATGTTCAAATTGCTGATTTCTGTTTACTCTGGGACAGCCTGCAAAATTACTGTGTTCAGAAATTGTTGGCCCAGGCTCTCTCTGCTCAAACTAAGAGGCTCATGCTTCACACCCAAGACAATAGTTGGCAAACGCCTTTTAAACAAAGCAGATTCAACAGAATTTTGAAAGAGTAATCATTCAAAAAGTCCCAAGATTTTGCACTGTGAGTCATTTATTTACCAAGAGAGTTGGTAAGACCTTGATCGGCTTGGTGTGGAGAGCTGAGACCTGTAGCCAAGAACAGGAGGCCAATTTTGGAAAACTTGTTTCATCTGCATTAGAAAATCTTGCATCTTATTTGCCCCCCCCCCCCATTTTGTGAGGCTGGAGGGGAAAACACCTAAACATTTCCTTGTTCTGAGCCACCAAGAATGGCTTTGAAAGAATGCTATCTGGGCAAACTCAGATGTTTTGCAGGACTAGGGGATCATCCATGACAACAATGATAGTGAAAGTATGTAGGTATTCAGCCCACATGACATACGTGTATCATGGTGGGCATTTTAACAGCCCCCAATAGATGTTAAGGTATCAACAGAATTCCATTTTAAACAATGAAAGAAATGGGGGCGTGGAGACACTAAGTAGCTTCCCCAGTCATTTAGGGACAAAATGTCTGTGATGATCAGAGATCGTCGTCATCCTCTGCAAATACAGAATCACAGAGGAGACAGGTCTCTCTGGGCAATCCTATAGGGCATTGCGCTAACTGATGCAGAAAGAGCCATCTTGACTACTGGCATGGCCTGTTCCCATTGCAGAGGATCATGGGCTTTGTTAAATGTGAAATGTAGCTGAACAGTGGGACGCACACACTGTTATTGTTTGACTGGAGATACAAAGTGAACAGAGGCATAGAGCAGCTCCTCCATTGACTTCCCTGCCATGGTGGACCATGAACTCTGTTCAGAATAAACATTTTCCCTCTTAAGGGGCCTTGGCTCAGAGTATTTAGTCACAGCAACAGGAAAAACAAACAAAACTCTAACAGTACTCTACCTGAATTAGACCGAAATTATTCGGCAGTCTATGCTGTCTACACAAGGCCTGTAGCATCTTCCTTTGAGCCCCAGGATTGGTACAATGAGCAGATACTCTTTTGATCCGGCTGGGCTTTGCTCTGGTTAACTTTGAAATTGTTTTAGCTATTTGCATTCCTTTTGAAGGCCAGCCTGACCTATGCATCTACCTTTACCTCTACCAGAGGAAGCATGGACACTCCCCGTGTCCCCTTACTAATTGACCATTAGTAAGGGTCAATTGGGATGCTTTTATATATATACTAACTTCATATAGGAAAAAAAGTTCACGAAATCTCATTTGTTTTCTATTCCACCATGCCATCCTTCTTCTTCCCCGCTGATTGATTGACAGGCCTGTGGACTTGCCAGTTTTCTGGGGACATCAGTAAGACCTGGCTGTTCCTTTATGAAACATTGATGAACTTTCCAGAGCACCACCATGACAATGTCATGGTGATGGTGAGACACACTCTCCTGTAGAGCTTACTGCTGTCTGCTTTCCTCATCCTGACATCAACGCCTGATACAAATGGGCAGAATGAAACCTGCATTGGTAGGGGTCACTTGTAACCGCCTCTCACTGTCTGCCCATCAGACTGCAGCTCCGTTCTCTAAATGCTGTCACAACAGAGTAACACTTCGTTAGAGGAGCTTAGAGCTGGTGCTGACGAAAATGCTAATTTCTTGACTCAGGCCTGTCTAACTGTGGTCTCACTTTCTCTACTTTCCTGGATCATTTTTTCTTACACTCACCCGCTTCCTTTTCTCCCCCAGCTCCCACCTCATTTGTTATGGTATCGTGAGCCTACTCTTCCTTTTGTCCAAGTAACTCCTCCCAGCAGGGCAAATCACATCCTCCTCTTCTTCTCAGGCTTCCTTGTGTGTTCTCATGCTGCTGCTACATTTTTGTCAATGGTGGTTTTATTGTTTGACTATCCAAATTATTTCATTAAGTGAATGGCTTCAGAGATTCATTTGATTTGATTTTATTACTGGCTTGAGGAAAAGATATACAGCTTTTGTTAAGAGAATATGCCAAAAAATACAATCTACCTATACAGACATTATTTTTATTATAATTTATACCCTGGTATAGTAATAAAATGATTTTATAGGTTTACTTTAAGATGTTTAATTGCTGCCCTGAGAATTTCAAAGCTCACATGTGCAACAGCTACTACTAATTTTCCTTGCTTTGTGGAGCAGTAGATTCAGTCTTTCTCGCCTTCGTGTCTACCGCGACTTATTGCACAGCTGCATCTGCATTTACATGCAGCTCCGTCACTGATATCTGTGGGGCAGATTACCTGGAGGCCCTTTACTATATTTGCACATGCATTTCTTACTAAAATGTATGAAGGGAAATGCAAGTTATCAAGTCTGCTGGACCTTCATTTCGAACGCCAGAGGTGTACTCCCTGTAAGTGAGATCTTGAAAGCGGAGTCAAAGGTGAGCCTTTTCCAGTGCTGGTAATTAATTCTTGCTTTGCATAGGCTAATTGAGGGCAATCCTCGAATACTTGGTGTCATTTCATTTCCTAGCTGTCAATGTGACTACAACCTGCTTTCCCCGCTGCATCTGTTAACCTCTGTGCTTTCCCGTGCTGGTAGGAGGATGTTAAAGATAGAGGGGCATGGAGAGCTAGGTTCTGTTTTGTGAATATCAATATTTTTTCTTCAATAGAATATTGTTCTCCTTTGACAGACCCCACCACCGACCAGAAATATCCCTGTTAAGGTACAAAAAAGCACCTACAATTTTAGTTTGTTACTTTGGGAACTCAATGAAAAAAATGAACCAAGAACAGGCTCCTTAGCAGTCTGTATTATGTTACAGTCTAACACAAATACATGCAAATTAATGTCTTAAATCATTCAGCAGATGGTGTCTGTGAGGCTGCAGGCTGAGTGGAGAGCTGAGGAAGGAAGTGTGAAAGGTGGTTTAAGCAATGGTGTGGAGGTCATCAGTGAGAGCACCTACAGGTTCACAGTTGCCTTCCCTACAGGGAACTTTATAGCTACCTAGCTCTACTACTCTTGGATCTTTCTGACTCTCAACCTTCTATGTCAGGACAAAGTACTACGAAGTATTTGTTCCTTTGTCTAATTCTCCCATCTTCTCCTTTTCAACCCTGCACAGATGTGGTAGTTTTCACAGTCAATTTCATCTAACCTGGAATCATACACGCAAGAATCTTAGTATCCTAATCATACTGACCTGCTGACACGTGTATAAGGAGTTATCTTGGCTGTTAATTGATGTAGAAAGACTCAGCTCACTGTGGGCAACACCATTCCCTAGGCCCCTGGCTTCCAACTGCATGACAGTGAGAAAAGCTAGCCAAGCGTGAGCAAGCTTGCTTTGGGCATCATTCAATCCATTTCGCTCTGCCTTTTACTCTTAGTATGATATAAGCAGCTGCTCAGGCTCCTGGCACTGCAGCTGTGTTGCTGAAGTGAACTGTCTGGAATGATAGCCTGGAATGCTAGAACTGTACTTTAAGAAAAGGTGTTTTATCACAGGAAAGAAAATGAAATCAGAACACTGGACACACACTAGTCTAAGCAAACTACTCATTTCTCAGTGGATGGATGAGTCTACTGTGCCAAATCTGCTCTATAGTGCAATGTTTAGGAATGGTGATTGGAGTCTCTAAGCTGATTAGACAGATTAGTGTTGATGAGCACTGACATAGTGCCTATGACCACCTTCATCTACTATCCTAGAGAACTACAGCCATCCACAGAGAATAAATCATATTTGGTTTTTCTGAAAATTAATTGAACTAAACATTTCTATTGTTTATTTGATTAACTTTTTGTGTAAATATTTGCCAGTGTTTATCTTGACGTATTTTAGAACTAGCCTTTTATAACTTTTTTGTGTATAAATTTTACTCTTTCATATTGTTTTTTTCCCTCATTTTTATGCCACTTTAATGCCTAGTTTTGCATGTCTTTGAAGAGAAAAATGTGAGCCCAGTATCTTTACAACCTCTGCACTGGGTTATGGCTACCAAGTTGAAGTAACTGAATCCTTTGGGCTAGTTTCCCTGGGTTTTAATCAACATTCATTAATATTTCTTTCAACAAATTGCACTCAAAACATTTTAAATGTAACTGAAGAAATTCCCAGTTGGGTCTGCTCTGTGGTCTACAGGGGAAATTGCTGAACAGTTGTGTGCAGTTTTTTTCTTAAGATTAGAGATCATTTAAGAAAAATTATATAGTCTACAAACTATCCACATGTTTGTAAAGTGCACGATATCTCTGAGCTTACTATGAAGTGATTTTGTAGTGGCGTAGAATGTCTCATCCTTCACTGGTATTCAGCCAAAGCATTAAACCCAGGTTCTGTGATTGTCTCAAGGTTATCTTCTGACTATTATGTTACCCTGCACCTCAAAGGCTGATATGAATGCCCTCTATTCTACGTAGCTTCAGTGGCCACTTAGTCTTTTTTTTTTAATTTGAGGAAGCCAATTCTTTGACTTTTCTGTCTTTTTGAAAAGTACAGACCATGGGGTCTTAAGTCCAAATTTGGAACTACTTTCTTACCCAGTTTTTTTTTTTTTTTTTTTGGTAGCTCAGCTACCTTACTTCATATTCCATGTGAAGAAAAATGTTGTTTCTTCTGGAGAATAGTGACATTCAGCACTCAGGAGACAAAGCAGGATGGCTTCCCCTCCGAGCTCCCCTGTATGATCATCAGCAAGTTAGAGAGAGTACTGTTTCTTTGTTGAGTTTGAAGTGAATGATCACAAATATTTTCTTTACTTTATGAATCTAACAAATTCAAATTAGCTTTCAAATAGACTTGTACCTGCAATACACATCTAGAACACTATGAAGAAGATACGGTAAAAGTAAAAAAGGCAGCATCAGTCAGTTAGACATAAATTATTTGAGAATGAATAAGGAGTATAAACAAGTATGATTTTAAGTCAAAAGAAACTACAAAAAAAGTCCCAACACTGTCTTTTTCTTGAAAGTGTGTGTGCTAGCCAGGGAAAAATAAGGTTTGACTGAGAGAGTTTGTTTTAATTATTAATATGTATACACACACACACACACACACATACACACAAAAGCAGTGCACAAACCACAAAAGCATTTTTCTTGAGGAACCATTGCTCTAGGCTTTACAAACAGAGAGTTGTATAACATGTTACTAGATTCCGTCAGCTATTATAAACAATTAGCTCAGCCATCCTTGTGAATTCATTCTTCCAAATCACCACATTTTCAAATGACCCCTGGCTTGGTTGGGTTGTTAAAAACAGCAAATAAAACAACCCCTGAAGCTCTCCCTAGACTTCTACACAGCATTCTCCATTATTAAACAGCTGGCGCTATAGCTATATGAAATTTCATTAAATTAACCTTAATAGCTTTGTGATTTAACAGACACACACATAATAAAACATTAGGACGTCACTTCCACCCATACTTCAGATCACTTCTAACACAGCGGTGGCACTGCGGACGTTTGATCAAACCTTAAGGTCACTGAATGACCTGCACTCATCTTTAGTTCGCAGTCTGTTTTAATCATCAGCTCCATTTTTGACATTTTGCTTTGTGACAGAAAGCTTATCACCATAGAATTACCATGTCTCATTGACTAGACTTTTTAAATTCTGTTTGACCTTGGCTTTCTGAACAGACTAAAAGTTTACAATTTGATGATCTATAGTGTTTGAAATAACGGTGTTCAGCATCAGATGTGGAAATTCCAGTTTCCAAAGTTGTTAAAGATTAAAGGAAATACATGATCACAGTTTGAACTTAAATAGCAGAAGATTTTCACAAGTTTGTGCATGTGTACAAGCAAGTGCATGTGTGTGTATGTGTGTAAGATTATGAAAAGTATTCTTATTATACAGGTGAAATTCAGAGTTTTGAAAACAATTAACCCTTCCACTGAAGGCAATAAACAAATCTAAGATCAAGATTTTATGCCCATCTAGGATCCAGTGATTCTATCCTTAGTATTTGACTATTAAGAAGAGTGTGCTGCTGCATTTGAAATTGATTCTATGGTGCAAACAGGTGAGAGAGGTAGAGAACATTGGTCAAGTATGATTGATATTGTAGGGTAGTTGCTTGGCTCTTTAGAAGATCTGAGCCTCAACTATAATAGCAGGTAAAGATTGGTACCTGGAAATCGAGGTTTCATTTCCCAGATGCCCAGACCCAAATATCACATAGAAACTGTATTAATTATAACATTTTTTTGGCCAATGGCTCAGGCATATTCCTAGTTAGCTTTTTCATCTTTAATTAACCCATTTCTATTAATGCATGTATCACCATGAGACTGTAGCTTACTGGTAATGTTCTGGCATCTTTTACCTTTGGTGGCTATTTGACATCTCCTTAACTCTGCCTACTTTCTCTATATATCTCTGTTCAGTTTTCCCACCTGACTTTACTCTACTAAACCTTTGTCCAAAACGACTTTATTCATCAGCTAATAAAAGCAACACATATACAGAACGACATCCCACATCAAAGTTTCAGTAATTGTGGGTAATGCATCAAAAAGTCTCTTGAGTTCCCATTCTTAAATGTATGCTTCACTGTGACTTCTTTGTTTTAATATTAGAATTTTTTTAGAAGGGGTTATAATTTTATTTAATGAAAAATTTATATATAGTTATAATACATGATATCTGAGATATGTACACATCATGGAATGATTAAGACTGCTAACTGTTGTCCTTTCTGCTAACTTATTATTTTGATTGACTTAAAATCTACTCTTAGCAATTTCCATTTATAAAATATGTACAAATATTTCTGTTGCCAATCTTCAAATTTGAATTCTTTGACCCTCTGCTCCCTCCCTCTAGTTGCTGCCAAGCTATTCTCTACTTCTATGACTTCAACTTCTTTAAAATAATTTTAATTGGCACAATAATTTTGCATACCTGTGAAGTCCAGTACAATAATTTCATAGGCAAGGTATACTGATTATATCCCAGTATTTTTATTTTCTCCTCCCTAAACGTTCTGTTTTCCATTGAAATACTTGAAGATCTCCTTCTAGTGCTTTATACAATATATAATAAAGTATTCCCAATGCTCCTCATCCTATTGCACCTTAGGATAGAGTCCTTTCTTTTATCTGTGTTTCGTGTGTGTGAGGGGGGCGGTGTGTGACTTTGGCTTGCTTTGATTTAACACTTAATGTTTGATGTTTTGGTTTTTGGTATTTCCACATCATCAGATCATCATGTTTTCCTTCCTTTTTAAGGCTAGATAGGAATTCTACTTTCTGTATGTAACATATATTCTTTATTTAGGGTTTCTATTGCTGTAAGGAAACATCATGATCAAAAAGCAAGTTGGTGAGAAGAGTTTATTTGACTTATACTTCCATATTGCTGTTCAATACCTAAGGAAGTCAGGACAGGAACTCAAATAGGGCAGGACCCTGGAGGCAGAAGCTGATGCAGAGGCCAGGAAACGG
Organism: Microtus oregoni; assembly: GCF_018167655.1. NCBI lineage: Eukaryota > Metazoa > Chordata > Mammalia > Rodentia > Cricetidae > Microtus > Microtus oregoni. The sequence goes on from NW_024543060.1 coordinate 47,582,505, forward strand.
AGCTGCTTACTGACCTGCTTTCCTTGACTTACTCAGGCTGCTTTCTTAAGAATCCCGGACCACCAACTCAGGGATAGCACCACCCACCATGGGCTGGACCCTCCCACACTGATCACTAATTGAGAAAGTCCTTTGCAGCTGGATTTAATGGGGGAATTTCCTCAGCTGAGGCTCCTGCCTCTCTGATGACCCAAGCTTGTGTCAAAGTGACACAAAACCAGATAATATACACCATCCATTGGTGCTTAGGCTGATTCCCTATTGTGGTCACTGTGAATATCACTGAAATGACCATGGGAGTGTGGATGTCTCTTTGACATAGCTATTCTATTAAATGTAGATGCAAAAGGGGAATTCCTAGAGCATCTTATGGTAATTCGTCTTCTAATTTTTGACAAATTTTATTTCTTTATTACATAGTAACTGTACCAATTTACATTATACCAAAAAATGCATGAGGTTTTTTTTTAATCACAGCCTAAAATGTGTTATCTTTTAATATTTTTATAATATCCATTATTATGATTAGGTTTTTAATTACTTACCAAAAGTTTAGAGATTGACTTTTTGCTGAGTGGTGTGGAAATGTTCAGAGTTGTCACTTCGGCAAATTAATTGGATGATCAGTGCCTTGATCTCATGAATGGATTAACCCACTGGTTGTTGCATAGCTTACTATAAGCAACTGGAAAGTAGGAGGTAGAACATAAGTGATAGGTTTGTGCTTGTAGGGTATGCTCTTGAGGACAATGTCTTTCCTTAGTCTCCACTGGTTTCTCTCACCATGTCTGTGTTCTGGATGCCATGAAGTTGACTACCATTTCCAAAAACATTTGCCCTGTCATGATATTCAGTGATTTGCCTCATACAATAAGTAATGTAAGCCAAAATAAGAATTTTATCCTTAAAGTTTTTTGTCTTAGGTATTTTGCCACAGTGATGATAATCTCATTAATAGCCGTTTTGGAGGGTTAACTGTGACGTTAGTTAGCATTTCTCTATGATCAGTGATGTAGAACGATTTCTCATACACTAATAGACCATTTGTATGCCTTCTTATATAAAATGTGTCTTTAGATCTTTTGCTTAGCTTTAATCAGAATATTTGTTTTTTTTTCCCAATATTTTTTGAAATGCAAGTAATGGTGCAGAATAATACAGTAAATGCTCACAAAGTCACAGGCTGTACACTTGTATTGCAAATGTTCATTTTGTTCCACCCACATTTCCCATCATGCACTTCACTGTGTTATACATGATCCTCCATCTGTAAGACGTAGTCCAGTATTTGTGCTTTTACCAATTCTTGTTTCTCTTCCTAGAGTTATCTTACTTCTATTTAAATCCGTAGTTTTGTAAGACCTTACCAGTTTCCCAACCAAAAATCATGGACTCAATCTTCTTGTTCTCCTGGCATTTGGAATATACAAAAGGTACAAGTTAGAAATTGCAACTCAGGGTCTGGGGAAATGACTCAGTGGTTAAGAGCACTAGCTCCTCTTCCAGGCATCCTGAGTTCAATTTCTGGCTATCACATGGTGGCTCACAACCATCTGTATTGGTATCTGAGGTCCTCTTCTAGTATAAAGTACTTGTGTACATAAAATATGCAAACAAACCTTAAAAAAAGAAATTGCAACTCAACGTGAAAAATTCTATAAATTTCTATCTTCGGTTGTCCATCATAGTAGCCCATAAGAACATATAACATATCTGGTCCTCAATATTTTATCCCTGTACCAGCAGTGATGTTGTCCACTTAATATGATGCTCATAAAATGAATCTTGTTTCAGTAATGGGCTCAAGCAGGGAGAGAAAGTCATAGGTGAGCATGGTAAGGGTTGAGTAACAGCTATGATGGGTTTTATTAACCAAGCGCTGGAAATCCCTGTCTGGCCTTGAGCTGCATCGTTAGAAGTCCCGTCCTGTCAGCTCAGTATCAAGAAAAAGATGACCAGAGTTCTTACTTCTTCTTGGCAGAACCAGAGTTCTTTCCATCCAAACCGCACTCTACCGTAGTAACTATTGAGCAAGCAGAAATGCATGGAAGCTTCCATCTCTGTAACACAGCTGAGCTGATTAGTCATTTTCTCAACTCCCTTTCTGAAAACTTAACATTTTCCAGCCGTGACTCTGCTCAAACTAGAATCTCACTAAAATGTGCGCTCTTCAGCTTCTCTTCCAGATGTAGCAGTCTGCTTCCAAGGCCATAGTTTGAGTTCATTTTATCTATTTTTGGATTTTGTTGCTAAAACTTCTTTTCTATTTCAAAGCTCTGTTACTTTTATGCATTGCCAATAGAAGAGGCCTGTAATTCATGCAGGTATGTGAAGAGAAATTCCCAAAGCTGTGTAAAAGCCTTCTGTGAAATTCTTCGCTAATGAAAACACTAGTCAAGTCATTGAGCTTTCCCCACAAAAGTGAGTGGACAGTAATTCCATGATTCCCCTACATGTGCACATGACCCTCCTAGAGACAGTGTTTGTGTCTGAATTCAGTGGGCATTTGAGGGTGCAGTGCTGTGTGAGGAATATATATTTAAGAAAAACCTTGCATCTGCATTGTGATTTTTATTTACAGTCTATGTATTTATCTAAGTATAAATCTCAATACATCTGAAAAACCTCGACTCAGCTAAGGGATTGAAGAAAAAGAAATCTCATTTCTAGATGATCGGGCTTGGTGGGCATCAACTGGGAGCCTGGGCTGACACTCGGGCTTTAACATGAAGAGGGGCAAGCAAAGGCTCCGCAGCCAAGCCAGCGGTTTGGCATTGAGATTATGGTTCTATTTAACAATCCTGGCAGTGGCAGAACACAGGAAACAGGAATAGTTTCATTGGGTTTTTGGTTGCCTAGATATGGGGGATAAGTACCTGAATTAGAGGAGAACGAAGCTCTGTCTGCTATAAAAATGGGAGGACTGGAACCGAAAACAGAACGTCTGTCTTGTAAAGTTGGAGTAAATTTTGAAAATCTTAAACGGTGATTCTCAAAATCTATTGTGCGTAATTACTACCTTGGCATTGTTTAAAAAGCTCCATTGTCCTGACTCTGGTTTTGCGTGTCTTATTGGCTCATGACAGACACTATTATACAAGTACATCAAACTTTTATGAACGTTGTGATATACGGAGTGTGACTGGGGAAACACTAATATGATAGATGTCTGAAGAAGGCAAGAAACATGTGCTAGTGAATTCCAGTAGAGCTGTGCTCTGCCTTCTTCTGTAGGTTTGTTTTCTTATTTTTAACTTTGTTCCCTAGGCCTTGTGAATGTAGCCGGTGAGATAAGTGATGGAAATTGTTGTTTAAATTATGAAAGGGAAAAATAATGAGCTCTAAACAAATTGATGTAATGTCTATAAACTATCTAACAAACAGAATCATGCCCTCTAGTGCCAACATGCTGGTCAGGAAGCTGCAGAGTCAAGTGCAGGGCCGTAACTTTCAAAACCATGACCATAGGTCAAAGACAGAGAATTGAGAGACTAGAAAGGAGTTATTTACAAGTGTATCAGTTTCCCCAAAAGTGGAGTCATAACACTCAATAAAATGTACAGACCACAGTGAACTAGAAGTAGTGTCAATCTATACATGGTAGGCAACGTTAGGTGTGTTTTCCAGGCAAAAGAGTTTTTGTTTCTTCCGCAAAAGCTGTGGGCTTTCCGTCACCACTCTATCACCACCCATTGTGGTAGCTGCTGCCTTATCAAATTGTTATATTAAGTCAGGAGACAATGACTGTTGATGTGAGCATCTTCATCAAAGGGTTGTAATTGCCATACTGTAGCCTCTTCCTCCTTTCCATGAAGAAACTGCAGATTGCACTGAGCACACCCATAGCGATGTGTGTTGTGAGCCAGTCACTGGGAGGGTGTCCTGGTACAGAGATCATTTTGTGAGCCGTTAACCTGCAGTGAAGCATTTGAAGACCGGAGACTTTTGCTTGGGATATAACTATTAGTGATATTATTGAAACATACAGATCATAATGAATTTTAAAAACCCCTTGCATCCTGCAGCTAAGCAACCTGGAATATATGTGAGTAAAATATTAGACACATGCTGGCAATCTAAGGCAAATAAAGATTGCCAGTGGCTCCTGAATTCAGCTTAGTAAGTAGCACACAATGAGCCTTAGCATCGTGGACACTGATACTAATTCTACCCCGGCGAGTCTGTGTTGTGTGCTTCTTCTCTGATGAGTATATGGCCTTGAGCAGTTTGGCCTAGAGCCATTTTTATTTCAGCACATCACTTCCCATTGTTGAACATTTTACGGATGTACTGAAAGGTACTCTCAAGTCTGAAAAATGTCAACTGCTCGCACGACACTGATACTAACTTACGGAGGCATCTGATCACCCACAGTGTTCGCTTTAACAGTGCAGCCACATTAGGGAGAGTAATAAGCATTGCTACTCTATTATTACTGCTTTAAAAACCTGTATTGTTTACCTAAAGCACGAATCATGACATATGCTTTTAATTTCGTTACTAGCTGTATAACACACACTCACAAACTTTTCCAGTGATCCAGAAAATAAGTACTTTCTGCTCAGTGAGAAAAGAGTGTTTGTTCTAATACCCAGCTCTGTCATATTACACAAAAGCAACCATAGACACTATGAATAACAATGGATCCACCTGTGTCTTGATCACACACTGCTCACAGAATCAGGTGATAAGCCTAGAGGTCATAGTCCCTAGACTCTATGAAATTTCTTCTCTGATGCATAAGCAGTGCAAATATATATGCATGTATCTAAATATATAATCTATATCTCTAAATTTGCCTAGTAAACATACAAATATATAACCTGTGTTATATATAAATATATAATATATCATGTATATTATACTCACTGTTTTATTAGTATATATTATATAGATACTATGATATGTTGTATGATATATTGCATATTGTATAACTATATGTATTATAATTATATTATTAATAGAATATTATACATTTATAATAATATTCAATTAACATATTAAATAATATCTCCTCCTCTGACTTCCAATACCATGACTGCCTCTTGTCACTCCTCAAGGAAAGTTCCCAGTTATGGCACATTGGTTGTACAAATGAAAAGGTTCTATAGATCCGTTGGAAAGATGAAGGTCGTAGTTTGAGGTTCCAGGTTTTAATTCACAAGCACAGAGTGTGTCTAATCACTTGAGGATATTTATTTTTTTGCTGCATTCTTTTTTGCTGTGTGATTCCACAGACTACAGAACGTCTGAGGGAGATAACTTAGTGTTGTCCTTTCTAGAGTTGGAGAGTCCAACGTCATGACACCAACAGGTTGGTTGCTTTTATGGTGATGACTTGATGCTGTGTTGTCCTGGGGGAGAAAAGTTATGTCTTCGTGTTCCAAAAAGCAGAACAAGGAAGCCCAATGCTAGGTGGGCACCGCTATTGTGAGTGTCTTCTTCTCCCTTATATGGGAGAATCCTTCATGATATGATCACCCCCTTAATATTCTCATCTCAAAATATCATGACCTTAGCAACACTTCAGTTTTGGGGAGGATATATTGAAACTATAACACAACACACCTGGTATTTGGAGAAGGAAATACAACAGCGTGAACTGCCCTATATTGTTATTATTTCTCTCTTTATCTTTCTCTCTCAGCACGTTTGTGTGTGAACATGTGTATTTCTCTGTGTATGTCTCTCTCTTATGTCTGTCTCTCTCACACACATGCAAACACACAAACATGGTAACACAAACACAGCCATATGTACATTTTTCTGCCTTCTAACTCTTGGACTTTTCTTTATAAATCTCTTCTGAAACTAAGTCATTTCCTTTCCAAGTGCGTTAATTTCTCCTTCCAGTTCCTAGTCATGTTGTACTTCCTGGATAGTTTGTCCATGACCAGGACTTAGAGAGTGAGGCCATGGTAGTAGATCAGCAAGGACCAGATCCTGAACGTCGTTGTGTACTGTGCTAGGCGGGCTCTGTTAACTAAGAACAGTGGATACCACTTCATAGGCAGCAAATACATGGCAGAACCATACAGGGAGGATACACATTTGAATGATTTTCAAAATGAATGACAGGACTACTGCACAGAGTTGGATTACAGAGGAATGGGGTAAAATAAGAAACAAACAAACAAGATAGTTCATAAAAGACAATAGGGTTAACTAGCAGTTCAGTAAGCCTATCTTATAAGAGTATGCAGGTTATAATTGGGGGAAAGCACCTGCGGCACAGAGAATAGATGAAAAGAGAGAAGCAGAATGCAGGAGATCAAAGATAACTCTAAAATTATGGGATTAAACAACTTGGAAGATACTAGAAACTGTAAGGGAGATACTTCCTAAAAGAAGGTGGAAAAATAATAGCTCTGCTTTCTTTATGTACTAGGATCAAGTAGGTGCTAAGGATACCAAGTAGACAATTGGGAAATAATGGGAAAGTAAGTGTGGAGATGTATCAGAGCAGAAGACAGACTGTTTTGCACTGTCCAAGACTGTCAATCACCCTTGAGGATTAGCTACATCCTTGTGTTCTGTGTGGTCCCAGGGAGTGACTTTAGCAGTGATGAGAAAGGGATGCCCTGACAACTGCTTTCACACCTGTAAGTACAGTTTGAAATGCATATTTAGCAGAGGAACATATGACATTATTTCTGAAATCCAAATAGGTCCAGAGACTTTCTCCAAAGCAGTAGTAGAACAGTATTTATATGAAAGATGGAGATTGCCATGGGACTCCCCTGCAAGCATGTCTCAGAGAAAGATGCATCCATTGGCCATTGTCTTCACTTCTCCCATCAAGACCTATTTCTTAATAGGCTGAGAAAGACAGCCAAGAATATGGGAGAGTCTGGGTAGCAGCTATGTTAGGTGCAATGAAAAACCCACGATGCTTTCTACTTATCGTCTACTTTGGTTCTTGTTTGTTTTCAATATCACAAAAAAAAAAACCAAAGTAAAAATGGCTAAACTCCTTTAAAGATATATTCTAAGACTTTTATATGTGATAAAACTACTTAATATATAAGCATTTAGGAGGCCAGCTAAAATATTGCCATTAAATAATATCACACTTTCAGTTAGTGAAAGTCAGAGGGCTGGGTTCACTGTAATACAGAGTGTGTGATGCAGGACTTTGAGTTTATGGCCTGTCAAAAGTCCAAATCCTAGGACTTCCTTGGTTCTTTCTGAATAATCTTGAATATCATTCAGTTGATAATCTGGAGTTGAAAGATTACTTCCAAATGTGAATATATATTTCATCTTCAGAAAACATGTGTATTTGAGATAATCCAATTTCTCTTTCTGGGAACAGGAAGTCATGAGACTGAGGAAAACAAAAGTAAGAGTCAGATTTGTTCTTGAGAAACAATGTTTCAATTACTAAGTACTAATTAATTCAATTACCATGTATCATTAGTGAATTAATGTATTCTTGAGTGTTTTGTTCACCTTATTTTCTGAGAGTAAGCTCTCATGTTCAAACTATATATCAATCCACCACTATTTTGTTTATAGGTGTCTTCTGAACATGAGGGCACCTACCTAGAACCCTAGTACTTGGAAAATGGAGGAGGAGGACCATAAGTTAAAGGGTAGTCTAGTTTAAATATGTAAAAACAAATTCATCACAAAATATAAATGTTAATAACGAGTTACACTCTTTTCATTGTGAAAACAACCACATGTAGTCAGAATCCCCCTCTGCTCTGTTCCCTAAAACCCAACACAGAGCCTCAATATTAATTATAAATACTTGGCTGCTAGCTCAGGCTTCTGACTAACTAACTCTTACAACTTAAATTAACCCATTTCTATCTATGTATGTGCTGCCATGTGGCTCATGGCTTGTTACCTCATCTTGAACACATCCTGCTCCCTCTGCATCTGACTGGCGACTCTGAGACTCTACTCTTCTTCCCAGTGTTGTCCTTCTCTGGCTCTCTTGCCTAACCTTTTCCTACCCACCTTTAGGCCAGTCAGCTTTTTATTAATTAATAAGAGTAGTACATATTTACAGTGTAAAAAGCTTATTCCACAGCAACCACAGTTGTGTCAATCCCTTGCACAGATAAATTGACTCAGGCATGGATTATGGAAACCCTAACAATCTTCTATAGTTTGAGAAATCCAATGCATAGCCTTTAGTGAGACCACAATGGCCCTGGGAGTCTGTTCTATCTTTAATATGGAGAAAGATGGGAAAGATATGTTACAGATCATTGGTGGTATTTTAAAAGAGAAAAATGACCCTGGAAAGTGTGTTGGTTAGTGAATTGAGATTATTTTACATATAAATGGTAGTTTGAGTTACTTGAATACCATTTTTTAAAACATTTTCTAAAATCATATTGCCACCATCAAATCCTGATTAAGTCTGCATACCCCATAACTTCTTTTGCATATCATAGTGAGTATCAAGGATGGACACTAGTGAGAAGTGGCTCTTTTATTAGGACTTACTGTCCCTTTACGGATAGGAACGCAGATAGCACATAGCTCCAATCATCTCCATTTAATTTCATTTTATTAAATAAGATTTAGCATATGTCTAATTTGTAGCCAAAGTATTATCCTGCCAAGAGAAAAAAAATAGGATGAGTGAGATACGGCCCTCTAACCCAAGTGCTGTCCACTGCATAGAAAAGATTTTAATAATAAAGCAAAATCTTAAGGTCAGTTGGATGCATTTAAAATACACAGATTAAAAAATGTTAGTCTGTAGGGCAGATGGATATGGAATTTAAGAGAGGGACTATTTCCTAATTGAATGCAAAGAACAGAAATGTGTTAAGCACAGAGGACAGCGAGTCAGAGAATTGGACATGCACTTTCACTGAAACAAGCTAGCTCAGATGTTTGTTTTATTTTTTTTAAGCAAACTTCTAAGTCCTGAGAATGAGTGCTAGCAAGGAAATTTGGAGCTCCTCTGAAACATGATTAATAAAACCTCAGAGACAGATATTGGGGTTCAACCTGAAGGTTAGAAAAGCAAAACAGCCAGCCACTGGCCCTTGCCTCAACCTCAGTCTGAAATGGCAATTTTGCCTCCAACAATCTCAGAATGAGACTGTGTCTGCGAGCTGTCTCCTCCCATCTTATAATCCTCTCTAGGGCTAGGGTTAAAGGTGTGTACCTCTGGGATTCGAGACATGCACCACCCTATTTCTATGGCAACTAGCGTGGCTACTGGGATTAAAGGTGTGTCACACTGCCTGGTCTTTTAGGCTGCCCCATGGCGCTGTTTCACTCTGTGATCTTCAGGCAAACTTTATTTATTAAAATACAGATGAAATGCCACTACGCTCCTGAATCCCTAATACCAATGAACCTAAAAAAGTCAGTTCTTCAGACCTTCCTCGTTAGTCCATCCCATGTGTATCCACACTCACCAAGTGTGCGCACTCTTAGTAATTGGTACACAGACACCAGAGCATATTCGCCCAGCTATTCACTGATGCGAGGCTTAGTCTTAGGTGGCTCCAGATGCCAAGAAATGTTTGGGACAGTCTAAGATCCTTTTCTACAGAAACATAGAACAAGCAAGATGAAACACATTTCTTTTACTTTTCAAAGAAATTCACTAAAGTCAAGGCTATTAGAAGACATCTTCCCTTGTAAAAATTCTAATTTTGCAAGGAAGATATAATTGTACCAAGTAAACTGTCTTGGCTGCCGGAACCCAGAAGTCAGTCTATATATTAGTATTTTCACATGAATTAGACTCCATTTATTTAAAATAATTTTTTTTTAAAAAAAAGTGTGTTTAACATCCAGACTTATGAAAACAAATATTCCTTAATGGAGCTAAAGGTGAACTTGGTGAAAATCGTCCCAGATACGCACAAACTCTCTCCTCCTTTGCGGTGTGTTAATTAAAGTGCTGAGCACCCTGAGGTACTTGTCATGCCTTCCTTGTTTGTTCTGGACGACAGAAATATGAAAAGCACTGTTGAATGAGGATGTTAACCATGTTGACAGAGCGCTGGGATACCTGGTCCTGCAGCATTACATCTGAGAAGAGTTTAAACTGACTGTAAACTTGTTTATACTGTGATATTGAAAACAGGACAAGAGGAAGCTGTGCTTCTGGTTCCAGGGAGACCAACAGCATCTTTGTTCCATCCCTGAAGCACAGAGGAATTAATTTCCATCTATTCTTACTCCCTAAGAAACTACCCAAGGAACATGGGGCAAAGTTTACTAAAGAAAGTCAAATGTGATTTCTTTCTTAGCTCTCTTAAGTACATTAACATAAAGAAAATGGTATTCAATCAATGAACTCTATATCAGTGAAGATCATAGGACAAGCCCTCCCTGCCCCTTCATGCAGCTGATAGTCTCACCTTTTAGCTTATCTCAGTGGACCCTTCTTTGGTGCAGCTTCCCAGTAGCCTCCTTGAGATTTCTAAAGCTGTGATAGACTTCTTCACGGGAATTTAAAGCTTCTTTATATATCCAATGAGGCCATCAGGCTACACAACGATCGTGCAGCCTTGTCACAAGATGGTGATTTTGGCATTTACACTCAAAGGGAATGTGTACTTCTGCTATGCTGACAGGAGGGATGCATCCCAAACAACTGGGTAGCAGGACTAAGCCAGGCTTAGAAGAATTAGTAGGTAGATAGATCTATAGAGCAAGCCTCTCAGAACAGGCATCCCCAGAGGAGATGAAAGTAGTACATGAAGGTGTGCATGAAGAAAACCATCTGAGTGTGAATCAGGGTTTATACTGTGCCTTAACAGCCAGGAGACCTAAAAAATCCAAATATTCTGATCTTCCTACACCATTATCTGAGCACCTGTGATACTGACAGCTACAAGATCATTTCGGAAAAAAATATCTCAGTTGTTGGCTTCTAATAAAGGCTTATTAGATTGCAAGACATTGTAGTTTAGAATCTTTATTTCGTAGAAGGTTTCTTGAGACTCACAGATACATGTTGGTCATGCATTATCTCTTTCCCCAGCAGTGTGTGTGTGTGTACACATATGTGTGTGTGTGTGTGTGTGTGTGTGTGTGTGTGTGTGAGATTGTCTTGTTTTGATGGAATACTTCAGCCACTTTCAATTTCAGCCTTAATCATCCATGCATGCAATGAGCTAACACCAGACTGATAGTGACGTTCAGCCTTGAAGAACTAAGAACATAGTTCCTCATGCCCTATATGTCTTCTATGCTGAGGATTAAAAACTTGGCCGAAACAGAATGTGAGGAGTGAAATGAAATGGAGATGTTTAAGGAAACCTTGAGTTGAAAGAAAGATTGAAATAGTTCATTTTAAAACCTCTTACGTTGCTGCATCTCTAAGCTCCACACTGACATTTTCAGTGATGTTCAGGCTAAGATCAAGGGTGAACTTTCTCACTTCATCCCATTGTTTATTATGCTATATTGAGAGTAACATGCCAATCATTAGTGATTGGTTGTTAGTAACAACTTTAATGAAAACAATCAAAATGGTGGACGAGTCTGAAATTCTAGTAATTATATTTTTAAAAGATATCTAGGCAATAGAATTTTTTCATGTTCCCATACCACGTTAAGTAAACAATTAACTAATGCATATTTTTTTAATAAACCTGTGATTTTTTTTACTTTGAAAATAAAATTTTAGCATTGATTTTCAACTTAATAGAATATCTGTAAATGATAACTCGTATAAAAACAGGTTTGTATATTTGTATGTGTTCTTATATTCCTCAAACATTATCCATACATCACACATGTGTACATGCATATATATATATATGTATATATATATATATATATTGACTTAATGTGTGCATTTTCACATCAGTGACACAAAAGAGAAACATTGGAAAGTTAATCATAAGGCCATAAGTTGACCTGAGATTATCAACAGCATGTCACATTTATTTTCACATCTTCTCTGTATTGTTTTCATATCATTTCTCTATTCATTTACAATGTAATTTTAAGATCAATTTTATGACAGTATAAGGCTCAAGAAGAAATTCTAATATTTTAAATGCTCTGAATATAACCAAACCAACAATTTATGAGTGTTTTAAGATAAAAACTAATTTAAAAGAAAATTTTTCTGTTCATGAATTCTATAAGCATGTTTCAGGAATTTAATTTGAAATAAAATTTCCCACGTTCGACTAAGTATTTACTGAAGCAGAAACTCTGGGAATGTGGCCAGTGATATCGATAGCACACCTCCAGTCAACCTGATCCTTGGTCACGTTTGAGAAACGGTCTTCTATCTCGTTGCCTTGCCGTTTCATTTCTATAAGGAAGGCATTCTCATTTAATACTTAAACATCAGTGATTTAAAGTACATATCTGAGTGAAATTCTGAAAAGGGGGAAGAACTCCAATCCTCTGAAAATTGGCTATATTTTATAGCATCAGTTTTAAAGAACTGGGGAGGATATACATGATAGCTTGTGTTTCCCTGTATTATCATTGGCTTTATGACTTCTTGGCCAGGCCTCTAAGGTCTTTGCCTGAATCTCTTAGAACCACATCACATATTGCATAGTCTAAAAGGGCAATTAAGATCAAGAAAAGCACAAATGACTTCTATGAAGCCACTCTGTAAATTTGAGTCTATTACTCAGCTGTTTGGTTATCACTTGAATGTAATGTGTTCTTGTAGGTGGCTGCTTGTTTGTTCCTGGCTTCCCAGACCCGAAAAAAATCACATTGTATCTATTGAAAACACTGCTTGGCCAATCACTTAAGCATATTGCTAGCTAGCTCTTACATCTAGAATTAACCCATTTTCATTATTTTATATTTTATGACAAGACTTGTGGCCTACTGATAAGGTTCCAGCTGGCAACTTTTGTCTTTCTCCTCTGATGCCTCCATAGCTTCTTGCTACTCTGCCTTTTTTCTCCCAGCATTCAGTTTAGTTTCCCCCACCTAGCTCTACTCTGCCCTATCACAGGCCAAGCTAGCTTCTTTATTCATTAACCAACAAAAGCAACACATAGACAGAAGGAACTCCCACACCAGTGTGTGACACAGGTAATTTATGATGAAATTCAGGCTCATGGTAAATGCAAGGTACAGCACTTTCATGAGTTCTTCTCTGGTGAAAACCACGCAGCATGCAGCATGTGTGAGAATAATCTTCCCTTCTACACCCAGAAGCAGGCAGAGAAACTGGTGCCTTTTACTTTCTGTTCTTCTCTTCCTCTCTTTTAGAATTTCATATGCACAATCCACTTTGTGTGGTCTGTCTATGTATGTAAGACTATGTATTAGTCTCCCATTTCTTAACGAGGGCATAACTCCAGGAGTGTAAGGGTTTCCCATGAGGCTGTGTGATTGTAGAGATCTGTGGTACTTCCAGTATCTCCACCATGAGAAACAGTCCTTTAACTGCACATAACCTGTAGGGGCACTCAAACATTCGAGGAAACAGTGGGTAGCTTATTTTCAAGTGTAGGCATCTGGAAGTTCTGTGATGATTTATGCTCTTCATGCATTTTTAAAAGAAAGATAGCTACTTTCCTCATCAAACCTCTAAGACAGGTAGTGTATGAAAATGTAGCCCTTTTAGGCAAATACTGTCTGATTGACATTCATTAGAAATTTCTTTTCCCTTCCTTCCTTCCTCCCTCCCTCCCTCCCTCCCTCCCTTCCTTCCTTCCTTTTTTCCTTCCTCCCTCCCTTCCTTCCTCCCTCCCTCCCTCCCTTCCTTCCTTTCCTTTCCTTCCCTTGCCTTTTCTTTTTGTTTTTCCAAGTCAGCGTTGGTTTTTTGTTGTTGTTGTTTTTTTTTTTTTTTTGAGCTTTGAAGCCTGTTTTTCTACTTGCTCTGTAGACCAGGCTGACTTAAACTCACAGAGATCTGCTTGCTTCTGCCTCTGCCTCTGCAGGCCCAGGATTAAATGTGTGTGCCACCACTGCCCCACTGGACATTTCTATTTTAGAAATGGTGCTTCTCAATCTAAACTTCCCCCAAATTATCAGGATCTGTGTAAGAACGACAACTGCAAGCAAAGCAAGAGGAACCCCTTTCCTTCAGAATGTAAGGAGTAAGCATATCAACAACATGCAGAAGTAGTTGAAGATGCGGTTCCTCTTGGTGGGGAGATCAGCTCCTTTATGTTTAAACACGATTAGAGAGGAAGTGGAAAGGATACAACTCTGTTCGTCCTCACACGTGTTTGATTTCAAAGACCTGGTTCACATGTCAGTAGGTTTCCTTCCTGGAGAGTGATTCAAGAATTGAGCTGATTGACAGCAACTAATCAGTCATCATCTGTGGATGCTGCAGCAGGTGCCTATGATCTTAGATATTAGTTGTGTTGGACTTAATATCTAATCAAGTGCTGTGGGGAATTAGGAACCTGACTGAAAAGCCTTCCAGAGAAATGATTTAAATTACTTGCAGCTCCTGGGATTGAACCCTGGACTTCATACATCTCTACCACAGAATTATACCAAAAAGGGTTAAATATCAATAGAAATTGTTTTAAAAAATTCTAACCTCATATTAAAAGGCCATAAATGATGCACATTTTTCATTTTATTGAGAAAATAAAACATAGTGTGTGTATACATATATACATACATATTTATATGTGTGTATATACAGATGTATGTGTTAAGAAGTCTTTTTTGAAATAACAATTTCTTCATTTCATCATTCTATTTTAATCCTTTAATATTTTAGGATTATTAAAATAAATTTTAATACTTTGGTATTTGGAGATTTATTTTAGCCATGAAATTATGTTTTTGATATGCCTTCTGCCAAGCAATCACTCACTAATAAGCTTCCCATCTGTTTATTTTCACTAAAGTGCTAGGATTTTGACAGAAAACCTCACAGTTTGATGCAAAGAAACCTGGCATTCTGATCAATTTAAAGGATATAAAGTTTCAAAAGAAATTTAGGTTGAAGATCCTTTTGCACTGCATGAAGGACTGAGAAGTAGTTCTCAATGAGAAGGGAGCACTGGGGTGACCTGTGCTTCCTAGCACCCTCCCCGGAACGGGCCAAATTGTGATTGACAGGCAAATAGCCATAGGTCAGCACCACCATCACCCCATAATATAGCAATTAAATAACTTGAAAAGGGCCTACCACCCAGTATTACGGAAGCAAAGAGTTCTGGTGTGTTAGTCAACAACAAGGGGCGCTGTGTGATGGTTGCTTTCTTTGCTGTTTGTCATCTATCTTTTCTCTATCTTTTCCTATGAAACTTTTGATTCTTGGGGTGGAGAGATGGCTCCATGATTAAGAGCTTTTGTTCAAGCTCCTGCAGAGAACCCAGAGTCAGTACCCAGCATCCACATACGCGCTCATAACTGTCCTTAACTTGAGCCGTGAGCATCTGATGACCTTCCCGAACTCATAAGCACAAGAAAATCCGTGTCGTGCATATACACATGTGGGCAAAATGCTCACATGGATAAAAGAAATATTGAACAAAATTGAATGTAGATTCTGTTGTTCATCCTCTGAAGTGAGACTGAGACCTTTCATTTCTCAAAGGCTCCAGACTGAGTTACTACTGACCTCACATCATCCAGTTGATAACAAGAGCATATATTTTCTTGTGAAACATAATTCCACTTATGCCATCACCACAGGTTTTATGTGAAGTCAAGGAAAATGATCAATAGAGGGACAATATTTTGCTTCCATTAGTTGCTACATAGGAATAATGTTTAGAATGTGGGATGAAAGTTTCCTCTCGTGTAACTAAAGAAGACTTGAAGATCCTTCTGTCTGCGGTATCAGTTCCACTGGGCACCAGCCAAAGCCTGAGGAGAAATGGGCCAGTGAGAGAGAAATGGGTCTAAATTGACATATTGGTTATAGCAGAGTGGGCATGGGATCCGTCTGTCCTGCAGAGAAACTCCAGTCCTTGGGAAGGGTTAAAAGAGAAGATCTGAATCATTTTATCGGATCTCAACATGGAAAATATGGAATTGCTACAAATAACCACAAGAAAGCCAAGCAGAGAAGGGAAACACTGCAGGTTAGCAGGGAATGCTGATTAGAGACTCAATGTAAGCTGAGTCTAAGGTGCAAAATTTGCCTCATTTTCTCTTTTTTTAAAATTTTTTTGTCACCACCAAATAACTGGGCAAGATGCTGGTTTTTACAAAGCTCTCCATTTTGCTTGCTCTAACACAGGCTGGCTTAGCACTGGCTTGAATGGCAGTGCAGAAACAAGCTCCGGGAGGGAAAGAGTGAGCTCGTGGAGGACAAAGGGAAGGCTTAGAAGGCCAGGGCCCAGCAGCCTGAGGCTCTCCAAGGGAGGATGGTGATGGAAGCATAAGAAAGAAAAACAAGCTAGTGACTGGAGAATGAGAAGCACTGGATTGAGTCTAGGGAAAGGTAACCGCTGTGCCTGCTGGCGAGGTCTAGTGTACAATGGCCCGAGTCACCAGTGACACCTCTCTACTCCCAGGCATTGTTGAATTGACATGTGGCAAGAAAGCTTTCCTGCTTTGAAGAAGTATTTTCTGATTGGTGCCAGATTTGAAACTGACCCAGGTCTTCTGTGAACCCAAGGACTTGACTTGAACATGTGTAAATGGCATGCTAACATGCACACATACTTGACAGCAGACTGAAGCCCCAGCCAAGCAGGTGATAAGACGTTAAATTTTAAACTCTGGAAAATTGGGTCAGTCAACCATAGAAAAACACAAGACTTAATAAGCAGCAGATGACATTTTGTCCAACTCGATTAGAGTCTGCAGAACAAGGAAAATGATAGGAGATGCAGACCGTGTACGGCCTGGGCTGTGAAGGTCTGTGTGGAGTGTGTGCTCCAGTCAGGCTACACTTTCTCTGAAATCAGCACATATGGTTGCCAGTGAGGTCATTTGGAGCGAGCCCCACACCAGGGACCGCAGTTCAGCTAATATACAGGCAGACTTGGAATTAGAAAAATCATATGTAAATGTGCATCATCTTAGTGTAACATTTTGCTGGTTTTGTGCACAAATGTTGAATACATAATTCCTTAGAAGAATCTGTCAACTCTTAATGAGGGATTGAGAGCATACCCAAGGAAACGTAACTTGTTTCTTCTGACTTAGATATCTGATAAAGCCCATCTAGAAGTTTACTTAGTTTACACTGGAGCAAATGTGGTAAATACATAAATATTACAGCTGTTCTTTTCTGAAATCATAGCCTTCAAGGAACCTTTTCTGACTTAATAGTCATTCCAATCAAAGTACCTATGTTACATATACATCTGCATATGTACTCCCTCTCCCTCTTCCTCTCTCCCCCTCCTCTCTCTCTCTCTCTCTCTCTCTCTCTCTCTCTCTCTCTCTCACACACACACACACACACACACAAATATAGTTGTTAAGCTACTCTTTTAAAGCATATTAAATTTTATTCCATATACCAGGAAGATATATACTTCGATAAAATACCTATATATTATCCTTATATATCTTTCAACAACTAGATATTTTTTTGCTCAGATAAAGATAATTCTAAACTTTTAGCTAATGCTGTTCATTTTTTTGTGAGAAAGAGAATTGAATTGACCTGGACTGCAGTGAAATTTATTGACGGCCAACACAGTAAAGGATAACCATTCAAGAAGGCATCTTGAATTTGGGGTCACAGCACCTGGGTCCCTAATCCGCACTCTGATTGTGGGCCATGGATTCAATAAACCAAAAAAGAAATTCTCACTTAGATTGACTCAGAGCTTTAAAGACATACAACACAAAACATTTCATGTGGTCCTTGGCTCTGTACATCGGAGTCCGACCTTATAAAAATATGCACTTTATGCGCTGTGAGTACTACATGTCGGAGGGCCTGGATTAGGTGACAGCACTCCTGCCTTAAAAGAATCACTGTGTCGTGGAACGATGCCTTGGATATTGGAGCTCCAAGAGAACAAAGCTCACGAGGTTCTTCGGTCACAGAGCTTACATTCTCTCCTCTTCCTAGGGTTTATAATTTCCACGAACTATTGCTACAATTCATGCAGCTTAGGAAGTGACCCAACTGTGGAGACAGGGAGGAAAGAAATGGCAGACACATACAGAGAAATTCTGGGATCGCATGGGCTGTGAACTCTGAAGGAGATCCACCAGCACCAGCAGCTCCCCAATCAGAATCCTTCCTACATACAGTACCAAAGGTGGAAGAGGCAGGTGAGCTTATCCTGGTAGGAAGCCTCTGTAGAACAATCTCTTATCGCAGTTATGCATGGCAGAGCTGAGACTGATGTTCTCCATACATACTGTCAACATCCATAGCTGGACCCCAGGAAGACAATGCATTTCCTAAGTCTGGGGCACTGAGGTCATTGACCCGGCTCTGCTTCTGTCAATACTGCTCACGTAAGACTCCATCTGCTTCACACAAACTCTTGTAAGGAATGTTAGATTCATCCTTCATCTGTGCACATTGATTATGTCTTAAAAATGTAGGTTTGAGGAACATATTCCTTACTAAGAATGCTTTAAGTTATTGCCAAGTAACTTAAAGTACTAAGTTCTATGCATCTCTTCACATTTGTATCATAATGTCTTTTAAAGGATGTGGCACCGAGCCTGATAAACTTACTGTGTACTTAACCAAGGACTTTGGGTTGTGCTTTCATGAAAGGCAAGACCTAGAAGAATGAACATTCCCTAGCCATTTGTTTAAAAAAAAAACAAAAGTAGAAAGATCTACCTGAAGGTTTTTCTAAGCAAGAACTGAATACGGGCCTGAGGGAACACTTAGATCTTGAGAACCTCCCTTAGAGCATCCCGAAGTAAGGGAGACCTGCCTTCTGAGCAGCCATCATTGTTGACAACAGTACATTGTCTGAGCTGGTGACCTAAAACAGACATAAAGAGGGCTGCCTGTAACAGAGTGCTTGCTGGAACGGCATTTATGGTGAACTGGCATTGTACTGATCTCTATGAGAAAGCCGCCTATAAAAGTGATTATGTTTTTGCAAGTCATTCCATCTGTAAGCAATGTGCATGAAATATGTTTTGTTAAAATAAAGGAAATTGAATTCAAAGTGTGCACTAAAAATTACCCTATCAGCAAGAACATCAACCTAGAAAACTGGATGCAGTGATTTCTCCTATTTCAACGTTTCTCAATATTATGGGATATTTCTTCTATTTATGGATCAGCCTGCTAATGTTATGAGTTTGTATTATTTTTGAAATTTGGGTATTTAGAAGGTAGTGTTAGGCAAGGATATGTTGGCTAAATTATATTCATTGATATTAAATTTGCTTCAGGTCAGAACAAGGAAATTCTGAGTGTCATGATTATTTTAAAATCACAGACAGATCAATAGAAGCTTTGGAATAAATTCTAGAAAAGTCTAAAAAAAATCACCAAGACTTGTTTGTGAAGAAAATGGTTTGTTTCACGAATATCAGCCTAGTTGACTTCTCAGAACCAAGTAGTACCACAAATATCTTTATTCTTCATTATCACTGATTTAGATCTGCCTTTCTATTGTATGATCCATGGGGAATAAGTTATTATTCATCCAAATCTTAAAATAACAGTTACCACTAAAATGTAAAAAGTAGAATTAAAAATAAAAGAAGAAAATTTAGTTTTTTTTTTTTTGAAGTAGTGCCTTTCTAAACTATGCAGAAAATTCTGTTTTCTGTTGGTGGTAGTGATGGCCTTGAAGGTTTGACTACTCATACTGCATTTCAGTGGTGTGTCCTTTGGTATGGTTGGTGGTAGTGATGGACTTGAAGGTTTGACTACTCACACTGCATTTCAGTAGTGTGTCCTTTGGTCTGGCTGCAAGCCATGCTGTCTGGACGTCAGACTTCCTTGGTAGGAGTTCTTCCCCTCATGCTCACCCTCCTAACCTCTAGGGACATCTCAATCTCACTTCTGTAACTGATTCTACCCACTCCTGATGAATGCCCCAGGGCATTATCCAATGCAAGGCTTCCCTACTCATCCAAGCTAAAAGGAGAGGAGAATTGTAGCCTTGTAAAAAGAGTTTAGTAATATTCCTTATGTTTCTATTGTGTGGACAATTTGAAGAATATTAATATTAGTTCTTCCTTGAAAATCTTGTAGAATTCTGAGGTGAAACTATCTGGTCCTGGGCTTTTTATTGGTTGGAGACTTTTGATGACTGTTTCTATTTCTTTAGCAGTAATAGGTCTATTTACTTTGCTTATCTGGTCTTGATTTAATTTTGGTAAGTGATATTTATCAAGAAAACTGTCAATTTTAGATAAAGAAGATGTGATACATTCACACAATGAGAAGCCATGGAGCCCTGCCTGAAACAGACACCTTACAGAACTTTACCCAGGAAGCATTATGGTGAAACACCAATTAATAGAAATGGGTTAATTTAAGATATAAGAGTTAGCCAGAAATAGGCTTAAGCTAAAAAGATAGGCTTTATATCTCCTTTATTTTTTACTCTTTTATGGACCAGTGTGTAGAGTAGGTCATTTATTTGTTCCCGGCTTCTCAGCCCCAAAATAATCACACAGAAACCATATTATTTACGATACTATTTGGCCAATAACTTAAACATATTTCTGGCTAACTCATGTCTTAAATTAATCTATCTCCATTAATTTGTGTATTGCCACAAGACTATGGCTTACCTTGTAAAGTTCTCATGTCTGTCTCTCGTGGGGCCACATGGCTTCTCCTGACTTCATTTTCTTTCTCCCAGCATTCAATTTAGTTTTTGCACCTGGCTCTGTTCTGCTTGCACAGGCCCAAAGTGCCCTCTTTATTAGCCAGTGACATTTATTTACAGCATATATAGGGGAATCTCACATAACTACCCCTTTTCTGTCTAAATAAAAATGAAGGCTTCAACTTTAACATAGTAAAGTTACATAAAACAAAACATGTATAAAACATGAATTACAGTTATAATATTTATATCTACTTTATTTTTTTACCATAAATAAGGAGATCTATAACTATCTCTTCTTCAACTCCATCAAAGATTCCAGAAGGATATAATATCTAAGTAAACAGGAAGTGCATTGTAAGCAACTTCCGAAACTCTAGAAATGACAGAGACATCTCGCTGCCTCGACACTCCCCCAAAGTTCTTCTGTAACATTGTAGGCACCCATCTTCAGCCTACTGGCCCATAGTATCTGGCATATTTTTCCATGATGCAGGAAATTTTAAAGACAGTTCCACCTCTATTGGCAGTTTGTCAGTCACTTTCTTCTGTGTCCTGCAAAATGTCTGCAGACTCATGAAGCAGGAACCAGGAAAGACAGTCCCACCTTTAGGAAAGTTCAGCAGTCATTTTAACAGATAAGTAAACATACAGGGAAAGAGCACTGGTTTCCCAAGATTGAGTTTGGGAAATGTAGGCAAACACTGGGAGAATCAAGAAGACTGCTCATGTGTATGAGGTATTTTAGAGATTAAAATGTTCTGAAAATACTGGTTGTGTTGTTGCTTTCATATCATAAAATAGTTAAGAATAGATGAATATATAAAAACGTTGACTTGTACCTTTCAAATAGGTGATAAGACTGTCTCTTCTTAGAATTAATAAAGCTGTTTGTAAAACTGAGTACAATATGTGTGGCAAAGAAGCAGGTCAAAACCGGTGTTTTTTTTATTTATTACTTTCTGCATCTCTCAGAAGTGGATTAAGAAAAGAAAATTAAGTTTCCTAAGATATAGCAAATATACCTACAAGTTTTGTGCATGGGGGAGGATAAATCTCGCTCTCTTCTAGAAAAGTAAAGTCACATCTTCTGATGGTCAAAAATTATATGGGAGATAAACAATAAAAATCACTATTAAGTATGTCTAGAATTACAAAGCCTTTCTAATTTAATTTCTTTGAGAATTTATTTCTTTGATAGCTTCATTTTAAGACCTAAACTTCATTTTCTGACCTTTCTCCCATCAGTTCTGCACCCTATGCTGCCAAAAGAGCATCTCCATTTTAGTGCTTTAGCTTTCTGTTATATATTTAAATTAATATACATGCTGTCAATTAATTTTCCCATGATGATTATAATCATCAGTGAAATAAATTCATTTGCTTTCCAGATCAGCCTAGTCTAGCATTTGTGCCCCATTGCTGATATGGCTTGTCTCCTAAAACTCTGGAGACAGTGCTCTAAGGGGATAGGCATTGCCGACATTTGACCCACCCAAGGTTGAGACTCAGGAATCATGATTGACAGTTTGCCACTGTGCTCTTACCATGCTCAGACTAGCATCCGGTTGGGGCTTTTCCATGTAATGGACGAATGATATTTCACGTCACTGATATCTCTGGGGTCTCTGTGATCTAAAGATTAAAGAGACCCTTTTCTTCACCCCTGTCCTAATCACCCTAATAGGGTGACCAGTTCAGAATAATAGCAGCATGTCAGCTTATATTTTGAAAAGTTATATGAATGTTTTATGAAATCATTGTTTCTTTCAGGTAATTCTTATACATGTGATTTATTATTACTTTTATATTAACAAATATTGTAGTCATATAGGTAATAAAACAAACACAGCCAAGAGAAGAATCAAAGAAATAAATATAGGCTAAAGGCTTATGGGATTTCAAAATAACAACAAAAGCAACAAAAGCCACATGAAGAGTTAGGGAATACCTCTCAAAAGTGTCACTGTTGATGCTCTGAGAAAAGGAGAATGATTTTATAATTAATCATAACTAGTATCTATACTTTCTTTTATCAAGAATCATGCTCAGCATAGTAGCAGTACATAACATCTGCCCCTCTGTATTTTGAGCACTTTATACAAACCATAGGTATAGTCTCTCTCTGAGGCATCCACCAGTGAAATGGTACCTCTGTATCCCATTTCCAAAGGATGAGGGTTCCCGGAGATGGCTTAGCATGGAAAAACACATGCCATGAAGTCTAAGGATCTGAAGCCCACACAGTGAAAGGAAAGAGACAGCTCCTAACATTTGTTCTCTGACCTTCATACACACACCATGGTGCTCATGGAGTACACACACACACACACACACACACACACACACACACATACACACGTACAAACACAAATAAATATCAAAAGGGGGCATTAAATTGCAATTTTAAAGAAATACATAAAAATAATATGGAGGATCAGAAAATTTGGAAAGATTGTTACATTTCTTCCAATCTAGCCCGTTTCCCCCACTTATTGGGCTACCATGTGCTACATTTTCATATTCAGTTCCATGGTGCACTCTGTAACCCATGGGTAGGTATTTCTTGTCTGTTATAGACATAATAGATACAAACCTTTATTTTATTTTAATTCCCTATGTTTCTCTATTGAATAAATGTGTTGGCATCAGGTGAAAAGAGGGGGCAGTATTGCTAAGTTCCCCATCTTCGATATTAGTTTTGTGTTGCAATCCATCTCATCTACCCATTCATTTTCATACAGTGGCTGAGCTGCTAGCTTCCGCTGAATTCCCTCATTTGTTCCTCTTTCATTCAAACAAAGTGCCATTTCATTTATGGCCTCTTTTCTCTCCTTCCAGCCTAAGCGTCTTAGAAAATAAATGAGGCTCTAAGTCCTCACTGAGCCCTTCTTAGTTCTGTGGATCCTGCCTGGGGAATTTAAACCGTGTCAGTCTTCCCTAGCTTTTCCTGGAGGTCATCCTTCTCCATTTCTTCAGCCAGAAGTTTCTTTGAAGGAGCTTGTAAATGTGTTTTATAGGAGTCCAGATAGGAGAGTCATGGCAGATTTTTGAATCAGAGTCAGTTTCTTAGAAAACCGTAGAATTCCTACTTCCTTTGACACCTGTGGAATCAGCTGGAACAGAGCCGGGGATTGCAGGGCTCCTCAAGCTTCCCCTTGGTTGTCTGCTGCGCCTCCACGTCACCATCTGGCTGAGGGTCTCTGCCTCAGTGTACACCCACGGGTTACATCTGTGAAGTGGTGCCACCAACTCATTTCATGTAGCTTTTCACTTGGCATGGTTTTAATTTAGGTAAATATTAATATTGGCTCTGTTTAAATTCCTGTGGACACACAGAGAAGATATATAGTCTTAGGATTCTTAGCTAACAGGGGATACTGCCAACTGATAAAATATTAATTCTATTACTTTGTATGCAGATATGTGAAAACCAGAAGCAATTACCCTGACTCTAATTGCTTCATAGATGAATACAATTATGATGTTACACTCATTCTGTCTGTATTCTCAGTATAAAATAACATCCACATAAGACAGTCAGAAATTTCATTTAAAAGTAAACCTTACCAATGTGAAATATATTAAGGCAATAAACCAAGAGATTAAACTTTCATAAACAGTAAGAGCTTATTGTTTTGTAAATGAGTGTATAATAATATCTATGCAGCTCAAATGAAACCATAAAACTGACTGGGGGCCTCCCTTTCTTTCTGCAAACTTTTGATTTATTTTTTTAATCTGTTCTTAGCATTGTCTCGCAATTAAACATTGGGAATGGGCTCCCGTCTTCTTGCCACACTGCTCTTCTCCCATTTCACTCCTGTCATTTCTTTTATAATGACAAGCAATTTAGAGGAACGCAGAACAATTAGACTGTAAGTAGCTCCTGCTGTTACAGGTGTTTCTTACTAATGAATAAAAATGATGGGGATTATAGAGAGGTGAGATGTAAGGAAAGATCTCTTTGGGGGGTTGAAAATTTAAAGATCTGTGGACAAAAATCTGGAAGTTAAGTAGAGATTCCCCAAGACGTATTTACATCAAGGTGAGTTAAAAGACTTGAAGGTAGCGGTCAAAAGTACCATTTGTGGTCTGGCCAAGTGAAATTGCCCCTTTAGTGGCAATAATAGTGCATTACCGGTCCCTGGAAAGTGTGTTCAAACACACACTGATGGGCCGCACCCCAGAGTTACAGTTCAGCATGTCGGGAACAAAGCCAGGGGTGCCCCAGGTGATGCTAGTGTTACAGATTCAAGGGCCACTCTTTGAGAGTCGCTAGAGGACTCTTGGGAGGCAGTGACTGTTCTAGTAGTTCTGTGTACATCCCCTTGGGACGCACTATGAATGTTTGCCAGGACACTCTCAATGTCATGATCTGTGTCACTGGTACATGGAAGGTGAAAAAGAATTTGACTTGAGAAAAGCACAGAGTACAATCGCTCACCTATGGTCGACTCCCCTAGAAATCCTAGAAATCCCCATCTTACACAGTGTTGTGGGCTCTCCTCTGTAAGTGGTGACCATCTTAAATAAAATTTCTGGGACAGTGTCATTTCCTTTCTGTTATTATGGATTAAATATATTTATTTATTTTGCATCTATACTTCAGTCCCCCCCTTCCTCTCCTCCCATTTCTTCCCCTTGCCCACAATCCATTTGACCTCTGTTTCTGTTCAGAAAAGGGCAGGTCTCCTATGATACATCAAGTTGAGGTAGGACTAAGGCTGGGCAATGCAACCCACTAAGATGACCTCAGCAATACTGGATAGGTAGCCTGAACTGGCCATCTCCTGTGATTAGAATGGTGACTACCTCAATTGTCAACAGAGAAGATTCATCCAGTGACTGATCGAAACAGATGCAGAGATCCACAGCCATGCACTGGGCCAAGCTCAGAGCATCCTGTTGAAGAGAGAGAAGAAAGATTGTAAGGGCCAGAGGGATCAAGGTTATCACAGGGAACCCGTAGAAATAAATAACCTGGTGTAATAGGAGCTCACAGACTCTGGAACAACAGCTAGGGAGCCTTCATGGGACCAACCTAGGTCCTCTGCATATGTGTGACATTGTCATTTCTTAAAGTCAACAGTCTATGATTTTCTTAAAGTCATGGTTATATTTAAGAATCAGATGCCTAGATTAAAGGAGCACAGTTGAGTAAATCAGACAATACTATAGCTACAAAATTAAACTGCTACTTGAACTTCATTCCAAAGTCAGTCAGTGGCCAAGTAGCACAACAGAGAATGAAGAATTTCTTGGTTAATAAATATCCATCCCACCTGTCAAGAGTTCAGTCAACAGAAATCAAATCCCCTAAGTTCTTGGGTGAATAATTCACATTTAATAAATTTTATGCTGATTGAAAAACTATAAACTGAAGGGCTTTTTAATGATTCCGTACTGTTCTACAAATGTGTTTCTATTGAATTCATTCTTTTACTGCTCTGTGTTTGCTAGAATTTGGAAATAAGAGTCCATTCGTAGAGACCTAGAGAAAGAGGAGGAATTGTCATGTAAACTCATCCTGATCTTTACAGTGTGTGGGGACAACTACAAGGCATGTTATCTACTCAGAACAGGTCTGCTATCACAAAGAGCTCCCCACCATGAGTTGGATAGCTGGCTTTCCTGCAAGGTGAACCATAGCACGTTGTTCAGCAGAAAAGGTTGCCACTCCCCCAGGAACACGAATGCCAGGCACACTGCCATGCTTTCACCTTACATATGTTTACTAGAAAATGCAGATCACTACACAGAGGGTTTGGCAAAAAAAAATGTTTGCTGTAAAACATATGACAATTGTTGCCTGATCCCCCGGTCTACTTAAGGCACTTTCTTAGCTCTTAAGTTATTTCAGAACAATATCCACCAAGCAAAAAATTGCTGGCTTCTTGAACCATTGGGTTGAAGAGCATAGGAGTAATGGTGCAAGTCAGCAGGAAAAGTCTCCATAGAAGCAAAAGTGGAAGCAAGGTCAATTAGGGGAGGAGATGAGGGCCTCTCCAGCCAGGGTCTCAGCGCTACAGCTGATGACATGCTTTGCAAGGCTCTACTCATGGGCAGGACAGTGGCTATGAGAAGCAACCGTGTAAATGATGACAGAAAAAGCTGAAAATTTATTTCTAAATAAGTTAATTGTTCAGTGTTGTTTTTAAAATTCTTCAAAAACTGCTCACTCTTTTGAAAATGCTTCAGAGACTTCTCACTGTGCTTCTCACTGCTTCCTAAATATACCCGAATCTTTTGTGCCCTGCCAACGTGGATGCACCTCCCAGGGCTGGTGCGCACATGCACCTCCCTGTTTAATACTGTTCCCCAAGAAGACACATTTACAAAAGGTGATTGGTGGGATTTGCTTTTGTTTTCATTTAACTAAGATTTTCAAGCTTCCTTTGCACATGAGGCTCTTGTTTCAAGCCTTAGAATTTTAAGGGGACTGATGTACAAATGGGCGTCTTTGGCTCTCACCATCACTAAGGCAGAAAGAAGTATTGGGTAGCATCAACAGATAATGCCTTAAGATGGAACTCCTTTAGTCCTCAATGACAATCCTCTCACTTTTCCAGCTTAATCTGTAGTCATTTGTACTAGTGCACACCAAGGTTGGCCCTTGGCTATTCATAAGCCTTTGACCCCGTGCACAGCTTCCATACATAGAAGCTTCACTCTCTTTGCTGTGACAGCTGGGATTATTTCTTCATTGTCTTGTTTGTGCAGTTCACAGTGACACTGTATATCTCCCTCACCTCCAGACTCCGTCCCCTCTCCTTTCCTACCTGAGACCGAAAGAAGCTTCAGCTCGGGTAGGTCTCTAGAAATCTAAGAGTTACTTGACTTTTTCAGGTTTCCTTGGTGTTTCCTTTTCTTCAGGCCTTTCCCATGAGACTAGAGTCAATGTAAACCTTCTGCTGAGCTCTTCATTCCTCCTTCTACCCTGTGAATACCATCTCCTGCTCATGACTACTAATGTCTCAATCATGCTCATCTAAACTCGGTCTGTTTTATCTTAGCCAACAGTCACGGGGCACTTCTGTTTGTTGTCTGGAAGCAAAGGAACTCCAGATTAAGAACAGCTTCAGATGACTGGGAGCTTTCAACAGTCACCCTTCTGAGTGACACATGAAGTCCATTTTATACTTATCTATCGCCATTCTTGCCACTTTCCTAAGAAAACACTGGATCCCCATCCATGGCTTACTGGTCACCCAGATTTCCACATGCACCCAAATAAGACAGTTGATTTCCAAGCATAAGATGACCTGAGATGGCTTCAGTCCTGGCTCTCAGAGAGTTGGTTAATTTTTATTTGAATGTGACTATTTTTTTGTTTTGTTTTTTTAGGGAGGCCTATTTGTAATGGATTCATTTTTTTAAAATGCAGACAGTAAGAGTATTTCTTGTGCAAGAGCTAGACTAGATGATAAATTTTTACTGTGCTATCTTTAAGGGCATATTCTTTACCCAAACCATGAAACAGAACCCAGAAGAAAAGTGACAGATCTAATTCAAATTCTTAGAAACCAAAGAAATTCAAGTTTAATATCCAAATGCAAGCATTTTGCACCTCAAGGAGCATTTTGCTTTGACAGGAGGTGAAGCCCTGGCTGTCCTGTAGATCTCCACAAACCTCATAGAAGAGCAGATAACACAGACGAGATAGACCTTCTTATTCATCTTATTTTTACATACATTGTATGACTTGTGATTTTGATAAGAAGACTGTAGATGGCTCTGTGGCTACAGTGAGTTCTGCTTTTCCAGGTGACACCCATTTAGGGTGACTCACACTAGCCTGGAATCACAAGATCCAGGGTGACCTACCTCTTTTGGATGCCGCAGGTACCTACACACAGGAGCACACGTGTGTACACCCCCCCAATAAAAACACTTATAATAAAATGGCGGGATTTTTTTTCATAAAAGAAGGGTATGGTAAATAACCCACTTGTCTAATTGTTCCTATTTTCACATATGTGAACTTCACTGTGTGGCCATAGTCAAACCAGTTCAGCAGAAATTTTTCTCTTTCCTTAACAGTGAAGATTTATGCATTTGACTTTGAAGTCAACAACTGTGTAGCCTCTAAAACCAAATCAAATGCAACATCAAATTACCTTGTATTCATTTAAGCGAGTTTTCAGATTTATGGCAGGTGGGCACAGATCCAGACAGCTAGGGAAAGGACAGTCACTGCAGATGTCTGTGTGGCAGGATAGTGTAGTAAATACCTGGGAATTAATTACTTGTAAGGTTAAGGTTCATTCTTGAAAAGAGTCAGGTGCAATTTATCCTGCAATCAATTTGCAAGCTCTTGGAGTGTAACAAAGCTCTAGGCAGCTTGGGCATGAGCAAGTCATCCCAAGCAAAACTGATTTCCCACTCCGACTGTGACTGATCCTGTAGACTGGAAGAATCCACTGATTATAGGCCACTCTGACTTTTGCATAATTATCAGTGCTTTCTCACATGGAATGGTCATTGACAAACGTGTAAAAAGTCCTGTGGGTGGAATAATAATCAGACGGATATTGAGCTGACTAAGAAAATGCTCTTGGTGTTAGCCAGTCAATGGTATAAGAACCAATTTGTGGCTATTTGCAAGGTTCCCATTACTTTGATTGTGAATCTCAATTATCTTTTCAATAAAGGATTTTGTGATAAAAAGAAGAACACAGTCATTGAGAATGGAAGCATAGTTAGTGTTGTTGCATGATCTCTAATAGAATTCCACAAAGAAGCTTTAGAAACCAAAGTGATTTTAAATAAGAGATAAAGGTGACCTAAATCATTTGCAAATGAGTTTCTGGGTGTAAATATTTTTTAAAGGCAAGAAAATAAGCCCACTAAGTCTGATAAGTGTAATATGTTAAAATATTTTTTGTGTGTATGATTGGGGTCAAGGTCATTACAAAAAAGCCCACAGAATCAACCAACCTGGACTCCTAGCAGCTCACAGAAACTGAACCGCCACCTAGGGAGACTTCATGGACTGACCTAGGCCCTCTGCACATGGGTTACCATTGTGTAGCATGGCACTCTTAACAGTGGAACCAGAGGTGTCTCTGACTCCTTTGACTGCTTTGGGTACCCTTTCCTCCTACCCGGATGCCTCATCTGACTTTAGTAGAAAAGAGGTGCCTAGTCTTACTGCTACTTGATATGCCAAGGTGGGGTGATATCCATAAGAGACCTGTCCTTTTCTAAAGAGAAATATAAAATGGATGGATAGGGAAGGAAAGGAGGAAGGTCTGACAACTAGGGACTAGCAGGAGAGGAGGGTGGAGAAACTCAGTTAGCATAGAAAAATGAACAAATAAATAAAAACAATTTTGTGGTCCTGACTGTTAATTGTGTGCCCAGTGTCTCTGCCCCAAGCTATAATTTTTATTGTGAAAGATAGAAAGACATCTGAACTGATCCTGGTACCTACTGATGTCATAATAACATTGACTTAATCTTGGGATAAAGACATTTGTGCATGGAATGTAGCAACATTCTACTGATATCGCAGTCACTGTTACACTGCTTATGTCAATAATGGCACTGCTGATGTCAATAATGGCACCGCTGATGTCAATAATGGCACCGCTGATGTCAATAATGGCACCGCTGATGTCAATAATGGCACCGCTTATGTCAATAATAGTGCTGCTTATGTCAATAATAGCGCTGCTTATGTCAATAATAGCACTGCTTATGTCAATAATAGCACCGCTGATGTCAATAATGGCACCGCTTATGTCAATAATGGCACTGCTGATGTCAATAATGGCACTGCTTATGTCAATAATAGCACTGCTGATGTCAATAATGGCAATGTTGATGTCAATAATAGCACTGTTACCTATTCTCGGAGTAAAGACATTGGTGCATACAGTGTAGCAACATTGTACTGGTATCTCAGTCACTGAAAGACTCAGAGCAGAGAGATCTCAGAGCATCCCAGGTGTTCACCTAGAAATAGGGTGGAAGAGTGGAATTGATCACCTTGGGAGAAAACACATTTCCCTATATTTTGCTTATCTTCTCTTAGATTATGCTCCACTCAAACTTTGCTGCAAGTTGTCTTTTCAATAAATGATAAGACCCCCCCAAAACATTTTTGAGTCTCTAACGATTAGGTGTGAGACTCATTCACCTGGGGTGCTGAGAAATGTGGCCCTTGTCTCTTGCGTGTCTGAGCCAGATTGCCAATGAATAGTGGGAACTGATCATGTCCTACTGTAAGTGTGCTCTCCTTGGAGAGGTTAGTGGTTATAGCTGTAAACGTTCTACTGATCACATGCCTGGCACTCCGTGACTGTGTACATAATGTAACCTTCACAAACTCTGCTAGGACAATCCTGTCATTTCCGTTTTTCAGAGGAGAAAACTAGAGCAGCTGCCATATGCAGACTTCTCCATTCCTGGCTAGATGAAATTAAGAGGAACTATTTATTATCAGGTCATTCGCTCTTCCACTGTTATGACATGTGTCTAATCATTCATCAATAATTAGCTATGGTGTCCATCTCTTTGATACTTTAGAAAATTCCATGTCCTATATTAGATGAAGTGTCCTCTACATAGAGAAGACTTATATTGGTGAATCCTATTTTAAATAACAGATAATCACAGTCAATATCCATGTTACTAATTAAATATATACTGGTGCTTCTAATATATTTTAAAAGTAAACACCTTTAAATTAATCTATCATTTTGCAACTCTGACTTCTGCGTAGGTTAAGCCTGGAGAAGATGGTCCCAAACTGACTTTCAATAATAATTTGTTCTGAATGTGGCTTTAGCCGCATTGTTAAAAAAAAAAAAAAAAACAAGGAGCAAAATTTCCTCACTGAATATTTAATCTAAGAGATAGTTGTTTGCAGTAGTTTTATCTCAGACACCTTATCTAATTAGTAAAACATAGCAAAGACAAATAATTATTATTCATTTATACATATTTGGGGAGATTGTGTTTCTAAGATAATTAGTAAAACATTAAAGGACTGGGCAAGATGATACAAGAGGAAGAGGCAAACAGGTCTCTGCATTTGAGGCTAACCTGATCTATACTAAGGCAGCCTGGGCTACACAGTGAGAACTTGTACAAAATGAAAAAATTAAACACAACTTCTCTTTTAATGAGGTAATATTTAGTTTTGAATTTTATTTGATTTTATATTTATATGTATACACACACACATTTAGCTTCATTTTATAAAAGTATAAAAGCCTTAAACCTTAAATGTAAGACAAGGAACTTCATACTGAATTGATGAAACATTATACATGTCTGAAATTCACCAAAAGTTGTGATAGTTAGTCTTAATGTCAACTTGACACACAAACTAGAGTCATCTGACAGGAGGGAAGCTCAGTTGAGAAAATGCCTCTATAAGATCCAGCTGTGAGGCATTTTCTTAATTAGCTATTGATGCAGGAGTGCCCAGCCCATTCTGGGTGGTTCCATCCTTGGCTTGGTGGTATTGGGTTCTATAAGAATGCAAACTGAAGAAGTTAGTAAGCTGCAGCCCTCCAAGGCTTCTCCATCTGCTCCTGCCTCCAAGTTCCTGCCCTGTTTGAGTTCTTGTTCTGACTTCCTTTGGTGACAAACAGCCATGTGGAAGTGTAAGCCAAACAAACCCTTTCTTCCCCAACTTGCTTTTATGGGTCACGGTGTTTCAGTGCTGCAATAGACACCCTAAGAGAGTTGTAGGGTAAGAATACGAATGTGTCGTCAATATCACATTCATTGGAATATGATTACTCATTGTTGCCATAAGCTTGGCTTAGTTGATTCAAAGGACCTTGTTCTCCTGTTGTCCTCCATCCCCTCTGACTCTTAGACTCTTTCTGACACTTTGCTCAGGGTTTCCTGAGATCTGAGTGGAGGTATCTGATGGAGACATCCATATAGATCGCTGAGTTTCAAGGCTCTCTATTTGTAATGTCTGGCCATTGTCTGTATTTGTTCCCATCTGAACCAGACCTGCTCAGCAACTGGGAAGTAGACACAGATGGCTGAGTTCAAGGCCAGCCTGATCTACAGAGGTAGTTCTAGGACAGTCAGAGCGACACTGAGAAATACTGCCATGAAAATTATAAATAAATAAATAAACGAATAATAAACCCTCCCAAATATGTGTGTGTCTGTGTATATATATATATACACAGACACACACATATATCTAAATTGAGCTATGTGTAAATGCTTGTTAGTGGCAATAAAGGAAGTTTGAAATAATGACAGGAGAAATGTGTTGTGTCTTACTGAGAAAACAATCTTAAAGTAAATTTTTTTCTGGATCCTTCTCCCTTATGTAGTACTTATTTTGACTTGTCATTAATATGCTTTGACATATTTTTAAAACAATTTTAAGATAATATCAACAAAGTAATTTTAAAAGCATGTCTTAACTCTTGAATTAGATTTTCAGTAGTCCTTTATTTCAAACAAAAGTCTCATTTTTTTATTTATATGGGTTTGCAGTTTGTTTCAAGAGAGGGTCTTTCTATGATGCATAGGCTGGCCTTAACCACATGCTCTTCCTCCCCTCTTCAGGCTGCCATGATAGGTGTCTATTACTATATTTGAGTTTAAAATTTCTTAATACTTTTAAGATGTATATTTATGGATCCCAACACACATAATTCTACTAACTCCTGCATATCTTCAACACAGTCAGCCGGATTTACCTGTTGGGCATATCAGGATAAGTTTAAAATATTGGCCAGTAGAGATTTTGCGCGTCACATACTGAAGTCACCTTCCCCACTGTTACTTAAGAATGGCATGCTCTGGGCTCCCTGTAAGGTCACATCTTTGGCACACTGAACCAGAACCCAACTTGAGAAGAGACAAAATCTGCTTTGGCAAATGATCCGCCAACTGATCCATGAACAAAGGCAGGATTGGGTTGCCCTTCAAAATAAACCTATTTGAATTTTATTATCTCCGGAGCACATTGTGTCTCTAATCTCCTGAAAGGTTAGCATTCTGTCCATCAGAGCAAGATTGGAGTGTGAGGAGATGCCTGCTCTGGATGATAACTGCATGTGGACAGGAGCTGGAAGAGAAAGATTTACCATCTGCAAGCCCAAAGTGAAGGGAGTGGGCATGGAGGCGGTCACATGACCAGCTCAGCTTCCCAGTCGGGGTATTTAAATCAAAACAACCAAAGCAACAGATTGCCTTTCAAAGGAAAGTTTGCAAAGCTTTCAAAATAATTTTTCCCCAAACAGTTTTCTTAATTCTTCACACAGATTATGATTTCTTCTTGAAAAACATGCTACTAGTTCTTGGTTCTTTTCATAACACATAATAAAGAAGGATTGGAATGGTATCATGTTACTCTATACTTCATAAGCTGTGGTTAAATAATAGCAAACAAAATATCTACTAAAGGGAATAAAAAACTCAAGTAGATTGTTTTAATTTTTCAACTGAATTTCCTTTTTGATAGTTTTTATTTATAATCTATACAATCCAGAAATTGAAATATACAATGAAGTACATTCATATATTGATATAACTAGATTAAAATTAATTTGACTTAAGCATAATGAAAAAAATAAGATACATATATTCAGAAGAAATGCCTGGGAGCTCATGAATTGCCTTCTTAATCATAGTTTACTATGTTTTTAATTCTTTCAAATTTTATATGTGCATACAATATATTTTGATTGGATTAATTCTTAAAGAGGATCAATTATTTTGATAAAATTGATTTCAGAAGGAGAATAGCCATCATACAAACATGAATATCATGTTTGGTTTTTTGTTGTTGTTGTTTGGTTGGTTGGTTTTTAACTCTTCCCTTGGTGTTGTCCATGGAAACCAGGGCTCCTCACACACTACACAAGCTCTTTATCACTGACCTTGAATTCCCAATCTGATTTTGATGTTTTCTTTCAAAAGGGCATAAGGCCGCAACTCCCTACAATGTACAGGCAACTTAGTAAGAAAGTGAGAAAAGATAGTCTTCCTGAGGGACTGTTAAAAATCTGTAAAATTACTGACAAAGTGAATTTAAAGAATTTTAAGCATATTTAACCACAAGCCAGGTCACTTGCAGATGGTTAGCTGACATATAATATCTTATGTGTTGTTCTTACGTGCCTTAATTGAGTATCTCTATGGTTCATGTATTCACCCAAAGTTCTCCATACACCTCTGAAGAGAGACATCTGTGCACATTAGCCTGGATGCACACTGCTGATACAGTTCAGGATTCCAGAATAGCCTCGGGGCTCTGCTTCCTCTATGTCCTACCGGGTTCTAATTATATGTAAGAGGGGTGAAAGGAAGACATTGACTTTTCTCTTATTTTGGTATCACCACTAACAAGTTTTTGTAAAAACATCTTTACAATTAGTCACTGTCTTTGTTAAAGTTCCACCAAAATCTCAACAGAGAAAATGAGCCTGGACTCCGGGGCTTGCAGCATTTGAATTGAAGATTTTAATTTGGGCTTAGTGTATAGTAAAGAATGTTGGAGTTGTATTGTCTAGACATGGCATCAGTTGGTGAACCTTATTTGGGAAACAGAACTAGAAGTGCCCTGGAAACTCTTTCAGTTGTCTCTGTGTGACTTTTTTGCTTTAATCGTCATCTCAACCTCCCAGTACCTGCGGTTTCAGATGGACCCAAAAGAATATCTTAAAATTTTAGCTTTAATTTAAAATAGTTTGATACAATCTTCGTACACCTTTGCACCTGTACAACTCAGCTTTCCCTGGAGTCTTTAGATTCTATTGTCTCTTCTATGTCCTCAAGTGCTCCCCTACTTAGCCTGAGTCATGGATTATCCTTCTTCCTTGGCCATTAATTAGTTCTTGAACTGTCAAGTCCTCTTCTTTATCTTCCAATGCCTCATGTACCTTTCCTCCCTTGGGCTTGGATTCACTTGGCATCTGATAACCAGTGAAGGAGGGGGTATCTTTGAGTTGTGTCTGGCTCTAAGGAGATAAACGAAAATGAGAAGAGGTTAGTATAACAAATCATGGGCTTTTGGTACAGTGAGGCTTCCATGGTCTGTGTTTGGTGTGTGTGAGTATGTGCGTCTGTGCGTGTGCTCACCATCACTTCTCAGCCCATTCAATGTCCTTCATGCATTGATCAAAATCAAAGTTTGGGAGAACAAAGGAGCTGACCCCACCCAATTGGCTTTCAAGTTCACAACTTCTTTTTTTAATATCATATATATTCCTGTATATACATATTATATACAGGAATATATATGTGTGTGTGTGTGTGTGTGTTCTTTTCCTAAGTACATAAATCAAACCTGTTCAATCTATACAATGTTACTTCTGTGTATATGTTATCAGGGCTGATCATTTGGTGTTGGATAACCAATAGTTTTTATCTTTTTAAGAATTTCTTTGTATGTATCTGTGTTTGTGTCCGTGTTTGCTGAGTCCATGCCACATACACAGGAGTGCTATGGAGAGCAGAGAAGGTATTAGGTCCCTCGGAGCTGGAGTTACAGGCAGTTGGGAGCTAGCTGTCTAATGTGCGTGTTGGGAACTCTACTTAAAGAAAAATAGAAGTTGAAAATTATAAGAAGGAAAAGGTGATAGACGAAGCAACATTAGTCCCTGTCACAGGGATTGACCTGAACACTGGCCTTGCTTCCGTGTCCCATGGCTCACTCTTGGCGGTTTCATGGTGAAGTTCTTCTCCCAGTGTTGGGTGAAGAAGGAATGGTTACTGTGGAAAGAAGTAGGTGTGTGAACTCTGAAATAAATATTACATAATGGATCTTTTTACATATAACTACCATCTTCAAGTCTAGAAGCTTCTTTCAGTTGAGGAAAACAAATAGGAAATAATTTAAGTTGTCTTTAACACGGTTCTACTTTAGTCGTGTGAAGGATTCATCCACAGCAGTGATTAATGCCTTCTTTAAGGGAAAAAATGAAGCAGACTCCTGGGCAAGACCTAAGGGTATTCATGGAACAAAGCTACCAGACTATAATGATGCAAATGAACTGTGAATGTGTCTTCTGGTTCCCTGCAGTGTCCGGAGGGATGAGAAGTACTGTCTGAGGCTCAGAGCAGTTGTTTGCTGTTGGCAAAAACTGTCAGCAGATTTCAAACTTAATTCATGATTGTGGGAATTAAGAGTTTGTCTAGACCACCTTGAGATCACAGAGGCCTAATCAGTCTTGCTTACTTTAAAGATGTCTTTGGAAAAAATAAGCTACCTAGATAGAAGCACTTATCCCTCCACTGTGGGACAGCTCCGTGAATATGGAAAAAGTCTCAACTTCCAAAATCTGATTTCTAGTAAACAGTTTCCCACTTTGTTATCCCAAATCTGCCCTTGTCAGATGATCCTGTATTACTACTTTCTGGGAAATGCTGCATTATACACTTGATTATGAAAAATCCACTGCCATTAAATCTTTCCTGCTGACTTTACATTAATAGTAATAAATTGAGGGACTTTGGTGCATGGTATTGACTGTTTTTAATGAACACTTATGGTTATAAAGTGATGATTTATCATTAAAAATGTCTTCATGGGAAAGTCTAGCCAATTAGATAAATTCAGAAAATATATAAAATGGCAGAGTTAAGTTGACCTGAATAATGCATTAAGTATACATTATTACAATATTAGTTGCGCATTAATGGATGTTCTTAATAATAAATTAGTGTTCTAGTACACTATTGTTCAATGTTTTATTGTATTTTTGAAAATTAATTTATCGAAATGCAGTATTTCTTCAGAACTATAAAGTCTCCACTAACATCTAATTTGTAGAAATTCTCAGCAGACACTGGAAGAAAGATAAACAAGTGATCTTGTAGATTAATAAGGAGAGCAATTTTGAATTATGCATTTAGGGATTTTAATGGCTGATGTGTTTACAATTTTATGAAAATAATTGTCGAATTGTAGAGAATGCTGTTTTGTGTTTTAGGGCATTTGACAGTTTTTGCAAGGTGTTGAAGACTAGTTACATTCCTCTTCATGTTAGTTATCCTGAAGGGAATCCTCACAGTGTGGAAATCTTGCTGGGTGTGGCTGAGTGCTAGTGTGCTTGCTGAACATGCCAGAGGCCTTAAGTTTAATCTCCAACACCACCACAAAAATAAGTTTAAAAAAATCACAAAAAAAAAGACATCTTTAGGTGGAAAAATCAAAATAGTTTTTAAAAAGCTAGCATCAAAACCGAATGGGCAACTGTTTCTTCTTTAGTTTATCTCCTCATTTAGATCCCAGTGACACTTTAATTTTCTTAAGACATTTTATAGGGTTTATTGAATGATACTATTAAAAAATTTAAGGTTGTCTTGCCTTTAAGTCAATAAAATCATCTAATTTCTTAAAAATTGAAAGGTTCAAGAATTTATTTCTGGAATTTGCCTACTTTTTCGGGGAACTATAACGATGGATGCATGAAGCTCAGATCGACAAAGCACATTTTAACACATCTAACGAGAATGATACCAAGAGAGAAACCTATTTTCCCACCAATCATGTGCAAGTCAAGAAACTCACGGTTAAACCATCCTTCTGAGCACAAGAAATAAAGCTACAACAGGCTTTGTTTAATTAATTTCTTAAATTTAAATGTTTAATTTGTTTATTTAATTTGATTTATAATTCAAACATTCAAGTGAGGCTTTATGACCCCTTGTCCCAGAGACCAGTAAATCTACTAGCTGCTAAATATGTTTGATATCGTGTAAGTTCTCTGTTGCGTGTCCTTTATAAGTTGTGGTTTTCTGCTTGCTTTTACACACATTGAAAAGCGTTGAATCTGTTTCTTGTTCCTGGGTCCCTGACTGGGAACTGAACTAATTGCCAAAGTGTTGCCTGAAGGACATTTGCGAGCTTGCTTGTGATCAAGTCACTAAATAGTAGACTAGGGAGGAGGACTCTGTTGAAGAAACAGCTGGCTGGGGTTCCAGTTGTGTTGGCAAGCACAGTCTTTGCCAGCCAGACTCAGTAAGCACTGGTGTAATATGGTGATCACATCTCCAAGGACTTAGGATGTTTAAGGTCAAGCTGGCCACCTTTATGGAAATGCCTAGTATCCCTCAGGAGATGCTGAGTTAGGACAATGATCTTCCTAAGTTCCAAGGCGCTGGTGATTACCATCACTTGTCATCAGAAGGACTATTCATAAAAATCTGTCATTAGAAATTCAGTTTGGTGACAGAAGTATGTGGATTCTTTTTGTGCTGTTCAGCCGCATGTCACCACAGATGAACTCAAATCACAGTGTCCTTGCTTCCTTATGTGCCTTGGTCTTGGCATTGAGACATTTAACAGAGTTAGGACCTCATCCTTGAGAATCTTTTTAGTCAGAGCAAAACAATATATGTAGCCATTAATCAAAAGCTATCACATTTCCCTAACATAAATGTTAAAACTAACATAAAGCTATATTAGCACAGTGTCACAGGACTCAAGTGTGATATCATTCTAGTATGAAGATATGATTTATATGTAACTTACAAGGAATATGCAAATATACCCTCTGAGTGTCTTATTGATAATATGTGTGCGCTGTTATAAAGTGATGTATGTTCACATCTATCATAAAGTAAGACACGTTTTGGTTAGATAGTTTATCATCCATTGTTAAGCCAGTCACTGTTTTGTACCATAGCAAAAATCTTTATGTTTTATGGTTTATTCTCTGCTCTCATTGATACAATCTTTTTGAGGAAAATAGAAGCCTAGTGATTTGATCATGGTACCCAGTCCCAAGTGCCTATATCCACTAATTAATATTAGAGGCAGAAATCACACACCACAAATCATTTTGTAATGATTCCAAAACTTTCGAACACATCTTGCAATTTGAATTTAATTATGGTTGCATCCACTCTCTCAGGGATGCGAAAGCTCAAGT
The DNA here is from genome assembly GCF_018167655.1 of Microtus oregoni. Taxonomy (NCBI): domain Eukaryota; kingdom Metazoa; phylum Chordata; class Mammalia; order Rodentia; family Cricetidae; genus Microtus; species Microtus oregoni. Next base: position 47,621,992 of record NW_024543060.1, read on the forward strand.
CTGATGTACAGTAGGTGTTTGCAACAAACATATGGGCCCAAATATAGACCTACTGAAGGTAGCGCCACTTCCCAGGTCCTGTGTCTTATGATAGTCCTCATTTACTGAAGCTCATGTATGATTTACATAAGGTGTATGCAACAAACGTATGGGCCCAAATATAGAGCTACTGAAAGTAGAGCTGCTTCCCAGGTCCTGTGTCTTATGATAGTCCTCATTTACTAACCCAATCCATTTATTAATCTTAAGTTAAATTTTAATATGTTTATTTTTTCTGCTAACTTGTAACAGAGAGATAGAAAAGGTAAATACATGTATTTTTCTATATTGTTTTGGTGTTAAAGAGTGTCCTGTGAGAAGTAGGTTGGCACTCACTTAAGGGACAGAAATGTGGTTATAATAATCCTTCAAACAGAGGTGTTTGGTACTGTATTCTGTCACTTTGAAATAAACTTGGCCTCTGTTAAGTCCCAGAAAGATCTAAGATATGATCCTTGATATAATTAATATAGTTTATAAAAACATAGGAATAAACATATACAGAGTAATAGGAAATGAGAGTTAGGAGATACAGGAGTAGCAGATCAGCAATAAATTGATATTCATACAACATTTTCTCTCAATAATTATATATTCTTATTTCTCTCTTCTTTATAATTTCAACCCCATAATTTTGAAAATGAATTCTGAAGGTCTACATCTTATATAAAATATGATTGATATTTAAGAAAAATCTCTGAGATGATTTGGCAGACTATCAATTCAAAGTAGATATTCCTTCTTTTCTCTCACATGCTTGTCTTTCTAAATTCCTTGAATTAAGAATTAAGAGTGACAGGCTCATATTTATTTAAAACACCAATATGAAATCAGAACTCCAAAGTGAGTTTTCTCAGGACAGGACGTTTTCCACAGAATGGAAGAGATTCTCTCTGGGCCAGACTGTCACACTTGAGGCTGCAGAGCAGTTTGGGAGTTCACACTGAGGCAGCATACTGGAACTGTCCACACCCGGGCAGGCAAGTGAAGCCTTAGGGATGCTGGCGGGCATTGGGGAAGATGTCAAGGTGTGATCAATAACCAATGTCACACACAATAGAACAGAAGCCATCATGTGGTTTATGTGCAGATGCCTGTAAATTGGAACATGGAACATGGCAGGATCTGAATGATTATATGTTTGCATTTGAAGGATTATAGGAAGGTAAATCAGTAGTGTCCCTAAAATATGGTATTCTCTCTCTCTCTCTGTCTCTCTGTCTCTCTCTCGTACACACACACACACTCAGAACTTGGATCCAGTTGTATTTCACTGAGATATACGTTTTCTATCTACATTCATTCATGTACTTTCATCTCTATTTGAGATTCTACATAACAGGCACCTTACACAGAAATGAAACATTGACCTCTAGGGATCTTAGTCTGAAAATAACCTCTATTATGTTTCCTTTCATTTAAAATGTGCCTCTTGATTGAAAGAAAGAAAGCCTTGAGGATGACAATGTCTGGAACGGTGCTTTGCCCAAGCTGGAGTGGTCAGCTGGGCAGAGTGATTGTACCCCCCAGAAGGTGCTGTAGCCATTCTTCTTGTCATTCCAAGTGAAGGCCATGCTGCTGGCATCTAGTAGGTAGAAGGCCAGAATGCTAATTACATCCTATGGTGCCCAGGGAAGAACTGATTGAACACTGCTGCCCCCGAGACACCTGCAGTAGCAGAGCAGAATCTGACCGGGAAATGCTAGGCCATGGGCTACCCCATGCCATCTTCAAGTAGGACACGACAGCAATCTGTGCCTTGACTTGCTTATGAGATCACAGCCCCTGGACAGCGGAAGACCACTGGCCATTTCAGAATAGTGGTTATTGTTTGTTTCTTTGTTTGTTTGTTTGTAGACCACAGATGAAAATAAATGGAATTATGGGTTTTCCTACATTAATGCAACCAATTAAATCAACATTTTCCTGATGGAAATATCAGGGTATAGTGTAAAAACTTTTTTTTTTGAAAAAAAAGAAATGTGCTGAAAGCTGCCAGACAGCTGTGAAGGAAGGAAGGACATTTCTATTTAGTTGTACTTGAAAACGCCATGGAAAAGGTAGGTGAAGACTGTGTAGTGTGTCTGTGAATCCCAGCCTTTATTGGTCATCACTTCCAGAAACATTCTGTCCGCAAGGACGTTTCTCATCCAAACCATTTCATAGCTCAAGTCTGACCTATCCTGATTTAAGGGAGAGGGAATGGAAAAAATGAGATTAAGGAGAAAGTACAGGGTGAGACTCACCCCTGCACACCTGGAATCTGTCTGGAATCTTAGCAGCTGCAACTGTCAGGAACCACACGGTATCCACTCTTTCAGTGATAAAATTTTGTAGGTTTATACCATCACCCAAAGAATATTTCTTTATTCTTTATTATTCTGTGTGTTTGTTTTGGGTGTTTTTAGTGTGTGTGTGTGTGTGTGTGTGTGTGTGTGTGTGTGTGTGTGTTGCGTGTGTGTGTGTGTGTACAGGATTGCATATGTGTGTATACCCAGGCACATGTCTCCTTCCACTAGGTTGAGCCTGGAGATCAAGGTCAGGCCATCAGGCTTAGTACCCCAGGTTCCTATACCTGGTGAACCATCTTGCTGTCCCTGAATCATCCCCTTGGAACAAGCTTTCCATAAATATACGGAATCAGGTTTAAAGGTACACACTAGTAATCTAGCACCCAAGGTGCCAAGTAAAAACTATTGGGAGTTTGAGGCTAACCAGAGCTATCTGTGATCCAATCTCATACACTCAAAACTAAACAACAACAACAAAAAAAAAGCATAAACATAGAATGAAAGATAAAAGTAGAAAGGAAGTGATGTCACAGTGTGCTCTATCCCACCTGCCTTAACTCCACACGTCCTTAAACAGGCTACGCTTATCTTTAGTCCTGAGAATAGGATGACGTTTCTGGCCTGATGGGAGAAAATTTTGCTGTGTCCTACACTTTGTAAGTTTTCAGGAAGCCTCAGCCTACTTTTCCTCCACCAATTTATTCTCTTTGGTCCTGCATGGGACCTTCCCTTCAGTCCTTCACGAGGATGCATCTTTTGAAACTTTTCTGAGCTGTACTTTGGGCATCCCTTGGCACCTGGAGTGGACAGTTTGCCCCCGATGAGGCCTCTCAAGCAGTGGTCAGCATTTTATTCCCTTGCTTTTGGAAGTGTGGCAGTTTTTCTCTACATATGGTTCTCCGACATGGCGGCTTGCCCTGCAGCTAGCAAGTTTGCACAGAAATATCTGCTCTAGATGAAGAGAATCTTCCCAGGGCTTCTGCTGCCTGGGACAGTTCTTTCGTGCACCCCTGAAGCCTCCCTGAGCCCTGAGCAGCTACCTTTGATGTACATTTTGTGATTAGGAAAGAAAAGAGAAAATCAAATAGCATTTTGTTCAGCCGAGCTGTATCTCATAGATGAGAATTTTGTTGACTGAAGGCTTTCTCAGATGTGAACTTTGCCCTTTCCTATTAAACAAAAGGGTTACACTGAGATTGCCTTTTCTTTGATTTGTTCTGAATTTATTCTCTTGGATATGTTAGGGCATGATATTTCATCAGCAAAATGGATGAGATAATTGTTTTCTAAATCTCAGTTCCTTTTGGTTTCTTGAGAAAGAAATCACCCAAGCATCTAGTCCCTAGTTCAAAGAATCACCCTTCAAAAGGCAGACGCTACAGCCTGGAGATCATGAGGGGTGCATGCTGTGTTGGCGGACTATAGTTTTACTTCCTTACTAGCAAACTTTTTAGATAATGACACACCCTTGGACAAAACATGGCCATATTATTTAAATGACTGTTCTGTTTCTATTTTTATTTTGTTTGATAAGCATATTATTATCTAGCCCAGACTTGCTTTGAACTCCTGATATTTTTTTCCTAAACTTCTCAAATGCTGAGATATACCACCATGCTTGGTCTAATAGAATGTTTCTTGGGGCAGATGGATTAATTATAATACCTTATTCTCTATACTCAACCAAGAGTACTAATTTAGACAAAAGAAAGAATAAGATGGAAAAAGCAGGCCATCTTTTCTAGCCATTCACCATCCAAATGGGATTGTGCCAAGTATACCAGAATTCCTTTGTTAGAAGAGACATCATTGGTAAAGGAAAATACAATTTCATCTCTGGAGATAAATACTATGCCATCACTGGTGAAGACAGAGGTAACGTAGGATAATCAAACATTATATATCTGACTGTCTGTCATCTATCTAATGTAATGTTTCTCTCCTCTGTAAATCTACACCACACTCTTGATTACTAACTAGTCTTTGCAGAAGGCTATACTCTGTGTACAATAAATTAAGCTTTAATTCCAGAGTCCAATGGAATAATGACCTCAAAAACAAGAAGAATGAATAGGCTGTTCAGAGCTCATGATTAGAAGGTTCTTTCCAGTCTCTATAATCGCATTTTTCCATTCAGTGATTTTGGTATTTTTTTCTACCTTCTTTCACAATCTCTAACACCTGTCACCCTCCTCCTGGGTCAGCACACCCAAGTCCCCCTTTTCCTTGGTACTAAGATTAAAGGTTTTACTTAAGATATTTTTATACTTGGACATTAAATATTAATAGCATTATTGCTCCATTTTAGGGCCAACTAGCTGCTATTTATGTAAAAGTTTTTGTAGGCACTTGACCTCATAAAGTCGTAAGTCAAGCTGGCATGCCATGTTCACAATCATCTGCTTCAGTATTCACTCTCTTTACTGTATCCTGAAGGTTAAAAAGTTTATATCTTTCAACTTACGTTTTCTTAGCTAAGATTTTTAACTGTAGAAATTTATTGGTACTGTGATAATTTGATACCTCTTTATAGTGTATAATCATTAAATCAGAGTAGTTTCTATTTCCTTATACTTAAACACTATAATTTTTTTATTAACACACCAATATATATATATTTATTTATTTATTTGTGGGTGTGATATATTTTATACATACATCTAATATGTCCTGATCAAATCAGGAATATTAACACTTCCATCTTCTTCCTAGTCACAAAGGTTTAATAATGTATAAAGTAGTTTTGCTTTTAGGGAATATAAAAATATATTTTCTGATTTGAAGAAAAATTGCACAGATTCTATTAGTCGTGGAGACTAGAGAAAGTCTTAAATTTTGACACATCTGTGATGAACAGAATTTCTCTATTCAAGAGAAGTAATGTACAGAAATAAAAACTATGGGAAAATATGTTACAAATTGGGTGCAAATATTTAATTCTTTATTAAAAATCTTTAAACTGGGAAAACTATCGCAGTTAGGCTTAGCTAATGTCTGTAGGCTGGAACTAGTTTCCCATTTATGCAGACTTTGTACATAGTAAGCTTTTATTAAAATAAAAATAGCAATGTAAAAATAGAGAAGTATTCTGTCTCCAAGAAAGACAACTCAACAGAGTTCTCCATAAACTCCATGTTGCCTTGGTCTTGTTTGAAAACAGCATAAAATAGTTATGATCAGTGGGGATGCAAATTAATTATCTAGAAGATGTTTAATTCCATATGAATCTGAATGGAAGTTCTAGGCTCAAATTCTCAGGAAAGCCAAATTAGTTTCTAGAGACCCTGCAGAGGAGGGTCTACCAACTTTCCCTTCTGTGTTTGGGAAAGAACTGCCCAGAGCTCACAAAGGGGGGGAGGGGTGTTTTCCACCTAGTAGGGAGGACATAGCTTCCAAGAACAGAAGGAACTGAAAGAGTCATAGGATCTTTTCTCAGCCCTTTCTCACCAGTTCACACTCCGAAAATGGGACGCAACCCTTGAAGCCATTTTCTCAGGCTCTCATTTGGAGAATGACGTCTATGTTGATGCATCTCTGGCCAGCACGAAGGACCACCAGTGAGGCTGCCTGAGTCCACTGTCTGCATCTTAGTACACCAGGAAATGTAGAAACACCCACATGTGGGAAGGAAGAATTCCTTTGATAATAAACGTTTTTCCCTAAATTGCTCCAAGTAAGAAAGGCCAGCTGTCAGTATTATGCTTGAATTCTATTAAGTGATAACTTATATTTATAATAATAATTCAGGCTATCCCATGATTTTCTTATTCATATAGCCATCTTAGTTATTTCTGCTATAGCATTATCTTTAAGTGATATGATTGCTTGATGACTTATTAACAATATCGCAGGATATTGTTTAGTTGGTTGTTGAAAGGAATTTGAGAGAGTCAAAAATATAACATTAATTTTAACACACCTTTTATCAATATAAGCAATTTAACTGAATTATAACCTATGCTGCCTCCCATTTGTAAATAAGCAGAGGAAATGTGATTATCAGTATGCATTTATTGTTACATTAATGATGAACCTTTGCCCATTATATCCGCAGTTTATTTTGATGAACTTCTGTCAAGTCATTATATGTTCTAAAATTTAATAATACTTGGAAGAATAATTGAGCCATTATTAGAAAGGCATCAATTGTTCATCTAAAATTAACTGATGTTTGAAACTGAAATCATAGGGCCTTCTGATTTTGTTGAGTACTGAAAAATAACAGTTGTGAACAGAATCTCAATGCTCCTTAATAGTCCAGTAATAACTTAATTATACGATTGTTTTCCTGTATAGCTGCACATTAAGTGTGCCTATGTTGTGCAAGAATGTAGCTCAGTGGCAGAGAACTTTCCTTACGAGTGTGAGGTCCTAGGTTCGAGTCTCAACTTCACCAAATGAAAGAAAGAAAGAAAGAAAGAAAGAAAGAAAGAAAGAAAGAGAAAACTAAGCTATTAAGGTAAATAGTCATATTGTGCTTTCCACAGATTATTCATGTATGGCTGCTTTCTTATTTGCTGTCTAGAATTTTTCCGGGAGCTGCTGGAGAATGCAGAGAAGTCCCTAAATGACATGTTCGTCCGGACCTACGGCATGCTATACATGCAGAATTCGGAGGTGTTTCAGGACCTCTTCACTGAGCTGAAAAGATACTACACAGGGGGTAACGTCAACCTGGAGGAGATGCTCAATGACTTCTGGGCTCGGCTCCTGGAGCGGATGTTCCAGCTGATAAACCCCCAGTATCACTTCAGCGAGGACTACCTGGAATGCGTGAGCAAGTACACCGACCAGCTGAAGCCCTTCGGAGATGTGCCACGGAAACTCAAGATCCAGGTCACGCGCGCTTTCATTGCGGCTCGCACCTTCGTCCAGGGCCTGACAGTGGGCAGAGAAGTTGCCAACCGAGTTTCCAAGGTAACTGAAGGCGTCACAGTTGGTCTTCCTTTTTTTCTTTAAAAAAAAAAAAAATCCTTATAAAAGAAATGCCAGCAAAAAATTCTAATTCCAGATGGTCTCTGCTCTTAAAGTCATTAGGTGCATGTCCAAGGTTAAATATATTTTTTTCTTTATACAAGAGAAAGAATTTAAGCAGTTTCTTTTGGTTTAGCAATTAATGCAAATATTTATCAGCACTGTAGCAGAGTTTTCATAGCGAATACAGTTCAAACAGGGTGGCTTGCAGCTAGCGTCACCACGTGAAATTGGGGGATAACCGCCCATGGACGGGTCCACTCAGGTTCTGATACTCCAGCGAATGACAGCGCTCTCCAAAGATGCTAAAAGTAGAAACAGGGCAGGGGCACCTGGCGTCTCTTCTTTATCAGGGTGGCTCAGGGCCTCATTGGTGAGAGTGGAGCCTTGCCTGGCACCTGTGGAAGCAGAAGCCCATGGGGTGGAGGTGGGGGTTCTAAAGGATACAAAGGGTAGGTTCTGGAGGCTACTCCCTTGGGTCATCCTTTATCTTGGTAATTCCATGCTGTGTGTTGTTATGGTCTTATGAGAAAGATAAATCACTAATCCACTTCGGGGCCTCGAGGATATGTCTGTAAACCTCTGATGCAAGGGATCATTCTGGGCCACCGGCTTTCAGCGTGGAACATTTCCTGCGCGGAGCGTATCTGCTTCTGTTTAAGCTCTGCCTTGACATTTAACTGCTCTTATGAGGTGGGCCTGCCCATTTATGAGGTCAGACCTACAAATAACCTAAAAGATGATTTATATAAGAAGTCAAGGGAAAACAGTATATAAAAGGAGCCTGGTATTATCTCTCTTAAAGAAGGTCATATTTGTACAGAGATTATTGCCAAACAGTATTTTTTTTTATTGCAGGTCTGTGCCCAAGAGTCCCAGAGTTGTTTTTTTTTCTTTTTCTTCTCTTTTTCTTTTTCCCCTTATTGGTACTACTCTGCAATATTTCTTTTTTGTTCTTCCTTTTTATCTCATCATTTATGTCTTGGCATAAAGACAGTGTAGTCTACACTCTTAAAGATATCTCTCTCTGGCATGACTTACAAAATTCCTAGCAGTCCATTTTCATAAATTATCAGTTTCTAAAATGTTACAGCTTATGAAAGCATTTTTAAAGGGCTTCTAAAGCAATAATCATAATGAATAAAATGATATAAAGATCATATAGCAAAGATAGCTAATGTGGTATTTTTCATTGTACATCAACTCTATCTGACCTATCAAAGGAATAAGTTCCTCAGAAGTGGTTTAATAAGGAAGCAGCCAGGTGGAATACTAAAACAATGTATGATTCTGCGGGGATGATATGGAAAATTCAGACAAGTACAGGAAGGAAAGGTGTGTCCTATGTGCCATGACCAAGATATATCTTGCTGTAGGACATAAAATTAATGAAATTGTAGTTCAATAAGTTAAATTAAAATGCAGTCACAAAGGCTTTAAGAGGGGAGCCTTCACTGCTGTTGGAGGATGAAATGTCTATTTGCAGAGCCGGAGGTGAAAAGCATGGGTAAATATGTGCACTGTTTTTGTTCTTGGTGTTGAGTCCATTTCACGAATGTGAGAAACATTTGGCTTATATAGTATGAAGTATAGAAGATCCCAAGAAGACAGGAATGTATAAGTTTTCCTGTAGAATATCTAAGGAGCCCAAATGAAATGTAGTCTAATGACAGTTTTTACCTTTTCCCTGAGGATATCATTAATAATGGCCCAGGATTTCTTCCGTGGTCTTTCACAGGGAGTTGTACTCTTGGGTATCTGCTTATCAGTTTCTATTATGATGAAGTACATTAGGAACCAACCATGAGTAGAATATCTCCTTCAGAGTTTTCAAAAATTCATGAGGGCTCTGTTATACAAAACCAGTTTCTTTCTTTCTATAAGCGCCAGCTCCCGAGGTTTGGGGTATAGTTTGTGGGTCCTATAACTGAAAATGTTAACTATTCTATACAGATCTTGGCTTAACTTAACCGGGGTCCATTAGTCCTAACCATCCCAAACATAAAGTCCTCATTGGCATTTGGTCTCTGAGTTTGGCACAGAAAAAGATGAGATGATATGTAGGTATGCGGGTGGGAAGATAGACAGCAGTTGGGTAGATAAAAGAGGGAACTCCACATTCAAAGTAGCTGAGTGATTACTTTTATGAAATAATTTGTAACTCACAGATTTCCAGATTTTCACTTTCTTGTTATAATTTCCAGAAAATCTGCAGTAGATTAGAAAGGCAGCCGTTAGTTTGATGGTGGCCTTCAACTACTGTGCATACCAAGGGAGTTATAAAGGTTAATAGCCTGAGAGGAGAAGAAAGAACTAAATTTGATGGTTCAGCCTCTACAGGGCAGAAGTGTCCACATCTTCTGCTGATGGAGAGACTTAGAGTTGGTGGCAGAAGTTTAAAGAATTCAAAGGAAGTTCAATGGGCAAGATCAACTACTCTCATCATCATACTTTGGGAATTTGGTTCCCTCCAATTTCTCCTTTCATTTAAGTGACAATTTAAGTCTTTGAAAGCAACGTTAATAGTGTCTAATTAGTTGTTTTGACTGGAAAATTAGCTTTTTTGGCAAAACACAGCAGTTTGAGACAAATGTTTTGACAGAACATATTAGGGAAATTCCTTTTTTAAAAGTGGAAGATTAATTTGTGAGCCTCAACTGAATTATGTCTTAAACTTAGGCTTGCCATCTCACTGATACAAATAATCCTTCTTCTAGCCTTGAAAATGGGAAAATCATATTTTGTGACCACAGCCATAGCGCTGGGTGAAGCATTGTGTGATTCTCTAGTGAGCACCTAAGGTCACTGAGCTAGGATTGATTTTCTGGGTGGATTCCCATTTTTGAGCATGGCAAGAGTTGTGCCACATGGAATGTGAGACTTTTGTATAGTGAGTATAGCACCCATGCTTTAGCTGAGCCCATCGAAAATGACCTGCCTAGTTGGACACATCCATGCCCCGTAACTGCCCTTGTTCCCTGCAGTGACAGATGCACGCATGTCCAAGTAGAAATGCAGACAAATTTTTAAAGAGGCATTTTTGAAGCAAATGCAACTAGAAACATCTTCATTGCCCCATCTAGACAATATCAACAGTGATCGCTGCACACTATGGAGGCCTTTGGAGCACAAACATGAACTGTACCATACTCAACATTTGGATCTCACAAAGCTTATTTCAAGAAAGAAACCCATAAACCGTCAAAGATGACTCACCATTGATACTATTCTCAAACACTGGGAAGCTAAGCAATACCACTCAGGAACATACAAAAGAATAAAAAAATGCGGTAAACTCAGAAACTTCAGACTGAAAATGAAGATCGCACAGTGATGCAGATGATGTTGAGCTGTGCAGTCAGGCAAAGCCTCGGTGGAGCTTTTAAAGCCTCAGTGGAGCTTTCGCTGGCTAACTAGTGCTAGATTTAGAGGATGAGGGAGGGATCTACATGCATCACATGTAAGATATTTCCATCAAATAAATTAGTGTAAGCAAATTCTTTACCTGTTGGCCAACCATGACTGTTTTTATGTGTAGGTATGATCCTGTTTATAAACTTCCACACACATACACACAGAGGTATAAGCACAAACAAGTGTATTTCCCAGCCCCTACAACACAGTGAAAGCTGAAAACTGTGCTTAAGATCACTCACATCAACTTTCCAAGTCATGGCATTGATTTTTTTCATAAAATTTGAGTCAAGAGCAGAGCAGAGAACCAATGCATCTGAAATACTAAGAGATACTGTCATCTATATCTCTAGTCTTTCTTCCTATACTTTGAAAGGCAAGTGTGGCTTTTATGTTTTAGGAAGACATAGGAATTTTTATTTTGCTTGTGTTTTCTGAGCAAGCATTTGCTTTTAACTGAGAAGACGAAGAAGCAAATTACCTACCACAGTAAATATGCCTACCCGGGCCCTCTCTGATCACATTGGAAAATCATTCTGGAAGAAACACTGTGTATTCTACTTCTCGGGGAAATTGGAATTGGAAACTGTTTTTAATATTTGAAGTTTGAAAATTTTTAAGATGTAAAATAACACCTGTGGTACCTATCACCCGAATTATTAGTTTCATTCCTTCTGTAGTAACGTGTTGATTCGAGTTGATTTTGGGACATTTTGTGAAACTGAAAAGGACCACAAAAAGGCCACAAATGGAAGAATTATTTTCATAGTTCATCTGAGGTTTGTGTATTCTCTTCTGTAATTGGTGAATGTCCAATGGACCAGTAAAACCTCAGTTAAGAAAATCACTTTTATTCTTTCTTTGCCGTGTTGTTTGTGAACTGCATAAGGTTGCTGCTCACAAGCACTGGAGTACCTCTCTCTCTCTCTTTCTCTGTGTGTGTGTGTGTGTTCACATGTGTGTATGTATGTGTGCGTGAGAGAGAGAGAGAGAGAGAGAGAGAGAGAGAGAGAGAGAAATGCTTGCTATGAGGCATATCCCACAGTCAGAGGACAACTTTTAGGAGGCAATTCTTTTTCTTTTACCAAGTATTCTTCAAGTGATGGAACGCAGATCTTAGGTCTTGGTAAACAGTTTGGTAGAAGGTTCCCTTACCTGCTGTGCCGTCTCCTCGGCCTTTAAAAAAAGTTACTCAGAAAGAATAGATATATACAAAATAATTGGTGAGCCAGACAGTTGTAGCTCATAAGTTCACTTAGATATCTAGGCTTACTGCTTCATAGTTATTGCTGTCTACTTTATGCCTTTGGATGCCACATGCTTGAAGCTCATCATTTGAAGCATCATTTCACACCTCTCCAGTACTGCTCAGGTTCTGCCTGTTCTCCAAGCATCCTTCACCGTCAAAAGGGCCTGCATTGTTTACCAAACAACAACATATCTTTCAGCATGTTATTTCCAGGCTTAGAGTGTACTAGGTTCCTCTCCATTCCTAAAACATTTATTGTACTGTATTCTTACAAGATATAAGAAATGCTTTTATTCTCTCTCTCACTTTAATTTGCTTCATCTTCATAGCTCAAAGCACAAAAGTGCTTAACATATTAAACACACCAAACCAAAGTTTACTGAGAAAAATCCTCCAAACAGCTGCAGTCTCCTTATGCTCGGACAAATGCTGGGTCACTGGGCTCAGCTGTCTAAGTATATAGGAAGCAGAAGTTGATAACGCTAGGGGCACAACGGCAAGAATCTTGTTCACACAAATTTCTTACTCATGGTTGATTCATTTACTCCTCAAAATGAATAAAACGTTGAAGATGAATTCATCAGGAAGAAAGGTGCCTGTTTTAATGGAATTATAACATAATTCAACCATAAGTTATTAAAAACAGACATAGCTCAAAAAAGAACAAGAAGGAAAGACATACAAATAGCTTTTAATTTACTGGAAATTAGTGGTTTCATTCTCCCTATTCGTTACTCTCTTCTTCAATCAATCACTTCCCAAATTTATACCTCTAGGCTATACATCTTTCAAGGAAATCTTAAAATTAGTAAGGAATCTAAATGATTTTAGTAGAAGCAATTAAGTTCTTTTAATCAAGATCCATCCTTTCTCTTCCTTCTCTAGAGTGATCTGTTCGATTCGCTATTAGTTCTCAGAGAAGAATTCAATTTTTTGGTATCTAGATTTCCTTGTTCTTTTGTGATTTCAAGAGCTAAACACAGAACCTCAAAGGTTGTTAAATCATACATTTTCAGTGAATTGCTTTAATAAAACATTTTGATGCTATGTTTTTTTTAGCACTAATGACATTGTTTTGAGAAAGGATCTGTTGGAGTCTTGATCCATGAGCCTTCTAGCCTCTACTTCCCAAGTGTTGAGATTACAAGTGTGTACTGCCGCAATCAGAACAATGAGATTCAAATAAAATATTATGTCATCCATGAAAATAGGTATGTCCCTTTGTCTTGGGAGATTATAGAAACCAAGAGAACAGACAGTGGACATGAATGTGCCAATGGTGTAACATTCCAAGGGAGCAATGGTCATGGTGCTGTGAAGATGAGGCTGGGAGGATTTGAACCATATGGTATGACTAGCATTTCTCAGCTTTCAGACTCTGAAGATCTTTGCTCAAGAAAGGACTTTTCAAAAGACAATATTTGGATTATTTTACTTAAGCAAGATGGTCCATACAGAATACCAACAAAAAGCAAAAATTATGTAGGTTCTGGTTTGCGAAACGCTAACAATTGACTAGATGCGAGACAGTGAGTTTGGAATCTTAGCAGGTGTCAACCAAGATTGGGGTCCCTCTAGAGAAACACAAACTCTCCAGCCAGCAGTGACCTAGTATGAAGCCAGGTTTTGAGAACCCAGTTGGTTTCCGTTTAGCAACAGCCTAATGCTGATGGATGTGGGAATTGCCAGTATATAAATGTTTATTTGCAAAATATGATAACATAAAACCTAGGATAGGAGAGACAAGACAAAAACCAGACATACTACCTGATGTTTATGTATTTAAGGGAGATTTTGAAGAGGAAAGAAAATATCGAAGTGTGCCTTCCAGAAGGAAGGAAGGAAGACATAGAGAGAATTTGGGGATGTGGCTGTAATCAACAGAATCAGCAGTTCTAAGTGGTTTAGTAGAAAGGGCAGTAAAAGCAGAGTGTAGGCTTGGTCATGAGTGTGTTGATGGCTTCATTAAGCCTGACATGATAGCAGTGGATTCATGATGCCTAATCTCTGTCTAGAAATGATCACAGACTAGCAAATCTCTGTGATGGGTGTTACTCTGCAATAGGGGAAAATTGAATATTTTGTGTTTTAATCACTGTAGCAACTTCATATTTCTCTGATGGGCAAGAGGCCATCAGTAGAGTGCTATTGAACTCGTATGCTGGAAACGTATCCTTAGCAGTGGGACCAAGACCTGTCCCTGATGCATGACGTGGATCTTTGAAACCTGTTCTCTATGGCTGTATGCCTAGCTCAGCCTTGATTCAGGGGCAGAGAAGCTTGCTCATGCCTCAGTTTGATTTGGCGTGCTTTGTTGATTCCCAAGGGAGACCTTACCCCATCTGGAGACAGAGGAAGAGTGGATGGGGGTGGGGGTCAGAAGGTGGGAGGGGAAGGGAATGGGAGGAGAGGAAGAAATGAAAACTGTGGCTGGTATGTAAAATAAAATAAGGAAAAAGAGATTTTAAAGCAGAGGGAACAATATCATGATTTAAAAGGAACTGTATCCAATATCCAGCTTTGACACGTTTGGAAACTGTAAATGCTCACCCAAAGATGCTGGCTTGAAATACACTGTTCTGGAACAATGCAAAGAATAGGTAAATTTTCGATATACTTTGGTTGATTTCATTGATACATGTGGCTTTTATCTTTTGTCTGTTTCATTTTCCTTTACCATTTTTTTAATGCCCAGACTTTACCTCCAAGATAGTGTCTGTTTTTACCACCATGATGAACTTAGTAAAATCAATTTGAGTAGCATGTCTACTATTTACCTAGGCCCCTCAGTAAGAACTCCTCTGGGGCAATGGGAAGTGTGTGCTACAAACAGACAAGCTGTCTTTGTTATTAATAGGGAGCCTCCACTGGTTGCCAATTAAAGTACATCACAGTTATTTTTTTACCCAAATGATAAAATGCCAAGGCTCTAACTCAAAGAACTGTGCTTCAAATAAGGCTTCATAAAGAAAAGTGGATATAAAACATTATACCAATGTCGCCTCTATTATTGGATATTTATCTGTAAATGCACACATGTAGTTCCCTGCCAGAATGATCTAGGACACACCTTATTCTGTAATTATGTACCCATCTAGAGTAGATGTGGAGAGTAGACAGGAGGTAACCCAGGTGTGTGACTATCACAGGCCAAACGTGAAATGTTCAAAGATTTCTCTTTTCTTGACCCATCTTCCAAGATGCCATGTTACAAGAACATTCCGTTATATAATATCAGTGCACGGCAGAATTTTAATAAAGCTTGACAGACACATTGTATTATCATTGCTCATGCAGAGAAGAAGAGCTTAGGTGGGGATGTCACATGCTAGTCTATTTTCAAATAAGTTACTGAGTCATATTGGTGTTTGTTAGCGTTATGGGAGATGCATTATTGCATTCTGTGAATTTTCTCTACCCTCATATTTGTGGTGCCATGCAAAGGTTATTCTTTTCCGTGTATGTACATGATAGCTCTTTCACTTGATCGATATTCAGCACAAACAGGATGGATCAATTTCCTATGCTCAGAATACTGTAATCATCCCAAACAACATTGAAAGTCTGCATTTCCTTGGGTCTAACTGGGATAGCCAAGGGTGAAAATGGACGGTTCAGAGTGTCAGTAATAGGATAATGGTGACCTTGACATTCAATTGGAAGTGAAACTATAGCCTAAAATCAATCGAGACTCCAAGTTAACATCAGATGACATTTAAGTATGTTGCATAAACAGAAATTTTGAATTCATTTTTGCCCTTGCAGAATGTGCTACATATAAAAAAAAAATGTCATGGCCATATTTAATACTCAGCAGAGTGCAGCGGATTGTGTGTGGAAATTTCTTCCCCTCTAGTTCACAATATCTGACAAATTCAGAATTATGAATGCTTCTGTGTTCATTTTCTGTGAATTCCTGAGAATAATAAACATTCATTCATTGAACAGTTTAAACTTTAATGAATGTATTAATTATAAAAACGTTTCACGTAACAGGTACAAATATGTCTTTTCATAAAGAAATATGTTCATTTATAAATAATACCATGTTAAAACTTTTATTTTCTCTTGGCTTTGTAAAAGAAACATATTCTCTTACTAAAAATATATCAAAACATAAGTCGACATTTATTTTGCTGAATTTCAGTAAATACTATCAATGTTTAGTGAGAAGTACTTGATTTTATTGTGTTGTGAAAAAATAACAGAGAAGCAAACCCTGTAGAGTCTCCATTCTGTTCTTCTGACGATGTCATTCAGATCAGCAGCTGGGTGGGGGAGATTTGGACTCCGCCTGCAGTAAAAGTTTTATTGAAAGGATGAACCCTATGATGTCCTGCCCCATTTGTAGACAGAAGGTAATGGTATAAAATATCATGATACTATTCCTATAAAATATTTCAAATATCTGCTTGGATTGGAGAAAACTGTATCCTGACATTGTGGCTTGCAGGGAAGAGAGAATCCATGTTATAAGACTTTTCTTTGTGCAGATTGGTTTCCATGTTAAAGAGGAAGCTTTTCTCCCCTCACAAAACCTAAGAGATGGTGTCAAACTTTCTGCTCCATTCTATCCAAGTCCTCTCTCTTGGTCAATTTGTAGTCTGTCATTTGTATTGTGATTTTGGGTCCAGCTGAGCTAACAAGATAGTATCGCCTTATAGAATCACCCAAACAAAGGTGCAATTACCCCCTCAAATCAAAAAGAAGATGTAAGCAAAATTATCATCAAAATTGACTCAACTCGATATTTAATTTTCATTGGTCATCAGAAAAATAATTTTATACATTTTCATGTTTTCCCTGACTAAATCAATGTGGACTGACCAAACAAGATTATTATTTTGCATGTACAGAATATAAAAGGAAAACAAGTCAAGCCCTTATACAGTGCTCTACAGAGATGAATGTCCATTCGTCATTGTGCCTAAGGATGGCAACCAAAGATAACACACAAGGTGGTGCCCTACTTAGCTACCTCCTGCTTATGACTATGTGTGCTGTGGGAGGTTGTGCATGTGTGTTGATCTTGCCTCAACTTTACACTTCAAATTTCATGGTAGACTGGAGTTACTCATTTTGCTTTTTATGTTTTTCGATGTTGAAATTTTCTGATTAACTTCTTTATACTACAAGTCTATGACTTAGGTATATATGTGTGTTTGTGTATGGATGTGTGTGTGTGTGTGTGTGTATATATGTATATATATATGTATGTGTGTATGTATGTGTATGTATATAGGTATTTATGTATATATACGTGTGTGTATATGTATGTAGGCATATTAAAGAGGTCTAGCTTAGTCAGTAGGAATCTTAGTGGAATTTTAATCTTGGGGTCATGAGTTTGAGCCCCACATTGGACACCATAATGTACAAGTCCACAATAGCCCAGAATGGAATATAACAATTTATTTATTTAAGGATAAAAGTGACAGTAAGGACATAGATCCGTGGTTCTATGAGCGTGCTAGAAGCTGGGAACCAAAATCAGCCAAAAAGCTGGCTGCACAAGCTTTCTGTCTGCCTTATAATACATCAGATCACAACCAAAATGGGCTGGTATGTAAAAGACTATTGGCTAAAGGAGTTCCCACAACAATATACATATATACAATATTTCTCAAAAAATATTTGAAGGCATAAACTGGAGGAAGCAATAAGAACAAGAGAAGGATAGTGTTTTTCATCAAACAAAACATTTGCATCTAAACCAAATGGCAACTGGTGAACTTTGTTCCAGTCGAGCCCACAGACGTGTTTTACCTGGCATGGCTGCTTCATGATTTCAAACAGTATTTTCAGTTGGGAAGATTGCTCTAAAATGTGGTTTCTAAGTATGGAACATTTGACAAGCCTAGGACTTGTGACCACATATCAAGATGCTGAAGTTCAAACATGATTAGTTTGAGCTCAAGTATGTTGAGCATCTATGTCCCCCTCTGATGATACAAGCCTGATCCTGGAGCCAGTGTTCGCTACCATCTATTGCAATTGTTGGTATTTTATTCATAATTGAGTATGATTTTCTATTTCTCTTCCTTTGACAAAACTGAAGACATGAAAATCAAATGAAGCCATGTTTTGAGCCCACGGGGGGGGGGGGGGAGGAAGGGGGGGTGAACCTGTCCTAATTGTTTAGCATGGTCATGTGTTCTGTGTTTAGAGTATATATCCAGTGAACTTCAAGAGCATTGACTATTACTTACCTCCTTAGTCTTTGGCTTTATAAACCCTCTTTAAAGCTTTGTGTCAGCCATCATCATGAGGTCAACATTATCCCTTAATCAGATGACAACAAATCAATAGCTAAGGAAAGCCTGTCTTGTTCCTGGTGTTGAAGCCAGCAAAGAATCCTGCATGCGTTAATGCCTTACATTATACTTGTATTCACCGCACTTCTAGCACTTTACGTATTCAGAAATGGCTCCTAGCACCTGGGCCACACATTCTTCTTGTCGACAACATTTTAACACTACCACTACCAAAGCATCTCCTTTCTAACATGAATGGATGCTCCCAGGAATGTTTCCAGCCCAACTTTTGTGATAAGGACCTTTCATATACTGACACCTTGCCCTTTCATGGGGCCTACATGATAGCTATGATTCTTATCTTTGGTGAGATGAGGACTCTGGATTGGAATGGCATGCCCCCTATGCCTCATTCAAAGATGAAAATTTTCTTATACAAACCTATGATGTGGGACTACCCTCAGTCTGCTGTGATTACCACTAATGAATAAAGAAAACTGACTAGGCCTGTTGATAGGGCAGAACTTAGGTAGGCTGGGAAAACTAAACTGAATGCTGAGGAAAAGGAGGCAGCGTCAAGGAGAAGCCATGGAACTTTAGCCGGTAAGCCACAGCCATGTGATGATACACAGATTAATAGAAATGGGTTAAATTAATATGTAAGAGTTATCCAATAAGAAACTACAGCTAATAGCCCAAGGAGTGATTTCATTAACACAGTTTCTGCGCGATTATTTTAGGGCTAAGTGGCCAGAAACTAACACGCAGCCTTCTCCAATCTTTACAACTTTCACAAATGCCATGGAATAGAGTGCTTTCAGCCACATCTATACTTTATAATTTTACATATAGAAACAACAAATAAAAAATTAATGATATTTTATTTAACACACTTTACTCTAAGCACTCACATACATGTGTATGACAAATACAATATTGATGTACTCATTCTAATTTTTAGAAAATGTTATACACTAGGGGTTAGAGAAATGGCTCAGTGGTTAAGAGCACTTCCTGTTACTCAGAGGACCCAAATTTGGTTCCCAGCACCACAAGGAGGCTCATAACAAGGAGGGCAGAGTCTGTTTGTTTTTTTTGCTTCCTGGCCACCTAGACCCAAAATAATAACACAGAAACTAGATTATTACAATAATGCTTGGCCTATTAGCTCACACTTCTTATTGGCTGGCTCTTATATCTTAATTTAATCCATTTTTGTTAATCTATGTATTGCTACATGACTCTGGCCTACCAGTAAGTTTCCATTCAGTGTCTGTCTCCTTTGGCAGTTACATAGTTTCTCTCTTTCACTCTGCCTACTCTCTATACATATCTTTTCCAGCCTGGCTATATTTTGTTAAGCCATTGGCCAAAGGCAGATTCCTTATTAACCAATGGCAATGAAACATAATCATAGAATACAGAAGAGAATCCCATATCACACAACCATCTATACCTCAGTTCCAAGGATATGTTTTTGATCTTTTGACCTCTGTGAAAACAGCATGAAATTGGTTTATATATGCCTATTAGGCAAACACCTATAAAATAAAAATAAGTAATTCGTTTTCAAAAGATTTAAATGAAAAGTAAACAATGATTAAATATTTACCCTTTAAACGTAGGCTCTTGCAAGTTGTCTGTCAACAAATTGAGTCAAAAACTAATTTATTTCCAGAGGGAGTTGAAGGTACCACCTAAGTTTTATATAAAGTGTGTCTTTTTATGTAATCGCATTGATTCCCTGAATTTTATCAACGTATTAAATATGCACTTTGTCATGTTTCAGTGTGCAGTTTCAATAAGTCTCCATTGAGTGTATAGCATCCCAAGCTCATGAGTCACACATGCCTAGTTCCTAAGGAGGTAGATGATGCCTAGATACAAATTTAATACATTCTACTTCTACTTTAGATAACACAGACTTGGGAACTCATCCAAGGAAGGCTAATTTTATAGCCAATTATCCTCAAAGTCCCCCTGGCTATAGGGAAAAGAGAGAAATATTTTGTCTTTGCATATCTCCTTTTTGTCCCTGATTCAAATTCTAGCAGAAGAAACAGACTTTTTTATTTTTAATTGAGAAATTTGTTATCGCCAGAGCTTTGGAGATCCTATATGTGATGCCGCTGGTGTCCCTGGAACTGATAAGCAACAGGAAGGTTACAGATCATCGAAGATGGATTACTCTGTAATTTTCTGTCTTCCCTGGGAAATGAGAAAAAACTAATTAGTATAGCAGGTGACAAATACCAATGGGTGTTAGTATCAGTAACACACAAATAGATACTAAATTATGATCATGGAGGAAGGGCACTCTCTTGGATGCTTAGCTCTCCCAAAAGCTTTCTAACACGCTTACGAGGTAGTCTCTTATTAGACCACAGCACTTTAAGTCACATGGCTCATTTCCATTTGGTACTGTGTCTTGATGAAGTTACTATTGATCCTTCTCAAATGCCTGCCACCGTAAAAGAAATCGGGTCATTTTCAGTGATTCTTATGGGTTTTTAGATGAGCCTTGTAGGACGTGTAGGGTTACTCCTTCTTCAGAGGTCATGGCTAGTTGCTGGTATTTCCTCTGGAACCTGGAAGATTATATCGCTGCCCAATGTTGTTTAATTCCCATCAGCTTATGCTACCATACTGCTAGAGAGCTGACGTTAGACTTATTTTATAATTCTACCCACTAAACTAATTTAAACTACATAAACCTATTCATTGTGGTATTTAAAATCACTTTCCTCAAGAGAATATAGAGCATTAAGTAAGCATCTTTTAAAAAAAAAAAGTAACTTTGACACAATTTTAGGGACTGTGGCATTTAATGTCAGCGTCTCATAATTTAGCTACACACTGTGGTTTCCACCTCAGCTTGTTACTGCTGAGTCAAAAATCTATGCCAGAGATGAGTGTCAGAGTATTTCCAGCACACAGGTAGCCTACAACCTGTCTATCTGAAGCCCCCAATCCTGTTCTATCCTGATTTAGCCTACATGGCGAATGCTTTTTTTTTGAGAAGTAGTCCCACAAATTAACCTACTGCAAATCAAACTTAATAGATTTAAGCAATACATATCACATGGTAACCTCTCAAAAAGTCTTTTTCTTTTTGTTGTATATCAGTTATAGTTTCCCCTTTCCTACCAATGTGCTGCAATCTAAATTCTGATGACAACATTCCTGGGCTGTTCCTGTTCCAAGCCATGTCTCCCCAGCCTGCAGTCTATGCCTTCACTTGGAAAGCCCAAGACAATCTTTGTCAGATACCATTTTGGTGACGTCACTGTCCTGGTTACAAATGCGTATCACGTGTCCATGAGTTGGGCACGTTCATGGAGCACAAGGCTATTGCTAAACTGCACGAGAAGCTGCAGTTGCCACAGGAGTTTGACAAGTCTGCAGTTGGAGGCATAGCCCTCAAGTCTTTCCTCACTCCTCCCGTGGCTCCTACTCATTAGTGGCAAACCATGCCCGGTTTCTTCAGGAACCTTCGCTCATGTAGCTTCCCTGCAGAGCCTACAGAGTTACAGCCACATCTTCCCGAGTGTGTCTTTCTCTTTCTGCTTGCTTCACAGTCTGCCGCGCTTTACAAATAACTATCCAGTGTCCAGGAAGCTTCTCACTGGGTAGACAATTCTTTTTACTATTTTATTTTTATTTTTATTTGTTCTTCTGTCTGACCAGCCACAGTTTCTCCTATCTCCTCTCCACCCAGTCCCCTCTTCCTCACCTCTCCCCCAGATCCACTGTTCCTCCGTTTCCCTTCAGAAAAGAACAGGCCTCACAGGGTATTAATCAAAAATGGAATAAATAATTATAATAAGCCTAGGCACAAACCCTCACAGCAAGGCTGCATGTGGCAACCCAGTAGGAAGAAAAGCAGGCAAAGAGTCAGAGACAGCCCTGCTCCCTCTGCTAGGAGTCCCACAAGAACCCCAAGCTAAACAACCATAACATAACTCCTTCTCTCGTCAGAATGAATTTCACCATCTTTCTTGACTTCATGTCTTAACCTTTTCCAATTTGTGAACCTCCTAATCCTGCCAACTGCAAGCTAGTACTCAAGGAAGGAACACAGCTCCCATCCTTGATATTTCTCAGAGCAAGTGCTGATATAATCAGATGTTGGTATATACTGAATAGAAAACACTGTTGTGGTATTCTTCTTTCCTTCGGCCTTTTAGAGCCTGGGCAAAAATCACGTGTGTCATCATGTCTCGTGCTTCATCATCAGTGGAGCCCTGAGTGGTGGTCTTAGATAAAGGATGTCATACAGTTCTTCCTAGAATCCTGCCTCCTCAAACAGATACGTTAAATACTCATTACATGCAGTCAAGCAGCAGAACAATAGCTCCCTTTGAAGTTTTTAAGAACATCCAGAACAAAGATGTTTCAGACGTGTGAAATATCGATGTCAGAGTATAGCTCGAGAAGCTACATCCTCGCTTTAGCTTTAATCCACAATGCTATTGCTCCAGATATGCCAGAGGGTAAAGAATCTGCAGGGCTCCACTTCATTTCCAAGGTGTTTATGTCTATATCAGCTGTCTCTGTACAGATATCTATAGTGTTTCCATAGTTACTGGAGCACTGCTCCCCAGATCTTCCTTCATGTCTTAGATTTCTGCTCTTTCTTCTAACTACGCTAGGAAAATTTAGCTCACAAAATCATTTTTAAAGATATTTATATAGACATATCTTCGTGAGTATAGGCCACATATCTACAGATGCCCAAAGAAGCCAGAAAATGATTTGGGATTCCTTGAAGCCAGAACTACAGGCATTTGGTTCCCATCCAAATGAGTGCTGAGAACCAAACCCAGGTCCTCTGGAAAACCAGTGAGTGCTCTTGACCGCTGAGCTATCTCTCCAGTCTCAGCTCATAACATTATTAGTGGAGAAGAGTTTACCAATGACATCAGGGTCTTCCTGCAATACCAGTGTAGATCCCCCTCTGCTGTTACACAGAAGAGTGGTGGATGCAGGACTCTGCACTCCCACGAATGCTCCTACTATGCATGATAAGAATTATCAAAGGGCAAGCAGGCAAGGGAAGGAAAGGGAAAAGCAACTCTCCTCCTTTGCAAAATGCTCTCATTGCACATTCACAATTAAATCGTTCTTATTTCTGTAATTAAAATAATTTCCACTGAGAGGTCTTAATCGCTCATGCCCACAAGTAAAAAAGGACTGCTATCATGAATGAAGAATTGAAAGAAAGATCTCATTCAGATCCTTTAGCTCCTGTGAGAAATCTCTGAAAACAATCCAAGTGTGAAAAAGCTTTCCAGGGTTGTTTAGCCATTGTGGGATGTACCCACTAGTATGTTTGCCCAGATCTCATTCGGCAAGCATTTATTAAACACTAACTATCTTGCCGATGAAATGAGTATCATGATGAAGAAGACCTATCCTTTCTGTGGAAGAATTCCCATTTCAAAACATGTACCAGCCAAATGAACAGTGGACATTGATAAATATTGCCTATCTTTGAACCTTAGACTATTACTCATAAGTACTGAAGAACATGAAAGAAGCTAAAGACATAGCTCACTGATAGAATGGTCAAGCTAAAGACATAGCTCACTGATAGAATGGTCAAGCTAAAGACACAGCTCACTGATAGAATGGTCACCTAGTATTTGTAAGACTCTGAGTTTCATCCCTTGTGCAGCAAAAATAAATAGAAAAATCACTAAACAAAATAATAAATAACCGAACAAGCATTTAAGGAAGTAGCTCGCTCATGCAGTCTTATAAGCACAACAAATGGTGGCCCTTTGGCCTTAATGCATCTCCTGTTTCCAATCACAGACTTCCCATGAGCAGGTGCAAAAATTCCAAACCAGTACACAATTCAGGCTTTGCTGGAAGATTAAAACTACACAGGCAATTTGTTCATGCGTAGTGATTAATTGCAAAGTATGCCCTATTCTCCTGTAAGCAGTTCCTTGTGTGCTATTCTTCATTTATGTAACATGAATATAATTTCTTCCATAAATGTAAGATGATGGCCCACAGAGTCAAGGGAAGAAAGGAGCGGCTTGGTGGAATCCGGAGTTCATAGATGAGCTATGGCAAGTGTCTGGGCTGAATTCTGACTTGAGTCCCCTCATTTCCTTCCCTTTGCCAGAGTGAGGACACTAGTTTTCAGTTATTTGGGTCTTTGGAGTGGAGGTGGGCATGGAGAAGTATCTATCTCCAGCTTGTAGATTTGTAGAGAAACGCTGGTCAAGTTGTGTACTGGAATTGAATTGAAAGGAATAGGTCAGACTGCCACACACAAATCTTTGAATGTGAATTTGAAAACTACTTCTGTTGTCTGGATTCTAATTTTGGAACACCACAGCTTACCTTCATAGCAAGGTGGCGGTCTATTCATGAACCGCTGCAGATTTCAAAGGCACTATTAAGCCTAGACCATCTGTTTGTGGTGGGTTTCCATGGATCTCCCCAAAATTCAACTCTGTCTTTTTGGCGGAGCCAAACATCCACATCTTCTGAGCAACATTTTCTTGAACAACTAACAATTAACTTGGCGCTAATGTTGCTTGTGTGCGCGTTAGCATCCTGAGAGATACAGTGAACCCTGTCAAAATGATAGCGAGGAACTGTTTGCTGCTGAATCCCGCATTTGATTGCTGTGTATCCTAGAAAAACAATCATGGTACCTTGTTAGAAGACACATGCCGCCTACCAGCTGCGGAGGAATTTAGGCTGAAGAGTGATTACAGATGAAGTCTGCTGGGAGTGTCTGGGAATGAAGCTCTCCTCTACTAGAGTACAGAGCAATACTCTGATTCATGAAAATCTCATACAAAAGCCTCTCCTGACTGTAACCTTCCAAACATATCTCAGGAAGATTGGCAGATTCTTCCACTAAATTGGAAAAACAGTATTAAAATTTAATTGTATGATAAAGTTGAATAATGGCTTTATGTTTTTATTTCTGTGGTTTATGAAATCATATTGGTAAAGTGCTTGTTTATTGAGACTCCAGGATCGCATCTGTAGAGGAACAGAAAGTGAGGGTAAAGACCTCATTCCACACACTCCCAGCTGAAGGAGTAACATGACAGAGAGTCAGTCATTAGAAACTGTTTATCAAAGAGAAATCAGGGGAAGCAGATGAGGGAGGGGGACTTGATCGGGGGAGGGGGAGGTAAATGGGAAGCGGTTGCGGGGACGAGGCAGAAATCCTTAATAAATAAATAAATTTAAAAAATAAAAATAAAAAAATATATATAAATAAAAAAAAAAGAAACTGTTTATCAGCGTCGAGAACTGGACCATCATGTGGAGGGGCTTGCGGGCAGGGCTGAAAACTGAACTCAGTTCAGTCCACAGATCTCACAAGGTAGGGTAGGATGAAACTGATTTTCTCCATGTGTGCATGATGCGCGTGAAAAAACACACACAAACACACACACACACACACACACACACACACACACCAAGAATGAGGAACTGGTTTCCAATCCTCAACATCTACCTAAAAGACAGACCTGGCATTTCTAAGGAAGCCACAGATGGGAACTTCTGTCTTTACACTCCTGCTGGGTGTTTTATCCATCCCCCAAAGTAATCTTATGCTGAAATGAGCAGCTTATATTCCGAAATAGTTCATTAGAAAAGCCTGACAAAGCAATGTCAGTGTTAAGAACCCTGATCTTCCACTGTGTAAAGGTGAGGATGCTAATAATGGAAGAGGGATCGGCTGAGAGAAATTGCCTCTTTCTACCCATGCTTTGCTTTTGCAATGCAACCCCTGCCATCTGCAAACACAGGCAAACCAGTGGAAGTGCTCTGGAGAATTTTCTCTTCTGATGTTCTTCAGATACAGGCAGCTCATTTTAGAAACACAGGTGTTGTAAACTACACATAAGACTCTCTTGGGCCCGAGTCTCCCTGTAGTTTTAATTAAACCCCTGCCATGATGTGCAGAGCAAAGCAAGGAGTGGTTGTTTGGTGAAAGAATATAGCGGTATTGTCAAAGTAAACTCTGGCTTCCCTCACACACAAGTTGTTTTCTTTTACATTCCATTCAAAGTATTTAGGCTAGGTTTGCTCTGTCCCATCTCCTCAAATGGGTCGGAGCTCTCACGGTTCAGACATGCCTAGATAACAGAAGGTTAACAGACCTAACAGACTAGAAACCACTACCACCACAGCAAGGTATTTCCATTCTGCACTGTCAAGCCAAGCCAATAAATTCTAAATAATTTCACAGTTAGCACGAGGAAATTTCAAGTCTTAATGAGTCCATAACTCTAACATAAATGTTTTCAGTTTTTTCTAAATGGCTCTTTAGGATAAAACGAAGGCAGAATAGTTGGTCATCCGTCTACTCTGCAGTGCGCAGCTGAAAGGTCCAGACATTAGCATTTCCGGTGCCTTTGCTCTTACTGCTTAGACTTAGGAACAGGCTCTTTCTTTTGCCCCTTTATTGTTCCCCGATTATAGATTTCAAAACTACGGCTCTCTTCTACTGAAATTTCTAAGTACTGTTAGTTTCTAAATTAGGCAGATAACCTACTTTCTTTAAAGCTTTATTTTGTTGCAAAAATGTGTGTTTCTAAACTTAGGATTTCATTACTTTTTTAGTGTGGTAGAGGAAAATAGATATTTTTTCCAAGGTATTAAATTATCAATTTGAATTTCTCTTGTACTGGGATGTGACTCTAAACACCTGTCTTCCTAGGACTCTGAAGGCTATGGTAGAGGAGGGGTTACTATCTGGTCAGCCTAGAAAGCCTGGGTATTTCCAGACTCTTCTATGTTCTATAACAAATCTGATACTGGCTTCAAATGCAAGGCAAAAGCTCGTCTTAATAAAAACATTATGATTGGGAATTTGCTTGCATATTTTTCTGGTAAAGGCAAAAGATGTTTTATGAACAACCGCTCCATTTAATAACTTCCAAAGATGTTGAAGATATGTGAAGAGTTGTCTCATGTTCTACATATGGTGCACAGGTCTGTTTCGAACATGGGCGTTCTAGAGACGGTGCACAGGTTCGTTTAGAAACACGGGTGTTCTACAGACAGTGCACAGGTTTGTTTAGAACATGGGTGTTCTACAGATGGTGCACAGGTCTGTTTACAACATGGGTGTTCTACGGACGGTGCACAAGTCTGTTTAGAACATGGGTGTTCTACAGACAGTGCACAGGTCTGTTTAGAACATGGGTGTTCTACAGACGGTGCACAGGTCCATTTAGAAACATGGGTGTTCTACAGATGGTGCGCAGGTCCTTTTAGAGACACAGGTACTGTAGGCTACAAGTAAGATTCTCATGGGCCCAAATCTCCCTGTAGTTTTGATTAAACCCCTGATAATATGCAAAGTAAAGCAAAGCAAGGAGTGGTTGCTTGCGACAAGAATATCATGTTATTGCTAAAGTAAGCCTCACTTGCCGTCACACCCTATTATTTTCTTTTACATTCTGTCCAAAGTGTTTAAAGTAGTTGTTTCTTCTGGCTTTGCAATTAATCATGAAAGGATGTTTTATCAGAAACCATGTGGTTCAAATATAAACTATTTAATTGGAAGGAATTGCCTTAAAAATTGAGCCAATTTCTTGAATGCCTTCAGTAAGATTTCTGGCAGGCTCTCTCTCTCTCTGTAATGTCTTAATTACTTTATCATCACTGCTAAAATTTTTACTCAAGTAGAAATCAAATAATAATAATAATATTGAAAGGCGTGTGAACAGATGTCGGCTTATTCTTTGTAAGCTGACAGGCTTGTGTCGTGGCAAACATTTTATCTCTGTGAAGTGGGGAAGATGATCAAACTCCGACTCCTGTACAGACAGTGGTAGATAGCAATTTGTTTTCTGATTCCCTTTACTGAGTTTCCAGAAACAAGACAAGTTTATTTTATAGTTTTATTTTCTAATATTTAAGATCTTATTCTTCTGAGAAATTATAAATTTTATATGTGAGCACCCTTGAAATTCTCCAGATAAGTCAAGGTAATGAAACCCAATAAGGTGTTCATAGGGACAAGACACAATAGCTGGAACTGCTGTCAGATGTCAGAATTGCTTTAGTCTTTTACATAAATCACCGTGGGAGTATCATTATCATATGTGATTAATGGCACTTCATGTTGTGAATCTGATTACTGCTGCAAAACAAAGCACATAAAGAGGAAATCACTCATGAACACCTTCCATGAAGAGGGTGCCATGTCTTTTCCAAATTACCATAACTCGATTACTCAGCGAGTCTGTTAGACACAATTCATTGAAACCTGCAGAGACCTAACCAATTTCATGATGATGCTCCTGTCTCTTTCATAAATACTGCCGGGTGGTTTGGGAAGCAGCTGAAGGGAGAGTCTCCCTTTTTTGCCCACTTCTTCTTGGGAACTTCTGAATCCCAGGTCATAAGAGTTTTTTGCTTTCACAGTAATAGGCATCTGGGTATTGAGAAATGACTTTTAATTCTTATTTCATGTGGGAAGTGTTGAGCTTGCAACAAACCTGCTCATTTGTTCTTTGAGCTTCAAGTCATCCTTGTCCCTGTACTGAATGTATTTAAATCATTTCATTTGAATTCCAGTGCTAAAAATTCTCTGGTAATCCATAGACTGCTCCACCAGAGATTGCTTGCCATTGACTGATAAAAATGGTTTCATATGTAAGTCGTCTCTGTTGAAGGAAGACATTTACTTCAGTTTTAATTTTTAATATGTATCATATCTGTGGAATACCCTGTTTTAATGGGAAACTACACAGCCTTGTTACCTGTTCACCATACATTTTGATAATGTAGTCTTCGCCTCATTCTGTGTTATTTCCATGAGGGACTGTAATGGATTTTCTTCTGTTAGAATGCAGTACACCCTATGGCTGTGGAGATGGCTCACTCTTCTTTCTCTCTTTCCCTTTCCCGTTTTTATACACACTCTATTGTTTTTAATTGAGCTTTACATTTTTCTCCACTCCCCTTCCTTCCTCTCCTCTCTCCTTCCCATCTTCTCTCCCTCCCACCCACCGTCAGTTTACTCAGGAGATCTTAAATGTTTTCATTTACTTTTGGGTAATTTCATTCATTATACTTTGATCATAATCTTTACCATCCCCTAATTCCCCTAGGTCCTCCCAACCTCCCTACCTCCCGACATTCAAACAATGGAGTCCAATTTACATTGGCTCCTACTCCTCCTGAGCACAGGGACAGTCCTGCTGTGTGCCTGATATGCCAAGTGTCACTTCATTGAAGACAATTTCTTGTCCCTCCTGCTACAGCTATCCATTAAGTCCCTGGCTAGAGTTGAGATTTCATGCTCACTCCCTGTCCTGCACAATGGTGTTTTCCCTGTCCCTAAGATTGGACAGGTGTTCTGTGGCCTGTCACAGGTCCCGTGAATTCATAGCTGCCTGGGGTATATGGAAACCTCTGTTTCCTTCAAGTCATCCCCACCTCGGTTCCTAGAATCTTTCTGCCTCATCATCTTCAGAGGTCCCTGAACTTTGATGGGAAGGGTGTTCTAAATTCTCTATCTCTCTGAACATTGTACAGTATTGGGTCTGTGTTAGTTGCCATCTGCTACAAGAAGAAGCCCATTTGTACTATTACTGTGGCAATGAGTATCTTTGCATGCAGGATTTATTGCTGGCAATAGTCTATAATTTTGGGGGATGTCTGTGGGTTCTGTTTAGCCAATGCCTCCAAAGGATATAAACTCTTCTTTACACTGGGAGTTTTATGTGGTGTCATACTATGTCTAGATGATGTATTGTGCCCTCCCCAATTGAATGGTAGCTAATGAAAGACCCTCGGGGAGGACCTTCCCTCAGGAGGAGACCCCTAGACCCAAGGAGCAGTCTGAGACCACTGGCTGCAAAAGGCAAGAGGTTTCTTTATTGAGAGTACGCAGGTACCTGAGGGTGGCAGAATCTATTCATCTATTCGGAAGACTTGCACCCCTCAGGCTAGGCAGGGGGTCTTTTATATGGAAATGGGAGGCAGAAGCAGGCCTACAGTAGCAGATGTCTGGTTACAGGGATCCCATTGGTCCTTTCAAATGCAGCAAGGGGTTACTTGAGGACACCCCCCCCCCCCCCCCCCCGGCTCTTGGCTGGGACAAAAACCTCTGATAAAAGCAGACTAGGCTCTATCTAGGGCGTCTGCGGTCTTCCCCAGAACTCTTTATTCCCCTCCTAGATATGTGACCGCAGATATCCTGTTTGGCAGCCTAGGAGTACTGACCTTACCCTGATCTTTACTTGTTTGTTTTAAAGCCTTGCAAAATGGCGTTACAGCAGATAAGCTGGGGTCTTTCAGTTACATTTATGCAGAAGACCCAACTTTGATCCCCAGAACCCAAGTCTGGTGGTTTATAACCTCCTGTAATTAGCTTCAGGGGATCCAACAACCTATTTTAGCTGGTAAGGGCACATAATGTATGTACATTCTCTCTCTCTCTCTCTCTCTCTCTCTCTCTCTCTTCTCACCCCCCCCCCAGACACACATTTATATTAGAGTTCATTCCTGCTTCTTTGTGTTGTTCATGCCTCTGGACCCTTTCATGAATCAACCATGAGAGAAACTATTACCCAGTGTTTACTCTGCCCTCTGCATGTTCTGTTCTACCTACTCATTCATCCTTTCTCCCTGATCCCTGGCAGTGCTCACTGGCTCCTTACTTTTGCTTTATTCAGAATCCCATTTAATCAGAACCAGACAGTAGTTCAAATTTCGCATTACCTTCTTTTCCTTAGCAATGTGTAGCTAAGGTTCTTTCTTATCCTTTTCTGACTTGAAACTCATTTTTTCATGGTAGCAAGTAGTATTTTATTGTCTGGATGCAAAGTAGTTTATTCATGCATGCACAGAAGGACGTCTAGGCTGCTTTTAACTTTTGACAATGATTAATGAAACTGCTGCTAATATTAAATGTAGATTTTAACAAGGACAGTTTTCAATTGCTTTGAGAATATACGACGGAGCACAAAAGCTCAATCCTGTGGGAAGAGTATTTTTAGTTTGGAAAAGAGCTATCAAACTGAGCAGGGTGTGGGAGCACATACCATCCATCCCAGCATTTTGGAGGTATCCGCAGGAGCATCAAGAATACAAGGTCATATTCAGCTACTTAATGAGTTTAAGACCAGGCTAGGTTATAGGCGATTCTGTATATAAAACAAAAAAATAGATAAATAAGTAAGCATAAACTGCATACTTTTTCTAAAGTAGCTATTACATACATGTGTGTGCATAACCTACATAGATCTGCATATGTTATTCATCAGCCATTATGCTAAGGTCAAATGTAAAGTAGATCCAATCTTCTTCATCCCCCCCAGTGAGCCTCTTACCACTGTCTCTTCAAGGTGTCAGTGTTCAGGACTCTGGCCATCTGACAGCTGTGCTGTCTTATGATTTAACTTCTCTAATGACTCCATGTGAATCATCTATTGATATGCTTATTATTTGTATATCCTTTCAGTGAGCTGTCAAAGCTTATGATCCATTTTTGATGGAGGTACTGTGTGTTTATTGTTCTTAGAATAGTTCTTCAAATATTTTGGATTTCAATCATTTATCACAGTATTTTATTTTTCCAAATTGTCTCTCTAGATCTGTGACCTTTTTGCGTGTCTTTAATGTGTGTTTCCTAGAGAAGAGGTTTTTTTGATGTTTAATAAAGGCCAACTTTTAGAATCTTTCCTTCATGGATCAGGCCTTTGGTGTCTTGTTTTCAGATGCCTACAGACATAAGACGGTGTCAGTAGCCACGCATGGTCAGTTCATTTCCCTCGCTGGGCTCTAGCGGCCCTGGCATAGCCTTCTACAAAGCATGGTCTCATAAATAATCTCATGTAACTAATTTGGAAGAAAACTGCCACCCTGGTCAGGTTATGGTGTCATATGTCTGCACTCCCACTGTCCCCTGGGTTCAATGCCAGCAAGAAGGACAGAATCCCATGTGCCCTTTCACATTCCCTGGTTGGCAGACCTAGTCTTCCGGGGGCCTATAGTAATCTACTGTCAGAAAATGATACCATTGATTGTTTAGTACCATTAGATGGCATTTCATAGCCTCCTTCTACCTGCTTCTAGTTTGGCATTTCTTTCTGATGCCTCTTCAGTGACGCAGCCTTTATTTTAAAATACTTGGATAAAGGTTGTGAAGATAAAGATGAATTTTCTAGATTCCGTGTCTCATTACTGTGATAGAAGTATCTTAATGAAGGAAGGGCTTCATTTTAGGGCGGTGTGTAGACAGTATTACTGTCCCGTATGTGGGCAGCGTGTAGACGATGTTTACTATCCTGTATGTGGGTGGTGTGCAGACAGTATTACTATCCTGTATGTGGGTAGTGTGTAGAAGGTCATTCTCTATACTGAAGGACAGAGAACCAGTGGCAGAAGCTATAACCAAGCTTAGAAGAAATCTGGGTGTTGATGACATGATTGGATATTTCTTCCTGCTAGTCTTTCATCAGAGATCGAACATCTTTCTGTTGACCTCCAGACCTGATTCCTGTGTCACCTCTTTAGAGAACATTCTCTGTCAAGCAAAGCAAAAAACATTTTTGTGGATTTGGTAAAAGCAAAACCAGAGGGGTGGGTGGAATTACTAATTCCGCTTTTTCATTGGTACTGTTTGCCACCTATTTCTGATTACAGAATTTGTTCAATACAACCAATATTAAAATGTTGACAATAAAAGATTTTCTGTCACATACCATTTATTTAGTAACCACCTTGTGTTTATCCCTAATATCATTCTTAAGGATTTTTTCCCTCTTTGGGCACTATGAGAAGGTTTATAAAATTTATCTTTATTGGAATGAGGGAAATAGATCACAAAAAATTGCAGACACATCGGGGAGCTTACTCGTAAGCAGCAGGAGAGAAACAGAGTGAATGTTCGTGTAGGAAGCAGTGTCAGGCTGAAAGAAGTTCTCTGTGGGAGACGGCTAACCATAAAAACATCAGCGGTGTGAAAGATGAGCTCGTCAGCTGTGTCAAACCCGGTGTGTCCTGGAGAGCATTTAGGACTTGTGCAGATGTGTTCCAGAGTCATTTGACCAGGTTGCCGCTTGTTTAGAGGCTAACAGAGTGCTGCCTCTGTCAGCGTGTGCAAGCAATTCACAGCAGGTTCATCTGTTTCCTTTGAGTTAAAATCTTTCTGAATCAAGAAATCTGGTAAGTTGCACCCACTGTCAAGGCCTTTGGGAGATAGGCAAAGCAGAGGGAGAAACACTGAAACAAAAATTCATTAAAAATGTTGGAACACATTGTACAATATCCATTGTTGTCGGAGGCTGCTAGTTCATTTCCGGCCGTCCAGACTGGAAATAACCGCTCAGTAAATGTATTAATTAAAACACTGCTTGGCCTATTAGCTTATGTATCTTTCTGGCTAACTCTTATATCTTCAATTAGCCTATTTCTAGTCATCTGTGTATTGCCAGATTGTGTATTGTGGCAGTAAGGTTTTGTCCAGCGCCTAACATCTGTGTCCTGCAGCTTCATAAATGGCTTCTCACCAACTCCGCCTTCTTTCTTCCAGCATCCAGTTTAGTTTTCCCTGTCTAGTTCTGTTCTGTCCTGCCGTAGGCCCCAGCAGCATTTTTATTCATTAACCAATAAAAGCAAAATATATACAGAAGGGAATCCCACATCAGCCCATTGGAGTACGATGCAACTTTTAGCTCCTGGAGATACATACATGCATTAAAGAATATGGCTTATCTTTTTGAGTATTCCAATAAACTTGTCTTTTTAAAGAACTGTCCATACATTTTTAGTATGAAAGAAATAATTGTTCCTTAACATTCTCTTAAAATTTATACTATCTAGACATGCCTCAAATAAAAGAATAACAAACCTAGGCACCAGGCAGTGTATTATTGACTGTAAATAACATACACAATCAAAAATAGGAGTGTCTTTGGGGGCCTATAGGTAATTGGAAAAAGGAGATTATTTGACTGAACTATTGGTATATTTTACACTGTTTGTAGATAAGTTAAAGCTAATATAGATTACATAACATCACAGTTCAAATTCTATCTTATAAATGATAATTTATAACCATTCATAAATTAATATTTTAATATTGCTACTGAAAATGTAAGGGCACGAGTTATCTTCCATTTATGTTCTCAGAGTTGAAAGCGTTTTGCATTCATGAGTATGCATTCATGCATGCTTTGTTCTTTGGTCTGTTAAGTTAACCCCAGTTACCATCCATTTTATCAGCTCAGCATGGTCTAGTCATATTATTAATAGATCATTGTGGTTGGAGAGTAGCTGATGACTTATGCATATGTGTGACTTCTATTAAACCTGGCCTTTTAAAAATGCTATTCAGGGTCATACAACATACCTTGCCAGCATATCTTATTAATGTGAAAATTTTAAAACTCTGTCTCATTTTGAGGCTGTTAGACTGGGTGACATCAAAGGGGAGTCTGTTCAGAATAGACTGAAGAGCCGCCAGACTAGATTTTCAGAAATCAAAGGGTTGGGTGGGTGGATTAGTGAGGAAAATTGAGAGTAATCGATGAGGCCAAAGGAAAACCACAGGGCTCTCTTACAGGATCCAGGTGAGAAAAGCTGAAGGAAGCAGGAGGAAACAATAGCTGTGCAAACTTTTGCAAAGGGATGGATGTAAGACAGAGAGGGGGTGAGCTGTGGACTGGATCCTGTGCGTGTCTTTAGAGGGCTTGACTGACAGCTACAGTGTCAGCAATGGGTGACAGTCTATGAGATGATATGAGAGAAAAGAAGAGGGTCATTTGTTTTTAAAATGTTGTGTTGTGTGGGCACACTCAAGTAATCATGTGGGGGGGGGTGCATGTGTATGTGTGCATCTATGTTGATTTGAATACACATGTATGTGCTTGAGTAGAGAGATAAGGGTTTGGCATCAGGCATCACACCTACCGTTTCCTTTTTGCATATCTTTTCTCAGAAACATGACTCAATTCATGGTAGCCATATTAGTAGATTATATTTTTGCACTTGACCGACCACCTTGGAAGAAAACACGAAATACATTGCCCAATGGCTGATTCTTTCTTTCGCTCAGCGTCGTCTTTTCTGAACATAGGTGAGCTTATGGAGATGTTACAATGACTAATTCACAGGTAGAGAAACAAGAACTCCTTAGATTGGCCATGGCCTAGCAACACTCTGGGCTCAGTCATGGTCCTTGCTACTCTCAGTGCCAGCTGCTTCTGCTACTTTTTATCTCTTCAACTTTGCATTTCCAGCTTCCATCAGTTAAGTGCTCATGCCTTCACCTGTCTTTCTTTCTATTCTTAACTGACTTTAGCTTGCTCTTTGGGTACCAGTGCCCTTTTTTCCTAGTGGGATTATGTGGTCCACCTTAGAGCAAGCCTTCCCTCCTCATGCTCAACACCCTCACTTCGTACAGTTTTATTTGAGTGTTTTGTCATTTGGTTGGTGTGTTCAAATGTAGTGGCACGAGATGAAAGCCATGAGTCACCAAGGCCTCATGGTTGTCAGGCCTAGACTCGACTTTCAGTGCTTTGCTCCTTGTATTTACTTTTTAATGAGAGAATTACCTTTCCTCTGTTCTTTCAGTGGTAAGAGAGAGAGTGAGAAAGATTGGGGGTGGACACTCTTCCCTATCTCTTCTCTGAAATAGATCAGTAGTTTGTTTTTGTTTTGCATGATATAATTTGAGTGAGCTCACAGGGCAAATTTTGTTGTTTAATAATCTTTAACTAAAAAATTTGTGGGTGGTGATGTTATCACATGAAGAACCTGGAAATTCCTAGGAAGAATGTCAACTGGTAATCCTTGAGTTTTAGTATGAATTTATAGTTTGTTTTATGTCACATTTTTATGTCTGTTTTATAAGTCTTTCTAAGACTTGCAAGTGTTGTTTTGAAAATTAGGTAAATTAGAACAACATTATTAATATTTATATTTATTTTTTCACCAAAATCTGTCAGCACTTATGATTCTGCACAAATAACTTACATGACTATAACTGCAAGTCCTGTCTTTGATTTCAGTTGTATTTGGTGTAGCAAAATGACAATGTAAGTCAGTATGTATTTTTATAGTTTAGAGGGTAATCGCAAAACATCACATTCTGAGATTAAATCCTGGATCTTGAGCCAGCATAGTCTAGTTTCATACAGAGCATGTGACAATAACAGCAGTTCTGAGTCTTGGCCTCTTTATCTATGATGTAGGATTAACAGTCCCTTATATCATCATCTGAAGCTTAACAATGGAGGTCTGAGTAGATGCCTGATGATATTGGTTGTCCATAGTAAGGATTTTAGAATGGTCACTAGAGCTATTAAATATATAATCCTAACGACATGGATAGACCATTTCTACTTTACAGTAGTGAAATGATTCTTTCACTGAATGAATGAATTTCAAAAAGAGATAAAGATATTTTCCACATACGAGGTGAGATTTAGGAGATAAAATCAATTGGGTCAATCCTTATAAAGAAGGGATGCCTAATTTTAAGTAATAATGAAACTAAAAAAATATGTAAGTACTGTTAAATTTCTTTATTTTTTGATAGTAAACATTCAAGAAGCCAAGTTGGTGTATTGTGAAAACATTGCATCTGTGTTTACCTATCAGTTGTGGAGAATGCATGCATTCAGACCTAATGTCATCCAGCAGTCCAGGAGAAGTCAGCCACCAGAAGCCACTAGACTGGTTAACAAGCAGGAAATTCAGAGTGTAATTCTCTCCTGAGCAGGCATTTCAAGCTTTTGGTTTAGGTGGGTCAGCCCGCCACCATCATTTGCCACGTGACATACTCTTGCTGTAGCTACTTTGTCTGGGCCATTACTTAATGAGTTCCAGTGTCTCATTTCAATGTTTTTATTTTAAGTTTGTGTTGAGCGCAGAAGGGAGGCCTGTTGGGAAACCAGAGCTGTAGTCTGGAGTCCACCCTGCTCTGATTGTTCTCCAGCTTCCAGTCAGGCTACTTCATCC
The DNA here is from genome assembly GCF_018167655.1 of Microtus oregoni. Taxonomy (NCBI): domain Eukaryota; kingdom Metazoa; phylum Chordata; class Mammalia; order Rodentia; family Cricetidae; genus Microtus; species Microtus oregoni. The sequence continues at coordinate 47,659,182 of NW_024543060.1, forward strand.
TCTGTGCTTTGCATTAGAAATCCTGACTTCTAGGAGGTATTCATTGCCTCCCTGAGCCTCGCTTTTCCCATCAGAAAGGGAGGGAGGCCCTCTAGAAGGCCGTGCACAGAAGAAACTAGGCCACCGTGGAGACTGTGCCATCATTGCCATTCACGGGGTGAAACTAAACCCACTTAGATGCTCCCTTGGGTGATTAGAAGAGTTTTGTGCAATTTGGATTTCAGGAATGACAGCACAGTAAAAGCAATATGCTCTGATACCTAAGAAGTTCACTGAGATTGAATGAAGATGAAAGTAATAAATATTACCGATGTTAAATTTTCTACCACAGCAACAGCTAAATGCTATTTCTAAAGTATTTAGAAGGACAGCATCAGGATTTTCAATACTCACATGAAAGTTTATCTGTCTAAGAATAGACTTTTTTCCTTGGAGGATGTGTTGCCATCTTCTTGTTCTTTCTACAAGTTCCTGTTTGGGGCCACATAGATAGAGTGGGGCTACGGAGAATGGGAAGGACTTCGAGGCATTGCATCTGATTCAGGCCGTGAGTCAAGTTAGAAGCAGATTGGTTAACAAGAGTAAAGAGAAATTTATGCTACCCAGGCCCCAGAAAGGCTTTAATCCAATTCAGATTCTCAGATCTGGAGAAAATATGTAGCTCGTGTCTCTATCCTTGGGAACTGTATATATATATATACACTGCCTCCCACACATATGAGGAAGTACCCATAAAAATAGTGTACGCCAGAAGATATTGGACTTGTGAGTTTACTTACTGTGCTCTGTAAGGAAGGAAATCCAATCACAAACCACCCAGAGTAATACACTTTTTGGCAGTCATTACTCCCTCATGATACCAGTGTAGTTCATTTTGTTTATTTCTGTTTCTCTTTCCTTGGAATCTTATGCACTTCTCAAATATGTTCCCATTGGTTTATCCTATCTATGCTTAGGTGTAGTCATTTAAGATACTGAGGAGAAAGGGGCTATAGCTCTTTCTGGTCTTTATCATTCATCTTTTATACTGTATAAGCCCCAAACAATAAGTCTTCACTTTCCTTGTGACTATACCTACGAAGATAAGAGAGTGAGCACAGTCCTTTAGGACTTTTCTTCTTTTAGTGAAGGTTGGGGAACAGGACCTGTAAAGGACAGGCTTCAGGGCGGAGCTTAGAGAGTAATTCCATCGCAGAGGGTGGTTCTAAGGGTCCTGACACTGGGATCCATTGTCCATATTCACTGAGCTGGCTGGAGACTTTAGAACCGCAGTCACTGTCACCTTGCCAGCATGTCAAATAGCCAAAGGGACAAAACTCTTGACATTTCGGTAGGGAAGAGATCTGATTTGATTGAGTCAGGATGGCCCAACCTGTCTGTGAGTAGTACCGTTCCATGGACTGGGGTCAGCGACAATAAAACAGATAAGTGAGCTGACCATTGACTTTTGCTCTATCGAGTTCCTTGGATGTGGACACAGTGTGACGAGCTGCCTCATATTTTTTCATCATGTCTCCTTTGTGGTAGTGGACTAAACAGTCAGACTCGGAGCCCAAATAAACCCTTTCTTCCTGAAAATATGAAAGGCACAAAACACTAATTTTTCTTAATGAATTTATTATAGACCAAACCAACTAATTATGGATTAGTAACTACAGCTATTTCCACAGACAGGCTCTGTAAATATTGTATTTAAGCAATATTACATGTATTTGTTTCCACATAAGCCATGGCTGATTTCTTTCAAAGACTCACATTATTTCAAAAGATACCATTTTTTCCATGGAGCCAAACCTATTTGGTTTCAGGTCTTTTATGTTACAATTCACCAACTTTGGTCATACAGTGTTTGGAACTAGAAAATGAAATAATGACTACTTATATCCCCATTTATTAATATACAGAATCAAGTACCTTATATCACAATAAGCCAACAGCTTTGTCAATTTTCTCCCAAAATTGTAATACTTCCTAATTTACATCCCTCACACTGTATTTTAAGGCCAACAGTAAACCAGGTGAGCAAGGCCATCTGTACTTATACCCAGATATTGTGGTACCATTACTAGACAGCTGAAAATGTCACTCTGATCTTTGTAATGTCCCCATCCTTACTGTTGAAGCTCCTGGTATTTGTTCTTAAGTGTTCAATACAAGACCATCATCTAGGAAGAGCCAAACCTAGCCTTCCACAGACATTCCTAGATATTCACAGTGCCCTGGATTGAGAAACAGCCTCTTGGAATCCTTAGAGATATTGCAGAAAATAACTCTTGCACTTGAGAAATAAAAGATTAATCAGTACTGGTCAGGAGAAGTTCTGATTGGAAATATCTTTCCATTGTGGATGATACAGTGCACTGTCAACATCCTGAGCAAGTACTTCACACTTTCTCCTTCATGTTTTGGGTGTGTCTAGCTCACTCTGGCTCCCACCGCAGCTATTTTAGACACTGTATGATGATGTCCTCCTCCTAACATTTCAAAGCCGCGTTTCTTGGCGTTTCTTGTGATCACGCATGCTTTCTGCTGCTCCCCTGCCTGCAGAGGATCTGCTCACAGCTGCCTTCTCTGAGGAGATGACGTCAGAGGCATTTCCACTGTTGCCACACTCAGTGACTTTTCTACACAATTAGTGTTGCATCCAACGTTGCCCACAAGTATAGAGGACATGATTAAACTTAATTTCCATCCAACAATTCGCTGACAATGAGAGAGTCCTTCTGGAATTCCCCTTGTTTCGTTTCTATGCAAGCCTTACTAGGCCACCTCCCAAGTACATTAAACCTTTCTCATGAAAGGACTGGTAGCCTTACACTCATTTTCCTTTTAGACTACAGATAATTTAACAGGGCAATATAGTATCCAATATCTATAACCACTTCCTCTTGGTCAGTCATGTGTTATATTATGTAACTTTCTCAAGAACCATGTAGGGTAGTTGCTATTGCTATCTCATCCACATTGCTTTACAGGAAGCTGGTAATTGTCTGAGACTGCCAATTTACCAAGAGCTGGGACTCAAATCAGACTTCTATTGCTTACCCCAAACAGAGAACTCCAAACCACTGAAACATACAATGAGCTTTGTGTTAAAAGGACTGTATCACAAATATGCACCAAATTTGTTGATGGAGGAAGGTCATTGGTTAAAAAAATAAAGAAACTGCTTGGCTGGCCCTCATAGGTTAGAACACAGGTGGGTGGAGAAAACAGAACAGAATGCTGGGAGGAAGAGGAAGTGAGCTCAGACTCGACAGCTCTCCTCTGGGGGGCAGACATCTCAGAGAGACGCCATGCTCCCCTCTCCCGGGAAGATGCCATAGCTCAGCTATCTGAGGCACGTGCGATGAAGCTCCGACCTAGGATGGACATAGGCTAGAATCTTCCCGGTAAGACCGGTGCTCACAGATTATTAGAGATGGGTTGATCGGGATATCAGAATTAGCCAGTAAGGGCTAGAGCTAAAGGGCCAAGCAGTGTTTAAATGAATACAATTTGTGTGTTGTTATTTCAGGGCATAAGCTAGCCAGGCGACCGGGGTGCTGGGGACGCAGCCCCGCCACTCTTATTACTACAATTTGTTACTAAACTATAAGAACCTATGTTTAATGCACTTAGAAAATTCTTAAAATTAGTGCTCCGGTTTCTTTTCTGTAAATACCCCCCCCCCAAAAAAAAGGAGCCTAAGCTGTTAAATGCCATAAACAGCTACTGCATCACATTTGGCCTCCAGGGGGTGACACCAAGCAAAACTAAACTCAACTGGAGAGACATTTGGGGGGATATGGTTTGTACAAGTTCCCTGGGAGCTTTCGGAGAAGGCAATAAATGTGCTGTCTCCAAATCCTCCTCCTCCTCAGTTGGAAGATAAAATGGCTATTATAATCATGGCTCACTTCCTGTTCAATGGGTCTTGCTCTCTGAGAAGCAAATGGACAAATAAAAAAGTGAGCTTTCCATCTATTGTCAATGATGAATGTCTGACCTACTTCAAGACCCTTTCCCTGGGCTGGGCTCATTGTCATGCATCCAGGCCTGACCTGCCAATAGTGATGGAGTGCCTGAGCCACCAAAGGATTCTGCGGATGGCCGCTTCTGCTGTGCAGACACACAGCACTTCATTTACGGGCTTTCTGGATTCCTCGTAGTGAATCCGAAGGAAGGATTTAGTGTAAAGCCAGGGTTACAACCTTTACTTTGTGAGATGAGGTCTTCGATAAGGAAGGCGGCACAGGAACTGCATCCCTGTGGCCCTGTCTCCGGGAAGCTGGCTTTGCAGGAACCAATTGTCGTTACATTTCATTTTGCCTCATAAGGAACGTGATACTACAGATACTCTCTCTTCACATACATTCAAATTTACATTTCTACCAAGTCATTGTTTTTTTTTTTTCAAGAAAAAATGTTTGTCCGTGGAAAGATAACTAACTCAAAGGCAGCATCTGTTAATGGGGGGTGTGTGATGTAATAAAGGAGGGACTGGTGGATAATTCGGGAGAATTGCACTACACTGTACTCATTGCGACCCTCACAGTGTTGATTAATGCTGACTGAATTGAGAGATCACCTTAGACAGATGGGATGCTCTGAAGTCACAAGATCTGAGTTCAATCAAAAGTCTTGGATTGAAATTGCATGCATGCCACAAATGAATAGCAGGTATGAATCAAAACTCCAGGATGCTTGAAAAGACGAGATTTGGGAACCCGGGATCTTCCAAGTCCAAGGGTTGGAGGCTCTGAATATGAAAAACGGAGAAATAGCACAGAAGTTCCTAGGGCCATTTCTCCAGTGAGCCCTCCCTGGTCTTCCTGAAAGGGATGTTATTTCTAACTCAATGCTGTAAGCAACCTAGTTGTCCCTGGACAGGAGACCAGTAAAAACAACCACAATGAAGCCATTCAAGGAGGCGCCTCAGCAGGGAAGATGGCTAAAGCACCAACGCACAGATAGACACTGCCAAAGAAAACAGGCTAAGCTGAAGAGAACAAACACCAGGTCGTGATTGCTGTGTGGTCCTCCCTCTACTTGACATTCTGAAATAAACAAACAAGATTTTGTGGCTTGCCTCAAAATTCTGAATAAGGATAGGAGGTGGCTGGGATGTGCACCTCAACAAAGCTTTTTTGTTTGTTTGTTTTTAAGTGAGACTATTTCAAAAATTGCCGTTACCTGTATCTTTTCCAGAGCATACTCGGTTCGTGAAACAAGGTAGCATAATAGAGAAACGTCTCAGGCAACAGCGCTGGGAGTTACGTTCTTAGTTCAGCAAAATGAAAGGAATGGAGGATACGATCAGCATGCTTATATAAGCTGTGAAATTTTCAAAGGATGTGTTTAATTGAAAACGTGTTTGCAAAAAACCTCAAGCATTCATCATCTGCTTGATAAACCTCACTTCTCTTGAGGGCTCCTCCATGGAGTCAGGATATGACGTTATGAGCTGGACAGGCTGTAGGCAGGGATTAGAGATTTTTCTCTGCCATTCTATGTCCCCAAATGTTGGACAATGTATTGAACTTCAAGCTTCATTTCTTTTCTCTTTAAAATATAGTTAATACTAAAACCTCTTCTCAAAATTCATTGAGAAACTCAAAATTGGGAAAAGGACTTCCAGCTGTTAACCCCACATCTATCTTGGCAGGGGACCCCGGAATTGGGAATCTATTCCATCTGTGTGAACACTTTCCTGAAACTTTGGTCACTGTCATCCTCCCAATGTCTGAATCAACCCTTCATCATTACAGCACTGATAGGTGACATCACAATTGTACGGTGACCCAATTGCCTTTCTGGTTCCCTGGGAGTTGCTAGAGATGCTTAATACTTCAATGAAACTTACTCTTAGTAGGGGGAAAGAGAAAATAGAAAAAGTGAGTTTTTCATCTATTGTCGATGATAAATGCCTGACCTACTTTATGACCCTTTTGTTGCATTTGGCTCGTTTCCATGCAGTCAAGCTTGACACGCCAATAACAATGAAACGCTTCAAAGAGTAAAGGCTTCCGTGTATTGTCGCTTCAGCTCTGCAGACACACAGCACTTCCTTTATGTCCCCAGCACCTAACCCTGCACAGTTGCACGGCACGTTGTTGTCCAGCATTGAGACTTCATACATGGAGCCTAAAGGGTCACCTCGCCTTCAACCTTACACTTGCGTTCAGAAGGTGCTGCAGCAGGGCCCAAGCCTTGGTTGTGGCCCACGCTCGGCTCTGCAGCATCTGTGGCTCTGAGTAGCTGCGCAGGAAGGCGGGATGACATTGCATAAGGATGATGCCACAGGTTGTTAGGCCATTCCCCCTCACATCGCAAACATAGAAGGCAGGAGCAGAGGGCCGTGGGAGGCATTACGAAGAAGAAAGAACCATCCAAGGATTTTGCCAGGAGCTCCAGTGAAGGCTGCCTCCAGGCTCTTAAATTTAGGGTGTGAAAATATTGGGCTGTGTCCCAGTGTTCCCTCATAGTGCCCCCTCATTAGTAAACGTGACGGGACTCCCCACCTTTGCTCTTGTTTGACCTCGCTTTTCCTTCTCTGTTTCCTAGTTGTTGAGTTCTTTGTGCTGATGAATATCTGGAATAAAATCCAAGTCCCAATAGCTTATAGTACAGATTTTAGGATTTCTCCTGCATATTCATTTTTCTGACGTAAAAGTTAAATGATTATTTATAATAAATAAACTTAAAAATAAGTCAAATCTTTAGGGAGTGCTTAGCTTAAATGTATATTTTCATTGGTGGGACATTGTTTTTCTCAATCACAATTTCAATCTCAGTCACATTTTGGATGTCTACGGGGACAGGAAGGACCATATTGAGTTTCACAATCTGTGTAAACGTCTCTCTCCACCTCTCCTTCTCCCTCCCTTATCTCCCTTTCTCTCTTTCTCTTGCCCTTTCTCTACACTTTTGTCTCTCCACCCCCAAAAATGAAAAAAAATCACTAGTAGGATATCTACCACGCAGAAGTTTCATCTTTACAGCACACTTAATAAGGGCTTTTTTCATTATTGTCATTGACATAGCTTTAAAGACAATCAAGACACCAAACAGAAATTTAGATAAGAAAACTGTATTATTGTTGCTGAGACCTTACTTGATCTTCTAAATAAATCTAGGTGATATCCTTTTCAGCAACAATGGAATACTACATACAAATGTTTCACTTGATTCTCCTTTTAATAACTAACAAATATCACTTATCGGAATAAAATACTTTTATTTCTTATGCAATTCTCAGTTTCATAGAAGTTCAGAGTACAGAGCTCAGGTAATTGTTTGTTTTTGATACACCAAATGAAGGCAAATATACACTAAAAACAATTATCCCAATGGGGACATTATACTTACGCCAATGTAAGCATGGCATTTTGTTCAACGTCCCTCCTTTTTCAGATGTAGGTGAAAGGGGTCACAATGACCAATGTACCTTGTAAGGTAATCGACCTATTCTTCGAAGTCCTTCCCTGAGGGAGAGACCAGATCTGGTTAGTAGAGTACACACGATTCTCTATCCACTAGAGCTGAGACAGTACAGTGGCCCTGACTGCAGCCCTGTGTGTGTGCCCAGTAGCACCCAGGGTATAGCTGTCACTTTATGAGGGCAGCAGTACTAAGAGAGAGTTACTTCATAGTGTCAGTCGCTAGTTTTATAATCTGCAACTAAAATACAGTATCGTTGTCAAGCACCCGAGATACAAATTCTTCTTAAAGAGTTTCCTACAGTCACAGAGCAACAATCCACACAGCTTCACAATCCTGTAATTTCTTAGAAAAGACATTAAGGGCATCAAGATATTTCAAACAGAGTACGATTTAAAATTTAAACCACTAATTCTCCCATTGCGTTTCTCAGCTGATGGTTATTTTCCACTAACCCAGTCTTGCATGATTTCTAAACATGTTCTCCCCAATGGCTGGTACGGTGTTGTTCCTTGTCATTATATAAAGAATAAAGGGTAGGAAATGACCAAATCTGCTCAGTCATCTCTATAGCAAGTCTGGAAAGAATGTTTGTTTTGTTGTAAACAGAAGAAAATGAGAATGAAAGAAATATAGTACCCAGAACCAGAAGATAGAACTTCTAATCTTAGTTCAGCCATACATGAGCCCTTTGAGGCCAGGCAAAGCCTGGTTCCTTAAATGGAACCCCTATACCTAAGCTAAGAAACATCCTGCAAGCAGGATCAGAAAAGTATAAGCTCCAGAGGGTCAGCAGCCTGGTAACAAGGTACTTTCTTCTGAACCTGGCAGGAAAATTCAACCAAAAAGTCTTAGAATTGTGGTTGCCTAGACAAGACCTGCATAATGACAATACCAGTGGACATGCCAACACAGATGAGGCTGTCCATAGCGCCCTACTCCTAGATGAAAAGATGTTATCAACCAATATTTCTGAGAATGGACATCTATTTTCTCCAGGGATGAGACCCCTAACAGGTTATCTAATCTTAAGTGGTCATCACTAAACACTTGCACTTATTAGCAACACCCAGTAGGGTGTGTGTGTGTAACAGTAAGTATAGAATAAGGCCATGTATTGAAGAGGGAATTGAGGGGTACACAAGAGGAGCTGGAGGAAGAAACTGATAAACAAAATGGATGTGGAATTCCCCTCTGTATACTTTGATTACCATTAATAAATAAAGACCTACTTTGGACCTCTAGCAGGGCAGAACTTAGGTAGGCTGAAAAACTAAACTGAATGCTGGGAGAAAGGAGGCAGAGTCAAGGAGAAGCCATGTAGCCCTGGCCAGAAACAGACACCTGATGGAACTTTACACAGTAAGCCACAGTCATGTGGAGATACATAAATTAATAGAGATGGGTTAAATTAAGATATAAGAATTAATCAATTAGAAGCTAGAGCTAATAGGACAAGCAGTGTTTTAATTAATATAGTTTTTGTGCAATTATTTCGGGGCTGAGCAGCCGAGAACCAACAAGCAGCCTCTTCCAAACACAAAATGTTGTAAGTGCAACATTTGTATGAAATTCTCAAGATAATTTTAAAAAGATACTGAAGTACAATCTATATAATGGAAAATCACTAATTGACGTAAAAGTGATTAAATACAGCTGTTTGTGACAACAAGGATAGGAAATAACATCTGGGTAAATGATGTTACAGGAAGGTGAAAAAAAGTACAATAATTAGGATTTGAATCTATAATTGTCATCCAAATGAAATGTCTAAATGCCCAAGGTTTCACAACACAACTATGTTCTCTTCTTTCTTTTCTCTGTAAATAGCCTCAGATTATCTTTCCTCTAGCTCAACACTGATACCATTACTAGTTATTTCATGGACGTGAATAGATACTGTGTCCCATACACTTAGTGAACACCTTGGCTCAAAGGCATGGCTCCACAGACATGAGTTGCTACTTCAAGTTTGTGTTATAGTTACTAGTATGTGTGCCACCATTTAAGACAGTATGCTCTACCACCATTATTCAAACAAAATCTACTTTACATACTACTGACAATGTATTTCCTATATAAACATCATGAAGGGTACAAATGTGGCTAATTGTGATTATGAATTGATATTATATTTCTCTACTTTCATTGTTGCATTACAAGATATCCCCAAGCTTTTATAGGTTGAAGTTCAGATGTCTGGCCTGGCATACTGATCCCCAATTGAAATCTCAGCACCAAACAGGCTGAGGCAAATGACAATGAGCTCTAAGGCAGCCTGGACTACATACTGAGATACTTTCTTTTAAAATGAAAACAATCACAACAAAAGTTGATATGTCAAGCTCTGATACTGAGTTTCTCCTTCAAAATAAGACATATTGGGGACTAGCATCTATATGTATACTATGATATACTAAAAGTAATTAAAATAGAGGTTTTAGAGTTTTTCCTAATCTGACTTGTGCTTTTATAGTAATGTGGTATTAATGGTATAAGCACACACGTGCGTACACACACACACACACACACACTAGGGTTGATCACTAGAACACTCAAGGAGATGAAACTCTGTAGCCCAGGCCTGTCAGCCTCCACATGAAGCCAATGTTGCTGATGCACTGATGCTGGAATTCTGGCTTTTAGGGCTTTGGGAAGATAAATTATTTATATCATAAATACAAAAGCCAGCAAGTCTGGGATACTGCTATATTTCTAGGAAACTATTACATTAGTAAAGGAAAATAATTGTCCTTCTCACAAATATAATTTAGTCTGAGGACAGCTTGTTGTCATGGACTTGAACAACAGGAAGCAGGATCATCTGACCCAACGCTCGCAATGCTCACCAGCACAGTGTGATGGGACACTGGTGGCCTACTGATCATAAGAAGCACATGTGTTCTGCATTCCCCAGTAGCATGTGCATGTTTCCTGGGGTGAGAGTCTCACCACAGACCCAGACAGAAACTTGATCACTTGTAAACCTTGTCTCCGGTCTGTCTGTTGTTTCTTCTCTTTCATTTGTTTTCTATGAAGATTCTTCAGTCACATCTAAAAATGAGTAGACTAAGTGAACCTACTAAAGAGATGCTAATTCCATGTCAAAGTAGAATTAGCCTGGTGAGATGTGAAACTTTAATGTATATTATCAGAGGGCTGGGAGATAGCTGAGATGGCAAAATGCTTGAAGTGCAATCAAGAGGAGCTGGGTTCAATCCTCAGGACCCATGTGAAACAGCCAGGCATAGAAACTAGCATCTGCAGTCTGAACACTGGAGAGAAAGAGACGACAAAAGGGTTCATGGTGCCTCCAGCCTGCTACTGCAGCACCAAACTAAGGAGCTGCCTCACCTGGAATAAGTAAGCTCAAGAGTAGTAGAGGAAGACACTGAATACTGACCTCCAGCCTCCAGACACACATAACTATGTGTGCCCCTTTACACACATCCATAATAAGAAATTAATGCATAATAAATAAAATTAGGCAGTTGAGAATAAACATACACATATATGATGTATTCTATCAAATTTCTCTGACTTTCAGTAATCTGTATTCTCCTATGTAATTCATCTTCAGCAAAAACAGGAGGATTAAAATTCTTCATCCACTAGGTCAGGTTGTGATAGCACTAAGCATTTTACCAATGGACACAGTACCTCTGATATGATGGCAGGCAAGGGACAGTGGAACCATAGATAAAACAGACGCGTGTTTGAGCATTAGACACCTTGAGACTGTGTTTCTTTTGTATTCCAACTTCCTCATTTTGTAGTTGTCTCAGTAGGTGAGATGCGTAACTAGGTCTCCAGACTTTTCCATCAGAGAATAGAGTTATTCGCACCTACGCTGGCGGGGTTGCTGTGAGGACTGAATCAGCTACTGTTAGTAAAATCCCTGAGCTTTGAACCCAGCCTGTTAATCATGTCCTCTTGACTCTTAAAGGAAGCAAATGCAGATTAAAAAACCATCAAAGGCCTAGTTTATTAAACTATCCTGACTTCACAGCTGATGGCTGTTAAGTGTCCTTAACCCACTTGATCATGCTAACTTTCTTTCCTGGGTGCTGTATAACAGCAGACTAAACACTGCTGCAGGATTTCACAAGAAAACTTTGTTGGAGAGTAAACTCTGACGTCAGACACATTTCACTCTTCTTCAAAGGCCCTTGCATATCAGAACAGGTTGGAAGCCAGTGTTATAGCATCCCTCAATAGGTTTCACATAACTGCAAAGGAGTTTGCAACACACACACATACACACACACCACACACACAAGAAATGACCAACCTTGATTATTGTTGTTGAAACTGAATTGCTGGTAAAAAAAAAAAATAAAAAAAAAATGATCTGAATGTCTCCATTAGAATTGGTGAGAGAGGAAAAAGACAATGAGCTGGAGCTGGGAATCCAAATGTTATTTCTTTCACTTGTGCGCTTTGCCGTTGCTCTAGGTTTATTAATGTAGATGGTGTTTGCATTTCATTTTCGCTGCATTTATATTTTGATTAATGTAGTTCATATTTTCCAGATAAGAAGCAAGAAAAGACACAAATAAAGCAGCTTTTCAGGCTGATTGCTAATTTATATGGATTCATGTATTCAAATTTATGGTCTTTGAATCAAACACAAGTACTCAGTGTTATTTTTCAAATCTCTGACATTATTTACATAAAAGCCCTTTTTGAAATACCAAAGGGAGTATTTGTCATTGAAGAAGTTTCAATAGTGCGCTGATACTTCCTGGAGATGTTTGCAAGGTCTGTGAGAACAAACATCATTTGGGAGCTCAACTCACCAGCAGCGATCACTGTGAAGAGATCTCCAGATGGAGTCTGAGAGCTGCTGCGTGTGTCAAACCCTGCACACAACACAAAGCTCTCACACTGTAGTCTGGAATAACTAATAGTAAAGAGCGGTCTACTGAATAACTGTTCTTTCCCATTTGTCTTTTTCCTCCTTTTGGTGAAACTCTGTAATGAACCCAGGGCTTGCACAGCCTGGCCTCGCGCTGGATGGCAGAGGAGCATCCCCAGCTCTAAGAACATAAACGTATTCTTCGGTAGATATTAGCTCCCTGTAGCAGGTACAGCACCACACAGGCTTTGGCATAAAACAATGCCGACTCATTCTCTAGTATTTCTAGAGAACCAACAACACATCCAACCAAGAAAGTTGTTCTTACTTGCTTGAAATTAAACCTACAGTACTGTGGTCCTTCTGTCTCCTCCAGAGAGCAATCCATTTTTTCCCCATATCCATCTGCAGAAAACCTCCATCTCATCTCTCATCTTCAAAGCCGGCCAATGCAGTTTTATTACAGAGCCCAGTGGTTGACATGTGGACATAGAGAATCATGACATGCATCTATTAGTCTGCCTGCCTTAAGAAACCTCTTGCAAGTAGCTTTTTATTCCCAGAATGTTTTCTTGGTTGGTAAAATTACTCAGTCAAAATTCAGGAGGCATTTAATATTTTTCTTCAAAATCGGAAAGCATAGTTTTGGCTAAAACTCTCAACAGCTTCTCAAAACTCTTGTTGCACAAATGAAATTGCACAAATGAAGAGAAATTATATCTTCATGTGGAACATCAACACAAAGATTATAAGCAAATACCACCATTTTTCATATTTTACCATAGGATGGGAAAGATAGATTCTCAGTTAAGAGCACCTAGTGAGAGTTCTTAGAACTGTCTGGAACTACATCTCCAGGGTTTCTGATGCTTCTGGTCTATGTAGGCATGAACACTGCATCCAACCCCCCTCTCTATTACACACACACACACATTCACACACACACACTCACACACAGGTACACACATTTAAAGTAATAAAATTAACATTGTAAACACAATAACACACTGACATTCGCCTGGGGGAGAAAACCACACCTTTCTTGTAATTTTCCTTTTACCGAGCATGGGAGATCACACTATCAACAATTATATAAAGTAGTCAATGTGCCATTCAGTGATTTTTGCCATAGGATTTTATGAAAAACGTTTAAACTTATTCTAGACTAACTTGTGGAAACACAAAGAGAATTCTTCCCAGGAAATGCCCAGCCTGTCAGATTAAGTTCCAGCTGAGCTCCTCTTCCAATTTCTAAAATATTAATCATTGCAGGCAATGGCATTTTAAATATTTGCATTTTGGGGAGGTAAGGGATGATTGACAGACAGTCTTTAGTTTATTTAGAGATATAATTTCCCTTGGAATGAAAAGCTGTCTCCTCCCATTCTTCTTCTGTGTGGATGGACTGTAGTTCTCTACTGGTGTGATCTGTGCTCCAGGGAATATTTGGCACGCCTAGAGACATTTTTTTGGATGTCGTAACTAGAGAGGATCTTTTGGATACATTCCGATTCCAGGAGTGTAGAGACCTAAAATGCTAGGAAGTCTGGTTGACACTCTACAAGCGATTTTTCTCTTCCCTCCTGCCAATAATGCCCCAACTGGCATTCTTTAATGCAACAATAATTTGGAGCTTGAGATGGAAGAATCTATCAGAATTTCATAAGCATAAAAAATAGGGGACATTATTTAAAAAGAAAAGTCTTTGCCAACAATTGTCCCAACATTTACAGGTTGCTCTATTTTTCCAAACCAATCCTTCCATCACCCCTAATTCATAAATGACCTTTGTGTCCGGAAAATGCTCTGAGAGAGAATTCCTTAGGCACCCAGACACCTCGCTCTCATATTGACACTCCATCTGTCAGTAGTTTCCACTGTTTTCCGTGTCTGTTTATCTGTGAGACCAGATCATCTCAGCCACACCCTGTGACCACCTGCTCAGCACTATACTTCCTTGCCGTAGGAAGCTTCTGACTTGCATTCCTTCATTCTTTCTTGATCCAGAAAATTTGTTACCCTATAATCAGATATTAAAGTTTTTATCAGAGCGTATCAATCTATGCCAGGCATTCTCATTGCAAATGGAAGTTCACAGTCATTACCAAGCACCCGTTCTTCTCTGATGAGGCTCCAGCTAATGTGACAAGACTGTTGTCCACAGTCTAACCTTCTTCAGGTTGTGAGACACTGTAGACCTGATCCTGACCCAGTCTTCTGTTCTTGCTTATCCCAGGCTCATGACCCCACTTCTCGTCCATAGCATCCATATGTCTGTATCATCTCAGTAGGAAGCTTTCATGACATGACATCATCTTACTTGCATCCCACCATAGCCTATGTTTTTTATTGAGACATAGCAGTATCTGAAATCATCCTATATAATTCTATGCTTCTTTTGGCATGTGACTTCATCCTCCCACACACTCATAAGTTGATAAGACTGATATCTAGGTCTTCGTAAACACTGTATTGTTATATACAATTGTGGATTATTCTATGCAAGTTCCCCCAAGAGAGAAAAACGATAATGAGTTCATTGATAAAATGATGCAGTTCATCTTTTTGTGCACCTCAGACTCATGTAGAATCTTCTTGTTTGATACGGCTCCCTCCAGAGTTGTCAACCATTTTTCCATACTGATTATGTGTTTCTAAGATGTATCTGAAAATTACTTTGCAAATATTGTCATCTAATATATACGTTCGTCTTTTTTCCCTCTTGTCAATACCCAATACCAGTTTTCAAACCTCAGCTGTCCAACTGTTTGAATTACCATTTATCTCATGAGCTAAGGTTAAGGTATATTAGTCCCTCATGGGGAGAAAATGTGTCCTTCTTGTCTGATGCTGTGCTGTTGTTGGGAGAATTGTTCCTGGCACACACGGTTTTAAATAAACATCTATAACACAATTGACATAATATAGATAGAGAGCAGTTAGCAGAAAATGTGACACCTGGCAGGTGGCCAATCAATGATTCATATGGCGTGGGAGAGATGCTCAAGCCAGTCATCTGCCTCCTGCTAGTAATGAGGCCATTTGGGGAAGCCACCAGAGACACCATCACAGAGAAAGAGACAAGTCACAGAGATGAGAAGCAGTTTTTTCCCCAGTGAGGGAGGCAATGGAAAGACTAAATGAGTCTTGTGTGGGAAGTGGGCATCAAAATTAATAGCACATTCCCAATACTGTTTGGGCATTTAATTAAAATGAATTCAATACTAAAGCTGGGCTACAATGTTGACGAGCAGAAGCAGAGACTACAGAGTAGTTGTATCTTGTCAATGGTGTGTAGCAGAGAGCACGCCTCACAGGAGCCTCGGGAATCACACAATCAGAACTGAGAATTGCAATATAAATGGGGTGGGTGTAAACAAAATAAATTCCTGTTTGCCCTGCCCCCCCCCCGAACTGATGAATGCGTGGTAAGCTGTACTGCTTCATTTTAGGAGAGTCATTATCTTATCCTAGAAAAAACATTTCAAACTTGATATCAGAATCTGCACAGGAGGAGGGGCAACATTTGGGTAGAACAATTCATTGTAATGTTTTTGTTCATTTTTACATAATAACGCTAAAGAAACTGCATCTCTGGAATGAGTGTTAACCCGGACATTTACAGTTAGCTTTGTTGTGACAGCGGTTTTCTCGCGGTGCCATGGCCTGGCTTCTCCCTTTGGAAGGGCATGTGAGCTCGTTTGCTAACCTCAAAATTAAGGTACCATGGGTACTAAATTCCTCAAATCTGTGTTAAGGAATCTAATGCTTTAGTGTGTAGAGCTCAGCAAACGCTTGCTAAATAAAGTCCGTTTATATTGGTCTGTAACCACAACTGAAGATATACTTTAGGTACTCTGTTTTTCTTTTTTTTTTTTTTTTTTTGGCTTGTTTGTTTGTTTCAAGAGTTATGTGTTTAGGATTTGGGATAGTCAAAGAGACTGTCAATCTCCTTTCCTTTCCTTTGTCCAATGGCTAGACTCCTCTCCAGGATGCATTAATAGAGAATGGCATGGTGCCGAGACACCCACAGGAGGCTCCAGGTTGAGAGGATAGTGGTGTTGGTAAACAGAAAGTCATAGTGCAAATCTGGTGTCAGAAGTAATGTACAAAATTTGGCCTGACTGGTAAATATTAGAGTTGCCCAGAAGCAGAAAGAAATGTAAGAATGTAAGAGTTTATCCTTCGGATTGTATTGATACCCAACCCAATGGCTTGTTATATGTCTAGTGAAAATAAAGAGGAATCACAGTGGGTTTTTGATCCTACTGCACGTAGGCAGTTTGGATGCTCACCTTACGAGACCTGGATAGAGGTGGGCGGTCCTTGGGCTTCCCAGAGCAGATGAGGGAGGGGGATTTGATCGGGGGAGGGGGAGGGAAATGGGAAGCGGTTGTGGGGAGGAGGCAGAAATCCTTAATAAATAAATAAATTTAAAAAAAAAGAAAAAAGAAAATAAAGAGGAGGGAGGGAGGGAGAGGAGAGAGAGAAAGAAGGAGAGATAGATAGATAGATAGATAGATAGATAGATAGATAGATAGATAGATAGAGGTAGGGAGGTTTCTGTAATGTCAATGATAAGGAGGCTAAGACAGGAACATGACAAGTTATAAGCCCACTTGGGTAGCAGTTTCAAATCTCTCTCTCTCTCTCTCTCTCTCCCTCTCTCTCTCCTCTCTCTCTCCTCCTTCCTTCCCTTCGTCCCCTTCTCTTTCTCACACACAATTAGAAATGAACGAAGAGAAGGAACTGAGATAGGGTGAGCTGTTGATTGTTTAGCAAATGAATGACATTCAGAATGATTTATTTCAGTGGAGGAGGCTGCACCTCCCTCTGAACTCCATGACGAGAGACCCCATTGGCTGCCTGGAAGCCATTGCTAGGACCTGGCTCATGACTCCACCACTTGGCTCTACCTTTGTAAGATTCCTAACCCTGCAGCTTCCCGCACATTTATCACGTGTGTCTCTGTTTCCAGTCTTGACACTTTGGGTTTGGTGATGTGTGATCCCAGTACAGCTGTGGAGAAAACAGAGCTGGCAACCCAGCACCCAGAGAAAAATGGCCGGATGTCTAGGAGACTTGCTGGATCAAAGGGTACATGAGTTTTTTACAGCTTTTACATTGCCAAATCGCCCTGCAGAATGGCTCTATTAATTTACACTCTGCCAACATGCTTAATGGACTGTACCGTAATTGTCTGTTTATCTATCTGTTCTCCTCATTAGGATGTAAGCTTTTCAAGGACTTCTTAATCTCCCAACGCCCAGTGCTTATCATTTATCCTGATGCAGGGTAGGCACCTACTTATTAACCCAGTTCTCTACCCTGTCTCGACGCTCTTCAAAGCACCAAGCACACATGGTACCATTGTGCAGTGTATGAATAGGAGACAAGATGGGCAGTGTGTCCCCACCCCCAAAAAATCAGTTTATTCACAGACTTTTGTACAAAGTTTAGCAGCTGGTTTATACCTCAGCTATGTGTAGTGAATTTCTTAATGACTAGCAGAAGACCCTAGAGCATATATTGTTGGCATTGGCTAAGATTGAATATTGATGCTATGTACATTTAGGGGATCTATGTGTATGGATACGGTAAACGAATATCTTCCAAAATCCATATATTTATAAATGGCATTGCAAAAACTTCCTTTAGGGTAAAAAGTTGATTCTTTTGTTGCTATGGTGATTACTTGTAAGTGTTTATAAGATTACAGTTTTCTTTTGAAAACCAAAAAAAAAAAATCTGAAATTCCTCAGGAAACATGCCTACTTTGTGAAATCTTTAGCAAAGATATTAAGCAAATTGTCAGTGCATCTCTTTTCTATGAGCTTAACAAGACCTTAAAAAGAAGAATTCTATTTAGTTGACACATAATTAAAATAACGGCTTACATTTTGAAGAAGGGCTTATTTAATCAGAATGCAAGGTTCATGATGAGCAACATTCAGCAAAGTTTATAGTCTGTATGTTCTTCAGAAACCTGTGAGCATGTGAGGATCGTGAAATGCAGTTTGCTAAGTGCTGCCATGGAGATCACATGGCTAGGAAGAGACACGCACCTGCCTGCGAAGGAGGTCAAGCCATAGGGTCCGGTTGCAATGTTGGATCCATTTGAGTGTTTCTAATGACTCACGCCATGCACAATGCTCATTCCTTCTTCAGGAATGGAGCCTCACCTCACCATACAGGGAAAGCAGCCCTACAGTTCAAGCTCACAGGCAAGCTTCCTCTCTTTCCTTATAGATTTCATGTATTAAAGTGTGCCTTTAGTGCCTTGCTTCTTAAATGCATAAATCTTAGGTATGCAGACATCAAAATATATTTTTAATCAGTTACACTGTGCTTGGAATCCCTATTGACTGGCAAAACAATTGATAAATAATAAATAAGGTATTTGGTCAGTTATAGAGACCCATATTATACAATGTCCAAAGCAACAGGTGTAACCCACAGTCAACACAGAATTTAAAAATACTGCCAAAACTTTTGTCAGATAATGGATAGAATGGATAAAATGATTAAGAAATGGTTTCCAGAAATTTCTTAACAATGTGACTTTGAGCAAGGACACAGACCTAACAATATCTCTGTGTTGTGTTCCCTGTGCTCCATCACTGGGCAGCTGCATGAAGAAGGGAAAGGGGATGTTTATAATATGCATTCCTAGAGTGAGTGTCTCAGCTCGGCTAAGACAGGTATTACATGTAGACCTGTCCTTGGCAACAGGAGTCAAACTGTCATTTCATGAGTAATGTCACCCAAATTAGAAGTCACCCATGATGCTTTTCCTGTACTGACACCAGAGTAGCAGTGATTATGATGACAATTTCTACAGAGTAAAACCAACAGCAAATATGAATTCCTATAAAATCCTTTAAGGATAAGAAAATAATGTCAAGGCGCTCATGTGGACTAGTTGAGGAAAAGAGAGAAAGGAAAGAGTAAGTCAAATTAAGGGAGGAAAATGACCCACATAAATAACACATCAAGGAAAATTGATGGAGCCAGTGGTACAGCTCATTGTTTTCCTGGTCCAGATGGACTTTAGTCATGAGAAAACACAGATAATTCATTGTTTACTTTCCCAAATTATGAGAGCATGACGAACCTCCTCTGGAGCCTCTTAATCAGAATATTATTAAAGTAGTTATCAGTGCATTCTCAAAGAGTGGTAAATATTAATTTGAAATGAAAGAAACTCATCACTCTGCCAAAGGTTGGGGGTTTAAGTTGACAAAATACTTATAACTTTGTGAAGCTAAACATTTTGTTATAACAGTTATTCTTAATTTTATTTATTTCAATTTTTCAAAATGTATACCTGTGTGAGTGTCTGTGCACATGTATGGTGGGGTGTGGGTGCCCGTTCACGTGTCAAAACCTTCAGAAGAGGCAGACATCTCTCAGATCCGGTGTTGCCAGCATATGTGGGCTGTCAGACTTGTTGCATTGGTACTTGGGTCCAAACTCTGGTCCTCACTGTTGCTCAGCAACAGCACCAAGCTATTTCTCCAAGCCCAATGTAGCTTTTAGATGTACTCTCACTTAGGATTTTCATGAATGTGGTTGGGATAATTGAAACACCCACTACAATGACACTCATCGTGTTGTAGACAGGGCATAAAATTCTGAGACCGAGTACTAGAAAATGAATAGGAGTTTAAAAGAACATTTGTGTGTGGAAAACCACTGACATCCAGTTTTTGCTGGAGAGTGCTTGTTGAACGACCACCCTTTATGGCGATGGGTTTACTGCCTCCTATGCTATTAGGTCTTATACCATAAGTCAGTTAGGAAGGATCAAGCTTAAGGTTTTTATTCTGATCTTGAAAAGTGTGGCTATGGTAAGCATTATGCAGAACCTCCTTTTTCCTCTTCTTCTGAATGATGGCTGTAGACCCATGGTGAAGTAGACTGTTTGTTAAATTTGAAAAAGAGCACTTGTCTGCTGCTCGCTTCCTGTGTGATTCCCACCCTCGCAGTCTTGATTGACAAGGATGAGATGACTTTTGTAGTTAGTTTCATATTCACACATTGCCATTGATTTTTCTGTTGTTTTTATTAAACTCTGCTATTGTTTCACTAACACATTTTGGCTATTGGCAGTTTGATTTTCAACTTTATTATAGTCAGTACCTCATGTTATCTAAAATATTAGAGAGTTTTTAATTAATTTTAATTTTATTTTATTTTGATTAGTATAAAATGCATGCTTCTAACTATTTTTGAAACATGGACATATTCAAAATTAATTACATATGAAATTTAATGTACACAGACTTGATAAATATATGATTCACTTTTCTCTTCAATTCTCTTAAATAATATTAAGAGTGCATAGCTCTGTAACAGAAGAACCCAAATACTTAGAAATTGGAATATCTGTTTAGTGGTGAGAGCCCACTAATTCTCTAAATTTATACAACATAAAACAAGATGAATGAAGCCAGGATAGAATGTACAATTTGAAATTTATTTTAGAGAGCACTTGAATGACTCTTGTAATATAATTGCATTTTTATTTAAACCAGAAAATAAAACAAAAAGAGACCATGAAATCGAAGAGTAATAGCAATGATTAAGATTTAGCTGGGATAAATAAAGCTGAAAGTAAGCCCAAGATGACAAGTGAGTAATATCTGTGGAAATTAACTACAGATCAGAAGACAACTTCCGTGCCTGAATCAACTTGTCAAGGAGTTAGCTGAAACAGGTTGTCGGAGAACTGAAGAAGGAGCCTGTAATATGTAAGAGTTTCACCCAGGAGAGTTATTCAGGCAGTTGAATTTCAGACAGTGTTATCTTATGTGTTGCTAAAGCACCTGTATTTGAATATTTCAAAGAAGCATACCGATGAAGACAGGTGCACACAGTTTGTAATAAAGCAAAAGTCTCCAGGCCAAGAGCTTAGGGCTCCTACTTGTTACCTTCCAATGTAACGCGGGATCTGTATGAGGAAATGCTGAGCTCAGCAAGGCTTGACAGTGTGCATCTGTCCTCTAGCATTTGTGAGGCTGAGGGTCAAGGCTAGCCTGGGCTACATAGCAACTCAGAGTTATAGACATCGCTCAATGGCAGAATGCTTGCAGGGAAGGAAGGAAGGTAAAAGGGAGGGAAGGTGAGGGAAACCATCCACTGTGAGTCTTTATAAACTGAATCAACCTCATTGACTTCACAATGGCGTGATAAAGACTTATCCAACTTTGTTCCCCAGGATGGAGACAAGCGCCGTGCGTTCATTCATGGAATCATTTTCTAGCTGCAGCTAATGGTGTAATTGCTGGATGAGTAAACTGCCAGACTGGTCACTAGAGCACTCTTCCCACAGCTGTGGGTCACAGTCGGGAGCACTGTCGGGGACCACTCTGGCATGCATCAATTTTACATGCCTTTATGTAAGGCCACCGACACAAAAGAAAATGAATATGGCCGGAAGGCATCATTTACCTCATGTATCAAGCCTATGAAGTTTTTGAGGTTTCCTCTTTGGGTGACTCCAGAAGCCAAGCCATATAGTATGTGATGTGAGATTGACACTATGGTCCCAAACTGAGGTCATGTTCTTTGATCATTTTTTTTCTTTCTCCTCCCCCCCCCGCCCCTCTTTTTTTTTTTTTTTTTTTTTGATTTTGGGTTTTAGATTCAGGGTTCTCTGTGGAGTCCTAGCTATCCTGGAACTCACACTGTAGACCAGGATGGTTTAAAACTCAGATATCCTCCTGACTGCCTCCCAAGTGCTGAGATTCAAAGTGTGTGCTTTCAACTACAGTTTCCTAATCATTTTCACAGTGGAAGCTATCAATCAGTTCATTCAGTTTTATATGGTCTGGGTTAATGGAACACAGGCACTCTTTAAAGAAAAAGAAAATATCTGGAATGTTGCATTTTTTTTTTTTTTAATCAAGCAAAATATTTCCCTAAATGACGGAACACACCCTATTGGCACTGACAACAGGACAGGCATCCTTGAGTCCTCTGGCTATTGTGCCCTGAGGCAGCTCTCTTAGGTTTAACTGCCCCCTTTGGTATTACCTCTGGGCAAAATGTCACTCTGCATCAGGGAAATTAAGAGCAATATAAATTGCTGCAGCATAAAGAAGCCTGGGTAGTCTTAGAAACACTTCTCAATCACCTGAGCATGTAGGCTGATAATTAATTAACCCGCCTGCTGTCCAAAAACCAGCAGTCTCCTCGGGCTCCAGTCTGTGGAGTAATGCATTCTTCTGATGTGCGATTTTGGTCATAAGTTTCTTCTTGAAGTTGACAGGAGCATAAAAACTGTACAATGCTTAATCTTTCCTCGAAGAAATACTTATACTTAAAGAATGCCTAGCCCCTAATTAGAATAAATTACTCCTGATGGAGTAAGCCTCCTGCAAAAGGAGGAAAGAAAGCACATTCAATTTCAGTGCCATAGGGAGGCCTCAACCTTTCAAAATCCACCTCCGAGCCTTAGCGGCTGTTGTATTCAGGGGCCAAGCTTTGAGAACAGGGCAGGAAATAAGTCTGAGTAGCATTTTCTAAGTCATTTTTAGCACAAAAAAATATATTTACAATACTGGCCGAGACTTATCATGCACAATTGAACCTGACCCCCAGTAAAAAGAAAAGTAAGCCATTTAAACCCATTAAAATGACACCAAGTAAATTATGATGTTCAGTTTCTTGTACACTTCTTATCATTTTTTTATTTTGGGATATTATGGTTGAATATCTCTAGATCCTAATAAAAGGGATGGGTTAGCATCTGTTTTGTTGACTTATAAAACATTTATCATATGTTATGCACTTATTCTTAGTTTATAGCACAACTTTCCAAGGTCCCACACTGTAATACAACCTGTCAAGCCTTGCTGGTTATAATATGGAAACCCTGAAGGATGTATTGTTTTTTTCCCTGAGACATTAAAAAATAAAGCCTCTAGATTTTTTTTCCTAGGGAAGTATTTTTACATCCTTCATCTTGACATAAGGTTTTAGGGGCAATTCTGTCATTAAAGAGGCACAGAGAGTACAGAAAATAGGACTGGATGGGTAATAGTGCTTGTGACACAAGTGTCAGGACCTGAGTTCAAATCTCCATACTCGTGGGAAGCGCTGCATGTGGCTTCATATACCTAAAACTACAGAGTTGCAGGTGGTAGAGATGAGATTTGTGTGACTTCTCACCTCCATCCTAAATCCAGGAGCAGAGAACAAGGAGGACAGTGACGGTGACTATCACAGAGCCCTGCTCTGGCCTCCATGGCTGTACACACACCAGCATAGACATGTGCAAATGCCCCACAAAAATCCAACACACCGCACACACACGCACACACACGTGCGTGCAGGGTATTACACTGATAGCATATAGTAAATGACAATCTCATAACTATGTTATTCACTAAATTGTAGTACCAGCAAGGGATTTAAAAATGCAGCAATGATTATAATCAAGGGAAACAATCCCCCTTTTTGGAAGGAATTTTTGAAAGGTTTCTACTCTGTGTTTGCAATGTGTATAAAGTATTACTGGGATTACACGGTCATGGGGATTTAGGGAGGTTTTTTTTTTATAGTCCAGATGGATTTGAGGAAAAAAAAATAGGTACCTGTTTATTTCACGCCAGTTCATTTTAATAACATTTCTAAAATTATTTTTTACATCATTTCTCCCTTCTCTCTCCCCATTTGACTCCTCCCATGACTGCCCCCGTGCTCTTTTTCACATTCATTGCCTGTTTCTCTTTAATTGTGCTTTGATATCGTGGCCTTTCATTCAGAGACATATTCTCACACTGTATTTCAGGCTGATCTAGAATTCACTAGGCAGTTCAGTTTTCCCCAAGTTGTGGCAACCTTCCTGTCTCAATCCGGCAAATGTGGCCTGTGTGTGTGGCACCATGCCTGCCGTCCTGTTTTCATTTGGAATTTTTAGAAACAACCAAGCAAACATCAGCGATGTTCACGTCTCCTGGCCCTAGGAGAGTTTGCCATTTGACAAAGCGTAGTCTACTTTGTCTTGATGGAGAGACTGTCCTGGCCACAGTCAATTTCTCTCTAAGCAGCAATAAGTCTGTTTGCTGATACCTAAGGGCTTTGTTCAAAGGCTTTTTACCAACCACATGTTCACTTCTTGAAAGAAACCATAATTGACAGAACTCCATAAGACACCCTAGCATTCAATGGGAATACCAAATTTATCCATCCTCTGAAGGTGATCAAAGCTGCCTTTGAGAGAGAAAACAAAGCCTGTGCAAACTGAGATGGTTAATATAAAGCCAGTCATTACTTCAGTAGCCAAAGTGTCTTCAGAAATGTTAGCTGCCTGTCTCACAAAAGTAGACAACCTGCAAAGCCACAGGTTCTGCCCAGGTCCTTGCCATGGATCTCAGTGGTTTCCATGCCAACAGGAGATTATGTCATTGCCCTGGAACTAATTCCCCTCTTGTCTTTACTACCAGGTTGAGTTTTCCCATCTCCTTTGTGGTGTACACCCGGGTAGTTTTCCATAGCATCATGTGTACAGGGTGTCTTATCTTTGTTGAGGACCACTTAGCTAAAGAACCTGAACATGGCTCTCTTGCCCCTCCTGTGGCTTCTTTAATCTACAGGAGCAATAAATATTTGCTGATCTCTGCTTAACTAGATTTGTGGGTACAGTTTTAGTCATGAGCAGATGTAATGTAGGTTACAGCATTAAGTGCTGTAACTATGATTAATAGTTCATTAATTGTACTTAAAATTACTTTAGTGGGAGACTGCTTCCATACAAAGGAATGCAGATCAGGCCTTTTTTTTCTCATCTGTGTGTGTGATCTCTACGTGTGATTTGTGTCAAGGATTTCTCCCAGTCTGCATTTTTCAAGTATTAATTTTACTTGCATTCTCACTTAGTCTAGTGGGTTTTTTGGAGGGGAATTAAACATTATTATTTTCATTTTGCTAATTGCCTTTCTTTTGCCCAATTTTATTTTTAAAATGCTGTACTAATAAGAAATGCACTTTCTTGACCACTACATTATTGTTATAATTTATTTTTATAACTCAATTGTAAACAAATAAAAATAATATCAAATATAATATTAGTGGGGCTTGTGTTTCTTGTTAGCTAAACTTACTTATTTGTCTACGTAATAGGAGGAGACTATGGAAAGTATGAAAGAAACGCAGAAATAATGTATGAAGTTGGCAGCAGAAAGACAAATGTATAGTTTACTAATGCAGTAGATTTTATATTTATAGGCAGACACTTGCATATACACTTGGGATTGGATCCGGTATCTTTGCATATTGGAAAAGCACTCTACCACTGAGCTATACTGTCAGCCTCCAAGAGAGACCAGCTTGGAGACTCCTCCCCCAACTCTCCAATGACTAGTGATAGCTAGTCCCTATTTTATATGTTTTACTATTAGATTATATAATGTGAACTGTGTACATTTCTCTGTGCACTTTGCCATCCAACATGGACTTTGAGCGGTAATCTGAGAGATGCCAACTGTGATTCTGCTGTTCCCCTGAATAGTGTTTTCTGCCCTGAGGCCATTGCCAGCAAGAATTTTTCCCATTTAGTCTCAGATGTATGTGTGGTTACTTTGTTTGAATTTCATTCCGTATATCTTTATTAACATCTGAGCCTCGGGAGAAACTCCCTTGCAATTGGCAGTTGTACCTTGGCTGTGCTATGCTGACTCCCCTTTCTCTTGCCCTTCATCCCTCAGAGAAAGATCTGTTAAACCTGGTCCCCACCCTTCCACCCCCTGCCTGCTGAGGCAGCACCAGTCACCAGCTGTTGAAGGCAATGGATTGAAACAGTTGACACTCTGGGCATTTGGTCTCTGCAGTTCATTTAAAATGAGTCCCTTCTTGGAAACATGTATACCTGCCTGCTCCCCCCCACCGTGTGTGTGTTTTTATTTGATTATTAATGACAGATACACTAAGCTACCCCACATTTTGAAGAAGCATATCTCTAGATTATATTGACATCTGACTTACAGGAAGCCAGGATTTAAGAGACCCTAACAGGGATGTTTTGAAACTATTTAGTGTTAGCTTCCTTTTTGACAAATAGGAAGGAGAATGATAACATTTTTATTCCTATATTCCTATCCAAACTTTCATGAGTGTTATAAATATTGTTCTGTGAGCACATATAGACCTAGTCATTGGGACAAATACTGAACGCTTGGTAAATATGGATTGTAATTGAAATACTAGTCACATATAGTCTTTCTCTTCCCTGTACTTACTCGCCCATTTAAAAACCCCTTTGACATTTACTTTAATAAATATTAATACGGAATAACAAGCAAAACCTTGCACACTCAGAATTGTAATCAAAGCTTCTACCCCATATTACACTCAGTGTTACACATAAATACACATGTTGTTGAATTACATGCTATACATACAGATGTTGAGGTATGCAGGTACTAAAATCTTCATGACTTGGTCTTCCGTAATCTTTCCCACTCCTTAGCACCTTTTTATTCCCCCACATTGTTGTCTAAATACAGTGACAGCTCTTTCTTAAATTCTGTAGTATTTTAAGAAGTGGATGTGCCCTTCCAAAGCTTCTCAGATTGTCTGGTAATAACTAAACAGCAAACTGTTTTCTGTTCACTTTTCTCATGGCCAAAACTCTGATGCCAGCTACAGACACAGATGAGCATACATAAGAAAACGTTATGTGCCGTGTGTGTGTGTGTGTGTGTGTGTGTGTGTGTGTGTGTGTGTGTATGGTGGTTTGTTTTTGGAGAGAAAGAGAAAGAAGGAATTTTGGTGTGTGCCTATGTGTAGTATATCCTCAGCAATATCCGTGCAGCATGCACACAAATGTGTTGACATCATGTAACTGTCTTTATTATTGCCCCCACACTAGTTTTTGATATAAGGTCTCTCCGTGAACCTGAGGCTCACTGATTTGCTAGACTAACTGGCCGAAAACCTTCAGGAAACAGCTTGTGTCTCCCTCTTCCCTAATCGTGTATTCAGATGTACAGGCATACGCTACTGTAAGTGAACATTTACACGAGTTCTGGAGTAAGCCCAGCTCCTCACACATCTGCAGCACTCCAGCAGCTACGACTTCCCTGTGTGGGCCTAGTAACATTGCCCCCTTGCTCCTCAGAAGAGTAAGAAACACTCCGGTTTTTTTGTTGTTGTTGTTTTTTGTTTTGTTTTGTTTTTTTTTTGCCAGTGTTGATACTAAAATTCTTCTAACTTTTACCTATTTGTTCAAAAATGTCTTCGATCTAATTTTATTTTGAAAAGTTACTAATGATATAGAAATATCAGGAACAATCTGTAAATACCCTTTTCAGCTGTGTGGAAGCTTCAGTCTGTCGCATTGGCGGCAGCGTCACGTAGCACTTGCCAGCTCTGGAGACTACTGGGTCTGTCTCTGCTACTTGTTAGATACTGTCTCGTACATTCTCTGTTTTGGCAACAGTAAGTAGAACATGAGTTATTTTACAATTTTTTTTAGCAATTCTCATTCATTAAATTTCTTTGGAGTGCCTTTGTGCTTTGGGGATTCTTGTTTATTCATGAAATTTGTTGTCTCTTTTTTTTTTTCTTTCCTTTTTTATTGAGAAAAGGAAGAAAAAAAAAAACAAGTTTCCACCTCCTCCCAGCCTCCCATTTCCCTCCCCCTCCTCCCACCCTTCTCCCCCTCCTCCCACCCTTCTCCCCCTCCTCCCATCCTTCTCCCCCTCCTCCCACTCCTGTCCCCCTCCCTCTCCAGTCCAAAGAGCAGTCAGGGACAATGAGGGCTGATGAGAAGCCAAGGACAATGGCACGGGGTTTTGATCCTACGCAATGTGCTGGCTTTGTGGGAGCCTAGCCAGTTTGGATGTTCACCTTCCTAGATATGTTGTCTCTTATTTTTAGCTCTGTGTACTGGGGATAATTCATAAGCCCTTGTAACAGTTGATAGAAAGTTAGGCAGTAAAGCTCAGAGGCTAAGTTATGTGTGTAATTCCCCTTCAACATTGACAGGACTGGGTTTTCGACCATCTTGTAAGGTTCTGAATTTTCCTTCTAATAGTAATGATATCGTTTAGTCAATGTTTCTTCTATACCTACAAACATCTCATGATCTAAACTGGTCAACGGGAATATCAGTAGAGCCGGCTTTCTCCTTGTCTACACAGTTTACTGGGCACTCAACTACTCATTCATTTGACATCTCTAAAACAGATTTGTATTTTCCTTTGTATTTTCCCATCCTCTTTCCAATTTCCGGCAAGGCATCCCCATCTCCCCCATCCATCTAGGGTCTGGCTCCTTCGCAGGCAGCCTTGGATGACTGTGATCTTAACCTCTTTCTGGTCCTTTCGCCGTTGCTTCTGCCCAGTGCACTGGTCCACAGACCACTGGACAAATATCAGAAGCTGCAAGAGAAAGAAAGTCAGAGAGGAAACAGTGCAGGAAGAAAGCTCAAGAGACCTCCTGTGGTCCACTGTGGCACCCCCTCACTCCTTAGTAGACAATTGAGTTAACATCTGGAGTCCCTGCAGACCAACCAAGTGTTTGCTACCTATCCTATACTTAGATTTCTGAATTTACAATATATTTTATAAATTTCTGTTCAGTCATAACTCTACTGGCTGCTGGGCCCCAAGCTGCAAATCTAGTAGGAATATTTTTTATATCCTTAAAAATTAAAATGCTGTGTGTGTGGCACCAACATGCAATTTCAGCACTCAGCAGGGTGAGGAGGGAGGATATTCTCAGCTGTGGGAAAAGTTTGGGGCTAGATGTCCTACATGAATCCTTCTCTCAAAGCAATCAAAATAAATATCCGGATCTGGAGAGACAGCCCTGTGCTTGGGCACATTCACTTCACAGTCTTGAGGATTAATGTTTGGGGAACTGAACCCAGAGCCCTGTGCCTGACACCAACCGTGCTACATCCCGACCATGTTGTGTAGTTAATAATGGATGTGGTGACCTCGCCCTACAAAGCCAGGCACCAGGTAGTAGAAATTTCCCAGCCCTAATTGACCAACCAAATTATGTCTTTCAAGAGTATGCTCCTGGTCAGATTTTCTTATTTAAACTTTGTTGGCAATTGCCTTGCATTTCTCTATAAGTCTACTTGACACAACTCAGGGTCACCTGGGAAATGAAACCTCAATGGAAGTTTGGCCTTGATTAGACTGGCTATGGCCCTGTTTGGGAGGCATTTTCTTAACAGGTAATTAATGTAGAAGTCACCAGTCCATTGTGGGCAGGACCATCCCATCCCTAGGCAGGTAGTCTTTCTTGGATTTTATAAAAGTAATCAGAAGTTGGGGGGGGGGGGGGGGATGGGGGTTGAACCAGGCCTCTTTCTTCCTTGAGTTCCTGCCTAGGCTATATACACAAGCATAAAATTAATGTTATAAAGACACAATATCTTTCTGTGAGTATTCTGATTTGTATGCACTTCAGGCTCACGTTCAAAGAAAAAGTTCCATGCTCTTTCTCACACGGCCTTTTTAAGATGTACGTGGTGTCTCAGGTGGCTCTGCAGAGAAGAGCAATCACTCTGAAGAAGCCATCCTTTATTATTTCATAAGGTGTGTTGGCTAAACTCATCAACTAACACGTGCTTCTCAGATGAGTTATGCATGACTCATATCATGAAAGACTGAAGGAGGACTATAGAATACAGTGACAGCTGTGCTATAGAATACAGGACTATATACTACAGTGAAGGCTGTGCTATATGAATAACTGGGTGAAATAGTTGCAGTAAAGCTTGCAATACTAGGGCTCTAGGATTTGCTGGATACTTCCTCATCTCAGGCTAGGGAGATGCTGAATCAGTTCCATGCCTGTGTTGTCGGCATGAGGACCTGAGTTTGCACACCCAGCATCTGTGTAAAGAATCATGCATGGCGGTGTGCATCTAGCACTAGTGGTGGGGGAGGGAAGCTGGCAAGCTGATAGATGTCTTAGGCACACTAGTATAGCCAGTTCAGTCAGAAACAGTTTCAAAACACAAGGTAAAGAGTAATAAAGAAGGAAATCCAACGTTGACACCCAGCATTCACTCGTTAATACATGCACATGTATATACAACAGCACAAGCACACACTTCCTCATACACATGAAATAAGGAAACCAATATAAACAATCATTGCTCATCTCATCATTGCCAGTTTGTTAAACTCTGATTCTTAACTGAAGACTGTTGCTGGGTCTGCTGACTCCACCTGGTGTGAATCCCTACCCTGGTGAACGTGTGCCTTTTCCCATGTCCCCAGTCTGCTGTTTCATAGGTAGATAAATAAAATGGCCACCACCGATTCATATTAACACAGGGCTCCTGGGAGATCGGCATAAAAATTCAAATCTAACCCCTGGTTTTGTTAGCCTGTTTGCTTAAGGACCAGTACATTATCTTAGTTTTCCATTTGAACATGCGGTTTTTGATTTATGATAACCGTATTCTGAAATGCCCATTTCTATTCTGAAATGCCTGTTTCTCAGTCATCCTTTGGGCAATCATTTCAAGTTACTGAATGTATATAGAGCGGTTTATAACCTTCATAATGTTGAGAGAGAGTACTTTCTCTTTTAAGACCTACCGGTTCACACCACAGTCTCACATCCGGAATGTATATCGATGTATCCAATGCTGGGGATGTACATGCAGGAGTTTTCTCCTATGACCCAGCGTGCATTGGCGGCTGCACCAGGCACTCATCTGTCAAGCCTTATGAGGTAAATAGGTTGCAGAAATGGAGTCAAATTACACACTTAATGCTTCCCTCAGGAGTCACTTCATGCCTCTGTCAATGCGGCAGGACTCTATAGAATTCTTTAAATTAAATAGAGGCTTTGCTTGGGAACTCATTCAAGTACACAGAAAAATAACAAAATAACATAAATTGTATTTTAATTTTTAGTAATTTTCTCCTCTGATATTTCTCCTACCCCCATCCCACTAACTGAGGTTTTATGGCAAGTACATTTATATAAACTACTATGTTTCTCGAGTTACTGAAATCCAGCAATATCTTTTATTTTATTTTTATGGTACAAAGATAACTATTCTGGACTCTGTGTGCCACCGTAAAGATAGTGTTATCTAGGCATAACTGTGTGTTACTGTTCAGGAACCAAGGATGGGCAGATACAACCACCCACAGGGATGTTCTGCTGAATATATTTAAGTTTGACTTTGTGCCCAAATTTTTAAACCTTATCAAATGCTCCAAGACAGCTTTAAGGAAAGAAAAATATTCACATTAAATTTGAGAGGCATGTTTGCACCTTTTAAATGTGAATACATATGGAATAGTAAGAGAAAATACTTATTTCGAAGAGACGGTTTTTCTAGTCTCCGTCAGTGATTCCCTGTGGAAATATCCCTTACATATGTTGAGTCTTAAGTAAAAAGGAAACCTTAGGTTTTAAGCTTTGAAGTCTTTTAGATTCACACTATTTCTTGCCTGCTTATGAAATCATATTACTGGTGTAAACTTCAACTGGCAGCAAGGGATAACAGTCCCACAAAACTTTTTTTTTTCATTGAGTGAATCAAAATTGTGTAGCAGTGGCTTTCAGGGCATCTCAGCTTTACAGCCCTTGCCCAGCAGGCACAAGACCCTCTGTTCTATTGGTTAGCAAGACATGAATGCATTTTAATATGTTCAGCTCATTCTCTACAATAAGAACTCATTACCTATAGATATGATCATAATTTAAATTTGAGGTTTGGTTTGGTTATTTGGATTATTTTGAACTGGGGTCTCTTATACAGTCTAGATTAGCCCAGAACCCATTCCCCTTGCCTTGAGCTTCCTAATCCTGGTAGGATTCATCATACTTAGTTGAAGGAGTCTTATATTAGATATGGAAAACTTATTGCTGTTGATAATGGTGATGATGATTGTGGTGGTGGTGGTGATGATAGTGATGGTGGTGGTGGTGATGGTGGTGGTGGTAATGATAATAAGGATGGTGGTGGTGGTGGTGGTGATTATGGTTATAATGATGATGGTGATAATAAAACCTACTTCTGAAAGCTTCTCATTCGCATGTAAGAGTCATTATGTATGGATATTGCTTGAGTCAGCCACCTTTAAAGTCAGAGAAAACTACTGAGAATATGAAATGAATTTTGGAAATCAGTAAAGAAGTAGAATAAATCACTGCATATTTCTATCTCTGTCTAACATTTGTGTTATCTCTGTCTAACATTCATTTTGGTATTACCAGTGGTTGATGCCCTCATAGAGTGTGGGTTAAAGATTATTCATTTTTGTTAACAATACCTTATCATTAAAATTTTCCCTGAGATATTGGCTGTGTTGTTTTTAGAAAAACTATGGTTTCCTGCTTTAAGAAAAGCACATATCAGTTTTAAATATGACAACGTATCTCAATTAATAAATTATTTTAGACATCTAATCTCAGCTAGCTATGGTGATAGGCAGGCTTATCATCTCAGAACCCAGAAGACTGAAGGAAAAGAATCACATGGCCAGCTTGTGCTACATACAGTTAAAGTCTAGCCAAGGCTATGGATATCAAGACCCTGTGTCAAATGACAGCAAATAATCTAGTTCATGGATTTTTACATCTATTTTTACTCTGGAATAGTAAAGCAAATATCCACGTGTTCCTGATATCTTACATATCATATTAAAGGTGGAACACCTGGCAGTGCCTCCTTTTGGACTGAAAATATTCGGCTCTGAGCCTTCCTATTCCTATTCACCATGCATCAGGAGAAATACTCAAAGTCTGAAGCTTGTTTTGTGTCATGTAAGTGACACTGTCCAATCTTTAACGTCTTAGCCTTTCAAACACACCATCACCTATTTTTAGTGTACTTGTTCCTTTATCTATTTAGTTATACATTTCCCATTCTATCTCTTTCTGCCTACCTGTAAAAGCTCCATCTTCCCTTCTGCCCATCATTTCCATTTTAATGTATTTATTCTTATCCATTTTCATCATATTTTTTCATTTTTGCTATATTCTCCCTTGATTTGCTTTAGTCTGAAACTGCCATGTAACTTCTAGCCAAAAGGAGAAACAGGAAATATGGCGACTGTGGGACTTTTTCTAATACTATATTCCACCAAAAAAAAAATCTTTGTTAATTTATTATAATTAGAAAAAAAAAGTGTGGTTGAAGCTTTTCAGCTGTGTTCTTACCTCTAAAATTTAAGCAATCAAATTAATATTTAGAGACCAATGATGACTTGTTATGGCCAAACTTCCAAGGAATAACCTACGTTTGAGTATAAAATATCTGTTTGTAAATTTGAGAAGAGCATATTTGTAATCCTATGTTGTCACCAATGCAGCACAGTGAACAACAAAATGAAAAAGACAATACAATCACTGTCCATGATACTACACTTTAGGAAAAGCAGCCTTTGAGTAAGTCATCGTAAACATTATACACTGTAAAATGCTTTGTGTCAGAGATGTGACTGACACATGCTGGCCTGTAGTGGTCTTTCCTTAAAGATCTCCAGGATGAGCAGTACATGGAGCCTGCTTTGGTATAAAGCACTAAGTAGAGAGTTAACACCTAAAGAGAAAATCAGCAGACTCTGGGTTGGGGGAGGGCAGTAGGGTTGCAGGATATCCAGAAGCCAAGAATTCAGTCAAACCAAATGCAAATGCCATACCCTTTCTAAAGCATCTCTCCACATTTTCCTGAGCTATAGCTGATGGAACTAGGTTGTAGAAGAAATGGAGCCAGTGTTACATGATCGAGTAGAATCAGGCAAGATTGAAAATAGAGAGGAGTTTAGAAAGAAATCACTAAGGTTAGTCGTCTCTGTCACTGGAGAGTGAGTGTTTCAGGATGCTCAAGATTCTCATCCTTGTAGCATCTGCAAGATCCGTCTCCTCTTGTGTTGCCTTTGCCTGTCTCTCAGGTGTAAGTTCTTTAGAACTCTGGTCCACATTAGTTATTTTTAAAGAGGGTATATGCTGTGAAAATTCTACAACCCTTCACAGCATATCCAAAGTAAAAAGTCAGGGAAAGTCTCTCCTATGTAGCAATGTGTATATTACATAATCTAATTAATGTAGATTAAATTTTCATTGAATGGATGAGGGCACTTCATGGGAAGAGAACAAATGACTTAGATCCAGATCTTAAAATGAGACAGCATTGGTCTAATTTTCATTTTATCAAGCCAGAAGAACAAGGTGCTAAATTCCATGTTTATCTTTTTAAAAAAAATACTTCTTGAATTTAAAATAAAATCACATCCCTTTCTTCCTTCCCTTTCCTTCTTTGATCCTTCCCATCCCGCTCTTGCTGTCTCTCAAATTTAGGGCCCTTACTTTTTTTTTAAGTATAGTTCTATTTATTGATTGCTGATGTGTGTGTGTGTGTCCATAAATGCACGTATGGCAGTCAGGAGACAACCTGAAGAAGTTGGCTTATTCTCCCCAGGATACAGATCTCGGGAACTGAATACAGGTCATCACATCTGGCAGCAAGTGCCTTTCCCTGCTGAGACATCTTGCTGGCCCTCAAGACACACTTCTTTATTTCTTGCTTATTTATCCTTTTAGCCTTTTTGATAAAGTATATATGCCTTCTGGGCAGCAAGTCAGATTCATCTTCCACTGCCAGTCAGCAAGCTCTTTAGTAGCCCTTTCTTACATGCAGCATGTACTGTTGTGTTTAGTGCTGTGCACAGTACAGTTTACAGGGCTCCTATAGAGAGCGTGAAGGAAGCTCAATGACATCAGAGGGCACGGTAGTCATCCAAGTCACTTTACAGAGAAGGGCTCTGATAGAGGGGCTAAGTCTGCTATGAAATGGGGTGGTCAAATACTCAAGCTGATTCCAGAAGGCTAGGGAAATTTGTTAAACAAAGAAATAGATGAATTTCATGGATTGGTCTTGTAGCCACACATTGGGTTAGCATCTGTCAGGGCCCAGCCTCGATGGGTTTCCAGTGTAGGGGCATGTGGATTAGAAATGTTAGGTAGGATAAACAGACATAAAAAAAAAGAGATACAAACATGGGATAGTACAGGGAGGCAATCCAGTGAATAATGAACGTGCCCTTATGTGATCCTGTGATCTTTAAACACCCCAACCCATCAGAGAGGAAGAAAGAGAAAGACTTTTTAAGTCAGGAGACAAAGAACAAATGAAGTGATTACCTTGGTAATACCCCAAACACCAAGTAACCACACCTAGGTCAAGATGCCCTGTTAGTGTTAGTAGCCACCACATTTTAAGTCAAATCTCCTGTCTGGTAGCCTTGAAGGAGCAAGACTAGGCCTGAACTCTTTAGTTCACTTCTGTAAGCCATAGTAATGCCCAAAACACCAAATAACCACACCCTAGGTCAAGATTTCTTGGTTAGTAACCACACCTTAAGTTAAATCTCCTGTCAATTACTTTGAAGGAGCAAGACTGGGCTTAAACTCTCTAACTTTCAGTGAAAATGGTGAAACCCAACACTCCTCTTGTGAGACAAGAGGAGGTCCCAGGAAGCCTAGGGGTCAGTTAGCCTGTTTGTGCAGTTTCAAACAAAGGACCTTGTTTCCAAAAAGCTGAAAGATGGGGACCAACACCTCAGGTGTTCCTGTCAGGTCCACACGTGTACTGGTATACTTGTGCCTTGAGGGGGTTCCTGTATGAGTGTGTGAGCGCACCCCTCCCCCCCAGAGAGAAAGACAGAGACTGAGAGACAGAGACAGAGGGGGGAGAGCAGGAGGAGTTAAAAAAAAAAAGGCGAGGAGAACCAGAATTTCAAGATGGACCAAAATTCTGCAAAATTGGTTCCCGCATAGCCAGACTCAACGGTTTAAATGGTACAGACTGCCTTGGGTGTGTTAGATGTTTCATGAAAGAAGGAGTGAGCACATGTGTTTAGTGGACGCTGGAAGACAATTGGGAGCGAAAGATGGCAACAAAACTTTAAGTGAAAAAGATTTTATAAACAATGTGATGGATGGGGAGCTGGAGGATAATAAAAAGGCCTGAAGAGGTCACGTCACATAGGATCAAAACAAACAGCTGTCATCTGCCATCCATTTTCTGCCTGTCAAGGTCTTCGAGGAAATGGAAAAATCAAGTTATTTATCTAGTAAGTCTAAATATTAAGACAACGTGTTAATTAAAGGATGTTAATTGGGCAATTGTGCTTTAGAAGCATGCTTCCAATTATGTTGATGTTGCATGCTAATCAAATAGTTTGGAAAATAATGAATTAGATCATTTTGTAGGTAATGTCATTCATTAGTGTCTCAGAGCCTTGTTCCTGTAGTCATCTTACTTCTGAAAATAATTTGTGATCTCATACAAATTTCCTCACCTTCAACCTTCAGCAAGAAGTCTAATTGCTAATGAAATTTGCATCCTAAATGTCCCTTCTCCTTTCCGAATCATCCATATGATTTAAGCACTTGCTTATTTTTTAAAGTGACTTTAAAATCTTCAGTACTCAATTAAAAATCATTATTCCATTAAGTCTGAGACCTGAAAAAAATTAATGGCTTCATAGATCATAATCAAGACTTCTAGTTTTTTGGCACAGAAGAAAGCCAATCATTTAGTTCTCCTCTTACATATCAAATTTAGATGCTATTAGAGATTCATTTTTCAGCTACTTTGAAATTTGCTTTCTTCCTGAGTCCCTAGAGATGGGAAATTCTCTTGTATCTCAGTGTGGCACGAACTTACAGAATGTATTTTGAATGAAAAGTTGCATATGTTGTCTGTCCTCATTGAATCTGGTGTAACCCTTATGTAAAGAAATGACCAGATGCTTCCAACAGAAAGTTAGTAAGGCATTTATACTCCTTCGTCTTGGCCATTTTCTGCACACATTTGATCTCCAGAGGAGAGCAGCGATCATGGCTTATTTATTCAGGAAGACTGAGCTGGTTTTCCTCACTAGGACTTTGCTTACAGTGTCTTCACATAGTATTTGGAAAAACTTGAGTATTATACAAAGAGGAATGCATGGGTGTGGAAAAATATTCATGGTGAAAGACGTGTAAAATAAATGAAGGATTCTTTAAAATTTACACCAAGCTGGATTGCAGTGAGCAAATATCAGAGAAGAATCCCTGATGGGATTATTCTAAGGAAAGAGTCCCATATGGCACAAGTGGTTTTTGTTAGATCAGGCCCAGCTGTTGCACGCCGTGCTGGACCATCGCTAATGGAGAAAGCAGTTGTGGTTATGTTTTCTAAAATCCCTATTAGGAATATTCGCTGATAACAGCATGCATCTTTGTTGAGGTAGAAATCTATGATCATAAAGTTTTGTTGTTTGTCATTTGAAAACTGATGATAAGTTGATCCACTACTCAACAAAGATTTACATATTGTTGGGGAAAATTCCATTGCTGATGTCTTGCTTAAGAGTCCATCTTCCAAATATGACAGATACTAAGTCTGTTATAGAACATGGTGCTGTTGGTAACCTGTATATTTTGGGTTCTGTATCATGGCTTCAATTACCCATGTATCAAAAATCATTCAACGAAAAGTTGGGGTCCATACTTAATATGTGCAGGCCTTTTGCGTTATTTTATCTTACTCGACATAACATAATAACCATTTGTTTATTATTTATAAAATATTAGACATTACAAATAATCTAGTGATGATTTCATGCACACAGGTGAATGTACCTAGGAA
Organism: Microtus oregoni; assembly: GCF_018167655.1. Classification (NCBI taxonomy): domain Eukaryota; kingdom Metazoa; phylum Chordata; class Mammalia; order Rodentia; family Cricetidae; genus Microtus; species Microtus oregoni. The sequence continues at coordinate 47,697,092 of NW_024543060.1, forward strand.
GACAGGCTGTCCATTAATGCTGTGCCTTTAACTTAAGGGACGTCAACATTTGTGAATTTATGGGCATGTGCAGGAAAGTTCCGGATCCAATCCTTCACAGTACACAGGGACAGCTGTGCCACAGTTGCACATTTATGAATTTTCATAAGTAAAAGTAAAACAAGCAAAAGTGAATGTGTTTCTAGATGTTTCCTTTGGATATTTTTTATTATTATTTATTTATGTTATGCTTTTTTGCATAACCACAGCTCAATGTATATTTTCTGCCCTGGTATTCAGAAGGTCATGACATGGTTAGGAGTGAAAACTGGAGTTGAAACCTTGAAAACAGGCTTCTGTTTTAAAATAGACATTTCAGTAGTTTTCCATCCTGTTTTTTAAAGGCCAGCTGCTTCCAATGCCTGAATAAAGCAGACGGAAACCCCCAGACCCTCTGAGGAGTCCTTCCAAGTGTCCTAGCCGCTTCTTTTCTTCATCTTCCTTCCCCAGTCCCAGGCTTTGGATAATCATAGTTATACATAGCAAACAGCAGTGGTTGAGTTTCTCAAACCTTTCTACTCTGCACCTTGACCTCCTCGTGAATTTCCAAAGACTTGCATTCTGAGGCCAGCAACAGCCCCACCTACATAGTATGGTTCCCATCCCTCCATGCTCTGACATTCTAAATGTTAACCTTCCTTGTTCTCCCTCTAGGTCATTACATCAGCCGTGGTTTGCAGCTTCCCCGTTTCACTGTATAAAAGATCACATTTGTGCAAGTGGATAGCCTTCTTGCAGCCTCTGCTGCTCACCTGTAAAACTCAAGGCAAACATTAATATAAATAATAGTATTGTAAGGAATCAAGGAGGTGACACACTGAAAAGCTCAGGACAGCATTCGGGACAATAGGAGTATTTCAGAAGACATCACTCCAGCATATCCACTCGTCGCACCTTTCCCAAGGATTAAATCTGACTCAGTTGAAATGAAATTCATTTTCTGTGTTCCCCCTGGCCCTCCGTGTGATTAGTTATTAGTGGCACTCCGTCAGCTGGAGCACTGTCGTCCCCTGTGTGTGGTATCTGCCCCCTCCCCCCCAGCTAAATTGCTAAGAGGAAGATGTCCTGTCCTTTCACACCAGGTCCCACACATTTTGTGTTGATTAATAGATTAAAGTGATACTTGTCATAACAGTTTATTGGGGTTGTCCAAGCAGAGAATACAGATGACAGCAGGCTGCCCAAGCAGCTGTTACAGGAGGAATATAAGTGCAGCGACGGCAGGAGGTTTAAACAAAGTCCCCCATCAGATGGATCAGAGCCATCAAGAGCTGGGAATTCAGCATGTCTGGCGGCTTTCCGTAGCACACAGCGAGCAGGAGGAGGGGAGCTCACTTTAAACAAAGACGCTGGGCTACAGTGATGATGTTCAAGAGCAGAACTGTGGGGAGGAACTAATCTCGCAAAGAGCTGCAAAGCAAAGAAGCATCTAGAGGAGGATTTACAGCAGGATGGGACCTGGCGGTTGCAAACCAACTGCCATCCACAGTTACACTCAGAAGAACTATTGAATTATTAACAATGAGGGCCATAATGCATTATATAGATGATAGCTATCAGGGACCATCAGAAGGAGAGCAAGAATGACCTCTTGATAGATCCCACTAGTAAAAATGATACATTTTAAACAAATACATATAGGTATATAATGTTTTAACTTGTCTTTGTGTGTATATGTTTGTGTGTGTCTGCGTGTTTTCCTAACTCTTGCATGGACTGCTTGACTGATTAGATCATCAGGAGGGTGGAAATTACGTGAAGGAATTCACCTGTCTTGGAATTTGGGTTCTCTTCACTAGAGTAAGGCCACAAAGCAAAGAAACATCTTTCTCTTGGGATTAGGTAGAGAGAATAAGCCCGCTGAAGAGATCAGATTGTAATTAACGAAGAATAAACCAGGTTCTGAGTCGTTTGCCATTGTCATGACTTGAGGAGAGCTAAAATGGGCAAAAAAGGACCAGGTGGGAACACGAAGTGTGAGCAGCTGAGTTAAAGAACCAGGGAGGCCCTGAATGAACTCACCTGAGTCAAGCGTGTGTGATGTCCGAAGCTCCGTGTTTCATGGATGGTACTCCTCTCTTTCTCCCTCCCTCCCTCCCTCCCTCCCTCCCTCTTCCTCCCTCCCCCTCCCTCCCTCTCTCTCTCTCTCTCTCTCTCTCTCTCTCTCTCTCTCACTCTCCCATGCCTCTCCTCCCCTCTCCTCTCCTCCTGAAGATGCTAAGCAACTTATATTTGGGTAATCAAATGGAAATGATGGAATAAGTGTCTCACCAAGGCCATGCATTTGCAGACATGTTGCTCAATGATCCAAATCTAATACTCACTGGCATGCTAACAAGATGACCTCTGTGAGACAAACTTTGAGGATAATGTCACTTTCCACTGACTATATTATCAAATTCATAAGGCAACAGTGGCATAAGGCCACTGTGTCTATCGGTCTCACCTGTATAGGAGCACGCACAACATTCAGAGGAAGGGCAGTGTGTCTCAGTCAGGTCAGAACTCCTAGTCCCTTATGGGAGTCCATTTAGAACTCTAGTTTCCCATAAAATGCTCCTGGCTGCACAAGCGGAGGCCCCACCCAAGTGTAAACAGTGGCAGATAAAGCTTTGAGTACAGAATAAATGAGTCTTTAGTATCTCTTGAAGATTCAGTTAAGTGATTTTTTTTAAGAATTTTGTTTTTCTAAGACGTAGATGTGTGTGTTTGTATGTATGTCTGTCTGTCTTGTTCTTTTTTTAAAATTTTCTTATTTATTTTACATACCAAGGACAGTTTCCCCTCCCTTTTTTCCTCCCATTCCCTCTCCAAACTCCTTCATACACTCCCTCTTCTCCCACCTCCCATCCACTCCTCAGAAAGAGTAAGGCCTCCCATGGGAAGTCAACAAAGCCGGGCAAAACAAACTGAGGCAGGGCAAAGCTCCTCCCCACTGCATCAAGCTTGAACCAAGCATCCCACCGTAGGGAGCGGGTTCCAAAAAGCCAGCTCCTGCACCAGGGACAAATGCTGGTCCTACTGCCAGGGGTTGCAAAAACAGACCTAGCGGTACATCTGTCAGGCACATGCAGAGGGCCTAGTTCAGTGCCATGCAGGCTCCCTAGCTGTCTGCCTGCAGTGTCTGAGCTCCATGAGCTTGTCTTATAGTTTATTACTTACTCTGTGTTGACAAAATGTCCAGAGTCTACAGTCCAACATGTATATTGACTGTAAAGCAGCAGATGTAAATGCAAGAATTAGCATGTGATTTTGTCGCCATGGTTTGGGGACAACTGAAGGAAAGGGAACTTAGTCAAGTGAATCACATAATTCTGTTTTAAAAGGAAAATCGAAATCTATTAACTCTTTGAAGGTAACATGGGGTTTGAAGTGGTAGGGAAGATGTATAGCCCTTCAAATAGGAGAAAGGAATGCCTACACCGAGGACAGAGGACAGCATGGGGACATGCTGTGTCCTTCATTGTGTCATTTCCCTGGGCAACCACATGTAACAGCCAAGAATCCTGGTTGTCCAGCTCTGTTGATCTAGCAAGCTTGCTGATATAACATAGACTGAAAATAGATGTAATAGATGTTCCTCTTTCCTTTCCAAAGGATAGATGGTAACATTCTACAGGCTAGATTGCCACCCAAATCTAGTTTGCCACCCAACTCTGTAGACACTTAAGCTGTATTTTTACTCAATTTTTTAAATTTTTGTATAATTTCCTAAATGAGGACTGTAAACATCACTTCCATCCTTCCTCCTCCCTCTCTATGCAGCTCCTCCTGTATCCCCCAATTCCCTCTCAAATGCATGAACTCATCTTCTCCTTCTCTGTTATTGTTCTATTGTTCTGGGTCTCTGTCTTTGTCTCTCTCTCTCTCTCCCTCTCCCCCCCCCCCGTGTGTGTGTGTGTGTGTGTGTGTGTGTGTGTGTGTGTGTAGAACCTAATGAATCCCTTTAGTGTTACTTCTATGTACATGTGTTTAGGGCTGGCTACCTGGGATTGGATAGCCTATACCAGAGCTTGTCCCTTGTGAGAACATTTTTGGTCTCAGCATCTCCTGAGATCTCTGTCTAAGGATAAGATCTTCTGAACTTGCCCTACCCACAATGGCGTCTCACCTCATGGTGTCATTATTGGGGTTCATCACTAGTTCTAGCTCTAAGCATAGGTTTCTCCTTACTTCTTTAAAAAGAAGTCTGTAGTTAAAATTTCTCTTGTCTCATTTTATTTGAACATGACTGAATTTATTTATTCTTACTGTGATTTTTAAACAAAGGGCCCAACAGGATGGCTCAGTGGATAAGGTGACATGCTGCCAAAGCTGATGACCTGCATTGAATTCCCCAGACTCCCACTGTGGAAGGAGACAACGGACGAGGCAGAGTTATTCCCTGACCTGTACACACTACATGCACGCGCCACACACATACACATAAAGGAAAATGAATGATAGCTGGGCGGAAGAAGCGCTATAAACATTTTTAAAAGATTTAAAGGTAAAACAGCAGACAGACTTTGCTCATTCAAAAACAGCCAGAGTCAAACATGTGCCTGAAGCTGTGTGTCTTCTTAGGAGCTTGAGCAGACCACAACCGATAGATGGACCAGCTTTCAGTTAAGTCACCGTATCAGGATGAAGAAGCCATCTTCAGGTTAATCAAATGCACAGCAGCCACCCCAACTCAAACAGCCCCTAATGAGATGACTGAAGCTTTTACTGCCTTTCAGAAGAAGCAAAAACATATTGCAACCTTGGGTGGGGAGCAAAAGTTGATTGCAGAAGATGAAAATGTAAACTTCAAAAATCAAAAACCAATCTCACGACCTAGGAAAAATTTCTCATGAAGATTAGCCATTTCAAAGGCTTTACTACAGTAGTTAGCAACCATCGAGAGTTCTGCCCAAGTACAAAGGCAGATTGCCCATGTCCCACCAGCAGTTCAGCAGCTACTCAGGTTAGACAGGGGACTCTGCAGGCTTCCTAAGAACTTTCAGTGTGTTGAGGTCAGATAGAAAGAGGGGTGTGAAGGGAGTGATTTGGGCAGTCTGTGTGGTGCTGGTCCTGTGTGGTTGGAGCACAAATAAGGCCACTTCCTGCACCTGGAAAATGCAAATCCTGTTCTGATTGCATTGCAAAGTTCCTGGAGGATGAATCAGAGAATAACCCTCTTGCTCCTGGAGTGAAATCAAGGCGGAAAAGCAGCACAGCCCAATGAATCCCTTTCTGGTAGTTGAACTCACACCCGTCTGTATTTGCCATCACAAGCCTTGGTGGCTGCAAATCCTAATTTTATCCCATTCGATGACCTTGGTGGTGATCGCTGATAAACATTCCTGAATGTAAATTCCTTATTTTCCTCAGTGACTATTAAGGCAGGAAACCCTACAGAAACACTGTCTGTCTCCTGGGCCATGATCTACATGTATTCCTCCGTTCCCTGCAGACCTCATTTCCTGTATTAGAGCTTTCCTCTATGGTCTTGTGGCCTGAGATGCTCTTTGGCTCAGTCACTGGCTGTCTGGCCCTGCCCTCCCCTCTAAGTTTCTGTTCCAGTGTCCCATGCTTAGTCATGTCCTGGCAACCCCTATGAGATGCTGTGTGCTGGCATCCCTGCCTTCATTCGCTCTCTTCCCACATTTTCCTTTTCTTTTGGACGTTGATCACTGGTTGCACCATATACTTATTTAGTATTTTTTTTTTTTTTTTGTCGACCACAAGAATAAAAGCTATCAAAATTCAAGCACCAGCTTGTCTTCACTTCTCTGTTTCCAGAGCCTAGAACTGAGCCTGGCACATAATAGGTGTCTTCCAAATAAAAAGAGAAACACTTATTGACGCTGGGTACAATATAAATGTGCAGGGAATCTCAGCCCAGGTAGAGGCTCTATGTAAAGTAAATGCTAGAATATGTATTTTGTACAACCCACAGTGCACTCAAAGTAAAACCTTTAGTTTGAATGGAGCCTACTCTGAAAATGTATTATTAAGATTTCAGCAGGCATAAACGGCGTCACTTTCATAAAACAGTTTGGGCTGGACACATGAAGGGAAGTGAGAAAGATATGAAAAAGAAAGAAAGAGGAATGCAGCGCTCCGTTTATCCGTTGCACACACACACACCCACACCCACACACTCGGCAGCTATTTTTAAATCCTCTATGGAAATCACCCTAGAAAGGCTAAATGAGAAAAGCAGAGTCGCAAATGGACCTCCACAGCCAAGCTAGTGCTCAGGATGCAGGAGCACGGTTATCACAGCATCGGCTCACATCCTGCCTGAAAGGGCTGACCCCTCTTAAGGAGACCTTATATCAGTGCCCGCTGCTGTGATTGGCCTCGTGATTGAGTGCTAAGACCTAGTGAATGGAAACAGAAGGATTTTAGGGGAAATTTCTTTAAGTCAAACTCCTTAACCTTTGCTACAGAGGCAGCTTTGCACTTAAGTGAGTTTCAGTTTCTGGGGCTTCCCAGGTTCACTCTCCAAAAGGATAGTTTTTGCTTTCTGTGTATTTTCTCCCTGGCTCTCCTTTCTCCCCTCCTGTCTTTCTTCTCTCAGTTCCCATATAGTCAGCAGGGTGGAGGCCCCATCTCTCATGGCCCTGCCCATCCCAGGACAGGGATATATCATCTGTTACGAGATTTTTTTTATATTTTTTTAAAATTAATATTTATTTATTTATTATGTATACAATATTCTGTCTGTGTGTATGTCTGCAGGCCAGAAGAGGGCACCAGATCTCATTACAGATGGTTGTGAGCCACCATGTGGTTGCCGGGAATTGAACTCAGGACCTTTGGAAGAGCAGGCAATGCTCTTAACCACTGAGCCATCTCTCCGGCCCTGTTATGAGATTTTCTGGTGAGGATCCCAGAGAAAGCATTGGTGACAACACTTTAAAGAGAACTTAGAGCTGTTGCATGTGAGCTCAGAGCTTTGTTGGACTTCAAGGGTAGCAGAGGGCCGGACAGAAGGATATTTCTGAAGGAATAGCAATCTAGCTTCTGGGACAACCGCCAGGATGTATTAATCACTGATTTATCACCTCTCACCTGAACCTAGATTTGCTTCATTGGCTTTTTTAGTATGGTCTTCCCACAAAGCCAAGCCGATCCAAATTCTCCAAAGCATCAGAATCTGCATTTCAGGAGGAGGCCCAGTGTCCTAAATGGTTTGTCTTCCACCCTTACTGTAGTTACCCATTAAAAGGAACACTATCCCTGACAGTATCAGTAAATTTTAATGAAATATTGCGGAATATGCATTTGTTTCCAGGTAGGAGAAGTTCAATTTCGCCAAGGGTATGGAGGCCCCACAGGCTCCCCATGGTGCTGTATAACAGAGTTCTCATAACCGAAAGCAATATTTAAAGTTCCTTTTCCTGTAGTTCAACAAGATGCTGTATCCTCAAATTCTGCCAATAATTAGGCCAGATCTTTTTCCAAGGCAGGAGGCAATATTGTTTTGAGACATGGTTTAATGCCTAGGCCAAGCAATTCAGCCTTCAACTCTAGTATCCTTTTTTTCTTTCTTTTAACGAAAGTTTTAAGAAGTGGGTGGACAGGAAGTCTCAGCTTCCATGCCAAGAAGGCAAAGTATACAGACACTGGGGGAGGGGAGACATGTTGCTTAGAACAGAGATCCAAGGGCATTTCCTTAGCACAGAATCCACTTGCTGCCCTGAAGTCCCAAGTATTTTGCCAACCAGACATCACAAGAAGCTTAGGGTTGCAGAGTTGTACTTCCTAAAATCAATGAATGAGGTTGAGGAAATAGGTGCTTCCTCTAGTAACAAGAGCTGAATATCCAATATGTCAGTGTTCATAACTGCTCCATGTATGTAGACAGTGTTAAGCATTTCCTTAAACCATTTTTTTTCTGTTAAATCATGAAGGTGTGCACTCTGAACTAGAAGATAAAAGGCACAATGCTGGTACATAACCAGGGGCAGGCAAGTAGAAGGACTAACTCCACCCAGGAGTGCTGGGAAGCCTTCCATCTGAGAAGACATTGTCATAGGCTTGAACTATGAGTAAGAGTCCAACCCAGAAAAGCAGACAAGAGTGGGCTTTGGTATTGAAATATAAACACAGAAAAATCTCTGAGGGAGCATGTAGCTTAAATTAACTTTTTTATGCTGGACAGTGGTGGCTCAGGCCTTTAATCCCAGCACTTGGGAGGCAGAGGCAGGCAGATCTCTATGAGTTCGGGACCAGTCTGGTCTACAAGATCTAGTTCTAGGACAACAAGGGCTACAGAGAGAAAACCTCTCTCAAAAAAAATAATAAATAATAATCTTTGTAACTATTGACAAACCTATAGAACAATAATGGTGTGTGAGTGTGTGTGTGTGTGTGTGTGTGTGTGTGTGTGTGTGTGTGCGTGTGTGCGTGTGAAGTTAGTTGATGGCAGAAGTTGACTAACATGGTAGCATCATTGCACAGGCTAAGGATGGAGAGCAGTATGTGTAGACTCACGAGATGGGGGTGTGATGTGCAGCTGTCTTGAAGACACAGATCAGAGAGAAATATGAGGCCATGGGAGACGATGTGGGAAGAAAAGCAGAGTCCCCACAAAGGCCAGGGCTTCCCAGGCTGCAGGAAAGAAAGGAATTCACCCTGCAGTGCAAAAACGGTCCAAGGAGGATTCGCCAGAGAATGACACCGGGACCGTTCTCAGAATGTCATTAAACTGTGGTCTTCAGACAACACGTGGGTGCAGGGAAATATTTTACAGTATTTTCTTTGCTGTTTTAGAAGCGCTTTCCCTACAAGTCATTCAAATTAATGATGTTTTGCTTGGAATATTTGCAGCAAAGCGTTTGTACATTAATTTCTTTCAAAAGTAGTTTCTTTCAGCTCTAGTTTCAAGATTTCAGAAGACAAAATGGTGAGTCTTTGTACTTTGTTCCAAATATGTTCGCAGCCCTTCTATCTGAAAGGGTGCACTAGTTCTCAGGGCTGCAGTGACAGAGGGTCACAGAGTGGCCTGTGGAGTGGCTCAGTGGGTGAAGGGCTTGCCTTAGATTCTCGAGGACCTGAACTCAGATCACCAGGATGCATATAGCAGTCATGAGCTGTAGCAAAAGCAGCTGTAATCCCCGCATGCCTCTGGGAGGCCAAGACTGAGAAATGGCCTAAGAGATACTCATGAGCCAGCTCGCCTGAGGTATGCAGCAGGGAACAACACAGGAAGCTGTCTCAAGGAAGGTGTGGGGGGAGCAAAGCTACCCAGGGTTGTTCTCTGGCCATTGCACATGTGTCATGGCGTGTGCAGCATGTACACACACACACACACACACACACACACACAAATAAATGCCATCTGTTTTAAAAGGACCCCTAGAAAGCATACGCACGTGTATCTCTAACTGAAGATGATGCTATGTGCATTCTCCTCCCCACACTGTGAACTTCATCCTTCCCCTACAGCTCTGTTAGACCCATCGTGCATGCTCTGTCAGCATATCATGAGCCAGTGCTGGAGGGTTAAAGAAATAATGTTACGAAACTCCCTACTTTACTTGTGGGTAACGAGAATACCACTTACTCTCTTAAAAAGTGCTGTTCCACATCGTAGTTTTTCTTGACTCAGTATCCAGAATGGTTGCATTGTGATTCACCCTCCAGGTTCTTTTGCATGAGTATCAGGAAATTACTAGGAATATTCCTGGTTTGGAAGAGAGGGTGGAATTACTAGGAATATTCCTTGTTTGTTTGTTTGCCCATTGGGAAGCTCAGAGCTGCTTCTGGATCTAAACTTCCATACTGAACTAAACCTACACAGAACTTTTTCCCAGATTCTCTGGTCCATTTCCTTTCTCTCGTGCCCTCCTTCTTCATGGACGCCATTTCTCTCTCTATTTTGAACATAGTCAAAGTCAGCTTAGGCAGCTTTGCTCGCTGAGTGGTTTCAGAGGGAGCACAACCACCTGGATGTTCATGGATGAGGCTTCTCCCTACAGGGATAAAGACAGGACGTCTTAGGAGACCGTGTGCAGTTCTGTCCTCAGTGGGTAGATATAAGGCTTGTTTATCCATGGAGTCCTTTTCTAGAAGCCTGGCTCATGAGTGAACAAGCAAATCTACAAGTGCCCTGCTCGCTTTGCTAACAGCTTCGGATAGAGTAATGGCCACAGCGCCATAAGCTATCATGTTGCTTCCCTGGCTTTAACCCTCTCACTTTGGTTTCCTCCCTTGGGTTGTTTCAGGTTTCTGTTGATGAAGTAAATTATTAGTGCCATAGCCCACACTGGAGGCTCTGCTTCCTTGAAAACTTGGGCTCAAACTAATGTGCCAGCATTTGTTGCGGGCAGAAATTAGCCCTTCCTGCTGCTTCTATATTGGGTACTTGTCTTACAGATGGTGGCTGCCTTTTTTGATTATTGAATTGGGTCTGCATTGCCAAGTATTTGTTTTTGGCAGAAAACTTTTGCTATTGATGTCTTTCGTAGTAGAAGGCTGACAGTAAGTATGTCTCCAATGTTGTCCCCAGTTGCAGCATCTTGACCCCAAGTTCCACAGGAACCCAGGCAGACACAAAAGACTGGCTGATGTCACTGCTCTTAATGAAGCTGATATACCTCGCCAGGCTTCCTCTAGGAAGGCAGAATTTTTCTCTCTTGGCAGAAACTAGAAGACGTGCTATAAAATCAGAAGTAAGCTGTGAAATCCACTTTAAGTTAATACTGAAGTATGTTGTTCCATTGACCTAGCGTTCTGAAAAGCATGTGGTGTTATCCATTGAAAGATAATAAAACTGTGATGGAAATCTGTCTCTGGCCAAAGGGAAGAGGGGAGGAAGTGTTTCCATCTTACTATTGTTGATTATTTTGCTTCTAAATAAAAGAGGCAGCTCTCTGGAACCTGAGACAGAAAGAAAGCCTAGCACTGACTATCAAAAGCATGCATCAATTTTATTGGTAATTCCTTCTTAGCCACCCTACAGATAACCCTACTGGGAGAGTTTTAAGTGTGTCTTTAGATTCTGTTGGGCCGTTGAGCCCTAAAATGGCTTTGCTAAGTAGTTTCTTGTAATTATTTCATCTTTTACAACACACCAATAAGACCTTTGTGAGAAATCTGTGTGTATATTCAATACAAGAGAGGCTTCATTGTGACCCCACAAGACTGTCTTTGCTCGATGCAGCAAAAGGCAAATACGGTGTTTCTTCTTCTAGATTAGCTGAACCCTATTGTGTTTTTAATATTCAAAAGGAAGTCACAGTAGGGGACAATTGGTTTATCTTCGAGGGAAGTCCATTTTCCTTTTTAGGTCTCACTGACTTTTTTGAAAGAAAAAGGGGAGGAAGAAGGGAAAAGAGAGAGGGAGAACTATAAATATACAATAGAAAGTATATATACAATATAAAGTAGCAAAATTTAAGTGGAACCAAATCCCTTGAATCCTCAAGGTCCAAGCCATGCCATAGGAGAAAGTACTTGATAAAGTTCTGTTTTAATGAACCATAGAGCCTACAGCTGCAAGTTGGAGTTAGTCTGAGTTCGTTAAAGGAAACTCATCATATGGTGTGGGACACCCCCATGGTCACAGCACTTAGGACATCCCTGCCTAATAAATACCAGTACTATCTCCTCTACCCTTTTGAGCTACACCAAATAAAATGTCTCCAGATATTATCAAATGTCCCCTGGGCAGCTAAATCTAAATTTAGGTGAAGATTATATGTGAATAAAATGTGTATTATTGTCCAAAAGCATCAAAAATGGCTAGGGTCACCTATTTTCTTATGGGAAATCAACTGGACTCATTTCTAAGCCCACATTTCAGAGTTGCCTCTGTGTACCTACCTTTGGGCTAAGTTCAAATGCTTTTGTGTTCTGTAATAGCATGGATAATTTGGAAACATTTACATAACTTAATACAATATGATACAAAATATCATATAATCATTGACAGGAAATACTCAGGCACCATGCAAAACCACTTCCTATAATGGATATACAAATATGGCAGGAAATCCCCAACTGTCCAAACTGTCATAACGCTTGACTGGGGTCGAGTAAACAATTCAGATGTAGTTCTCGCTTCCTGTGACAGACCTGATGCACGCGCGCGCGCGCGTGTGCGCGCGCACACACACACACACACACACACACACACACACACACACACTGTACTGAAAGCAAAAACCACTGGAACAACTTTACAGTGAAGCAACCTCCCCCACTGCAGGTCACTGACCTTTGTCCCCCATTGCTGGGTTTTTGGGGTTTTTTTTTTTTGCCTAAATTTAAGCATAATGCCAGGTTACGAATGCCATTAATTGCTTACAATGCTAATATAGTTACTGTGTATAATATTCTTGAGGAGTTGGACTGAATCTAGTATGTTAACCAAATATAGAGTAGAATTACAAAAAAAAAAAAAACCAAAAGCAGAAGTTGTGTTGGAAAGAGGGAGATTGTCCCCTCCGGGAACCTACCTGCGGATGGACAGATTTTCAGATAACGATCACATTGATCCCACTATCACAAAATCCCATTGCTATAGGTCACCAAAACCCTTTGAAGAGGTTATTACTCTATTTCAAGTATAGATACATACAGCAAAGGAATTATAAGACATCTACCATTCTAGATAACTGTTTATTTTTTAAAGATAGCCACTTTCCTGAGTTTTACCAGATAGAACATTTTTCATGCTAGCAGACAAATTTCTAGAATTGAAGTCTTAAATTACTTTTCCTGTATAACTTACCCAAAGAAACCAATTCCTATTTTGATTAAGGCAATAAAATATGTTTTCACTATTAAAATGTAAAATATCTCCGAAATAAGCCATGGCTGCCTGGTCAGTGGCTGCAGCAGAGGGAAGCAAATGCTAGCCCTGTGCTTTCCACAATTACTGTCGGAACCGGATATGTGTCAGATTTATTTGAGCCCGTCTCCCTTATTTAGCATGTGTTTATGACAATGTGAGGCTAATTTATTGCTCATGATCTATCATTCTCGCGCTTCCTGTTTATTATGCAGCTTCTTATTTGTGTATAAGGTGATGTAGCTTCCAATTTGCAAAGCCACACAAAGTGGCATTGTGCATTACCACAGCAGTGTGACCAAGGTCTTATTTCATTTTCCATCTCCTGCATTGGTGATTAGTCTGCTAGCAGCACTGAATTTACAGGCTCTGTAAACCCCTAAGTTATGGTGCTTCTGTGGATGTTAATTATCTCTCTTTGTGTACCCTCTTTATTATACATCTGATATATAGGAGACATGGCTGTTCTTTGCAGTCTGGGAAGACGATGCTGACAGCATCTGTCTCCTAGCCTCTTCCCCTGCACACACACAGCGTTGTTCTCAGAATGCCCCAGCACTAGCTCACATCATGGCCACTGCAATGTGCTGCCTTCTTTGCTCTGGCAAGGATACTGAGTTTATGGCGGTTTGGCAAAATTTTATGTTAAGGAAAGATACCCAAAAGATCTTTCCCTTTTAAATGTTATCGTGTGTTTTGGGAAAATAAGGCATGTTTTAATGAGTTTGTCATTGTTTTTTCTTTCAATCCTCTTTTATTAAATGGTAAAAAAAAAAGCACATTTCTTTCTCCTGAAGTAATGATTCAGAACAGCATCATTTCTTCTTGACTACATCCGTCAATATAGGACAGCGACAGTCTTCTTTCTCTCTCTCTTTTGTTCTTTCTTTTCTTTTCCTTTTTTTGTCTCTCTTTCTTCCTTTCATTCATTCAATCTTGTGACAAATGACATGAAAGAGAAACAAAGGTTAACTACACTTTCTGTTGTTAGCTGACCCCACCAGACCCAGAGTCCCTCGGGGACAGCTATAATGTTCCTATCGTGTCTAGAATCCTTAGAGGATAGTTCATTCTTAAAGTGACAAATAGAAAGTGGTTGTTTATTGATATATATATTATATATATAATATCATTATATATATAATGGTTAGGTGGATCGAATGATCTAATTAACATATACAATGCAATGTATACTTTACCTTTGATGCCCCATTTTAATGACTTTACCTGAAGAGATAGGTCTAGGCTAAGCAAAGATTTTAAAGTAGAGGCAATCATAAAGGACGGAATAGAGGATATCGGAGTTGTCCTTTATCACACTTCTGGACAATTCTCATGCCTAGCCAGGCACTGCATATTTGACTTGCTTGATCATCTGGTCCCCCCGCAAACAAACAAGTACATGAAGCAGCACCCCATTTTACCAGTGGAGCAAAGAGCTCACCCAAGTTTCCACCTGCCTGAGATAGTGCCGCTTTAGGCAGTAGAGCTGAAACCCAAGTGGAGGGCAGAGATCTTCCTTTTTGCTATGAAATGGGTTGTGTGATGTAGAAGCTGCGATTCTATTCTCTGTATTCTGAAAACCAAAAATCAAAGAACAAGAATACACTCCATTTGCAGCATGAGAAACCTGAGTTGGTTATTTTAAAAAAGGTAATTTCCCAACAAAACATGTAGGTGAAGCTGGTCTTCCCTTCTCAAAGGACATCATTTCCTTTTGAAGTCCCAGCTCAGCTGCCTCTACATGGAGCCTGAAGTTTCACAGGGAAGCCACCCTTATGAGTATTTAGGACACAGATAAAAGCATGATCAAGTTATCTACTGCTGTGTAAAAATTCACCTCAAATGTAGTGACAGAGAACAGTACCCTGTCATTACACTGCTACACCTCTTTGTCTGGAACTTTAGTAAGGTATGGGATTGTGTGGGTTTTTCTTTTTTCATGTTAATTCTTTCTTTTTTAAATGTTTGAGATTATGCCATAATTGTGCCATTTCTCCCTCTCCCTCCCTGAAAACCCTCCGCTGTACTTTTCTGTGTTCTGTTTCAAATTCAAGGCCTCTTTTCTCATTAGTTATTGCATGCACATACATATTTACATATGTTCCTAAATACAACCTGCTCAGACTGTACGGTCTTACTTGTATGTACGCTTTGAGAGCTGACCATCTGGAGTCGGTTAACTAACGCGAACTCACGCTCCTCCCTGGGGAAGATAATTCCTCACACTCAGCATTCTTGGTTGCCGGGGTTTTACTTCTTTTTTCTTTCCCCACAGACTATTCAGTTTTTTAAGGAGAAAGATAAGAATATTTATTAATATTGGTTTAGGTATCTGTTATGGTTGGTTTCAATATCAGCTTGCCACGAATAATACCCACCTGAGTAGGCAGCCTCAGCGGAAGTATCCCGGTTTCCCCACAGGCTGTCAGGAGCACCTTCTCATTGCAGCCCCAGTAAGAAGGGCATGGCCTAAGACCACCCTCCTTCCTGCATGCTTGCCTTTCCCTCTTCCCCTGGGTTAATCTGGATTGCTGTTCCTGATTTCTACAGACATCTTTGTGCAGGCTAGAAGCCTCTTAAATTTTCTCTGGTCCCCATTGGCATGTGAATAGTTCCTGTCCTTGTTCAACTCGTGTTGGCAAGACTTTATGTGTAGCTTCTGACATTTCTAGGAGATACGGTATTGCAACAAACTCTCTGATCCTCTGACACCTACAGTCTTTCTGCCCCTTCTTCCACACCGTTTCCTGAGCCTTAGGGGTGAGAATTCTTTTGGAGATGTTTCCACTGGGGCTGGGCCACACAATTCTTCATTTCTCTTGGCTGTATTTTATGCAATGATCTCCATCTGTTGCCAAGAGTAATTTTCTTAATGGGAAGTAGGAACTAACTAATTTGTAGGTATAATAATAAGTATATGTAAAAATAATACCAAATAGTGTAGGTATACTTTGGGGGACTTACATGTCTGAATGAGTTTAGAATGTTTAATGAGTTTAGTGTGTCTGTCACTTTATGACCTCATGGTGAGTTCCTTAGTTCTTCATTGGCTGTCGTGGGAAACTGAAATTGGAAATATTGTACCGTCTATTTTCAGGCGAGTATCCTGGACTTCTTGAGTATCAGGGGACTTGAACTGTCTTCAAGCATTCTAATGAAACAAGTTGAAACCATGATGGTTTCCATAGTATAGGTTCAGTAGTTGCACGGGTTTCCATCTACTGCATCCATCTGAACACACAGAGGTACCCAGATGAAGCGCAGAACGGGACTGGGCAGGCATCTTCTGGGCAGTACTTGAACCCAGTGCTTCAGGCGGTCACCTGCAGCAAACGCAGTGAGATTTTATGGTTGGAAGGTGTGTAAGTTGCTGGCTAAATATGTCCCACATGCAAACCATTCATCTGTCAGGAAAAAAAATGTGGTAAAAATAGACAAATAGCTGTGTCGGCCACCAAGGACGCTTTTGTGTGCAGATTAAAGGTAATGTAGCCCTGTAATATTCTATCATCTCTCCAGGCAGAGAACCGTCAGGAGCCTCATGCGAGTTACATATTAATAATCTGTATTTTCCCGTATATAAGGGTAAAAACTGCTTAGAGCTATAACTTGTAGCTTTCAATTTGCATCTTCATTGCACCAGGGAAGGCTGCTTCGTGACACATATGTTTGACTATTCTAGCTGAAAATAAAGTAGTATGGGTTTAATTCTACTGGCAAGAGAACAGCTTTTCATAATTTTAGCCTAGTGAATTGTTATGGGCCATAATTCAAATTTAATGATCTGACTCATTGAAATGATAACATCCCAGCTTTGGGCAGGCATATTGTTGCTTCTCCTAGGAGTGTCAATTAATTTATATCTCGCATAACCCCTCCGTTTCCTGTATACCTTTAAATAGAAGCTAGGCACCGTCAGAGGGCTCTACCCAGGGCAAACGTGTGAGTCACTGGAGCTTCTGTAAAGGTGTGTGACTCTGTGTTTGAGTCTACTGAGCCCATTGTTAATGATGCTGTACACTGCAGAGATTTCACTGTTGACAAAGGCCATATGTTTCCCCAGTAGCTTCTTGTGTAATCCTCTGTTTACTGTATATTCAGGTAAGGATTTGAACAGCTTTACCTACAGTGAAATATTCTATCCACAGACTGTTCTACGTGATGTGCTGCATGAGACAGGTAAATGTTTCTGAAATATGTAGACAGACAGTTCTTTCACTACGACAGCCGTAAAGGAAGTATTCACTGCTAAGACATACAGTCTCTTAGCTCATCTGTAGGGAATGAGGGAGGATTGTCATGACTCTCGTATAAACAATGGACAGGTAAATGCAAAGACTAAAGTTGAAGCGTAGTCAGATATTTTCAGTTAAAGGATATAAAAACTGTGAGTAATGATTTTACTTTCTTCTACTTAGTCAAGAAAGACACATTTTTTCATCCAAAGCAGTATTTTATTATCTTGAGGTTCCCTTAGTTATATTCTTTTATTGTAAAAGCAGGGTCAATATCTTACCAATATAATTGACCAGAAAATACCCAAATAATAAGATAAATCCCTTTGGTGATTGCTTCCTATTCTGTTTCAATTAAACAAAGACAGCAACATACAAAGTGGTTCAGGTTGAGCAGACATGTCTTTTAGTGTCCCGATGCCACCCCACTGTGGATCTCTGGGCATGATACACACTAAGACGGGCTCTGCAGCTGCTTCTTTTCCCTTGACTGCAGGTTCCTTCTCTGCAAAAGCAGAGCTAATAAGCCCATTGCTCACTTCCGCAGGTAACCCTGACTGAAATGACACAGGAGTCTCACCAAAGCCCTGTCGGTAAGCACTCAAGAAACAGGAGTTCCATCAAAACTATCCGAATGTATTTCTTTCTTGTTCATGAATGAATTCAACCTAATTTCACTCCTGGATGTATCTGCCAGTTAGACTCAACTGAAAACCAAATGGGATGAAGGTTAAAATCCAAGTGTGTTAAGTGATTCATGTTCCAGGACATTCAATTGGAACAGACACCCTGACTGTCCTAAGTAGGAAAGCAGTGTGGACAGTTGAATTTGGCCCCTCATTCATTTCCTGAACAGACTCCTGTAATTAAAGGGCTAGGTTGCTTGAACCCTGATTAATCAGTAACTTGGATTCCAGTGGTGGCCAGCTCCGTTTTATCCCCACTGCCGAGTAAATAAACTTTCTAATAAGAGTATATATAGAGAGAGCCACCCTGGTTAAACAAATTCAATATTCTGAATAACCTCATCATATGAAATGTTCTTCCATGGTTTTCTTTTTTTTTTTTTATTGAGAAATGGAGAAAAAAAAAACAAGTTTCTACCTCCTCCCAGCCTCCCATTTCCCTCCCCCTCCTCCCCCCCCACGTCCCCTCCTCCCACCCTTCTCCCCCTCCCCCCACTCCTTTCCCCCTCCCTCTCCAGTCCAAAGAGCAGTCAGGGTTTTCTGCCCTGTGGTAAGACCTAGGACCTCCCACCTCCGTCCATATCTAGGAAGGTGAACATCCAAACTGGCTGGGCTCCCACAAAGCCATCACATTACGTAGGATCAAACCCCCGTGCCATTGTCCTTGGCATCTCATCAGCCCTCATAGTTCGCCATGTTCAGAGAGTCCAGTTTTATCCCATGCTTTTTCAGTCACAGTCCAGCTGGTCTTGGTGAGCTCTCAATAGATCAGCTCCACTGTCTCAGTGGGTGGGTGCATCCCTCGTGGTCCCGACTTCTTTGCTCATGTTCTCCCTCCTTCTGCTCCTCATTGGGACTTTGGGAGCTCAGTCCAGTGCTCCAGTGTGGGTCTCTGTCTCTATCTCCATCCATCACCACATGAAGGTTCTATGATGATATGCAAGATATTCGTCAGTATTGCTCAAGGATAGGGTCATTTCAGGTTCCCTATTCTCAACTGCCCAAGGAACTAACTGGGGACCTCAGCTTGGGCACCTGGGAGCCCCTCTAGGGTCAGGTCTCTTGCCAACCCTAAAGTGGTTCCCTTAACTAAGAATTGTGGTTCCGTGCTCCCCTGTCCAACCTTCCTTTATCCCCTTCCTCCTGCTTTCCCAAGGCCCGACCTCCTTCCCTTCTAACTTTTCTCTCCCCATCTCCCCTTACCCCCAACCCACCCCACCCCAAGATCCCAATTTTCTCCCCGGCAATTTTGTCTACTTCCCTTAGCCAAGAGGATAACTATATGTTTTTCCTTGGGTTCCTCTTCTTACTTAGCTTCTTTAGATTCACCTATTGTAGACTCCGTGACCCTTATTTATGGCTAGAAACCAATTATGAGTGAGTACAACCCATGTTCATCTTTTTGGGTCTGGGATACCTCACTCAGGATAGTGTTTTCTATTTCCATCCATTTGCATGCAAAATTCGAGAAGTCATTGTTGTTTACCGCTGAGTAGTACTCTAATGTGTAGATATTCCATACTTTCTTCATCCATTCTTCCATTGAAGGGCATCTAGGTTGTTTCCAGGTTCTGGCTATTACAAATAATACTGCTATGAACATAGTGGAACAAATGCTTTTGTCATATGATAGGGCATTTCTTGGGTATATTCCCAAGAGTGGTATTGCTGGGTCCAGGGGTAGGTTGATCCCGAATTTCCTAAGAAACCGAAACACTGACTTCCATAGTGGTTGCACAAGATTGCATTCCCACCAGCAATGGATGAGGGTACCCCTTCCTCCACAACCTCTCCAGCAAAGGTTATCGTTGGTGTTTTTGACTTTAGCCATTCTCACAGGTGTAAGATGATATCTCAAAGTTGTTTTGATTTGCATTTCCCTGATTGCTAAGGAAGTTGAGCATGACCTTAAGTGTCTTTTGGCCATATGAACTTCTTCTGTTGAGAATTCTCTGTTCAGATCAGTGCCCCATTTTTTAATTGGGTTAATTAGCATTTTATAGTCTAGTTTCTTGAGTTCTCTATATATTTTGGAGATCAGACCTTTGTCTGTTGCGGGGTTGGTGAAGATCTTCTCCCAGTCAGTAGGTTGCCTTTGTGTCTTAGTGACAGTGTCCTTTGCTTTGCAGAAGCTTCTCAGTTTTACTAGGTCCCATTTATTCAATGTTGCTCTTAATGTCTGTGCTTCTGGGGTTATACATAGGAAGCGATCTCCTGTGCCCATCTGTTGTAGGGTATTTCCCACTTTCTCTTCTATCCTTTTCAGTGTGTTCGGGCTGATATTGAGGTCTTTAATCCATTTGGACTTGAGTTTTGTGCACGGTGAAAGATGTGGGTCTATTTTCATTCTTCTACAGGTTGACATCCAGTTGTGCCAGCACCATTTGTTGAAGATGCTTTCTTTCTTCCATTGTATACTTTTAGCTCCTTTATCAAAAATGAGGTGTTCATAGGTTTGTGGGTTAAAATCCGGGTCTTCTATACGATTCCATTGGTCGACTTCTCTGTTTTTATGCCAGTACCACACTGTTTTCATTACTGTAGCTCTGTAATAGAGTTTGAAGTCAGGGATGGTAATGCCTCCAGAAGATCCTTTATTGTATAGGATTGTTTTGGCTATCCTGGGTTTTTTGTTTTTCCATATAAAGTTGATTATTGTCCTCTCCAGATCTGTGAAGAATTTTGATGGGATCTTGATGGGGATTGCATTGAATCTATAAATTGCCTTAGGTAGAATTGCCATTTTTACTATGTTGATCCTCCCAATCCAAGAGCAAGGGAGATCCATCCATTTTTTGGTATCCTCTTCAATTTCTTTCTTCAATGCCTTAAAGTTCTTGTCAAATAGATCTTTCACTTCCTTGGTTAGATTTACCCCAAGATATTTAATGCTGTTTGTGGCTATCGTGAATGGTGAAGCTTCTCTGATTTCCCTCTCTGCTTCCCTATCCTTTGTGTATAAGAGGGCGACTGATTTTTTGGAGTTGATCTTGTATCCTGCCACATTACTAAAGGTGTTTATCAGCTGTAAAAGTTCTTTGGTGGAGTTTTGGGGGTCGCTTAAGTACACTATCATATCATCTGCGAATAACGAAAGTTTAACTTCTTCCTTTCCAATTCGAATCCCCTTGATCCCATTATGTTGTCTTATTGCTATTGCTAGAACTTCAAGTACTATATTGAAGAGGTATGGAGAGAGTGGACATCCTTGTCGTGTTCCTGAGTTAAGCGGGATGGCTTTGAGTTTCTCTCCGTTTAATTTGATGTTAGCTGTCGGCTTGCTGTATATTGCTTTTATTATATTTAGGTATGACCCTTGTATCCCTAATCTCTCCAAGACTTTTAACATAAATGGATGTTGAATTTTGTCGAATGCTTTTTCAGCATCTAATGAGATGATCATATGGTTATTTTCCTTCAGTTTATTTATATGCTGGATTACATTGATAGATTTTCGTATGTTGAACCAGCCCTGCATCTCAGGAATGAAGCCTACTTGATCATAATGGATAATTTTCCTAATGTGTTCTTGGATTCGGTTTGCCAGTATTTTGTTGAGGATTTTTGCGTCGATGTTCATGAGTGAGATTGGCCTGTAATTCTCTTTCCTGGTTGAGTCTTTGTGTGGTTTTGGTATCAGAGTAACTGTAGCTTCATAAAAGGAATTAGGTAATGACCCTTCTGTTTCTATATTGTGGAATACATTAAGGAGTATGGGTATTAGCTCTTCTTGGAAGTTCTGGTAGAATTCCGCATTGAAACCATCTGGTCCTGGGCTTTTTTTGGTAGGGAGGTTTTTGATAACAGCTTCTAATTCTTTGCGACCAACAGGTCTGTTTAGATTGTTCACCTGGTCCTGGTGTAACTTTGGTATATGGTATTTATCTAAAAAAGTGTCCATTTCTTTTACATTTTCCAGTTTTGTGTTATACAGGCTTTTGTAATATGATCTGATGATTCTCTGAATTTCCTCTGTGTCTGTGGTTATGTCCCCCTTTTCATTTCTGATCTTATTAATTTGCGTATTCTCTCTCTGCCGTTTGATTAGTTTGGCTAGGGGTTTATCAATCTTGTTGATTTTCTCCAGGAACCAGCTTCTTGTTTCATTGATTCTTTGGATTGTTTTCTGTGTTTCTATTTTGTTGATTTCAGCCCTCAGTTTGATTATTTCCAATCTTCTACTCCTCCTAGGTGAGTCTGCTTCTTTTTTTTCTAGAGCTTTCAGGTGGGCTGTTAAGTCTTCAATATGTGCTTTCTCTGTTTTCTTTAAGTGGGCACTTAGTGCGATGAACTTTCCTCTTAGCACTGCTTTCATAGTGTCCCATAAGTTCGAGTATGTTGTTTCTTTATTTTCATTGAATTCAAGGAAGACTTTAATTTCTTTCTTTATTTCTTCCTTAATCCAGGTATGGTTCAGAAGTTGACTGTTCAGTTTCCATGAGTTTGTAGGCTTTCTGGGGGTAGCATTGTTGTTGAATTCTAACTTTAATCCATGGTGATCTGATAAGACACAGGTGGTTACTAATATTTTTTTGTAACTGTGTAAGTTAGCTTTGTTACCGAGTATGTGGTCAATTTTCGAGAAGGTTCCATGAGCTGCAGAGAAGAAGGTATATTCTTTCCTCTTCGGGTGGAATAATCTATAGATGTCTGTTAAGTCCATTTGCTTCATTACCTCCATTAATTCTCTAATTTCTCTGTTAGGTTTCTGTTTGATTGACCTGTCCATTGGTGAGAGAGGAGTGTTGAAGTCTCCTACTATTAGTGTGTGTGGTTTGATGGCTGCCTTGAGTTTTAGTAATGTTTCTTTTACATACGTGGGCGCTTTTATATTCGGGGCATAGATATTCAGGATTGAGACTTCATCCTGATGAATTGTTCCTGTTATGAGTATAAAATGTCCCTCTCCATCTCTTCTGATTGATTTAAGTTTGAAGTCAACTTTGTTAGAAATTAGTATGGCCACACCTGCTTGTTTCTTAGGACCATTTGCTTGATAAGCCTTTTCCCAGCCCTTTACTCTGAGTAGGTGCCTGTCTTTGTGGTTGAGGTGTGTTTATTGTAGACAGCAGAACGTTGGATCCTGTTTTCGTATCCAATCCCTTAGCCTGTGCCTTTTTATAGGTGAGTTGAGCCCATTGACATTAAGTGATATTAATGACCAGTGGTTGTTAACTCCGGTCACTTTTTTAGTAGTAGGGTTTGTGTGTTTCCCTTCTTTGAGTTGCGCTGGTGAAAGGTCTCTAGATGACTGAGTTATTGTGGGCATTGCTGGACTCCTTGGTTAGTGATTTTCCTTCTATAATTTTCTGTAAGGCTGGATTTGTGGCTACGTATTGTTTGAATTTGTTTTTATCCTGGAAAATTTTGTTTTCTCCATTTATAGTGAACGAAAGCTTGGCTGGATATAGTAGTCTGGGCTTGCATCCATGATCTCTTAGTTTTTGCAGTACATCTATCCAGGACCTTCTGGCTTTCATGGTTTCCATAGAGAAGTCAGGTGTAAGTCTGATAGGTTTACCTTTATAAGTAACTTGGCCTTTTTCCTTTGCGGCTCTTAATATTCTTTCTTTATTCTGTGTATTTTGTGTTTTGATTATTATATGGCGAGGGGATGTTTTTTTTTGATCCAGCCTATTTGGTGTTCTGTATGCTTCTTGAACCTTCATAGGTACCTCTTTCTTCAGGTTGGGAAAGTTTTCTTCTATAATTTTATTAAGTATATTTTCTGTACCATTGAGCTGCACTTCTTCTCCTTCTTCTACTCCAATTATTCTTAGGTTTGGTCTTTTTATTGTGTCCCAAATTTCCTGAATGTTTTGTGATGAGAATTTGTTGGTTTTGCTGTTTTCTTTGATCAGTGTGTTTATTTTTTCTATGGTATCTTCAGTGTCTGATATTCTCTCTTCTATCTCTTGTAATCTGTTGTTAGTACTTGTTTCTGTCATTCCTGTTCGTTTACCCAGATTTTCCATCTCCATTCTTCCCTCGGTTTGTGCTTTCTTCATTGCTTCCATTTCATTCTTCATGTCTTGAACCGCTTCCCTAACCTGTTTGATTGCTTTTTCTTGTTTCTCTTGGTTTTCTTGCGTGTCTTTGAGCGATTTATTCATTTCCTCTACCTTTTTGTTTGTAATCTCTAATTGTTTATGGCAGTTTTTCACCTCCTGTTTAAGGTCCTCTATTATTTTCATATAGTTCACTTTTGAGTCGATTTCTTCTATTTCTTCAGGAGTAGGGTGTACAATTCTTCTTATTTCGGGATCCCTGGTTTCTGGTGGTGTCATGTTGCCTTTCAGATTGTTGGAGGAATTCTTGTATTGGCGCCTTCCCATCTCTTCCTTCAAATGGAGCCAGGAGAGGCCTGGTCTCTTGGTCCAGACTTTGCTGTGATTGACTCTCAGGGTATATCTCTTCAGTGTAGAAGCAGGAACTGTTCCCGTCCAGATGGGATTCCTCCGCAACCGTCCCGTCCTGATGGGATTCCTCAGCAACTAAACAGGGCCACCGGTAGCCCAATGATCCAGGGCCAACAGGATGAATGGAGCGGGGGGGGGGGGGGGGGGGGGGGTATCCAGGAGAGCGCAGGAAGCCTGGTGCCGGAGCTGAAGGTGCCTGGCTCCCTTACAGGGGACCCTGAGACCTGCCCGGCTGGCAGGCACTCACTTCCATGGTTTTCTTAAAAGAATAGTGTGGAAATTGAGGCATTTGTTTACTTGAACCAAGCCCAGCCAGGTTTTAGAGCTTCCTTGCTTTGTTTTCATAATAATGGATCCAGGGACCAGAGAGTTTAGCTTAGGACTTGTTGCACAATGAAGAAAAACTGAGTTTAAATCCCGAGGACCTGTATAACACACTGGGTGTGACCACACACACCTGCTACCCCGGTGCTGTGGGGACAGAGACAGAGGATCACGGGCAGCTGATGGTGGTCCATCTAACCACAGACTCAGTTAGAAGCCAGGTCTCGAAGGGCTAAGGCAGAGTGATAGAATAGAACACCTGCCCACCTTCCTCTGGCCTCCTCAAGGCTTTGTGCAGATGTGTGTGCCATATATACACATCTGTGCATATTCCAAACACACACCAGGAAAAATGCTTCAGGCACCTCTTCTTATATAGATTGTGTTATTATTCATCAATAAAGTACAGCCATCCTTTTAAATTTGGGGGCAATATGATGTAATTTCGCTCACACCCATACAAAAATATGATATTTAGTGTAGCCTGGTGCTTCAGTTAGCCAAGTGATAAACTATAAGAAACTCATGTCGGCTGAATACTCCAAATACTGGGAATAAGGAGAACAAGGAAGTCAATATGCATACCTTACCAGTTTCACTATCTTGAGGCCTCTAAACAATTAGAATTTTCAAAAAAGAAATAAAAGGCGTTTCTTCCTTCCTTAAACTAGAGCCAGTGTTAGTGCGCTTCCTAGATCCTTATTCTGAGACATCACTGTGTTCCAGAAAGAGAATTCTGTAGCGATCATGATGAAGTAGACAGGTGGTAGGGATGGAGTTTGCCTGTCTAGTGCGCAAAGGAATGTCTTTGGGATATCTTAAGAGAGAGCTTGTGCTTTGCTGTCAGCGTGTTTATAACTGTTGTAAAAATCATGGGCTCTGTTTGTGGCTGATATAGAGCTATCAAGGTGGCTGTGTGGGTGGGTACATG